>NC_080112.1:62266121-63466121 GCF_950005125.1 Chionomys nivalis
TTACTGTTTTATTTGTTCAAAAGAGGCATAAACTCCCCTGGAACTGGAGCTTTAGTTGGTTGTGAACCACCATATAGGTGCTGGGAACTGAATTAAGGCATTAAGTGCTGACTAATAACATCTAAGCTATCTCTCAGCCCTAACTATTTAAATGAAAGTTAATTAAAATTAAATATAAATTAAAAGTTAATTCCTCAGCTGCAATAGCCACATCTCAAATGCTCAATAGCTACATATAGCTCATGAGACTTTTATTTGGACAATGTAATTATAGAACATTCCATAATCACAGAAAGTTCTATTAAATAGTAAGGTTTTAAACTATATACTTCTTTTAAATATGACCCATATTCTGAAAATATATTGCAGTTCTGTTACAAGTAATATTTTAAAATTTACATTACAGTCTCATTCATTGGAAGTCTCCTCATTTGCATAGTGCCAAGTTAACTTTGATCTGTAAATTAATAATATAGAGAAGAGTCAAGGAGACTGTTAAATGCACTTCAGAGACCAAAGATTTTTAAGCACCATCAAATAACTCCAGAGGCACTCACTTAGTTGCAAGCAATTGATATGATAATTACACATCATTTTTATTTATTCATTAAAATGGGGATCCCCTAAGGTGCCCTTGTAGAGAATAATGTGGTTAGCCTACTTATTTCTAGTAACCCTTTTGCTGTTTCTGAATTCTGTGTAAAATCATTTTATGCTACTGATTTTATTCTCTTCATTTGGAACATACAGTAAGTTGGTAGCAAAAAAAAAGAAAGAAAAAAAAACTTTGCACTGACATTTTGACCAGTTCAGGAACCATTTTCAAAACTCTTACTTCTTCCATTATAACCCATGCAAACCCTGGAAGGCTGTTCCCATGGGTCCAGTGTACTGCTTCTCACAATGCGATTAAATGACCACCTGCTAATTGAGGGACAAGTCTTTCAAGGTTCCACTTGCTCAAGAGGACTCTGATTTTCCAAACAGAATCCAAGAATCCAACGGAAAATGGCCTCGTGTTTGCTTCTTTTGTACCCAGTCTGTGCTTTCTGGGCTTTGTGGTGAGATAATGGCCTGTTTATGAGAAAGAACTAACTTCTGGGCACTGGAAAGGGAGAAGAGGAGTGTGATTTGGAAAGCAAATTGACTCCCTTAGAAGGAAGAACTGGATAACAGAGAATAAAGAACTTCAAGATATTTTGTTCAGAAAACAGCACACAGTCCTTAATTGTGTGTGTGTGTGTGTGTGTGTGTGTGTGTGTGTGTGTGTGTGTGTGTGACATGCTGGGCATCAAACCGAGGGCACTGTTAAGTACTTTACCACTGTGCTACACTCCCAGGCAAGCACTTGTATTTTTAAATTCATAGCTGGGGTGGTTGGTTACTTACAGCCTGCTAAAACCAGTCATATCAAACAGTAATGCTTTTTTCTTGTCGTATATTCATTGTACATTGTACTGGATTTCATAAGGACATATTCATGTAAGTATATAATGCACTTTGAGCACATTTCCCCATGCACCAAAGAACACTATCTGTTGTTTCCTCTTTTTCCTTAGTGAAAATGGCTAGGCAACAGGCCATAAGATGAGACAAGAAAAATTAACAGACTCAGTTTAATGTGATGTGCACTAAATCTTTGTGCTTTTTCTGGAAGTCATTAAACTCTTGGAATCTGCAAGATTTAGAACTTTTAGATAACTGAACATTTTTAAAAGCCACCTAAGGCAAAGTTAGGTGTGGTGGCACACACCTAAATCCTAGCATGTTTTGGAGGCAGAGGCGGACAGATCTCTGTGAGTTCAAAGCCAGCCTGGTCTACTTAAGGGATCCCAGTCCCTGACAGGGCTACATAATGCAACCTTTTCTCAAAAACAAACAAAGCCATATAAAAGGAAAGAAGTTATTAACTTTTTATTCTAAAATATCATTAGGCCTTCTTTCCCCCCATCTTTCTGTAATCACTGTATATGAACCTTCATGGTATAGGAACCGTGTGTATTTGCATGCCCTTCAGCTACCTCAGCACAGTCAGCTGGCCTTTGGAGACTGTGGTAGATTTCTCCAAGGGCCAAACAATCAGCAAATTTATAATCACTGCCATAGATTGCCTAGCTACTACTTCTTCCTCTGGATATTGACAGGCGGAGCACAAGCTGACTCTCAAGAATGCGGTAACTTCTCCTTACACGTCACCCACTGTGGTCCCCAAGGAAGCCTTGGTGGGTCTAAATTCTCTAAAGCCTCCCTGCTCACTGAAATGGCTCAGTGATCAGGCAAAAAGACGTGGAACAGAACTCTGTGGCCAGAGTTCTCCTATGTTTCCTGACATTGAGAGCTAGGAAGGGGGTGGGGGTGGGGGAAGAGTCTTATCTTTTCCTTTCATTTGTGTTTTTATTCTGAAGAACCTGGAATCAGCTCTTAAATATCACAGAAATAAATAAAATGGAAGAACTGGCATAAAATAATGTTTTTATTTCAATCTTGCCTTGGATATTAAAAGTTCTCTTTGAGCTCAGCATGATGTAGCACACATATAATCCCAGCACTTGGGAGGTTGAGGATGGAATATTGCCATGAGTTGGAGGATTGCTATGAGTTCAAGGTCAGCGTGGACAGCAACAGCAAGCGCTTGTTTCAAAACCACAGCAAAAATAGTTTTCTTTGTTTTCCCAGGAATGACAAAGTCTTTCTCACATGTATGTACAGACACATGTGTTATATACACAGAAGTAAAGAATTTCAAAAATTGGCAAGTATGCCCAAGGATAAAGAGATATCTGCTTCAACTCTGGTTTTTTTTTTTTGGGGGGGGGGGTAGGGTTCAATACAGTGTTTCTCTGTGTGCCTTAGTTGTCCTGGAACTATCTTTTGTAGATCTGCCTGCCTCTGCTTCCTGAGTGCTGGGATTAAAGGCATGCACCAGCACCACTACCCAGTTCAAATCTGTTGTTTTCTTAGTAACATTGGTTAAATCATGAATAAAAGCATAAGAGGCCAGGGAAGTGACTCAGTGGATAAAAGAACTTTCTTTGGCAGCAAAAGGACCTGAGTTCAAATCCCAGGAGCTTGTTGGACACCTAACCTAGCCAAAATGGTGACCTTCAGATTCAGTTAGAGGCCCTGTGTCAAAAAATAAAGTGGAGAGAGCAATACAGGAAGTCACACACATACACATTCACACACACACACACACTCACACACACACACACACTCACACACACACACTCACACACACACTGGAGAGGAAAAAATCATGGAAGAATTTAAATGATTTCTTTTGAAATAAAAACCCAATATGATGAGAGTTTTTAATGTATTTACTAAAAAAATCACTTAGTTTTTTTTGTGGGAAGAATTATCAAGATTGAACATGGGGCCTTGAATTATCTACCATTGAGCTACATGCCTCCAAATCCCAAACCAATTTCTAAGTGTTTGTTCTACATATTCTACATTCAAAGTAGAGACTTACATCTGGAATCGTGGCTTCTAGTAATGTTTAGGAAATTTTTGTTGAATAAGTAAAAGGAATCTAAATTGCTGTTTATTCTATATATTTTTTTCCTTGCCCAGGAATACTCTGAAGTTTCTCCATCAAGGGCCATCTCTAGATTATTCAGGAGAAAGAATATGTTACAACCCAGCCTTTTGAGGCATGGTTCAATGTTAAGTAGACCAACTTCAACTAGACAGCAACCCCTAACTTAATTGACCTTAACATTGGTACCAAAAACCAAGAGATTGGGATTGTTATTTAAAAGGCTCTCCTCCTCAAATCCTGTGTGATTCCAAGGGTTACCATAGGAATATAATATCTGAATGCTTATGGCTACCACAGAGGGCAGACTCATCCGCTCACAACTCCTACTCAGCTATCCCACAGAGGGCGGGGGCTAGACCATCCTCCAAGAGAAAGGAATAAGACTTGTACATATATGTATACCATGTAGCTGCTATACCCTTGTCTACAGTGGCAATTGAAGTACCTTTTTTTTTTGACACAATCTTGCTAGGTGGCCAGGCTGGCCTTAAACTGTCAACTCTCAGCCTCCCAAATGCTAGGGTGACTGCATGCACCATCATACTCAGCTTGAAGGATTTTCTTAAACTATCACACAAATAATTCATGATAATGTCCATCAAAGTTTTGTAGGGTTTTCTCCATTGTACAAAGTTGGAGAGAGTTGCAACCTCTAGGCATTGCTCTGGGCATTAATCTATACAATGAGATGTACTAGTGTGATCCATTGAAAAAATGGTTAGAATGGAGCCTCATTTTGAAAATGGTAAGTACATACATTAAACATTTTCCAGTGCTTTGATCGGGCCACCAAGCAGTGTTCTGAAGTCCTGTCTTATTTTCTTTAGGCAAACGCACGTGCACTGTCTATGGTTACTGGTTTTGTTTTATTCTAATTGGAATGGCAGCTTAAGATCCTTCTAAGATATTCTGAGTACAGAATCACCAGATAAGCCTTTTATAATTTTATCCCTCAACTTTGACAGGTGTCTTGGTCTCAACAAGCAATTCAGTGACAGTTTTCAGAGTCATATAACTGTATCTTCCCAATTCGGTTGAGGATAACTTTTTTGCATATTTTCTTGCAAAGTAAACGTAGATTTATTAAGGAAAAGCAAGGAAAGAAAACCTGAGAAAACAAGGGCCTTGCATTTTTTAAAAAAAATGTGACAAGGTCTCTGTAACCTTGGCAGGTCTCAAACTGAAGATATTTCTGCCTCGACCTCCCAAATGCTCAGTGTGCTACCATAATTAGCTGGTTGAGCAATAGTTAACTAGACTCTAAGACAATTGCAAGTACAGTGGGCACACACAGGTTTTAGGAAAGTTCAGCTAAAGCAAAAGTACCTGGTGTTTTAGACTAGCTTGTCTACTAGTTGTAAGCCTTCAGAGAGCTCTTGGGACTCCTGAAAGAAATGGCCAACATCTTTGGTTTTTTTGCAGGTTAGTTAACTTGGTAGTTATTTAAGGGAACCATATTTGCTCTTCAAATATATACTGTTAAAAGGCTAGTAACCAGACAGGACATTTTTTTGTGTGTGTGACTGACTGCTACTCGTCAGGTCTACTGTATACTGAGGACCTATATCCTTTGTGATAAGTACTTAGGAAACGCAAAGACACATTTTTTTAGACTTATGTATTTATTTTATGTATACGAGTGCCCTATCTATATGTACATGCCTTTATGCCAGAAGAGGGTATCAGATCCCACTATAGATGGTTGTGAGCCACCATGTCGTTGCTTGGAATTAAACTCAGGATCTCTGGAAGAGCAACCAATGTTCTTAGCTGCTGAGCCATCTCTCCAGCCTGCAAAGACACGTTTTTAAAGACACAGTTCACATTTAAGGCTACGCTGTTTGTGAGGTGAATACATATTTAACCTCTTTCTTTCTGGGCATATAGTATTATAGACCTTAACTTCAAGTTTCATGACTATAAAAAGGGATGGAGGGCAAATGATACATAATGGTTTCTATTTAATAGTGACCATGGTAGGCAGCCAGCATCTAAATGGAGATTACATTTTTTTTTTTTTTTTACCCAAAGACAAGTCCTTGCTGTATATCCCAGGCTGGCCTTGAACTAATGGCAAGCCTCCTGACTCAGCCTCCTGAGTGCTAGGATTATAAGTGTGCCCCACTACTCCTGACTGAAATGGGTTATTTAAACAAAAGAAATACAACCCTTGTGGTGATGAATATGTTTATCCGAATTCTCCCCACTGGCAAAGACAGAGCTGTCAGGAAAAGAGCATCCTTGCCACTAGTTAATGGAGAAGTGCCCTGCTCTCACAACTTATTAATTAAGTAAGGCAGGCAGTGTAAGCTCGGAATTTGGCAATTTGAAACTCAAAGGCAATGGAATCAGAACAGCACTCAGATTCTTTTCTCACAAAGACATGATAACAATTTAGGGCCACCAAGCTACAATAATCACATTTGGAATAATCCCTCCTGAGCACGCCTCTGCTAACCTGCTCATGTTGGGTAAAAAAAACAAAGAAAGTTAGGTACTAAGGAAAAGCTTCATCAAAGAATTTCAGTCACCGTAACCCAGGCTTTCTCCTTGTTATTGCTACAGAAAAGTGAGGCCAGATAATTCTGTATTGCAAGGAATGGCTGTGCGTCACAGGATGCTTCAAAAGATCCCAGGCCTTAGACCATTAAAAACCAGTAGTATCCCTCTTCACCAAGTTGTGACAACTCCAACTGTCCCTTGAAACTGTTAAATGTCCCTCCTAGGGCAAAACTGCCAATGCATCACCTGTTGAAATAATTACTACCTCCCTTCTCACCCTCCATCCCCTGGGTCCTTAGAGTGATTGCTGTTCTCGAGGCTCTAAACAAAACACTTCATAACAGGGTCACCTAGACTTTCCATGGAACCATTTGAAAAGCACTGGACTGGGTCAAAAACACTCACCCAGACACATGAAAGGGTTCTTTGTATTTCTGCACTGGGGAGCACCAGACAGAAAGAACAAGTAGCTCTAGTAAGGTGTTCACAGAAGGCACTCGGGTAAATACTCAGCCTCTCGCTAATTGCCACAAGCCCCTCAGAGGTGTTGCCAACCTCATTTCATCTCGATGAAACTGAAGTTTCCAGAGGTTAGGAGATATGCTCAAGAACAGACATTTTGGAACTTAGTAGAAGCCTGGCAGCAGCTCTTGTACATGTATATGTATTGCCTGGATATATGCATTTAGAATGTCAGAGACCTAATAAAGGGACCAGTATTTATCTTTTTTACAATTTGCTTTTATTTTATATGTATGTGTGAGTGACTACATATATGAATATTCACTCTGGCCTGGTGCTTGCAGAGGACAGAAGACGGCATTGGATCTCCTGGAGTGTCACATGCAAATGTGCACGGCCACGTGGGTGCTGGGAACAAAATCAGGGTCTCCTGGAAGAGCAGGCACTGCTTGCTTGTAACCACTGAGCCATTTCTCCCACTCCAAGTATTTATCTTTTCTTTAAATAAAAAAAAATTAAGAATATATTTTTGTTCAAGGAAAGTTTCAAACTTATGCACATTTAGAGAACGCTGTGCGTTCCCATTTTTAATGCGCATGTGCTCCCTGTCTTGCTTCAGTACGATCAACTCATAGCCCATCCTGCTCATTTAGGGGATTCTCACCCTCTATATTATTGATGTTCCGGGTGGGATACTTGTCATGCACATACGCACCACAAAAGCTAGGCCAAGGTTTGGCTGACTTGACTGGTAAAAATGCAGTAAGCAACTTTTAGATTCAGAGAGTTTATCAGTGACATAGTCAGCAAAACAAAGAATGGCTGGTGCCACTAACTCCCCACAGCCCTTGTTTCCCACAGGAGAAAGGAAAATCAGCAAAATGGGCCAGATAATCTGACTCCCATTGCTGAGAAGCCCAGTAAAGATTGAAACTATGTGTTTTTGCTTTTGTGGCTCTATACTGAGAGAAACAAAACAGAAAGCCCATTGTCCAAAAGAAGGGAAGAAGTGTTTAGAGACTATCTGGTAACAGAAGACAGTTTAAAAAGAAATAAGGATCCCAGAGGGAGAGAGTGTGAGGGCAGTTCTTCACAGTTCTCCCAATCTCCTGGCTAGGAAGATTGCCAGGTCTTCTGCAATATTCTTATACACTGCACCTCAAGCCTCTGTGGGATCCAAGGTTTGCACCGTCTAGTGGAGGACAACTTCTCTGTACATTCTAGGATGTCCATCAGCATCTGTACCTTCCCTCCATAGGCACTTGTAGTACTAAACTCCAAGTTGACAAATAATTGTCTCTTGACATCACTAAAAGTTTTTTAGTGGCAAAACTTCATCCAACTGAAAACCACGGATGTAGAGTTTAGTCCACTTCTCACATCCAAACATTATAGAAGTGAAAACATTTCAGTTTATATTTCTCTTTCTTCACTATATATTTCTAAAATAGTTTTGAAAGCAAAAGCACAATGCCATTGTCACACCTAAAAAAGTAACAAAGGCTTCATACCATCCAGAAATTAGTACAATTTCTAGTGGAAACATAAGCATCATTTTTTTAGGGTTTTGAATTTTAAATTCTAAGACTGTGCTCTACATTGGTTGCAATTTTATGGACTTGATGTAATCAATGGATTTCTTGCCATTGTTTGGGTGAAGAAGCAAAGCTTGTTCTGCAGCGTTTCCTACAATCTGGACTTAGCTGACTGCATCCCTGTGGTGTTAACATACTTGCTTATCCCCTCTGTGTTTCCTATAAATTGCTCTGAGAGCAAGAGGTGTGGCTCAAAGTCAGGTTCTGTTCCCTTGGAGGACTACTTTGTCGGTGGTTCTGAAGCACAGAGTAGCTGAGGTTGTCTCTCTGTCCTGTTATCCATAGTTAGTGCTCAATGCCTAGATTTAATCATTCATTGCAGGCGAGGAAGCAGAGCAAGTTCGCTACTTTCTTCAGCAGTCATTTTAAGCTGATTCCTATTTGATGACTCCTCCTCCCTATCTGATGACTCCTCCTCCCTATTTGATGACTCCTCCTCCCTATTTGATGACTCCTCCTCCCTATTTGATGACTCAGAGGAACAGTTAGGATAGAAAAGGTTCATAACAAAAGAAAAAACACTTGATTCTTTCTCTAACTCCCAAGTTTCAAAATATCCAGCACTTCAGTTCAGACAAGTGAAGGTTTTGGTGGTCTTGTTTCATTTTTTGTTTCTGAGACAGGGTCTCACATAAGCCCAGGCTAGATGAAAACACAGTAGGTAGTTGAGGATGACTCTGAACTCTTAATCCTTTTGCCCATCTCCCAAATGATGGGGTCACAGACCTGCACCATCACACACCAGGCAAATATGGTGACTGACAACCCCAGCTGTTCTGTGCCCCTTCTTTTCTTGAGACATTACTATGAACTTGCGGACTTAAATTGATTGGTAGGCTTCAATCTAAAGGCGAAGGCGTAAGTCACAAGCAATCCCACACCAGTTTGGAATTATGATTAATAGAATGGTTATTGATTTAAAGGGGAAAAAACTTACAGATCACCGTCCCAGACAACAGCCCTCTGTGCAATCAGGAAGGGAGTCTAGTCGCCGGAAGCAGAGCAGGAAGTAAGAGAGAGCGAGGAGGGAAGTGGCCGCTTTTTTAAAGGGAGAGAGACCACGCCCCAATGGGCTGGTATCTCATCGGCTATTGGCTGGAGGAGCAGAAGGACCTTCCGCAACATCAATCTGTCACAATGCTCATTCTTATTGTTGTTTGACTTTTCTATCTTGACTAGCAGACATCTCTTCAAGTTGGATCCTAAGTTCTTTTTGTCATTTTCTATCATTTTAAAAAGGACTGATATATGACACTCACAAGCATCGTTATCTGCAGGTTTACCTCCCGAGTCTCTGTACTTACTATATTTTCATAATTGCTTACAACAGTGTTGCTGAACACATGTGAACTTGGACAACATTCAAATTGATGGGTCCACTGAATTAGAATCTCTGATTTTCATAAGTCACCTTGATGAGTTGCCGTGATGGAAATTTCATTCCTAAAGTATAGAAAACAATGGTCGATTTTCTTCCTTGTGAGTTCCTATGGCTGAATGATAGTGAATTTATTCAGTTTATTATTTGGCAGGAATAAAAGACTTCTCTTCTTTGACATTATGTTTATCCCATCCTCACTTATTTACTTACTCAAGAAAAAATGCTTATAGCTGGGTGGGAGAAATGGCTCAGAGGTTAAGAGCATTGCCTGCTCTTCCAAAGGTCCTGAGTTCAATTCCCAGCAACCACATGGTGGCTCACAACCATCTGTAATGGGGTCTGGTGCCCTCTTCTGACCTGCAGGCATACACACAGACAGAATATTGTATACATAATAAATAAATAAAATATATGAAAAATGCTTATAGCAAGGATGGGTTTCTGCAGAAGACCACTGGCTTGCATACACTCTACACATGATTAGAGAGTTATTTTACATAGCTCCTCCTAATGCTTTAGTAGGCTATGTGTTTAAATTATTGCTTTGGCGCTTATTGAAACTTTTTATATAGAAAACTTTTGGAAACACAAATAATAATAGCTATTTTCTCATGAAGCAAACATAATGAGGATTTTTGGGGAAAGCATTTAACGGTTGGGGTTAAGACTCAGAGGATAACGGTACTTGCCATTAAGACTGCCAACATGAGTAAAACCTGAATTCAGTTCCAGAAATCCCCCTGGTGGAAGGAGAGAACCAACTCCCACAAGTTGTCCCATCCATGTATGCATGGTGACACAAGCATATGTGAGTACACACACACACACACACACACAATAAGTGTAAAAAATGTTTAAATCCATGCTTGTTTTGTTTTGAAAAGGGTCTTGTTCTATAGCCCAAGCTGACTTGGAAATCACAGCATAGGCCGGACTAGACCTGAACTTGCAGCAACCCTCTCGCCTTAGCTTTCCAAGTATGGAGATACAGGTGTCTATTGCCCTGTCTGATTGCCAGATATTATGCTCCAAGTATATTAGACCAGAATCTCTAGGGCATAAAAACCAAGCCTCGGAGCCGGGCAGTGGTGGCGCATGCCTTTAATCCCAGCACTTAGGAGGCAGAGACAGGTGGATCTCTGTGAGTTCGGGGCCAGTCTGGTCTACAAGAGATAGTTCCAGGACAGGCTCTAAAGCTACAGAGAAATCTGTTTTCAAAAATAAATAAATAAAAACAAGCCTCTGTGTCATTGAAAACTCTCCAAGTAATTCTCTTTATAATCAAGATTAAAAACTGTATTAATCAGGGTTTTCTAGAAGAACATAACTTATATACTGAATATATATATATTCATTGCATATACATATGTGTATATATATACACATATGTTGTAATTTTTTGCAAGTTCACAGGGGTTCAGCAACACCACTGTAGAACAACATGAATATATGTGTATGTATATATATATATATGTACGTATGTGTGTATATATATATATATAGGGTATTTATTAGAATGGCTAATGGGTTATGGTCTACTAGTTCAACAACAATAGCCATTGTCTAAAATGAGATGGTCTAAGAACACAGAAGTTGTTCAATCCATGAGGCTGGATGTCTCAGCTGGTATTTAGTATATGCCAGAATCCAGAAGTAAGCTCTGATGCCAATGAAGCTACAAACTTGCTAGGGAGAGCAAGAGCAAGCAGGCAAAGAGACAGCAAGTGTTCTTCTCACATGTTCTTTATATAGGTTGCCTGCAGAAGGTGTAGCCCTGATTAAAAATGGATTTTCCCAGTCATGGTGGCACATGCCTTTAATCCCAGCATTTGGGAGGCAGAGGCAGGCAGATCTCTGTGACTGCAAGGCCAGGCTGGTCTATAGATTGAGTTCTAGGACAACCAAGAACAGCTAAGGTTCACAGAGAAACCCTATCTGAAAAAAAGAAAAAAGGATCTTTCTACCTCAAAAGAGTTGGTGTCTTCCCACCTAAAAGATACATATTAGAAGTGGGTTTGCCCACTGCAAATGATTTAATTAAAGGGAAATTCCCTCACAGTTGTGCCCAGTCATTTGGGTTTTAGTTTGATTCCAGATGTAGTCAAGTTGACAATTAAGAATATCATAAGAACCTTAGGGAGTGAAACAGAGATGATGCAAAGCTTTATTTAGGAATGAACTTCAAACCTTGAAGTGTTAGGCTCTTTTTTGTAAGAACAGGGCATTTGGTAGGCAATGGTGGGTCATGCCTCTATTCCAGCACTTGAAATGGAAGACCCTGTTATTGACCCACATATGTATAAACACCTGAGTTTTGACAAAGATGCTAAAATTATACAATGGAAAAAAGAAAGCATCTTCAACAAGTGGTGCTGGAATAACTGGAAGTCAAAGTGTAAAAGAATGCAAATAGATCCATATCTATCCTCATGCATAAAACTTAAGTCCATATGGATCAAAGACCTCACCATAACTCCAGTCACACTGAACCTCACTAATAAGAAAGTGGGAAGTAGCCTTGAATGCATGAGCAAAGGAGACCACTTCCTAAATATAACACCAGTAGCACAGACACTGAGAGCAACAATTATTAAGTGGTATCTCCTGAAACTGAGAAACTTCTGTAAGGCAAAGGCCACAGTCACTAATACAAAACAGCAGCCTACTGAATAGGAAAAGATCTTCACTAATCCCACATCAGATAGAGAACTGATCTCCAAAATATATAAAGAACTCAAGAAACTAGATATCAAATTACCAAATAATACAATAAAAAATGGGGTACAGATCTAAATTCTCAAAAGAAGAATTGCAAATGACCAAAAGACACTTAAGGAATTGCTCAATATCCTTAGCCATCAGGAAAATGCAAATCAAAACAACTCTGAGATAATCATCTTATACTAGTCAGAATGGCTAAGATCAAAAACACCAATGATAGCTTATGCTGGAGAGGATATGGAGTAAAGGGAGCACTCCTCCATTCCTGGTGGGAGTGCAAACTTGTACAACCACTTTGAATATCAGTATGGCGGTTTCTCAGAAAACTGAGAATCATTCTACCTCAGGAACCAGCAATATCGCTTTGGTCATATACCCAAAGGATGCACACTCACACCACAAGAACATTTGCTCAACTGTGTTCATAGCAGCAGTGTTCATAATAGCCAGAACCTGGAAACAACCTAGACGCATAACTGAAGAATGGATAAAGAAAATGTGGTACATTTACACAGTGGGATACTACTCAGTGGTAAAAATCAATGACATCTTGAAATATGCGGGCAAAAAGATGGAACTAGGAAAAAAAAAAACATCCTGAGTGAGGTAACCCAGAACCAGATAGATAAACATGGTATGTACCACTCATAAGTGGATATTAGATGTAAAGCAAAGGATAACCAGCCTATAGTTCACAATCCCAGAGAAGCTAGGTAACAAGAAGAACCCTAAGAGAGGCATACATGGATGCCCTGGGAAGGGGAAACAGACAAAATCTCCTGAGAAAATTAGGCGGGGAGAAGGGGAGGGAGAAAGAGAACATGAGGGAATGGGATGCTCAAGAAGGGGAAGGACAAATAAGGGAGAAAAAAGAAAGAGATACCTTGGTTGAGGGAGCCATTAAAGGGCTATCGAGAAATATAGCACTAGGGAAATTCCCAGGAATCCATAAGAATGACCCCAGCTAAGACCCTAAGCAACAGTGGAGAGGACGCCTAAACAGATTGATGACCACCTTAACTGTCATCATAGAACCTTCAACCAGCAAGTGATGGAAGAAGATACAGAGATCCACAGTGAAACACTTGGACAAGTTACCCGAGACCAGCACAAGAGGGGGGAACAATAATATGACCAAAGGGGTCAAGACCATGGTGGTAATATCCACAGAAATAGTTGACCTGAGTTAGTGAGAGCTCACTGACTCTGGAGTGATAGCGGGGAAACCTGAATAGGACCAAACTAGGCCCACTGAATGTGGGGGACAGTTGTGAGGTTTGGACAGTCTGTGGGGTCACTGGCAGTGGGACCAGGATTTATCCCTAGTGCTTGACCTGGCATCTAGGAGCACATTCTCTCTGTTCAGTCTAGATATAGCGGGGAGGGCTTGGTCTTGCCTCAAAGTAAAGTGTCAGACTTTGTTGACTCTCCATGGGAAACCTTACCCTTTCTGAGGAGTGGGGGGAAGTGGGGGGGTAAGATGGGGGAAGCAGGAGGAGGGGAGAGAGTGGGAATGGGGAAAACTATGTAAAATGAGAAAAGATTTATTTAAAAATTCTTAATAAAATAAAAAAAGAATAGGGCATTTGGTGAGCAGAGGTGTCGCATGCCTTTAACCCCAGCACTCAGGAGGCAGAGGCAGTCAGATCTCTGTGAGTATGAGGCTAGCCTGGTCTACTGAGCGAGTTCCAGGACAGCTAGATGCAGAACAACCTTATATTGAAAAACCAAAACAATAACCCAAACCCAAACCAAACCAAACAAAAACCGGGCATTTAGTATACTGGTGGGGCTGGGGAAAGATAATTTTTTTGCTAGTGTGAGTTATTTTTTGGAGATTTACACACCACTCATAGAGAAGAGGACCTAATGAATCCGTTTCAGCTCACAGTGCAGAGTAACTCGTGTTGTGGTGATGGCAATGTCACTTTCTGAGAGACTTATAGGGGATATGAAGGCACTTTTCCTTTCCTGGCTGTGGCTAGAGCTCAGAGGCTAGGACACACTCAAGTGCTGTACCACCGAGACTGAACTGCACCCCCCAGTCAGGGTATCATCTTCAGTGTGTGTTTCCTAATGATGTTCTACAATAATATCTTTTGATTGAGTAAAATAGGAGATATATGGGGCTTCCTAAAAGCTTTTATCTGGCTAATTTGTATCATTAAATGTCATCTAAACCAAATGAAAAGCTTTCAATACAAAGGCTATCCAAAGAGAGCAAACTGATCAGAGCATTGCAAACGCTGAGACGCTGAAGCCGTGTGTGCAGTGAACAGAAGCTTTGAAGTGCCACAGCCCTGAACTTCAAACTCAGTTTTGCACAAGCTCTGAGACCCTGGGGAAATCATTTAATGTCTCCAAGTGCTACTTGTTATCTGCAAACTGGGCATAGTCCTACGCCTGACACGGAGTACAGTTTCATAATTACTAGGTATTGAAACTACAAGCCGTGTATTCTTCTATCTCAATACACGGTATCAGGTCAGGCTCCCACTAAGGAATGTGCAGCAGGCAGAATGAGAGGATCGCAGCCTTCCAAAGATGCCTGCTCTAGTCCTCAGAAGCTGGGACTACATTACCCTACACGCCAGCAGGGACTCTGCAGATGTAAGTTAAGATCTCAAGATGGGCAGAGTAGCTCTGAATTATCCACATGACCCAAGGGCATCCCCAAAGTTCTTCTAAGTGAAAGGAGGCGGCCGGAGATTTAGAAGATTAGATTATTGACACAGAGGCTTGAGAGATATGATTGCTGCCTTGCCCATGGAAGAAAGCAGGCCAAGAAATGTGAGCACCATGCAGAAGGCAGACAGGCAAGGAACCAGATTATTCCTTCGAGCTTCCAGAAACGCATTCATGTGGCCACATTGGTTTTTCATACGGGAAGGCTCACTTCAGTTTTTTTACTTTGGTCCAGAACTTTGAGATAATAAATTTGCATATACAAACCCATTAACTCTGTGATAAATTGTTATGCAGTTATAGAAAACTAACAGAAGATTCAACACACTCTGTATGGGCATTCAAAGATTTTGAGTCAGATTTGGCGAGACGGTCACATTGGAAACCAGGTCATTTAAAAATCTGTTAGTATAAATTCCAGGACCATAACAACAATCTACTTATAAATGAATGCATCTATCCTGGCATCTTGTCCTGATAGCTTATTGCTTGTGACTCATTCGTGTCATACTTAGATAACTCCTGGGAAAACCCTTGGGACTCCATGGTATATGCGCACTATTGGGAAACTGAGTCTGTAACGCACATCTGTAACACCAAATCTCAAGAAGTAGGGTCAGGTTATCTGTAAGATAGTAAGTTCATACTAGAACTGCACAGTGTGACCCTGTCTTCTTCTTCTTCTTCTTTTTTTTTTTTTTTAAAGAAAACATAGATGGCTGGAGGTGGTGGTGTACATCTTTAATCCCAGCACTTGGGAGGCAGAGGCAGGTGGATCTTTGGGTTTGCAGTCAGCCTGGTCTACACAATGAGTTCCCGAATGGCCAGGACTACACACAGAGAAACCCTGTCTCATAAAAACAAAAACAAAAAATAATAATAAAACTGATTACGGCAGTTTCTAAACAAGAAAGACAGCTGTTTAAGTGGATATAAGGAAATGAAATGTGATCAAACATTTGGGGGATAATTTGATAACAGTATCAAAAAACACAAGTCAAAAGCCTTGAGAAGGCAAGCACTCTGACTTAACATTTCTACTTATGAGAAAAATCATTGGAATGGGAAACATTAGATTACTATCCATACCATTCATGTACTCTAATCCTTTCATGGTTCCCATGATGGCATATAGAATGTAGTGCTACTGAAGGGAGACAGGAGTACACCGTTTAAAGTAAATAACCAAGACTGGCAGGTGATCACACCAGTTGTCACTTTGTCCAGACTACAACCTGGTTGAATTCCCTTCACCCACTCTTGGCAGATTTGATTCTCACTAAAATCACTGACTGTGACTAGTGGTTGCAATAACTTGCTCTCTGGCATTGTACGATTATCGAAACTACCTGTAGTGGCATGTCAATTGTATTTTAATAAATAAAGCTTGCCTAGGGATCGGGAGAGTAAAATAGCCACACGGGTCAGCCTTACAGCCAGGCAGTGATAACACACACCTTTAATCCCTGTAGCCACACTAGTTCCCATAGAAACCAGACGGTGCATCCCTTTATTCCCAATGGTGCATGCCTTTAACCCCAGCCCTAGAGAGGATTATAAAACGGGAGGAGGGCTGGAGAGATGGCTCAGAGGTTAAGAGCATTGCCTGTTCTTCCAAAAGTCCTGAGTTCAATTCCCAGCAACCACATGGTGGTTCACAACCATCTGTAATGAGGTCTGGTGCCCTCTTCTGGCCTGCAGTGTATGAATAAATAAAAAGATAGGAATTGGAAAAAAAACGGGAGAAAACAGTTCCTAGTCATAGTCTCATTCTGAGATTTCTGGAGGCAGGATCATCATTTTCAGACTGAGGTCTAGTTAAGAGCCAGTGGCTGGCTGCTTTGCTTTTGGGGTCTTCAGGTTGAACCCCAGTATCTGTCTCTGAGTTTTATTAATCATGCCACACCTACCATCCAATATCTTGGGTTAAGCAAACAAAAATTTCATAGATTCATGAAATTAAGTTATTATGTGTAGAAAACTAGAGTTTTACTTGTCTACTGTGGTGGTTTGAAGGAAGATGAATGGTGTCCAAAGGGAGTGACACTATTAGGAAGTATGGCCTTGTTGGAGAAAGTGTACCACTGTGGTGGCGGGCTTTGAGGTCTCATATATGCTCAAGATACTTCCTAATGTCTCAGACCATTTCCTATTGCCTGCAAAATATAGAACTCTCAGCTACTTTTCCAGCACCATGTCTGCCTGCATGCCACCATGTCCCACCTTGATGATAATGGACTGAACCCTGAACTGAAAGCAAGCCATCCAATTAAAATGTTTTCCTTTATACGAGTTGCTGTGGTCATGGAGTCTCTTAACAGCAATAGAAACCCTAACTAAGACATCTACTGACATCCAATCAGTGAATTTAGTATGCAAAAGCCTTACCTAGTTTTACCTTTAAAGTATACGCAAATCCAAGTGGGGAATTTTTACCCATTTTTCTCTATATTATTATGTGTTTCAGTCATGTTAGACTCAAATCCCATGAGGGAGAGACCAAAATTTACACAACATTCTGAGTGTGATGGCGGCAGCACTTGGAGTTTTGATTAAACTGCACTACATGTGTGATTATTACTTGTAAACAGATGATTAGATATTAATTAGACAATAAGTGATTGTAAAGCACTTAGAACAGAAAAGTGTTTATAAATACCACCAAGTGACAGCAACAATAATTTTTTACTGACTACACAGCTGCTAATGTCAGTAAGAATGATTTTTTTACAGCTAATGGCAACTCTAATTTCTGACCCAAATCCCTGTTATATCTGGTGTACAATAGCAAAACAAAATATATCATACGTCTATGGAGTTTAATCATCAGTATTTAGATAATTGCATTGTATTTTGAGAAAAAAATGTATTTCTTCTCAATACTTTCTCAAACACAGGTACAGCCGTTATTCTCTGTCCCCTTTGGTGTCAAATATTTGGGCTTTTTAAAAGTTTTTGAATTGCATTCACTTGTGAGGTGTATGTGTATGTGTGTGTGTGCACACGTTTCTGTCTGTCACTTACATGCCACAGCATGTGTGTGGAAGTCAGAGGACAACATGAGGGACCCACAGGTCAACTCAGGTTAGCAGGTTTGGCAGTGCCTTTACCTATTGAGCCAGCCTGTTTCTTTTAGAGACTAGATGTTAGATCAGAGTTAGTTAGCCACATTTTGATTATACAGTAGGTTTGAGGCTTTGGGTTTATGTAGTTGCCCCTTAGTATCACAAAACTGCACTCAGAATCAGGATATTTTGGTTAAATGAGTGAAGGCTAACTCTTTCTTGGTTACTATGGGAGTTGAAAAAAGTAGAAAATACATTTTAAGAATAAAACAAGCACTTTAATGCTATCTTCTTGAATTTTTTTCTTTAAAAAAAAAGTTTCGAAGTTCTGTTATATCCTCACCCCCCAGTGGCCTTTATGGATCACTCTTAACAAAAATGTTTGATTTTTCTATCATGAGTAAACGCGAGCACCACAATAAGTTCAGATCCGTGTCATACATATTTGAAATGAACTAGCTGAATCAAAGTGAAGAGTGTTTCATGTCTCATGACTTCAGTAGAAGAGGAATAAAGGATATAATGGATGAAGAGATTACCGGAATCACCCAAGAATTTTGTTGACAAAGTAAATCAGGTTTCTACTGAACAGTGAACCGGTATAGCTTAGTGGACAAGAATGTTAATCGGGACTTTTATCATTTCCTATGTAATTGCTGGGTAAGTCACCTAATCAGTCTGAATCATTTGAAACTTTTCAACAATCAATTTTGTGCTCCAGTGATATCATCTAATGAGGGGAAGCACTACAAAAAGCATGAGATGTTCCCCATTGTGGAGCGTGTTTATTACCATCAGTTTCCTGGAGTAGATGAAAAGGATTTGTGCATGAATTTCATTACTTAATATGGTTGGTTTTCTCTAGACTGTCAGGGTTTGGCCCTTCACCTTGAACCACAGAGGGACACCTGGGGATGTGACTCAAATGAAATTCAACCAGAGAGGGAGAGCTTATAAAATCTAGATGTGCCTCAGGGGGAGGTTTCTAATAAGCTGCCCCGGTTCGTGTCCTCTGCCTCTGGTAATTACAGATAGAAAGCCACACTCTTCTCCCTTACTTTAGCTTTCTTATTTCTTTGCATTGAGATCCACATGTTTTTCTAGTTGCACGTGTGCTAAGCAATCCTGCCTCATTCCTAGTTCTTGATGCCTTTTAGAAGGAGGGTGATGTTACTTGTCCCAATTACAAGGACAATGTAGCCGCTTATGGTGGCCCACATGGCTGTGATATCAGCTGCAGGGAAAGGGTTTGGGAAAAGTCAAGAATAGGCTGGGATAGGACGAGTAGTCATGGCCATGGTTATACAGTTGACTCCCAGGGCAACTAGAAGCCTGAGCTGCCAGATTCAAGACCTAAGGATGGATAAGAGTCTGACACTGGTTACTCAATGAAGATGGGCATCTTGTGGAGAGGCAGCCTTTGGTTTGCTGGGACAGGGAAAATACAGGAGAGGGGAGGGTATCTGCCCATCTTGAGACAGAAAAGGCTGGGAGTACAAGGCTATGGTCCAGGCTCTGGAACAAGAGGGCTTCAAGAACCAGCTAGACATCAGAACAAGCAAACTTCTTACCCTGTGGTGAGTCTCCTATTCTAGAGAGGGAATTTCAAGAACCAGTTAAGAACCAAATTGGCATCTCAGTGACCCAGAATGCACTGGGAGTTAGGTGCTTTCCAGTGTGAACATGTGACTGTAGCTCAATGCCCACAAACGTTAGTGTGTTACAATACCTACTAAACCCAGGGTTTCTGGTAAAAAGCCAGGTTCCTGGCCTCCACTACCTCAGTTTCTCCTTCAGTCTGAGATGGGTGAGAGTGTCTGACAAGTAGCCAGTATTTTTGTGACTGCTCCTCAGGAGACAGCACTTTGAGAATCACTTCCCTTAGGCAAAAAAAAAAAAAATCCAGATGGAAAATATTATCAAAAGTAAGAACGACAATGGCATTCTCATGCCATCCACCATAGTCGGAAAGGGGATTTTAAATCAAAAGGAAAGTGTAAAAGCCTAACTGAAGCTCCAGGGTTTCAGAGTGACTATTCTAACCATATAGAAATTCACTGAGATGTACAGAGTTTGGGACTGGCTGTTTGAGTGGCTACTTTAATCTAGTTGTATGATGTTTTTTATTTGTGCATTCACTACAATAAAGCAGCCATATCTCATCTTAACCACTGAGCCGTCTTTCTAGCCCCTAGAATTCTCTTAATATGCTATCAAGTGATGTATTCCTGACTTAAATGGCCAGGTTTTTGTTTTGTTTTGGTTGGATTTTTTGAGACAGGGTTTCTCTGTGTAGCTCTAGTTGTCCTGGAACTCACCCTATAGACCAAATTCACAGATCTGCCTGTCTCTGCCTCCCGAGTGCTGAATTGAAGGTGAGCACCACCTCAGCAGCTTAGATTAACAGGTTCTTAACAGCCAACTTAAGTAATACTCTGCTGTAGTATCCATTTTTCTTCTTTTAAGGCTAGCTCTTTGTTATTTGAGGGGTAATAAAAACAGTGTCTCTTTACATTAGCAGGGCACATTTGAATTCATGGAGGATGATAATGTATCCATTTGATCCTCCTCAATTCTTGAAAAAGACTTTTGTTTGTTTGTTTGCTGTTGTTTGTTTTGTTTTGAGACAGGGTTTCTCTGTGTAACAACCCTGGCTGTCCTGGAACTCACTCTGTAGACCAGGCTGGCCTCAAACTCACAGAGATCCACCTGCTTCTGCCTCCTGAGCACTGGCTACTTTTATTCCACCCTTTGAAGTACTGTTTCTCAAATTATGGTCCCTTTACCTGGTGTGTCACAATTACCAAGAAGTTCATTAAAAATGCAAGTGCAGGCCACATCTCAAACCTATAAAATTTGGTTTTGGATCTGTCACGGGACTAATAATTTTCATTTCTCAAACATTCCCTGGTGATGACTGTGATGTTATCACTGCTGGTCTGGGACCACACTTGGCTAAAAATCATGGTTAGAGACAAAAATGAAAGATTTCGAAGCATAAGATTTGTGTTAAGTGGAGTCTTCCTTAGTTCCCTTTCTGCTGTACTTGCTGCATCTCTGCTCCCCACTCTGCATTCTTCAAACGTCAGCTCCATTGCTTATGAACTCTGAGACCTTAAGCAATTACTCTAAGTTGCAATTTCCTTACTTATAAAGTGGGGATAATAACAGGATCTGCTTTGGGTTCTTATGAAGATTAAGGAAGATCTAAGTTAAGTACTTGGCACTGCATCTGGGCTTAATAAAAACTAGTGATTTTATTTCTTACTAATATTAAAACATGGCCTTTCACTAGAACAAATAGCTTTGCAAGTTCTGTCCTCTGAACGTGTGTCTTCAGCATGCTCCTCTTCAACTGATGCTCTAGGACGATGTAAACACTAAGGCACATCATTCTGTGGCTTGTCTCGGATTGCCATAAGCACTTGGAGGAGACCAGGGTACCTAGGAAAAGGGGCTTGAAACTGATAAAATGAGAGCATAGGTCCTATCCTATAGGGATGCTGGGTAAGTTCACTGAAGAACCAACGACAGTAAGATGAAGAGGCAAAGAGAGACTGAGGGAGGAAGAAAGGGCAGTCAGACCTGGGAGGCAGGCTGTCAAAGACAAGCTACCTCCTTCAAAGTTCCTCTTGTAGCAGCCCCCGGTAGAGACTCCACCATTACGACAGGCTTTAGGCGTCTGCCAGCTTTCCTGTTTAATGCAGTCCAAAAGGAGAGAACACTCAGGTACCCTCGGTGAATTCCCTGAGAAGCTCTCAGAGGCAGCTGGCAATTGGCCCAGTGGTTTGGGGCTTGGGGCTTTAAAGGGGCTGTCTTCAGAGTGACTCCTATTTAGCAAATATTCTGACTACTACTGCATCATACACTCTTGCCAGGGACACGGTCCTTTATAGCTATGCTCTTTAGCGAGGCATTTGGGGCAACTCAGGAAACAGCTTTATCTTATCTAGGAAGTGCAGGGAGTCCTTACCAGGCAGGGACAGAGACCTTCACAAGTGAATTCAATACAAAAAACAAAAGCAAGTTCAGGCCCGTGGGTACAGCAGGCCAGCCAATGGGCCCGGGCCGCTCCCAGGTGGAGTGGTACTATGATGACAGTAACCAACCAGCGCGCTCCATGCAAATGAGGATACTGTATCCGCACCAGACGCTCCAGTGCTGTCTGGTTGTTATAGTGATAAACTGAGGCCCTGCCTCTGGGCTTCTCTAAGAAAGGGGTGGTGTGTGTGTGTGTGTGTGTGGAGTGTGTGTGTGTGGGGGGGTAACCTTTTTACTTCTCCCCAGGGAAGACAAAAAAGAAGGGAAGAAGGGGGATGGGTAGGGAAGAGAAAAATACGTGACAAAGAAAACATTCTCTGCCTGGGAGGAGACTCCCAGAGGGTGTAGAGCTGGAGGGAGCATTCACTGGCCATGCCAGTACTTACCACTGATGCTGAGTCAGAAACAGGTATCCCAAAATCCCTTTCCAATGAGCCTCCCTCAGAAACCATGGAGGAAATAGAGCACACATGCCCACAGCCTCGACTGGTAAGTAAAGACAAAGGATGGAAATGAATGCGTGGCTATGGCACAAAAGAGTTCCTTCTGTGCCCGCAGCCAGCGAGGAAAAAGCGATGCTGACAGGATTTTCATGTAAATGAGAATGGAGCGGCAGCCTAATCCTTCTCAGCTGTTTATACTTAGCTCCTATACCGGACACAGTTCTCAGCTTACAAGGCATTATTGTATTGGCTGGGTAGGAAACGGGCTTCTCGGGATATGTTGTGTTTTGGGGGTTTGGGGAGGAGAAAGAATGATCTTTTCTCCCCTTGTAGGTGCATTGTCATCTAGAGGCAAAAATTCTACAGTACAGTTTTTAAAATGTTTTTTTTTTTTCTTCACAAACCTTGGACTGCTTCCCTGGTGAAGTTCTAAATTTTAGCTGGGGAATGATCTGTCCTCCTCGACTGTGTTTTTTTCTTTCTTCTCTTTTCTTTTTCTTCTTTTTATATCTAATGCCTGTTTTGGAAAAAAATTAAAAGGACACGGATGCACAACTCCCTTATTCCTTTGATATTTTCAAAATAAATAGTCCATCGAGGATGCATCTAGAAATAATTTGCATTTAAAATGAAGCGTGAACCTTTTCGGAGGGTACCGGAGGTTTCTCGTCAGGCACTGGCAACCTGGAGACACCACATTTATTTAGAATGGGGTTGTATGCCTTTAAGAATGAAAGTACGGAAACAGGGTACGAGCTTCCTTCCCAGTAACTGCGGCTCCATTGATCAGCCTCTTTGCTACTGGTTCTGATCCCTTAGATAAATGGGGAAGTTTCTTCTCAAACACTTTAGCAAAGTAGCCTCAAGGAATTAAAAACATGTCAAATGAGTTGTGGGTTTCCTGTGGCTTGAAGTCCTATAGCACTTGGGGAAACTGCTCTTTGAACCCCCAAATCCAAGACACACACAGGAGTTATCCTTTCTTCAGTGATTCCCCCAAGTTAAATGTAAAATGTTTTCATTGGCTGTGGAGTCTAGAGACCAGAGAGATGGTTTTTTAAAAGGATATTTTTTTTATGTAGAATTTTCTGTGAGCCCCCTCCCCCATAATCTGGGCTTATAGATTCCAATGCTAGCCCATTACGAAAGTGTTATTTCTTTAAATAAGGTTTTGAAGGCAGGCTTGGATCAACTTTCTGAGATCAGAAAAGCAGGGGATGCTATAGCAGAGCAGTTTTTATGTTGTGAAGCATGTGTTTTGGTAGTTTAGTATTAGCAGCTTCTTATCTCTTTATCCAGCGCCTGGATGACATGTCTCCTGTAGCATCCGTGCACTTATGTCATGTAAATTGTTATGATAAGTTGCTTACTGAAGGATTCCTCTGAGCCACTAAACAATTTACGCTTTAGCATTGGGGGAAAAAATGACCACTAAAGGTCTGTTACAAAATCTCCCAGAACATATAAATATGTGTTTAAGTAAATGCAGTACACAAACTTGAAACCATCTGTGTTTGAACAGAGAGGGCAGTGGAGAGAAATGAATGATTCAGGACCAGTTCTGCTCCTTCTTTTCTTCCTCTTTCATCTCTAAGCTACTCTGCTCCATGGTTTGCTGGCCTGAGAGAGGTGGGCACAGATTAGGTTCCGTTTGCTTTTCCACGTTCTCTTTCCACAGCTTCTCTCGGGCGCCACATCTTCACCTTCCACACTTTTTTAGAAAGAAGGAATTGAGAGAATTCCTTCAGAGAATATAAGTAACTTCTTTTGACACGTTGAAGGATCTCCACTAGGTACTAAGCCCAGAACAATCTACCTAAAGAGTATAAACTCATTCCTGTAGAACATACTCTTCAAGGGAGCTACAGTCTCTTCTGTCTTTTTGGTGGTGGTGGGTGTGTGATGCAAACACAGCAGAGGTATGAGAGGCAGGTACCAAAACTGAGCTGTTGAAATAATTGTTTTGATCTACTTTGATAAAAAGTTTCCATGAGCTGCTGAAATTGACTGTTTAAATTCCCGTTTAAACTAAATTTTATGAAAATTCTTTTTTCTTAGGGACAAACTTTGATCACTGTAGAGTTAGTTTATGTTCTTGTTTGTTGTTTTTTCTTTTTCGAGATGGGGTTTCACTGTGTAACAGCTCTAGCTGTCCTGGATCTAGCTCTTGAAGATCAGGCTGGCCTCGAACTCACAGAGATCCGCCTGCCTCTGCCTCTGGAGTGCTGGGATGAAAGGCGTGCGCCACCACCACCTTGCTAGTTTGCTATGTTCTACATTTTTATTTCATCATCACAACTAACTTCCTTCACCTGGGATTTTATTTCAGTAACTAAGGCGCATGCTACTTGAAGTTTTTTGATGATGATAAGGAGGAGGAGTAAAACAGGAAATTACCATTTCGTGTTACCTAGTTCTTTCTGTTGATCATGAAGCACTGCTAATAACTTTGTTATCCAAATGCTATAAAGTCTGTGTTTCTCAATTCACTCCATTCATCCATGACCCCTGATCATACATGGGTCACTTATGATACATCTGTCAACAGAGTATGGATATTGAGTTGCGTTAAGTATCTTTAGAAAGTTCATGAATGATTTGAGGGAGGTCTGCTTAGGAATGAAACTTCATACTCAAATTCCCAAGTCATCAAAAGGAAGACAGAAGCTGGCATCTCCTGAATAAACAAGGCTTTAAAGGGATCCATATTATTTTAGGTGCAAATCTATAATGGTATTGATGCTATTGGATCATACTTCAAGGTGATTTTTTTTTCCTTTTTTTAAGATGGGATTTCTCTGTGTAGCTTTGAAGCCTGTCCTGGAATTCACTCTGTAAACCAGGATGGTCTCGAACTCACAGAGATCCACCTGTCTCTGCCTCCCGAGTGCTGGGATTAAAGGAGTGCGCCACCACCACCTGACTCAAGGTGAAATTTTTCTGAAGGGAGAAACACATAGTCTTCCAAGCTGCTTTAGTCCACATTGCAGAAAAATTCAAAAGGAAAAGACTAAAGAGAATAAATTAGGATTGCTGAAGAAATTATAAAAGTAATCACCGAGCCGGGCAATAGTGGTGCACGCCTTTAATCCCCGCACTCGGGAGGCAGAGGCAGGTGGATCTCTGTGAGTTCGAGGCCAGCCTGGTCTACAGAGCTAGTTCCAGGACAGGCCACAAAACTACAGAGAAACCCTGTCTCTAAAAACCAAAAAAAAAAAAAAGTAGTCACTGAAATTTATTTCACTTTTGTGGTAGTTTATATTTCAGGAGTATAACCTTATTGCCCTTATTACCATAGTATACAGTTGGAGATGTTTCTAAGAATTTTTCATTATTATATTTATTCTTCACTGGCTTTCTGTTCTTTAATGTTTTCTGCTAAAATATGATGTAAGGTGACTCAGAAGCTTGGACGTGAAGAAGAAAAACTGAGTGGCCTTGGGTGATATGATGTAACAACCGTCCTTGGAAACCTAACTCCTGAGGGAGGAGCACTTCTTTCAGGCATGGCCTGTCCTCAAGTCTCCTTAGCCCTTTGAGTACGCCTAGACAAATCCTCTGGAGCCGGCAGGGGCTCTAGAAACCCTTCCTAACAAGGACCAGCTGTCCTAAAAGCTGTCTGCTTGAGGATTTAGTTAATGACCTTGATCAAGTTCTTCTAGGGGTACATTCTGATGGCAGAAGGAAGCTGTAATTCTAGCCTGCAATAGTCACTTCCATGAAGATGGATGTGTCACTGATCAGCTTAGAAGGCTTTGGAAAAAACAAAACAAAACAAAAAAAAGACTGGTTCAATATGCCACGTTAGCAGGAGTTCATTTGGGGTTTTACTTCAAAGTGGAGTAGTGCCAAGAGACTGCTGTCTTGCAGAAGGTGCATTATGTCAGTTGGGATGTAGATACTCACCCACTG
Organism: Chionomys nivalis; assembly: GCF_950005125.1. Classification (NCBI taxonomy): domain Eukaryota; kingdom Metazoa; phylum Chordata; class Mammalia; order Rodentia; family Cricetidae; genus Chionomys; species Chionomys nivalis. The sequence goes on from NC_080112.1 coordinate 62,292,473, forward strand.
GTACTCAAAAAGACAACTGGTCTTCCAGCTACCGGCATGTTTCCTTTACTAGTATCATCATCTATTTAGCCACTTAGAGTAGCATGGATTTTAAGAGCAAGGGCTTTTAATGTGCTGTATTGGTGGAAATAAATGACCATAAGCTTCCTTGGTTGTTTACTCTGGCCAACTGGAATTCTGCCCAAGGTTATAGTTAGACATCTTCCTTCTGGATCCCTGTACAAATGCAACATCCATTTCTTACAGATTGATAGTAGTCAGGTGTATTGCCTATGGAATCAATGAATTTATTCCTCTCACTATTCTTCCAAAAACCCATTTGTCTAATGCTAAACCCCTTATGGGAAAAAAAAGCTTAAGTCAAATAAAAGATCAGTACTTTGGTTTATTTTGGCGTTTGGGCATATAGAAATCACAAGGATGCATAGGTCATCATTCAGACAGTTGGGAGTTAAAGCATCCAAATAATACAGGACTTTAGAAAGTAACTGGGAGAAACCTCAATCCCTTACCAAGCAGATTCACAGCCAGTCAAGGGCCGACAACTTCTAAATACAGTAATTTAGCAGGTGATGTGGAGAGAAATAAGTGACTCCAGGTCCCAACTTTAAAGATCACTTCCACTTACTATAAGACAGTAGTCTGGTATGTGAATGCATGCCAGGATGCTGAAATCCCTTAAAATAACATTTTTTGTAAGTGTGACTTTAATATATTAAGCTCTCTTTTAAAAAATTTTTGAAGATGAATTTGTTCATTATGTATAATGTTCTGCCTGCATGTGTCCCTACAGACCAGAAGGGGGCACCAAATCTCATTACAGGTGGTTGTGAGTCACCATGTGGGTGCTGGAAATTGCACTCAAGACCTCTGCAAGAGCAGTCCCATGCTCTTAACCTCTGAGCCATTTCTGCAGCCCTTGGTTGGGCTTTCTTAAAAGCTATATTTTATCCATTGAGCAGTACTTCCCAGCAGGGAAGACTCAATTAACCTTATCCCCAAGTTAAGAAAAGTCCCACCATTGGAGGGAAAGATTTTATTTCCTGATTCTCTTTTATATAAGCCATATATATTTTGGGACAAGAAAGGAAACAGTCTGGAGCTAAGACAATGACTCAGTTGGTAAAGAGCTTGTCTTGCAAACATGAAGACCTGAGTTTGATACCTAGCACCCATGTAAAAGCTAGGCATGGTAGCACACATCTATAATCCCAGCACTGGGAAGGTGGAGGCAGGAGGATCCCCTAAACTTGCTGGCTAGCCAATTTTGCTGAACTGGTAATCTTCAGGTTTGGTAAGAGACTCTATCTCAAAATACAATGTGAAGGGCAATTGAGGAGAACACTCAGTGTTAATATCTGGCCTCCATACCTACAAGTGTACCCTCACATGTGTACACACACACACACACACACACACAAAGGATCAGTCTATTTGTTAGGGTCTCATTGACCTGTTGTGAGTGGCACATGCCAGCCTTTAGAGCAGTGCTATCCAATAGAAATACAATTCAAGTCACACATATAATTTAAAGTTATCTAGCAGTCACAGTTTAAAAACTAAAATCAATTGTAAAACTATATCTTATTTAATGTCATATATCATTAATTACTATTATGTCAAAATGCCACCCATATAAAATTATTTGTATATATTTGTGTGCATATGATGTGTGTGTACATGATTGCATGTGGGGTGCATGAGCTGGCACATGTGATGGCAGAGAAGTGCCACCACATCCAGCGTTCACATGGGTTCTGGGGATCTGAACTCAGGCCACCAGGCTTGGGTAACATGTACTCTTACCCACTGAGCCATTTGTTACTGTTTATTCATGCAAGGTCTAAAATCCAGTACACTTAAGATACATCTCAATTCAGAATAGAGTTTCAAGGGCACAGTGGCCGCATATAGCTTTAGAGGAAACTCAGACACCTTTTTGCCTAGTCCAGTTCATGATGAGCTCTGAGAATTCACAATAATAAGTACTTTTTATAGTGTACAGTTCATGTAGGGCTGGGACTGTAGCTCGGTGATAGACCACTTGCCTAGCATCCATGAGGACCTAGGTTCAGCCCCCAGTACTGCCAAAAAAGAGGAAACTTCGGTGTTTAATACACACATACATACATGTAGCCAGAAGAAAGGTTGAACACCACCTCTCATTTTGTACTCTCGTATTTTCTATGTTAACCTATTCTGTTTCAGTTAGTGGGCTATTGCAGTAATCTAGATGGGAGCTAATGAGTTTGAGGTTATGGGGGTAAGTGGGGAAAGAACTGGACAGAATTGGAGATATTAAAGAGACAAATGCATCAGGATTGATAATTTAGTCTAAGAGTGGGGCAGGGTCAAGGAAGACTAGTTTTCCTAGATCCAGCAAGCAGGTACCGTCACTGCAGGGGAGCATCAAGAAGGAAGAGTGTGTGGGTGATGTGAAAGACACCATGGGGATTTCCATTTACTATTATCTAGTCAGTGTTTGTGGAGCTCCAGGGAGACTTTTAAACGGAAGATAGAGATTGTAAAGCTGCATAGAAGAGATGGACATCTAATTGATAACAGTGAAAGTGGGTCACCTTCTGGATTTCGAAGGAAGTGGATTGAAATAATTATCAGAAAAGATGCCTCAGGATAATACTAATGGTGGGTGACTCACTCCGGTAATACCAGCACTTGGAGGCTAAGGTGCTGTCCTGGCTAGATTTATGCCAACTTGACCAAAATAGAAGTCATTTGGGGAGAGGGACTCTCAGTTAAGAAATGCCTCCAAAAGATTTGCTTTGGACTAGGCTTGATGGTGCCTGCCTTTAAATCCCAGCACTTGGGAGGTAGAGGAAGATAGATCTCTCTGAGTTCAAGGCCAATCTGGTCTACAGAGCAAGTTCCAGGACAACTAGGTTTGTTACACGGAGAAACCCTGTCTTGAAAAAAAAAAATAAAACCAGAAACCAGCCAACTAACCAAACAATAACACAAAATCCAAATCTAACCAAAACCAATCATTGGTCACCCTAGACAGCCCTGTGACAAGGCTAACTCTAGGGGTTTGTCTTAGTCAGGGTTACTGATGTAGGAGGGTCATCTGTCTATGTGTTACTTTCATTGGTTAATAAAGAAACTGCCTTGGCCTTTTGATAGGCCAACCCTTAGGTGGGTGGAGTAGACCAAACAGGATTCTAGGAGGAAGAAAGCAGAGTCAGGCAGACACCATGCTTCTCCTACCCAAGACTGACGGTGGTTAGAATCTTCCCGGTAGTCCACCACTTCGTGGTAATACACAGATTATTAAAAATGGGTTAATCAAGATGTGAGAGTTAGCCAGTAAGAAGCTAGAGCTAATGGGCCAGGCAGTGTTTAAAGGAATACAATTTGTGTGTTTTTATTTCGGGTGTAAAGCTAGCCGTGCGGGAGCCGGACGGATGAAAAGCAGGCCCCCCGTGTCTTATCACTACAGGTTACGATTGCTGGGGTAAAACACCCTGACCACAAGCAACTTGGGGAGGAAAGGGTTGATTTGGCTCCCATATCCCAAGTCACAGTGTGTCGCGGGAAGCCAAAGGAGGACTCTGGAGGCAGGTGCTAAGGCGAAGGCCATGGAGGAGAGCTGCTTCCTGGCTTCTTCAGCCTGGTTTCTTATAGAACCCAGGACCACCAGTCAAGGAGTGTCCCAATCGACAATGGGATGAACCCTCCCTCATAAATCACTAACTAAGAAAACAAACTGGGCCCCTCTACATCAGTCAATCAAGAAAATACACCACAGAGTTGTACACAGCCCAGTCTTCTGGGGGCATTTTCTCGATTGAGGTTTCTTCTTCTCAGATGACTAGCTTGTGTCAGGCTGACAGAAAACCAGCCAGCACAGACTCAATGCACACTAAAACATCCTTGTGTGTTCTTGGGGAGGAGAACAGAAGAGCTGCAATTAAATCTACTAGAATATTCCTAATTCTTGCCTGTGTGTACATGAAATATGGCTAAATTTAATTTAATTTTATCCCCCGAATATTTCCAGGCCAGACGCCCAAGGAAGACACTTAAAGAGCCAATAGAGGAAGGATTTTGGAAAGGAAAGAGAAATATATTGCTTAAATGACTGAGAGATCAGGGTATCAAGGGGAGGGTAAGTTCCCAGAGAGAACATCCCAAGTCAGCAGAGAGATCAAATAAGGTGAAAAGTTAGAAGGAAGAATTTCACATTGGGTTCAGGAAACGGTCAGTGGTTATGTTTTGGTAAAGCCCTGTGAGTAGAGGACAGACAGCAGGCATTAGGCTAAGGAACTTTAGAGTGGGAGCCACTGTGGTAGGTGTGTTTGACTTGGTGCTCCAGTCTCTGCCACTCCTTGTTTCTGTTTCATTTTATTCATTTTGGGCCAAGATAGGTTGAATAATCTCATGATAAGACACACTGGCTAAATAAGTGTAAGAAATATTCACAAAGTACTTTGAAATTTTACATTAATCTTGCACAAACCACTTCTGACTTCTGCTTTTTTGTCTCAGGTGCCTCCTCAAAAGATTGAATGTATTCCAAATCGTATTTGTTATATTCTATTCATTGTTTAAAGAAAGCTATGTTGAATCTTCTCTTCATGTGAACAATAACCTCCTAATTTACCTGTTTCATAATACTGAGGTTTGAAACATTGGCTTTCTTCGAGGCTTGGCAGTATCACATTGAATTAGAGGAGCTTTCTTAACAGACACTGTCCATCTAAGTTCAGTGCTTTGGGTTAAAATCCAGCAACAGGAAAAGCAATAGTCTTGAAGCTCCTGTGTCTTTAGCTAAAGCCTGAGCAAAGCTTCTCAGTGACTCATAGGGAAATATACATAGAAAAAGAATTATTTCCTCTGACAGGGGGCAGGATGAAAAGGAGAAAAGGAGGAAGGTAGGAACGAACTAAGGCATTGCAAGCGGGGCCTATTTTCTTCCAATAATCTCCCAGGTAACAGCGTCTACCTTGCTAGGGTCTGATTACCCGTTAGGCTGGCCTCGGACCATAGTATTATTGTTTTAACATTCCTACCTTCCTCTTTATCCCAGCATGAACTGGGTTTTAAGGGAGGCTGGAGAAGCTGACCCTGCTTGGGGAAAGACAGTTTAGCACTCAATGCTCTTGAAGGCGGACTTGAAAACACAGTGATTAGAAAGTAAAGCAGCCCTGGTAGTGTAAGCCTGTGTAATAATGTGCAGGGCCACACAGGGCTAGCCTATTGAGCAGGATTCATTTTCATATAATCTCCTCCCTCCAGCCAAAGTCTTTGACTTGGTGTTTTTGTTTTCCACTCCGTAATTCATGCATGCTGAACCTGACATCAGTGTAAAAGGACGCTGAGGGTTATTTAAATGGGCATTTAAGAAAAATAACAACAGCAATAATAGGTTAATAGAAACATCATGAATGATGTGTGGAGCTTATTGCCAAATGAATGATGTTGAAAGCACGTTCCTAGGACACACAGGTTTCTATGCTTCATCTCTAGCATGCCTAATAGTGACTGTAGGCACAGTCACATAATAAAGTGTATTGTAGCGCCAAATTGTTTAGTTATAAGGTAATTGTTCTATGTGGTTCCAGGCTGGTGGTCTTACTCATTTTTCTCTGTAGGTGATGGAGAAATGGTATAGCCATTCATAGTCACATAGTCACACTATAACTGGGCACTGTGTTGAATGCCCTATGTGTGTTCAACACATTTAAACAGGCCACAGACTCGTGGAATAAGAACTACCATTCCCTACATTATAAGAAAATCAAGGAAAAGAATCCCAAACACTAGATACTAATGAATTAAGCAGGGATTTCAAATTGAATCTGTCTGACTTCTAAGCTACATATACGTCTCAAATCAGTGAGCCACAAGTTACCTGCTCGAGCTCCCAAGGATTCAGAAACAACGTGTGTGGCTGTAGTTGGAAGAATGCTGTATTTAACCCTTCCATGGCACATTTTTAATTTTCAGGACGGGGGTGGGAATCAAATCTGATATCTAGACTTTGTAGTACAATTAGAAATTCAAAGTGAGTACTAGTTTTTGCAATGCTGGAGAATGAGCTCGGGCCTTTTCGTTTAAGACATGTGGTCTATCACTGAGTTACATCCCAGTACCAAAGGAAAGACTTTGACCCAGTAATTCCTCCCCAAAGAAACCTGTACAGATGACCACCCCCCACACACAACTCCCTAGTATGTTTTACCCAAATGCTCAGTAGAAACGGTCTGGTAAATATGTTCTAGTATAGCTATATGGCAATGAGAAAGAAGAACAATCACCAGCCAGAATGCAGCTAATTCTCACAAGTCAGACATGATGTAATATGTAGCACATAGTCTCCTTTCCATAAAATACAAAGGAAGATGGACACACGGCTCACCAGTGATGTTAGAAGTCAGCATAATAGGAGGGGCATGGAATGGATTGATAGTAAAGGCTTAGAGGGGAAAACCAAAGAGCACTCACTTGTTAAGGCTGTCTAATCCTCCCCATATCCACCTGTCTCTGCAGGAATTCTGCTTAAATCCGTCTTCTTCACTCCCACAGTCTCCCAGGACGGAACCCTGGGAGCAACATTTTGAGGACTAATAGAGGAAGATTTTCGTAAGGAAGACAGAATAATATTCTTGATATAGATGGGTGATCAGGAGCCAACGACACCATCGCCTCATTGATAATTCCATTGTTTCCCCATAAAATCATAAATTAGCTTTGGCTAATTTATTTTAATTTTTGTAGAGTCTGTCTTTTTTGGAGCATATCTGTCCATTGCTCAGAAAAGCACTTTTATTATTAAAATTCGATCTTGCCCATGCTTCAAGCTGAGACACGTTAGAAATAGCTGTGCTCAATCTGAGTGCATAGCAAACCTCCTACACTACATAATTTGTTCTAATGCTTGTTTCTTCCAATCCTCAGCAATGTTTTCTATATGTCTTCTAAACATATTTTCTGACAAAAGAGTGCATTTTAGTTTGACATCGGGGTTTTCCCCCCTCCTACATGTTAGTTACTTGTTTTACTGTGGCAGGAAGAAGAGATTTTTTCTCTTTTAAATTACAGGAAACTGAAAAAATACTTCTAAATATTTATCATTATATATGACAGTATGTTTAAAGTGTTGGGTTGAGTATCCCATGACTTGAAACATGAAACTTAAAAGAATCATTTGTCTTCATGTTCTGAATGCTTCATTTTAGAGCACTGTGATAATTACAATAGCTTTATATTCCTCCATTAGCTGATATCTTGAAGTATGATATATGCTCAAACTGGAGCATCTTGGCATTTCTAATAATCTTCTGCATAATAATTTTCATTTTAGCTGTCTTCTTGTCAGATGGCGCTAAATTATCATTGGTTGTGCCTAACCATGTGGTTGATGCAGAACTCATACAGGGAGTAACAGTAGCCTCTGTCTTTCTTCCTCCTTTTCTTCTTCCTCCTCTGTGGCTCATTGATTTTTTTGTTTGCTTCATTTTATTTTGTTTTAAGACAGGGTCTAATGTATCCCACACTGACCTCCAACTTGCTGTATAGGCAGAGATGACCTTGGCCTTTGGATCTTCCTGCTTGTATCTCCCCTGTCCTGAGATTATAGGCATATGACATCAAGCCTGGTTTTGTGTGGTGCTGGGGATTGGAATTCATGGCTTTGTATATGCTAGGCAAGTCCTCTGCCAATTGAGTTACGTCCCCAATCTAAGGTCTACCGTTTTCTTCTTGTTCACCTGTGCTGCTTTTTTTCTTGCTTCTCTATTTTGTTGTAATACATATTTTTTGAAAGACTCATTATTTTAGATTATGTATATGTGGGGGATAGGCACCTGAGTGTGGATTCCCTCAGAGGTCAGAAGCATGGGATCCTCCTGGAGATATAGGCATCTGTGAGCTGCCTGGATGTGAGTCTGGGAAACAAATTCAGGTCCTATGTAAGAGCAGCATGGGCTCCTAACCATGGAGCCATCCCTCCAGGCCTTCATTGCAGGAAATGTTTCAAGCCACTAGCTGCTCTTGGGAGTATCTGCCACAAGGGCGTTGATCAAAGCCTAGGTGAACTACAAGCCAGGCCACCCAATTTGAACTCTCCCCTTAGGACACTGACTTAGGGTTTCTCTTGCTGTGAAGAGACACCATGACAACTCTTATAAAGGAAAACATTTAACTGGGGTGGCTTCCAATTCCGAGGCTTAGTCCATTATTGTCACGGCAGGAAGCAAGGCAGCATGTAAGCAGACATGGTGCTGGAGAAGGAACTGAGAGAGTTCTTACATCTTGGCCTGCCGGTAACAGGAAATGGGTGTCACACTGAGCAAAGCTTAAACAAGGGAAACCTCCAAGCCCACCCCCACAGTGACACACGTCCTCCAACAAGGCCGCCCCTACTCCAACAAAGTCACCTCTCCTAATAATGCCACTGCCTATGAGTTTATGGGGGCCAATTACATTCAAACTGCCACAGACACTATATGTAGACTTTACCACGACAGGGATGGAATGCCAGTATAAATTTATATGTTAGAATTAGGTATTAGTGATGCTGCCTTTCTTGACTACTGAGATCAAAAGGATATATATGTATATATAAATATAAGCGCAGGAGTCACTCACTGTCCATCGCATTGTGTTCTGCTTTTTGCACAATGAACCAAGAGGCTACGAATTCCAAATCTTACCCTTGGGTGGTGCTGTAATGGGGAGATCTGCATTTGGAGACTGTGTGTTGTGTCCATTATAGAAATGCTCTTCTCAGCTGTTTTGTTGTTTTGTTTTTTGGGGGGGTTCTGTTTTTCTTTTTGTTCTGGGGCTCTTCCTTGCATGGAGAAGAGTGCTATGAAGGCGAACCTTCAAAACAAAACTGTCTTCATCTAGGAGTTGTTATTGAACTTGTAGGGGCTGCGACCACATCATGCAACATACCGTTTAAGGCAGCAGGTGCAGGGGATTTCTTTCAGAACTTGCCACCAGGAATGCTGGCCTTTTCTCAATAGCTTTTCTTTTTTTTTTTTTATTTTATTTTTGAAACAGGGTTTCTCCGTAGCTTTTGGTTCCTGTGCTGGAACTAGCTCTTTCAGACCAGGCTGACCTCGAACTCCCAGAGATCCACCTGCCTCTGCCTCCCGAGTGCTGGGATTAAAGGCGTGCACCACCACCGCCCCGCTAGCTTTTCTTTTTTTTTAAACAGAAGAACAATGATACTGCCTGGTACCTTTATTCTCCTGGTTTCTGGGACTGCTTAGAGTTAAAGCTGTCTTTGTAGTCTACCTCTCTAAAATGCTGACGACTACAGCAGGCGCTCCCGCATGCCCGCGGGCGTCCTTCCCTCCTACCTGATCTTATCTTCTGATGTTTAGCTAGCACCCGCAGACTGGCACATGCCAGGTAAGCATTCTATTGCTGAGCTACATTTCCGGCCCTTACCCAGAGTCTATTAAAAAAATAAAAAAGTCATCTATATTTCCTTCTTTGCCCCCAAATAAAGCAAGCTTTAAGCTGCCAATTTTTACTCTTTTTAAACCACCTGAGGATTTGGATGGGGATGGAAAGGGGATAGGAATACAATCTGTGGCTGCTCCTTGAAGCTCAACTGCCTGAGGAAACATAACTTCGAGTAAAAAATTTCTTACCTCCAAGGAAGGCTTCTTTTCTTAGTACCAGTACCTATTAATGCCACAAATCTGAGATCTGTTAACTGTAAACCGCATTTCCATTTCGGAGGTGTCACGCATGAAACACCAGCCAACACTGATTATACGGCAAGATTTATTGGGAGACACCTCCTAATCTTGAACCCATTAAAATGTGAGGGAAGGAGACAGACATTTTATAATCAGGGAAACGTGCGTTCAGGTTTAGTTCTAGGATTCTTCATGCTGTTTGAAAGCCACTGGTGTGTGTTTTGAAGGTAGTCACATGGGAGCCTTGCAGTTTATGGGTGGCCAGTGAGCCTTGCAGTTTATGGGTGGCCAGTGTTTTTAGAAAGCCCGCACACCGGAGCAATACGGTATTTCACCCCAGATCTGCAGAGGGCTGTGATTACTAGTCTGACTTAGATGCATGTGCCTAGACACTCACTTTATTTTGTTTTGTTTTTTTAATTTTTGTGGTTTGGTTTTGTTTTTGAGATGAGGTCTTACTCTGTATCCTCGGCTATCCTGGAACTCTTTGTGTAACCCAGGATGGCCTCAAACATACAGATATACACCAGCTTCTGCCTCTCAAGCTGGAATTAAAGTCATGCACCACCACACACAACTGCCCTAATTTTTATGCTTTTAAAAACCAAACTATCGAACTCATCCCCATCCCCCATGCCCTCTTCTTCAATGCCTCCCGCATCCCCTTCAGCATGTTTCCCTCTTAACTTCATGAGCTTTTTTATTTTTAAGCTCACTGAGTTCACTTAGTACTTACTGCCTGTGTGGACATGGGCATGGGACCATTCACTGAAGCATAAATAGGCTCTTAGGTGCTGCATCCCTGAAGAAAACCAATTCCCCATCTCCCCGCAGCCATTAACTGTCAATAGCTCCTCAGGTAGTGGTGGTACTTTGGGACTCCCTCCCTGATCCAGTTCGTGCCAGAACTTTATCTGCCTTGATTTTGCACAGCTCTGTGCATGAACGCACAGCCACGGTGTGTTCATATCTACAACCCTCAGATGTCCAGATGACTGCAATGAAGTAGCTGTGTGGGTTTTTTCCTTAATGGAGCTCTTACACGGCAAATCTAAACAAAGTTGCAAATGCATTTTTAAAAGATATTTCAGGTAACTTTTTAACTGTGTTATGTTGTTTTGCTTTTAAACAGTTTCAGCCTACTTATTCCCAACAATAGAAAAGTGGGCAAAGGATAGGTTATTCTCAAATGGCTAATAAACATTTGAAAGATGTTCAATCTTTCTTCTAATCAAAATAATGCAAATTGAAACAGCATGATGCCATTTTTGGTCTATAAAATTGACAAAGTGAGGTGGCATTTTTTCATACATTGTAATGTGAGTGTAAATAATTCAGCTTTTGTAGAAGGTAATTTACCAATATATGTTAAAACATTTTTCAAATGTTTATCTTCAAAATGTTTACAGCTTTGATCTGAGTAATTTAGCTCCAAGGCATCTATCCAAATAAAATAATCGGAGATTCACAATTATGTTTAGAATGTTACTTTAATTAAGAAAAAAAATCAAAATTAACCCTCAACAATAAGGAACTATTTATGGTTTTGTGGCTTTTCTTTTCTTTTCTTTTCTCTCGTCGTTTTCTTTTGTTATTTTTGTTTTTGTTTTTGTTTTTCAAGACAGGGTTTCTCTGTGTAACAGCCCTACCTGTCCTGGAACTTGCTTTGTAGACCAGGCTGTCCTCAAGCTCACAGAGATCCGCCTGCCTCTGCCTCCCGAGTGCTGGGATCAATGGCTTGTGCCACCACTGCCTGGCTTGACTTTTCTTTTTTTAAAAATTTATTTTATTTTTACTTATGTGTATGTGTGCATGTCTGTGTATGGGTGTGTGCATGTGTACGCACAAGTGTCCATGGAATCCAGAAGACACTATCCAGTTCCCCGCATCTGGAGCTACAGGCTGCTGTGAATTGTCTGATGTGGGTGCTAGGAACTGAGCTTGGGTCCTCTGTCAAGAGCAGTCTGCAGTTTTAAACACCGAGCCATCTCTCTGGCTCTATTTATGATTTTCCTTTCAGTGTAATATTTTATTGCCTTCCAAATTAGTGAGGTTGAAAGTTATTTAAGTGATATGATAAAATTATGATTTTGCTGGGTGGTAAAGGGCTTATGCAGTGAAATTCTGAAGTTGTTACTATGTAATATGGCATACCAGAAAGGCTGAAACAAAACCTAAAAAGTATTAGCAACAGTTGACTCCAGAAAACAGAATTATTGGAGACTTGTTTTCTTCTCTTAGCTTTCCCTAGTTCTCTAAAATGTATACTATGATGATAAGAGATTCTTATAGCATACTGTTAATATGTGTGCTTCCTTCCTGAGTTTACTGCCTATTTCTGTCTTTATCGTAATCCCTTTTTTTCCCCTGTGTTTTTCAACAAGTGTTTGTTAAGGACCTACTTCATCAGGTACTGCACTGGGGAAATGGCAGACCAAGTTCTTGCTTTCTTGGAGTTTCCATAATGGTGAGGAAAGACTGGCTACAAATTTAGTGTCCCCTCATTTGCCAACTCGGACCCCTCTTCTACCTGCACTCATGCTTCTAAGTGTTCTAATGTGAATTTATTCCAATTGCTCTTACTATCACTTCTATTTAGTCATATTCCTATTCCCAAACTTCAGACTTGTACATAGAGGCCTGACATCCCGACCTGGAGATCTAACAGGAATATCAAAGTGAGGGAGAACAGAACCCCAAATCTTTGAATTCGTCCTCACAGATTTCCTCTTCTAGTGCCTTTCCTTTCCAGAGAATGGCAATCCAGTTCTTCTGCCCAGTTACTTTGGAATTAGCCTAGCTCCCCATTCTTTTATACTTTAGTACAAATTTTATTTATCCAAAATCTGTGTAAACTCTGATTTCTTATTACCAACTGCATTGGTTTTGTTTCTACCTTAGATCTCTTAACAGTTTATTCTCAACTTGGCCGCTAAAGTGTGGTACTGCATGCCTGTAATCTCAGCATAGGAGAAGCTGAGGAAAGAGAATCAAGAATTCAGGCCATCACCAGATAAATAGTGAGTTCAAGACCAGCCTGAGGTATATAGACCTTATCTCAAAAAGAGCCCAAAGACCAGAGACTAAACAGATGACTCATTGGGAAAGAGCGCTTGCTGCTCAAACATGAGAGCTCGGGTTTTGATTCCAGCCCCCATGTTAAAACTAGCAAGCAAACAAAAGCAAATGTTGTTACATGCACGCGTAGAATCCAGTACCTTAGTAGGGAGAAATAGGAGGATTACTAGGGCTTGTTAGCTGCCAGCTTCAGTTTCAGTGAGAGACCCCAGCTAAAAGAAAAAAGGCAGAATGTTAGAGGCCAGTGGACATGCTCCTCTGACCTCCAGATACACACCACAGGTATGCACACACACCCACACCTCCACACACACACCAAACTCACATATCTACGTAAACAAAAAGTTCAGGTCATGCTTGCTTGCTTCCTTCTTCTTTCTCCTCCTTTTCTACCGGGAATTGAACCTAAACTCTTGTCCTCCCTAGGCAAACGCTACAATTAAGGTACTTCCTAAGCCTTTTCTTACTTTTGTTTGGAGACAAGGTCCCACTAAATGGGCCAGGCTAGCTTTGAACTCACTTTAGCCCAGGCATATCTTGACCTTCAGCCTCCAGTAACCGAGATTCCAGGCCTGCCATTTTTCTTTCTATCTCACTTGCTCCTGAGCTCCCTATTGCCCTTTCTCACCTTATTTTTACATAGCATGTGATCACCACTTAACACGCTATATATTTATGCTATTTTTGTTGTTTATCATTACTGAACTCTATTTTTGGCTGCTGTTCCTCTGATGTGATCTCAGAATCCACAACACTACTTACACACAAGTATTACTCAAGTGGTATAAAATGTTGGGCAAATAAATAATGGGTAGATATTATGACAGTGATTTAAATCCTTCAAAAGCACAAATGAGTTCTAAAACTTCCCTATACATAGGAATTATATCAGCTAGTTTATAGATAATAGGTTAATAGCTCTTCTTTCCTATAAGACCTGCTCCTCCATATTCAGGATAACTGACCCTTGATTAAATTATCTGCAACTCTGAAATCACAGAGGAGGAAATACTTTAAATTTATTTTATATCTTGTAAATTGCATGAGTGTGTTCTGGTCATAAGAACAAAGCAAAATAGCAGCATGTATTTTCTCTCTAAAGAGGTAATTAAGTGTCTGAGGTTTTTCTAGGCTAAGTTGTACTTTATATGATGACAAGAATGTTCTCTGTCTACACTGCCCAATATCACTATTGGCTATATGTGGTTACTGAATACTTCAAATGTGGCTAGCATGACTGAGATTCTGTTTTAAATTTTGTTTCATTTTAAGTATCCTGTTAGTTTAAATAGTCACATGTGAACAATGGTATAATCATGCCAGTATAATTTTTATATATTTCTATATCACTCTTTCCCCGCTTTTTATCATAAAATAATATTATACAGTATTAACATGCATTTATTCTGTGTATGGATCTTCAATTTGCATTCAGTGAAATATCTTAGGGATAGTTCCTTGTTGACACATATATATCTGCCCCACTCTTTGCAGTGATGCCTAGTACTTCTTAATATGTATACACTATACTTAACAGAATGAGAAAATGTATACTTCTTGGTGTTGAGCCATATTCTGGGCCTCATTAGCCTCCACTCCATCCATGGGATTCTACTGGTAAGCTGTCTGACGTAGGCATCTCCATAATCAATGATCCAATTAAAAAATCTAGTGACTTGTGTATGTCAGACCTCTGGTCAACTGTTAGGTGTTTTGTTTTCTTTCTTTTCTATCTTCAAAAAGACTTCAAACTGTTGTGATTAATTAAATATGGGTTCAAAATTATGTTCAGAGATGAGAAAATAGAATTTTTTATGAAGTCTTCTTTTAATTTTCAATTTGCGGTTCTCAATCCGCTGTCAGTCAATGATGCACAATGCATAAGTACAGGCACTTCGTGTCATTTTTTACACTTGAGTAATAGCTGTATTGTACACCGGATATAGTACTTAATAGCTCTCTCTGTGTGCACATACATGCATCTGTATATGTGTGCATGTATGTCTGTGTTCATGTGCAAGAGCATGTGTGTCTGTGTGTGTGTGTGTGCACACAAGTGCATATACACACGCCTGCACGTGCACCTGGGGAAGTCTTGATATGTTGCCCTATCTACCCTTGAACTCCTATTTGACTTAGTCTGGCTGGGAACTCATGAGCCTCCTGCCTCAGTCTCTTGAGTACTCTCTTCCATACAAGTCTCAGTCAAGCAATGTCCACTATACAATATCCTTCCTTAGAAAGCCTTTTGGGAGTATGGCTTTTTATGACACTGTGGTATAATTTACATAACTGGAACATGCGACAAAAGGGAAGCATTTTCTCAAGCAATGATTGGGTATTCTGAAATCTTAAATTGAGCAGGAAGAACTTTGACTATGGCCTAGCACCAAGTCTATGGTCTCACAAGGCCCTTGTACATGTGAAGTTCAGCGCACTGGGCCAGGGCTCCTTATTCCTTGAAAGTCCTCACTCTTAGGCTGAACAGCAATCTCCTGTTTTTCTCCAGCTTTCAGCTTGGCCCACGCTTCTGCAGGGAGGCATGAGCTATGGTTCCAATGGCCCCCACTATTCTAGTCACATGATTTCTAAGATTTGTATGTTGACAAGAATGGGACTTTGGTTCCAGCTATGAAATGACCGAAAACTGTGTGTGCCTCTTTAGCTACGCTCTTCTGCTCTTCTGAAAGGGCCGCTCTTCACTGTGGCGGATTGCTGCCCGAAGTCACTTCTCTTTCTTGCCTTTCTTTGTTCCTTCTTTTAAATCTACCTTCCGGACAATCATGCATCTCTTAGCTGTGTATTTTGTGCTAATAAACAGTAGAAAATGGAATCTGGGTGCCTTAGAGTTGGTCCAAGATGAGGCTCGCAAAGGCTACATGCAAGACATCTGCCATGCTTCTCTAAGTTGGGGTAAAAACATCGGCCACATGCGTTTACTCCTTCAGTTGATTGCTGAGGCTTGCCCTTCCTGGTTATCAGGAATTTCAGTATCTTCTCTATGAGGTCTCCTTGTCCTGTCTAAGAATCCTGAGCATTTCCTTAGTTCAGAGAGAGCCAAAAAGACAACTGAGTCGCAAGGGTCTATCACTGCTGTTGCTTCTCATCACGGCATCACTGTGAAGACAGGTCCTATATAGCTCATGGGAAACTGGACAAATCTTACAGAGCTGTTGTGCAAACTAGTGAACAAATTTGACCAATTTGACATTTTATATGAATCACTATGCATACAATCAAAGACTTAGTTGTTTTACTGTGTTATTGGTCCCAGCTTTTATGTCTTACCTATGTCAGGCCTATGTCTGGAATACATCGGAGTACACTAGTAAGCTTTTGGGCTTTGGTAAATGCTGAGGAATAAATAGGGATGTTGGTCCTTTGTAGACATCTAGATAGTTCAAGGGCCAGTTTGTCCCCATCCTCCCTCCTCCTAGGAAACTCCACACATCTTATTTTCAATTGTTGATGTTGGTCCATTGCTTTTACGTGGAGAAAACAAAACCTAATGAGCATTCCTTAGTAGACAAATGATTTGTTCTGCTCCTGAAAAGGAATTTAAAAAAAAAAAAAGAAAAGAAAAGAAAAAAGAAAAAAATGCAGTCTGAAGTGTTCAGACTGAACAAATATTACTTCAAGTCACAGGAGGTAGCTGGTATTTGCCAGGCCCTCACTAAGTCTTGGTGAATATAGAGTTTAATTACTTTTAATTTAAAATCCGCAATTACCATTATTAATTCGTGGGTGTAGAGGTCATACTTGTACAGAACGACTTTGTGGAAGCAGTTCTCTCCGTCTCCCTTTCCGTGGGTTCTGGGAACTGTGAGCTTAGGTTACCAGACTTGCACAGAAGGTACCTTCCCCCACTGAGCCATCTCACTGTTCCTGTAGAGTGTTTAATGCTCAACCCAAGGATTCTTCTGCATCACTTTGAAAGGCAATCTTCCGGGAAGCAGGGCTGCCACTTGTTTAGTTTTACATTGTCCCTGTTCCAAGCATAGTTGTCTTGTATATTACGGAACATAGGCCCTTTCCTTGGCAGCTGCTGTTGCAGGTGCCCCCCTGTGCGCATGTGCACACACAAGCACACCCTTGCACCGCACCTAGGATTCTGTCTGTCTTGCATCGCTTCAGGTCTCCCATTTCCCTGCTTCCAAGTCACGAGAATCAACAGCAAACTGCACAGTACCCATAAACGCTATCTTCGTCTTTCAGTAAAGTTTATTTCAAAATTTTCTCTCTGTTTAAATGCCACACCTTCTTAATACACCTTCCTTATGCTATGACAATGTTGTCTAATAAGATTTGTGACCAGTACATAAAATATTTCTAAAGTCGTTTATTTTAGATCATCTCATAAAGACTCACTGTTTGTATAAACACATAAGTGAAATGACTATGTTTGGTGGCGTGCACATATAATCCAAACATTTGAAGACTGCAGCAGGAGGATTATGAGTTCCAGGTTAGCTTAGGCTATCTAGCAAGTAACAGCTAAGCTGGCCTAGAGAGATAGTAAGACTCTATCTTTAAAAATACCCACAATAGCAAAATCAAACCAGAAACAAATAATGAATCATTAATGGAAGATATTCCCATTTGGATCTGGAGAGATGGCCCAGCGGTTAAGAGAACTTGCTGCTCTCCCAGGAGACCTAGGTTTGGTTTGCAGTATCCTTGTCAGGAGGCTCACGATTGCCTGTAACTCCAGTGCAGGAGATTGACTGCCCTCTCCTGGCTTCTGCGGGCACCCACAAGTGTGTGGCTTATTCCCCCACAGACATGTGCTTGATGAGCACACACATGCACACACGCACATAAAGACACTCATTTGCAACCACTTTACTACTTTGGGTTGTGTTGTCAGAAGGCACTCATTAGTCGTTTTTCTTGGTTGTATGGAGAACTACATTATCTACCATTGTCTAGAGACACGTAATGCTGAGTAAGGACAGCAACTGCAGAGACAAGAGAGTGAGTGGTAGAATGTGCCTATGAGCTCCGCTTCTCACAACAGTTGTGCGAGATAGTGACCCTTTCTTTTCACAGATGAGACTGAATTCAGAGAAGTTAAAGAACTTGCTTTTAGAAACACACAAAGTCAAAGAACTTTCTCACCACACGTATGGTTAGTTCCCTCTAACGGGGCAATGTTGGGTTAGCCCTGACTTTCTGTGCCACAACTATTGAACCCAAGAGTACACCTGCCACAGCTCCAAACAATTCTGGTTGTGACCTGATTTGAAAATATGAGCTTCCCCACTAACCAGGAAATGTAATACTTGATTGAGTTTGTGCCTTCTTGTGCCAGGTGATTATGATAATTTGTTCTTTGTAACTGCTTTACTGAACACATCTTTTAAGAATTGTAATACCTGTTCTTCTTGTATAAAAACCCTCGTTTGAGAGCTGCAAAATACACTCAGATTCAAACTGCAAAAAAAAAGAAAGAAAGAAAGAAAGAAAGAAAGAAAGAAAGAAAGAAAAGAAAATATGTGCTTAGCCAGACAGATTCTACTTTACAATTTTTTTAATGGTACAGGGGACGGTACCCAGGGCTTTTTTAGGCCACCTACCACCTACCACTGAGGAAGATTATAAATTCAAGGTCAGCCTGGGCTACCTGGCAAGCCCTTGTCCCAATACAAACAAACAAGCAAATAAATAAAACAGTCTTAGGGGGAACTTGTGAAGGGAGCCATGTATAAGCTAAAGTTCTGGGGAATGGAAAGCAAGCAGAGACTTGACTGTGGTAGAAGGGTGCAGAGGGATGGAAATGGAGCAGAAAGAAGCCCATGCTCGAACAGCCAGGTTGGCGCAGAATTCTTGGCACACTGAGGCCACATTCTGCCTACTCCCTCTTTCCACTTCTGTGCCTTAAAATAAGGCCCCATCTCTTGCACTACCACTTTTAGTGAGTGTTTTTAGCCGGAAGAGTCTAATTAGTGCGTGCACTCAGTAGGGACTACGAGGGATATTTGAACACGAGTCTTACAAACAGATGGAACTCCTGTGCCACATTCCACATGTTTCTCTGGTCCTTTAGAGCCCACAAAGTCGCCTCAATGTATCTGAGGACAAAAGAGATGGAATCACATTTCCCAATTCTTTTCCCCAAGTCTTGGTTTGCTTCCAGAGTCCTGAAGGACAGGTGGGAGGTTCGGAAGTCTCAGGCAGCTAACTGGGAGATCCCCAGACAAAACTGCAGCAGGAAGCCTACTTCAGAGCGGAAGGCGGTGTGAATGGGGCTGTAGGATAGGGGCCAGGGCAGGGTTCTGTTCTTGTCAGTGTAGAGAACTTGTGTCTTGGAGAACACGGTTTCATCAAGAGCAAGGACTAACTTCCAGGCATGAAGGTACATGCCTGCTAGCCCTGCACTTGGGAAGACCGGGTGTGAGGATTCTGAGTTCAAGGTCAGGTTGGGATATATAACAAGCCCCTATCTTTAAAAACCATTTTTTAAGGGCAAGGATAGGCTAGTCTTATCTATACATCTAATCTCAGATTTTAGTATAGCACCTGACATCTATATGGGTAAATGAATGAATGATTAAAGAAATATGAATGAGTGAACGGTGGAAGTAAGCCACATCCCCTGCTCAAATGTCTAGATCCATCCTCAGTCAAATCTTCCCAAGCTAAGGACTAGCACCTGTCTCCAGCTCTGATAAGCAATTCGTGCAGCGCTGTGCGCAGTGTTTACAGTGACTAGTGAACCTTGGCTCGGAAAACAAAGCCAAACCACCGAGGAAGATTTTAGTGGTGACTGTGGTAATGACATAGCTCAAAGCCTGTAAATGGACAACTCTGGATTGCCCTGTTTACAAAAACACCACCCGCTTTGTCTTCCTCTGTCTGGAGAGAGTGAGGTTTTCATTTTAAGAGGCTGACTAAAAAATGCAGGGCCACTTCCTGGGCAAGCTTCCAAGTGACTACATCTTTCTCACAGCGTTCCCCAGAGCGTCAGCCCAGGCTGCCTGGGGCGGGGCCTCTAGCCATTGGTAGCTGGGGAAGCTACCACAGGAGCAGTTATCTGCAGCCCGCCAGAATTGCTGTGCTTTTTGGCTCTCTCCGGTTGCAGCTATCAGCGTTGGCCTTTGTATTGAAGAGACATCAGCATTTGTGATTGGCCAGGCTGGTGTGTGTGTGTGTGTGCGCGCGCGCGTGCGTGCGTGTGTGAATTACAGGAGATGTCGTGCCACGCTTCCGAATATGAGGCTCCTTTCAGCCGAGTGTCCCGGGTGAGGGTGAGTCTAAATATCTGAAGACTGCCCTTGTCGCTTGGAAGATGCTCAAAGCCGGGCATTATGATTTTCTAAGGGCATGACTTAGCATATTTCTTAATCCTACTGAGCCTCGGTTGCCTTTTCTGTAAAATAGGCACAGGATGATGGTATCCTATGGAAGGATAGGACTGTGTACGCAGCATAGTGTGTTGGGAGGCCAGAAAGAGATGATGGCTCCAGGTCATCTCATCCAGCCCCTGGCATATGGTAGGCACTGCGCAGCTCTAGGACTTCTTTTGATTTTATTTGTTCTTATTTTTAAAGACAGGGTCTTAGGTTGGCCTTGAACTCTCCATCCTCCTGCCTCAGCCTCCTGAGTGTTGGGATTACATGTGTGAGCCACCATGCCGGACTTGCTCTTAATATTCCTGATGCATCAGTTAAAGAGGAGGGGGAAGGGACTGTGCCCACACTTGGTTTCTAGGAGCGCAATGTTGCTCTGGCAGGCCCGTCAGATGTATTCCACTACTTCCCCTAGCCCCTTGGGTCTCACTCCTTGAAGCCTGATCCATTTGGGAATATTGAGGCACTCACCGTGACACTCCCCCCCCCCCTCCCCCGGTCTTGACCTCTTGAATTGAACACTTGAACGACAGGTGTGAGCCATCCTGGCCTGCTATGTTATTCTCGGTCGTACCTATCTACCAAACAGCATGCTTCAAGGGAGGTTGATGGTGCGGAAGAATTATTTATCAGACAATATTTGTTCTCCTTCTCTCTTTTCTCTTCTAGACCTTGACTGCACCAGCCCCTTTTGCAGATGAATCCAGCTGCCAGTGCCAAGCGCCTCATGAAAAACTAACCATTGCCCAGGCCCGCTTAGGAACACCAGGTGAGGCGGTTGT
This sequence comes from Chionomys nivalis, assembly GCF_950005125.1. Classification (NCBI taxonomy): domain Eukaryota; kingdom Metazoa; phylum Chordata; class Mammalia; order Rodentia; family Cricetidae; genus Chionomys; species Chionomys nivalis. The sequence goes on from NC_080112.1 coordinate 62,313,359, forward strand.
TCTCATTTTGCAAATGGGCTTCGTCTTGACATTTGAAGTATCGCAAAGCATTATGTGAGCAGTGCTCACTTTCAGGGTGGACTTTTGTGATTCGCGCCCAGCGCGAGGACTGTACACGTTAGTTGATACTGAGGACCAGTTGGGGATGGTCCCTTGCGACTGGTATCTCAGCACTGGGGAGACTGAAGCAGGAGAGCCACTGTGAGTTTGAGGCCACCATGGGTTATGTAGTGACTATTCCAGAACATCCTGGGGTGCAGACTGAGACCCCACTTTTAAAAAAATCAAAACAGCAATAGTTTGCCTATAAATCAAAGTAGCCCAGGCAAAAATGGGGGAGAATATAAATGCTTAAGCCCTGGCTCTGTCGTTTATGAATTATACAGACTCTGGCAATTCATGAAAAAGATCTGGATTCATCTTCTCATTGGCAAAACAGGGACAATGTCTTGCTCCATTGGTTTTTGGTGACAGGTAGATTCTTTTAAAAGACCACTTTTCAAGGTGTTGAAGAACTAAGCCAGTATAACTGTAACTCTTCTGAAATGTCTTCATTTTATGTTTTAAGTGAGCCCTTAAAAAAGGACAGTTCTGTCGTAGAAGTATATAGCTCCGCTCATCCCTTTAGCCAATGTCAGAAGGCCAGTGGGGGAAGAGATGTAAAAGGAACCATAAATTACCATTTCTGCTTCCCAAGGGCTTTCGTGTTCAAGAGCCAAGCCAATTAGACAGGAAGGAAAAGCCACAGGCACGTGTATGAATGGACAGCTTGATGGTAAGCGACAGTACAGAGACCGGCAGAGTCACGTGGCCTGGAGAGGTGGGGCAAGATCTCAGGGAGGGAGCAGAACCTAGCTGCTTCTTCTGGGATATGTTTTAGGTCATGTCTACAGAAAGCAGAAAGTTATTCTGGGACGGGAGAATAGGAACAGTGTAGGAAAGCCCAAGAGACAGTTGTCTAGAAGTAAAGGTGGATCATTCCAATTGGTTAGGGTGGAGTGAAAAAGAGGACTAGGCAAGTGGGTTAGGCTTTGAGACATACGATGGCATGACAGAGTGAGCTCCTACCACCACTGCAAAACCCACCAGCCTAAACTTAAAGGAATCAATGGGTAAGGGGCAGTGGATTATCTAATAGTGATTGCCATTTATTAACTATGCACAAGGTGCAAAGGTCTTCATGTGTCTCCTGCCATTTTCCTCTCCCAACTCAACATGGCCAGTGCTTTCAGTATTTCACACTTAAGGAAACGAAGGCTTAGCGAGTTTGTGCACTGCGCCAGGTATTTCCGCTGGTCAGTGCCAGGGCTTCTGAACACTGGAGCCTGCAGCAGAATCACCAGGAGCACCTGTGAACATACACTACACAGGGCCCCCTCCCCCCACTGACTCTGTTCACATGGGGTGGAACCCAAGGAGCTGCAGCTCTAACAACTTCCCAGCTAATGATGCTACTTGGGGAACACCTGTTGAGTGGTAGCATCAGGGGGTCGGCTGTAGAGTTTGACCCTCTGAGCCACGACACTCTGCCTCCTTTCTAAGGGCACTCCTCAAAAGTGCTAAGGTCATTCATCCATTTTTATACTCAACTGTGTAAAGAATCCCACGGAGGGGCTGGAGAGATGGCTCAGCAATAAGAGCTCTTCCAGGAGACCCAGGTTCAACTCCTAGCGCCCACATGGTAGCTCCTAACTGTCTATAACGCCAATCCCAGCAGATCTTATGTTCTCTTCTGACCTTCATGGGCACCTGCGTGCACATGGTACACGTACAGACAAGCAGGTGCACACACATAAATCCTACAATAAAAATAACCCTTGAAGAAGGAGTTTCCCTAGTCTCCGCCATTCCTCTGACCTCAGACCAGGAATAAGGGGTGTCCACCTGCATCTTTAACAAACAGCCTGGAGAATACTTAAGTTGGTGCTTAGAGAGCACATACTGAGAAATACTGGCCCAACAAAAAATGTCCAATGAGTTTCAAAAGAAAATTCGGGTGTGTAGGCTTTATATCACTCTGATAAACTACCCGAGGAGGCGTTAGGAAGAGGGAAGATTTAGTTCGGCCTCATCTCCTTGTTTGCACTACCTCCCAAGAGAATTGTGGTCTGGGAACCACGCTTTCAACAAATGAGCTATGTGGGCCATGAGGGTGGGAGCAGGAGAGGTGAAGAAAGATTCAAATGGAAACAACGTGGCAAACAGAATTGACCTGAAGTTAAAGGATAAGATTCAAATGTGGGCAGAAAAGGACCTTAAGTTTCTGTTCTACTTGATGGGCTGTCCTGTCCCCTGTCTCCTCTAATCTTTGAAAAATCCCAGAAGACTAGAGAACTGGTGTATGTCATAACTGAGCAGACCTAGGACTTCCAATCCTTTTCACCTCAAACCACTACTTTAGCCAGTCGAAGGGCCTTCCAGGTGAAGTGCTGACCTCAGCTAGCCTTGGGGCTGAATGAAAACAGGCTCAGGCCTGGCGCTGGAGGCCAAAGGTGTAGGCCTAAAGCTGTGTGGATACAGCAGAAAAACAATGCTTTCATTGTAACCGTTTGCTCTGCATTTTCAACTTCTCTCAACTCTCTCTCTCTCTCTCTCTCTCTCTCTCTCTCTCTCTCTCTCTCTCTCCCACCCTCCTTCCCTCCCTCTTTGCCCCCCGCCCTCCTTTCCCCTTCTCCCTCCCCAACCTTGAAGAGACCAGGAAACCAGGTTCCTCTCTTTGCCTTAGGAGTTTCCCAGTCTGGAAGTTGCTGACACATTGCAATTTTAAAAAGTGATCTTACTGCAAAATCAACTCTGCAGATAGTCTTCAAATTTACTAAATGGCCTTTTCCCCAGTAATTATGTCATCTTTCTTCACTTTTCTTCCTCTCTGCTTCCTGAATTCATTTATCCTGATCACCTCTGAATCATTAACAAAAAACTTCCACAAAACTGCCATCTGCTTTCTTGTGGCATTTAGATCTTAAAACAAATTTTCCTCAATTGAATTGCAATTGAATAAGAGCATTGAAATCTGAGCTCCCTCATTAGACAGTTTGTTATTTCAGGGCATTTTCTGTTTTACTGCAACTTATTTAGAATACAGTATAAGCCTACGAAAGCAATTCTGTTTGTTCAAAATAGGATATAATTGAAAATAGTTGCGGTTCTCAATTTGACATAAAAATCTCCATATTTTTTATTGGAGAAATTTAATTTATTAGCAACATTGTACCATCTCAATCTATTAATGTAATATTTCTTTATGTTCTAAATTAATGAGGTTGGGCTACATCAATAACTAATCACAATTTTAAATCTAAATCCTAAAATCATTTAATAGAACTTTGCAATGGTTTCTTTTTTTTTTTTGATTCCTCATTTTTTTTTTTTTTTGGTGTGTGGTGCTGAAGTTTGAACTCAGGCCCTTGTGCATGCGAAGCAGGCACTCTACAATGAGGCCATACTCCATTCCTTAAATATTTCATTTGATAGCATTAATATAATAAATGCTTATATTTTTAAAAGCCAGTAGGATTCTTAGGTTTATACAGAAAATCAGCAGGCTGGTGAGATGATTCATTTGGTAAAAATATTTGCTGCATTGTCATGATGACTGACTTTGAGCCCTAAAACCCAGTAGGAGTGAACTGATTTCTGACATCATCCTCTGACTTCCACATGCACACTGTGACTTGCATACATGTACTCTCCTTTTTCCTCCTACTCCTTCCTTTTCCCCACTCCTCCTTGGCCATCAGGATGATGATACCAAAGAACAACAACACTCTTCCTCCATTTTGTGCCTACTTTATACACTATGTTGATGAAACCCAACCACTCAGCATTAGAAGGAAAAATGGGTCTCTGGTCTGGCTCAACAATAGCATCCTACAGGACTAGAAAAGACTAGAGTACTGATTGGTTGTTTCTAACCCAGAGCACCAACCCTATATACAGCCTATTTACAAAATTGATACATTGAGTGCCTTCTCGTTTGGGCCACATTCCCCTTTTCTCTCTCCTTCTCTTTTTAAATTATTAACTGGTTGACCTTTTAGCTCAGGCTTCTTATTAACTCTTTTTTTTTTTTTTTTTTTTTTTTTTTTTTTTTTTTGGTTTTTCGAGACAGAGTTTCTCTGTAGCTACGGAGCCTGTCCTGGAACTAGCTCTTGTAGACCAGGCTGGCCTCGAACTCACAAAGATCTGCCTGTCTCTGCCTCCCGAGTTCTGGGATTAATGGTGTGCGCCACCACCGCCGGGCTTTCTTATTAACTCTTATATCTTATATTAACCCATAATTCTTGTCTGTGTTAGCCAAATGGTGTGGTACCTTTTCTAAGTAGGGCATTCTCATCTTGTTTCCTCTATGTCTGGGTGATGACTCCCCTCTTCTCTTATACCACAAAATGCTGGGACACATTTTGCCTTCTGAGGTGAAATGAGCCTTGCTTTGTAGCTCACTTAAGCCACCAATAGAAAGAAAACTGAGCAACAATCTGAGCACAGAGTAGACACCAAACCATCACTGTCTTTGAGAACAGGACTCAGGTCTTTCTTCAAGTTCTCCCATTTCTGAGGCCTTGATGTTCCCAACAAATATGTGAGAAAGTGTAGGGGCTTTAAAAGCTATCTCCAAATAAACATGGTTGCATGTGGTGGCACTTGCCTTTATCCCAGGACTCAGGAGGCAAAGAGAGTCACATCTCTGTGAGTTCAAAGCCAGTCTGGTCTGCACAGTGAGTTCCAAGCCAACCAAGCTTCCATAGAAAAATCCCATCTAAAAAATTAACATGAAAAACAGAGTTTGCAGAGAAAGATTAGAAGCCTGTTCTTACCCCACCAGTGCCATCATCCAAAGGACAGAGCCTGTATGAAATAAAGCCTCAGATACAAATGAGAGGGGAGGGAACTTCAAAAAGACCATATGCTACATGGTTGTATACTTTGGGGTCTCTATTCAGCACATTAGTTCACTTCCATTCTTTTTTAAAACAATATTTTATTTATTTATTTATTTATTTATTTATTTATTTAGTATAGAATATTCTCCTACACACTAGAAGAGGCACCTGATCTCATTATAGGTGGTTGTAAGTTACCATGTGGTTACTGAGACTTGACTCGGGACCCCTGGAAGAGCAGTCAGTGCTCTTAACCTCTCAGCTATCTCTCCAGCCCTTCACTTTCATTCTTGAGGGTGATTTTTCCTTTCTTAATAATCATCTATTTCTATTCCATTCTCCACTTAAAATGCATGACTACTTCTCCATCCATCTTCCTGGTGGCTGACAGGATTCCCCCTAAACTCTAAATTATCCTCAGGTCTCCTTCCAAGTTATTTCTATAATCTTTAATTGACAAGATAAAGAACCCTAAAAGGGAATCTCAGTTTTCCCAGTAACAGGTAGACTCCACTGGTTCAGATATTGGTGTGGGATAAGGCTCTTGTACACTGTAAAAATTTGTCACTTGTATTAGTTTAATAAAATGCTGATTGGCCAGTAACCAGGTAGGAAGTATAGGTGGGGAAACCAGACTAGGAAAATTCTGGGAAGAAGAAAGGCAGAGAGTCAGTCACCAGCCAGATGTAGAGGAAGCAAGATGAGAATGCCTTACTGAGAAAAGGTACCAAGCCACATGACTGAACATAGATAAGAATTATGGCTTAATTTAAGTTATAAGAGCTAGTTAATAATAAGCCTGAGCTTATTGGCCAAACAATTTATAATTAATATAAGCCTCTGTATGTTTCTTTGGGACTGAATGGCTACAGGACTGGGCAGGACAGAAATATTCTCTACAAGACATCTAGAGTTTATCTGGGGTGCAGAGAACCGCCAGTGCTCTGTTTGTCTTCCTTGGAAGTTAACAATGTATGTTGGGTTCTTAATTTTTTGTTGTATTTTGACACCTTTAGAAAAGTCTATTTTTAAAAAGTCAATTTCATACACTAATGTTAAACTGATAACTTGTGGATATTGTGTCTTCTGTAGGCAAACTTATAGCACTGTACTGATGGAAGGTCTGGGACTTCCTTATCCTGTGTTTGTGTTAACCCTATCTCTTTCTTCCACAGTTGACAGGCCTGTTAGAGTGTATGCAGATGGCATATTTGACCTCTTCCACTCAGGTCATGCAAGGGCACTTATGCAAGCAAAAACACTGTTTCCCAACAGCTACTTGTTGGTAGGAGGTAAGAAGTGCATTTTCTTTCTCCAGACCCTTCCTTATAATATGCTTCCTGAAAAAATATCCCTTTCCAATGTCTATCAATAAAATCTGACATTGTTAATGTTTCAAGTTCAGCCTATACCTCCTTACTTGTTCACTACTTGAAATTTAAAATGACATTTAAAACTATAGGAGAAATTACATCATGAGATTGTGTACCATTGTAACACACACACACACACACAGATATTAATGATACTGCCAAGGGTAGCCACCTCATATATCCCATTAATGCCTTTCTCCTGGTATTTGTGACATGATCCAATTTGTGTTTCTAAAGTTTTCTAGAGGATGAAGGAAAAAGCAGTATTATTCTGATTTCAAACCTTGGAGAACTAGAGGGGGTTTAGGATGATTGGTGGAGTACAAGTTGTTATCCATTTTATTTGTGTGTGACCTGTAGCACTTAGGACAACATCATGCTAATAAGAGAGGCCTATCTGTTTGTACAACTAAGTACAGTGTAATAAGGAAATGGAGATTTATACATCCAGAGCATCTTGGTTCACAATGAAGGAGCTGACATACTTCCGATGAGTATGGAAAGAGAAACATGGCTTGATGCGAACTAACATTTCATCCTCCAGAAGGCTTACCTATTCCAGTTTTGGTGAGAATGTAGCACTTGACTGTGGAGACTTGCACGTTGCTTCTGTAGCTCTTGAAGCAGTACATCCGTTCATTGTGTTTAGTTTCATATCCATCTGCTGGGATCAGTTTCTGTGGTGCTGCACTGGACTAGGCACTATAAACCTTAAGATCTCCAAGAGGGAAAAACACGTACAGCCGGGACATTCTAGCATCTAATATCATGTTATATTATGCAAGTATTAAACTACTTTCTAGCAATTTCAGAGGGAAAACTTGCAGATTTTGCTAAGGGTGCTAACCATGTGACTATTGGATGGAATTCTTTGACACAATGGTAAAAGCAATGGCTAATAGGCAAGTCATATGAAGGGACCCAAAGGAGAAACTATTTTGTCCCCACTTACCTTTGTCCTGTTTCCAGAGAAAGTATAGTCACTTGGAATCTTCTGGGCTACTGGAGCCCTGGGAAGACGTCTGCAGCATGTGGGCTCAAGTCATTTAGATGATCTGAGTTCAGATGTGGTTTGGTATGGGTAGATCACAATTTACTATGTGACCTGTGGGTCCACATGAATATATATATATATATATATATATATATATATATATATATATATACTTTTAACAATGCTGTGATGACATTTAAACTCTTTCACATTCCACACAGAGCCAGATATGCTGGTACATGACTGTAATCCCAGAACTGGGGAGGTTAAGGTAGGAGAATCATGAGTTTTAGGCTAGCCTGGGCTATGTAGCAAGTTGCAGGCCAGTTTGAGCTACTCAATAAAACCTGCCTATCTAAAAGCAATGAAATTTGGTTAAATAAAGTTGTTTCTCAATCACTTAAATGCTTCCAGTGGAATCTAAAAACTTTGAAATGGGTTAAGAGCATTGGCTGTTCTTCCAGAGGTCCTGAGTTCAATTCCCAGAAACCACATGGAAGTTCACAACCATCTGTAATGAGAGCTAGTGCCCTCTTCTGGTTTGCAAACATATGTGCAGGCAGAACATTGTATACATAATAAGTAAATAAATCTTTAAAAAAAAAACTTTGAAATGTGCCATTATACATTTACAGAATACAAAAAAATTTTTGAATACTTTATAAATTTCCCTTTTTCTCCTCAAATTTGTTCTTGCCTGTAATTTTCCTAGTGTGATACTTCAGTGCTTGTAAACCTTTAGTTGCCTCTGTCATAGTCTCTAGAAGAGAAACATGTGTGTAACTCAGAGCACAACCAAGCACCACAGGATGCATTTTCATAAGTGATCATTAAGCATAAAGATAAATTTGATCAGCAATTTTGCTCTTAAAATGAATAGGATATTCTTATTTATGGATGTACCTGTGGGTGAACATAACTTATTGCCAGATTGAGGCAAAGTATAACAAGAATTTTGTTTATGTTTCCATTACTGTACTAAGTACTGAAATATTTGTTCCCACAAATGTCCAGGTAGGAATGCAAGGAGTTGGTTAAAGTGATATCACTCAGCTCCTTGAATTATTTTCCCTAACTCACAAAAACAATTTTATTATTATCGTCACGAAAGCAGTCTTATTTGTTTGTCGCAAAGAATGGACTGAAAATGGCTCTGACCTGCAAAGAGATTTGTTATAAGCTTTTAGAATCATTTGTTCTTTCCCTCTATGGGAATTTATAACAATAGGTTTTATCAAGACTTATCAAATGGCTCTTAATTATCACCCTTGCGTCTTTACTTGAAAGCAACTTATTCAAGCAGATACATGCAAAATGAGAGAGAAATGGAAGTATTGGTAATTGTGTTACACCATTGCCGATCTAACAATTGCTGAAAGAATGTCTTTTTGTATTTACTTTTTTTTTTTTTTTTTTTTTTTGGTTTTTCGAGACAGGGTTTCTCTGTGGTTTTGGAGCCTGTCCTGGAACTAGCTCTTGTAGACCAGGCTGGTCTCGAACTCACAGAGATCCGCCTGTCTCTGCCTCCCGAGTGCTGGGATTAAAGGCGTGCGCCACCACCGCCCGGCCTGTATTTACTTTTAAAACATTTTTTTTAAAAAAAATCAAAGTGTTGGGGTTGGGATTTTAGCCTACTGAATTTGCAGAACATACCTTCTAATCTAATCAGCAAAATGAGTCCTGTAGACAGATTTTTCTTTGGGCCACCAGCTCACAAATAATGGCATGGAGACTTATTATTAATTATGAAAGCTTGGCCTTAGCTTAGGCCTTTCCTCAACTCGCTCTTATAATTTAACTAACCCATATTTTAATCTATGTTTACCTCGTGACTTGGTTACCTCTGATCTGTACTATATATTTAACTTCTTTAGAGTTGGCATCTCTCTACCTCTCTTCTTCCCAGAGTCCTCTCTGTCCCCAGAATTCCCACCTAACCTCTTCCTGCCTAGCTGTTGGCCATTCAGCTTTTTACTAAACCAATCACAGCAATATATCTTCACAGAATATACAAATATCCACAATTTGATAGCCCTTGCTATCAGATTTACTAAAACCTGGAAACCAACATAATGGCTTTTAATTCAACTATATTAATACATTTCAGGAAACCTTATGAAAAATACTGAGAAATGGTCATAACATATATTTATATAAAATAGAATCATTCAAGATAAAATAATAAAGATGTAACAAATGTTATAAACAAGACAATGAGCCAGCATCCTTAATTTTTTGCAGTGTGATACAATTCACAGATAAGATTATAGGGTATTTATACAAAAAGAAATATAGATTTTTTAAAGAATTATTTTCCTATTTTAAAGATGTGTACATATATATGGGGGGGGAAGGTATGTGCACCTGAGAGCAGGCACCTGTGGAAGTCAAAGGTGTTGCATGTCCCTAGAGCAGAAGTTACAGGTGTTTGCAAGCCTGGTTGTAAGCCAGGTGATAAGGATGCTGGAAATCAGGAGCGGTACTTGGTCTTAACTGCTAAGCCATCTCTCCATCCTGCTTGCCCCCCTCCCTCACCTTGGAGACAGAGTCTCACATGAAATTTTTTTTTTCAGTTTTGGTTTTTAAAAACAAGGTTTCTCTGTGTAGTCCTGGCTACCCTGGGACTCGCTTTGTAGAACTCCACCTGCCTCTGCCTTCCTAGTTCAGAGATCAAAGGTGTGTGCCACCACCACTACCACCCAGTGAGAAATATGTTTTTTAAAGGCATGTTATTCTGAGCTAGGCATAGTGGTGCACACCTTTAATCTCAGCACTTGGGAGACAGAGGCAGGTGGATCTTTGAGTTTGAGGCCAAGCTGGTCTATAGAATGAGTTCTAAGACAGCCAGAGATTCACAGAGAAACCTTATCTCAAATAAATAAATAAACAAAACAAAGTAAAAGAAAAGGCATGTTAGTCATTCTTTAAAGTGTGTGTGTGTGTGTGTTATTGTAATGTTTGGCTTTCAGGAATAATTCCATAAAATCAAATATAAAAATCAGAAATAATTATCTTTATTAGGTACCATGATTAAAAGTTTCCTACCTATTTAAAGAGAGAAAGAGGCATATTACTAAAAACCAATTGTAGGTAACTTTATTTTTTATCATGAGGAGGTAGAAAAGAAACATTTTAGAAGGTGAAATTCAGTAAAGTCTATCTCTAAATGAAATATTTTATGATGGGAATTAATAAAATAGATTTTTATCTTCCTTTAAAATAATGCATGTAAAATATAATGTAATGCATATAAAGATAATGTAAATGCTTTACCCAAGCCTTTATTACAGTGTATCTTAAAAATTTTATAATTCTGGAAAATATTCCAGATATGTTTTTGAGATGCAGCAGTACCAGCCCATACAGCTCTGGCTTATTAAAGTGATTTTGAAGTGAATAGCTGGAAAAAGTGCTTACTCTTAACTACAAGAGAAAAGCCATTTTTAGGATTCAATATGAGTGTTGAGAATAGCCGGAAAAATGCTTACCGTTAACTACATGAAAAAGCTATTTTTCACATTCAATATTTCTTTCCAGTGCTCCTTTTGCTTTTTGAATTCCTGGACTTTGCCCCTCAAGATCCATGTGTTCTTTGATAATACATGAGAGAAGCAGAAGCAAAATTGTTAGGCCAAAATTTGCATCATTCTCCATTCTACTCTGTTTGCTTCCTAACAGCAGCTTTCACCTGTAATAGAAATGCGTGTGGGAGGGAAAGACAAGGAGGCACTAGAGCAGTGGTTCTCAACCTGTGGGTCGCTACCCCTTCGCTAGCTGAAGGACCCTTTCTTTCACAGGGAGTGCACAGCAGATAGCCTGTACATCAGATATTTACATTGCGATTTGTAAGAATAGCAAAGTTACAGTTATGAATTAGCAAAAAAAAATAACTGCATGGTTGGGGTCAGCACAACATGAGGAACTGTATTAAAGGGTCACAGCATTAGCAAAGTCTTTAAGGTTTGTGCTACTGTGTTGCTCCTCCCCCTTTGCAATGCTCCATAGTGAGGTTTGCATGAGCCTCTTTCCTAGCTGCGATGAAGGCAGTTTCAGATCTAAAGATTTTCCCTGGCATATTCATTTTAAGAAATGATACTGCTAGAAGTTGGTGTTCTGGACATTGGCTCCTTTAAAGCTCCCTGTTCTCAAGTACCCGGTCACCTCTGCAGGCCCTTGAGGCTATGTGTACCCGGTACAAGGAGTCCTTTGTCTTCGATTATCTTTTTGGAGTACCACAAGCTAACTTAACAGCAGACAGCTCTAGCCCTAGGAAAGTTAGGACACTGCAAGAAAAGCTATTCTGTCTCCTTGGTTGAATGGGTGACTCTCAAGTTTATGTGTGAACAAATAAAGAGTCTTGTGGCGAACTATAAGGGTGGGTTCTACTAATTACATCCGCAGTTTCCTCCGGATGATGCTAAGCTAAGGTTTCATTCACAGAACCACTGTGTTTGTCCAAGTACATGGACAGCGTCTTGGTGGCAGTCTTTGATGTTCAGCAGAAATTATTTATTGTGTGTGTGTCTGTGAGTGTATACCCATGTGGACACGTGTGCGCCATGGCACATGTGTGGAGGTCAGATGATCACTTGCAGGAGATGGTTCTCGCCTTCTATCATATAGGTCTCAGGAATTGGACTCAGATTGTCAGGCGTGGCCGCAAGTGCTTTTAGCTGCTGAGCCGCTTCACTGGCCTCCAGAAATAATGCATTAAAGGACCAGAAGCTAGAAGTGCTGAGGTTTACTTTTCAACTTGAGTAACAGACACTTCCATATTTTCATTACGATTACAATACTTGCATGTGTAATTTTAAGCACACAACCAGTAATGTTTGGAAAAATTTTTCTGTTGGCAGCATTTTAATAAACTGAGAATATCTACTTACAAAAGTAGTTTAATCCATTTTAATATTAAGATGTAGATCAATAAATTAAAATTTCCAACAGAGAGGACTTTTTAGGCCTAAACATTTTTCTTTTTCTTTTTGATTTATTTATTTTTATTTTATATGCATTGGTGTTTTGCTTGCATGTATATCTGTGTGAAGGTATCAGATCCCCTGGAACTAGAATTGCAGACAGTTGTGAGCTGCCATGTGGCTGCTGGGAATTGAACCTGGGTCCTCTGGTAGAACAACCAGTGCTCTCTTATTCACAGAGTCAAGCCTGAACATTTTTTTAAAGGGTAAGTCTCACCAAACACCAGCCTGTACCTCAAACAAAGGGAAGAACCTGGAGACTGTACCCAGATGTGAACACTGATTACTAGAGACATTCACCCCACATCTCTCTAGGTTTTGCCACTAGCCCTGCTTCTTGTGGTTTCCATGGACATTTGACCTTTTTGCTCACTGCTTGAAGGAATTTTCTCTTCTGTTACCTTCTCCCCTATACAAGTCTGCCAAGGAGCTGTAGCCAGGAAGCCAATGTCCTCCAGCATCCTGATCATTAGCACTTCACCACGGGGTTTATAGCCAGAACCTGGACAAGCAATTGGAGTTAGGGTAAGGGAAAGGCAGCACAAAGCCAAAAGGAATAGTTCTCCTAATGGCCCTATATTACTACTATTATTAATAAATGGTTAATATTGTAAAGCATCACTCTTCATTCATGTGGATCATCAAACTGAGTTCTCAAAATTTCACCCTATTCCAAAGACCAGACAATTAGAAGAACTTTCCCAGTAAGAGAGGAGCAGAGCTGGGATTAGAATCCGAGTCTTTGGGGGTTCCAAATCCAAGTCCTATGCTATTTTTCTCTCCTGCAGGGTGCTTCACTGGGAGCACAGTGAGCTGCCAGGCTAGGTTAGCGGCAGCCGAGCTTCCAGAGAGTGCCATGAATTCATCCATGGAATCACACTGCTTGGAGTTCTCCATCTGGTTGTCAGAGTGCATTTGCCAAGACTCAAGGACAACAATGCTGCTTTGGGTGTAATTAGTGTTTAGACAATACGGGGGTCGGCGCGCTCAGCTGCTTCTTGAGGTCACTCCCGAGTGTGAGAGAAGCTGTGTGTTGCCGCAAACAGGATGTTTGTTTTCTTTGCGCTCTATCAGGAGGCCATTATCGTGGGCGTGTAGAAGTCATGAAACTGCTCAGGTGCAGTTCAAAAAGGGGGAATCTGTGCCAGACCTAGCTTTGGGCTCTCTGAAAGATAAAACTGACAGATCTGATGGAGTTAGGATCTTAATAAAGTTCTGGGAGAATATTGAAAAACTCCTAGGTCTACTTGTAAATAGAATAGTGTGGCCCATATATGGTTCCTATGTATGGAATCAAAAGCTGACACAATCAGTGAGTCAATGCATAGTAATTATGGCCCTGCTACCTGCCCCCACACACACCTTCTGCTGCTTCTGAGCGCGATGGACCCTTTAGAGGCAAGCTGGTCTCTTCGCTCAAGTTGTTCCTATTATGCCTCAGGGGACTTGCACGTGCTATAAAGCATCAGAATCCCGTGTGAAGCTTGTCAAGGACAAGCTGAGTGGACCTCACCAGAGACCTACAGAATTAAGACCCCTGAGGAGCATGTGTGTGCGTGCACACACAGATACACACACACACACAGAGAGAGAGAGAGAGAGAGAGAGAGAGAGAGAGAGAGAGAGAGAGAAAGAGAGAGAGAGAATCTTTTAAAAGAATTTATTAGATTTATTTAACCATGTAAAGAAGTGCTGCCTCTAGGTTATGCTGGCCAGCTAAAGAACATTCCATGATACATGTAGCTGTGGCAATATGCTACAACAGACACAGCTATTAGAGACCAGTTTTCACTCCAGGGTGACTTTTGTTTTAACTAAAACATTGATGACATGCAAATTGTTTTCCCATTTGATTGAAAGGACTGTAAAATCCCACACACCAACAAAGGGAGCAATGTTGGCCCATAGGCAACACTCCTGCTAACTGCTTCTACTTTACTTCCCCTGCTGCACACTCAGCCGTACAGTCTTATAGACTGCACCATGGCTTTGCTGTTGGCCCCCTGTAAGTGACCGAAACAAAGTGGTTTTGGTCAGCTGACAATGACTCTTCTGAGATCTTAAAAATAGAGAGAAATGGCTTTCAGAGTCAAAGGATCATTGTGAATTAATGGGAGATAAATGAGTGATCACACAGGTATTTTTATCTTTTGAGACAGGGTCTTAGAATGTAGCCCAAAACGAACTAGATCCCACTATGTAGACCAGGCTGAGGCTGGCCCGGAACTCCTAGAGATCCTCCTGCCTCTGCCTCCAGAGTGCTAACTCAGACACCATTCTATTTAATAAGCTCCACGGGTGATTCAGCCATGCAGCAATGTTTTGATCACTTAAACTGCTACAACAGAAAGCATCTCAGGAGGTATTTACAGAGGATATAAACATATAGGAGCTATATAGCTTTTTTGTGTGTATACCTACAGACTCATTAGTCTCATGTGCAATGTGTTGTTAAAGTGTACCTGCTGATAAAAATTTATTTATTTTTTGAGCATCTTTATGCATCAGACACCATTAATTTACTCAAGAAATCTTTGTTAAGAGCCTACTATGGCCAGGCACTATTCATCAGAAACTGAAACAGCCATACTGGCCATGGTGATGCGCACCTATAATCCCAAAACTTGGAAGACTGAGGCAAGAGAACATCAAGGGAAAAGTCAGCCTGGGCTACACATTGAGTTCCCACCTAAAAAAATAAAGTCTATACACTGTATAAAACAACTATTTGTGTTTGAGAAAGGGTTTTGTTCTGTATTCCAGGCTAGCCTTAAATTCATGATCCTCCTGCCTCAGCCTCCCTGGTCCTGGGATTGTAGGCATGTACCACCAAACCTATTGTTAATTTAGAGTACACCTACTTGTTTAAATAGCTTACTGTGAATCATTATTCAGTCTTCCACGGGCAGCCCCATGCATCTTGTATTTGCTGTGTCTCTTAGTTGCATCAAAAGGCAGAATCTAGTTATTGATCTGTACCATCTAAGTTTGTATAAATGCACGCATCAGTGTTTGCACAGCCATGAAATCAACTAGCAATGCACTTCTCAGAACTTGCCCTTGTTATTAAGAGACATGACTGTTATTGACATAATAATTGTGTATATTTATTAGGTGCAATTTGATGTTTTGATCTCTATGTACATGATAGAAATCAAGGTAATTATATGGTAATTATATCCATATGATAACATATCCATCACCATACCTGACTCACTTTTTTGTTGATGTTGTGAGGGTGTCTAGAATCTGTTTTAGCAATCTTAAAGTAGACCAAACTTTATTACTAGGTGGTCACCATGCAATGCACGAGATCCCTAAAATGTGTTCTTCCAGTCTAACTGAAACTTTGCATCCTTTAATCGAGAGCACCAAGGTCAGAGGAATATTTCCATAAATGATAACTTGGACATTAGATGTGTGAAGGAGCTATAAAAGCAAGTTTTCTGGATGCCGAGCATGGCAGGTAGTTACTACTCTGTGGCCAGATTTGGTTCAGGGGACAGAACATGATTTAGTTCCAGAAAAAAAGGATACTTTTGTCTGTAAATGTCACCTTAACCCTTAAGATCAGAGAATTTGCTGTGTGTACATAATACTTCAAAGGGTGGGAAAATCTCATTACAAGAAGCAGTGAGGGCAACTCTGACCAGTTTCAGCAAGATGCTCAGCAGGACCTGTACTCATTGTGACCTTTCTTCCTGGTACACAGGGAACATTAGGAAATCTGCCTTAGCTAACCAAAATGTAGGCGAGTAAGTATGATTTTTGTTTAGTTCATTTTAAAATAATTTTTTTGAGACAGAGTTTCTCTGTGTGTAGATCTGGCTGTTCCGGAAGTCATTTTGTAGACCAAGCTGGCCTCGAACTCACAGAGATCCACCTGCCTCTACCTCCCAAGAGCTGGGATTAAAGGCGTGCACCACCACCTCTCGACCTAAAACACTTTTAATAAAGCTTCAAAAAATAAAAACCTCACTCCTTTCTAAGGCTGAAGGTAAAGGAAATTACTATTTCCATTTAAGGGCTTTATATCTGGGAAGGACGGGAAGTTATGGGAAGGCTGAACTCTGTTAGATCAGATCTTCTAGTGTATAATTTTCACCTCTCTGTTGCGTAGCTTAATGTGGAGTGACTGAATCTCTATCCAGGGAACAGACCTCTCTCTCTCCCCCTCTGCCTCCCTCCCTCCCTCCTGTGCGTGTGTGTGTGTGTGTGTGTATGTGTGTCCCTGTCCTAACTGGGTTACTAAGTACAATAATTTTGTGGAAGAATTGGAATTGAAACTGATTGGTCCAGCCTTGATGCAGGCTTCTTGGCTCCTCTTCTCTCTTTCTGTTATCTCTTCATCTGGTTTCCCATGGCCATTTCATTTCTGAATAATAACATTCACCAAAGGGTGAGCTAGGAGGAGGAAAAGACAGTAAAGTCACATTAGATAGCGTGCAGAATAATTTTGATAAAAGCCTCAGAAGAGAATGCAGCTATAATTAACAGTAAAATGAAACTCCGAATTCCTAGTGGATTTAGGTTTGCTTTCCTCTCATAATCCTTTGTTCCTGTAACAACACAACGATGTCAGGTACCTAGTGAAAGCACACTCCGTTTGTTTTGCCTAAGAAACCAGGATGACCACAGGGTGGGTCGCAACAGCATTTAATACCTTTGCCTGTTTCAGTCTGCAGTGATGACCTTACTCACAAGTTCAAAGGTTTTACTGTGATGAATGAGGCAGAGAGATACGAAGCCCTGAGACACTGCCGCTACGTGGACGAAGTCATCAGAGATGCACCATGGACTCTCACGCCAGAGTTCCTGGAAAAACACAAGGTACGGCTCTTCCTTCCATGTTCTTCCAGGAACCAGATTAGGGGCCCTGGCTCTGTAACTGAGCCTGCAGGAAACCTGGAGACTCTCCCAGTTTCTGAAAGGGGAAGCTTTAGGAGACGACATGTGGCGTCACTTGATGTAACACTTCTCTTTTGTCCAGAGCTAAGGACTGCCATCTTCTCTTTGCCTTGGGTGCAGGTATTAGAGCCAGGCTAGCCAGGTCCAAATGCTGCCTTCCTCTTCCTCTAAAGAACCATGAGCAAGATTCTTAGCCACTCTGGACTCCGTTACTTCATCTACAGAACTGCACGAGACTGCTGTCCTCCTTGTGGGACCATTTTAAGGAGCTAATGAAAAAAATCCAAGTAAAACACTTGGAAAGCTGGCTGTCCATGGCAGGCGCTCCAAGGATGCCATTGTTACTAGCATCAACAGCATCATTGTTGGTACTCACACTCACGGGCATCCTTAGGCATAGAACAAATGTACACACATCTTACCTGAGAGGTCAGGGGTGAGGCTTTAAGGAAAGAACTGTATAGCTATGATTTTGTGACTCTGAGGTTCCTACTGACATAAGAGAATTTTATTAGTTGAAAACATGAGACATTCTTTTGATCTGCATCAAATTATATTCTTTGTATCTCCCTCCCAGCCCCACGCTAGGAGCTATTCTTTCTTTTTATAAGCAGTACAAAAAAAATAAGATTAAGCTGTTCTAAGAATTTTCTTTTCTATTTTTAAATTTGCAATGCAGAAGAGAATAGAGAACACTGATAAATGTGCATCGGTAATAGCAGAGGAGACAATTTCCTGGTGAGAATGAAAAGAAAGGAGGAAAAACTACAATATGATTTACTACCAGCAATCATACTTTTTTTACTTAGCATATATTGTATATTCAATATATGGCAGGCATTTTAGAGGATACTAATAATGACCATGCTGAATGTCATTTATTATTTACCATATGCCCAGCACTATGCAGAGGACTTTGTTACTATACAAAGTGGGTTCGGTGTCATGGCTACCCTGAGTTGTTATTAATATGCACTGAAGAGGGGGAAGTAAGCTTGAGTATGGAGAGAGAATTAGTAACAACAACGGTAATAAAATAGATATTGAATATTTGCCATGCATGGGTTTCTATTTTTAAGCACTGTTACATATCATTTAATGCAGAAATTCTTCTTTGAATTTGTACCCCAAAGAGCATTGTCTGGAAGTATTTCGGTTGTCATTGCTAGGGAGTGCCACTGACCTCTACTGGGTGGAGGTATGAAATGCTGCTGGGTGTCTTCCAATGCACAGGACACCTGTACACACACACACACCCCAAGTTTACCTAGCCCCTGCCGGTATTGAGACTGAGGAATCCTAACTTCCTCCTTCCTGCTTATGGGTTTTATAACTTGTAAGTGTTAGGTAGGAATGATACCTTGGAAAATTAAACTATTAATCAAAACTGCTTCTTGAGGTGGACTAAAGGCCCACTGTTAACAGCTTTAAAAGCTGTGCAGAGAATGTTTACTTGGTGAGGTAGAAAACAGGGGTGAAGATTAGCAGACATGAAGACCAGAGGAGAATTGTTCAAGAAGGCATATTAGTTACTTGTCTCATTGTTGCCACAATGTACCTCAGCAAAGCAAAGAAGAAAGGGAGGAAGCGAAGCAGGGAGGGAGAAAGGAGGATTTATTTTGTAAATTCCAGGGGATGCAGTTCCTCATGACAATGGATGGATGTGTGGAAGCGGAAGCAGGAAGCAGCTGGCCACACTGCATCCAGAGTCAGGAAGAAGAGAGCAGTGAAAGCTTGGGTTCAGCCCACTTTCTCCTTTTCATTTGGTTCAGGAGCCTAGCCCAGAGAATGGTGCCACCCACGTTCAGGGTTGGTCTTGCCCCTCAGTGAACCTAACCAAGAATCCCCCCCCCCAGACATGCTCAGAGTGAGACTAGATCTTGTTGAATTGATAAGAAAAATTAGTCACCCCAAGGGGGCAGCCCACCTGACAACAGGACGGCTTGGAGAGGAAGTCCAGATGGAAGTTGGGGTCAACTCAGATGACAGGGACTGCTTCTGTGAGGCTGACCTTGAGGGGCTCTTGACATTGTCACAGCAGCTCTGATGAAGACGGTCATAGCTTGTTATGCCCAGAGGACAGCGTTGTGGGGCCACATTGGGGTGGAGAGGAGAGGAGTCACCAGGCCTTTCCAAATCTCTAAACCTACCCGTCCGCGCCAGTGGTAATGTCCTCTTGGTCTTCCTTCACCAGATTGACTTTGTGGCTCATGATGACATCCCATATTCCTCTGCTGGCTCTGACGATGTTTATAAGCATATAAAGGAAGCAGGTGAGGCATTTTCCTGTGCACTACAGCACGCAGGCCAGCCTGAGATGACAGCTGCTCTGGGCCTACAACGTGTCTATGCAGAGTGTTGGGACAGCCGCTGTCACCGGAGCAGTCAGGTCTGTACCATCCTCTTTGCAAGGACTCTCTCAGAACTCAGGAGAACTTGGTAAGAACTGGGGGCCTGCCACCTTTCAGTCGCAACCTTGCTAGCAAGGAGTTCAAAGAGAAGAGATCTCGTGCGCTTCCAACTTGGAAAGCTGCAGAGAAGCTGAGAAAGAGCTGACAGAGGGGAGGAAGAGAAAACCTGCTTGGTGCATGAGTCACATCATGATGGGTCAGGGCATGGGGGACGAATACCTTCTTAATGTCTGAGCTGCACGTCAACTCTTCCTTCCTTAAAAACAGCAGCAGACATGTAGACCAGGGATTGGGATCAGCTAAGAGACCCCCAAGGTTAGCTGCATTGCTGTTCAAGAACTCCTCAGCACCTGGTACTAG
Organism: Chionomys nivalis; assembly: GCF_950005125.1. Taxonomy (NCBI): domain Eukaryota; kingdom Metazoa; phylum Chordata; class Mammalia; order Rodentia; family Cricetidae; genus Chionomys; species Chionomys nivalis. Next base: position 62,333,267 of record NC_080112.1, read on the forward strand.
TTTCCTTCCCGGGTGAGTGGTCTCAGTAAAGGAGAAATAACAACAAAATGACTCCCAAGGTAGTGATTTTAATATATAGATATAGATAGATAGATAGATAGATAGATAGATAGATAGATAGATATAGATATTGTTTTTTTGAGACAGGTTTTCTCTATGTAATAGCCCTGGCTGTCCTGGAACTAGCTCTGTAGGCCAGGGTGGACTTGAACTCACAGAGATCCGCCTGCCTCTGCCTCCTGAGTTCTGGGATTAAAGTTGTGCGTCACCACACCCGGCAATAGTGATTTTAGAATGCTGGTTTTGTTCATGATTCTTGTGGGGCAGGGTCTTAACAGGAGCCTTGCTTTTTTTTTTTTTTTTTTTTTTTTTTGGAACAGACTCTTACTCTGTAGCTCCGGCTGGCCTAGAAACCACTATGTACATTTGGCTGGCCTAGAACTCCCAGAGCTTGCCTGTTCCTGCTTCCCAAGAGCTGAGATTAAAGGCATGGGCTACCATGCTTGTTTTTATAAAATGTAGTACGGGGAATTAAGCCTAGAGCTTCCCATACACTGGGCAAATCCTCTACCACCTCTATCATAGGCTGAGAGCATTTTGCTTGACTCTTTCAAGCTAGATGCTGAAAGAAGCAGCTGTCACCTGACTGTAAGCCAGGAGCTCAGCTCTGGTTGTCACTGGGGCACACATTGTCTCCATGTTACTTGAGCTTCATGAAGGCTGGGAGCGACTGTCTAGAGAGCAAGCAAATTTAACGTTTCTATAAGGCTTCCTGTGGCCATCACCTTTTAAGTATAAGCAAGTCGCTGAGGCTAACCCAAATTCGAGAGCAAAGGAGTGTGGGCCTCTTTTTAAGAGTTAGTTTTCTATATTCTTCTTTTGTGTATTGTGTATCTCTCTCTAAAACATTTGCTTTCTTAAATTTATTCCTTGAGAGTTTCATACATGTATACTATGATCTTGATCATGGCCAAGCCAAATACTCTCCACAGCCTTCTAAGGCCCCCAATACTCTCATCTTCCACCTTCGTGTCCTCTTCCTGTTTAAAAACTGTAATCCACTGTGTCCAGTTGGTGCTGCTCATGGGGCCATGCAATGGAACATGGGTAGCTTGCCCATGTGACCTTCACAGTTCACTTTCTGAAATGAAGAGTTAGGTGGCATTTTGTTTCCCTGGAAGTGCGGGCCTGAGACTAAGTAAGGGTATGTGACTTCGTTTGCACAAAGCTCCTTCCTTGTAGTCCCCGAATCTCCTCTACTGGCTCCTCACTGGGAGGAAGATCTAGTTGGGATATACATAGAGAACGCCATAGAGTAGTCACTGCAGAAGAGAGCGTCTCAGAAATTATTGGAGCACCCACGTGCAGCTTTTCTACTCTTCAGCCTATTTGGAAAGTCAAAAATCACTTTAAAAGAAGCCAGAGAAAAATTAAAAAAAAAAAAGAAGCCAGAGACATCATGGGTATAAATTAAGCAGTACAACATTAGGCTCTGCTTGTCAGAGCCAAGCGTCAGAATCCTCTAACAAAGCTGGACAGGAAGATGGTGCCGAGACGAAATAGACTGTGAGGACCACGTTACTCATTGTCATTCCGATAGTGCCTACTACTGTTGAAAGTTGCTTTATTAACATGTGTTTTGCTGCTTCTTAAAATAGCCTCCATAACCAAACGCTGCAGTTCTGAAAAGCATGATAAAAACGGTTCTCTGATCATGCTCATTACTGAATATTTTTAGCAGAGCAATAATTAGGATTTGGAGGAAGCTGGGTGCCTCATTATGTCAGCAGAGGGCTTGGCTTCTTTCAGAGCCCTATCTCTCAAGCAGTCAAAGCAAATCCCCCCAGCTCCAAATCTGCTCTCGTTACTCAGTCGTAAAGACCCAAGTCTCTGACTTCAGACAGAGCAAGATCGTATCTCCGGTGTCTAAGTGACTTGCTAAAATCAATTAGTAGCTAAAGAACCTTCACATTTCATCAGTCCTGAAGAAAGACAGCATAGGTTTTCCACAGACAGTCTCCAACTGTTCAAGTTCAGGTGAGGATGCTGTCTGTCCCAGACCTGCTGACTCAGGGGTCACACAGGGAGCCACCACCTGCCAAAGCCCTGCTCCCATACTTGGTCGAGTTGGAGTTCTCTTTGCATCCCTGTGGTTATATGTTTGCGCTTTCTACCTTCCATTTCATGCGTTTGGTTTCACCCTTCTAGAAAATGATCAGAGAAGTTTCAGACCTAGTGGCCAACTCCAACTCTGTCCTCCAAGTCCTGGGCCAGAGTCCGATGCTCTGTCTCCAAGAGCAGCAGTATCATCCTGCTGTCGACGCTGTGAGTGTGCAGATGACATGTTTTTAAAGGTCCCGAAGGGACCCTGTGGGGCAGCCAGGCAGCCACACTCAGAGGGGATTGGCTTTGGAAGGGTTCTCGGCATCAGTGTTCATCTTGTCACTCATTCAGCAACATAGTCTAATAGTGCCCGCCGGCCACCTGCTCACGAGACTACCCAGGAAAGCAAGAAGAGTGGGGTCCTGTCCCTCATACAGACCCGAGGCAAGAAAGACAGTTGCTAAGGGAGGTGTTTTCTCAAAGCCCTTGCAATATTTGAGGGAAAAGAGCAGTGGGGCTGACAAACAGGAAGATCTACTTTGAGAGTTGAGACGTAATTTCCTCGACACTAAACCTGAAGCCCAATGGGTGACTAAGTTAAGCAGACAGAGACTGTGACAGACAGAGAAGAGGAGAGCTGATAGTTTTAGGACGTTGAAAAAGTTTGGTGTCGCTAGAAACAGGCCCAGCTTTGTAGACTTGTCATAGTTAGGGTTTCTATTGCTGTGAAATAGAGACACCACAACCATGGCAACTCTTATAAAGGAAAACATTTAATTGAGGTGGCTCACATTTTCAGAGGTTTTAGTCCATTATCATCATAGAAGGAAATGTGGCGACATGCAGACAGACATGGTGCTGGAGAAGACAGAGTTCTACATCTTGATCCACAGGCAACAGGAAGTGAACTGTGTTCCACACAGAGTAGAGCTTGAGCAAAGGAGATCTCAAAGCCCACTGTGACACATTTCCTCCGACAAGGCCACACCTACTCCACACCTAGGCATATATCCTAATAGTGCCAATCCCTATGAGCTTATGGGGGCCAATTACATTCCAACTGCCACAGCCTATGAGCAAAACAATCCAAGTCCTTGGTAGAGTGCAGGAGCCTTTACTGAGGGAGTAAAGAGGAGAGGGGCAGGGAGATGAGACTAAGACGAGGAGGAAGCACAGGAAGGGACTGTGTAAGCTGTGGCACAACCAAGTTAAAGGTTTTATTCTAAACACGGTAGCCAGCCAAGGAAGAGGAATGGGCAGGCATGCAACATGCAACATGCATTTAGAAGGATGACTCTGTGGTTCTTGGCTGTGTGTGTTTAAGTGGACAAAAATGGCATCCCATGAGCTCCAGCCATCTCATGAGATAGTTCAGTGGTTAAGAGTGCATATCGCTCTTGCAAAGGACCTGGGTTCAGTTCCTACCATCCACGCCAGTCAGCTCACAACTGCTTGTAATGACAGTTCCAGGAATCATTTAGCCTCCCTGGGTACCTGCATTCATGGCTTGCATGCATGTACACACACACACACACACACACACACGCACAGTGGCATGGCTAAGGATTGATTTCGAGGCTCTTGATGTAATCTTTGATTGAGTAAGGTGGTTTGGGTTTGACTAAAGATGGAGAAAAGTGGTTGAATTAGGGAAGCATTTGAGGAACAGGTTTGTTGTTGTACATTGAGTGGAATTGGACAGTGGGGAAAAAAAGTGGCCCAGATGAAGCCGGATCACCTTGTCTAGCTAACTTCTTAGGTGAGGGAAACTAAGGCCAAGTGGCTTGCCTTCAGAGGTTTAAGTGACTTGCTGTAAACTGAGAACCCTTGTCCTCGATTTACCTTGCTGCTGATACAGGACAGATCTAAGTGACTGGAATGATATGGACTAGAAAGATCTCAATTGCCAACACAAGATTTTGGTTGACAACAGAATTTTGAGCATGAATCCAGTTCTTACTGTGTTTGTAGCCATTAGAACTTGGCACCTTTGGGTTTGTTTATTTCTACTCTTTCCCACATATTCCAAATGAAAGGGTCTTGGGTGGTGAAACCACCATGCAGAGTAGGCTATTCTTTTTTTTTCTTTTTCTTTCTTTTTTCTTTTCTTTTCTTTTCTTTTCTTTTCTTTTCTTTTCTTTTCTTTGTTTTTCTTTTCGAGACAGGGTTTCTCTGTGGCTTTGGAGCCTGTCCTGGAACTAGCTCTTGTAGACCAGGCTGGCTTCGAACTCACAGAGATCCGCCTGCCTCTGCCTCCCGAGTATTGGGATTAAAGGCGTGGGCCACCACTGCCCTGCTGAGTAGGCTATTCTTAAAGGAGATAAAATCATCTAGCACGAGACACACACACACACACACACACACACACACATGTCCTTAGGCAGAGACTACAAAGACTCCTTCTTTTCCTGCGGGGATAACGTGAGGCAGACTTCCGGAGGGAAGAAGCTTTGGGATCTGACTCATTCATTGACTCAGTTGTTGCTATTCCTTCGCTTTGCATTTGCTGAGCCTCTTCCTGTGGACTGCTCTGGGCACTGGCCATGCGAAGGCAATTAAGACAAAACTGCATTCAAAATGTCCATTGCTGTCTGATTTAAAGAAGCAAAAAATTAAAAAAAAACTACAAAGAACACACAAGCAAATGTCCACGTCTATATAGAGACAGGCATTAGACATTTGGTTTTGGTCACTGAAGATACCATTGTGTTCCAAATGCTGGGAGTTCTCTTGTTGTTCAGCAAAGATGTCACGGACATACAGCCTTGAAGGTGAACCGCCGAGGGTGAGGAAGAACTCTTGTGGGTGGTGGGGGTGGGAAATGGGTGCCAAGGACAGAAAGCAAGAGCTGAGCGAGAGCAAATGTCAGAAGCCGGGTGAGTGGATGGTGTCTCCTGGACCAAGCCTGGGATGATGACCACGCAGTGCCATGGTAAAAGAAGTATGTGGTACTGAGACTGGAAGACTCAGCTGGGGCCAGAAAAGAAGGCTTCCCTGGCTACCCAGAAGCTCCAATTGTATCCAACAAAAAAGGATCATTAAAGGAATGAGGCTGAATGAGGTGATCTTCCCTTTATCTTTTTATTCTTACTTGGACAGGCATGTTTGTTCCAACACAAAGAACAGAAGGCATCTCAACATCAGACATCATCACCAGAATTGTCCGTGACTATGATGTGTATGCCCGGCGCAATCTTCAGAGAGGATACACGGCCAAGGAACTCAACGTCAGCTTTATAAACGTAAGTGAGCCTCCCCGTGCACTCTGAGGGCCACTGTATTATACTATCGTGACTGCTGTCTACTGTGCACTGGGTGGTGCTCTTAATGTCATTATTGTCTCATTTAATCCACATCAAAAACTCAATGGTGTGTTTTAGCTTTTGAGAGAGGGTCTCACTGTATTGCCCAGGCTGGCCCCAAAATCATGACCCTCCTGCTTCAGCTTTCCAAGTGCTAGATACACAGGCCTGCGCCACCACACCTGCCCGGCTCAGTAATGATGTATCTATTTACAATGAAGGAAACCAGTGTCCTCAGAGGGAGCATGCATCAACCAAGGGGCATAGGCAGCTTCACACTTTATAATGGAGCTTCCTTGCTTCTCTCCCCTGCCCCCCGAACCCCTCTTTAGTTTTCAGATGTGGCAAAGGGTTTCTGGAACATCTGTCCCATGGGAAACGCAAGTGTTGTCTTCTCAAATGAAAGGGAGGCGGGCGGAAGCGATGAGATGTTAAGCCCGGAGAAAATGCTTTCTTGTTTTAACGTTTTACAATTTTCATTTTATTAAGGCCTTACAGATGCTCATTAGAAACCTTAACAGCCGTTTTTTTATTGTCCGGAGAAATTACAGCTGCTTAAATAAAGCCTGAAGCCTTTGGCTTCCTTTTGTATTTCTCCCTTATTGTTCCCACAGAGCTGCTGTTAGGTTAATAATAGAGCGCTGTTAAAACAATCTTTAAAACAAGCAAAACAAGCTGTTACAAGGCAAAGAGAGGAGCTGCATGGTTGGGGGGGATGTTAGTGAGTCTGGACAACTGAGGTTACCAGGCTTCCAAGGAGCCCATGATTTTGATCCAAACAAACGCTCTCCATGCATACAGAATTCCAGCCCCCAAATAGAGACTGTATTCTCAAAGCGTGGTTTGTCTGCAAAAGGAGGCATTTATAATTATGTGCAGCTCTAATTATCCAGCATCTTAGACAACTGATCATTGGTACCTTCAAAATAGGAGGGGCTCATTAATTGTAAGTCGGTGATTATTCATTGTCCTGATAAAGCAGGGAGTGTTGGACTTCAGGCCCCTCTAACTTCATACGAGCCAGGCAACAAAATGGAAAATGCCGGGTTCGAGTGGCACCCAAACACGTGGCTGAAAAGAATTCAGCTAACGTGATGATTTGGTATCTTAGAGAGAATAAAGCCCTGGTTATTTCAATAAATTAAACTGTCTGTTCTTTTAAATTGAATTCAGTCAACCATCCAAGCATAGCAAGCCATTTCCAAAAGTTATTGCTCACTCTCTTTAAATGGTCTTTAGATAAGCCACTTAGCTCAGGGAACCGTGAGGACAGTGGGGGTGTGCTTACTGCCTTTCTATGACAACAAGCCGGGCTGCAGCTCACAGAGGAAATTGAATGTGTTGGATGGGCGTGTAAATGAATCACAGAACCTCAGAAGTGGCAGAGACCTGATGAGGACCAGTCATCCAATCCAGTCCCTTGACTTTGAGATAAGGCAAACAGAGCCCAGAGAGTAGACAAGGCCAAGGGAGGGTGAGGGAGAGGTGGGGCAACGGTACCTCTCCAAATCTCGTGCCTCACAGCCCGGTGCTCACTCCACTGTTATGTGCTGTCATTGAGCACTAAACAAAACAGCCATTTCCAGTGCTGAGCAAAAACATGGACGAGCACGATATGAAGACAACAGCTAACACTCATCAAGAGCCGATCAGATGCCTATCTTGAGTTTCTTCTTGCCTGCTTTATCTCATGAAATACTTGCGATAAGCCCACTGGGGGCGTGTAATGATGCTATCCAACTTAGAGGTGAGAAAGCAGAAGTCTAGAAGGTTAAACAGCTCACCTCAGACCACACTGCATGTGACAGAAGACAGAGTACCTTCCTGTAGTGCCGAGGTGTGATCGTATAGCTCAGTAGCAACACACACCACTCATAGCCAACCCGACCCTGAGGTTGCAATGCAGTTTTGGAAGGTCTAAATTGGGGAATTCTGACCTAGGTTCATAATATTTGAAGTAGTTTTACGCAATTCTAAAGTACAAAAAGAAAAAAATATCCGATGACTCCTTTAAAGCCAGTATATTGAGATTTCAAAAGGGAAGACCCTTTGTGTGACATTATATTTGTCACTGAGATAAAATGTAGGGGGTGTAGATAAATGTCCATGGTGCTTTATGACAACAACGGAGCCAACACACGTGAAACAAATGCCAGGCTTCGAGCCACACATCTGCATGCGTGACTGTCACAACAGCCCTGGGAGGCAGGAATGGTATCACCCCCATTTACTGATGAGAAAACTGAAGCTTAGAGGTGACTACTGTTTTGCTCAACACAATATGGTTTCCTGGAACATGGGTAGACAACATCCTTGTATAAAGTCTGTAAGCACAAAATCCAGAGAAGCGATCAAAATAAAAGCTTTCTTTATAGCCAAGAAAATCAATGCAGTTTAATTGGCCTCATAAAAAAAAAGTGACAATTTTAGCATGAGGCATAGGTCCTAAGTCCAGTCAGTGGACAACTTAATATAAACAGTATTGGTTTTAGCACTACCCCAGTAAAACAGAATTCTCAGGCAGAATCTGATCAACCATTCTATATACAATGCATCATTTTATCTATGTTCCAAAAGAACTGAGTATGGGTATTTGCTCAATGAAGGATGGTTCTGTGGTCTTGTATTCTGTTCTCATATGATTTCAAGTTAGATGTTGAGCACAGTACAACGTTTGTACTTCCCTTTATAGATCCAAACAGAATGATGCGTAAGACATGCCTTCCCATCAGCCTAGGCCTTGGGGAAAATGACATCTACCCTTTACATTAGAAGCAAACCCAACTTAATATAAAACATAACTAATAGAGATGGACCTCCCTGCTGTCCTCTTGAACCAATCCATCCCATTGATTTTTACCAGGAGAAGAAGTACCGTTTCCAGAACCAGGTGGACAAGATGAAGGAGAAGGTCAAGAATGTGGAGGAAAGATCAAAGGAATTTGTTAACAGAGTAGAGGAGAAGAGTCACGACCTAATTCAAAAGTGGGAAGAAAAATCAAGAGAGTTTATTGGCAACTTCCTGGAACTGTTTGGGCCAGATGGTGCATGGGTATGTAGCTATTTTAATTGGCATTGATGTAGTGGGTATTTTCAGCTTATCTTCCTTGCACAGAGCTACTCAAGGATGTCCCTTTTCCAGTGGCCTCTGCTCAGACACCGTCTCAAGTCACTCCAAGGCTATGTCCGTATTCAGTTACTGATTCATCCCTCAGAATGGTGCCAAATGGCACACAAAGTGGGGTCTTCTCTGTTTCTGTTTTCAGAACCTGGAAGGCCTTCACTTGCCTTTGAGTGTCTTGTGTTGCAGATGTTGGTCTTGTAGTTCATCCCAGCCTTCCAGCTGGAGGTGATGCAAAGCTTAAGGCTAAAAGTAACGTGAGTCACTGCAACATGGAGCTTGTGTTGGAAGTCAAGTCCAAGGGCTCTTAGCTCAACTGTAGGCATTCATGTTTGGGGTAGGTGTTGTATTAAATTTTCCGGGAGAGACATGAATAAACATGTACTCACCCCAGATAGAGTACCAATGACAGACCAAAGTAACAACTCGGCTCAATTCTGGCTTGCTGAAACAATGAGTTTATCAGGTTTAACGAGAATGAGTGAGGGCTTACTAACAGGTGTGTGAATGACTTCAAGACATGTACATCAGCCCAAGTCCCAGCTCAGATTGGGTAACAAATTTCCTATAGCTGAGTAGGTACAGTTCCCTTTCAGGTGGCCTTCCACACTTTATATATCCTAGCGGCTCTCAAGACCACAGGTAGCTGGGGCAGAATGACAGTTGGCAGGGAGGTGCAGGGAGGGATGGTCAGAATCTTGGATGAGGGTCTAATGACCATCCTCATGATCTCTTTCTATGTGTCAACAGTCCGGGCCATAGAAAGTCTCCTAGGGGTATTCGGCATCTGCTCTAATTAAGTACACAGAGGTTTTTATGCCTGGGGCACAATGCTCCCCAGAAGAAGAATGTAAAAGAATGGGGCCACTCTACCACCCTGGGTTATCAGGGTCTCTGTCACTAGAGAAAAAAAGGAGTAGCAGAATCTTGCCTTGTAACTGTGCCAGTAAAACCTTGATTTCCCATTCCCCCTTGGCATGTAGTTGTTGGTATAGGTCCCAAAAGTCTTAAGGCCCTGAGACCATGATTCAAGAAAGGAGAGGCATATTTTTTCCTCATCTAAATTCTTTAGGCAGTTGTGATTCATAACTGTAGATGTAGAGCTGATGAGGGTTTTGACACATAGATATCTTTAAATTCACTTCCTTTTTAGAAAGAAATACTATGTATATGTTCCTATGTGTACACGTGTACATGTGTGGGATATGGATGTCTGTGTGCAGAGGCCGGTTGAAGATGTCAGGTGTCCTCCCCCATCACCCTCACTCATTCCTTTAAATCAGAGTTTCTCCCTGAACACAGCGCTCCTGTTTTCTTGGCTAAGATGGAAGCCAGAAAGCACCAGTATCCCTCCTGTCTCGGCAAATAGGAGTGTTTGCTATGCATTCACGAGGACCTGGGTTTGGATCTCAGTACCTGTATAACAGGGCAGCCATCCCGTACATGGCTGTGAGCCCACATTCTAGGTGTGGAGAGACGAGACACATTGCTGGGACTCTCTAGCCTCAAGCCAGCTTTCTTTTGAAAATGCAAAGAAGTGATTCCATTTGCTTTCCTTAATCTTAAATAGCCAAGGTTTCTTGCTATGATATGGGGAGTATCTAAGGAAATCCATGTCTACTTCGTTGTTTTATTGATGGGTTGTCACTAGTGTCTTTGTTCATTTGAGCTCATTCATTATAGGGTTATCTAAAAGTAAAACACTCTGTTAGTATAGGAAAAGAACAATGTTCTCAGAGTCAGAAGAGATGCTTAAAGTCTAGAGGACTCGACTATATTAGAGAAGTTGTTATTAAGCCGCCAGTATTCTAGCTACAGGCTGAGTTTGAAAGGGACGGGCTAACTGAGCCATTAAGACCTCCCAGTGAGGACTGGCAAGAGCGCAGAAACCATGCGCTGGGTTCCTTCTCGCTTTTTTGGTTCATTTTCAGTTCAGATGATTAGATTTATTAACAGTCTTGTCTATGCACGGCACTATGGAAGAGCACAAAGACAGAGCAAATGAATACCCTGCTCTCTGAATTCTGAACTCGCCCTTTTGATCCAGTGTATGCCTCCATACTTGGCTCCTTCACAATTTCCTGACTCTGAAGACCCAGTTAGTGGTTTTTAATGACGCCACATAGCAACTCATTTGCTCACCGCACTTCAGAAAGGGAACTCTGCCAGAAGCCCTCGAGTTGTGACTCACTGGGTGGATGCTTTCTCCACCTGGGGAGAGCAAAGGCAAGGTGAGGATATCATTTCATGGGAACTTTCTACCCCCAGGCTTTTCAGGCTCCAGGCAAAGGCGAGAACGTAGCTGGAATTGTTCTTAGGAAGTCTGGTGACAGCAAGCGGAGGTGATTTTTAAGAAATGGAACCCAGCTTAGAGACTGGAGGTTTTTTCTTTGAAAAACTTGCTATTAGTGTCAAAACTGTTATTAACATTAATTTACTGTATCAGCCAAACTTAGACATTACTTTTTTTCTGTTGACATTAAAAGTACAGAAATAGTTACAAGGATGTTAAACGCCAAGATAAGTAATTTGCTTTTCATGAATATGCTATTATTATAATAATTCTTTATTTGTGGATTTGTGACTGGAACTCATTTCTTAAAACAGGGGATCTGCATTACCTGCAAGTACAGTACTGCTACAAAGCAGCCCGACTTAGAAAGGCACAACATAGGAAGATTTAAGGTCCAAAATTGGGTAGAGCAGGATTGGTGTGCGGCTTCGCATGCTGCTCATGGTGTGTACTCCACACAGGCCTTTCCTCACCGAGTACCTGCATGAGGGAACGGACTGTGAGAAGTGCCTAGTCACAGACCTTCCTCACATCTGCAAAGGACGCGGTGAGGCCCAAACTCACCACGTACACTGTCTTCCTTCACTTATGGCACCGGACACAGTTTACTGTTTAGTGGATCAAATCCAATAGGCAGAACTTTATGATAAACTCCAAGCCAGCCTGTGCTATGTGATGTCCAGGCCAGGCTAGGCTACCATGTGAGGACCTGTCTCAAAGACCAACCAAAACAAAACCAGACGGACTTGGTTGTCTTGGTGTTTCTATTTCTTTTTGGAAGAGTCAGACTTGCTAGCTCTTCATGACCTTATTTCCCCTGCTTCCTCTGCCTCCCCCAACCTGACTCATAGATTTATGCTATGGAGGTGGGTCAAAGGAATATTCTAATTTGTTCCTTAGCTATTGTCATGGGAGGGCACCACACAAAGATGCAAATAGCAGGAATGGGACCCTAGGAGGCATTGTCGGAGGCTGTCTGCCATGAAGACAATTTTAACAATTTAGAGCCAGCAACCTATTAACTGCAATAATAGATTCTCCCGTTCCTGCTTACTCAGCCTGACTGGTAGGCTATTAGGGCCCAAATCATTATTTTCTTTTTTGTACTTACATCACTTTATTTATTTAACTACTATTAATTGATTTTTCTAAGTTTTCTCGAGTCATACTCAGAAGGTGGCCTATAATCCATTCCCAATGACAAGAGAAGCCTTCTGTGTTATTGTGTTTTATATTACTGTAATGAAACATCTAAGGCTACTGAAGAAGACAAGTTGATTTCATGCACACTACTGAAGTGAGTTTAATTTATCATACATGAACTTTTTAGGACTAATACCAAACTATACAAAAGTTTTAAACTTAGTTTTCACACATGGTAGCTGTTGTCTTTAACATGTGCACGTGTGTAATACATTCTTAGGATGTATGCAGTAAAAAAAAGCCATTTTGATGGGAAAGAGAACAAGAAAAAAGAGAGGGAGGAAAATATGAGAGAAATTCTCTGAGCTCACTGTTTGGGGGCTTTGGGGCTTTTTGGTAGGGCAGCGCATCATGGCGGAAGCATGTGAGATGAAGTCACTCACCTTGTGACAGCTAAGAGAAGGGGGCAAAAGGGAAGAAGAGGGAGGAGGGTTCAGCCACAATGATGAGAAGACTTCTCATTTGGCTTCTTTGGAAGGTTTCTGGCCAGCCTCCCAGTCTGCAAGGACAAACCCTTAATACATGGACACCTGGGCAGACAGTCCAGATTCAAGCAGTAGCATCTTTCAGACGAAAGACTCAGGATTGCCTCTCCTTGTGAGGATTGTCTTTTAATAACTGATTGTCTCAGAAGAAGAGCTCTAAATGAACTTAACTTGGACCTTGCTTGCTTATGTTGGGGCTGATGCTGCTTGTCTCTAAAATGGCAGTTAGTGAAGGATGCTGGGTTAAGGGATGTTGGCCCAGCGTGCAGGCTTTGCTTTGGGTATTGGTCTTCTTAAAGCAGTTCCACTACTCTTGTTTGAAGCGTCTGAATTCACAGAGCAGAAACACTGATTGAAATATTAGCGCCTCAATCACGGGCTGATGTCCGCCACTATATTACTTCATTGACTTCGAAAAGAAAGTTCTTCCCTGTTGCTTTACAGTGATATGAATCTTTTAACAACCAAAGACAAAGGTCTCAAGTCCAATGGAAACTTTTAGTTTATCTTAGACCAGGAGCTTATCCTCTGGCCCAGACTAGTCTAGTAGATCCCATGCCAACCAGACAGTGCCATTTGTTACATGCAATTATTTGTTGATTTTTAAAAAGACTATGGAGGTGATTTGGGAGTGGGGAATTTATATAATGCATGATCCACAGCTATTTTTTAAATTGTGGCATATGTATTTATGTACATCATAAAATTTGCCATTTTAACTTTTTTTCTCAAGATAGGGTTTCTCTGTGTAGACTTTGAAGCCTGTCCTGGAACTCACTCTGTAGCCTAGGCTGGCCTTGAACTCACAGAGATTCACCTGCCTCTGCCTCCCTCTGCTGGAATCAAATTTATGCACCACCATCACCCAGTTTAACTTTTTATTTTTACGCTTGAATATCAAAATCAGGACCTCATGCATACTAGACAAGTGCTCTACCACTGAGCTACACGGCCAGTCCCATTTTAACCATGTTCAAGCAGTAAGCATTAAGTACATTCATACCAGCATGTAAGCATCATCTCCATCTATCTCCAGAATGTTTCTACAGTGCCAAAAAGATGCTGCACCTTAAAAGCACAAACATCCCGCACAAAAGCTGATTGAAAACATCCTCCTACTTTCTCTCTGAATTTGATTGATGACTCTAGGTAGCCATATAAGTTGAATCATACAGTATTTATTATACTTAAACTATACAAGGTTCACCTGTGTTGTAGCATGGATCAGTGTTGTAGAAGCTTTTAAAAGCTGAGTAATATTACCACCACCACCACCACCACCACCCATGTATACACCATATCTACTTTGTCCATCCCTCTGGTGGTAGATACTTGGGTTGTGCCACTTTGGGCAGTTGTGAATAATGTTGCAATTAACCCTTCGGTGTTTGGCCTTTTGAGTCCCCATTTCCAGGTCTCTTGGGCACAAACATAGACACAAAACTGCTGGGTCACATGGTGATTATCGTCATTCCAGGCACACTGCTAATTTTTAGGATCATTTTGATTTTGATAAAAGAAATAACATGAAGTATGTGCGTGTGAACTAGATCTCACATTAGGAACATTTTCCTCTTTCTATGCTGGGGACTGAGCCCAGAACCTGGTCAGTGCTTTACTGGTGAGCCACATTCCCAGCCTTTCCACGCACGACTTGATAGTCCTAACAAATGTATTTTTAAGCAAATATACAAATAAAGACTGCATAAACATGAAAGCCTTTAGCCCTGAAAGAGCCTAATTACAGGAGAGGTAATGAACTCACTTCTTAGCTGTGAGGCCTTGGGCAAGTTCTTTTGTGGTTATTGTAGTTTCATGAATGGTTTCTTTTTGTGAGTCCCTTCTCTAAAGTATATTTGGTGCCTTACACACGCTAGTCCAGTGTTTCATGACTAACACTAGTCCTGGCCCCGGCCCTGACCCCAGCCCACCTTGACAAGTTCTTCTGCATCTCCGCACCTCAGTCACAGCAACTGTAAGGGGAAAGTCAGCTTTACTCCTCCGAAGTTTGTCGAGAGGATTAAGCCAGTTCATAACAATTTCTTCATAACAGAGCCTGATACCAAGACCACATCAGCCACGGTGAAGGCTCAGTCACTGTAGATGATGGTGTTTATCGATCTGGTCACAGTGGAAACACCAACTCTTGTGGTCTTGACTTTCATCTTCCTTACCAGAGGTCCAGGCGAGATCATACTAGGTTTTTTTTTTTTTTTCACTTCATTTTGACTCACATGCCAGGATGTATAGGAGACACAAAAGCCTTTAAAGGCATTCAGCAAGATATTCATTGCCACACTAGATGCTAAATACTTCTTAAAAGGGAAAACTTTGTAGGAGGCAAACAGAAAATTACTTTCACAGGGACAGGACTATAAATGGGATTATTTTCTTGGGGAAAACTTTCTAAATGGAAACCCGTTAATACAATAAAAGATTGAATTGAAATACCTTTTCTCTTTGAAAATGTCATGCCATGGTCTTCATTATTTGTTATATTTCTAAAGTGCTTTTCTTCCCAGGAAGCTCATTATGAACTGTCTCCTGATTGGATTCAATTCAGCTCCTTTGTAGGGAAACCAGCCCAGAAAGTCCAGCAGAAACAGATCGGAGAACCTACAAGTCCAGGCCCGGCTGCTTCTGCATGGGTAGCACATTTTGTGAAGGGTGACACCACTGTTTATTATTAAAGATTCAAATTCTTTCATCCCCTTAGGCGGAATAGTCTCAAGTTATGAGCTTGATTCAAACTACAGTAGACAAGATGTAGATTTCTTAGAAAGTGGGCTTCTAATGGAAATGCTGACAATCCATTAACAGCAGGAGGGCTAATGGCTGCCACTAAAAATATGCTGAAAGATTATAGTAATAAAAACACATATTTTAAAGTGCCTGCTAGAAGTTCAAGGATTTTTTTAATGTTACTGTTAATAATAGGCTACCCAATCCTTTTGGCATTTGATTTTGTCTCATAAATGGGCTTAATCTCAGGTAATGCTGTTGTACGGCACTATTTTTTTTCCTGTTTGATTTCACGGGGGTTGGCTGTCTTTTGGTAGAATTATCAGTGCTCTTAATGGAAGGTAAATAATTGCTGTATTTGTAGACAGGTGGAATTTTCAATCTGGGAAGAATCTCAGTGATCAGCACGGCTTCTCTATTATATTTTCTAGGGGAAACTTTAGGCTCTAAAAACTGCCAGACTAGGGCTTAGGAAGGAAAATGAGTGCAGGGAGGAGTTAATGGTGTACTTCAGGTCTTAATGTTTCCGGCTATGTCACTAGTGAAATGCCCGCCCGACCTCCCTAGCCAGGCTATTTGAATTTCGTTCTTCCTATCACAATACATTTTATGAAGGCAAAAGCAATATGCAGTAGCTACTGCTTTGTATTTCTTGGGGAATCAGTCCAGGGTTTCCTTCAGATACCAAAACCTGGGGATGCTCAAACCCCTTAGATAAAATGGCATAGTGTTGGCACAAAAAAACTACACACATCCCCCGTATACTTAAAATGATTTTGATGACCTATAATAGCTAATATGATGTAAATGCATTAGGCATTGTGCTATATTGTTCAGGGAACAATTGCTAGAGAAAGTCTGTACATGGTCATTGTAAATGCCATGTTTGATCTGCAGACAGTTGAAGCCACAGATGTGGAACTAGCACACATGAAAGACTGGATTTATTCATTACAGAACTACTCTGAAGGCAATGACTTGACAGGCCTGGAGGCACAGTATTATAATCCCGGTTACAAGAGAGAGCAAGGCAGGAGGACTGCAAGTTCAAGGGCAGCCTGGGCAAATTAGAGCGACCCTGTCTCAAATAGTAAAAATAAAAAGCCATGTGTGGTGGCACACACCTTTAATCCCAGCACTTTGGAAGCAGAGACAGGTGGATCTCTGTGACTTTGAGGCCAGCCTGGTCTACAGAGTGAGTTCCAGGACAGGGCTCCATAGAAAGATCCTGTCTAAAAATCTAAGGGGAGATGGGGATCTAGATTAGTGGCAGAGCACCTGTCTCACTGAGTGAGGCTCTGGGTTCAGTTCTGAGCACCCCGAACACACAGACTAAGAGACCAAAAGCTCCCTTGCGCTCCGTCCTGTGGCACACATCTTCTCCATCATTTCTTCCCGAGCACTGGAATAATGCAGGCCATGTGATCTAAAAGCATCCGGTTTTCTAGAGCCTTTGCAGCGCACTTTTCACATTCGTAAGGATTCTTTAAGAACCTGACTTTCTTGCCCGGAAAGACACCTCAAACATTAAAAGCATTTGATGCTTTTGTGGAGTGCCCAGGCTTGATTCCCAGCTCACAACCATCCCCAACTGTAACCCCAGTTCTAGGGCATCCGAAGCCCTCTTCTGACCTTTGAGGGCAGGGCACCAGGCAGTCACGTGGTGCACACACACATGCAGAGAAACACACATTAAATAAAATGAATAAATTGCTTCTTTTTTTCCAAAAAATGAACCTATTTTTGGTCAGCTGTTTAGTATATCATCTTGAAGTATTTCAGAAGTTTACACTTTTATCTGTTATACTACTACAATATGTTATACTCATAAATATTTTTTACATCTCTAATACCTTGGGGAAAAAAGCTTTTGCTGTTGCCTCCCAGGAAGGTGCTGTGTGTTAGCGTCTGCCCAGTGGCAGCAGCGTGGCCCCTTCCTGTGCACCCATCCACCCATCCACACTCACCATTACAAATTAAGGAAACGTTAGCAATCTGATACAGTAAAAAGTGTTTCTTCCCTGGCTGATTAGCGCAGTTATTAGAGCATGGCACTGAGACAGTGGCTCATTCTGATCCTTTGATTACTATAGTGCACCTGGCCATTTCTAGTTCATTTTCTAATACCCTCTGCATTTTCTCTCTTCTTTTCTCCTACCCTTTCCACCCCCTTTCCCTTTCTTCTATATCCCCCTCTTCTTTTCTTCTTTCTTTTTATGAGACAAGGCTTCCCTCAGTATTCCAGAACAAAGGACCATGCAACAGTCACCTGAAGTCTCAAAGACTGGACAAGCACACACCTGGAATTTCAGCACACAGGAGGCCAAGGCAGGAAGATCATAAGCTCAAGGCCAGCTTCAGTTCTTTAGTGAGTCTGAGGCCAGCCTGGGCTACATGAGAGTCTGCCTCAAAAAAAAAAAAACGTCCCCCCCCCAAAAAAATTAGGGAAATTCTAGTTTTAGCACCAAACTCGCCTTTCATCCCATAGCATTCCTCAAGCCAGCAAATGGCACCGCCACTTTCCAGTTCCAGCAGCAGAAACTAGAGTCACCTTTGAGACATCTTCCAACTGTCAGCCAGACCGCATGCTTATACTGTAGGGTCCCATTTAAAATGCCATTCTGGTAAATGTCAAAACTTACGGGACAGAAAATAGGTCTGTGTTGAGAGTGGGACAGGCGGTGATGGATGACAAAGGGCCCTGAGAGCATTTGGCCCTGATCAAGTCCCCTATGCCTGAGTGTAGAGGTAGTCACACAACTGTGACGACGTGTCAGAGATCTCACAAGTGCACACAAAACAGAAGGGTTTCGCAGACCTCAACTTCAGTGTGCGGAGAAATGCTGGCCATTTCCTCATCATCTTCCCAGCCACCAGGCCGAGTCAGGGGGCATCATGGTCTTAGACTTTTACTGCGATGGGTTCCTCATTAATCGGTCACTACAGTCTTCACAGCAGTCTCTTTCCGGCACAATAGCTAGGGAGGTCACTGGAAAAGACTGAAGCAAATGTGTTCCTCTTTTGCTTGCAAGGCTCCAGAAATTTCTCTTCCCCTCAGAGAAGGTCCTCTGTGAATCAGTGCCCCCTACCGCTTCCCCTAGGCCACCCACTAGCCCCTCCCCACCAGCTCTCTCCGTTGCTGGGAGGACAGTCTTGCTCCTCCTTCTGTTCCTTTAAACACGCCTGAGTGGTTCTCCACAGTGGGGCAATGCAGACATCCCATAATGGTTGCCAGAGCCTCCATGACAGCGCCCCACTACTTCTCCAGTATCTCCGCCTAACTCTTCTCCTCATGCTCTCCAGGCAGCAGACCCCACCAGTCCTGCGGTCAGCTTCTTCTTCCTGGCTCTGTGGCTTTCTGTCTTCTTGGGACTGTCTGGAACTGGCTTCCCACTGATTTCCGCTGCTGGAGAGCTTCATCCTTCCTCCCTCCTCTCCTATAGGTCTTCACCCAGACAGCATTTCCTTGGCGAGGCCCTCCACGGAAAGCTCATTAGCACTTGTAGCCCAGCGCCCCAGTGTGGTAACCTTGCTCTTTGAGATAGTCTCTTGTAGCCCTTAGGCTTGTCTTAAACTCCACCTGCCTCAGACTCCCAAGTGCTCAGCAGGCAGGTGTCAGCCACCAGGCCTGGCATGGTACCTTCTCTTGCCTTATCTTTCTCATGGATCACATTTCCGTCTGATATATACCACATGCTTTGTTTATTGTGTGATTTCTCCTAATATCCACGAAGACAAAGTTTTTGTTTTATAAGATGCTAACACTATCTAGGACATTGCTACTTTGCCTGGCAGTTAAATTGTACAGATAAAAGAGGAGCAAAGTCTCATCCATCAGTAGGAACTGTAACCTTAGGTCACTTCTTACTGGCCCCAGACTTCACTCATTTCTCCCTATTTATAGCCTTTGCTAACACGGAATGTCTGTGGGTGCCGGTGTTTTGGTGAAGCGGCTTTCCATCCTGCCCTTCCTTTCTCCATAACTGCACTCGAAACCATTGTGTTAACAGAGACCGTCTCTCAATCTTTTCTCTAGAAGCAGATGTTCCAGGAGAGAAGCAGCCGGATGCTACAGGCCTTATCTCCGAAGCAGAGCCCCGTGAGCAGCCCAACCCGGAGCCGGTCCCCTTCCCGCTCGCCATCTCCCACCTTCTCATGGCTCCCGAACAAGACCTCTCCCCCCTCCTCACCCAAAGCAGCCTCAGCCTCCATCAGCAGCATGAGTGAGGGGGATGAGGATGAGAAGTAAAGGTGCCTGGCCAAGAAGAGCCACAGCACACAGGATGGGAAGGGGTCCGGGGCTGCCTGGGTGGTGTTGAGAGCTGCCACTCAGCAGGGAGATGGGAGTTCAGCCACGGGAAGGAACTGGGGCCAGCTCCTCTTCCTTCTCTGTACGATCTGGCCTGGGCTCAGCATGGAGGTTCCCAACCTGAAAACCCATACAAACCTTCTTATAGCATCATAGAATCACCCCCACTTTAGGCCTGCTATGGAAAGGTACAGAGCACTCCATGAAGTGGGGTGCCTTCTGCTTTGGTCCACACATTCATCTGTATCAAATAAGCCACCTGCAGAAGCGATGCTGCCTCACCCTGCTAGCTCTGGCCCTCTAAGAGCCTTGCACGCGGCCTCCTATCTCCCAAACTCTCCCAGAATGAATTCCCTTCCAGGTGAGGTGGCTGAGTGAACAACACTGCAGCCTTCTCGGTGTAGCCACTAAGACCTGATGAAGCAACTGTCAACTCTTTCCCGCTCCAGGACCATGACTCTGACCCAGCTTCGCTTTGGCCAGATAGAAAAGTGTGAACCTTAACTTCTCATTCGAAGGACAGTTGTGTCAAGGTGAATGCCACCTAAGGCCTGCCATGCTTCTGGCTGTACTGTCCATCACTGGCATGATGACACTGTTTTCCAGAAATTCCCCGAACTGACGGAATCACAGACGGAAACCTGTCTTGTCTAAAAAGAAATCACCCAACCAACCAGGGGCTGCTTTGCTTTGGCTCCATGAATGGAAGAGAAACTATCTCCTGGAGCTTCTTAAAGGATGGCTCTCTCTCCATTCTGACCACTTCACAGTTCATAGTCCTTGAGGAACATTTTGATGTAACAAACTCTTAGTATACGGATAGGGGGTGCTACCTGCACGTGTCTGTTCTATGTATCCTCCACCTATGCCAGCCCAGGGTGTAGACCATACGCAATATGAATATACGGTGGTGGTGTTTTGCTATCTTCTCCTCTCCCGCTCTCTCCCTGACCCCCCCCCCCACCCGCTGAAATGCTTTCTCTAAAGAACCAGCCAGCCCCCTCATGACTTGGGCGCCTTGTCAAAAGCTCAATCAAATGTTAGATTCCTGTAGAAATGTTTTGTCCCAGAAAATTCCTGTTCTTCTTCGCCCGTGCCATTTTGGGTAAAGGGAAGCTCCGAAGAGTCTTGCAAAGAATTGGAGGCTCAACCCTTTGAACAGTCTAAGGGAAGTTGGTTATGTCTGGCCGTAGCTTCTCTGGATGGGATGGAGACTCTCGGAACACTGTAGAACATTTGGGGCTACTGTTCCCCAATCATGTGTAGGGAATGTGTAGGTCCAGCTAAGGTTTAGAGTCAATCTCTAAAGTACAAATAAAAGTTCCTGATTTTCCTGGTAAAGTCAGACAGCGCTGACAGAACGAAGGCCATAACCTATGACTTGTGGGCAAAGCCCTTCACATCCACTGGCAGAAGCATCCCTTTGTTCCAAGGCTTTGGGGATACACCTTCTGGATGGCAATCAGTGGAGAAAGCACCCTGTCTTTTCCCTTTATGCTGGGGTTGAGCCACCTCCCCGCTCACCTGCAGATCAGTGCTGATTATTGCAAAGCCAAGTTGTGAGGCTAAGCCAGCTGGGAGCCTCCTTGTTCTGGGCAGTTCTTCCAGAACTGGGTAAAGTGCATGGAAGACACGGGGTGCTGGGAACACGGCCTGGGAGAAAGAAAGTTCCTCTCAGAGCATCGCCATCCAGAGGCAAGGGCTTCCGTTCTCCCACTGTAACTGCTTGAGCTCAGCCCTTCCACCAGGACAAGTCATGCATGAATGCCTTCCATTTCAGCCATCTGACACTTGTGCCCGTGAAAGGACATGTAAAGGAACAAGCAAATAAAGATAGGGAGGACAAGAGAAGAAGAGAAGAGAGGATCCCAGGGAGAGGAAAGAAAGAGAAAAGGAAATCTGCTGTCTTAAGACACTTCAGGCTGCATGGGGGGAGCTCTCTTTGATGAGGCCTTTTTAAGAAGCTGACTTCATGACCCAGGATGGAGAGATCCACTTTTACCTAAGTTTTGCTCTGAGGCGGAGAGTGTAGGGTAGATATATCAGGCGACTATAATTTTGCAGGCCCTACATACCATCCTGACTCATCAGAGACTACCACGGTAGCTATGAATGATGGGAAATGACCAACACTGGAATCATTCCAGGTAGAGGCCCAAACAAGCCATAAGTGGGTTTAAATCTCCTCCTCATTTCCATCACTTTCCTAAAGCTTTCCACAAAGAAATGGGGGAGTCTGCTATCCAACCTCTAGCCCTTCTCTCAGTCTTTCCCAGCCTTTACCCTACCTTACCTCTCCCATACCCAGCAGGAGCTGGGATTGAGTCAGTCGGTCAATTCTCAGGACCAAAAGTGAGTTAAGGATGTAATGAGAGCATAAACTCTGCTACAAGCTCGGGGAAGAAAGCAGAAATGCCAAAAAAAAAAAAAATAAGGCAAGGAAAACACTCTTTTTGCTCCAGAAAGTGACAGAAGTAACTTAGGGAATGGGGTAGGTTGGGAAAGGGAAGATGGAAAAAAAAATGAGACTAAGTTGGTGAGTATGGGAGGATTCGGATTTTCGACTTTCCCAGGCATCACTGGGGCCCTAATAGGTGAAGGAGGAAGGCTTCCTATCAAATATTTCCGTGGTTAGTAGCTCCCCATGCAGCAGGTACGGTCCTAGCCTCTCCGGCTTCTTTGGCATATTAGCAACCCCCATGCGCCCCCTGAAACCAAGTGCTGACTCCCTTCGGGCAAGCAACAGGGGTGGGGCTGTAATGTAATAGTAACGGTCCATTTCTGTCAAGAGCCTTCCCTGTCAGGATCTGCCAGAGACAATGGTAAAGCAGCCCTGTGACAGATGGAGCGTGGCTTCTGACCTGCTATGGGTTCAGGAGCCCCAAGCACGCTACAACCTAGGCTATAAGATACTGCAGCTACCCCAGTGGGTGGCGGGCACAGGAAGAACACAGCAAATTTTCCCTCCATCTTCAGGACTTACTTTAATGCCCAGTCCTACCCCACAGATGAGCTTGTTTTTCAGACATCTGCTCAGCACCAGTCCTGTTCCAACTATCTGATTAGAAAGGAGGAAGAAAGGATGGAAGAAAGAAAGAAAGGGA
Source organism: Chionomys nivalis (assembly GCF_950005125.1). Taxonomy (NCBI): domain Eukaryota; kingdom Metazoa; phylum Chordata; class Mammalia; order Rodentia; family Cricetidae; genus Chionomys; species Chionomys nivalis. The sequence goes on from NC_080112.1 coordinate 62,355,929, forward strand.
AAGAAGAAAGAAAGTGTAGTGAGCTCATCGGGCATTTTCTACTTCCCCTCTTCTCTAGTTTTCTGTTGTGTAACTGCAGTGTGTCTGGGGACAAAGCCATAAGAACGCTTATCTACTTAAAATTCTACTGTACATATATATAAGACGATGACTCATCTGGATTCAAGAATGACCTTATGCCCAAGCATTTGCTCTGGTGCTGAATAGTGACAACTACTGGAATCTCCCCACCCCCACCGCCGAAACTCCTCAACCCTCTTTCCCTGCTCCCAAAAGGATCACAGTATTCCCAACTTATTTCTAAATAAAGGGACGCAGAGTCACACTTTTGTTGCCCTGTTTTTCATGTGTTGCTGTGTTCCTATCTAGGAGCTCAAACTCAGTGTGAGAAATACACGCATTGTAGCAGCCGTCCTGGGCCACTGCCTGCCCAGCCGTCCTGGGCCACTGCATGTCCAGCCGTCCTGGGCCACTGCCTGCCCAGCCGTCCTGGGCCACTGCCTGGCTAGCCGTGGCTTCAGCACCTGGAAGGCTCCCACCTTGCTTTCTGCTAAACAGAGCCTAGTCTTGGAGTCACCAAATAACCCGCATCTTTACTTACAACATAGGAACAGAGCCACCTGAAGGGCGGTCAGGACTGAATTACAGATCTTCCCACTCACTTGCTTCGTGACCTTGGTCAAACCACTTCACTTCTCCAGCCTCGGTGTGGGTTCTCATAAAACGAGACGGTGGATTAAGGTCTCCTTTGCCGACGCGGCACTATGGCTTACAAGGTAGCCTGCATTGTCCCCAAGTTTTTCCAAGCTACCACACTGACCAAGAAAAAGGGCTTACTCCCCACAAAGTAGAAAGCCTCCTGGGACCCCACAGCCAGCAGCACTGGTGATCTTGTTCCCACACTGGTAGCCTCAAGATAAAAGGCTCTCAGGTTCCTTCTACTTTATTATCTTGTTATTTTTTCCTTTAACTTTTAAAATTAGCATACAATGAACTTCATTATAGCATTTATTATTCTGTGTGTATGTGTGTGAATGTTCACTTGTATGTGGGTGCCCATGCACGTGTGTGTGCACGCGCACACATGATTGTGGATGCCTGAGATTAACCTTAGTGGTGTTCCTCAGGCTCCGTCCACATTGGTTTCTGAGGCAGGGATTCTCACTGTTCTGGATCACACAAGTAAACTAGACTGGCTGTCTTCACCTCTCCAGTGCTGGGAGTACATGTGCGCACCACATCTGGTTTTGCTGTTGTTTAACATGGATTCTGGGGCTCAAACTACTGCGCTGTCTCCCCAGCTCCTCACAATGGCAATTCTACACATATGCAATTCTATGCATATAATTCTATGTTGTCCTTATTTGTTCCCCTCCCCTGCTCTCCTAGCTCCCCTCCCACTCTTATTAGTCCCTTCTTTCCAACCATTCTGCTCTTCTCTTTTCCTGGCACATGTATTCCATTCCTCTCTCTTATTTCTCCTCCCCCTTTTATGTCTCTTTCCCACTATATGAGCTCCATGTTCAATGAGAGACCCTGTCTCAAAAAATAAGGTGGGGAAGAATTGATGAAGACACCCAATGCCAATCTCTGGGCTACACACACACACACACACACACACACACACACACACACAAATACATATGTAAACTTACATATAGATTCTATAAGCCCCTCGAGGCACACACTGGCCAGGCCTCTCCCCTGCGTACCTCCAACTACCAGGTTCCACCTACTGAACACTCCAACTGCCCTAATAGCCGGATCCAGCCCCTACCCCACAGAGTAAAAAGCCCAAGCTCAGAACTTGAAGTCCCACCAATCCTTAACTTGGAAAGCTCCCTCCCCGACAAGAAATGCTATATAATTCCTGTCTTCTTTTTCGTCAGTTCTCTGCTGCTTCTCAGCCTGAGCAGAGGTAGTCGCTCTGCTGGGGTTTGTCCTCCCAATAAATCTCATGTGTGAGGTCTGCTGTGTGACTTTATGGTAATCGTTGCCTCCCAACTGTCAGGATACCTTTCCCTCACAGCTGTAATGCTTAACAGATTCTCCATATGAAAAAAGAACATGCAATGTTGTCTTTTTGAGAGAGAACTTAAAAAAAGGTCAAACACCAAAACCCTAATCATTCAATCAATTAATGGGCTAATGAATTAACTCAATTGCTCTCAAAATAGATATAAATTGCCATTAAATATTTGAAAAAAAGTGTCCAATATCTTTAGCCACAGAGAAATGCAAATTAACCCTTTTTGATATACCATCTCACGTCAGTAAGAATGGCTACCCTTAAGACAACCAACAACAAATGCTGGAGGGGATGAGACTCTGTCTCCACTGTCGGTGGGAATATAAGCTAGAAACTGGTACAACTACTCTGGAAATCAGCACGTCGACGCCTCAAACACTGAAAATAGAACGCCTTTCAAGTAGAGCTAAGCTTTGGCAAGTGGCCCATTCGAGCACTTTTCCATTTTTAATCAATTGGAAACACACAGATGGAGGCAGATACACTAAATCATGATTCCAAGTGTCAACGCTGAAGGGAGGTGTGGCTGTTCTAAGATTTTTCTGCCACTGCCCCAACCAGTTCAGGAGCTTTGATTAAGTCCATCTGGAGCCGGGCCGCTCTGCGAAGTGACTGCAGTCAACACGAGCATATGCTCTCAAATAAGTAAAGCCACACAGGCAGTGAGGGAGGAAATTTAAAAATAGGCCATATTACTTGGATTCACAACACAGATCAGACACATACTTATTTTTTAAAAAATCTGTCTTAGAAATATACAGATATAGATTTTTAAAAGATTTATTTATTATGTATATACAGTGTTCTGCCTGTATGCCAGAAGAGGGCGCTGGATCCCACTATAGATGGTTATGAGCCACCATGACGTTGCTGGGAATCAAACTCAGGACCTCTGGAAGAGCAGCCAGTGCTCTTAACCTCTGAGCCATCTCTCCAGCCCCAATCATATACACTCTTGACAGGCAGTATTTAAGTAAGTTCTTGGTTTCTACAATATGTCAGACAAGTTCTTACGGGAGAAACAGTCCATTCTATTCTATCATAAAACTTGTGTGTGCCATCAAAACTATTTCTATACATTGGACTCCTCATGGGCTATTTAAGTTGAATATTTGAGAGGCAACTCCAAGTATTTAGACAGTCATAGTGACACAGGCTTTCTTTGAAAGGAACTTATTTTTCAATGTGCCTTTTACATCATGCATCTTGATCCCGTTCCTTTCCTGTCTCTTTGTATCTGCCCTTTGCCCCCGCAACCCTCACCTCAAATAAAATAAAATGGAAGAGAAAAGAAAAGAAAAATCTCGCCGTGGAAACTGTATTGTGACACAGTGAGTCACACAAGTGTTCATTGCAGTCATTGGTGTGGTTTGAGGCCTCTGGTTTCTGCTACACTATTGGTGCTGGGCCCTCACTGGGACTGCTCTTGGATATCCTGTTGTGCCCTGTGTCATGGAGGTCCTGCAGCTTTGGATCTGCAAGATCTGTTCCTTCACATACCCCAGCAGATCATAGATGGGGGTAGATGTTGGCCTGGGCCAACCCATAGCCCTGGTTCTGGGCCTGGATGGTTGCTGTATTGGTCAGCCCACCAACTGCCCCCCATCCTCATTACCAGGGTGAGCTCTCCAGCATTGCCCTGCCTAGTTCACCCCATGAAGCAAGGAGCAAGAAGCGGGACGGGTTCTCCTGGTCTCATGGCCCTCAGGGTCGCCTCACATACACCTACCCCACCAGGGCCAACTCGACTGTGCTGCTCAGAGGAGGTGCAGGACCTGCTCTCCTGAGTGCTACAGCTGATGAGGGGCTGGGGGGAAAGGCATCTTTTCCTCACCCATGCCACCCCATGGCAGACGAGGGGAACGGGACCATCTTGCCCAGGCCCCCTGGAACAGGGTCAGCTCCTTTGTGTTGCCCAGGCATGGTCCCTAATGCTGCAGCCAATGAAGGGGCGGGGCCAACTCTGTGCAGCCCTATCCTCTAGGTCTTCAGTGGTAACAGGAGCCACAGACAACAACACAGACCATGGCTGCATCAGGACCATGGACCCAGACAGCAGCCCAGGCCTGGGCATCACCATGGCCTGGGTGGTGATCAGACCACCAACCTCAGCCCACTCCTCGCCACCTTCACCTCTTCAGATCTGCCTCTCTCCACAGGACAGGAACCCTTTTCTCCTCTCTCCTCCCTATTCCCCCTCTTCCCCAATAACCCACCATATATTTGCTAATTATAATAGTGTCCAACCACCCACCCGGCGTCACAAGGTACCAGGTGAACCTGTGTTTTCTCCCAGAGCAGGTCACCTGGGGCAGGCCTGTGGGTTTCCTTCTGCTCAATCATAATGGCACTGGGTAGGGTTGTGTGTTATCCTTGATGCCTGGAGCAGGCCCTCTTTCTTTCTCTCTTTCTTTCTTTCTTTCTTTGTTTTTTTTTTGTTTTGTTTTGTTTTGTTTTTTTTGTTGTTTTTTTGAGACAGGATTTCTCTGTGTAGTCCTGGCTGTCCTGGAGCTCACTCTGTAAACAAGGCTGACCTCAAACTCAAATATCTGCCTACCTCTGTTTCCCAAGTGTCGGGATAAAGGCATTCGATGCCACCACTCAGTGACACCTTTAAAACTATCTGACAATTCACATACATCAAAGTCTATCCAGGGAACAAATTCATTAAGAAACAACCAAATGTCCAGAAGTGGTGGCCTTGAACTTGCAATTTTCCCACGGCTGTCAAGAGTTGGTCTTACAAACATACATCACTATGTCTGCTAACTACTAAATCTTTTTGTTCTGGTTAGAAGCAATAAGCAGAGATTTTGACCACTCTTCTAATTTAACAGCTACCAGTGATGACCTCGCTTAAAGGTTTCTTGAATCTTGATGTCCACCGAGAAGAGTGAAAGGAACAGGCACAATGGGAGTTGTCTCAGCCAAGGAAGAAGTTGTCAGTAAATATTTGAGTGCGTCACAAGGTGCTGGGGACACAAAAGTGCAAAGGCATAGAATCTTCGCTTGTGCTTTATCCACTTAAGTTCTGTCTCTCCTATCCGTCCTTACCTTTAAGTCTTAATGAGCTCTTAAGGAAAAGTCCATGTTTGGAGCCACACAAGCTTCTGACTGATGTACTCCTGTAATCCCAACACTTAAGAGGCTGGCGGAAGGATTGCCTCAATCTGAGGCCAGCTGGGCTCTAAAGCAAGTACCAGGCCCACCTGAGCTGCCTGGCCAGAACCTGTCCCAAAATAAACATGAAGAGGTAATCTGATCCTATTGAGTAAAATTTTAGAATTACCTTACAAACTCACCAATTCTAATCTCTTTGGGATAGAGTACTCTAACTGTAGAACGCAAAGATTTCCAATTCTCAACCAGAGTGGAGGAAAATAGAAAAACTAAAATTTGAAAACCCTTTCTATTGGAAATCATTCTCTGAGAGAGATAAAAAGAGGAGACTGGCAGTATCATCTCCCATCTAGACCATAAATAGCAGAGAGGATACAGAGATGAGCAGAAGGGCAGAAATGAGCCCCAAAGTTACTGTTGACAAGTCTTCCTTGAGGGCTTTGGCAAGTAAGCCCAGGCACCTCCAAGAAGTCTCTTCTTGGATGAAATGCCCGTCCTAGGTCTCACTCAATTTTTTTTTTTAATCACAGACTGTCTGAAAGACTTCCTCAAGTGAAGAACAGGACATTCGTTTACCTTTACAATGATTTCATTACCAGTTTTAGGAAGATCAGTTTTAATATAGGAAGCTCTGTTCCAATTATTGTGCTAATCAGAAAACTTTAGAAAACATGACACTAGCTTATCAAGCCAATACAAGAATTGTTGAGGAGCTGGAGAGAGAGCTCAGTACTTCACTGCACTTGGTGCTCGTCCAAAGGACTGAAGTTTGGTTCCCAGCAATCCGGAGCTCCCAGCTGCTTGTAAGGGCAGCTGAAGGGGCTTTGATGCCCTCTTCTGGTCTCCAGCGAAGCCTGCATCCGTGTGGTATACAGTCATAGAGATACATAAGTCTAAAAAGCAAATCTTAAAAACACGTCGAAAGCTTTAACATCTAGTCCAGTTGCTGAAATCACAAGTTTATTTTTCTTGAGGATCAACAGATTCTGCTTGGGCAAGATGCCAGGAAACAGTAAGTGAGTAATGGTAGCCTACCTTAGGGCTGTGTGCACAGAAGGAAGCAGAGAGGCCATGTAGTCCCAAACCCAACCTGACAAGGCCTTTTCTCCTCCTTAGCTGTCAATCACTTGTTAAACCAGTAACACCGCTGTGCCAGAGAGGCGGGTGCTACCAACACTGTAGCCACGCTGAAAGGCCACTCTCTGCCAGGCACTGCCAGCGCTCTGTGACACTCGAGTCACCTAAGGGGCCCCTGCAGTGAGTCTGGAGTGAAGGCCAGGCCTCAGGTCAAGAGCCCCTGGGCTGTAGGGGAGGCACGTGTGCCTGGGAGGAGCTGGTCTGCAGAGGTGCCTGACTTGTGGGTAGCAAAGATGAGGCTTGTTCTTGCTGCAGGGTGGCAGCAGGAAAAACTCACATATCATTTTGTTATTTTCTTATCCAAAGAGAACTGTTATGCTGGTGGTGTCACCAGTGCTCAGGGAGGCCAAGGACAGAGCAACATTTGGAAATGACAGCCGCCATCAAGCGCCTAGGCAGGTGAGTGGCGAAAATTGGGTGCTTAATGTTGCTTCTGAAAAACCCAACAGGGGAAATGGCAGTAGATAGATATTCGTTACCACCAGCCACAGGTGGCTACATCTCCAAAATAATTCAAAGTCAAAAACGCTTGCCACATTTTAACTGTTGAGGTGGCCAGTGTCAGCCGTTGCCGACAGCCGACACAGAACGAAAACATCAAGGCAGAATTTGAGTGGTAGAGGGTAGTCTCCAGGAACGGCTCCCAGAGGGCAATCTCTTCTACACAAAGACTGATGATTTATTCATGTGATCAAAGTGTTAATCTGCGTGTTGTTGTGAAGTGAGCATTGGAAAACATCAGCAGATAATCACTTGCGAGCATGCATTATGAAGTCATTTGGGAAGGATTTGGAAGCGAAGGACAAGGAAATAAAAACACAACACACTGCAGCATAAATCTCTGCAGCAACTTCACGGAAGGACACGGTCTCGAGCAGGACTCTCTGGGTAGTCTGAACTATGTTAATTCAAAACCAAGACAGGAGCAGTTGCCACAAGAATGTGGTTCCCAAGTCATGAACGACTCCTAGTACAATGGCTGACTATTGGTAAAACACAGATGTAAAACTTCTCAAACCAAAACTCACTTCTGCATTCTTAAGGCAAAATGGGTACCATGAAAGTAGCTGGTTTTTATTTGGTGTTTTGAGATAGGATCCCACATAGCTCAGGCTGCCCTTGAATTCACTATGTAGCTGAGGATGACCTTGAACTTTTGATCCTTTTGCCTTTACCCACCAAGTGTTGGGATTACAGATGTGTGCTGCTATGTCTGGCCGAAGCAGCTGGTTACTAATCACTTGGGTTTTTCTTTAAGGTACCATAAAACATCAACCTTGGATAAGGGTCTAAGAAACCATGTAGTCCAACTTGGTAATTTTATAGAGGAAACAAAATCTCACATAATAGAACTAACTAGTAACAGATCATGACTTCTTGACATTAACCCCCTTTAATAATCAATTGTAATTGATTTCTACTGATTAGTACATAATAGAGTGGCTGTGGCTTCCATATTAAATTTGAAACAACACCTCTTCGCTACTGAGTCCTTAGCATCAATGACACACTGCTAGGTATATGAAGAATCCATCTTTTTATCTAGGAAGCATGTAATTGCACCTAAATATATTTGGGGGCAGTGGTATTGCACGAAAGAAATGGCCCTTTAATTGAAATCTTCAAGATATCTTCAGAACGCTGTTGCAGAACCTCCCAGATTTGCAGTTCTAAAATCATTCTCCTGAAGCATTTATTAATATTTCTGAGTCATAACCCCAGAGAATCTGAGTTGCAAGAGTGAAGAGAAAATCTAGGCCTTCACATTTAGTCATTTCAGATAATTCTGGTGTGAGTGGTCTGCCCAGAGCAAGCCAGTTTATACCCATTTACAGTCTACAGCATAATAGTGTCCTCTCATGTAAGTGTCCTGACTGGACATCACATGGTCCCCTCCCCCGCACATGTGAACCATAGTTAGGAAGATGTCACAGGGACATTCACCGCTACACATTTCCTGTGTTTTATGCATAGGGTGGGTAGCCTGTAAAAATGTGATTTCAGTGTCCTTTGCTGCAGAAAACACAAATAATTGATTTTTCACTCTGATCAATCAAAAGAACTTGTCAGTGTCCTTGTGCCTCCCAGGCAACTTGCAAAGGAGCCTGCTGCTGCTTAGGTGTTACATTTCAGAAACAGAAGGCGAAGTTTATCTCGGCGAGAGTGATGGGAACACAGACCAGAGAGCTCAGAAAACAGCACGCTAATGAGCTGTGGAAAACAACTGCCATTTATTGTTCTGGTTACCAGGGTACAGAATTGCCCGCGTGAGGCAGGACAGGTCTGGTTATGACAAACAACAGATTGCTCAGCAACTCACGAGGAGCACGGTCCAAGCCACACGGGTCTCCGGTTATGTTTTTCCAGCAGTCACAACACACTTCTCTCCGTGGACCACAGAGTGACAAATGACCCCATCTAGTCATTCCTCATTCATGACAGCATAACTTATGGGTCTGAGCTTCATTCTACAAAGCACAAGGTTGCTCGGGAACTGTGGACATGTGTGTACATTCACCACTAAGTCAACAGAGGCATGGAGTGAGCCAGGGCAGACTTGAACTTATGGGTACAGACTGCAATGGCCATTTATTACACGTGTAAGTTAATATTTGTCTCTTATCAAACCCACAATTATTCCATTTAGACAACACTAATAAGTCAAGGAGTTACAAAGAGAACCTGGCAAAGCGTTGAACTTTTCCCTCACACCTCTTTTGTCTAGTTCCAGCATCTCCTAGGCATTCCAAAGTTGTGTTCTAAGGAAACAGATCCATTTCAAGCACTTGGGTGGGGGCTTGGAACAGCAAATGCTCTGTTTCTAAACCTTAAGCAGCAATTCAAATAACATCAAAGCAGGAACTCAGCAGAGTGGGGCTAGCTCTCCCTTTCTTCTAAAGAGTCACTGTCCACGACTGCTCAAGTACAACGTGCGCTCCAGTCCTGAGCACAGTGCTTAGACAGAAGCATCTGGAGCAACCAACAAAAGGGGAACTGTGGGGACAACAGGACACAATTTCTGCAAGATGTAGCATGATTCCTAGAATTTGTTTCCTGTTTTCAATGCTACGGTGGAAGCCAGGCCTCCACACATGCCACGGCAGTGCGCAATCGCTGCACTATATCCCCAGCCCAGCTCCTTGCAAATTTGAAATCACTTAAAGCTTCATACACTCTAGGTAAACTTTGCTTTTGCTTCCACCTGAGTCAATATATTTAATAGTCTCAAAAACATTTATTGGTCTACATCATGTGTCAGCTGTTAAAGGACCTTTTCAATGTGGAAAGCAACCAAATGACGCTGCGAGGTTCCCCCGGGAAGTTACATAAACACTCAACAAGAAAGGGAGCAGATACAGGGCCTTCTATGCTGTACCTGCCATTTTCCTTTCCGTGCTGGCTAAACAGCTGGGAAAATTCTCCCTCCTAAAAGGACTTGCCAAGTGAGGCTGCAAGATCCGGCACGGTCCGTCTTTAGTGGCAGGCAGTCTCACGTCTTCTCAGATCCCTACAGCTACAGGCTTCAGTTGTCAATAAACTCACATATCCTAAACAAACATGTGGGACCGTAAGTTCAGCATTGAAGTTAAAGGCACAAGCCAGTTCTTCCTAAAACTATTCAATGATTTTTAATTAAAAAATAAAGATTGAGGTTTCTTAAAATAGCTTCAATGACAAAAAGGAAATGGGAATGACGTGAAAGGGATGTCACGACGTAAACAGTATCACATTTGATGCTCACCCTGAGTTCACAAGCTCTTCTGGACATGACATTCGGCATGGTTGAATGACTGTCACTGACTTATCGCAGTGACCTTTCAGTTTCTTTTGAGACTAGCCCACATCAATATCCAAAACAGAGTTCTAACTGAACATTAATGCTGTATTTTTTCTCTTCCAAGAATCTGAAGGGAAGATCATTTTAGACATGAAGCACATTTGTTGCGAGTATGCATTCTTTTGTGATGTCAGGGCCGGCATTGCATAGTTACCACACATATGAGATCTCTGATGTCTGCAAAAGTTATCCAGAGCATTTAAATTAATAGGCCACTTTTAAAGGAAGTCAGAATTACTTAATGGGATGCTCCTTGAAGTGAAAGCTTATTATCTGCAAAGCAGCCAGTTCCAAAGGAAGTAGCACCTTCACCGAAAGCCGCCGAACAAATGGCCAGACAGAACCAACAGCAGGGGCTTCTATGACTATCTCAAAGGGGGTTAGACCCAGCTCCATCCTACACAAAGGAAATCTGGGTGTCACTTCTTGTGAAAAGGACAACTTCAGCTTTCCTGGGTAAGCTTATATTGCTGAGATGACAATACTTCTGTAACTCTCACTATGAAATTTAGACAAGTATCAAATGTGAACAGATCTTATCAGAGCCTGTTCCCTGACACAGGCAAGGTGAGAGAAAAGCCTTTACTAAAAAAAGAAAGCATCTAAAACCAATCTGAGCTAGGTTTTATAGTTTAAGTGAGCACTTGCCGTAAAGGCACGCCTGGGATGAACACTTTCATACACTCTCCCAATACTTCAGTTAAAGCCACCATTTGGTAAAGAAATAAAAACATAGTTCTCATCATTTACACAAACGAGATGGAATCCTAAGAGAATTCGCTGGAAGGAAATTGTAATTCTTCATTTTTGCAAACTTTAATAGGAAAAAGTTAGAGCAAAGACTAATGGAAGCCTGGAGTGATTAGAACTTTTAAAGAATGCCAAGTCTAATTTCGTACTTTTGAAAAATAGACTGTGAAAAACAAATCCCAAATACCTCTCTATGTAAATTAAAGCTCAAGCCATGGTATTCAAAATTAAAATCATTTACATAATCTACTATCCTCTGTGTTTTTTAGTAATTAACCTTCCCGAGGCTGATTTTGTTCTCCTTACTGTTTGCTTAACTGAAATGCTTAATAAAATTTCTACAGAATATATTACCCTCTCCATAGATGAATATTATTTTGAACTACAATCTGACAAAAACCTAACTACATTTAATTATGCTTGATTAATCCAAATGTCACTGAGAGATTTATAGAAGAGAGACATTTTTTCAGGTTAAGTTCATACTCCTTTCCAGTGCACACGTCCCGGGCGCTCTTTCCATCTCACCTCTCTAGTGTTTTTAATGTCTCAGGAAAAACTTAATAGTCCTCACTTGGCCATGAGACTCCACACATCAAGCTTTATTTTTTCATTTCCAAGGGACTTGGACATCGAAGGCTGATGTCATCACTTTGAACTGGTGGGTACTGTGCCTGTAGTCACCTATACTTAAGGAACAAGTATGCTGAGAACTAAGGTCAGCTCTGCAGTCTGGGTAAAGCTCTGCACAGCAGAGTGCGCATATGGGATTCCTGGACTTAGTTAAGCACTCAAAGGCTACTGTGAGGTGAGGTGTGCTTTCCTTAAGACAGCTCCAGAACTACCAGATGTTCAGAGACTTTCGGTCCTGATGCTCCAAGGTGATTCTGTCGATGGAAAATCAGGCAGTTTAAAGGGCGAGAAACTGGACCTACCAATGGACACTATTAAACACAACTCCATCGCTTCTCCAATAGTTAAAGCTCTCACTGCTGGGCCACTCAGATCTGTCCCAAGGAGTCAGAGGGGTGGGCATGGAGAACAAGTCCCCACGGTGGCTCTAGCAGTCCCTCTGAGGGAAAGGGAATTTTCTGCCAGGAGGCTGTGGCACACACCAACTGACAGCCCATGTGCTGACCACTTTAAACTCTACCATGGAGATAAGTAGACATGTGTCCCTACTTCAGAGACAGAAATAAGCAAGCAGAGGCTTCTCCAGATTTCTGCGCCCGGAATACTGCCTTGATTTTGGCAAGTGGACACAGCTGATATCACCCGGTACACTTCAGAGGGAAGCCTTCCTAGCCACCCTTCCTCCCCCTCTGAGATGAGGTGAAGTGCTAAACAGAGTCCACTCCTGACCAGCAGCAATTTTACCTCTAGCCTCATTATCCAGATACTTCTCAATTTTTGACTAAAACATTACTACATTGATGTAGTGGGTGTGCCTACACGTGCCCCGCAGCATATGTGTGGAGGTTAGGGGACAACTCGCAGCAGCTGGTTCTTTCCTCTACCATGCGGGACCTGGAGCTTGAACTCAGGTCGTCCTTTACTAGCTCAGCCATCTCACTGGTCCTTAAGTGATCATTTGTGAAACCCTAAAGAGAGCTATCCATCCAAACCCGTGGCGAGTTGCTGCTACAGAGAATCCAACGGCAGCCCTTCTTACTCCATGAGAACTCACTGTGAGAGCTGACCAGAGAGACAATGGCTGGAATGGGCGCAGTCCCACAAGGACCTCAGCAGGGACCCCGCAGGGGAGAGTGAAGAAGAGCCAAGCATGGGAGACAGACTCACACTTCAGACTGATAGATTAAAAGGTGAAACTCACTTGGGAAATCAGGAATACTTCTTTCTCTGAAGAATACACCTGTCCTTTATGAAATTGAAGCCTTTCATCTTCCCCACAGTACTTGTATCCAAAGTGAACCAGGAAATTACTCTATCTTGTCCTTACTGTAACGGGATTTCACTCTGCTTTGATCACTGGCACAGGCCCAACACTGATGTTTCTAGCATGTGAGAGACACAATGTATCACTGAAACTGACGACTGAACCTTCTCTCCCTCCCCACGACTCCTGTCTGCTACCTTCACTTCAGTCTCCCTTAGCGGAGGACACCTGTGTTCAATCATCTATTTCCCAGCAGCACGGCCCGAGGCTGACTGACCTCAGGGGAAATGTCTTGCCTCATGCACAGCTCGGTGGATGCTGCGAGGCTATCATTTGTGGTCCTTCATTGTGGCACGAGAGTTCTGAAGGTGATACAGTTTGCTGCTGGCTGTCTACTAGAAGGTCTGGCTACTGAGGCAAGGAAGTTTCAGTCTTACAAGCATTCCAAACAAGCCCCATGATCTACCTGCAAATACACTTTCAAAACATTATCCCATGTTCAACACTAAGCCCTAAACCTACAAACCATTTGAGTGTGTACTCACAAAGAACAAGAAGAAGCCATAACAAAGCTTTCATGCCTTTCCTTACATCCTTCCCCCCTCCCTTTTCCTTCCTCGCCTCTCCTCGCCCACAGGTTCTCACGATGCAGTCAGGCTGACCTTACACTTGTCCCTGCCTTCATCTCCTGCATGCTGGGATTCCAGGGGTACATCCGCAGGACCAACAGAGTTTCCTATTTCTAAATGATCTACTTTTTAAAATGGCTGACTGGAAAACATGTCACAGTAAAGCACTCAGTGAGGCTAATAGAACAAGCGTATACTTCTCGAGAGCTCTGCTTATGCCCTAGTTTGAAGTATTCTACCATATTTAGTTAACAAATTAATCACTGTTGATGGCTGATAACGTCTCAAGTTCATTAAAATTTCATATGTCCCCTCTATTTTCAAACCAGAAGGCACCGCTATCTCTAACCAGTGTGACAGGAACTGGAGTTAAAAGTTAGCTTTTCACCCAGAACAGCAAACAAAAATCCTTTATTGATTAAATCATTAATGGTGCTCTCCTGCTGGCCATATTGGTTCCTTCTGTTTCCTAACATATAGATTATGAAGGACATTATCTGTAAAGTCAATGTTTAAGCATCTGGACCACTGACAAAGACGGCAGAATCAATACATGTTTGTGTAAGTGTCCTATCCCCCCTGGCCAGCGCACACGTCCAAAAACTGAGCAAAAAATGATCTATGATGAAATTAAAAAAGCCACAATCCCACAGCATGGTCTCCAGGAGAGTGCCTGAGAGAGTACGCAAAAGATACACAAATATATTCTGGAAAAAGAATGATTTCAGAAATCCTGAAAAATTCAGACCAAAAGGTTTCGTGCTCAAAGAAATAAGGCATCAAAGAGGAATAAAATATTGAGTGGAAGCAAATTTAAAAAAAATATGAGAATGATATATGTGAAAGCAAGCCATGAGGCTTACAAAAAACAGAGAAAATAGTGAAATGGAGGATCGGATTCAAGGGTGGAAAATCACACATGAAGAAAAACAAGAGATAAAAGCCATAAAAAAGGTAAATGTAAAAGATGGGTAACACAAAGCTGATAGAGAAACAAATTTCTGAAGAACAGAACAGTGCTCGCTTCGGCAGCACATATACTGAAACTGAAGAACAGAACAGTACAAAATGATACAAAATATAATAAGGCCCAATATGCGACCTAGGTCACTGTGTACCAGGAAAAGGCAACAGACAACTACCAACCCTGAGCTATATTGAAATGAAGGAACAAAATATCAAGGGCAAACATGCAACCGTGCCAAACAAGCAGGCTGCCTACAAACCTGAGAGAAAAATCTATCTGTACTCATGAATCAGCGCACCAGCAGATAGAGACAATGAAGTAAGTCTCTAAAGAATGTGCTCCAAGGTTCTGATAGCCAGCCGAGCTATTACTCTAAGTACTGGTAATAGAAAGACTGGGCAAGAGCATCTAATTGAAGCTGTAATTGAGTCTATCAAAACACAAAACCATCAGCTTCCAAATGTAGAATCTTTGTACAAAAACGCTGGCAGTAAGCGCTGCTCTCATTCAAATAGAAACTCTAGTCATGACCTATATTAGTCTAAAGTTGTCTGCCTAATCCACTTGTCTCCTCTAACTGTGCCAGAATGGAAACACACCAAAGAAACCTTTTCCTGAGTGGAGCTGCCTTGCATTACAGAAAACTGTTGACTTACAGATCATCCTTGAGGATTAATATGCCCAAGAGATTCCTCTAAGGAGATCATTCTAACCACTTGACATACTGTTCAGAGTATTGGCCTAGGAACAGGAAGCCCCAAGCACTGGCTTTGGTTCTGCTTCTCACTTTCCATGTCTCCTTGGCAAGCCACTTCACTGCTTTGGAATTCACATGAAAACTAAAAGCTACTTAGTCCACCTCCTGGCATTCTAAGGATCACTTGGGGTGCTGAATGTTAAGTTCTTTGGAATCTCTAAGAAAGACTATAAAACCATGTCGCTAGACAGAAAGAAGCCCTTGTGCTGCGAATCCAAAACCAAATATTCAGAGACAAAGAATCAGATGGCTCATGTGGATCCGTTTTTAATCCCTGTCACTTCTCCACATTTTAAAGCCATCTCTTAGCACTATAAAAAGACATCCAGCACACTGTCACAGTTCTTGACCTGAAATCATTACCAATTTGAAGTTAGGGATCTGAAGAACTTAGGAAGATGTTCTATCAGTTTTCCTCTTTTGCTCAACAAAGACATTAAGTACCTACTGTGTGCCAGGTAGAGTTTCAAACAGGATACATGGCTCCCAAATACTTAAAATAAGAGTGTAAATTGGAGGACATTACAGAGAAATGGGGAAGAATTCAGCTGCAAATGGGTCAATATCCATCTGTAATATATAAATTCACAGAGCCAGAGAGGCATGCTTAAGCTCAGAGGGTTGAGCACTAGCAACAGAAAGGATACATCAATACTCCAGTCGAGGGAAGACCAAACTGTGAGGATACAGGATGCTCCTGAAACTCTTCTTCTGGCTGGCTTAGAGCTGAGGTGAACTCACTGATGACATGGGGACAGGAGCAGTTGGAGTGCACTAGGTTTAGATGGACACGAGGGGAGTCTAAGAGTGTTAGGGGAGGGCTGTGCATTAAATCCTCAAGACATTTCAACAAAACTGGCATTGCAGAAAAGAGTTTAAGAGAAAATGACACGGTTCTTCTATGCCATATCCAAGCCTGATGGGTATTTGGTGTGGGAGTATGGCAAGTAAAAACAGTGCTGAAGCAAGGCAATCGAGGCCACGATGACAGACACTGTCACCTCCATTCGCTGACAGCCAAACTCGCAAGTGTAAAGGAGGATGGCTGGAAACCGAGACTCAGTAAGATAGAGACATAGAGCTGGTGTTTCTAAGGCAGCCAGGATCTTGAAATGTAAAAGAGCATTATTTTCAGTCTTTCCTCACAAGAAAATAGTCATACTGCTCAACCCCCCGAAGACACCGACTTAGCTGTGTCCAATAAGTCTCTCTCACCCGTCTCTTTGGTATTTACCAACATGCTTTTTGCTCTGCAATGAGGTCTTTATAAAGACAAAAAGGAACTCACCAGAAACTCAGATAATACAAGGAATCGAAAGAAAATCAGATGCTGTGTTCCTCAAAGTTACAACTGAGCCAACTTCATCTAAGTCAGAGCAAATCTCTGAGGCAAAAGCCTTCGGTGTGGTGGCAGTGGGGACAACTACACTGCTACATCAGTAATGACATAGCAGGGGTAACACAAGTCAAAACTTTGAGAGGGACTCTTGGCACATAGCCCAGGCTATGATCATGATCCTCCTGCCTCACCATCTGGAGTACTGAGGTTTCAGGTATGGACCACCATGCCTGGTTACAAACTAAAACTTCTAAATCTGGATTCAGTACTGAAAAACTGGGTAGAAACATTTATATATACAGTAAATGAAAGCAGCAGTCAGAGTGGATGACATACACAAGAAAAAATATAATGGACAGAGAAACACCTAACAGGGACCTGCATAAGCTAGGTACCAGTTTGAATCCAGACTCTCAGATAGCCTTATTACTAAGAATAAATATCACATCATTTGTCTTTCCTTACCACAGGTCCTCTGCGAATTCCTACTTCTAACTTTTAGCAAAAGGAATGATTACAAAATCAGACTGAAGACCAGGCGGTAGTGGCACGAGTCTTTTAGTCCCAGCACTCGGGAGGCAGAGACAGGCAGACCTTTGTGAGTTTGAGGCCAGTCTGGCCTACATAGTGAGTTCCAGGACAGTCAGAGCTGTTACACAGAGAAACAAAAATCAGATTGAGTGGACAGTTCTAAAATTGGCAAAAAGTAATGACAATGAAAATGATCCACTCTATAACATTTTTCAAAATAAGCTAGAATATTTGCCTCTGACAATCTGTGTTATGGTGAGGCGAGTGCATCCCGAAGGCGCTTCTAGTTCCTAAGGGGACTACGAGAGGAATTTCATATGGCAAAGAAACAGGAATAGGGCAGGGGAGCTTTCAGAGAAACACACAACTAGATTTCCCACTCTTTACAGTCTGATTTGACTAGATGGTAGGTTTTCATTTAAAATCTTTCAAACCAAGGTGTTAAGTGAGAAATTCCAAAACAACTTTTAGAGTACTTTAATCAATGGAAGAGAAGTATGCAAACGAACTTTAAAGTAAAAATAATACAGATGAATAGGTTTTAATCCGAAAGTACCACACCTCACGACGACAATACAGTCAGATGGAAGTCGGTAGAACACTGATTCAGAGAGTAAAGGGGGTGCATATATAGGACAGGAAGAACCCTGGGATTGAATTTGCAAGATGTACTCTACTGACACCTTCCCCTTCCAGACTCCCCAGGCCCTAGCTGGAGGTCACGAAGTCAACAGTAGGATCTGCTGTACCTGGAAAGAGGAAGGTGCTCAGAATCTTGGTAAGACTTAGACGCTAAACCCATGATAAGATACAGAATATAGGGTACAAGAGTGCTAAGGAGGCTCCGTGCTCTACTGTGACGGAGGCAAGTATGCCACAGAAAGACACCATGACAAACTGCTCAGGTTACAACTTTAGTGGAAGATGCGAGTGGATTAACTAGAGGAAGCGCTCCGTGGAAACACTGAGTCAATATAAAGGAAGCAACATAACAGAGCATTGGGAATAACAACAGTGCCAGGACTGAGACTTGGTAGAGGAAGGGTGTCTGGTTAACCTGCAGAAGATAATCTTTCTTCAGAGATGACCACAGCACTCGGTTTTCTACAAAGTTCTATTAGTCTTGATCTTGTCCCTATGAAGAAAAGAATCCACAGAGAGCTCGTGAGTACTCAACCTCCTCTATTTTAACAAAAACTTACTCAGAACATTTATAGTGATAATTCCAAAACCTTTGCCCTAACTCAGAATTATTTTCTATAGTTACTATAGAAAAAGTGGCATTTCATTACTTACATAAACTTTGCAACAGTTCTTTACTCACGACTGAAAGTCTGATCAGAAGCTGGGCATGGAGGCACTGCCTTTAAACCCAGCAATCAGAAGGCAGAGGCAGGTAGATCTCTGTGAGTAGGAGGGGCAGCCTGATCCAAATAGTGAGCTCCAGAACAGTCAGGGAGCTCACTATAGAGAGACCCTGTCCCAGAAAACAAAACAAACAAAACCAAAATAAAACAACAAACAATTTGATTAGAACTATAAAATGACTGCTGCTAATGCATGTGAAGTTTCTTCTTGGCCTGAGGAAGCCTGAATTTAGAACAGTGGTGAAGGCTGTCAATTTTGAATCTACCCCAAACAACTGAACTGTACATGTCAAAAAAGCAAACTGTACGGTATGTGAATCATATCTCAATAAAACTGCTAGGGTTAGGGTTAGGGCTAGAATTCTCAGGATTAGGGGTTAGAGTTAGGGTTACTCAGGGTTAGAATACAGTTTTAGACCTCTTTCTGTGTAAGAAGTGACTTTTGCATTCCCACTCCTCTCCTGAGAGCCTTCCCCATGTTTAAGCATTATTCTATTTGTAGAACTTAATGATGTTTGTTTTGTTTTTTGTTTTTGAGACAGAGTTTCTCTGAAGTTTTGGAGCCTGTCCTGGAATTAGCTCTTGTAGATCAGGCTGGCCTTGAACTAACAGAGATCTGCCTGCCTCTGCCTCCCTAGTGCTGGGATTAAAGGTGTGAGCCACCACCACCCGGCAAATTTAACAATTTTAAATTGCCAAGTTAACTACTTTAGTATTTCACTTTTGCTAAAATTTGTTTGAAAACAACATGTTGGAAATTAGGTCTGATCCTTAATTAGCATATAATGTTATTTACTGTGGGTCTCTATATGTAACTCTACCTGGCCTGGAATTTGCTCTGTAGACCAAGCTGGCCTCAAAGTCACAGAGATCCATCTGCCTCTGCCTCTCACGTGCTGGGATTAAAGGCATGTGCCACTGTGCCCAGCTAAAGTATGGCCTTGAAAACAGCTTTCTGTCAAAAGCACCATTCCCCACTGCAAATGACTCTTATGAAAGATGGCTCTGGTACTACCCAATTTACTCCACGTTGCTAAGTACTAGTTTGAATTACCTGGCCACACTGATGCCCAACAAGGTCTTTGGCTTACATAGACTGAAAATGGGATGGACGGCACTAAACTGATCTGACAGACCAAGAGACACAATCACAATGTAGCTGGTCAGAGCACAACTCTTTCCTGGGAAAAACCACCCACCGTGGGGGCAGCAGGACTAACTTTCTGCTACTATCATATGATGGATGATGAAAGACTTAATCCTTTTTAAATTTCCTGTTTTGAGATGAGCTGCAGGAAAGATTAGAGAGCAGCACAGATGTGTTTCAGCCTTTACACTACTCATTAGAAAACACCAGCATAGCTCTTCACAGTTGATGGCTTCTGGTGGGGCTGGGGGATAAAAGAACTCATCTTTAATGGGCTGGCCACTGGACTTTGGCCATGCTCTAATGACTATAGGGGCAACACAAACTGGACTTGGTGTATTTTTTTTCTTTTAGGGGGGAGGCCTCAAGGGTGGAGGGTGAACCTGGGAGGAATGGGACGTGAATGTGATCAAGGTACACAGTGTGAAATGCACAAATAATCAATAGGGTATTTAGTATGTTGGGGAAAAGTAAAGAAAAAAATACCAGCATTTACTATATGGTACAATATTGCAAAGCTATATAAATTATATTTGCCCACAAATGTTTCTGTTATGTAAAAGATGTTAAGAATTAAGGTTTGTATGGTAAGAAATGTATATAAGAAAAACACATTAGGGAGAAATAATCAATGTTAAAAGAGAATGAAACTATCAATAAGAACTTACGTATATGTGTGTGTGTTGAGAACCTCTGTCCAGAAAAAGGGCTTAGAAGAGGTGTAATGAACACCCTATCCTTCAAGATTAGGCTTCAATATCTGTTCAAAAGAACTATAAAATGGTTGATTCCAGGACAGGGGCATAGAGGGTAGAAGTTGAGATTTTAGGATATCGCATTAGACAAGGAAGTAGGACAATGTTCAAAAATTAATGTACTTTAGCCAACAGAAGAAAAAAAATCAAGCTCAGAATAACTGCCATTATTCAAAAGTGTGCCAACTTAAGCAGCAGAAATGACAATGACTGCGACATGCAATATCATGGATAGATTTCACAGGAGCAAAGATGACAAGGGTGTATGCTTACGTGTTTCTTTTGTTTTATGTTTAAAAAACGCACCCTCAGCGAAGGTCAGAAAGCATCTTCTATGGTAAAGAGAGGATAGTCTGGCTAGAAAGGAGTCTTCCAGGGTGTTGGAAAGGGAGATGTAAATCTGTGTCAAGCCATAGACTTCAGATTTGTAGACTTTCCTACTATATGTTATATGTCAAATAAAAAGAAGTGCTGGGTATAATGTATAAAACAATAAAACACTATTAATCTACAATGCTAAAAAAGACAAGGCAAAAGCTGGGCAGTAGTGGCACACACCTTTAATACCAGTATTCACAAGGCAGAGGCAGGAAGATCTTAGAGTTCGAGGCCAGCCTGGTCTACAGAGTAAGTTCCAGGACAGCCAGGGCTGAATAGAGAAATACTGTCTTTTTTAAAAAAAAAAAAAAAAAAAAAAAGACAGGCCAAAAAACTCATCATGTCTCAACCTGTGGGTTGCAATTCATGGGTGGCAAAGCAGCCGTTCATAGGAGTCACATAGTAGATATTCTGCATATTAGATATTTGCATCACAATTCACAACATTAGCAAAATTAGTTATGAAGTAGCAATGAAAACAATTGTATGGTTGGGGTCATACACCATGAGGAACTGTATTAAAGGGTCCCAGCATTAGGAAGGCTGAGAAGCACTGCTTTAGGATGACTTAATTCAACTGCTTACCTTAAAAAGAGGTAAAAGAGAACTCAATTTTCCCTTTAAGTTTAAAGGAAAAAGTTCAACACATACTAGAAGAACTGTATTTCATGGTATGGCCTTTGTTATTTGAGAATGAGCTGTACTTTACAGAGGAACGTTAGTCAATAGTTACCAAAGAATGATTTTTTAAGACTATCATTTTACAAAGACTAATAAAATATTGACTTAGGAACAATTTGACTTCTTTTCTTCCTTTCCAATTTGGGGGTCTTTTATTTATTTCCTTGCCTAAATCCTCTGGGTAGGACTTGCTATACTCTAAGAGTGGGTGTTCTTATCAGGCCCAAATGGTTAACTAGGATAAAAACCATTAGATAAATGGCTGATGGGTAAATAAGTATACTTTTGCAATGTACCTCCTTCCAAAAACAAACAGCACCACAACAAAAAGACCCCATATGGATTACGTTCTAGTGGGAAAAAAAAGCTGAATTATATTACAGGGCAGTACTTCTCAACCTATGGATTGCGACCCCTTTGAAAAACATCTACCTTCAAAAAATATTAACATTACGACTCATAACAGTAGCAAAATTACTGCTATAGAATAGCAACAAAAATAATTTTATGGTTGGGGGTCACTACAATGTGAAGAGCCATATTAAAGGGTCACAGCATTAGGAAGGTTGAGAACCAACCACTGCCATAGATAGATCCGATAACCATCACCTAAATTATCGTGTACCCTTAGCATCACCGATAATGGATCAACTGGAAATCATGCGTGTAAACATATAATTCTGTAACAGTACTGATGGAGTATTCCAGCAGGAAAAAAATAAAAAAAAAGAACCTTTATAACAACTTTGATTTCCATCAAATATGGGAATAAGGAACAAATTAAAAGATACCGCAGAGAAAAACTAAACACATCAAGGTAGGGATGTTTTGCTAACCTGGTCTTTCATCAACAGTACTTTCTAGATTAAAAACAACTACAGACTATCCAGATATGCCATGTAGTTCTGGAATGAATCCCAGTTTGGAAAATTCAGGAACTTTCTAATGAGATGAAAGCTACTGACATGGAAAAGTAGACATAGTTAAATGAAACAAATGCATATTGCCCAACAGTATGAAAAATGATCTCACTTGGAGAAAATACATACATATACAAATAGAAGATTATCTAAAATAATATAAATAAAATTGTACCCATAGCAATGTCTGAGTTGTGGAAATACAATGATTTTCTTTTCTTTTTTCATTTAATATTTCCTAGATTATTTTTTATAACACACAATTTAATAAAAGAATATTTTAAATTGAAAAATTGGAAACCAGACTAGATTGTTTTATAAACATAAACTAGCAACAGTTTATTAACATAAAGCAATGACAGCTGTTGTATGAGCAACAACTTTTCAGTTTTGATCATTTACAGTGTTAAACTACACATAATATAGAACGAGCTGCCAACTACTTTTAAGTGAACAGCTAGTTGCTTGGGCATATTCACACTATTGCACAACCATCAGTACTCCCTACGCCGAGTGCTATTCACCATCACACAGAAAATCTGTACTCAGTAACAATTCCTCATTCCACTTCCCCGAAGTCCTGGCGTCCACTCTTCTACCTTCTGACTCTGAAATGACTGCTCTAGGCATCTCATAAAAGTGGAATAGGACAATTTATGCTTTTGAGTATGGCCTGTTGCACAGCAAATAATGACTTTAAAATTCATCTATGTTGAAGCATGTATCAGAATTCCCTTCTTTTCAAGGACTAAATAATGCTTCACTGTGTGGATAGAGTCCATTTTGATTCATTTCAGCTTCATTTTTTTCAGTTTAACCCCCAAAATTTCTGTAAACATCTTTCTGTCAATCTATAACACTCACAACAAACTGAAAAGTTAATTGTTTGAAAACAACATCCACAGTAGAATAAGCCCCTGCTCACTGTCAATACCTCCAAAGTGCAAGGATTCCCAGGCTGGTGGGAATTTCCATTTAAATGATGACTCTAGCTACCCAATTCTTGTTTGTTCTCCTCAGCATAAAAATTTTTCTCCAATCTTTTTTCTCTAAGGATCGCTTTGCTTTTCCAGTGATAAAATCACACAGAATGTACGGCATAAAATATTGTTCAATTGTCTGCTTGGTACTTTCTGGAGACAAATCAGATACTTTCTAATGGGAACCAAAGTGGTTTCTTACTGTTTAGCCTTGTATTTTGATGCGTCCCTCGGTTCGCTGCTGGGATTGCTCCAGTCATCAGCTTCAGGAGTAGTCTTGTAATGGCGCCACGCAGACTTGTTGAAAACTGGTAGTCTCTCAAAGGATTCACTTGAAAGGGCCTATTAGAAAGGACATACACCAAAGGTCTAGGATACTCTTTTTCTCACATGAAATTCACAGATTTTACTCTTTCAAACACAAGTAACCATTCTTGTTTTAGAAATATTAAAATTTATTTTACAGATGTACTTGGACTGGCTAGGAGGAAGATCCTGAGCCCTCTCTAAATGAGTTAAATCATGTGCTCACTCACTCGCTCAAAATCAGTACTGAAACACACACAACAGGAACAAAGTACATTGTAATTCCGTCAATACTGCTTTGCGATACTCCATAGTACTGAGAGTACAGCTTAGATCAAGCATTTTTATTTAATAGGCAACTGCTGCCCTAAAACAGCCCTAGAAGAAATAAAGTCTCATAAACATTTGCCAACAAGTGATATTAAACATCACATCATTAGGGGCTGGGAATGTAGCTTAGCAACAGAAAGCATGTAGTGGCATGGTAGAGGCTCTGGGCTCTGGGCTCCATTCCTAGCATCAGAGCAAGCAAACAAAGCCCATGTTGAGATCCACTGACACCCAACTAGTGAGTGAAACTGTGATAGCTTGTCCAGTAATATACTAGGGCATGGCTAAAAAGAATGAGTCAGTTCTGCGCAAACTTACGTGGAAAGTTCTGCAAGATACATTCCAAAGTTATGAGATAAAACCAAGCTGCTGAAATGTCTTTAAGATTAATTTCTTAAATCTATTTCTAAATGCAGAACCAAGTCTATTATAGCTTTTTGATGTTGCTATTTTTTGAGCCAGGGTCTCACTGTGTACTCCTAGCCTGGAAGTTTTTACATAGACCGGGCTAGCCTGCCTCTGCCTTCCACGTGCTGAGCTTAAAGTTGTGTGCTACCACACCCAGCTCCTCTATAAGATTTTTATTTGTTTTACTTCTGTGATAATGGAATGAAACCCAGAGTCTTGTATATTCTAGGAAGGATCTACACCACTGAGCTACATCCCCTGTCCCTAAAAATCCAAAATCAACTCTAGGAGGATTCGTAAGAAACAAAAACACAGTACCTCTTGAAGACAAGTAGTGTGGCTTATACCTCTACTGCCTATTGAAATAATATATCAAAATTCTAGAATTCAGAAACAGAAGTCTAACACCACCAATAAATAAGAAAAACTGTCTTATAGAGAACTTAGTTCATAGATAAACATTTTAAATGACCATTATTATGATTTTAATATAAAAAAAACAATGTACAATGTAAAAGTTCCATTAAGGAATTTCTGTATGTAATTTGTTTTTGCTGAGTCTCTTGCCATCTCCCTTTTCTCTTCCAGCTCTAGTAGTTTTCTGCTTTCATGTGCTGTTCTACTATCCTCCCAGCCATCCTCAAAATCTCTCTTCTCTCGTGGACCTCTTTATAGTTTCGTGACCATACTGATTGATGCTCATTTCCACATATGTACACATATGCACATATACACAAAATAAAAGCTAAGACCTGCATGATAGCACACATTCACTATTTGTGTTTCTGAGTTACTTTGCTTGATATAAAGATCTACAGATCTTTATGTAAACATATTATCATTACTGAATTCTTTTATTTTGGTTTTGTGAAACAGGGCTCCACTATGCAGCCCTGGCCATCCTGGAACTTGTTCTGCGGACAAGGATGGCCTTGAACTCAGGAGATCTATCTGCTTTATCTCTGCCTCCCCTGTGTTAGGATTAAAGGCAATGCACCACTAACCACCCGGCTTCATTACTAAATTCTTACAACTTGAGAAATTAAAGCAAAAGACTAGAAGACTTCAGATTACTGAAAATTGGCTTTCTTTTAAACTAGGTTTTTCAATGAACATATACTTTTGAAAAATTCTAATTTAGATCTATGGTTGTAAAAAAATCAAAAAATTTGAGGTTTATACCTCTATGATTCTTACTTTGTTATATTTGGGTATAATATCAGCATGAGGCATAGCATGGTTTCATAAATCTGATCTCAAGGTAAGAGACGATACAGTGCTCTTCTCAACTAGTTATGGGTACTTGCACCTTTAAAAAGTCAAGAGGCCTTTACACTAACAGAAATAAAACACAGTACCTTCAGATAAATGACGGCATCAGTACCCACTCCTTCCATGGAATATAGTTTTAGATCT
The DNA here is from genome assembly GCF_950005125.1 of Chionomys nivalis. Lineage (NCBI taxonomy): Eukaryota > Metazoa > Chordata > Mammalia > Rodentia > Cricetidae > Chionomys > Chionomys nivalis. The sequence continues at coordinate 62,381,611 of NC_080112.1, forward strand.
CCCTGAAAATATCTGGCATACAGACGAGAAATTGGCAAGCCGTAACCAAATCCAGCCTATTAAGAAAAGAAAATTAATAGAATGAGACTGGTACAAATGTTTCATAGGGGACCATTTACAGAAGATTAAAATGAATCCCTGAAGTCAAATCAAATGAATTAGTAACTCCATCTTTATAAATACTGTGTCTATAATCTGTGACCAATAAATTCTCCATTTTATTAAAAAAATTGTCAAGTTTGGGTGACAGAAAAAATTTCATTTTTGATTGTTTTTTATAAAGCATTTTAAAGTAAATTTTAACCTATGTCTGAGCATAAAGTCAAGGTAACTTTTTTTGAAATAGGGTTTCATATATCCTAGGCTGGCTTTAAACTCATTATGTATCTGAGGTTGACCTTGAGCTCCTGTTCCTCTTACCTCTAACTCCTACGTACTAGGATTTTAGGCCATGAACCACCATGCCTGGTTTCTGCAGTGCTGGGGATGGAAGCCAGATTTCTATGCATGCTAGGCAAGGACTCCAGCAACTTAACAACCCTGAGCTCCAAGGGTTACTTTTAAAAAGCGTACACTTACATCCACAGGTAAATGTAGCTCTCACCTCTCAACAAAGGAGCTTCTGTTTGCAGGAGACAGACACCATTATGGAAAGCTACAACTGGTAAAAATGCTGAGAGCTACTGACCATAGGGTGCTTGACCAACATGATAAGCCTATAACACAATTCCTATGCTTTGGGCTCAGGGAGCATCTTGGAAAGGTGGCCAAAGGATTGTTAAGATGATCGATAATGCCTTCTTTAAAAAAAGATACAGGTGCGAAGTGAGGGATAGGAGGGGTGCCGAGTGAATGTGATAAAAATACAAAATTCTTAAATAAAAAGTGAATGCCCAATCAAGTAGAAATTGTTCTGATGATAACGCAAAACCACATTTACTTCCAAGTTTCTTTATCAGATTTCTCTGCTGTCTGAGATGAGAACTAATAGCACAAGAGTTGAATTTTTTCTTTCCTTTTTTGTGGTTTTTCAAGACAGAGTCTCTCTTTATAGCCCTGGCTGTCCTGGAACTCACTCTGTACCCTAGGCTGGTCTCAAACTCCTGCCTCTGCCACCCAGAGTGCTGGGATTAAAAGCATTCACTTCCAATGCCTGACAAAAGTTGAAATTTGCTAATAACAAGACGGCCACTGAAAAAATTCCTTAGAGGTTCCTTCTTAAGGATCTCGAAAAGCTACAGCATGTTAATACAGTGAATGGGTTTTTCAGAAATAAAAAATTTAGTGCCTTATATTTTAAAGTCATCAAACTGACAGTCAATATATTTTTTAAACTAAAGGTCACAGATGTTGGCAAGAATAAGAACAATACTAAAGTCAGTGACTTTGTAGTCGGCCACAGGTGGGTATGGGGAGATGCTATTAGGTAAGCTTTAACACTGGATTAAATCTGGATCAGGAACTGCGCCTTAAGGAAATAGGGCTAGGGTCACACAGGCTTCTGACTCTGACAGATCTAAATTGAAATCTCTGTTTCTGTGTGACTGAGCAGTTCATTCAATTTCTTTAAGACTTTTTTCACCTGAGATGAAAAGCTTGTCTTCGAGTTCATAAGGATTCCATGGCATAATAAGGCTACCTCTCTGTACTATCTATCACACAGTAAAACTCAGTTTTGCTGACAAACCTGAGGACCTGAGTTCAACACCTGGGATCCACATAAAGATAGAAGCAGTGAATTGACTCCACAGAGTTGTCCTCTGACCTCCCGAAATATCAAAGAATTAACAGGCAGAGTAGATCCTCCCAAAACAGGAAATTTTCGACATGTGGGGAATCACGCTGTACCATGGTCTAAGTTGTTTCATGCTGTGCCAAACAGCTTTCAGGCTGTGCCTTGTCAGGGACAAATCTGCTTCCCAAAGTATCATTTGGCTCCATTGCATAAATAGAGGCAGGACGGTTCAATACTTTACAGTATACATAGACATCGCCCACCCAGCACTCTCAATAGAACACAGACTAGTACCATCTCTAGTAATAAAAGGTACCACCTATAAATTTATCTAAATAAACAGGGAACCTATGAATACATTGGTGTTATTAAAATCATTTCAGTCCTGGGGCTGGAGCTCAGTGGGTAGAGTGCCAGCCTAGCACAAAGGCCCTGGATTCAAGTCCCCAGCACCTTCTAAAAATGGTGGCACACAGGTCTGTCCTCCAAGCAGGAAGATCAAGAGTTCAGGGTCACCCTAGCTTCAGCTAGCTCTCAGCCCACCTGGATGACACCAGACTCTGCTCTTGTGCTGGTAAGACACAGCAGGTCAAAGCACTTGCTGTGCAACCCTGACAACCTGAGTTCAAACCTTGGAATCAGCAAATAGGTAAGGGGAGAGAATTCAACTCAATTAAACTGTGCCTTCCACACACACATACAACAGATAAAATTTGAAAAGTCTGTATTTAGGGCTCCAGAGATGGCTCAGCAGTTATGTGCATTTGCTGCTCTTGCAGAAGACCCTTCCCACCACCCACGTGGTTGATCACAACCATCCATAACTTCAGTTCCAGAGGATCCGATGCTCTCTGGTACTAGGCATGCACGAGGTACACATACATACAAATATGCAGGCAAACACTTATACATGAAAACAGTTTAAAATTTGTTCAATTAAAAAATATATGAAGGAAGATACAGATGGGTAAAACTAAGCCATCTGGAAGGAAAACTCTTTTCTAGTACGACACAGCCATGTGCCCACTTCAGAGGTGAGGACAGTTTATTAACTGGGAGAGATGCTAATGGAAGCTCAAGAGCAGCCACAACAGTATGCTAGAAGTCCACAGACAGCCAGTACCAGATCTAGCATTAATTTGCTTTGATCCTTTCCCACATTTATGTAATGGGAAGGTGGATTGGATAAATAATGGTCTCTGAGAGTCCTCTGTTTCCCGGAACAAACAAACAAATATGGCATAAAGCTATCTACAGGGCGCTATTTTAAAAACTGGAATAGATAATCCATATTATTTTTAAACAACTGGCAAAAATGCAAAATTTATACCAGACCCTGGTCAAGGTAATACTACTTCAAATTGATCTTTTATGAATTTTCTTGAATTCTGTATAAATGACTTCCTCAGTTTTCCACATGCTGAGTTAACAAACTCTGCCTCAAATAACAATGCAAAGTGTTTGATTTTATTCATACAAATAAAATATAATCTTATGTGCTTATCACTCAGGTAGGACTTTAAAATGAAACTTAATTTATACCCTGAGCCATTTTGCAGACTGATAGATACATTGCTGTGTTTAATGACAAAGGGTTCAATTGTTGTTTGTCAATTAGAAACACTCAGCAGGGGAAGAGAGTGTGGCCGTACCAGGAATAAATGCTACCATGGTAACCAGAGGCTTTTCTCACTGAGTGAATAAGGCTGAAGGTTATTTCTAGAGTGCTACACAGAGACCTCTGAAAATATATACATCACCTATATGTTTTATGCTTAGATTATGAAAATTTAATGTTATATAAATATTTTAATTATATAAACAAATTTGACAGTGGTGACCCAAAGGCTCTGGGTGACTTGGGCCTGTAAGGTATGCAGCACTAAAGCATCGTCTACTAAACTGTAGCCAAACACTCCCCCCAGTCTTCTCTGCTCACCCATGGGTAATGGCCACCTCCCCGACGGTGGCGCATGATGACAAGTTGCCGTCTTGCAGCAATCTTATCATAGGGAAAGCTTTTACACACTGTATTTGGAAGTGTAACACTCAGCTTGGAGTATTTCTTTTTTTTAACATACAAGCCTACAGGCCAAAAGGGAGCACCAGATCTCATTATGGGTGGTTGTAAGCCACCATCTAGTTGCTGGGAATTGAACTCAGGACCTTTAGGAAAGCAAGCAGCGCTCTTAACGACTGGGCCATCTCTCCAGCCTGGAGTGTTTCTTAGACAAATTAGAAAAGCACTTTGTCCAAAGAACTTACAAACTAAACAGTAAGGCAAAAAGGTGCCTTTGCTCCCACCTATACCAGAAACAGCCCCATTTAAGTAAAGCTAGTACAACCACCTAAGGAGATGGGAAACTCTCTATCCCTGTGTTAAAGACCTTTCTTTCTGCAGCAGTTTGTCATGCTTACCAAGGGAGCAGCTCTTGTAGGCTCCAGGCTGGGTCGAGGGGCAGTTGAATACATGTAGTTAAAAAGACGGTCTATTTTCCGAAGTGGGACTCCACCACCTAGGTCACTTATCTGTAGTGCACAAAATGTTAAAAGTAAAAGGGGAGTCAAGGAGGGGAGGAGAGTTCATTAAATAAAGCACATGCTAGAAGGTTCTAAAGTGAGAAAGGGTTGTGAGCTGCCATTGAAAAGTGGCTCCTTTGGGAACAGTGTAAACAAAGGAGACAGCAACGCCAAAATCTGATAGGCTTGGGACTGAGGTCCTGCTCAAGTAGTCAGCGAGGTAACCAAAGCCAAGAATCCAGCACTAAATAGTCACATTTCCATAAATGACAGGGACACACTGAGAAATGTGCCATCAGGCAAATATCTTAGAAGGCTTTTACAAAATGACTACAATGTCACTAAACAATAGCAACTATGTATGTGCTCAGTTCATTGATAAGAAAGCACTGACACATGACTTTACTCACAAATAGCACACTCAAGAAATGTCAATTTTCTTTCCTTCCCTCTCATAATATTAAATACATACTATTAAATCAACTGATGATTAAAGTAAAATGGAAATAAAAGCTTACCTTAATGGACAAGTCTTCTTTACCCAGAGTGACGAGAGTTTTAACAGCTGGATAGCCCTCTTTTCTATTTTCATGTAGCTCAACTGTTGCTCTCATTGAGTTCTGAAACAATAAGCTCTTCTTGAGAAACCATGTTTCTGACTCACGAAGCACAATTAAGTTAAATGTATTCACTACTTTTGGTGCTGAGTAGAACCGAGAGCCATGCACATTAAGCATGTACTCCACCACTGAGCTAGCCCTAGTCATGAAAAACCACAATTTCAAAACAGAAATAAGCACACGGTTACTTGTATGTGATGATTATTTTGTGGAGCTATTATTAATAAGATTTACATGGATTTTTTTCTATCAGAAAATTTTCCTGATGTTCCATTTTGCATTTAATTGTTAAACATTCTTCTTGCCTTCTGTTTGGCTCTACAGATTTTTGGGGGGGGAGGGGAGTGGCTGAGACGGGATCTCACTGTGTAGACTAGCCTGGCCTTGAATTCAGAGAGATACACTTGTCTTTATCTGTCCAGTAATGGAATTAAAGGCACATGCTTCCAAGCCTGGTGGCTTTAGGGTTTTAAAATTATTCAATTCAACCACAAAGAATGTTTGTATGACTGACATGTATTGAGGCTGCACCTGAACCCCTACTTATCACTTAGAAAGTGAAGAGAGTCATACTTCTCACAAAAATTAACCATTGGATTGGAAAAAAAGGATAAAATATCCATTAAAAAGAAAGTCTGAAAGGTCACAAATGAAGAGAACGCTCCCAATCGAATGGCGACATTAGTGACACAGCAGAAGACAACAGCACAACTGATCCTTTAGGTGTTCAGTTTAGTGTTTTATCCATTAAAAGTGATGAAATGTTAGCTCAAATATCCTGTACAATAACACTGCTACCACAAATATCACTGGATACTTTGTAACCAAAAGCAACAGCTTGGGCCATAGAGTCTTCAAAAATAAAAAAGGTTTTCTTTCCTTTTTAGCCCAGGCTCCACACTCTTCCTCTCCTGCCTCTATCAGATCTTCTGAACGTATTCAAATTATAAAACAGTTACAGGATTTCTCAGAACTGAAACAACTATGCATTAACACAGTTAATGCTTCAGAATCATAGATATATAGAAATGTGTTTTTATTTGGGTATGATAATAAACAATAAAACCTTTGCCAGACCTGAAAACAGATTTTTCATCTCACAGTTTACAGATTAGAAAGCCCACAGGATATCAGAAATAGACTTTTAAAATGGTTATGCAAAATCTTTTTCTTATGCTAATCTAATGAACCCATTATGCCCAGAATCAAAGCCATTTAAAATGAAGACTTCTTCCCATGCTTTAAAATCCCACTTACCTTGAACAGCTCAAATAGCATGTGAAACAGATGTGAGGGCACATAAACTACCTGAATGGGTTTGTTTGGTGCTTTGGCTGAAACAGAGACAAACCATCGATGAATAAAGACCCAAGGTGGGAGAAAATAAAAAATGATGCTTATATTCTATTTTTCAAGTTCATAAAACAAACCTTCATTAACAAGAGTTCCATATTTAGTGACATAACTGAGCAAAAACATGCTTCAGAATAAAGCAAACACACAGTCAACTTCATTCACTGTGACTTAGCGACCTTGAGCAAATCAGTCAAATTCTTTCCAACTTTGTTCAGCAAAATGGGAATAGTATCATTTGTGTCATGGTATTCTGAAAATTACACATGAACATACAAACATTACTTGAAATTTTTCAAATTGGGGGAACAAATCCGCCATCAATTCCAGGAGGCATCTGTAAGAATATGAAGCAACTGAGAAGGGGTGGTAAACGAGACTCAACAGCAGTGCCATGCTTTCAATCTCAACCATTCACTCAAAGACTCAGACAAAGGCTTGACTAGCTGCCAGATGATAGGCTTTAGGAAAGTGAATGAATTTATCAAGAAGGCTCTGACACAATGAATGCTTAATCCACTGATAGATTCGTAATTTAATCTGGAAGATGGTGGAAAACAGGAGGTGGGGCCTAGTTAGAAGTAGATTCCTGGGGCATGCCTGATAACCCTGCCTCAGTTGAAGGTTTACCTAGACATAGAATTTGGGGTTTAAAATAATTCTTTCTCAGAATTTGCTAAAGAGGGACATATTCTGGCAGTAAAAGTACATCAGAGAAACTCAACACTAGTTAGGTGTTGTTCACACTATTGGCTTTTGCCAAAGTCTGACATACCATGGTTGTGATTTTGTTTAGTTAAACTGAATTCATCACTTGAGGTAGCTAGTGTTCCTTTCCCTTTGGAGATCATCCATACCAAGAAGTCTGACTTGGAGTTTTTAAAACCTGATCAAGATTTCACTGGTTTTAGAATAAGCCGTTAGTAAGGTATCTTACGACCAGATGAAGGCTTTACTTTGGAGCACTATTATTCACATAACCTGACCTGTAAGTTGTTCCTGAACAACATGCACTCATTTTGCTGTTGGTGGCAGAGCCTAGATGGAGTAAGCTATTTCTGTCCCCTCTCCAGACTCCTCTTAGGTCTGATGTGGGAGTGATTTCTTTCTAATCTGTTGCTTTCATTGGTTAATTAATAAAGAAACTGCCTAGGCCCATTTGATAGACCAACCCTTAGGTGGGTGGAGTAAACAGAACAAAATGCTGGGAGAAAGAAATCAGGCAGTCGCCGTGATTCTCCCACTCCAGACAGACGCAGGTTAAGATCTTTCCTGGTAAGCCAGCTCATGGTGCTACACAGAATATTAGAAATGGGTTAGATCAATATGTAAGAGCTAGCCAATAAGAGGCTAGAACTAATGGGCCAGGCAGTGTTCAAAAGAATACAGTTTCCGTGTAATTATTTCGGGTAAAGCTGTTCTTCCAAAAAAGACCCCAGGGAGCTCTTTGCCCCTTCCTACATGTAAAGGCACAGCAAAAAATCATCCGCAAGTCAGAAAATAGGCCTTTGCCATATACCAAATCTGTTTGCACCACAATCTTGTACTTCCCAGGTTCTAGACACATGAGAAACAAATGTGTTTGTTATTTAATTCGCCCAGTCTCTGATGGTTTTGTTTAGTAGTCTGAAGGGACTAATACAGAGGTCCACTTATAAGCCTCCTTGGCTTCTTTTACTGTTTTTATGAGATTCTTTTATTGTGGCTGTAATGGGGCCTGAGAAGCAAGCTGAGTGCTTAGTCTATCTTGTGGCAACTGCATCATTAGTTATATAAACAGCCTCAGAATTCAATTCAACCTTTTCAGTCCAAGTCTCAAGGAAATGAAAAACATTTTACAGTTTGTTTTCTTCTTTTAAGTTTAAACAACATTCTCTAGGAGTCATCTAAAGGCTTGCTCAATTATGTGTACTTTTCTTTGGGAGTATTACAGTTGACATTTCTTTTTCTCCCTTTTAAAACCATGTTAAATGTTTTGGCTATGAGTCTTCCCTTATCCTGGGCCTCGTGGCCTTAGTGGGTGGTAATAGAGGTCTGTCGGCTTTCTAAAATAAGATGAACGGAACATGAATACTCCCTCTAATAGTACACTTTTAAAAGTCACAGAAAAATGTGGTCTGAGGTTTTTATGTTTGAGTCTCAAGAAATAATAAAGTCTGTTTTGCAGTCATTGCCTGAAACACCATTAGTTGAAGCAGCACTTAATAAATGTCAACAGAACTCTATATGGACATCAGGAATTTTCCTTTGAGACAGCTTTCCTGTAAGAATGAAAAGTGGGAACTGGAGGCTAAGCAGAAAAAAAATGAGTATAAAAGGAGAGGTGACAGCACAAGAGAACGGAAAAGGCTTCTGAACACAAGCCGTGCACACTCCTATCCCAAGCTGACTCACAGTAATATCCCAGACGACGAAAGGGATAGGAACCATATTGAATGGACATGAAGACGGAAACACACACCATTTTAGGATCTCTGGGAAAAAAAGCTTGTATAAGATCAGCATTTAAGTCACCTTCTTTGTACTTAACATTAAAATACTTTTCTTGTCTATGTCATACCACCCTGACCCCGTCTGATCTCATCTAAAATGTTTTGTCTTTTACCATTGAATTCTTCCACTTCCAGCTCTGGAGCAACCAGGTAATACTGTTCACAGAGCAGCTTTGCTGTTTCATATGCATCTGTAAGAAAGAGAAATTTAATTGTTGAATTACATAGAAATAAAGTCAATTTGTCTAAACTGACTTTAAATGAGTCAAATACCATCTTTTTAAAGCAGTCTTTTGGCTTCAACACATTACTATGACGAAAGCATTTATCCTTACTAAATTTTAACAACCACAGCCATATCAAAATCATAGATTAGTAACAATAAAGCTAGGTTTATGCTAAACACACAAGTATTTAACTTTTAAACACACTGCTAAAAGATTTTTCATGAAAATTTATAAACCTAGGACTATACTTCTGAACATCACAGAATCTGAATAAGTTGTAGCAAAATAATACTTTCTGTAATTTAAAAAACTGGCAACAGTCAGACCTGGAGAGACCTGTGAGCTGCTGCTGACCTGGCTCCACAGTTTAGAGCACTTTCTGCTCTTATGGAGGGCCCCAGTTCACTTTATACCCACGTGGTTGCTCACAGCCATCCATAACTCAAGTTCCAGGGGATCTGATGCCCTCTAAGGCCTCTGTAGGCACCAGGTATGTGTATGATACACATACATACATGCATGGAGGCAAAACATTCATACACATAAAATAAATCTTAAAAAATGCAAACAGCCATGATTTTCCAGTTATTGGCAAATGAAACATCAATAAGAACTTATTGAGTGAACAGATTTTCATGAAACACAGAATTTAAGTTATCAGAACCACCTGCTGTCTTTAAAATGTTCCTTAATTGGTTAAGGATAATAGCTTAGAGTTGATATAAACCCTAAGGTGCAAGAATTTGCTTTCCAAGAGGGGCAAAAATAACTAGAAGATGGGCTGTAGAAAGTTTAAAAGGTAAGGAATAAATTAAGAAAGTAAAAGTGCCTTATGACATATGTATTAACCTCTCTTGAACTGTAAACCATTAAAAAAAGCAAAAACCAATCTGAGAAAAAGATTTGGGTCTTCACTTCTTTACACTGTTACACAAAACTTAATCTAGTGCCTGTTTAGATGATCAATCGCTTTTTCTTGGCTCGGTATCACACCCTTTTGTTAACTCCCTTTCCTTAACTGACACATAATTCTCATACAATTCATCCATTTATAGTGAACATGGAATTCAATGGTATTTAGTTTTATCGGCCAAGTTGAGCACTCCTTATCACAATTAACATTTTTATCACTGCAAAAGATGCCCCACGCTGTCAGCGGTCATTCCTCTCTGCCCAGCCCTTAGCAACCACCTTCCTACTTCTTCTGATTTACCATTCTGGACAGATCAAGTAACTGAATCCTGTGATACAGGTCTTTGGTGACTGGTTTCTCTCAGCATAGTGTTTGTGATGTTAGTTCTGTAAACTTGACATAATCTAGGATCACCTGGAAAAGGAGTCTCAATGAGGGACACTGGTCTATAGGAATGGCTTGGAGGGGGATTATCTTGATTATATTAACTAAGGCAGGAAGACCTGCCCAATGTGAGTAGCACCATTCCCTAGGAGTAGGGAAAGCAAGCTAAACATTAGCATGCAAGCATTAGTCCATTGTTCTTTGATGCTGATTGCGGATGTAATGTGACTAACTTCTACTATGAATTCCCGGTCATGATGGAATGTAACCTGAAATTTAGAGCCAAATAAACCCTTTTTCCCTTAAGTTGCTCTTATTAGGGCATTTTATTGTAGCAAAAAGAAAAAGAAACTAACACAATGTATTCAAGGGTCATCTATGCTATAACATGAACCAATAGCCCATTCCATGTAATTAAACTTCACAGCATAAAAATATTTTCAGTAATAGGCATTGTACAACTAAATCACATTTTCTTCATCCATTTGTCAGCTGACAGACATTCGAGTTGTTTACACTGTTTTGCTATTGTGAATAAATACTGCTAGGAATATTCATGTTGATGCTTTTGGTTCTCATGTGCCTAGGAACAGGAAAGTGATGAACTCTATGACAACTCATTATAAACACGTGGGAACTATCAGGCTATCAGAACAAGACTTTTAGTTTTCCTCTACAATTTCCAAAGTCAGATTGGTGCATTTACAATGTTCTCAGCTACATACCAACTTCCTGGAGACAAACCAACATTGTGCATAGAGAATATACTTGCTTAAGATTCAAGAGATGAGAGAAAAAAGAAAAGGAAGGGAGAGAAATAGGCTCTAGAAAATTTAAATGTTAAAATTTGACATTACCATCTTAAAATGATACAAAGATAAGAACAGGGTATGTTCAGACTATAAGTTCATTTACCTTGTGTTGCTACCAAATTAGAATTTTGTATTCTAATTATCTAATTTTATTTGTAGCCACATTAAAAATTCATATCTGATTAAACTTTTAGAATTAAGCACCAAAGACAGAAACATCAGACCAATTATGACAAGATATAATAAAACAGAAAACAAAAAGTAAATAGCAATAAGAACAGAAAAAAAATTTTTAAGAGAATTTGAAGTGTGAAAATAGACATTCAAGTGGGGTTGAATTTTTACCCTGAAAAAGGTTAGAATTTTAAACTACACTAAATTTGCAATTTTTTCCCTAGGACATAACAAACCTCATCAATTACATGTAAAATGTTTCTGTTTTAAAAGGGGGGACAGAGAGGGAGAACGGGAGGGAGGGAGAGAAATCAAGAAGCGGCTCTTTTGCTTTGGCTAGTCTACTAAACAATGCTACATCTCCACCTAGTGACGTGATAGCACAAAAGCTGACCATGAACTTTTAAGACCTCAAATACAGAAATTTACAATGTTTCACTCTCTACAAAATCAATTTACCTTAACTCCTCTGGGCATATAATAATTTTAATATTGAACGACCTTTCACTATAAGATAGTAACAGAACCCAAACCTACTAAATGTTCTAATTATCCACGGCATTAGCTTTGCCATTACTATGAATATGATAACATTGGAAACATGCTAGGCATATACAATGTCTGGAAGACAGTGGAATCCAAATAAAAACAGCCAACTTCAAACTCAGTATGGCTCCTAAAACCACATGTAAATAAAAATATTTTTAGTTTCATTATACATTGTAGTGGATCAATGATAAACAATTAAGAATTACTTCATTATTCTTGAAAATCTCAAAACATTACAATGTAGATTTTCACACACCAGCCAGTCAATAGAATGCGGAGAGTATTATTAACAAAAATTTACACTAATATTCTCATAGGATAATAAAATTCTTTGGATAAAATACATATTAAGCATCTGATTAAGGGTTGGGGATGTAGCTCTGTAGTAAGTACTAGCCTAGTTTATGAAAGGTTGGGTTTAATCCCAAACACTATAAAAACAAAAAATAAAGCATTTGCTAAATAACAATCCTTTGGCCAATGATAAAGTTTTCACTATTCAATTACACTAACAAGTGTTCCTTTTAGTTAGATTGGAGGTGGAGTCCAGAGCAGTGACAAAGGAGTAGCAAATTTAAAGAGTGTAGATTATTACTTACTAATTCGCCTTTGGGGTAAGGGCGACTGTAAAGAGTTCAGATTAGGAAATGGAATTTCTGAGGCACTATCTCTGTTTTGAAGCCTAAGGACAAACATTTTTAAAACAAAATCAGCAAGTAGGCAGAAGCAGGTAGAACTCTGAATCTGAGGCCAGCTTAGTCTACACAGAGAGTTCCAGGCTAGCCAAGTAGTTCTGGAGAGAATCTAGACTAAGTGATCACTTGCTTGAAAAGTCAAGGCAATGTCACACATTTCTGCATTGGCTCTCCCATGACATAAATGGTCACATGGCTACTGGGTGTTCGGCAGCACTAAAACAGGGTATTCTTCACTTACGTAATTTAACATAAAAATTAAAACCATTTTAAAAATCTCAAGAACTAAAATTCTGCTACTGGTATGGAATTTTCCTTTATACCTACAGTTTTTGTAAAACTCTCCTTACAATAAATTCTCTAAATAAAAATTACTATTTTAAAATTAGAAATCGAATTTTTTGAAAAGCTATTGCCAAACTATTTTTACCTGTACTATAATTCAGCTAGAATTTACTGCTAATCGTGAAAAGGAAACATGGGCAATTATTATCACTGTCAGTGAATGTAAGTGATAGTCATCGCACTAATAGTATTTCCAGCAGATTGATCTTTAGCCATAAATCATTTTCAGAAATATCACATGGGAAACTTTAACAGATTATGGAGCTTATTTGATCATAATTCTACTCCAAATCTACTCTTCCATCAACTATCAGATTTTATACTTAATCCACTGGATCACTTGTTTATGACATAAGGAGTGAGACTTTGAGTACTGAAAATTTTTAAATAAACATGTCATAAACAATAATTTTAAATCTAACAGAATAAAGAAAAATCTTATAAACTCAAGTTTAAAATTCCTGTCAGAACAAAGCATACATAAATAGCCATAAAATATTTCAAAGACACAACACCATTTTTATTTATCTTTTATGTGGGTTTGTCTGTGTGTATGTGCAGGTTCCTGCGGGAGAGTGCAAGCACACGCATGCCTCGGCTCACAGGGAAGTGTAGGACAAGGACAGTCCTTGCCTTCTCGCTCGTCTGAGACAGAAGCTTTTTGTAGGTTCTGGGAACCTGTACTCATGTCCTCATACTTGCATGGAAAGCACTTTTATCCACTGAGCAATCTCTCCAACTCTGAGAATTTATTTTTTATTCTATGTGAATGGTGTTTTGCATATATGTCTTGCATACTGAGTGCATGCAGTGCCCCCACAGGCCAGAAGGGGGCATCAGATCCTCCTGAAAGTGAGTACAGAGAGTTGGTAGCCCATGTGAGTACTGCAAATTGAACTCAGGTCCTCTGGAAGAGCAGTCAGTGCTTTAAAGTGCTGAGCCCTCTCTCCAGTCTCAAAATTCTTATATTTAAAAAAAATTCTTATATTTTTATTATTTTTAATAAAACAGCACCACACCATTATTTTCATGTGGTAATAACATAAGGCTAATCAAAACATAAACAGGTGTTTTCAAACTACCTTGCCAAATCAAGACACCTAAAACCTCCAATTCTTGCCCTCTTTAAACACACCATTTTATCAGTTGTTTCCAGCTGGATATACTTGGTAGCAGAGCAATATTATCTCCTGTTAGCATAATGCAAATAGCTGTTTCCTTAAAACAGCAAATAGCTATTTTAAAATGAATCTTGGACTGGAAAGATGGCTTAGTAGTAAGCACCCTGGCTGTTCCTCCAGAGGATCCAGGTTCAATTCCCAGCACCCACATAGCAGCTCACCACCAACGGTACTTCCAGTTCCAGGACAACACCCTTTTCTAGACTCTGTAGGCACCAGAGTGGTGCACAGAAATATATACAGACAAACACCCATGACATAAAATGAAATAATAGTAATGTTACAGATTCCAAATGAATTTGTCCTGCATCATTCCATTTGAGCCTTTCAGTCAGAGCTGGGAGTGGTAGAATACACCTGGAGTACTTAGAAAACGAAGGGAATCCCTAGTTCAGTATTATCCCTGGCTATACCAAGTTTGAGGCCAGTCTGGGCCACATGAGGACCTGTCTTGACAAACCTAAACAAAGAACAAACGAGAACACCTCCCCACCCCCTGCTGCATATGTACTTGGTCACTGAGCCACACCTGAGTTGGGTACCTATTTTCCAAGTATCTGAGAACAAGACTGATAGTTTGTCCATACCTTCACCTTCTGCACTTTTTTGACCCTAGCCACCTAAGGTGATTGTTTAACAAAGATCATTCTGACCCATGTGCTCCCTTAGAAAGAAATTTCCAGAACCAATATGCCACTTTTTAGAAACCCCTTTAAGTTACAAAGAAATATAATGCAATATATATTATTAGTCTCCCTACCCAAAATCCATCCCAAGTGGAATCCATTAGTTTTCCAACCTCATAAAACACAGCCAACTGGAGAAGTGCACACAAAACATCTAACATAAAAACGAAGAATCTCCAGGCTAGGCACAGCCAGACTATTAAAATTTATAGTCACAGGTAAAAACAAAATGAAACGATACAATCTACCTCTTAGAAACTCAGGATAGACATTCAAGATGATCATGAATCAAAAAGAATACTGAGGAGTATCATGATGCAGCAGTGCTTGGCACTGTTTTAAGTGAGCATCAGTCAAGTTAACCAGGGAATACCAAAAAAGAAAAAAAAGGGAAGTAGAGAGGCCGTAACTTGACAACTCCAGTTGCAAGCCACCCAGAACACAAGCTGGTGTTTTTGTTTGCCAACTCCAGTATCCATAGCTCTGACTGTAAACTGTTTCATGACTTAGGACCTACACAGTTATTTTAATAAATCTATTTCTGGAGCTAGAGTGGGTCTGGTACTTGCAACCTGAGGAGACCAAATTGAAAGCATAAGATATTATTTCTGAGCTGAAATAATACCATGCACTCAGGAGGCCATTTGTATGCTATCATGCTAAGAAATAATAACATAAAAATGGCATGGAGAAGTTAGCATGGCTGAGGAAGTCAACTTTTGTAACAAAGCAAAGATTTAAGTTTGTATCTTTGAAACACTCTCATCAGAATTTTCTATTTGATTGTCTGCCTCCTTTTACAAAGAAAGGAGTGAAAGGGTCACCACAGAAGGCTCCTCCCAAGGATAATAGGACTCACTTTACAGCACTAATTCTAGCATTCACTCCGGAGTCTATAATTCACAGATGTATAAAAGGAAAAACTAATGTGCAGAATAAGCCACAAGGAGGTGTGCTTAAGAGCGTTCTCTATTCAGTTACTGCTATGCTGCATATAGCCTATTTGTACACCTTTATACAACTATCTAGTCAAAAATAAAAACAGCACTTTTACCCTCTACATAAGTTTTCTGTAGTCTGTCTCTAAAAGCCTAAGTAGGTAATCAGTTTTAGTTCATTAAAACTTGTGAAAGCTGTAAAACACATGTGTGCACACACCAGCACAGGAATGCACATTACATACATATGTGGTCATCTAGAGTAGACATTTAATTATGCTTAAACCATGTAAGCTCTTCACAGCTAAGGAAACAAAAAAAAGCTCCGGAGGTGCAGAACTATATTAGCAGTGCTCTGGGGGATCATGCATAAGGTCAAGTTCAAGGCCTATCTGGGCTATAGAGTTGAGTCAGAGAAAGCATGGCAACTTAATAAAATCCTGTCTCAAAATAAAAAAAAAAATGAAAAGGGGTTCAAAATACACTTCAGTTGCGCAGTGTTTCCTCAGGACGTGAGAGACCCTAGGTTTGAACACCAGTGTTAAAAAGGAAAGCTACTTGTAAAGCTCCTGGACGTGAGGGAGGGCGCCACAAAGTGGATCATGAGGGTGTGGCTCTGCAGCAGTGCATATCTGAAAGCACCCTCCAATTCTTCTCAACTTAAGCAAAGAGGCTACTGAAAGATGGAAACTACGGAAAGATTCACAGAGGAACAGAGAGTGATCAGTTCTCCCTCCTCACCTCATCACGATGCTGGCAGGATGTGGACGTGTGCATGTGTGGTGTGTGTGTGTGTGTGTGTGTGTGTGTGTGTTGGGAGAAGTCGAATGGAGTATGGAGAGTGACAGTCATTGCTTTATTGCTTAGAGCTTCACCAAGAATCTAGGTTTTAGTTGTGTTCCCCCAAAATCACACAATAGAATATAGTAAACTGTATTTGCAATACACTAAGCAGAAGATTAAAAATGGCAAAAGAGTAAAGATGAATCTGTGAGTGGGCTATGGCTGGTGATGTAGGCCTATAATCCTAGCTACTGAGGCCAGGACAGAAGTTCAAAGCCTACATGGGCTACAGAGCGAGTTCAAGGCCAGTCTGATAGACATGGCAAAAGCCTGTCTCAAAATAAAAAGAGAAGGCTAGGAATCAAGCCCAATGGTAAAGTGCTTGCCCACCATGTCTAAAGCCCAAGGTTCAGTCCCAGCACAGCAACAATAAGCTGTGAGTATTGGGAGCATGAGGAGAAAGGGAGAGACTGGAACTGTGAGTAAAATGAACAAAGAAACTGATGCTTTATGCTTTGTGCTTAAGTCCCTTAAAGGTCATGAGTTCAATGGCCTCCAGCTTGTGGCGTTACTGCAAGATGACAGGACCTTGGGGGATGGGGTATAAGGGTGAGGAAGTCAGATCACTGATCTTGAAGGAGATTCTGGGACTCTGGCTCCTTTCTCTTTTTGTTTCCCAGATACCGTCGTCAAATGAGTAGCTCTGCTCTGGCATACACCGCCACAATATTTTACATTGTGACAGGCCCGCAATGATGGGCCAGTGACAGTGCACTGTACCAACATAATATTTTCTCTTAAGTTGATTTCCTCAGGTATCCTGTCACAACAATAGACAGCTGACTGACACTTTCTGGCTTATTTCAAATACGTGTTGAACTATTCTAAATAATCTGCACTTAGCTTTTGGCATAAAATTCACCACAAAACAATGCAAAAGTTTCTGGCACACCTTGAAATTTTTACGCACAGGTTAGAGATCAACATAACATCATCAGTAGTTAATACAAACTAAATAACAGAATACTGCTGGCAGTACCTGTCATAAAATTTAAGTTCTTTCAACCTTAAGAGCCAAGTCACTGGGGAATTCCTCCTTGAATTCAAAGGATGTGCTGTAGCATTCCCTAACCTCTTTGTACTATAAAAGCTGTTAACTTTCATCAAATTCCACAGATTCTTCCCCTAAAAATTAGTCAGACTTGATTTTGTAAAGAAACAGTGAGCTAATAAAAATGAGTGTTTACCCAACTTTACCACGAAGAATTTCAAACACGTGCCAAAGTGTAAACCACAGTATTATGAAACCCATGTACTCACCAAAGCCTCAACTATTCTGCACAAAGGCCTAGTCTTTTTTCATTCCCCATTATCTCTCTAATTTTGAAGTAAGTCCCTTATTTCAAACCATGTACAGACATTTACTATCTCCTGAAGCTTTAGCTTTAAAGTTATAACTAAAAACATCCCACACTATATCAGTATCACACCTAAAAACTGGACTTTGGGACTAGTTAATTCCAGTGTGTGCTATTTATTTATTTGTAGTTTCTTAAAATTTGTTATTCTATGTGTATGAGTGTTTTGCAAGTATGAATGCCTGTGTACCTGGTGCCCCCCATGGTCAGAAGAGGATGCTGAAGCTGGAGTTACAGACAGCTGTGACATACACAGCTCTGAGATGCTATGTGAGTGCCGGGAAGAGCATCTGGGACCTCTTCAAGCAACTTAAGTCAGTGCTCTTAACAGCTGAGCTATCTTTCCAGAGCACATTTTTTTAGTAATAAAATTTATTTAACAATTTTAAATGCCTATAATTTATCAAACCACAGAATATTTATAGAGCATCTATCTCTATGGGCACTCTAAGGTTCTATATAACTTATCGAACAAGTACAGAAACATCCCTTGACCTTACATCAAGTACAGTTCAAGAGAATAGGCAGAAGTGTCATGTGCTGGCTGGAGCTAGTCGCTTTAGAACTGAAATAATGTGAGCAAATGTCTTCTGACCCAAGAGCGACCTAGGCGGCCCCAGGAAAACACACTGTACAGGTCGTCCTCAGCAGTGGCTACTGAAGAGCAGCCAGAGCCCTTGATGGAAAGCAGGAAGAGGCAGAGTCATGTAAACTTATCAGCTGAGTGTTTCCAGTGAGATGAGAAGCAGAACAGGAAATGCAATCTGGGGAAGGAGACGGGTTGGGAACATGAATCTGCCCAAAGTAAAAACTGGAACCTGGTGGGTTACAGCCAGTTGAGCATTCCTGATAAAGCACTTATTTTAAATGAATAATGGGGAACCTGTTGCTCAAACTCAAAGTCCTCAGTTAATCGGGATTTATGAGTACCTGGCCTGTTCTACCCTGGGACTATTGGCATAGTGTCCATCCAGCTAAACCCACTTGCTGTATAACTTCTAACACCATGAGTATACAACAGAAAGACATGTAGATTTGGAAAATGTGAACTTAGTTCCATTTATAACAAGGAAATAGTTAAAAATGATAGCAAGTCAAAATTTAGAACTTCCTGGAATGTTTAGTGTTTAAGAAAGAACTACAATTCTAACCCTGAGCAATAAAGTAGAAACTGGTATTTGAGCACTGGAAAATATTTGTCCTTTTCTGATCTAGAAATATTTCATATTTGGACTAAGTGATTTAGACCTAACATGACCTGATGAATCACAGACTACACAGCAACATAACCCTACAGCTGAGCTGCCTCAAAGAAACCACAGCGCTATTTCTGCCATGGCCAGTGACACTGGGTTGGTATCCTTACCTTTCACTACATCAGCGACATTACAGGTGGGATCAATACTCCCTATGTGTTTAGGATGAGCAGGATTAGTGTCACCGCCAAACAGAAGTGCTAAATGAACACAAAAGAGAAGAAAGGGGATTGAAGCACAGCAAGCTGGGGTGCTCAGGCACAGAAAGAAATTTCAATTCTCTAAAAGGACCTTTAATTTTAAGAATCATTTTAGCATCCACAATGACTTAGAGCAATGTAAAACAGCTGATGGGTGAGCAAATACATCAGCCAAAAGTGGGGGAGGAAGTGCTTCAAATCCATCAGTTGCAGTCAGTAGACCGACCCTAAAGCAGCAGCGCGCATGTCCGGTGTCTAGTCCTTTCTCCCTCAGCTGGTGGAAACTAGATCAAGACACTTCCATGCTCGGCAGCTAATCTCCCTGCTCAAGACTACTGCAGTCATTTATCCAAATCATTAAATATTCACAACATGTAGTCTGGGCCATTTGTGAAGAACCTTCACTGGCAACACTGCAAATGCCTCCATCCTGGAGGTTCTTTTTCAATTCTGTGTACACAAACAACATTGTTAGAAAAATACTTTATTTTACTCTACACAATAGTTGCAAACTTTTATTCCTAAATAAAAACCTAAAGAATCTGAAAACAAAAAAAGGAACTCAAGCCAAATTTTTATAGGTATACTTTATATTAAATCATTCAACACTTGGAAAATAGCCACTGACTCAGTACATTAGCTGGCTAGTATTTAGGTTCCTTTTTTCTATAAATTGTCATATAGTTTGATTCTAAAAATGCATAAATACATACTTAAGAGTTCCATTAAATTTGTCTATCTAAATAAATCAAATGAGTTTTTAAAACCAAAAAAAAAAAATGAGTAAAGCAAACAAAACATGCTTTGTCCGTGCTCTGATTCAGCGAGGATGACTCCAGATACGTGGATGCTTTTTCCTTAGAATTAAAGAAAAATGAACCAAGGTGACAACACTAGAAATCAATCAAGAAGTTCTTTATGTTAAGAAGAATTTTAGATTATAGCCCTGTCTATTAGCATGGGGAACAAACTAAAGCTCTCAATGTGGCATCACGGACTGATAATCATGCTTCCTTGGATTTTTCCTACCATTGCGGAAAAAAGGAATTGTTTATATACCCAACATGCCATTCAACAGTCACAGTTTTGATGGTTTTAAAACTAAAAAAGAAAATGCATGTATGGATTAAGAAAAAATACTACATCAAATTATGGAGAAATGAACATGGCTGCCATTTAAACCAGTCCTTTGCCTCCACAGCAAAGCAGCAGCAGAGCCCGAGAGAAAGTGCTCCTGCCTCTAATGTAAGCATCACAGATGTCTTCCAAGGACAGCTCTGAATTAAGAACACTGATTAACAGATGTTTACAATAGGAAGGGTTCACTTATGAAAAACTGAACTAGAAATGAGATTTTTACAGTCAAAAGTCTAAATCAGTGGATTAAAAGTGAAGCAAAACCAAGACTTTTCAGAAAAATCAATTTGGTTACCTTCTTAAAACTGGACCCAACATAACCCAACTTACTGTGTTGATTAATAAGCATGCGGAAAGAAATTCGGTTGGTATAAAAACGATCCAGGAAATATTGGATGTTACTGCTAATAAATGGATCAAAACCGAACTTTTCCTTGTACTCAATCACGCCTTGGGCCATGGTAGGAACAACATCGTTGTGTCTGTTTCTGATGTTAATCAAAACATGGAGAAAGCTGTGTGGGAAGGAAACAAAAAGTGGTAAGTCTGGATTTCCCAGGCTGGAACATATTTCCCACCTCTGTCTAGTTACCTTCTGGTATTCTTTATAACTATAAACATTATGTTTACTAGATAGTAAACGAAGTAGTCAAAATATTAAAACCTAACCCAAGCTTTGGTTTGAAACTTACTACCAAAATTCCTTCAGAGCTACACAAAGTAGTCTAGTCAAGTTTAAAAATAAGTTGGAAAAAAATGAAAAAAAAATAAGTTGAAATAATTTCTTAGGAATGTACTTACATTTTGGAGTTCTATAAATATTTTTTGACTAAAGAATTACAGAATATATCAATGTTTCTTCTGACAACATAAGGACAATCCTGCCAAAGTCTCTAAGGACTTAGAAATGGAATCTTAAAGCAAGAACTTCTTCTCTGAATAAAGAATGCCAAACATTTTATGAGCAAAAATTTGAAATAATCTCCTTCCAGTAGTAAAACATGTTAAAATGTAGATATAAAAACTCAATGATAATAAACTTATTTTCTGGGAGCAGTGGCACATACCCATCGTTCCAGATACTCAGGAGGCAGAAGCAGGAGGGTTTAAAACTAGCCTAGACAACATAGGAAGACACCCATCTCAAAATCAAACACACCAATCATTTTCAAGTATTCTGGCACATTATTGTCAAGATGTATAGGGAAGGGGCTGAAGAGATGGCTCGGTAGTCAAGAACACTGGCTGCTTTTCCAGAGGAACTGGTTTACATATTGTGGTGGCTTGAATAAAAATGGCCCCCAAAGACTCATATTTCAATGCTTAGGGAGTGGCACTATTAGGAGATGTGGCCTTGCTGGAGAAGTGTATCACTGGGGGCTTTAGGTTTCAGATGCTCATGTCAGGCCCAGTGTCTCTCTCTTTTCCTGCTGCTGCCTGTAGACCCAGATGGAGATCTTTCAGTTCCTTCTCCAGCACCATGTCTGCCTGCATGCCGTCATGCTTCCTCCCAAGATAATAATGGACTAGACCTCTGAAACTCTAAGCAAATGCCAACTAAATGTTTTCCTCTCTAAGAGTTGCTGCAGTAATGGTGAAATTCACAGCAGACACACACTGGCTCACAACCATTTTTAAGTCCAGTCCTGGGGAGTGACACCCTGTTCTGGACTCCACAGGCACCAGACACTCATGTGGTACACATTTTGTAGACAAAACACCCATACAGATAAAATAAAAAAACTTTAAAAACATGTATAAAAATATGAAATACCACGACTTTAAGGACAGGAAAATAAGTCAAGCAATGACATCAGGCTCTAAGGCTGAGTGAGTATATAAGAATATAACAATGTTAAAGAGCATTGATGGCTCTTCCAGAGGATCCAAGTTTGATTCCCAGCACCCACATGGCAGCTCACAACTGTGTATGGTTCCAGTTCCAGGAGACCTGACACCCTCACACAGATATGCATGCAGAGAAAAACATCAATGCACAAGGAATAAGAATAAATTTTTAAAAAGAATGTAACAATGTAACTCAGTAAGGAAATGATTAAACTGATTAGGCCAGAGGGCTAATCATATACCAATTTCAAGTCATAAACTTAAGAGTTTGACTGGGGAGATAGCTTAGGAACAATGTGATGAGGACCTGTACCCACATGAAAGCCAGGTGTGGCAGCACATCTCAGTAACCCAACAGCCAGAGGAGTAGAGAAAGGTGGATACCAGGGGATTGCTGGCCAGCTAGTCTAGTCAAAACATCAAATTCCTGTTCAGTGAGAGAGCCTGTCTGGAAAAATGAGGTGAGCATGATCAAGAAAGACACTTGATGCCAACCTCTGATCGCCACATGAAAATGCACACATACACATGTATATGCATAAACCATACACAAAAATTAATTTTTTAAAGATAAAAATGTTGAGTGAAATCACAAACAATAAAGAAAATCCACTGAATCAAGTATGCAGCTGAAGAGGGCTGTTCTAAGCTTATCAGGAACAGGAAAAGCACATGACACGAAGAAAAGAGATGACTGAATTTCTGAAGCACGTGGATGAATGAAGAACCACAAGAGTCCTCAGACTTGGTGAAGATGAACATCTTACTGAGAAACTAGGAAAAGGATCTGTATTAGTGGGGAAATCTAGGAAAAAGCTAGCACAAACACCAATCAATTTTCCCACACAAAAGCAAAGTAAAATAACACAATGTGAAACTGTTCTTTATTAGGATGGCAAATAATAAGCAGTGTAGGTTGCGTGTGGGTGCTAAGTGGAACATTTTCTAAGGGCAACTTAACCAAATATAGCTCAAGTCCAGAGACGCTCATTCCACTTCCAGGATCAAGGCTGGAGAAACAGCTGAACAACGTGAATAGTTGTTTTCAAAAACGGCTTTCACACACATGCATGCACACTCATACACAGAGAACAGGAGTCGGGGAGACATGAGAGAACGAAAACAAAAGCTGTTTGGAGAGATGCTGTTTGAGCCAGCAAGATGACTCGGGATAATTGCACTTGCTGTTTAAGCCCGGTGACCTGAGTTTGGATCCCTAGAACCCATAGAAAAGAAAGGCAAAGACTAATACCCAAGCCTATCCTCTGATCTATATGCATAAGATGACAAACACCTATGCACATGTATCATATACTCATACATACAAACAAATAAATTTTAACAACTACAAACCAGTCTAAAACTCAATACTAGTGGGGCAAATTACATGACCTGTAAGTAGAAGAACTAATAATATAAGCTGGGCGGTGGTGGTGCGCCTTTAATCCCAGCACTCGGGAGGTAGAGACAGGCGGATCTCTGAGTTTGAGACCAGCCTGGTGTGAGTTCCAGGACAGCCAGGGCTGTTACACAGAAAAAAAAAAAAAAAAACCTGTCTCAAAATGCCAAGTGTGTGTGTGTGAGTGTATATATAAGTGACAACTACGTGCTACATCATAACAATGACAGACTCTGTACACAGCAGTGTCCCCAAAAGACTATGTCCCCTGGTAAGGCTGTAGTCATCTTAAGTTTGTACGAGAATACTCCACAGTGTTCACACACATTTCTCATGATGCATTTCTCTAAAGGTATCAGTCATTAAGAGATGCATGATTATATTGTGAAACTATTAATAATGGCTAAGAACTATTACAGATACTTATTTTTATAAAACTTGCCAAGTGGTGGTGGCACATGATTTTACCCAGCACTTGGGGAGACAGAGGCAGGTATAACTCTGTGAGTTGGAGGCCAGCCTGGTCTACAGAGTGAATTCCAGGACAGCCAGAGCTACACAGAGAAATCTTATCTTCAAAATCCAAAACAAATAAACAAACAAACAAAAACAAAAACCCCTACACTCATGCAATATGAATATTTAGGGTATATAAGGGTATAAGAAAATGTTAGGTGTGGTTGTCCACTAGTAATGGAAATTTGGGATAAGTTGTTTACTTAAGTCTTATTTTTATCTCAATGAAATATTTCTGTAACAAATATATACATACAATGACAGCAAAGATGAAAAACTCTAAATTAAAAGTTCACAATTAGCCAGGCTTGGTGGCACACATCTTTCTTCCCAGCACTCAGGAGGCATAAAAAGGCAAATCTCTGAGTGCAAAACCAACCTGATCACTGCAACAGTGAGACCCTGTCTCAAAAACAAAACAATAAAAAGCCCAAGTTCACAATTATTCACAAGAAATTTTACAATGGATAATTTTTCCTTAAGTACCTCCTTCCAATGTATTTATAAATTAAGTATCTGTAAAATGAAATAATGTTTTAGAGTGCAGAAACGTCTTTACTTGCAGAGGCTTACTTTAGAGGATTCTCAGAATACCTCCCTACCCACATGGGCTTTTCTATATCCCTCATGATGATCAATGTGATTTACATAGATGACCCCCCAACTGAACAGGAAGGTTGTCACCAGGACACTAGCTCACCGTTCACCTCTTCCTTTACTAACGCATGGGGCTTCTCAAGTCTCAACTTTCCAAACTAGTTGCATAAAGCCTGTAAGTTCTCAAAACTCACCGAGTAAGAACTACTGCCATGAAGATCTAGCACACGCTGGATTCAGTATAATCCATTTCCATAAATTGTCACTGATGGGAATTTTGTTACAGAGACAGGTCTCCAGAAAAACCAAAACAATGAATAATTGTGTACTTCTCCAAATCTGTATCTTCAAATAGAGAGCTAGAGGCCAGCTTCACTTTGAGGATTTCAAAATGTCCCCAACTAATGATTTAAGGAAACAAAGCTCCTGGATTCAATCCATTTCATGTCAATGCCTTAAGAGACAACAGTGACTAGTATCAAGGAAGCAACTGTGGCTTTCACCCAATGCTTGCACTTTTCATATTTCCCAGATCCATAAGAGAAAATACAACTGAACCTGAGCTTCTCCTGGCTGGAAGCAGCCATTTGGCAGTATGGTATAATGCAAAGAACCAGAACACTAACCAAAAGGAACCATGACTCATAGGTGCTCTGCTATGCAGTGTCACAGCCTTGAGAACATTCTTCCAGGCTTCTGACCTCCATAGCTCCTCGTTTGTGAATTCACGTCTGGGTGGGGAAATGCTCCAAGGTTGTTTGTGTAGTATCATACTTCCCTAATTCTTTCATGGAACACTCCCAGTCAAGTGTTTATCTCACCATTACATGGATTAAGTCTATACTTACAATTAAAGAAAGTTCTTGGCACAACAGACTACCATGAACATTCATTTTTTTATACCCAAAACGGAGAAATTAGGGTGGAGAGAATTTTCTTGGGGAAACACCCCCACTCACAGCTATGTTTTGCTGGAGAACAAAAATGGAAAATAGAAATACTTTCCAGTAACATGAGAATTCAGTAGTCTTTCTACATTGTGATAGTAAATAATTTGAGTTTTGTATAAACACCACACACACACACTTTTATTCTTCTCTAAAAGAAAATCACTATGGTTTTCTAAGATCAACTGTAATACTCCATTGGAAAATATGTTTTAAGTCGATGGACTAGGTAGATAATTCATGTATATTTATTTCATGTATATATGAAGGCTACTGCATTCTTAAAACTACCACTAGATGGAACATTCACTACAATGCTTATATTAAGCTGATGTCCAGTTCACCCTGACTAAATATATTAAGAATTATGTCATGCAGTATTAAATGAAGTTTCATTATTCTTTGTGTACTGTACTAAATTTTTAAATTAAAAAAATTCAATAATGTCATTGCCCACAAAAAAAATTAAAACTTTGATCTGAATTCTAGTTTTTTGTGTTCTCGTGGTATGGGAAGTCCTTCTGTCTATCTGTTGCTTTTATTGGTTAATGAATAAAGACGCTGCTTTCGGCCAGTGGCTTAACAGAACATAGCCAGGCTGGAAGAGATATATATATAGAGAGAGAGTAGGTGGAGTCAGAGAGAAGCCTTGTAGCCACCAAAGGAAAAGACACGAACTGCCAGTTGGAACCTTGCTGGTAGGCCACGAGCCTCGTGGTAAAATATAAAATAGTGGAAATGGGTTAATTCTAGATGTAAGAGCTAGCTAGCAACACCGTTAAGTGATTGGCCAAGAGTGATTTAAATAATATGATTTCTGAGTGATTATTTCTAGTCAGGGCAGTTGGGAAACGAACGAACGGCCTCCTACAACATTCTCAGATGTGTGTGCATGTTCCATGAGTACATAATTCTCACGCACATACATATGGAGGCCAGGTTGTCTTCCTTATTCGCTCTCTTCCGTTATTTGTCAAAACAGGGTCTCTCCCCACATTGGAGCACCAGACAGAAATCTCAAGGTCCAAATCAGGAGCAGAAGGAGAGAGAGCACGAGCAAGGAACTCAGGACCGTGAGGGGTGCACCCACACACTGAGACAATGGGGATGTTCTATCGGGAACTCACCAAGGCCAGCTGGCCTGGGTCTGAAAAAGCATGGGATAAAACCGGACTCGCAGAACATAGCGGACAATGAGGATTACTGAGAACTCAAGAACAATGGCACTGGGTTTTGATCCTACTGCACGTACTGGCTTGACGGGAGCCTAGGCAGTTTGGATGCTCACCTTACTAGACCTGGAAGGAGGTGGGTGGTCCTTGGACCTCCCACAGGGCAGGGAACCCTGATTGCTCTTCGGGCTGATGAGGGAGGGAGACTTGATCGGGGGAGGGAGAGGGAAATGGGAGGTGGTGGTGGGGAGGAGGCAGAAATCTTTAATAAATAAATAAATGAATAAATAAATGAATAAATGAATAAATAAATAAATAAATAAATAAATAAATAAAAAACAAGGTCTCTCTGAACCTAGAACTCGCTTATTAGCTGCCTAGCTAAACTTAAGAGCTCACATTTTGTAACAGTTTAGCTCCCAGCTTCCCCGGGGACTCCCGAGTACTAGGATTACAGGCAGGTTGCCATACCTGCCCAAAGCCCATTTGACTGCAGATCCAAATTCAGGTCCTCACTTATGCAGGCTATGTTAAGCAGTTTAACAAATGAGCCATCCCCCCAGCCGTGAGTTACAATTCTTGAGACCCAATAGCATGGGTTCCATTTATGAAAATATTCTTTTTGCCTAGATATTTTTACTTTCATGTAAATTGTATCATACTTACTTATCTAAAACCCGTGGGTCTTCTGGGCTCTTGTTTTCATATTCTAAAAGTTCAAGGAAGCTTTGCATGTACCTAAAAAAGGAAAAGCACCATTAGCTGCCTGCCTAACATCCTTTCCCTTTTCTAAAAGTATCCCAAGTTTTCATTCAGGTTTTACCCATTCCCATACATAGCTGAAGTACTTCAGGCTAACATGAGTCCCCCAAAGCACGCAGGTAGCTCCATCTTTCTCTGGGAGTTCCGTTTTCTCTTGTCAGGAATTACTCATCAGTCCCATGGTTATATGAATTGGGTGCATCCCTGAACACATGGACTGAGCTAGGAATAGGTCCTAAAGCTTCCAGTTAGGCTGAAAGAAGTACACAGAAGGCTTGCTGGAGGCCTCTGAGAAAGAAACTGACTTCTCTGCTCCTGTACAGTGTGCTGTATGAACAGGAAATCTGCAACTGCTGAAGGCAGTATGCCACCTAGAAGGAAGCTCATCTGAAAACAAAGCCAACACTATAAAAACAGATTTAATAGCCTCATAGTTTCTAATTCAACTAACAAGAAAAGCTCATCCTCTGACTGGCCCTTGTAGCTGTACAAGCCAGGTTCAGCAGTATTGTCTGCTATTATAAATGCATCCTAACTCCAGTGTACAGTTTGGTTACTCAAAAAGAACATATAGTTTTTAAAATGTATTTATTTTTATTTTATGAGAATTGGTGTTTTGCCTGCATGGATATCTGTGTGAGGATGTCAGATCTTGGAGTTACAGACAGTTGTGAGCTGCCATGTGGGTGCTGGGAATTGAATCCAGTCCTTTGGAAGAGCAGTCAGTGTTCTTAACTGCTGAGCCATCTCTCTAGGCCCTCAAAAAAAAAATTTTTAAGACAGGGTCTCACTATGCAGCCTTGGCTGACCTAGAACTTGATATTTAGACAAAATTGACCTTGACCTCATAGAAATACACCTGCTAACTGCCTCCTGGATTCAAGAATTAAAGGCATGCACCACCACACCTGGCAAAAAGAACATGAAATTTTAGTAAATGCCTCAGTTTGATCCTGAAGTGTACGCCAAGAATAAAGAAAGCTCCTTCTCTGAGTAAAATTAACTTCATCAATATGTATTAGAGAAATGCATGTTAGGCCCTCAGGAAAAAATTCTGGATTGATCTTGGTATTTCTTAATAAGAGTCAATACAAAAAATGTGTACAACATTATAATTCTTGATTCTTAATAGCATGTGCCACATATGAGCAAAGCTAGGCAAGTTCTAGCTCTTTCCAAAGGGAACAATCCTTCAGAGAGGAAAGTTACAAATGCAAAAGGAGCCAAGATTCCAGTAAGAGTCACAGCATGAAAGGAAGTGGGAAGACTACAGGGTAGCCGAGGGGACAGTGGCAGAGTCGCTGCTCCACATAAAGCCAATGCCAGAAACACACAAATACATGATCCTAAACTGGATTCTTAAATCAAGACAGCATTTAAAAAACAGGAGCATTATTAAGATAACTACTAAAATAATTACAAGTGTTACCTATTAGGAAGTATTGCTATATCCCCAAACTCTGTGGAGGTACAAGGTGTGGAAATGAAACTCTATAAAAACTCCTGAATTAGGAGATTCTGAGATCTTTGTGTTGAACACCTGGAAGCGCCAACAGAGCACACTCAAAGAGGGCTACAGCAACATTTTGTCTAATATATTTCTACCATTGTTGCTATTTCTGAATTATATCTTTAAAAATCTACCTTTAAATATAAACATAGTGACTTCCTGAGTTCTGTAATCCACTTGAGCAAATTATGAACTTCAGAAGAGGGGCATGGAAACTCAATGTCCAGCCAGTCAGTCTAAAGCATAGACAGGGCATCTGAGGTGTAGTATCAGTCTTGGGGAACATAGCCCTTAAACTTTGGGCTCTGTGCTGACTTCACTTACCTAGTATTGGGATTGAACAGAGTTGCTGCTGTTTGGAAAATTGGTTAATGTTGGAAAACAACTCAGAGACAGTAATTCACTTGGAAGTTCCTGAAGTAACTGCTATATAAGCAATGGAAATGATCTAATTGCTATCACTTACTGGATTTACTGGATCAAAGGACTTGACCTTGCCTACCTAGAATCCTCAACACCTTGCCTACCTAGAATCCTCAACATTGTCCCTGAAAATAACTTATACTTTCTACAGCAATATTTCCAATAATGGTCTTGAAGCAATAAAGAAATCTCACACAAATAACAATTTGTTGCTGCTTCTTCCTTCTAAAACAAGCCATGAGTCCAGAGCACAATGTAACTATGGTATCAAATGCATAGTCGTCGTTTCTCTGATCTTTCCCACAACCTAAGGACTATGCACCTCATAGGAGTTTCTGCTTTTCTGGAAAGGAGGCTAGACAGTGAACCCACATCTAAAATTGTGGGTAGTGGAGGAAGTTCCTAGTGAACGTGTAAGTATCAGATGAAGTCCTGAGTGAATGCATGGTGTTGACATGAGCATGGCCATGTCGAGGACACCAATGCCTCAGACCCATGGGAATAGCAGAGCCATCCCCTGGTCCATGTATGGATGTTGACAGTGTGTACAGAAAATGTCCACTGAAATTTCTTCCTCCCAGATATTTACACCTCAAGACTGCTCCCCTACAGAGATCCCCTACCTAGAACAGCTAAACTTGAGCTAAACTCCTTATTTGGCTCTATACAAGAAATCCACCTCTTCAATTCAGGGATGATGTTGATGCAACTCCATGAGAATGTGTGACTCGACTCTGGCTTTTCTGTATGTGTCTATCATTTTCTTCATTCCTCATCACCTGAGTTAGGTCGATCCCTATGCCATGCATGGTCAGAGCATAAAATAGTGCTTCTCAGAAGAACTACATTCTTGGGAATGCTGTTGAATGTCCATTCTCTATCAGAAGCCAGGCCACCACAAACTCTCTGAATTCAAGCTACTTTTCCAGCTCATGGTATTTTCTTGTGATGTTCTCCTGCTCCTCTGTACCAGTCAGTTCCACCACCCATCAAGGAACAGCACAAGACCAAAGCGAGCATTTTCTGCCCCTTTTGTTCTTACAACACTGTTCCTGATTAGCATGGTGTATGCCACCTAGTCCCTACTGTCCTCCTCCTTTCTCCAGATGCTCCCATAATGCTTCTAGCAGAGTAGAGCAAACAAGCAAACCTGTCGAAAAACACCACCTTTTCTTACAGCCTCCCACTCAGTGATCTCACCTAGGGAGGAAAGTTATCACAAACTCCATTCCCTCTGTGAGGGAATGCATGCTTTACAATCAGCGCTACAACTGCCTTAACTTGCTTTTAAAAGTTTTTGTATGTGCAGATGCAGCACGGCATGGAACTGATACTATTTCCATGTGAGGTTCCCCTGCAATGATTTGACTGTTCAATCATTTCCTTCACGGAAGATGTTTAAAATAAAAACAAGAGGCAAGGCTGAAACCTACTAAAAGTAGAAAACGTCTCCCTATCCAAAGGAGAACAAATGGGTTAGGACTTGCCTAGTGCTCTATTTTGTCAAAGCTGTGCTTCAATCCCTAGTAACTGGGCATGGTGGCACATGTGTGTAATCCCAATACTCGGGAGGGAAGAGGATCAGAAATGCAAGGTCACCTAAGCAACAAATTGAATTCAAGGTCAGTCTGGGATACCTGAGATATTGCCTCACTTTTTAAAATGAAAAGAGGTCCACTGATGCCTGGCCACTGCACTGCCATTCCTTTATATTATTCTCTAATTATTTTTTTGGTTTTTAAAACAGGGTTTCTCTATGTAACCACCCTGACGGTCCTGGAACTCGCTTTGTAGAGCAGGCTGGCCTTAAACTCACAGAGATCCACCTGCCTCTGCCTCCCGAGTACTAGAATTAAAGTTGTGCATCACCACCACCTGGCTATTCTTTATTTTTTTTTCAATGAAGCAACCATGTGTATAACAAGAGAAAAAAAATGAAAATTTAAGAAATTATCTTTTTTTTCAAAGATACTTCCATTAAACAGTTTTAAGATGAAACTTTTTTTATGTTTTTTTAAAACAGAGCTTCTTTATGTAACAGCTCTGGCTTTCCTGGAACTTGTTTTGTAGACCAGGCTGGCCTCTGCCTCCCAAGTATGAGATTGTAGGTGTGCGCCGACATAGCCTGGACAGTTTTTAAATGAAGAGTTAGAAGAAAAGCATTTAAATGCAAGGAAAACCCAGCTATCCTGAATGACTCAGTCCTAGAAAGAAAATATGTACATTTCTGTGGAAAATGGTGCCAATGCCAAACTGTTCCAAGCATTGTAGGGTGATCAGAACATTTACTTACCAACTCTGAACTAATCCCACTGAAGGGCGGTTCAACAAGTTATCCGGCAAAAGGTTAACCTCTCTCATTGTGTTAGCCAGTCGGACAGGAAGCTCCTTACGCAGAAACATATATGAAGTTTTTTCACATGCATTATCTCTACCTATTAGGAGAGGAAAACAATTCCATAAAATTAACATCCAGAGACATAAAATGTTCTCATGTTAGCAGAATTATTACCGGTCAGGAAAAGAAAATTAAGTAATATAACAATGTCTAGCTAAAATTTTCTTCTCTGAAATAGCAAGTTTAAGGAAACCACTTAATTAGAAGAGAAAAAGAACGTTTATTCCAAGAGGCAACTTGGAAAGCGATTTTTTTTCTTAACACAAATATGTACCTAGTGTTACCAGTCATAATATAAAAGTGACCTGGGATATAATTTGAGTTTGTTTTCAAATAAACACTGTGGGGAAATTGCCAAGTACGGAAACAGTACAACATGTAAATCCACTCCTGCTCATATTGGTTTGCTGGGCGGCAACATGATCCATTCATTCTGTTAAGGTTCCTAATGTGTGCCAACTGTTCAGTAAGATTTTTCTTCCAATGTTTCTTTAGGAAACACTCCTCTGCCGCCCTGGAAGCAAACACTCTGTGATTCCAAGTAAAGGGCTCTAAGCCACAGGACTATTATGTCCCAAAGAAATAGTTTACAATGTACTCCCAGGGCAATGATCCACTATGACAAGTTCAAGAAGGCAAAACACATCATACGGAAGGTCAGTGAGGCAAAGCAGGCATGGCAGTTGAGTACCATGTGACTCCTCCCATGTAGAATAGCAGAAATAGAAACTGAGACTAGAACGAGGGCTCCTAGAGGTTGGGGATAGTAGGGATGGAGTGGGATTCCATCAACAGCTACTAAGCTCAAATTAGAAGAAATAAGTTCTGGTGTATTGCCGCACAATATGGCTAACAATTATGCACCACACATTTAAAAAAAACTAGAAGGACTTTGAAAGTTGGTCAGGAGAAAAGACCAGATGCTTAAGGAGACAAATACGTTTCAGCTGATGTTAACAATATTCACACTGAACATTATATGCTACTCCATTAATATGATCAATATACACAGATTATTATATATCAGATAAAAATAAAAAAGTAACAGGAAAGACATGGTCAGGGAATCTTCAGGAGCTGGTTGTGCATTCACATAAACAGGGTAGGGTGAAAGAAAAGGCGTCTGGCCACCTAAAAGAGGAAACCTGTCTTTTCCCTACTGTCTTGTGGCCAGACCAGTCCCCTAAAACTGTTACAAACTTATGGCTTGGGGATAGGTGTGAAATAAAGGATATAAGTTTGGGGGACACAAATACCCTCTGGCCCCAAGTCAGCCATCTTGTGGTTGTGAAACATTTGCTAAGCTTTACCATGCGGCTGAACTTCAGCTGTCCTAATCTGTAAATCAGGGCTCAGACTTTGTAAAGGCAACATATAATAACACATAACCCTGGTCCTCCACTCTGTATACTACGAGTCTATCCCATCTCCCTGGCACTGCTGGGCCTCCTCGATGCTCCGCACTCTGTGGAAGCTGTTTTGGAATGAACCAGGCTAATCCCCTATATAAAAAGGCAGCACCCAAGGGGCTCCACACACAATATTTTCTTTTCTTTTTTTGTGGTTTTTTGAAACAGGGCTTCTCTGTGTAACAGTCCTGGCTGTCCTGGAATATGCTCTGTAGACCAGACTGGCCTCGAACTAAGAGGCCCATCTGCCTCTGCCTCCCAAGTGCTGAAATTAAAGGTATGAATCACCACTGCCCGGCCACACAGTATTTTCTAATCCTTTCCCTCACTTTCTAGTTTCTCCCTTTCTTTTCTACAAAATAAAGCTGGAAACAAACGTACCCAACTCTTGAGAGTCATCTGTGGATCTTTTCTTCCTCACCAATCTGAATCCCATTTCCATATTTAAACAGGTTAGAATGAAGATTGGTCTTAAATCATATTTCTTTCCTTCTAAAGTGCCAATATTGAAGGTCCTTGGTAGGTAAATCTTTAATGGGCAATTCTTTCACTTTCCCCTTAGTGTTCTGATGCATATGTTAGTTCTAAATACCACCCCCAAATAAGAGGGGAAGGAGTATAATACTCCAGAAATGAGCATCCAAACAACTATTTTCTAGAGGTGAATCTGGTAGTTTTGCTTCAAATATATATTATTCCTATTGATCCATATAATTTTAAATGCTGATATTGCCATAGTTAATCTCATTGGAGCTATTATCTAAGTTAAAATATAAATCTGGATCTTTACAGCCCAAAAGAAATTAACTCTAGATTCTGGTGAAAAATACATTGAGAAAAGCACTTGTTAAAGTACACAGAAAATGTCACTGTGGGCTGACAAAGACCAGCTTTCAATCGAGCTTCTTCTGAAACCTATCTCTCAACAGCCCAGACTCTACACTTTATGCTGACCTGCTTAGAACAGTTGAAATAAGAACCTTGCTATTCCATTTTAGCAAAAGTCCTCTGACCTTGATATCTGGCCTTCCTTGGTAATGACCAGATTCCTCACCTCCATTTTAGGTATCTAAATATTCCAGACAGTTCTGAACATGAGTCTAGTTGACCTAGTAAGAATCTCCCCAAACACTGATCCCTGTAGTGATATTTCATTTGGATTTTAATAAATAAAGCTTGCGTGACCAGGCAGTCAGTAAGGACACACACCTTTAATCCCAGTAGCCATGCTAGTTTGCCACAGAAACTGGACGGTAGTGGTGCACGCCTTTAATCCCAGCACTAGAGAATATAAAACAGGAGGAGGCAGGTCTCACACAAAGTCTCATTCTGAGATTCCTGGGGGCAGGATCGCCATTTCGGAGTGAGGTAGAGTGTTGGCTGGCTGTTTTGCTTTTCTCACTTTCAGGCTGAACCCCAATTTCTGTCTCTGGGTTTTTATTAATTGTGCTACAGATCACTCTTAGTGATTTTCTGCCCACTGACCCTTTGCCCAGACATACTTCCATACATTGTTCCTGAGCTAGAACTCTCCACTTGTCCATGGTGCCGAGAGCTGAGCCCAATCTTCCCCCTCTACTATAAAACCACTACAATGAAGACACTTGAATAACATCAGGGCAGTGAGTATGGCAGCAGGCGGGCAGGCAGATGTGCTCTGGGGCAATAGCTGAGAGCTCACATCTTGATGCATAAACCCACAGCAGAATGAGAGAGCCACTGGGAATAGCATGGGAATAGCATGGGCTTTTACAACTTCAAAGCCTGCCCGCAGTGACACACCACCTCCAACAAGAGCCATTCTTATTCAAACAACCACACCATCTTTAACGAAGATTACTAAGAATTTCTTAATGGGGAATGGAGAAGAAGCAAAAGACCCCCATAAGCTGGAACTGGGAGTATCAATATGAACTAAAAACTTCAAAAACCTAAGGGTTTTGGCAGGGGTAGCTAATAAAGGTTTACAAGCATGAACTTCCCAGTCTATATCTGGTTAGAAACAAGAGATCAGAAGATCGGGATCAGGATGAAGAAACGGCTATAATAATCAAGAGCTAACCAGTAGGTCCATGTCTCTCCTCTGAAACCCATGGGACTAGATGGTTCCAGAATCAAAAGTTCTCCCCATTTTTCAAAAGAGCACATGCTATACTTACGCAATAGACATCAAATACTATACAGATACAATACAGCTACAGTGAAATATATGGACATTTACATTAAGTAGAATAAAGTCTATTGTTTCAAGTCAGCTCAAACCACATTCTGTCAAATAAGCTGGGTGCCAAAACTTAAATCTACTTTCAGAAGTTTTGAACCTCATGATTCAGATAAAACTATATGACTCGACGGGACAGCAGTGAGATCTGGTGTTGCAGCCAGATTTGGGTCTGAATCTTTAAGCACTCACAGACTTTTTCACCCTTCTATAGCTCATTTTAACCATCCATAAAATCATGGCACCTCCTTCGCAGAGGTTTAGTGGAGACTAGTGTTCAACACTGAGCATACATATACTCTTAATCTTAGAAGTAGGCTTCGTTAAATAGCAATCAGGAATGCCTGGTGATAATCAAGCAGAACATTTTAAAGCCATGGCCAGCAAGGTTAAATTGTCTGTTATTTGTACCATCAGTTCTCAGAGCATGACTGTATTCTAGGCTGCTGTGAGCCTCAGGCCATCGGACAACTCCACATCACTTTCAAAATCATAAGGATGTGCTCAGTATTCCTACCATTTACGAGTTTAGATTCAAAGTCCTAAATGGTTTACCAGTCAAATCTGTACTATCTAGAAGACTTAACCTTTAGGCCCAATCTAAGAGAATCAGTTTCAGCAAGTGTTTGACTCTGCTGGAACTGGGCTATCAGACTGTTACAAACCCGTAGAGAGACTTGTCTTGACATCCCCCATAGCACCTAGCACAGCACCTTGCCCATTATAGCTTCTCAATGACGCTTTGGAAGACGTAATCATGCTTTGAGAGGTTTATATTTTTAATGCAGAATAGCTTAAAAATTCCAAGTTTTCCCTCCTACATTCTAATTTAGCTTCAAGAACAAATTCTTTGTACTTAGCTACCTTAATTATACATCAGCTTAAATAGGAGCATAAGTCTTTTTCGTTAGTACACTAATTAGTGAACCTAAAAATAAATGTCTGATTTTTACAACTTTTCTGTGGCTTTCCTCATATATATTAAAGGTATCTTATCCTAGATGTTGAATACTTAGCTTAAATCAAGGGTTCTAGCAACCATTTTTATAATGAATGTATCAAAACCCTTAGTTTTTAATAAGTCTTCTCAAAAGTGTTGTTTTTACATATCTTTTCCAGCTATTCTTTCCAATTATTTGACTCCATCCCTCCCTCTCCCACTTACTTGACTTCTCTACATTCCTTAATTCTTATTTTCTATTTTATTCTACTTTTATCTATGTTTCCTCTTGTTTGATATTACCAGATAAAAATTTTCCTAACATCTATTTAGAAGACAACAAAGAGGAAACAGTGAGGAAGCTTGGAAAATTCTGACTCTGCAAATACAAGTGAGTCACTAGCTAGGCGGATCTCTGTGAGTTCGAGACCAGCCTGGTCTACAAGAGCTAGTTCCAGGACAGGCTCCAAAGCTACAGAGAAACCCTGTCTTGGAAAAAAAAGAAAAAAGAAAGGAAGGAAGGAAGGAAGGAAGGAAGGAAGGAAGGAAGGAAGGAAGGAAGGAAGGAAGGAAGGAAGGAAGGAAGGAAAAGAAAAATAATTATTGTGTCTGTTAATGAAGTGGCCTAGTAATGTTTTATAATAAAAGACAGTTGAGGACATCTTCCATGATCTGTCTCGTTGTGAATACAACCCTCTAAAATAGTTTCCTGTGTGGATTACTTGATGGTTATCTTTTAGAAACTAGCAGTAGGAGGGAGTAGGTGGAAAAGGAGAACAATGAAAGGAAAAAGCACTAGCGAGGAATGAATCCAACAAAATGGTCCTGCTCATGTAGATGTTGCTTTTTAATAACACTGGCAAGTAATGTTGGCGTTTGGGATGTATATTTTCCATTAATCATGTTAAATTGAATAAATTTTAACAGAACATAATTTAGAGTAGCTCTTTGACTTTTCTCTAGCTGTATTTATAAGACTGTAAATCAAACATAGTAACACATACTTTCAATCTAAGCAATAGGAAGGCAGGGGCATCAAAAGGTGTCTTCTGGCTTTCTGGCCTCCACATCCATGGACACACATGCACAAACACAGAACTATCACATGACCTAGTAACCCCACTTCCGAATAACACGGTAGAAATAAGGCAAGATGGTGCATCAGATCAAAGAGTAGGAAGAAATACAGATGTATACAGAACTTAACAGAGCTGTGATCACCTAGACTCCAGTGGTTCTCAACTTTCCTAACACTGTGACCTTTAATACAGTTCCTCATGTTGTGATAACCCCAACCATAAAATTATTTTTGTTGCTACCTCATACCTGTAATTTTGTTAACTGTTATAAATCATCATGTAAATATCTGCTTTTTGATGGTCTTAGGTCATTCAAACCCCTCCACAAGGTGTAGTGATCCACAGGTTGAGAACCATTGTGCTAGAGTCATGTAACAGTCATTAGGTAGCCAATGTCACTACATACACACATAAATCTAATTCTGGAAGATTATAGATCTATAGTCCTAACAGCAAATTGGTGAGTATTATTGTCACGGAAGCAGGAAAAGTTAGGTAAAAGCTATATGATACCCGTTTCTGAATTACACTGAGGAAAAATGTTTAGTGAATGACCATAGTGAATAAAGGGAGTTCAAAGCCATAATCGATAGCACAAATAACGTGAACATGCTACCTATTCCTTGGGAAATGATCAGTTGGTACAGCAGAGACTGTCAGTTCACAAACTTGAAACAAAATAACATTCAAGGTTAAGAGCTTCCTATGTACCTCTTATTCTTAGCTAGAAACTAGCTTCATGTAGACAATGTTGTGCCGCTAATTTATGATAGAGCCATAAGCAATGCCTGCTGAGTACCTACCATATGTCATGCCTAGTGTGGCACACTCGAGATCATCAATAAAGCAATCTAATGATTATACGCTATCATTTCTATTTTGTAGAAAAGGGCATTAAATGTGATCGGATTAAGCAGTTCTCCCAAGTCTACATTGCTGACAGATACCAAAAATTAAGGCCTGGGTGTAAATCTACATACTGTTCGTATTTCCACAGACAACCCAACAAATTAACAAGCAATAGTCTTTGGGATCAGAATAACTATTTCAATATAAGAAAATGGAGTAGGTACTAAACTGACAGTCCTGAAATGATAAAACAAAAAACTTTTAAAATTATTCCATTTTATGATTATTTATGAGAATAAATTTAGAGAAAACCAAATATCTATAGAGACAATGTTTGCTATAATTACCCTGGGAGAAATGGCACATTATGTTCAACTGAAGAAAGAACCAGGTTTGTTGTTCTTGTTGTTTTGTCGGGTTTTTTTCAAGTCAAGGTTTCTCTGTAGCCTCGGTTGTCCTGGAACTCACTCTGTAGATTCGCCTGCCTCTGGGTGTGCACCACTACTGCCCAGCATAAAAAAGTTCAATCTAGCGCCATTTTATCCATGGATTTGCCCCTAAGTTTGCCTAGGTAAGAGATATAAACCATCTAGGCTTCATACAGGAATGAGAGTATCTACTTCATATGATGGTGAAAATCACAGCTAAACCTATCCATTATGGTATCTGACATGTACAGAAATATAAGTTCACTTAGCCTCCCAGAAAAAAAAAAAAACATTTCTGGTTTCCTTTGAAAGAGGTGGCCAAGATGCTATGTCAATCACTGGTTGAAGATGGGGACAATCCATTCATTACCCAGGGCTTCCTCTGTCTCATGTATAACACAGGAGAGGCTATAGGTCAGTGGTTCTCAACCTGTGGGTCACAATCCTTTGGAGTCACTCAGCCTTTTCACTGGGGTCACCTAAGACCATCAGAAAACACAGATATTTACATTACGATTCATTAACAGTAGTAAAATTACAGTTATGAAGTAGCACTGAAAATAATTGTATGGTTGGGGTCACCAGAGCATGAGGAGCTGTATTGGAGGGTTACAGCCGTCGGAAGGTTGAGAAGCACTGCTATAAATGGTAGTTCAGCTCAAGTTTCCACTGACTCTAAAAGGGGAAGATTTAACTTTGTTTCCTTACAGTTTCCAATTATAGCACACGCTCAGCTTGCCTAGTAATGGAATTTCTGAGACAAACCCGGAAAGAAAGTAAACAGTCAAAGAAAGAAGGTGTGAGTGCTGAAAGCACTCGCTTCCGTATGTGCTCTTCTGTGTCTCTCCATCCAGAACATTCCTGATGACTTTAAATAAAAGGCAATTGGATGAATACCTCACACATTCCTAGATAACTTCTCATTTATATATGAACATCTCAAAGGACGTGACTATCCTTAGCAATTTTCTAATGCTTTCCAATTCCTGTTTTATTCCAACCCCCGAATAATCAACTATGTTGACAAGACTCCACAGTGACTTAAGTGGTAACCTTCAGCATTCCATGGGCTCTGTTCCTATAGTTAATTTTTAAAATTCTGGGCTTGAGCAAAACCTTACTGGATGTGACACTGTGGTTTTTTTACCTCCTGAAGCACAATGTAATCACCCATGTATGAGCACCTAGACACTATTCTCAGAGACTGCGTTAGGTGGCTTAGGCTTCTAGTTTATAGGCACTCCAAGTTGATTCTTCTGAGCAGCTGTGACTGATAACCATGAACCACAGAGTAGCATCTAATCACATACAACTAAACGAGGAAAAGCAAATCAAAGAATTCCTCAGGATCAAATGGTGGCCATTAAGCATTAAAATTTATCCTAACTACCTATACATTTTAGTCTTTATATTCATGTTTGAGCTTTTTGTCCAGCCTCGTAGAAAACGAATCACAGAAACCTTCAGTCTGCATGCCTCTCTTTTCTCCTTCTCTTTCAGATGATCCCAAATATAGAGGATACAAAGCTCAACAAATCCATTAAGAAAATTAGCCATACTTTACAATGAGTCCGGCTGATGTTCTTAATGTGTGACAAGTGATGACGATGCATTTGTTGAGGTTTGCCTCCACTTTCATGCATGCCCAGTCCAGCAGCACCATTCTAAGCTAGAAAGAAATGGGAGGAGGACTAGGAACAGAAGCCAGCTCTGCCCCACTGCACATGATAGTCTCGCCTGCTCAGAACTGCAGTTTCCTGATTCGTAAAGTGGGTACAGCTGTGCTAAAAATCAAATGGTACCACATTTTACACCAAGTTTGGGTACACATTCTCTATAAATGCTAGTGGCAGTGGCATCTAGTCAATCTTTTCCAGCGGCCATATAAAGTCTAATTTCCTCCTGGAATAGTTCCAGTGAAGCCAAGCTCAGACTTAAAACAGAAAGACAATTGAGTACATCAGCCAGAGACAGCTAGCTACAATGTGTAAACAGCACTAGCCAAAGATGGGTAGCGTCGGTGAAGCACAATTTCTAGAGAAGAGATTCAGCGTGCGGCAAGCAGCATTCTCCGGAAGGGTATCTCCTTCAGAACATTGTGTGACAAGTACAGGGACAGTAGCACAACAATGACCACTTCACTTTCTATTCAAGTGGCAGAATCAGGAAAAAAGTAACTCAGTCAGTATAAAATCAGTCAGGTTATCAAGAAATAACTGCTACCAAACTTAAGGAAACATTCTCTGTTACTAGATAGAAGCCTGGGGGTATGGTGGCACACCCCTGTAATTCCTACACTCACACAGAAGCTCGCACATGCTCAGATCTACCAAAATATAACATTGGAGTATGCCACAAATTTCAAAGGGCCTTACTGTTTTCTGACTAGCACCACATGAGACAGTATCAAACTTCATGGTGTGGGTCATTTATTCCCAACAGTGAGACTATTGTATACTGAGCTCTGAGCAGGAGTAACAAACAAGACATTACTGGTATAAAGCAAATGTTAAGACAGAATCCCAGATCAAGCCTAAGAATGAAAATAAAATCACTGCTGCCAGAAATAGAGAACCACTGGATTAGAATCCAAAGTGTTCAATTAGAGAGAGCATATATCAATATCCACCTACATAACATAATTTTATGTCTAATATAATTTTATGTCATTCATTATGACACAAGGTACAACCTTAGAAGATGAACCAATGATCAGGACCAGGGTTTTCAATAAGACATATTAAACCCCATAATATCCCCAAACAATGTCATCAACTTTGCACAAAGTGTTCATATAAGTGGGCCAATAAAGGGAGCAGTTCCCATTCTGTATCAAAAAAAAAAAAAGACATATTAAAGCCTGGCGTGGTGGCACACCCACTTTTAATCCCAGCACTCAGAAGGCAGGGGCAGAAAAATTTCTATGAGTTTGAAGCCAGCCTGGTCTATAGTGTGAGTTCCAGGACAGCCAGGGCTGTTACACGGAGAAAACCTGTCTTGGAAAAACAAGAGATACGAAGGATACCTAACCTAAAATAGGCCATGACCAAACTCAGTTCTGCCAGGAAAAGAAATACCAAGGGAAATTAGCCCTAAAAGCATATAATATAAAAAGGATATTTCAATGCTAGTTTCAATGCCAATTTACATGTCAAAGATGGAAAACTTGTGAATACCATGTGAGCCACCCATAGTCTCATTGCATATTTTGCTGCTGTGCTAGTCAACACGTTCTTCACTGACTACCAACACAAAAACAAGGAATTCATGCAAATGATTGAAAACCCAGATTCCAGTTACCACATACTTTAGGCAGAACAAAAATGCAGGTAATACAGCAATCAGGCAAAAAAAAAAAAAAAAAAAAAACAACAACAACAAAAAAAAAAAAACTTGTAGTTCCTATGTTAAGCATTACAATTAAAATAAAAAAAAAACTCATTTTGGCAACCCTGTAGAGAAACAAGTATACTTAAATTTTACTGACAGTTTTGTAAATTAAACCTATAAAATCTTTCAAAGCCATTCATATGGAAATCCTATTCAGAAACAAGACACTCCATAAGTAAACTACCAGATTATCTGGAAAAGTCTGTGCCACCTAAAAACACATTCCAGATAAGGAAGGCTGAGTGTTAGCGGGATGCAGGACAAACAGCTTTATCACTTAAATGCAGCTTAAGAGCAACACTGCTTACTCTTTAAAGAAAGAACTCAATTGCCTTAGACCAGGGGCTGTCAAACTTGTTTTAAAGGACCAGACAATAAGCACTTTCAGCTTTGTAAACCATAATACATTCTCTGGCAACAACTCAACTCTGCTGTTGTGGAGGAAATCAAAGTTACAGAATTTAACGAATGAACTATCTATGCTCCAGTAAAGCTTTATTTAGAAAAACGGGAGGTGTCAAAACTCAGAGTAAACACAAAGAACAATTTCTAGTGTAAACAACTGACTTTTGGTGATGATGATTGTTTATTAGTTGTAACAATGGCTATTGGCAGCTCCTTCAGGTCCCACACTGGTACAGAATTTTGAAAGCAGCAGAGGCTGTGTGTTTGGGAGGTACAAGAGAACTCTTGACTTTCTGTATTTCCAGAATTTTGCTGTGAATTTAAAGATACTCTTAAACATCTACTAATAAAAAACAATGAGAAAAAACAGGTTCTGATCAGAGACATTCTTAGGCAAATACATTCCAAAAAAGATTTACCCAACTCTTGAGACAGAATTATCACCAAAGCAAAATAATTTAATGCAATATAAAAAATGGAAAGTGGTTATATTTTGTACCTGCATCCAGCAACACAGGTAAGGTTTCCTAAATCTTGCCAACAGTCTGATCAATTTCCTAAAAGCTTAATAGGAGGAAATCACCCAGACATCAACAAGGTCAGTAAGTGAAGCTATGTCATCTTCAAAGAACCCTAACTCACTGCTAGTGGGAGTTCAAAGGAGAGCAACCACTACGATAATCAGTACGAACGTGCCTCAAAAAGTGAATAAACACACAACCTAGCTAGTCCACAGAGATCCCTGCACACACACATATACTGCTGCATTGCTAACAACGGCAAAAAAGAATGAAAACAGCTATCAATAAATGAATGGATAAATGTACACATACTCAAATGAATTTTAATCAGCCATAAAGAAAAATGAGATCATGATATTTGTAGGAAATGGGACAGAACTGGAAATTATATTAAACAAAAAGTAACGTTTTCTCTGTATGCAGATGCTAGCAGCAGCAGGGCAGTGGGAAGAGTAAGATCAACACGGCAGGATACATATGAAATTTCCTACCTTCTATGATAATAATAAAAGGCTAATCAAGTACATGAAAGATACTCAAGTGCTGGAAAAGGAACAAAGTCAGAACTTCAAATTTAGATGCTTTAAGACGTCCCACAGTCTAATAAATGAGGTTCCATGGAAACCCAGCCCTATCAGATCATAAAGGCCTAAAGATTAACTTTTTTGTTGTTGTTGGATTTTTTGTTTGTTTTTGTTTGTTTGTTTTGGAGACAGGGTTTTTCTGTGTAGCTTTGGTGGCTGTCCTGGAACTCGATTATAGACCAGGCTGGCCTCGATCTCACGGAGATCCACCGGCCTCTGCCTCCTGAGTGCTGGGATTAAAGGCATGCACCACCACTGCCTGGCTAAGGCTAGTTTTTTAAACAATGACCAAGGTACAACATCCAGACTCTAAATTGCTCCCTTCCCTTTTAATTCTAAATAGTTGGTTTCTGTCTCTAAACAGGTTGGTCTAATTCTTGGCAGTCCCCCACAGCATCAAACCTTTTACACTTACAGGAAAGATCTGTAGGGCACATGTAAAGAAGCAAAATAAACACATTCAGAAAGAAGAATGAGATGGCTTCCCCCTTTCCTAACACAATCTTTGAATACACCCTTTCAATTTTCCAGGAATGAAATTGTTGTTCTGTGCACTGGTAACCAAGCTTCGAAGAGCAAGATGACTTAAAAACATGAGACTTTACAGAAAGCAGGCATTTGGCACCGAAGTCAACATCTCTGTGGGTAACAGAGTCTTAAAATACTTTCAAAAGCAAAGCCAAAGGCAGCTGGGGTCTTAAACCTCAAGATTAGCAAGAACAATGGAACTGGCTCTGCCTTCTAGCAGCTAAAGCCTATAGGATTCACAGAGCTGGTGTTTAGGGTAGATAGCAAAGCATGTAGGTCTGTGAAAAGCTAGAGGAGGTTTGTCCAATAGTTTGCTTTCTGGTGGTTTAACTTAGGAGA
Source organism: Chionomys nivalis (assembly GCF_950005125.1). Lineage (NCBI taxonomy): Eukaryota > Metazoa > Chordata > Mammalia > Rodentia > Cricetidae > Chionomys > Chionomys nivalis. The sequence continues at coordinate 62,426,294 of NC_080112.1, forward strand.
CGCTGTATTGTTATGTGGAGAGGCTATAGGCAAGTGATGTAATGACCCCACGTCATTTATGGAGTTCCAGCGCTTGCTGTGCAGAGAAACCTGAGCTGAGGAAGCCGAGAAGCTACAAAGGGGCAGGCATCCACACACTGGAAAGGGAGGAGTTAAGACAAAATCCAGAGCAAAGAACAGGAATATCTTCATTACAAGTGAGGCTGTGTAAACGTAACTGAAAAATAAACAAATGGGAAGGAAGTGTGCAGGGAGGAGACAAAAGTTGCTAACAAAAGGACCAGAAACAGTGAGGCTAAAGATGAAAACCAATGAAGGTGCAAACTGTTTCCTACCGACTCACTCCACAGTCACAAGAATCATAAGGCAAAATCATAAAGAGAATTATTGACTCAAACAATACTTAAGGGACAGAAATGAAGGGTTGTACAAATGGTATAAGAACCACCATAATATTAAGGGCCATTCAAACAATACATTAGTCCAAAATACAGAGACTTTACAAAAAGAAAAAAAAAACAACAAAACATGTAAGAGCTATATTAAGCCAGGTGTGGTGGTGCACGCCTTTAATCCCAGCATTTGGGAGGCAGAGGCAGGAGGAATCTTTGTGCATTCAAGCCCAGCCTGGTCTATAAAGTAAGTTCCTGACACAGAGAAACCCTGTCTCAGGACTCCCCCTCCCCCAAGAAATCTATATTAAAAAGTAAAATGAATAGAAGTTTATTTTGTATATAAAATGTGGTATTATAGTGTTCCCACTAAGAAATTAACATACTATTTGAAACCACACACTGTCCAACAGAATATGAGCTACACATACAATTTGAAATTTCTTAGCAGCTATATTAACATAAAATAGATTGTATTTTTTAATATTTTGTTTATCCTGACACATGTAAAATATTTTAATACATAATCAATATGGAAGATGTAGAATATAGATTTAATCCTCAGCGCATCAATAAAGTTAAGATATATCTTACTGGTTTTATATTAATTACCTGCTCTCTGTTATGTATCATACATGTACAGTACATCACAATTTAGAGGCTATATTTCACAAAGAATTGTCCTATAATTAGATTCCATAGAGTTTATACTTGTTAAGGTAAATTTTTCTTTCCAAATTATTCTAAACATGAAATTAACTGAGGGCTGAAGAGATAAGTCAGTCAGTAAAAAACTTGCCTCACAAATATGAGAACCTGAGTTCCGTCCCCAGGAAGACAGGCAACTGGGCGGTTGGTGGTGCATGCCTTTAATCCCAGCACTTGGGAGGTAGAAGCAGGCCCTGTGAGTTTGAGGCCAGCCTGGTCTACAGAGAAAGCTCAAGGACACCCAGGGTTACACAGAGAAGCCCTGTCTGGAAAAACAAAACAACGACAACAAAGTCAAGCATGGTGGCTTAGACTTACAATTCTCTTGCTGCAGGGTCAGAGACAGTAAGATCACTGGCTCTCTGGCGAACCTGGTGAGCCGCAGGCAAGTGAGAGACCGTGTCTCAAAAACAAAGTAGGTAATTCCCAAGGAAGGAGAGCCAAGATGGTCCTTGGGCCTCCACACCATATACACACGTGCATCTGAACACCCACACACATCGGAATTTTAAAGTGAATTCAATCAAGTTTGTTTTAAATTTCAACTAAATTAAGTTTCTCAGCCACTCTAGCCACATGTCAACTGCTCAAGAAGGCCATGTGGCTAGAGGCAGTGATCATAACTGAACAAAGGGAGATTTAGTCTAAAGAAATGAAGTGGGGGCTGGATGACTTAGCAGTTAAGAACACTTGTTGCTCTTGCAAAGGACCTGAGTTCTATTTCCAGCACTCACATAGAGACTCACAACCATCCTTAACTCCAGTTTCAAAGGATCTGACACCCTCATCTGACCTCTGAGGGCATCAAGCAGAGTGCATGCAAGCAAAATACTTACATAAAATAATCTTTAAAAATTATGGAAATGAAATAATTATAACACATGAAATCAAAATTCAAACTTAAATTTTAATAAAAATAAGGTAAAATAAAGAAACAAATTATGTGACAGGGAAAAATTAAGGCATTAAAAACAAAAGGGAAAATTTGCAGATGCTGACCATTATGTATGACCAATACACTGATTTCTACCAATATATACATTCAGGCTAAAACTGCTATATAAAGAAAAATTGTTACAAAGTAAAGCCAACTTTACATTTAGAAAAATATTTAAAGCAAAGTAATTCAGAAAAACTGAAAATAATAATGACAACAAGAAGATCTCAACATCAAATAAGGCTGAATCCAGACCAAAAAGCATGAAACTAGTAATGCTAAAAGCTACAACTCACCATGAGGACATGACAGTTAACAAGCATCAAGGATCGTATTAACAACCATATGACAGAAACTAAGAGATATATGGAAAAATAGAATCAAACTAGAAGACCAACTTTTCACTAGGCGGTGGTGGCGCACGCCTTTAATCCCAGCACTCGGGAGGCAGAGACAGGCGGATCTCTGTGAATTCGAGGCCAGCCTGGTCTACAAGAGTTAGTTCCAGGACAGGCTTCAAAGCTACAGAGAAACCCTGTCTCGAAAAACAACAACAACAAAAACAAAACAAAAAATAAGACTAACTTTTCTCACTTGGTCAACAATAAATCAAGTGAATTTTTAACAAGGTATAAAAAGCCTAAATAATAATATGGTATATATAATTATGTAACCTGAGAAGAGAGAATAGCCTTCTTTCTGCTGTTCAAGGATACTCACACAAAATGACACATACAACAACAAACATCAATAAGTCAAAGAACCTAGAGAACATTCTGCAATCATTCAATATAACTGAAGATAATATATATAATAAACCTACAATGGAAGTTTCAACACTTTCAAGCTAACCTTGACTCATAAAAGAATAAACAGCTTCCAGGATACAGAAAAGACTGGGGTAAGAGTCAAATACACATATCACCAGCTAAAGCACTGATCAACCACTCTTAAGCCTTAGGAACTGAAATAAAGATAGCTCAGAGTTAAGAGCACTGACTCTTCCAGAGGACCTGGGGTCAATTCCTAGTACCTACATGGCAACTCACAACAGTCTGTAACAGTCTGTCCAGGTGATCTGGCTTCCTCTTCTGGTCTCTACATGCACCAGGTAAGCAAGGGGTGAACAAGCATGTATGCAGGCCAAGCACCTATACACATATATATAAAATTAATATAAAACTTAAAACAATTGAAAAGATCAATGACAAAAAAGAAAATCGTATTCTGCTTGTTTTTAAAAAGAAAAAAAGAACAAAATTGTTCTAAGAATGTCAGAGAGACTTAATAAGTTGAAGGCAAACATGAACTGAAAGATCAAAGCCATAAAACTAAGAAATAAACTTGACCAAATAAACTATCTGCTAACTGAATCAAGAAGAGGGTGGAAGTCAGGTCTGGTGCCTCCTGCCTATAACTCCAGCACTCAAAACGTTGAAACGGAGGAATCACTAAGAGTTCAAGGCCAGTTTGTTCTACATGGTGAGTTCTAGCAAAATGAAATTCTACCTAAAATAGAGGTTGGAAGGATGGAGAATAAAGATGAAAACCAAGAAAGAAAGGGAAACCATTAAGAAACTACTATCAAAGCTGCATATAGTGGTGCGCACCTGTAATCCCAGCACTCAGAAGACCATGGAGAGGGACTGAGTTCATGATTAGCCTGGACTAGAAAGTAAGACTGCTTCAAAAATAAATAAATATAGCTAGGCATGGTGGCACATATCTATAATCATAGCACTCAGGAGGCAGAGGTAGGCAAATCTGAATTTGAGGACTGGTCTATATACAGGGATTGTCAGACCCTGCCTCAATAAATAAATACAGCCCTACCAAGTTCCAACCCAATGGTCACACAGACAGCTCTGGTTCAATTAAATGGATCATAAAATCAACCCAAAAGTCATGAACCTAGGAAAGGGACTGTGGGATGGGGGTTGACAGGGATGGGAGAAAGTAATAAGAATATTATATACACTTATAAACTTGTCAAAATACAAATTGAAATTTTTTAAAAGCACAAAATTAAAAATGGATGTTTAAATGGAAAGGGAATGAAGGGAGTTGTGCTCATCGCATCTATCCAAACTGGCCAAAATATATTGATGCAAATTATTTTCTAGAAAAATCTATCCAAAGAGATTCCACATGACACAGAAAACCTATACAGACCAATGCCACAGATTCCCATAGAAGGTTTCAAAGGAATATACCAAATCTTTAAAGAAAAGTTAACTCAAAAGAAAAAATTAGAGTACTGGGTAAAAAGTAAAAATTGTCTTTCTGAAATAAACCTAACTTTGATAAGAAACCCTAACAGTCTGCATATGCAGACATATTCAGATAGCACAGTATACTATCCCTTCCATATGTTACAATCGTCCACAATGAAAAGTCAACATTACTTGCAGAAAACCCATTTCTGTGTAAACATGACTTTTCACCTATCAAAAGTACAGGAAAACAGGTACTCTGTCCTGAAAACTTCCAGGATAAACAGACAACTCCTATGGAAAGGAATTTGTTCAGAATTATCAAAACTACAAATGTGCATCCTTCCTGATGCAGTAAAGTCACCTTTAGGAATTTGTATTCTATCTATACCTAGCCATGCGTGAAATTACAATGTACACAATAATTCACTGTAGCACTTGTCTTAGCAAAGACTAGAAACATCCCACAAGCCATCAATTATGGGCTAACTACACTATACCCGTATGAACTCTCAAAAGTTATAGAAATGAAAAGGAAGCTTACAGGTACATATAAAGAAAGTTCTTTCGTGTTAAGTTTAAAAAGCAAGATGCAAATAAATGTATAAGTGAAACTTATGCAAAAATTGCAAGACTAGTCAACAGAAGTAGAAAAAAGACCTTTTCTGACCAGTTTCTTTGGCATCTTTTGAATTTAGAACCATGGAACTGTCACTTTGAGCCAAAAAGAACATATAATTACACTGATTTTTTTCTTAATCTTGCCCTTGAAAATGATACTCCATTTAGAATACTTGATATTCTTGCAGACCAAATCTAGTAAAGATATAATTCAAGAAATTCTTATTTTAAAAGCTTAAACAAATACTCCACATAGATGTAAGAGGAACAGCAGATGAGCCAGAAGTGCATCTAGTTAATGGTTTTTAACCCTGATGATACTTTAGAATGACCCTGGGGGCTTCTAAAAATACCAGTGCCCTATATTCCACCCCTACACTACTAACACCAGAAATTCAGAACATGAGGCCCTGCCCCAAACCACTGATCTCAACACTTTTAAAATAGCAATCATTTGTTTCTAGATACTTGCCCCATAAATTATCCACCACCACACTATCTATTCCCTCCTGCAACTTTCCTACTCAAATAACGTCCTTGCCAAGATGCCTATTAACACCGGAGATACTAGCTGCCAGAGAAGTAAATTAACAAAAATTTCAAGTACACTACTAGAATGATCACAAACTTTGAATGTGGGAGTGACCAAGATTCCCTTTGTTCTTTTTACTCAGAATCAACTTGTCTCACTTTATTTAACAAAAGTTTTCTATGTTCATAATAAGTTAGAAAAACATGCCTACTTATAGCAATAGCAAGGTTTTCATTATAAGCTGTGCGATCAGGATCCGCCTCAAACCTCTAAAACTCTGCAAGTAGGGTGGGGCAAGAAAGCCCAGTGAGTAAAGGCATTTGGTGCCAAGCCTGGCCACCAGAGTTTGATCTCTGGGACCCACATGATAGAAGGAAAGAACTCCTACAAGGTGTCCTCCGACCTCTATAGAGGCACCAGGCACCATGACACGTGTGCCCAAACAACCACAAAAACATACATAAATAAAATGTTTAAAATAAATTTTACAAGTGGCGAGCGAGCGAACGGGAGGGGGAGAGGGGGAGGGAGGGAGGGAGGGAGGGAGGGAGGGAGGGAGGGAGGGAGGGGGAGAGGGAGAGAGCGATAATAGGATCCAACTACTGAAAAAGCTTTTGATAATGAAACTCAAGATGAAAAGGCCAGTTGCTCACTTGTCTTAGATTTTTATCATCTGTCTTTGGCAGCTTGATTTCTAAAACAGTTTGGCATCAGCTTAAACCTTTAACCTATACACCCTCTTTCCATCCTGTATACCCCCCCCCAAGTACAGACAACAGGTTCTATCAATTTTGCACTTTTTATACCCAACTGACACCATCACATGACATTTTTAAATCAAAAGAATTAAACCGCTCTAGGCTTGGAGAGCCTATGTCATCTTGATTTTCCTTCGGCAATGCTGAATTCCATTTCTGTTTTGTTTTCAGGTGTTTCACAACCGCATTCCGCCTGCTGGAGTTGGAATGACATCCTCTGGGGGAACACGACTGATCAGTTAATGGAAGATGGTAGAATCTATTCCCAGCTAAATTAGGCCACAGGCTTTATTGGGGTCCTCTCCCTTCCCACCCCAATCCATGTAAATCAAGTACTAACTCAGCTGCCAATATAGTGCAAGGGACACCAAGGAAAGCTGCTTGCTCACACTCAGGCTGGAGCAATCCTAGAAGCCCTGCTCTGTAGCCAGGAGCCCACAAGTCAACTCTTGCCCAACATCTAAGGCATCTGCAGCCCACGATTGTGACTGTTTAAGGTATCATAATGAAGACGTTCAGGTCAGGCCACTCACTACAGGCTACCTTAACAGTAGAAAAGGAACAAAATGCCACTGCAGGATTTACTCAACCTCAAGGTGTTTCTAAACACGTCTTACCCAACCATTAAAAACTCTAAAAATAAAAACGTTTAAGAGATCTTTCTCAAGTTTTAAGGACAGAGCAGTCTGAGTCAAGTAGATCTGAAGTAAGGACTGGGAGTTCCGACTGGGATGAGGGTCCCTGGATGTAGCTGAGCGTGGGGGGTGTCAGGCCCTGCCCCTCCACCTCCTGAAACCCGAAACCTCAGCCCCAAGAGAGCCCCAGGCTTGTATCCCCCCCATCACCCCGCCCAGGCGGTTCCCACGGACTTTGCCTTGAGGCTGAAGAGCCCCTGCAGCAAGCGGGGCGGGGGATGGCCGCTCCCGCACTCCCTTGGGGCCTTGGGGGGTGGCCCCAAGGCGTCGCACTCACCGAAGTCCAGGAACTGTTTGATCGAGAGCGGTGACGGAGAGAAGCGGGAGTAGCGCTCGATCTGCTGGGGCACCGGCTGCTTGAGCAGCCGGTAGAAGAGCCGCATCCTCACTCGGGCACTGCGCACATCCACCGAGACGTCCCGGACAGCCGCAGGGGCCGCCGACGCCGAGCCGCAAGCGGAGGCGGCGCCAGCGGGGCTTTACCTCCACCTGGGGCTCGGCCTTGGCACCACCAGCGCCGAGGCTGCAGCAGCACCTAAACAAGCACCGATGGCAGTGAAGGAGGCCGTGGCCCGCTGCCCGCGAGTTCGTAAACCCCGCCCAGAAGAGGCGGGGTCTGCCGCCGCACGTACGCGATGCGCGTGGGATGTGAGGGGCGCGAGGGGCACGCGGAGGCACGCGCGCACCGCTGATTGGCTGCCGCCGCCGCCAAAGCTTTCTTAAAGTCCCGGTAACACACACAAACCTCCCGCCCTCGCTCGTTGCTCTCACCCTTATCCTCGGGAGCCTGGCTGTGGCCGGTCCCTCCCCACATCAGGTCTTCCAAGACCAAAAGGTGCTTGGAGACCTGGAGGACGCCGGGAGCCCACGTCCTGAAACATGATCTTTAGCGCTGCCCTAAACCTTTCCAACCCCGGGCCCCTCTTCCGGAAGGCCCTCCTCAGATCAGCTGACTGCTCTGCCTTAAATTGTTCCTCGCAGTCCTATGCTTTTACAAATTCTTTGCCCCTTAACTATGTGGTTTGTTTCATCCCCTCCAACAATACTAGTACCTTAGCACAGAATTCCATAAAAGCTACTGGCTTTCCCACCTCTCCCCCTAACCCCAGCCACTGGACGGAATTCACCGTAATATCAGTTAACCTCACCTCAGGAGCTCTGCTTCCTGTCTGCCCGCCTTCACTCTGGTGAATACCTTTGGGCCGATTGTTACAAAAAAAGGATTGTTACATCACCGGCCCTAGGCCCTAGACCTCCAGTTACCACCTGAGCCAATCACTGCCCAAGATCCTTAGATCACTGCTACCTCTCACTGCTACCACCATTGGAGGGGTCCATTAAAAATAAAGGTCATTAACACTTGCTAGCCATGCATCCTAGATCCCCGCCTTCCAAAACAGTTGGATGGGATTCATCATAGATATTTCATTGCCCTCCTCACGCCCTCACATACACATCCATTGGAAAGGCTCAAATTCGAGCCAGTGACCATTATTTCACAACACCTCACCACCATAGAACCCTGACTCAGTTTCACCACTATTTGAGAGCAGGTATCCATCTATGTTTACACTGTGCTGAATTTTCTTTGCATGAGAGTGAACTTGAATACATGGCTCGGTATATAAAATCGGTATTCCCAAATGTGGCTGATGAAATACTGCTTGCTTTAGCCAATACCGCCATACACTGACTTAATTTCTGATAATGTGCAAACATCAACTACAAAGAAAGGTAAAACCATTCTTCTTTACCCGATTATTAGGGTAAAGCTTTTATGCCTTCATTTGGATCCTTACGTACCCACTTCTTTGCTTTATAAAGTTGCTGTTGCAACTCTACCTGAATTTAAAGAAAAATAGCACATGCAAAAACCTTCTGTGGTCTCCCCAAGTACAGCTATGATTAATAACTGAACTACGCTGTCTTCTCCATTCAAAGGAAAGCCTAAGGGGACTTAGTGCCAGCCTTCCTAAAGGGCAGTTTACCAACAGAGCAGAGCGCTGGCTGCGGTTAGAGCACATGGGCAGACAAAAAGAAGGCAGGGCCGGTGCTTGTCCACTCACTTTCATGGGTGCTGCCTGCAGATGGAGTTTTAGTGGTAGCACTTATGGATGAAGATCACCATAACTGGGTGTTGGTGAGGAGAGAGGTTTTCCACCTATGTGACATCTTTCTGAACTCACCCATCAGCTTTTTCATAATTTCCTCTTCTGTCTCACTAACTGCTACTTTAAAAAGATTTATTCTGATGTTTTAATTACTCAAAATCAAGGTGCCTAATTTAATACTTCTCTAAAGAGTGTCACAGTCCTAAAAGTTGAGAAAATGTGAAAGAGGCCTGGATAATGGAAACTTGGGCTGGTCCATGGCTCACAGGACTAACTCAACCCTAAACTTGATCCCATCATTAGCATGCTGTGTGACCTAAGACTAGGCTCCTAGCCTTTCTGTGTCTCAGTTATTTTAGTGCCAAGTGGAGATGGACAACTTCTCTCCCTTACATTTGTGACGATTAAATAAAATAAATCTTATCTAATGCAACTATAAGACGCTTTTGGCCCTCTTTAGTACATGGTAACAGTTCATCTAGAAACTCAAGCCAGTTTGATTCCGGAGGTAATTATCATTAGATTTCTTGAGCTCCAACCATCACAAGGATTTCCCAGCTTGTTGAGCACTGTAAGGTGTTATACAGGCCTCTCTGTGAAATTCCAAGCCCGTTCACAGCAGCAGCACTTGGAAGCTTGTTAGAAATGCAAATCCTTGGACTCCATCACAGTCCCAGTGAAAGGAACACCTGGGAGGTGAGGCCCAAGGACTTAACCACAAATTCTTCTAGATTCCTATCTTCAAGAGGTACAGCTTAATCCTTCCCTCACCCCGAATGTGGGTGGCTAGGTTTGGCAGTAGCTTTTAACAAATAGATTACGGATAGACATAATGAGATTGCCCTCAGCAATTAGGTCAGAAAACTACTGGGTCCCACAAAATTCCTGACCATCATGCCTCAAAACTATCAACGTCATTAAAAGCAAGGAAAATTGGAGAAGGTGGCATGGCAGAGAGGAACCCAAAGAGATTATGACAACTAAATGTAATGGACTCTCCTGGATGGAATTCTGGGGTAAAAAGAAGAAGAAGTAGAAGGAGGAGGAGGAGGAGGAGGAGGAGGAGGAGGAGGAGGAGGAGGAGGAGGAGGAGGAGGAATATTAGGTTTAAAAACTAAGGTCCTGGACTCTGGACCAAATGTTTTTAATAATCATATATATTGGTTCATGAGTTATAATAAACGTACCAGCATGCTTAGCATCCATTTCCTTTCCCTCTTTTTTTCTCCCCTCCCCCTTCCCTTCTCTCCTTCTCTTTCTCTAATTTTTCCTCCTCTCACTCCCCTTCTTTCTCCTCTTCCTCACAGTTTGGAAGCAGATGCTCCCACTGAATAACCTGGAGACACCATAGCTCTGGTTCGAGGCCTTGATTCATACCCTAATACAATCTCTGACTCTATGTTAAAACCCTTAGCCAAGGGAGATACCCTGGGACACTTAAAACCCAAATTTCCAGTTTGTGGCCATAAATGCTTGTTTCCAGCTGCTAAGCTGGTGACGATTTGTGATGCAAAAAGAATGAACTCATATGCAAGCCCCCAGGATTTTGATATGTGAGCCCCTCTCCACCCTAAATCTACATCCCTCCTATCAAATGCCTCAGATTGCAGTTAATCACTTAAATAGGAAGGGAAGCCTTCCCTATCTGAGAAGTCCATCCCTCCCCCACACTACATGGTTTCCTAATAAATAATACTTCCCATTCTAACCTTCCCAACAATGTGCTATACCATTATAAATGCTCCCTTTCATACTAGTGTTCTGCATAAGTACCTATCATTATTTAAAGTCACAAAAATATTCATCAAATGTTGTAAGAGGCCCCTTGTTTGTCCCCAGCTGCTCAGCCCCGAAATAATCACACAGAAACCATATTATTTGCAAAGCTGTTTGGCCAATGGCTTAAGCATATTTCTGGCTAACTCATATCTTAAATTAACCCATCTCTATTAATCTGTGTATTGCCATGAGGTTGTGGCTTACTGGGTAAAGTTCCAGCGTCTGTCTCCAGCAGGGCTACATGGCTTCTCTGACTCTGCCTTTCTTCTCCCAGTATTCAGGTTAGTTCTCTCTGCCTACATCTATTCTGCTCTGTACAGGCCCAAGACAGTTTCTTTATTAACCAATAGTATTCACAGCATACAGAGGGGAATCCCACATCAATCAAATAAAAATGCACAAAACTGGACCTGGAGATCATATGGCCTACCTGTAACTCCAGCTCTAGAAGATCAGATGCCCTCTTCTGACCTCTGTTAGTAGCTGCAGACACATTTTAATAATCTCTATAAAACGCATCATCTCTTTCATTGGTAACTACTCTCACTCTTGTTCACATCTCCATGAACTGTATTTATGCTTTGGATAAAAAAATAGACCATGTGGGGGCTTGAAGAGATGGCTCAGTGGTTAAGAGCATTGCCTGCTCTTCCAAAGGTCCTGAGTTCAATTCTCGGCAACCACATGGTGGTTTACAACCATCTGTAATGAGATATGGCCTGCAGACATACACACACAAAGACAGAATATTGTACACATAATAAATAAATATTTTAAAAAATTATAAAAAAATAGACCATGTTAGTTGCAATAATGAGAAATATGGGCTAACCTGAAAACTAATGAGCTTAATTCTGATTCGTAGCTTTAGTTCTTGGTTCAAGACAAGATGCTGTTATGAGGTGCCCATAAGAGATGGACACATAGACAGAATCTTAACAATTGTGTTTTTATTTTATCTTGTTTTGTTTTGTTTGTTTATTTTTTAAGACCAGGTTTCTCTGTACATCCCTGGCTGTCTTGGAAGTCAAGGTGTAGATCAAGTTGTCCTTGAACTCAGAAATCCACCTGCCTTTGCCTCTTGACTAAAGGCTTGCCACCACACCCAGCTAGAGTAAGGGCTAGATAAAGGCAAAAAAAACTCCTCCTAGTATCTTGGCAGTTGCAGGGGAGGTTTTGTGCAAGCAAGCAGATTAACAGAAGCTAAGATAAGCAGTTAGGTGGAGGGAGTGGGGTTTCTGCACAAACAAGTGATTTAACAGAAGTTAAACTAAGTTAACTGGGGCATCTTGACCTCAGGTTGGATAATTTTTCACAGGGCTTCCCAATCAAGGGGATTAAATTCTAGTCAAACCTAATGTGCCTTTAGCAAGAACAGAAGTGGCGGAGGAAACACTGTACTCTCTTGACCTGTCACAACACCTGATAAAAGTTAAGCCAATGGAGAAGGAGGAAACATTTTGTAGGGCCTTGAAGCTTCTGAAACAGTCCTCTTAACCTCCAACAGTTTTCCTTCTCTCTACCTTCGCCTTATCTCTGAGTGCAAGCAAAGAAGAAAGTAGTAACAATTTGCAACATCTTGAGAGTAGGAGAAAGCTGGCATTGCAGAATGTAGAGCAGAAACTGGAAGAAAATAGGTCCTCAATGGTGGTATTAAGCTATTATCAAAGCAACCCCTATGCCTTCTCTGAACTTCAGGCTCTACGGGCCAGTACATATCCTTAGGATTTAGACAATCTTGAGTAGATTTATATTACTTCAAAACTGTACTGGCCTTCATGCCAAGAAGTCTCAAGATGTTAGAAATCTTTCACTAATGGTTAATATTAGGTTGTAGGGTTTTTTTTTTTTTAACTCTTTGTGGTCTCACCACCCAGCTCCCAAATAAATACATGGAGAATTATTCTTACTTATGAATGCCTGGCCTTAGTTTGGCTTATTTCTAGCTTGCTTTTCTAACTTAAATTATCCTTAAATTATATCTATTTGTAACTACATTTTGCCTCTGGACTTTTTATCTTTCTACCTTTCTTTCTTTTTTTCAAGACAGGGTTTCTCTGTAGCTTTGGAGCCTATACTAGAACTAGCTCTTATAAACCAGGCTGACCTCAAACTCACAGAGATCTGCCTGCCTCTGTCTCCCAAGTGCTGGGATTAAAGGTCTGTACCACCACTGCCCAGTTTTCCCTTTCTTTATTTTATATATCTTTCTTTCCTCCACGGCTGGCCCCTGACACTCTCCTCTCCTTCTCCTTTTCTCACTCCTCCTCTTCTTCTCCTAATTTATTCTTTCTGCCCAGCAGCCCCACGCATCCATCTCCTACCTAGCTATTGGCTGTTCAGCCCTTTATTAGACCAATCAAATGTTTTAAGCAAGCAAAGTAACATAGTTTCACAGAGTTAAGCAAATGCAACATGAAAGAATGTAACACATCTTTGCATCATTAAACAAATGTTCCACAGCATAAACAAATAGAACACATCTTCTGATGGAGGTGGTTCTTGTATTTTATCTGTTGCTTTTATTGGTTAACTAATAAAGAAAACTGCCTTAGCCCATTTGATAGGCCAAACCTTAGGAGGGTGGAGTAAACAGAAGAGAATGCTGGGAGAAAGAAGCTGAGTCAGGAGTCGCCATGATTCTCCCACTCCAGACAGACGCAGGTTAAGATCCTCCCTGGTAAGCCAGCTCGTGGTACTACACAGAATATTAGAAATGGGTTAGATCAATATGTAAGAGCTAGCCAATAAGAGGCTGGAGCTAATGGGCCAGGCAGTGATTAAAAGAATACAGTTTCCGTGTAATTATTTCGGGGCATAAGCTAGCCATGCGGGCGGTCGGGTGCTGGGGACGCAGCCCCGCCGCTTGTATTACAACAATCTTCAACTAGTATTCCACAATATTTCCCCCTTCTTGTCTAAATAAAAATGAAAGGTTTTTAATTTAATATAGTAAAACTATACACAACAAAAAGTTATCAAGTAAGAATTACATTTACAATATTCAGTCCATTTCAAATTCAGAGAAAATAATCCATGGTGAAGGCACATTTAGGGGTCCATGAGAAAACTGAGATAATGGCCAAGTCCTGGGAAGACCTTTCTTGATAGACATCACCTGTCAAGATTCAGGAGGTCTCCCCTAATCAAACCAGATCCATATTAATTCTGAAATAACCCACAGCCTCTTGTTTCTTGTGGAAACAAAAGCATAAACTCTTCCCCTAAAGCATTTTTAATTTCCATTTGACAAGTAGATTCTTTTACTTCCATTTTAAAGTTAAAACATTCTTAAAATATCTAGACTGGTTTATTTCAGCAGTCACTCTTTCAATCCCATGTTTCCCAGCAACTGTCTTTTGCTTATCAGCATTCAAAAAATTAAAAAAAAAAAAAAACACAATGGCATACAGGATCCAGATTCCCTATGTATTTCCCATCTCTATGTGACTTATTCTTTTTTTATATTACTTTATTTCTCTCTTTAAAGACTATTATTTTAAACTATTTCTTTCTATGACTGTCTATACCCATTTTCTTTCTTAAGCCTTTGCACATTGTTAAACACACTGTAGCTTAGAGTTTTTTCTTTCTGGATCTATCTATCTATCTTTAGTGCATATCTCTAGTCTTTTTTGTCTGCATGAGCAAAAAACTGCTAAATGGGATGGCTAGGACCTCCACTGCAGCTTTAGTGGCTGGTTCCACCCACCTCTTTGAGAGCCCGTCAGAGATGCATTTGACCAGGAACTGCATTTTAAATCACCCCTCCCCTATGATGGCATTGCAACAGGCATTTTTGGTTGGCTCTTTTTTTTTCTACTTAACATACTGGCTGCTCAAGGGCTTACTGTGAGGCTGAGACTCTTAAAGAAGCTGTATCTGTTTTGTTGTTTTTTTTTTTCCTCAGCTTTCTCAGACCCTATGTGGAAATTAGGGCTTCACGTTGGATTACCAAAATATAGGTTTTCTTTTTTCTTCTTTGAGAGCCTACCACCCAGCTCCAAAATAAACACATGAAGAGTTAGTCTTACTTATGAATGCCCAGCCTTATCTTGGCTTGTTTCTAGCCAGTTTTTCTAACTTAAATTATCCTGTCTTTAACTATGTTTTGTCTCTGGGTTTTTTTCTCTTCTTTATTGTATATATTTTTCTTTCCTTCTTACTACATTGATGGCCCCTGGTGACCTCCTCTTCTCCTTTTCTTGCTCCTCCCTCTCCTTCTCCGATTTGTTCTCTCTGCCTGGCAGCCCCACCTATCCCTCTCCTGCCTAGCTGTTGGCAATTCAGCTCTTTATTAGACCAATGAGGTATTTTAGGCAGGCAAAGTAACATACCTTTACAGAATTAAACAAATGCAATAAATGATTGCAACACATTTTAAACTAATATTCAACAACATTAGATATCTTGCTAGCTCTGCACATGAGAATTTAAGAGTTTGATTTAAAATAAAGTATTATAATGCTTCTTGTGCCCAAGATATAGAACAAAATCATATCATGTAATATCCATGAAAAGAAAAACAATAAGGGAGGGGGGGCCGAAGAGATTGCTCAGTGGTCAAGCTGCTCACTGCTTGTTCTTGCAGTGGACCCTGGTTTAACTCCCAGCCTTCATAGAAAGGCTCACAACAACCTGTAACTCCATTTTCAGGGGATCCTCCACCCTATTCTGGCCTCTGCAAGTACTGCACACAAGTGGTACTCTTACATGCATAAAGGCAAAACACTCATGCACATAAAATAAAAATAAACAAATAATTTTAAAAGAGATTGGTTAAATAAATTATGACACATACATTCAATAGTCAGTTATCTTGTTACTAAGGATTTGTTGTAAGGGCTGGAGAGGTGGTGTCACAGTTAAGACTACATACTGATCTTGTAGAGAACTGGAGTTTGGTTCTTAGCATCCATGTTAGGTGGCTCACAAGCAACTGTAAGGCCAACTCCAGGGGATTCTACACCCTCTTCTGGCCTCCACGGACACCACACTAGTGTGTACACACTTACATTCACATACACATATACACATAATTTTTAAAATATCTTAAAAATTCATTGTATGAAAATCCACACGGGAACATTAAAAATTCATCTGCTTTAAGAAAGGAAAAGCAAGATATAAAATTATGCACTAATTTTCACTTGAACTATTTATAAAGAAAACATATAAGCTTTGCATAGAATAAGGTATAGGAAAGATACAAAGCAAAATGCCAACGACTCAAGTCCTTAACTTTTTGAACCTGTTTTCTTATCAGTAAATAGGTGCTTCTGCCACCTGCTACTTGGAAAACTTGGCATTTCTTACACTAACAAGACCAATGATATCTTTATCCACCCAATTTGTTTGATAAGGTGCTACCTCTCCTCCTATCCCAACCAATATTGAAACTGAACCTGACACTGGGGCGGGATGTGGGGGAAGCACATCTTTGATCCCAGCACTTGGGAGGCACAGGCAGGCAGATCTCTGAGTGTAATGATTATATAGATTATTATATTATTAGTAAAAACTCAGGAGTTGGATATGGGGTTAAAACCTGATAGCTCAGAGAAACGGCAAAGAATCAAGCAGTGACCTCCCCCATCTCTCTCCTTCTTTGATCCAAAATACCACAAATCTTTCGAACCCCTCCCTACTACTTCCTGTGTCTCTCTATATGTCCTGGGTCCTCTAAAACCTCTATGACTGATTCTGGTCAACTAGTAGTAGTTCTATCCTCTGGTTAAAAGTAAACTTTATTGACAGTCTCAGTAGTGTCAGAGTATGATCAAAATATCCCACAACATCTGAGTTTGAGACCAACCTGATCTACAGAGCGAGTTCCAGGACAGCCAGGAATACACAGAGAAACACTGTTTCAAAAAACGAAAGAAAGAAAGAGAGAGAGAGAGAGAGAGAGAGAGAGAGAGAGAGAGAGAAATTGAACTTGACTTAGATGAATTTCCAAGTTGTTAAGATTTCCATCAGGGTCAAGGTCTCATTCAGTTGCCAAGGCTTTTCTCTCTGCCATGATTGATCTGAAGTCTTGTGTAAGGATGGGAGATGATGCCAAACCAAGTAGAGAGTAGGCATGTTCTATAAAATTAGAATTTCTTTACACGGATGAGCCTCATGGAAAAATCATAACTACAGCGCCCTCATCCTTGGTGCACATGACTGGTGGCAAGTGAGAAAGCACTACTTTCCTTTGCTCTAACACACTGAGGGCTTTAGAGTGCTTGCCATTGAAATCTGGACTCTCCCCACTCAAGAAAGATTCCTGAGGTAGGAGCAGGGATGGCCCTATAATCCCTGCACTTGGGAGGTGAAGGTAGGCGGACCAAGAGTTCATGGCCAACCTTAGATATATAACAAGTTCAAGGCTAGCCTGGGTTATAAAACCAATCTTTAAAAAACAAGAAAGAGGAGGAGGCATAGGAAGAGAAGGAGACAAAGATAGGTTTTGTTTTTGATTTTGGTTCTGGTTCTGGTTTGGGTTTTTTGAGACAGGGTTTCTTTGCATAGCCTTAGCTCTCTTGGAACTTGTTTTGATAATAGCCTTGTCCTTTGATAGCAATGTCAGCGCAGTCAGATTGATAATTTTGGTTGGATGGACCTTCAGCCATGTCATAGGCCACCAGTAAACTATCACCTTTCCCAACTAGGGAGTAGGATCAGCCCTAGATACACATAGCCCTACATGGTCCTCCTGCAAGATTAGGAAGTTCTATCATTTCCTGATGCTATGGTAATAGATGAGTTGTCTAACTTCTTGGAGCCTCGACTTCCTGATCTGAAAATGGAAGAGTGAAGTCATGAAGCTGTTCTTGTGAGTTTAGCGTGAGAACTGAAAAGAGTCCGCTCCAGCTGTCAATCATATTTCAGTTGTTTGAGGGGGGTCACTGCTGCTGTTTCACGTCCAAATAGCTGTCATAGTGTAGGCAAACATCTGACCTTGAAGTGTCCCTGTCAGATCTTCCACACTGTCTGAGTGTGGGGCAGTTACTTCATCTTTCCTCACCTGTAAAGTAAGGAAGTTGGACTTGAGCTGACCCCGGAAAAGGAGACCGTGGGTTGATTAGAGGAGCATTGGCTGCTATAATAAATTATTTACCCATGCCAGCATCGTCACCTGAGGCTATTGTGCCTTAGGCACTCACTAACTTATTCAGCAGATCCTAACGAAAGAGTTAGGACAAGTAACGTCCCAAGGAATAAGAAATCATTTTATTTTATTTGAGGAACTAATTTCCAAAGGCAAAGGAGAAAAAAAATAGTAAGGAAAGGGTTAAGTGCCTGCAGCAAAATGTTCAAATAAAAGCGATGTCTGTACTGAAGATGCTATTCAAAGTCGAGTTTAGAGCTCTGAAATTGCTCTGCAATTATTCCAGCTCTTATTCCCCAACAGAAAGCAGTCTTTCTTTTTTTTTGAGACAGGGTTTCTCCGTAGCTTTTGAAGCCTATCCTGGAACTAGCTCTTGTAGACCAGGCTGGCCTCGAACTCACAGAAATCCGCCTGCCTCTGCCTCCTGAGTGCTGGGATTAAAGGCGTGGGCCACCACTGCCCGGCCAGAAAGCAGTCTTAGGATACAAGTCAGGCTTGCACAACCTGTCGTACAGACCCTTTCTCTCTTTCCCTCGGGATGGCTTCATTCCCTCACTGTATTTTTTTTTTGTTTTTTGTTTTGTTTGTTTTTTCTTCTAAGCACTTCTGTTGTCACTAGTTCCAGTGAGGAGAGTCACTTCTTTCTCAGGTAAGTTTGGTTTGGCAGCACCACCCAAGCTGTTCCTGCTCCCATTCTGACATCATGCCACCTTCAGCATAGAAGTTTCACTCCCGTGTGTAGGCATAGGCAAGAAATTCCTTTTGGATCAAGCACAAGCTGAATTTCAGTAGAAAAAAAAAAGCAATGCTGTCTATTTCCCTTAAACTTTAACCCAGTGCTTTTTCTGGCAGCCTTCCTGGCTTCTCCCAGGCAGAAGACTTACCTGTTACCTTTATTACACTTCTCTGGGAACGTGCCTGCCGAACTATCATCCTATTGTCCTTCATCTGCACAGGTGTGGCCATGTCCCCAGCAAATGGCTGCTGTGTTCTCAGCGTACAGGAATGGCAGTGAACTTTTTCTTAACTCAGACTCCCTGGAGATCCAAAGTTTCTCCACCAATACCAAAAGGATGAGAAGAGGCCGGCAAAAGACCAAGTGAATTCACAATTCAAGTTTGAATAATCAGGACCTGGTGGACTTGGTAGCAAGCAAGGAGTAGAGAGCTCAGAAAAATCCGTGATGGGATGGTCTGGAAAAGCCAAGAATACAGCGAGAAGCTCTGCTGTGGTCTGAATGTTTGCGCGCTGCCCCCAGGACATACGCTGACGTATCCAACCTGCAGTGCACTGCAGCGAGTCTGGAGTCTCGTGACTGGGATTAGTACTCATGTAAAAGAGAATCCAGACAGCTACGATTTTCCTTTCACTATGAGTGGCCCCTGCAAGAAGATTCTGTCTGTGAAAAAACAGGACCTCCTAAAACACCACATCTGCTTGGCACCTTGATCTTGGCCTTGTAACCGCCAAAACTATGAGAAGTGAATTTCTGTTGTTTGTAAGTCATGCAGTCAATAATAGTATTCCGTTAGAGTAGCCCAAATGGAGTGAGTGTGTGTGCGTGTGCGTGTACATGTTCTTAACAGGGTTAGTGCACATGCGCACACTTCCCCAGCTGTGCTGCTTTTCCTGAAGACACCATCGTCGCTAGTGTCTGCCAGATGTGCTCCTGTTGTATTTACTTTTCCCACTGCTGTGACAATCCCTGACAAAATCAAAATAAAGGAAGAAAGGTTTATTTTGACTCACAGTCTGAGGCAGCAGTTCTCAACCTGAGGGTCAAATGACCTTTTTGCAGAGGTCAACTAAGACCATTGGAAAACATAGATATTTACATTACAATTCATAACTATCACAATTACAGTTACAAAAATAACTTTATGGTTGGGGTCACCACAACATGAGGGACTGTACTAAAGGGTCACAACATGAGGAAGGTTGAGCTGCACAGGTGTGAGAGCATGTAATCAACCCAATATGGCAGGAATTTAGCACAGCTGGTCCCATTGCTCCCACAGTCAAGAAGCAAGAATAAATGAATGCTAGCACCCCACTTCTTTCTCCTTTATTTTTCCTTTTTATTTAGTCTTGGACTCTAGGCTGTGGGATAGTGCCACCCAGTTTCAGAGCTGGTCTCAATTCAACTTCTCTGGAAATGTCCTCACAGATACACCCCAAATTGTATCTCCTAGGTGATTCCGAACTTGGTTACCTTGACAGTGCAAATGAACCCTCACAGCCCCTATTATCCAGTATGGAGGCAGATTTCTGCTAAGCTGCCGCTGATTGTACAGTCAAGAGATTCTTTTGAGCCCTATGTAACGACGTAAATGAATGCAGACAGATTATAAAAATATATACAGCTTTAATGGGGAAATAGACTTACAGGACCACAGGTTACTGCAGAGAACAGGAAAGCAGAAAAAAGAGGGCTGCTGGGATCACACCAGCAGATTTATCAGTAAACATTAGCCCGAGGCGAACATGCCCCCTAATGGGTGGGGCTATATCCCTACATCTCCCTCTTTTGTCTAAATAAGACAGAACTAAACCAAATACAACTATATACAATAATAACAAATAATAAATATAACAAACAATATTGAGAACAAAAGTTTTGCTAAACATTCTATCTCAAGGAATCTAAATAACAGAGAGAGTAACTACAATTATATAATCTTCAACTCCGTCAAAGATCTGAGAAGGGAATAAATATTACTTAACAAACGAGAGATATCCAAAATGTGTAACAGTTGACAGAGACAACTGACTACCTGGGCAATCACCCAAAGTCTCGTTTACAATGTTGAGTCAACCAACTTTGGCTAAGGCCTAACATAACTGACATACCATTCTTAGAACTATCCTACCCTGTCTTGGCAGGATAAGACAATCCTGTTACATCCACTTAGGGATATTCTGTATCTTTGTCAGAAGTTGAGGTATGGGCTTTTCTTAACCCAAAGGCCAGTTCTGCCAAGAAGACAAGCTCCCAGTGGAGTGTCTTTGGTGCTCGACATTCTCTCGGGAGTAGAGTGGCGTTGCCAGGAGTAATTGTGTCTCGTTGGCATAGAAATTTTAGGTTAGATTAAAGGCCATTTTCTACAACTCTTCAAAGAGGCTGAAGATCATATCTATATTAGATATAATCTCTATGTATCTAAAAGACCTGATTAACCTAAAAATAAATATGACAAACATATAATTCTCAATACCTATCTAACTTGAAGACTAAAAGAATAAACAACTGTGCAATATATGAAGACAATGATCTTCAACTGTAAACAATGTCATAGTATCAGAGGTAGAAATGTACATTGTAATATGGTAGATGTATCAATACAATATAGACAAAGTTATAAGCATACTCATACAAAAATAGATGTAGGAACACTCACATTCAATATTCAATATATCAATATACAAGAAACAGTACCAATACAATTTTCTATAAACAGTAATTCACAAATACCAATCATCCCATAAAACCAGTTAATCCCCCTTCTTCTTTTTTTTTTTTGAAAATACCCCTAATTCCATAAAAATATCACCCCATCCCCTCAACCCTAAACCAACCACTAAAAGATGTCCCTAACCCTGAGAGCAAACTCTGTTGGGAGAGGGGATGTCGTCCTCTAAGATTGCTTTTAGCTGACATGGGGGCGATGTGCTTCTTAGGGGGTCCTGTGAAAGCAAATGATGGTAAAATTCCCAATTTAACTTTTGACCTAAGAAAATTGTAACTAGTCTCTGAGCGTTTTGAGAAGGTCCGGCCAGAGTGTTGTCAAAAATGTGCACCATTCGAAATTGTCTCGTGTAGTTGCTACCAAAAAACAGGTCTAATATTAGCGCTTTAAAAAAAAAATTCATGACATCATAAAAACCAGATTGAGTTGATGTCGTGGGGCCCCATCTTTATCCTGGAAACTTCGAAGATTACTGTAGGAAAATTTGTTGCTTGTTATGGGAAATTTAAACATTAACAACAAGGACATATACTGACATATAAAGAAAGACACAGATATGAGGAAAGGCAAAGAAAGTTTAAGACACACACACACACACATATAAATATTCAGGGTCCCTTACATTCTTTGAAGATGGGTATTTTCCTGTGGAGATAAGAAGAGAACCCTGCCCCCAACCTATCTGTATTACTTACCATCAGTATGATCGCCATCCATGTGATTGAATTGTTATTTATCTTTTCCAAGTGACTTCTCTTCATCAAAACGAACCTTTATTAATTTTGATGATATCCACAATTTTTCCTCACCTGTGGAGACAAGAGCAAATCCCCTTCCCCATCGCAGCACATCTCCTGGTTTCCATTGTGAGGTCAGCACATCCTTGAAATAAACTGGTTGATTTAGTTCAGTAGACTTTTCCATTATCCAATGTCTTTCTGCAGCCAATGTTCCCTTCTCATTAGCGTTGAGAAAATTCAAGGTTAACAAAGCATTATGTAACCTATTTCTGGGGGTGTTTTCCACCCCTTTCTGTTTGTTCAACATATCCTTTATAGTTCGATTTGATCTTTCTATGACTGCTTGACCTGTAGGATTGTATGGTATACCTGTAACATGCTTGATATTTTAATAATCAAAAAACCGTTTCATTTTCCTAGAGACATAAGCAGGACCATTATCTGTCTTTATTTGTGTAGGTATACCCATGATAGCCATGACTTCTAATAAATGAGTGATTACTGAATCAGCTTTTTCTGAACTTAAAGCCGTTGCCCATTGAAAGCCTGAATACGTGTCAATGGTGTGATGAACATATTTTAATTTGCCAAATTCTGCAAAGTGGAACACATCCATCTGCCAGATTTCATTCCTTTGGGTGCCCTTTGGATTAGCCCCTGTAGGCAGTGGCGTTTGGTTATAGAAAGAGCAAGTAGGGCATTTCTTTATAATCTCCTTAGTTTGTTGCCATGTAATAGAAAACTCTTTCTTCAAACCTTTGCTATTAACATGATGTTTTTTATGAAATTCAGAGGCTTGTAGCATACTACCAATCAATAATTGATCAATTTCTGCATTACCTTGTGCTAGAGGACCTGGCAGACCCGTATGGGATCGGATGTGTGTTATGTACATAGGGCAAAGCCTGTTCCTAATCAAATCTTGCACCTGGATAAACAATGAGGTTAGTTCTGTATCATCAGGTATAAATTCAGCAGTTTCAATATGTAAAATAACTCTTTCTGCGTATTGCGAACCAGTAACTATATTAATAGGTTCTTTAAAATCCCTTAGCACCATAAGAATGGCATATAATTCTGCCTTCTGGACAGAATCATAAGGACTTTGTTCCACCTTACCCAAGTCTTCTGATTTGTAACCTGCCTTCCCTGATTTATTGGCATCAGTATAGAATGTATGGGCTCCAGTTATTGGAGCATCATGGATGATTTGAGGAAGGATCCAAGAAGTTCTCTTTATGAAGTTAAGCCTCTTGCTTTTTGGATAGTTGTTATTAATGTCTCCCAAAAAATTAGCAGAAGCTCTTTGCCATGGTTCATTATCTTCCCATAATTTCTTTAGTTCATCAGCAGTGAAAGGCACTAATTTCTGCTGGGTCTATGCCTGCTAGTTGACGAAGTCTCAACTTGCCTTTTATAATTAACTCAGAGACTTTTTCCACATAAGTTTTCAGTTTCTTACTTGGTTTATGTGGTAAAAAGATCCATTCCAAGATAATATCATCTCTCTGCATTAAAATTCCTGTAGGGGAAATTTTTGATGGTAGTATGACGAGAATACAATCAAGCTCTGGATTTACCCTGTCCACATGTGCCTGTTGTAATTTTTCCTCAATCATTGTCAGTTCCTTTTCTGCTTCAGCTGTTAATTCTCTGGGACTGTTTAAATCTTTGTCACCATCCAAGGTTTTGTTCAAATGAATTATTAGATCAGGTGTTATCCCAATAGCTGGTCGTAGACTGGAAATGTCCCCTAACAGTCTTTGAAAGTCATTAAGAGTCCGTAGGCGATCTCTCCGAATTTGTGCCTTTTGTGTCTTAATTTTTTGCAAACCTATTTTATAACCTAAATAATTAACAAAATCTCCCTTCCGAATCTTTTCAGGAGCAATTTGCAATCCCCATTTAGGTAAAAGTATTTTTATTTCTTCAAACAGTCTGTTCAAGGTATCCATGTTTGAATCGAATAACAAAATGTCGTCCATGTAATGATATACTATCGATTTTGGAAATTTCTTGCGTATTATTTGTAATGGTTGATTCACAAAATATTGGCACAGGGAGGGGCTATTTAACATACACTGGGGGAGGACGGCCCAGTGGTACCTCCTCGAAGGTTGAGAATTATTATAAGTAGGCACTGTGAAGGCAAATTTTTCTCTATCTTCTTTTTGTAAAGGTATAGTGAAAAAACAATCCTTTAAATCAATAACTATGAGAGGCCATCCTTTTGGCAATAAAGAGGGCAAAGGAATTCCAGATTGCAGAGGGCCCATAGGTTGAATAACCTTGTTGATAGCCCTGAGATCTGTCACCATTCTCCATTTACCTGATTTTTTCTTAACCACAAATACAGGAGAATTCCAAGGGCTGGTAGATTCTTCTATATGTCCAGCATCTAATTGCTCCTGTACCAACTGTTCTAAAGCCTGTAACTTTTCCTCAGCTAAAGGCCATTGTTTCGTCCATATTGGTTTCTCAGTCAACTATTTTAGAGGCAAGGCTGTTGGTATCTCTGAAGGGACATCAATTGCTTGTTCTTGTACAGCCCGAATGGCTGGTTTTCTCCGTTTGTAATATCTTTTAATATTATTCTCAGAAATATAGGCTCTAGAAGTAGCAGGAATGTTAATTTGGGTATTCCATTGTTGTAATAGGTCATGACCCCATAAATTCATTGCAATTTTGGCTACATATGGCCTTAATTTTCCTATTTGTCCCTCTGGTCCTATACATTCAACCCATCTCGTGCTCTGCCTTATTCGAGATAGGGTTCCAATTCCCAGGAGCTGAACATTTGCATTCTGAAGAGGCCAATACAGATGCCAAGATTCTGGGGTAATGATACTTACATCCGCACCTGTGTCCAGCAGGCCAGTAATAAAAATGCCATTTACACACACTCTCAGCTTTGGTCTTTGATCATTTATAGAAGTTTGCCAAAACACACGGAACTCATCTTTCTGATCATTATTGCTTGTAACAGTAGGCATGGGGCTTCCTAATTGTCCTGACGAGGCACGTTCTCTGCAGAAACTGGAAATGATTGAACCATGTTTGCCATGGGGGCCTGTGAGGCCCCCCCCTCACGTTTCCCGTCTGTATCAGGTTGCCTTGTCTATCTCTTGTAGACCTGCATTCATTCGTCCAATGTCTGCCTTTTCCACATCTTCTACATAAACTTAAGGCTGAGTCCTCCTATTTCTGTTATTTCTAGAAGATTCATTATTATTATTTCTGAAAATCCGTTGTCTACAATTCCTTTTCATATGACCCATTTTGCCACAATTAAAACATTTGGTATTCTGATGTCTCCTTTTACCATTGGAAATTGCTTCTTCTACCCATGCTTCAGTGCCATAGTCAAATGTATCAACATTCAGTGTATGCAAGACTCATTCTTCCAATGGCGCTGATCTGAGCTTTAAAGGTCCCAAAATCCTTTTGCATTCCACATTTGCATTTTCATAAGCCAAAGACTTGATCATTATACGTCTTGCTTCTGGGTCAGATATCCCTATTTGTACAGCTTTAGTTAGTCTTTGTAAAAAGTCATTAAAGGGTCCTCTCTGACCCTGTTTAAATCTGACAAATGATTCCATTCTCTGTCTTGGGTCTTGCACCCTGTCCCAAGCCCTTAAGGCTGCTGTAGTACACATGGAGAGTGTGTTTTCATCCAAATTAGCTTGTTCCTGGGGGTCGGAAAAGAGCCCCTCTCCTAGAATTTGATCTAGGGAAATCTCAATTCCCTTTGCTCTTTCCTGCTGTTCTAAAAGTCTAGCCTCTTGCCTGAATAAGCATTTCCATTCCAATTGCGGTCCACTCTCAAGTACAGCAGAGCTCAGCTGTAACCAGTCAGAGGGAGCTGCTTTGCTTGTCGTGGCCCAAGATCTTAGCATCTCTTTAAAAAAAGAGGCATGCATCCCAAAAGTCATTACAGCCTGTTTAATTTCTTTGAGATCATTCATACGGACAGGTTCCCATGTATCTTCCTTGATGACCCTAGGGTTTCTGGAACCAACCACTTTCTCTGTTGTTACTACTGGAAAGGCAGGTAGAACTGTAGGTAGAGCTTTGTGGGAATTGTCCCGGAGAGATTTACCTGCAGATGTAGTTAAAATTTGTCTTTCTACCCCTTGCTCTTCTTCATCAGAATTTAGAAATTCCTCAATCTTTTCAATTCTATTCATCATTGCCTTCTGCAATGTCTGAATCTCCTGTCCAGAATTATGTTCCAAAGCCTTCATTGAGGATTCTAAAGTATGAAGTTTGTCCATTAGAGATAACATCTCATCTTTGGACATAATTTTTGTAGCATAAACCGTGCCTTCTTGTATTGACAATCTTTCCGCCAATCTGTCATAAGCTTTAGACAAAATCTGATTGTCACATTCAGCAGTTTTGATTCTCTCAGTTAATGCTTCAGTTCTTACTGAAAGGGACTGAAGCTTACGATTCAAATCAGCTGTTCCTTCTTCCATAGTAATGAATTTCTTTTTAATACCAGCCGTTAATGTTTCAGTTCCTACTGAAAGGGACTGAAGCTTACAACTCAAATCAGCTGTTCCCTCTTCCATAGTAATGAATTTCTCCTTAACATCAGCCTGTACCTCTTCTAAATTTTGTTCAGTTTGTCGAGTTGTGTTAAACAAAGATCTGTTCTCTGCCCGGAGAACTTCAAACTGATTCTTGAGAAGATTGTTGTCATTCTCAATTGTTTTTAAGCATTCAACCTCGTCTCATAAAGACTTTATCATATTTCTATTATCAAACCAGATAGTACCAAGGAAAACTAAGAATCCCAGAAAGATCCATATCTGTGGGCTGATAGACACTTCTCGTAAAATCTCCCACATGGTACAATTGAAAAGGCTGTTAAAGTCTTGAATGGTAATGTTTTCAGACATTATTCTTATTTATAAAAGAAAATTATTTACCTGTAATGACGTTTTCCTGCCAGTGGTGGCGAAAGAAATGCAACTGAGTCCACGTGGTCTAAGCCAGAGCCGGTCTGAAACAATTAACTCAAAACGAAAATTATTGTGCTGCCTGAGAAGTTAGATTGGTCGCGGAAGAGGTCACTTTGTCTGTCACTGTGGCGGCTTTTGCTTCAAAACCGCAGGTGCTTCCGTTAATTCAGGCAGTGGGGCCTTGGAAGGCAGGCAGGGAGCAGTTAACTGCTCTGGCCCAGACTGTATCGTGGCCTGGAGCGGGGGAAGGGAAAGCGAGCTGGGACTGCGCTGTGAAAGCTAGCAGGCTATGCTCGCCCAATCGCAGTTCCTGAGCTCCGGTAGCTAACTTGCTCGCAAAGGCTGGGAAAGATCGAGCTTGCGCCCTTACCCCCCCCTGTGCCAGGGCAGGGGCAAAATAGCCTGACGTTGGACTCCAAATGTAACAACGTAAATGAATGCAGACAGATTATAAAAATATATACAGCTTTAATGGGGAAATAGACTTACAGGACCACAGGTTCCCTCGGAGAACAGGAAAGCAGAAAAAAGAGGGCTGCTGGGATCACGCCGGCAGATTTATCAGTAAACATTAGCCTGAGGCGAACATGCCACCTAATGGGTGGGGCTTATCCCTACACAAGAGATTCTTTTGAGCCCTATGACGTCTGTCCTCATCATCAGCCCTCCCATATGAAAAGCCTTCCTCTCCTCCGAGTTCAGGTCTACCCTTTTTTCTCCTACTGTCTTCTGGACACAGTCAGGTCTCTGAATGGTTGCTGCTCTTCTGCTGCTTCTAGAAGTGCCTTGGAGCTCAATCTGTGGCCCCTTTGTTTCTCTCTACTAGACAAGTCCCACTCCCCCTCTGACTTCATTTGGCCACTTTGGTGCTGATTCCTACACTTCCACTTCCATGCCAGTGTCTCAGTGATTCCCTCAAGCCCTACGTGCCAATGTTATGTCCTCTCCATCTCTTGAGTTCTCTGCTTCGCTTCAGCCCTACGGTCGTTACCCTGCTCATGGCTACATTTACTTCTCATCTGGTTACTCCAATTATACTTGGCTCCCCCTACATGCTCTCTTGCTTCCAATCTATTCTTTCATCCATTGTGGCCTGAGTGGTTTTTATAAAAGTTTCTGCATCTCATGTCACTCTCCTTTGGAGGGCCACAAGACCTTGCTTGGTCTAGTCACTGTGTTTCACTCCCTCCTTTGTACAACTCTAGCTCTTATTTTCTCTGCTCTAACAATACTAGATTCGCATTAAAATGCAATGTCTTTTCCCACCTGCAACCTTTGACCAAGATCCTCATCTGTCCGATATATTCTTTCCACCTTCAAACACAAAGTAGCTAATCTATACTCATCCTTAGAATCCCCACTCACCCTTGGAATCGCCTTCTAGTTCCTTCCATAGCACTACACATTCCTCCTCGCTGGCACAACGAGCTCTTCAAGGGAAAATAATTTGGAGTTAACGTCAGTCTTCCTCTCTGCCTAGAAGTTCCATATTGGAAGAGCCCATGCCCGTTTGCTCACCACTGAGTCTCCATGCCTAGGATTGCTTCCAGCTGAAAGCAGGAATGTCTTTAAGGTGGCTGCCTCTTCGAGCATGTCTACCAGTCATTATCCACCAGGGTTCACCAAGCCATGCCTATCGGGTTGAAGTCACTTTACTCTTCCTGTATTAGTTTCCGACAACTTCTGTACTAAATTACCACAAATTATGGCTTAAAGCAAGACATTTATTGTCTCGTGGTTCAGAAGTCAGGAAACCTAAAATCAAAGTCCATGAGCAAGTGAAGGGCAAATGGTCAATTGGTACAAAGGGTCAGTTACATAGTGCAGCGATATTCTGCTGTTCTACTGCATGGCACAGCACGTATAGCTAAAAATAATGCATTTTACATTTCAAACGAATTAAAGGGGCCAGGTATAGTGGTACATGCCTGTAATCCCAGCTACTTGGGAGGCTGAGGCAAGAGGATCACTTGAGTCCAGAAGTTCTAGGCTGTAGCGCATTCTGTTGATCAAGCGTTTGGCATCCCTATAGTGACCTCCTGGGAATGGGAGACTTCTAGCTTTTCTAAAGAGGTTGTAAACTAGCCAAGGTCAGAAATGGAGCAGGTCAAAATAGCTAAAAGAGAAGACTTTGAATGTTTTAACTAAAAAAATATGTCAAATGTCTGATTTGACCATTTCATGATGCATACATATATCAAAACATCATACTACACCTATAGTGCACACAATTGCTGTTAAGTAAAAGCAAAATAAACCTTAAAAATAGATCAAGGAATAGACAGGATGGTATTCATTCTAGAAGCTCTGGGGTCTTGTGGGCCTCACAGATGTGAGTCTGTTCCACCTTGACTAAAGGTCAGAGAGTTTGAGCTTGTTCTTGCTCTCAGTTGTTGACAAGAGGTGTGGCTACAAACAAGTGATCCTGCCCTAGGGTCTGGTTAATTAGTATTTTGAGTATACAGGTGGATCTGCTCCACCTGGACCAAAGGTCGGAGAATTCAACTCTATTCCTTACACCATGTCAGTGAAGTCTGTTGCACTCCCCACTTCCCTTTGGGAGTGAAGTATAATAAGCACATGGAAAATGAACGTGGGCAGTTCAGTAGCCGTTAAATTTCCCTCCTGATGGCGTTCTGTGTTTCTGCCTATTATTTCTCTCATATCTCTGGTCCTTTGATTTAAAAATTCTAATCTTCATGTCCCTACCCTGGAATGTGTGAATTTCGTTGAGGCTGGACCCCAACAGGGACTGACTTGTTAGGGTTTCTATTGCTGTATAAACACCACAACCAAAAGCAACCTGGGAAGGGAAGGGTTGATTTCATCTTACAATTCTCAGGTCACTCCCCATCACTGAGGGAAGTCGGGGCAGGATCTCAAACAGGGCAGTAACCTGAAGGCAGGAACTGACGCAGAAGCCATGGAGGAGTGCTGCTTACTGACCTGTTCCCTTTGGCTTGCCCAGCCTGCTTTCTTATAGACCCCAGGACCATGTGCCCGAGGATGGTATCACCCACAGTGGGCTAGGCCCTTCTGCATCACTACTCAATCAAGAAAGTGTCTCACAGGCTTGCCTGTAGGCCAATTTGATGGAGGCATTTTTCTCAGCTTAGATTGTCTCCTCTCAAATGGTTCTAGCTCGTGTCAAGTCAAAAAATGAACCAGCACAGGGGGAGTTCACCTTCATGACTGCAGTCTTCTTTTTGTTTGTTTTTGTTTCTACTTTAAAAACCTTATTTCTATATAATATGCATAAGACATAGTCTCAGATAATAATAGAATGCAATTATGTTTAACTTATTCTTACACAGTTTCGGCCAGAAACTTGGTACATGGTTTGCAATTTAAATAAGCAAGCTGAGCTGGGTGATGGTGGCACAGAAGTAGGCAGATCTCTGTGAGTTTGAGGTCAGCCCGGTCTACAGAGTGAGTTATAGGACAACTAGGGCTGTTACACGGAGAAATCTTGTCTCAAAATAAAGTCTGGTTTACCTGATTTACTTCTATCTATTATAAATGTATAAAAGTTCCTCCACCAAATGTTGCTAAAGAAGGCAGCAGAACTCCAAAACTGCAGGCTTCTCGGCTTCCAGACCTGCATCCCTCCAGCAGCTACCTCCACTGTCACCTGTCCCATCATCCTTACTATCCTGTCTCCCTCTTTTAGGGGATTTCAATCTATCCATGTGAACCAGGAAAAATCTTCCCATCTCAAGAACATCAACTTAATAATATCTGCAAGGTCTCTTATCATCTTTTGGGAGAGCGGGGGTTTGAGACAGGGTTTCTCTGTATAATAGCCCTGGCTGTTCTAAACTCTGTAGACCAGGCTGGCCTCGAACTCATGGAGATTCACCAGCTTCTGCATCCCAAGTGCTGGGATTAAAGGCATGTGCCACCACCACCCGGCTTCTAGCATCTTAAGAGAATACATTTACAGGCTTGAGGCATTGAAAGATGGATATCTGGGAGAATTGCTATGGTCTGAATGTCCCCCCACACTCTACACCCCAGATCATGGGTTAGAAACTTAATCTTCAGTACAATGATACTGCAAAGTATGGGCTCCTGGGGGTTCTTTCCTCTAGTCTTGATGGAGGAAGGTCATTGGTTAATTAATAAAGAAACTGCTTGGCCTCATAGGTTAGAACATAGGTGGGTGGAGTAAACAGAACAGAATGCTGGGAGGAAGAGGAAGTGAGCTCAGATGCAGGGCAGCTCCTCTCAGAGCCAGACGCAATGCAGCCAGCCACCAGGTCAGACATGCTGAATCTTTCCCGGTAAGCGCACCTAGTGGTGCTACGCAGATTATTAGAAATGGGCTAAATCAATATGTGAGAATTAGCCTAGAAGAGGCTAGATATAATGGGCCAGGCAGTGTTTAAAAGAATACAGTTTCCGTGTAATTATTTCGGGTGTAAAGCTAGCCAGGTGGCGGGACACAGCCCCGCCGTTACTACTACATAGTCTTGTAAATGAACTAATGATGTCATCATAAAAGGGGAAGTGGATGTCCTTTCTTCTGCTCTTCTTCCACATCAGGACAATGTTTCTTCTATCATGTGAGGCTATTGTAGCTTGCATAAGAACTATCTCCCCAAAGACTCAGATGTTGAAGACATGGTTCCTAAGTTAATAAACCCAATCATTGTCACCACCATAGACTCTGCCTTCGTCAGTGGATCAATTGATACATGAATTCATAACTTAATGGCATTGCCAGGAGAGCATGGAAACCAGGAGGTTAGCCCACTGGGGGAGTGTCTTAGGGACTAGATCTCATCTCAGGTACCCATTTGGGCTCTCTGCTGCCTAAATGCCACGATGTGAGTAGCTGTCTCTGTGATGATGTTTCAGCCTTGTCTCAGTGATGTAAAGGCTTTCACCAGGAACCAGATGCCAGGGCTTTAATCTTGGACTTTTCAGTCTCCAGGAACTATATGGAATAAATTTCCATTCTTTTTACATATCCAGCTGTGGTGGTTTGAACAGGTATGACCCCCCATAGACTGATGTGTTTGACTACTTGGTCCATAGGGAGGGCACTATTGGGAGGTGTGGTCTTGTTGGAGGAAGTGTGTCACTGTGGGGGCTGACTTTGAGGTCTCACATGTGCTCAAGCCAGTTCTTTCCCTGCTGCCTGCCTATCCAGATACAGAACTCTCAGCTTCTTGTCCAGCACCATATCTTCTATAGCTGGTGTCTATTTTACTCTTTTGGCTCTTTGGTCTTTGGTGGTCCACCACCCAGCTCCCAAATAAATATACAGAGGCTTATTCTTTTTTTATCAATGCCTGGCCTTAACTTGGCTTGTTTCTAGCCAGCTTTTCTTAATTAATTATCCCATCTATCTTTTGCCTCTGGGCTTTTATCTTTCTCTACTCTATATAATCTTCTTTACTTCTTACTTCATGACTTGCTGTGTGGCTGGCTGGCTCCTGGAGTCCTCCTCTCCTTCTTCTCTCACTCCTCCCTCTCTTCTCATTCTTCCATTTATCCTCTCTGCCCGCCAGCCCTGCCTGTCCTTCCTCCTGTCTAGCTATTGGCCATTCAGCTCTTTATTAGACCTATCAGTATCACAGCTTCACAGAGTTAAACAAATGCAACATAACAGAATGCAACACATCTCTGCATCGTTGAACAAATGTTCCACAGCACAAACAAATGTAATCATCTTCAACTGATAGTCCACGACAGTCTGCTTGCATGCTGCCACGCTCCCTGCCATGATGGTAATGGACTAAACCCCCCAATTAAATGTTTTCCTTTAAAAGAGTTGCTATGGTCATGGTGTCTCTTCACAGCAACAGAAACCCTAACCCAGCCCCACATATTTTATTACAACAACACAAAATAGATTAAGATGGAGAAGGAATATTATTCAGTCTATGACATCCCCCATACTGCAGAGGATAAATTCTTTTCAGTTTTTTGGAATAAATTCTGAATTTAGCTACCATGCGCTCTTCATATGCTTGGTGGTACTGATTTATAACTGTATCTCAGGCTCTCTTGTACATTGTTTCCATTAGTCCTTCCATACAGATCCAGATATACATATGTATGTATACATCAACCTACCACCTCTCAGCACTTGTTACACTGGGTACCACATTTCAGCATGAGTTTTGAAGCTGTGGAATATTGTGTGTGTGTATATATATATATATATATATATATATATATATATATATATATTCCACAGTGGCCACATAAATACAGCCTTCAGTTATATTTAGAACATCTTTCCAGACTCCTGCCCTCTTGCCAAGGGAGTACTATAGATTTGTTGTGGCCTGTTGGCTTCAAAACTTATGCTGATGGCTTCAATACTACAGCCAGGGGCTGGGCTGATATCCACGGCTTCTGGTACCACTGAAGGCCAAGCAGATGCACAAGATCTGGTATGCCACCTGGGGCCATGTTATTATCCAAGGGACATCTTGCAGCTGGGGCCATGCTGACCTGAGAGGCCTGCACAGTCACCCGGGGCCATGCTGACATCTGGGCCTTTTGTCCAAGTGGCTTTCTTCGTGAATGTTTGTTGTGTAATGTGTTGTTGGTCATATCCAGGGCTTCTGGCCTCCAGTACACCATCAACTCTGGACCCCCAGGAAACTCCCCGAACTTTCCATTGTCGCCTTGAGTCATATGTGACCATGGCTCTGCAGAACCGGTCCCTTCACACACTCCAGCAGGTCAAGGATGTTGAGGTGTACCAGCTCAAAGTCCTGTATGTGTACCTGAGTGGCTGCTGAGTTGGTCAGTTGGGGCCGCTAGGACCACTCCCCTCAGATGAAGGGCGGAGTCAGCTCTCCCACACCCAGGGTGAGGGGTGGGGCTGTCTTTCCCAAGTATGGGAGGGCCAACTCTCCTATTAGGGAAGGGGCTAACTTTCCCACGCTAGGGTCATAGGAGTCCGTTATATCACGGCTGACAAGAAATGGGGTCAGCTCTCTGGTGAAGAGGAGGTGACTTTCTACAGGCTAATGAGTTCCAGGCCAGCTCAGCAAGGCCCCTATACTTCAACTCATGGTTCAACAATGGTTCACAGGGGCCCCTGTGGTTAACACGAACAACCTGAGCCATGGACATCTCATGTACCCTAGCTGTGGTGGAGCCATAGACCCAGGCATGGCCCTCAGCAGCAGCCCGGGCTCTGCATGTCCCTGGCAGCTACATGTCCCTCAGACCCCAACATGGTCACAGGTGGCAACTGGAAGTAAGGCATCTTTATGGCCTTTGGTGGGAACGTAGGTCAAAGATGTCAGCTGTAGTAGGGCTATGAGCCCAGACTTGGCTCTTGGCAAGAGACCAGGCCCAGATGTCAGCATGGCCCCGGGTGACTGTGCAGGCCTCTCAGGTCAGCATGGTCCCAGCTGCAAGATGTCCCTTGGATAATAACATGGCCCCAGGTGGCATACCAGATCTTGTGCATCTGCTTGGCCTTCAGTGGTACCAGAAGCCGTGGATATCAGCCCAGCCCCTGGCTGTAGTAGGACCAAGGACCAAAAAATGGGCCCTGGCTGTAGCCTGAACCCAGACACCACTATGGCCCTGGGTGGCAGTGCTGTCCACCCCAATCTGTATGGCCTCAGTGGCAGGATGACCTTAGGGCACCAATATGGTCTCCAGTGTTGGCCCATATCCTGGGCATCTACATGGCCTTCAGGGGTAACAGGAGTCACTGACATTGACATAGACCCTGGCTGTAGTAGGACCACAGACCCGGACATGGTAACCAGCAGTAGCTTGGGCCTAGGCAACACTCTGGCCACAGGTGGCATTATAGTCCACTCAGATTGGCATGGCCCTCACCATGAAGCATCCCTTGGTCACCAATGTGGCCACAGGTGGCAGCCCAGAGCTAGGGCATCCATGTGACCTTTGGTGGCAACATTGGCCATGGACATCAACACAAACCCCAACTGCAGTAGGACCACAGACCTAGGCGTGGTCCTTGGCAGCAGCCTGGGTCCAGATGGCACCATGGCTCTAGTTAGCAGCAAAGTCCATGCTGATGGATATCACAGGGCGGTCCTTGGATACCAAAATGTCACTAGGCCCCAGGTGGGGACACAGACCCTGAGCACCCACCCAATCCTCAGTGACAACAGGCACCCTTGGACATCAACACAGACCCTGGCTGCAGAAGCGCCATGGATGTAGACATGGCCCCCGGCCACAGCTCAAGCCCAGAGGGCTCCATGGCCTCAGGTGGCAACCCAGGCCACTCAGATTAGTATGGCCCCTGCTGTACCGTGGCCCTTGGGCGCCAGCCCACATGTGGTAGCCCAACCCCTGGGCATCTT
Source organism: Chionomys nivalis (assembly GCF_950005125.1). Taxonomy (NCBI): domain Eukaryota; kingdom Metazoa; phylum Chordata; class Mammalia; order Rodentia; family Cricetidae; genus Chionomys; species Chionomys nivalis. The sequence continues at coordinate 62,461,628 of NC_080112.1, forward strand.
CACACTCTTCAGTGGTAACAGGAGCCATGGACGTCAACACAGACCATGGTTGCAGGCCCCCAGACCCAGACACAGTCCCCAGCAGCAGTTCAGGACCAGACACCACAATGGTCCCAGATGCAACTGGGCCTCCCACATCAGTCTGTTCCTCACCACCTTATTGTCTACAGATTTATGTTGTAGAATTTTTTTTAAGGTGTGCTACATTTGTTTATGTTCTGGAACATTTGTTTAACAGTGTAAAGATATGTGGCTTTTGTTTGGGCTGCATTTGTTTAATTCTGTGAGGCTGGGATTCCTTGTCTATCTAAAACAACTGAGGGTCTAAGAAAAAGATGAAAGGCCAACAGTGAGGCGGGAGAGAGGATAGAGAGGCTGGCAGGCAGACAGTGTAAGGAGTAAGAGAAATCTGGAAGGAGGAAAAGAGAAACAAGAGAACAAGGAGAGGAGGATGCTAGGGGCCAGCTGGCCAGCCATGGAGTAAGAGTGACAGTAAGAGATACAGAAGTAAGGAAAGGAAAAAGTCCAGAGGCAAAAGGTAACAGGATAATTTAAGGAAAGCCGGCTAAAAATAAGCCAAACTAAGGCCAAGCATTTATAAGTAATAACAAGCCTCCGTGTGTGATTTATTTGGGAGTTGGGTGGCAGGCCCCCCAAAAGACCTAAAGAGTGAAGAGTATTAAGAGTAAAAGACAAGCAACAACAGATTTGCCTCTCTGCACAGAACATGATCCACTCTGCCTCTCTTTCTCCCTCCCATAGCCCTTCATACATTTGCTCACCATAATGGCACCTGAATGCCAGGTGCCACAAGGCGCCAATGCTGGCCCTTAGCTTCTTCCTAACCACCCAGGACAAACTACTCCAGGCGGCTTGTGAGTCCATATCTGCCGCTTGGCCCTCTGGCTGGCTTGATTCTTACCAGAGTGAGTTCTCATTTTGGAAGAGCTAGATTAATGACCTGGAGCGTGAACTCTTATGGACCAAGGCTATCCTCCATGTTTTGCTTCTTCTGCAGGTACACATGCCCACTTGTTATTCCACCTTCCATAGTCTTCGGACAGCACGCCAGATACAGAACAGATGCCAGCACCATGTTCTCAGACTTCCCAGCCTCCAGAACTGTAGGCGGATGAGACTTCCATTCTTCCTCATTTACCTAGCCTTGGGGATCTGGTCATAGCGACAGTAAATGCACTGCGACAGAAAAGCAGAGTCACAGGAAGGGACTGAGATTCAGTCGAGCAGCTGAAGTGGCCTCCCTGTGTACCCGTGGAGCCCCAAGTCTCCTGTCAGCGCTGCCACTCTCTGGAGGAGCTGCTAAGGGAGTGGTCACAGAGTGTCTTAGTCTGGAGAGTTTTTATCTAGAAACTGTAGTTGAACCATTTTAGAGGATGCATTTATAATTTGTTGGGCAATGTCCAGAAAGCGCTCCTACCTCTTTAGCCAAAGGGAGTTCACTGTGAGAATAATTTGCATTTGAAAAACTTCATTTCATGCACCTGACTAGTAAAGCACTCTGATCCCCAAAGTGCTACCTATGGGCCACAATGCACATCCACCTAAATTAGCATGAATGGAAATAGTCAGCCCTAGGAACGCTCTCATTTCATGTTACAATCGCCATTATGAGCGTCCCTAACAGCTATCACTTCTGATAGCACTGAATAGAGTAACTGGGAATGACTCTTGTTCCCAACAGACACAACCTAGATACCTGTGGAGGAAGAGACAAATGTGGCCTTCACTGCATATGCACTGCCTTCAGTAACCAACTCTCAATTCTTTAACCTTTGCTCTCCCCCAGGAGGCTGTCAATTGACGGGTATTCTGGGCTTCACCTACCTGGTGAATATTTACCCACAGAAAATTCATAAGCGGAAAACAAAAAACTGAAACACTTTCTACACCCTTCCTAGCTCTAATTATTAAAGTAAAAATTTTACTCTCAAGGAAAACTCTAGGTCCGTTATTTTGAGTCCTCTAATACAGAGTGAGGGGTGCACCTATAATTATAATCTACTTTTGGCATCTTAGACCTTGGAAGGAGATCAGCTGGTCTGCCTTCGCACTTCGTACATAATGAAGTAGAAGCCTATGCCGCTGTGTGCACAAGGGATTTCCTGTCAGCCCAGGCGGATCAGAGACAGTATTAATCAAGGGTCTGCCTAGCAGGAGGAGGGGAGGGAAGGGGAACTGTGGTTGGTATGCAAACTGAAAAAAAATTTATAAATAAAAAATTTTAAAAAAGAGTCTGCCTATTCAGCCAGTAACAATTATACATGTTACTCTCTAACCAGTAACAATGATATGTTTGCACAGAAAAAAAATTGTTCTTCACTGTTTTAAGGTTCCATGACTACTTGGCCTGAGCTAACTAAAGTTCATTTGAAACCCTCAATGAAAGAAAAGTTTGTCAAATGCTGTTGTAAAAAGAAACTTTAGGCTTAAGGACCACATGATTGAATTACAAAAAAAAAAAAATAAAATAAAATAAAACAAGGGGCTAGAAAGTCGGTTTGGTGGTTAAGAGCTCTTCCATGGAAGCCAGGCTTCATCGCCAGCACCCACAGAGGCCCTGTAATTCCACTCCCAGGGATTCTGCACACCCCCCCTCTAGCCCCCGTGGGCACTGTACAGACAACGTACCAAGTGTCTTCTGTTCCTGCCATAGTAGACGGTGTCCCTTGCTCTGCCAATCAAAGGAAAGCTTTCTTGCCTTGGGTTGCGTTTGTCAGGAATTTCGCCACAAATAACACAGAGATAAATAATTGGTACAATTTCTCCATGTTTTAAATCTGTTCCAAAAGGAAAATGTTTAAAGGTCATTTGCCTTTAAATGCAACCATTCTGATTCTTTTTTGTGGTGGGACCTTGCTATGTAGCCTAGGGAGGCCTGTGATTCCCTATGTAGCCCACACTCACCACAAACACTCAGCAATCATCCTGCCTCGCCCTTATGGAGACTAAGATTATAGGCCTGCTCTACCACAGCTGGCATTCTTCTTCTGATTTTGAAATAAGCTCCTAAAACAGATATTATCAAGGCTAATCTAGAACCATCTTGCTAATTACTTAATCCTCATTATATACTTTCAGTTAAATTTGTTATTTAAAAAATAACCTCAGACTTTTCATCGTTCTGAACTGATCATGCCTTCTAGCAACTCAGAGTTAACTGGAGAGCTTCCAGAATAGTCAGTAATCATGTGATGAGGGTGACTGTCAGAGCCCTCCACGGCCTCTCATGAATCTTGGGGATTTTTGCTTTGATTAATGAGAAAGGCAAATGGTTTAGAACTTTGTTTCCATAGACAAGAACTCATGTTGGAGTTTTTGTTTTATGTAGTGTGCATGTGTGCATGTGTGTGTGTGTGTGTGTCTGTCTGTCTGTCTGTCTATGATGTTTGTGTGGAAACTTTTCAGGAGTCGTTTATCTCCTATTTGTTTGGGAGGGAGGCTCTCATTTCTGAAGCTGTGTAGTATAGGCTTGCTGCCCTGCAAGCTTCTAGGCCATTCTCCTATCTCTGCCTCTCATCTTGAAACTGCTTGCTAATTCCATGTTGACTGAGGGCCTCTGGCTTGCAGCTGTGAGGGGTAAAAGGCCACCAGGGAAAGAAGGAAGAGTTAGGAACAAACACCAGCTACTTTGCAGTCTTGCCAAAGGTCAGCCTTGCTGCATGTTTATTACAGGCTTTCTCACTGATGACACATTTTTTTTTCTTTTTGACTGTGTTGACAACATGATCTGTAGGTTTATGTTTGAATCCAGCCCAAACTATATATTTATTTCTTGTTCCTGTATGCCTCTCGCTAACTGCTTATTTTCCTACTGAGGTGTTTATCGCCAGTGTGTTGTATAGCATAAGACTAAGTAGGTGTGCTTGTTAATGCTTGCTTCCAAGTTCCTCCAGGGAAAATTCTAAACTCAAGGCAACATGGATGCACTTCATTGTGAAGTTCCCTTCGAGATTTGATTCACTGGCCTTTTTGATTATGTTCTTTTCTAAGAGGGCATAAAATATTCCAGAGAACAAACAGCCAGCTGTCAGCATTGTTATCAAGAAAACGGATGAAATTGTTACTGTAGACCACAGATGGTCGAGACTAAGGCAGGGCCGAACAATCGTTTTAGTCTTGAAGCCACGTGAACATGCTGATCACTCTCGTGACACATAGTAGGCAGACAGGCTAAGTGCTTTGGGACAGGGAAAGGTATTATCATATGCTAAGGATTAGTGATTTAGAACAGCAATCTCAGACCCGACAATCTCCTTACAATGCAGTTAGTAGCCTCCTCTACTAGGCTGAAATGAAATGTGCAGGTGATACCATATACCTCTGAACGTAGTTGCAATAAATGGTATAATGCTTAGCTGAAAGGAGAAATAAAAGAAATGTCTAATAAAATCACATGCCTTTCACAGTGCAAACCTGCGGGCGTGGCAACCCCAGAAAACATAATAAAGTATTCAGATGTTGTAAGTGACAGCTAAAGATGCAGACTGATGTAGGCGGCCCGCGGTGGCAAAGCTGGTAACAAAAACACTACTGCCCGTGTTCCTGAGATTTCTTGACATGCTGAGAAACTCTTAAAAAACCCTAACCAAGGAAGTCCAAGCATCCTTCAATTTATATGCTGCCTGTGTTGGTAGAATACTGGGTGCTTATTGTCACCTGTATGAAGGTTTAGTGGGATAGTTAGAGGTCATTCAGAACACAGGGGGATGTCCAGTTCAAGACCTCACACTTTAAATGCCAAAATCTTTCCATTCTTTTTAATGCCTTCATAGATTTCTAAAATTCTCTCAACCGTGAATGGCATCACCTCTCATTTTGAATCTATGATTTAAAGTTAGAAAAGAGATTGCAGATGGATGGGGTGACCAGGTCTATAAGTCCAGCATTTGGGAGATAGAAGCCAGCCTGGGCTGCATAGTAAGTCCTTGTCTCCCATTTGGGGATACATAAAGTCGTGTGCAGATGACGTGAATGTAGAAGTGCAAACGCATGGGGGAACAAAAGAATAACGGAGGAGGAAAGGGAGAAAAAGGGGAAGATAGCAGGGCATGGGAGGGGAGGTGCTCAAAATAAATTACTTGCATGAAAATGGCCCTATGTAACCTAGAAATGAAAGCAAAAATTGAAAGGATTTTTGCCTTGTTTTTGTTTTTTTGAGACAGGGTCTCTCTGTGTAGCTCTGGCTCCCTTGGAACACACTCTAGAACAGGATGTCCTCGAACTCAGAAATCTGCTTGCTTCCACCTGCTTCTGCTGGGATTAAAGGTGTGTGCCACCACCGCCTGGCTGCAGCAATTTTTGAAAGATTTATTTTATTTTTAACTATGTGTATGTGGGGAGGCATGTCCACATGAATGAGAGGTGGCAGAGGTCAGAGGGTTCAGATCTCCTTGGAGCAGGAATTATGGGAAGTTATTAAGCCTTCCTGATGCATGCTGGGAACAGAACTTCAGTCCTCTAGAAGTACTGTGAGCTAGCTTTCCAACACTATAGTAGAGATAATTTTTTTAATTATTTATTTATTATGTATACAGTATACAATATTCTGTCTGTGTGTATGTCTGCAGACCAGAAGAGGGCACCAGACCCCATTACAGATGGTTGTGAGCCACCATGTGGTTGCTGGGAATTGAACTCAGGACCTTTGGAAGAGCAAGCAATGCTCTTAACCACTGAGCCATCTCTCCAGCCCCCAGTACAGATAATTTTTGTAAAATCTTAAAACATATCATTGATAAAAATTTCCCCATTTGTGACTCACATCCCTTTGCATTTTAAGCTTTTCATTTTCTACCTATGGGTGTTTTGCCTGCATGCACATCTGCGCACCATGTGACTGCCTGATGCCTACAGAGGCCAAAAGAGCTGCCACGTGAGTGCTAGGCCTTGAACCTGGGTCCTCTGCCAGGGCAACAGTGCGCTTAACCATTGAGCCATCTTTCCAAGACCATTCTTTACATTTAAGAGAATCTTTGATGCTATTGTCACACAAAGAAGGAATTCCCCACTATCCAATTCAGTAAAATCATGTGGACAATAAACAAAATTATGTAACACTTTTTCATTATAATAAGTCTTAATATTTTGAGCATTAAGAGTTTAGATTGACAAAAGGAGAGAACAAAACCCTGCCTGTTTCATCAAGAAAAGTAATTTAATGAAAGAAGGTGTCACACAGGGATAGATGCTGTCACTATAGGTTTGTTTCAAATTTGCACTTACTCTGTTTAGTTGTATTTTTCAAACATGTTTCATGATCAGGAACTTTTTTGTTGTAATGTGCGTTATGGTTATGGGACCTGGAGCTTGCACATGCTAGGCAATTGCTCTGTGACTGAACTACTTTTCTCCTATTGCTGTAACGTTGCATCCTTAGCTCCTCACATTGCACAGGGCAAGTATTAGTACGTATGCTGATCAATTATGTGTGTAATATATATACACATACAGTATATCTCTCTCTTCCATGAATAAACATGCAGGCAAAACAGCCATACATATGAAGTTTAACAATAAAATATCAATATAGTACAATTTAAGAAAGCAAAGTACTGCCAAGCACATACCTATAATCCCATCACTTGTGAGACCGAGGCAGGAGAATTTGCATAAGTTTGAGGACAGCCTGGGCTACATACTACATACCAGGCCTGCCAGGTTACATAGCAAGATACTGTCTCAGAAGAAAACATAGGGGGGGAATGAGGGAAGAGGGACAGGAGGAGCTAGAGAGAAGAAGGAAGGAAGAAAATTACAGCTGGTTATGGTGTACCCCTGTAATTCCAGTACTCAGGAGGATGGGACAGGGAGATCACAGATCTGAGGCCACCCTGATCTGTAGGCACGTATCATAAAAGTTCATCAGAGGCCAAATTAGAATCTCTCCTAATATGTTTAAACTATCTCCCTACTGATACTTAACTTGTCAGAAAATACATTTACCAAACAAAAGCCTGCTGGGTGTTGGGGGAGGGGGTGGTGATGAGAAACATCTCCACACTCTTGGGCATTTGAGCACTTGGTTCTCAGTTGGTAGCCCTGTCTGGGGGAGGGGCACAGACTTGCTGGAGGAAGGGGGCAGGCTTTGGAGGTCAAAGCCTCATGCCATCTACACCCCCTTTTCTCTGCTGTGTGCTTGCAGTTCAGTGTGTGAGCCCTCCATTGCCTGCAGTCATGCTTCCAGACCGTGATAGACCTTAGCCCTCTGGAACTGCAAGCCCAAATAAACACTTCCTCCTATAAGTTGCCTTGGTCATGCTGTTCTATCTTAGCAACAGAAAAGTGATGAAGATGCTTGCCATGAATACAGTTTCCGTGTAATTATTTCGGGGCATAAGCTAGCCATGCGGGCGGCTGGGTGCTGGGGACGCAGCCCTGCCGCTCATATTACTACATTGGGTATATGGAAGGGTCTAGCAGGCATTTCCAATGTTTTTGCTAACATGATGTAATGTTGATGTCTACAAAGTTTATGCTTATGAACCATACAATCGAGCTACAAAAAAAAATCTTACAATGTTTAAATACATTTATACAACTTTTGTGCTGGGCTATTCTTGGTATCCTGACTGGAAAGTTAGATCCATTCAGCAAGGGAAGAGAAGAGGCTTTACTAAAATGGATAAATATTGGAGGCTGTCTTAGCTCGAGTTCTCCTGGAAGTAGAAGGTGATAGGGTAGTTTATTTGAGAGATTTTTGGAAATATTGGCAGGGCAGTAAGAAAGTGAGACAAGGAAGAGAAGAGAAAGAAGCCACTCCTGCCGGGAAGCTTCAGGTGACAAGTTAGAGACCTACATAAGAAGAAAGGTTTTACTTTGAGAGTGCAGGCTTGAGTTTCTTTTGGTGCCCTACTTTTTTCTTCCTTCCTTCCTGGACTTCAAAGTGACACCGTGTCTCAAAAAAGCAAACTAAACCCAAAGCTGCCTTTTTACCTCCCGTCTCTTCTTAGGTGTGTATTCACTGTTCTTGCCTCAGTACGCACAGAGGCTAGGCCTGTGCTGTTGGAGACAGACGCTCCTCTTCACCTCTCCCCTGCAGGTTATGTACGGTCAGTAGCAGGGTGAGGCCTGCCGTGCCCGAGAAGCTGCTTCTGACTTGACATGTTACCTGTTGTTTGCAGGTCTGTTTGTGTATTTGTTTAGGTGGAATCTTACATGGCTTAAACTAACTTTAAACCTGAACTCACTATATAACAGAAGTTCATCTTGAACTTTTTTCCTCCTGCCTTCACCTCCTGAATGCTGGGATTCTGGTCTGTATCACTGCCTCTTGTTTTAATGGTATCTGTTCGTTGGGGGTGGGGATCAGGAAAAAAGAAAACATAAGCCGGGCTGTTATTCCAGTAGCAGGAGGGCCTGGAGCCTTGAGGACATTTCTACAAACAACCTGGTCCAGTTTTAGACTTGTTCAACATGTTTCTAGGGCAAGGGTCAAAAGACAAACTGCTGTTAGTCAGTCTGGAAGGGAGACTCGTGGTTTGTGTTCCCACAGGACTTTGTCTCCTCCTTTTGTCCCCCTCCTCTTCTCACCCCACATCCTCTTTTGAGATGAGGTATTCTTTCCTAAGCAGCTTTCAAAGTCCAAGAGATAATTGCAGAGACACAGTTCACAGCATGCAAATGCTTGGCTGCGGCCATCTTTGCCTTTCTGTGCAGGCTGGTAATAAGAAGTCAGACGGCTGTCTCATGCTGAGCTGGGAGAGCTTGGGCCAGTAGCTCTACATACGTCTGTGCCCTCTGTGGCTTGGAGGCAGTTGGAAGGCACACCCATCTGGGTGCCAGACTTTGACACTGGCTGCTTTCCAACCTCTCGCCTCTGTCCCATCACGAAGTAGGTCTTTCCTGGGGATTCTTAATGAGGACTCATTCTTCTTGTAAAAACAAAAACAAAATAGCGATTTTGTAAAAATTGTCACTGGGCACTGGGCAGTCCAGGTTAGCCTCAGCTTCGTGATCCTCCTGTCTCAACTTCTCCAGGCATATACCACCATGCTTGGCCTTATAGAGGATTTTCAAAGGTACCCCACCCCCCAGGAACATGCACATAGATCCCAGTGCCATGGCACCTAGGCTGGCAAGAAGACATAAGATGGATTTCTAGTGTCTGTGTGCAGGTCACAGCTATATACAGAGACATCTGTGGAAGTAAATTCTCCAGATAAATAAAGGAGAGGGTTGGAGAAGGGCTCAGCAGTAAGCACATATACTGCACTTCCAGAGGACCTGGGCTCAATTCCCAGCACCCACATCACACTGCTCACAACCACCTGTAACCCCAGGTCCTTGGGGGATCCCACACTTCTGCCTTCTGCAGACAAATTGCACTCACATGCACATCCCAGCCCCCTCACCTCCTACATACATGTACATAACTAAAAGTAAAACTTGAAGGCAGAAAGATGGTCAGATATGCAGAAGTACAGAAGGGCTACAGGGATTGCATGGAAAGCCCAGGTGCCTTCTGAGAAGAAGGTAAGACAGAATCCTAGTCTGCAATTCAGCTCAGAAATTCAGCTAATAGAGAGCTATAGACGAGGTGAAAGCCTCAGGGAAAGTGAGGATGACCCCTGTGCTGGGTAGAGCTGTTGAGAAAAAGCCAGCCCATCTGGGCCTAGCATACAGCACACACCACACATATGCCAACTCCTAATAGCAAATCTTCTCCTCCCTCAGGTAGGAGTTGTGTAAGCAAATCAGGGAGGTGACCTGTTGTCATCTGGTTCCAGCATTACTGCCTGCAGATGTACTCTGGGGACAGGGAAGAAACTGCTGTAACCACTGGCTTTGGAATTACTCAGGACCTGTTCCAACCTGTACCTACACATGGAAGCTTCTTACCATGACTCTTTGCCCACTTCAATAAACAGGTTCTGAATTTGTCTCACATGACCATATTTAATTGGTGGAATGTAAATTACACAGCTGCAAGGGAGTCTGGGAAATATAGTTTTTCTATTTCTGGACGCTACTAAATACATCAAAGCACAAGTAAAGGGGTAGGAATAGGTACTGAATAGCCATTTTTATCAGGGTGTCAGTTAGAAATCTGTAGGTGACTATCCCTCTGGATAACACTGCTGAAGGTAAAGGTCTGAATCAGGAAAATCTCTCTCAAAGGAGCTGCAGCAAGCTGCCAGCAACCAACAAGAAGCTGTGTTAAATTCTATATTTTTTTTGTCTAGAATTCCTTTTCAAGGCTTGCAAGAAAGAAGAAAAAGAGTATAGAGAGCCATAAAATAAAGTTAATGCTTAAAAAAGGGTAAAGTCTTTAAAGAAACAGAGTACAGATAGTCATAGATTAAAAGAAGTAAAGAAAAATAAGACACGTAAATATGGAAAATTCACAGAGAGTCTGGACTAAGTATATTATTGTGTTCTCTTTAAATTTTTTAACTGTGAAGGAGCTAAGTACAGAGAGACATTTTATTATATGGACTGCTAAGCTAAACCAGCATGTATATTGTAAAGGTATCTTGGGTCTAAGGATATGGTGCTTTGGAAAAAAGGTTCTCTTTTGTTTTCACAGAAAATGAGAAACCTGTGGATTGCTTCTAGACCAATATGGTTTCATGGAACAAGATCCCCTGAAAGGTGGCTGTGAACACCCCCATAAAGAAAATACTTCACCCAACTTATGACTAAGATGAACCTAGCACACAGGATACATCATGAAAGACCTGATTAACAGCACCCCCTAACAGCAGGAAGTAGTATGGACAGAACTATGTCCATATTCCCAAATATTGTTTATAAATGTTATTTTACATTTAAAGGGGATATGCTATAGAGATTTGCATTGGTATGGATCTTGGTTTGTTGATACAAATTTAAGGTCAATTTTGTCATACTGTGTATATATATATTTCTGCTCTTGATTAGGGTATTGTGATTGTCTATCTCATTTGAAAATGTAATGTATAATTAAGAAATATAGGTTAATATATTGTTATCTATAATATTCAACATTGTAGTCATATTAGTTAGATTTTCTAGATTATATAGAGATATATTTCAGTTAGATATTCTTCAAATCTTTCAGAGACCTTCAGAATATGGCATTTAAAATGTTTTAAGAAGTTAGGACTTTTCATGACAGTGAGACACATCTGCTCCTGGCAGCACCAATCTACTTCAAGAGGCTTCTTCAGGCATCAAAGAGGCTCCTTATGGAGTTTGTTAGATGAACTGGACATGCAAGATCCACAGAGAAATGACTGCTGAACTTGCCTAAAGGCGAGATGGTCCTTCAGGGTTCCTGCTTAATAAAAGAGTCTATGAGACATTCTGTAGGACACAGAAGAAAGTGACTGAACTGTCTTTGAAATTTCCTGCTTCATGGAAAAAGTCTGCTGGATACAAGGGCCTGTAGGTTGAAGATGGATGCCCCAATGATACAGCAGAGTCAGAGAGGGAGAGCCGCCATAGAGCCGCCAGACAGACATGCTGAAACTTTCCTGGTAAGCCCATGTGGTGATATACAGATTAATAGAAATGGGCTAAATTAAGATGTAAGACTTAGCCAATAAGAAGCTAGAGCTAATGGGCCAAGCAGAGATTTAATTAATACAGTTTCTGTGTGGCTATTTTGGTTCTGGGTGTCTGGGACAAACAAGCAGGCCCTCCTCCTACTACAGACTGTATCTGATAACTCACTCCCTAATGGAATCACCTCTGACTGTGTAGAGATATACATGATATTTCGACTGTTGTCTTTTCCCTTAAGTGTTAATCCCTCTGAGACTGTCAGTTGTCTGGCCACTAGAGTACCTCAGGAAGGCTGCCATGCTAAGGAGATGGGAGGAATAATTATGTCTTTAGTGAGGTACTATACATCTCCCCCAGAAGCTCCACCCTCAGTACAGGCACTTCTGGAGCTCCCTGTTGTGTAGCCCTGAAGCACCTACCTGCTTCCTAAAAGGAGTAGAACATTTACTTTACTTTCTATTCATTTCTTGTTTTGTTTTTGTTGTTGTTTTTTACATCCTGACCAAAGTTTCCCCTCCTTCCTCTCCTCCCACTACCACCTCCAACCTCCCCTTTTCCTCTCACCACCCACTCCTCTGTTTGTCTTCAGAAAAGGGCAGCCTTCCTTGGATATTGACAAATCATCCTATATCAAGTTGTAGATAGACTAGGCACCTCCCCTCATATTAAGGCTGGGCTACCTCATATGAAGAAAAGGGTCCCACCTCGAATGAGGAGTAGGGCCCCAAAAGCAGGCAACAGAATTAGAGACAAGGCCCTACTCCCACTGTTAAGTGTCCCACAAGAGCACCAACCCACACAACTGTCACACATATGCACAGGGCCCAGGTCAGTCCCATCCAGGGTCCCTGGTTGTCGGTCCAGTCTCTGCGAGCTCCCTGAGCCGAGGTTAATTGATTCTGTGGGTTTTCTTGTGGTGCCCTTGCCCACTGGTTCTTACAATCCTTTCTCCCGCCTCTCCCACAAGGTTCTCCAAGCTCCACCTAATTGGGACACCAACCCAGCCACAAACCCTTAGACCTACATTTTTTCCTGCCTACAAGATGTGCCGGGGCAAAGAAGGTGCAGGAATTGTGGGAGTAACCAAGCAGTGACTGGTGCAGCTTCGGACCCATACCATGAGCGGGAGCTCACCCCTGAGGACCAGGACCTAGAGACCTAGGATAGACCCAAATGTGACTTCCAAAAAAAGTCAATGAAATGATTCCTAAGGACATTCTTCTGTACACATTAATTAGTGCCTAGCCCAGGTGTCATCAGAAAGGCTTCACCCAGCAAATTGATGGAAACAGATGCAGAGACATATTCATTTCTTGTGTTTTCTTTGTTTGTTTTTGTTTGTTTGAGAGAAGATTTCTCTGTGTAGCTTTGGAGCCTGTCCTGGAACCAGCTCTTGTAGACCAGGCTGGCCTCGGACTCAGAGATCCACCTGCCTCTGCCTCCCGAGTGCTGGGATTAAAGGCATGCACCACCATCTCCTGGACAAACTCTTAGTTTCCTCACTTTTCCTCTGAAGCTGCCTCTCCTTTTGACCATGGGGCTGCTTACAAAGGGGCTTGGGCAGTGGTGGCACATGCCTTTAATCCCAGCACTCGGGAGGCAGAGGCAGGCAGATCTCTGTGAGTTTGAGGCCAGCCTGATCTATAAGAGCTAGTTCCAGGACAGGCTCCAAAGCTACAGAGAAACCTTGTCTTGAAACACCAAAAAACAAAACAAAATAAAACAAACAACAACAAAAAAAAAACAAAGGGACTCGGCTTCCTCTCTTCCAAGATCTACAGCTTGCCTGCCCTGCCGTCGACCTTCCTTCAGAGTCTGCTTTTACATTCTTTTATTTATGAGATTGAGATTCAAAAGAGGAAACTCCAACTTTCCTGTTATCATATTGCACTCAATGTGGGGCTCCCTAGTTTCCTGGTAACACCCAAACATTCATGCTCCGGAAGCGTGTTCCTGAAGGGGGTAGCGCTGAAGCGGTGGAAGTTCTAGAGATAAGGGCTGCTGGAAGTGATTAGATCATCGGGGTGCTGCTCCTAGAAGGAGCTAACGCTACTCTTATGGAATAAGTTAGCTTGGGGAAAGTTAGTTTTATTTTAAATAAAAAGAAGGAAAGCCTGGATCACTCTCTGGCTTCCTGTGACCCCTCCTTCACATGTGTTCCCACCGTGATACTGTCCACTATGCTATGATACAGCATGGGGGAGTCTTAGAGCACACCAAAAGGTCTTAGACCTCTAAAAGTGGGAGCCATAGCAACTTCTTTGCTTTATAAATTATTCAGTGTCAGATATTTTGTTATGCCAACTCAAAGCAGCCCAATACGCTTTCCCAGCTGCGATCTCTCCTTTCTCCTGGCCTTGTTACCGCACTGATTGTCGCTCTATCCGTTCATCTGTCTATCCACCTGTTGATTTATATTTTAATTGTGCATCTGCTGTTTCCATAAATAACCAATAACTTTGTATGATGCTAAAATGAAAAAAAATCAAAGGCTTTTCTTCCTACCCAACACATTGAGAATTCTGGGACCAGGGCCCAAACTGTTTGATTTTTCCTTCTCTCGTCCTCTCCTGTCTGTTAATACAGGGATGGATGATTTTCTCCTTCCACAGAGAATACCAGACTAAATTACAGAGCAGCCTAAGAAATTGCTACCCTCGGCTCCCTTCTTTGCCTGTTTTCTCTAAACTAGGTTCTTTCTGTTGGTTATATAAATATAAGACAGAACCCGCCACTGCTTTGATAGCACATGGGAAAATGTATCATCAGCTCTGAACTCTGCAGGAGCAGACCCGCTGGCCAGGATCCACTGGCCTGCCTTGGGGAAAATGGAGTTTCTGGAAACTTCAGTCCACACATCAGAATTCCCATGAGAACGTGTAGGAGAACAACACTGGGGGGTCCATGCTAATTTCCTGGTAATCGGGAAGTAATGTCCCATGTCTCTGTATTCACTGTTTATATTCTATCTAGCACGTATTTCCCGTATCTCGGTGCCCAAAGAGGCTCTGCTTATGCATGCTAACTGCTGCACAGGTATAGTAACTGACTATTTTCTCTTTCAGGTGTTAGCCTCACATCCTGGACACCCTTCCAGGCTTGTGTTCAGGGACCAATTCAGACAGGTCAGGCATGGTGGCTCTGCAAATCTCTCATGTAACTGATGCACCTGAAACCATCCTTAAACACCACATTTGATCAAGGCATGCTATCTGCAGGAGAGTTAGGAAAGCACCTCAAAAAAACTTAATAAGTGACTTTCATGACTCACTATTGTTCTAAACTACCTTAATTCTTAGTAAGCCAAGTGACTCACTATGTCCACAGTCATCTTAGAGATTGTCATCTCAGTCTGTGGAAGAACTGGGATGTGGTCACAACAGTGCTATGCAAGCCTTCGAAGGAAAACAAAATAAATGCATGGGTCATACAGACATTATGGAGGCACTGAGACATGGCATTTAACACTCAGCTAATGTTGACACTGAGCAACATCCTCACAAAAACCAAGGAGGAGTTTAATTTGGAATCACTTAGGTACTTAAAAAAAAATCTTCGTGCCCATTGTCATATCCAAGGGCAACTAAATTAAAATTTCTAGAGTTGGATCCCAGGCATCCCTACATTTTCAGGGACCTCTGGATTTCAACATGCCACTAAACTCAGAATGACCGGTTTAGAACACCTGGCCCTTGTTCGTAACTACATAGGTAGGCCCTCCATGCCAACCTCTGTCAGATGTGTAGGGCCAGGAAGACCACCACACGCCCGAAGCTACCCCTCAACCAGCCCAACCCAATCCTGCCTTTACACTGTCTCTCAGTTATGGCAACTGCATATGACATAGGCTTGACACTCAAGGTCAGATTACCACGTATCAGAGCACGGAAAGCCGGAGAGTCCAGGCACAGGGAGCAGAGAGATTTCAGGTCGCATTAAATGGTAAGCTGTGTCATCTCCCACTGGCCCTGCTCCGAAGATAGCAGATGGTAGGTTCACTAGCTGGATACACTGTCAACTGATCAAATGAAAAAGAAAAAAATTCCTGGTAAGCAGGGGGCGCCTGAACTGCTAGGGCTGCTGCTCCTGGAGCTGGCTGCTGGTTACATGGTATGGCTATTTTATGAGGTGTGGCCACCCACACGTTTAGGAGGGATGCAGTTTCCCACATGTTTTAGTTAAAAAAAATTTTCCTTTTATTTTATGTGTGTGTGTTTGTGTTTGTGTGTGTGTGTGTATGTTTGCATTTATGTCTGTGTTCCATGTGCATGTAGTGCTCATGGAGACCAGAAGAGGGCGGTGGGTCTTCTGGAACTGGTTACAGATGACAGTGAACTGCTCTATGGATGCTGGGAATAGAATCTCTGAAAGAGGGTAAATATGGTCAGGATGTAAAGCATGTAAAGAATTTATTTTTAGGAAAAAAAAGAATCTCTGAAAGAGCAGTCACTACTATTAACCACTGAACCCTCTCTCTAGTCCCTTTAGTAAAGTTTTTAAAAGAGAGACTTCACATGGACTGTTGTGGAATATTAGCTTAAGAAGAGTTACATTTGTTTGTGCTGTGAAATATTTGTTTAATGATGCAAAGATGTGTTGTATTCTTTTATGTTGCATCTGTTTAACTTCATGAAGCTGTGTTACTTTGCCTGTCTAAAACACCTGATTGGTCTAATAAAGAGCTGAATGGCCAGTAGCAAGGTAGGAGAGGGATAGGCGGGACTGGCAGGCAGAGAAAATAAATAGAAGGAGAAAAAGGAAAGAGGGAGGAGCAAGAAAAGGAGGAGAGGAGAATGCTAGGGGCCAGCCACCCAGTCACCCAGTCAGCCATGGAGTAAGAAGGAAAGAAAGGTACATAGAATAGAGAAAGGAAGCAGCCCAGAGGCAAAAGGTAGATGGGATAATTTAAGAAAAGCTGACTAGAAACAAACCAAGCGAAGGCCAGGCATTCATAAGTAAGACTAAGTCTCTGTGTATTTATTTGGGAGCTGGGTGGTGGGACCCCAAGAGTGATTACTACAATTGACCACTGTAAGAGGGCCACAGAATGCAGTTGCTGTTAAAAACAAGAAATTCACTGGCCTATTTAACAACGAGATTGATAATAGGTCCATGTTAGGCCATCCAAGTGAAGACGGCTCAGTTAAATAAATACAGGTTCAGACACGCAATGCAATGCAAAATATCTTTAAACTTTTTATGTTGTTGAAGCCTATGCTATGAGGTGGAAGGTTGCTCACAATTCAGTTTCAAACTTTAAAATAATATAGCTGTGTATTACATATCCCCAAATACATTGATTTTGAAATAAATATACTAATCATTTTAGGTGGAAAATAAAACGAGTGGCAAATCAGACCTCAAGTATTCGCTAATACTTCTTTGCCCATGGCTAATAGGCCAAAAATAGTAAAAATAGTTTTGCTGAGATATATCATAAGCCACACCATTTCCCTCCTTAAAGTATACAATTTGTTCTTTTTTTAGTGTCATCATGGAGTTGAGCCACCATCACCACAATCAAGTTTTAGAACATTTTCATCACTCCAAAGACAATCTGTGTTCATTATTAGTCGCCCTGTTCTCCCAACATTCCAGCCCCTGGTGACCACTTTCTGTCTCTGTCTAATCTGGACACTCCTTCAAGAAAATTCTCTGACAATTTTGTACATGCACATAACCTATTATACTCTTTTTTTCAAGACAGGGTTTCTCCATGTAGCTCTGGCTGTCCTGGAACTCCCACTGTAGACCAGGCTGGCCTCGAACTTACAGAGATCCACCTGCCTCTTCCTCCCGAGTGCTGAGATTAAAGGCATGCACCACCACTGTTTGGATACCTATTGTAATCTTATTTACTCCCATTGTGGTTCTCTTATTCCATTTCCTTCCCTACTGAAATTCTTTCCAAGATGTTACCCTCCTACTTTGACATCTTTGTGCTCCACTAATTGAATTACAGCTTCTCACATGAGTATGAGTGAGGGACTATTGACTGGAACATGAGATACTCATGCCCCAATTGATACATCTACAACACAGCTCCTACATCCACAGCTCAAGGAACATTGCAGAAGAGGAGACAAAAGGATTATAAGAGCCAGAAGTCTTCTGTGAGACTGCCTAATTAGTTAACCAGCAGCAAGATGTCATCCCTGAAAACAAACAATGCTAACGAACTCAGCACATTGTATTGATGTGGGATTCCCCTCTGTATGCTGTGAATACCATTGGTTAATAAAGATACTGTCTTGGGCCTGTGCAGGGAATAGAGGTGGATGGGGAAAACTAAGCTGAATGCTAGGAGAAATCAGGGGGAGTGAGAGAAGCCATGAAGCCCTGCTGGAGACAGACACTAGAACTTTACCCAGTAAGCCACTGCCACATGGTGATACACAGATTAATGGAGATGAGTTTAATTAATATATAAGTGTTAGCCAATAAGAATCTAGAGCTAAGGGGCCAACCAGGGATTTGATTAATACAGTTTCTGTGTGATTATTTCAGGTCTGGGTGGTTGGGACGAATAAGCACCTCCTTATTACATTATATTTATATATTCATGCATATATGCATATATATAATCAATAAGTTTTTTAAAAGAGGTCATGAAATTGAAAGGAAGTAGGAAAGATGTGGGAGCAGTGGGAGGTAAGAGGGGGAAGGGGAAATGGTATAATTACATATTTGTTTTTTAAAGTAAGTTGTGGGGCTAGAGAGATGGCTCAGTGGTTAAGATCACTGAATATTATTCTAACAGACCCAAGTTCTAACACCATCACCCACATGATGGCTCATAACTGTCTATAACTTCAGTTCCAGGGTATCTGACCCCCTCTTCTGATCTCTAAGAGGACTTTGTGAACATGGTATATGGACATTCATTCAGACAAAACACCCATACATATGAGCTCATGAATCAAATTTTTTAAAAAAGAAAGATAACACACTCTCCCCTACCAACCTTTGACAGTTGTTCTACAGGGAGGGGTGTGGCCTCAGGATCATACCCCCCAACTGCTCCTTCCAGGACAGAAACTTGATAGGTCCAAAGTTGTGCAGGTCTTATGCAGGTAACCGGTAACCACAGCTGCAGGGAGTTCATGAGAACAATGGCTATGCCATCTAGATAGTTCTTATAAATACAATATTGTTTTATGTGTCTAGAGTCTTTCCCCTAGCATAAAGTTTTCAAAGTCACTCACACCATAGCGTGTATTAACATCAAGTAATACCTGCTTGTGTGCATGCAGAACATTTTGCTTATCCATGCAAATGTCAATGAACATTTGGGTTGTCTCCACTTTGAGGCCCTTATGAAAAATGCTAGTATCAACATTCACACATGAATGTTTGTACAGAAGCCTGATTTGGTGCATCTTTGGTATATACCTAAGAGCAGAATGGCTGGACCATGTAATAATTATGTTTGACTTTTTGATGAATGGTCAGGCTGTTTCCCAAAGCAGCTGCACTATTTTTACATCCACTTTCTCCCCACCCTCAGCAGTACGTGCTACTCTTTGTATTTTATTATTGTTATTCTAATTGGTGTAAAATGCCTCATTGTGGTTTTTATTTTGAAATTTATTTCTCTTTTCTATGCATGATCTTATTTATTGCCTATATTTAAGGTATACAACAATATGTTGCTTTTGAAGTGGTTGTGACACAATTTAATTTGAACAGTTCTTTGATTCATATGGTATTTCTTTTCAAATTTTTTATTGTTTTTAATTGGACTGGGACATGTGCACAGAAGTGCAGGTGCCCACAGAGGCCAGAAGTGTAAGATTCCCTGGAGCTGGAATTACAGGTGGTTATGAATCACATGATGTGAGTGCTGGGAATTGAACTTGAGTCTTTTGCAGGAGCATAGTATTGGCTAGTTTTATGTCAACTTGACACCAGCTAGAGTCATCAGAGAGGAGGGAACCTCAATTGAGAAAATGCCTCCATAAGATCCACTGTAATGCATTTTCTTAATTAATGAACAATTGGGAAAAGTCTAGCCCATTGTAGGTGGTCCTGGGCTCTATAAGAAAGCAGGCTGAGCAAGCCATGGGAAGCAAGCCAGTAAGCAGCTCCCCTCCAAGGCCTCTGCATCAGCTCCTGGCTTCAGATTCCTGCCCTGTTTGAGTTCTTGTCCTGACTTCCTTAAATGATAACCTGTGATATGGAAATGTAAGACAAATAAACCCTTTTCTCTCTACCTTGACTTTGGTCATGGTGTTCATAACAGCAGTAGAAACCTGACCTAAGAGAAGCAGTAAGTGCTCTTAACTACTAAGCCATCTCTCTGCCTCCCCCTCTTTTGAGACAGGGTTTCACTATGTAGCCTAGGCTGGTCTGGAATACATTATGTAGACCAGACCTGCCTCTGCCTCCTGCGTACTAGGATTAAAGGTGTATGTCACTACATCAGGCCTACAATAATGTTAGAACATGTGCATACATAGTGAAATTAGTATAGTCAATGAAATCAACATATCCATCACATACTTACTGTATGTGTGGTAAGAATACTTAAAATCTTAGCAAATTCAATACACAATACAATCTGTCTTTAAGTCCTCATGTTTTGATTTGCATTTTCCTGGTAACTACTGATATGAGTATATTTTCATGTTTTTATTGACCATTTCTGTATTTTTTAGAAATACCTATACAGATCCACTATTTCTTTTAGTTGGGTTATTCATCTTTTTATTATTGTTATAAAATTCTTTGTATATGCTAGACATAAATCTCTTCTATGACTTGTAAATATGTTCTCCTAACTGTGACTTATCCTTCATATTCTTGATAAGGTTCTTTGAAGAAGGATTTTTTTTTTTTTTGGTTGTTTGAGACAGGGTTTCTCTGTAACTTTGGAGCCTGGCCTGATACTGCTCTGTAGACCAGCTGGCCTCAAACTCACAGAGATCCACCTGCCTCTGCCTCCCGAGTGCTGGGATTAAAGGTGTGTGCCGCCACCACCTGGCTTGAAGGAGGATTTTTTAAAATTTGTATATAGTACTATAAATTGAACTCTGAGTATGTGCAGACTGGGCAAGTGCTCTTCCTACTGAGCTATGGCCCTAGCCCTAAGTTTTCAAGTTTGATGCAATTCAATTTATCTAGTTGGTTGTCCAAAGGCTAGGCATACTGACATTCGGTGATGGGTAAGGCCATTTAAGAATGGAGTAGCCTGGAAATGACCCCTGAGAAAGGACTATGAACAAAATATGGATGAAAATGAAATGGGGACATATATCAGGAATGGGGATCAAACAAAGGGTTAGACGGGAAGAATATGGACTGCCTTCAGCAGGGCGGCCTGACAAGCTTAGTCAGTAGACTTGAGTACAAGTAGTCTGAGAGCTGGGTGAGCAAGTACTAGAAGAGTGTTGTAGGGAGAGGCTGCTTGTTCGTCCTGGCCACCCGGCTGTATTAGCCCCGAAATAACCACACAGAAACTGTGTTAGTTAAAACACTGCTTGACCCATTTGCTCTAGTCTCTTATTGGCTAACTCTCACATTTTGATTTAACCCATTTCTATTAATCTACATATCGCCACGTGGCAGTGGCTTACTAGGAAAGATTCAATATGTCTTTCTCTGGTGGCTCCATGGTGGCTCTCTCCCACTCTGCCTTTCTTCCTCCCAGCATTCAGTTCTGTCTTCCCTGCCTATCTAAGTTCTGCCCTATCAACTAGGCCAAGGCAGTTTCTATATTAACCAATGAAAGCAATACAAAGACAGAAGGACCTCCTATACCAAAAGATTAGGGGAGAGGTAAAACAGGAAAGAAAAGCAGTATAGGGCGTGTCATTCAGCAGGTTGCCACTGTGGGCCTCCTAGGATAACTAAAAAATGGTGTGGGCGCCAAAAGGCAGCACCATTTCCTGATTTACTCAATTTCTTCCACTGGCTGAATGCCTAATAGGTTGTTTCTCAGAGGACCTACGTCAAAACTCTACTGGCATTAGTATATTAACACTTGCTAATAGGCAAGATGGGGGAGTCTCACTAATTAATGCCTTGGGACTTGAAGAGAGCAGATACAGAATATTTCAAGAGAGACAGCATTAGTGGGAAGGGGCAAGAGTAGGCAATGTGGAAGCAAAAGATGGAAATTAATGATAGCTTATGTGTGACAGGGGCCAGACATTTTTTCTGAAGTTATTTGCATTGGTTTTTTTCACTGCAATCAAGAGGCAGATTACCATAGCCTCATTTTACAGGTGAGGATCCTGGGTCACACAGAATTTAAGAGGCCGCCTGTGCTAATTCATCAGATACCCTCCCTGCAATGAAGCAAAGACTGGAAGGATATTCAGCGGAAAGGTCCTTGGAGGGCTCAGAGTCTTTAACGAGGGCAGGGGAATGCAGGGAAAGCCTATAGATAGTGCTGCCATCTATGTGGAATGCCAATCACCCCCGTGAAGAAGACAAGGAAGAAAATGGGGCCAGGAAGAGAGCATCTCAGGATGTGACCAGCAATGTCTCAATTATCCTCAACCAAACGAGCTTACAGGAGTACTCAGAAGCAAGAGGTCTGAGTGACACGCTATCGAGGCTGTCATAGTGACTGAAATCACAAGAATAATAAATGAAGTTGGAGGAGGATTTGAACTGGGCTCTTCCTGATTCTAAATCCCAGTTTGTTACTGAACTATGGATCTATGGTTTGGAGAAGATACGCTTTACAAATTTCACACTAAAGGCTTCTTGCCAAGAAGTACAGCCTTGACGAAGGTTTTGAACTTTATATACTGCGCAGACTCCTACAACATGGATTTCTAAAATCAAAAGTCAAAATTAGGCTGCCAAGATGGCTCCAGAGGTAAGTGCATGCTAGGAGAAGCCCAAGTTAAGTTAATAATCATGAAAAATTATGGGGAAATGTATAAGGAAAAGTATCAAAATAGCCGAAGCAACAAGTATCCCAAGGAGGGTGGCACTGGTGTTATAGACTGAAAGCACGGCACTGCTTCTCCTCCAAGGGCAGTGTTTATATACTCCAGTGGCCTTAGCATATCCTTTTAAGCAGAAGGAGTATTGACTGCCATCTTTACAGTGTTTGCATTCTTAATCCCTTGCAGTCGGTTTGAAAACATACAAATAAAATAAGCACACTGCATGGTTCTAAGGTCACCTGCTCCCCCAGGAACAAACTGGGTCTAATCTTCCTATCAGCTATGGCAGGTACAGTGATTAAAAACCACCTGTTTGTGCTGCTGGCAGGGAAGATGGCAGGGGTGCTCGAAGATTGCACTGTTTAGAGGCTATAAAGCTCCCCTATCTCCTGGTTACAAAATGTTTGCCTTTTAGTTGACTAACTGATTTCGAGGCTCACTTGTTGTACTGCTTATTCAGGTTGGAAATCATTAAACAAAATGATAGCTCTTAGTTGAAGAGATCACCATCTAAAAACAAAGTGCTTCTTGCTCCCGAGGACTCCTCGGTTTCTTACTCCTATTAAAAGTCCTTCTTTTCCCGCGTGGGAGCCTGTGAGACAAAGCTTTTTATTAGACAGATTCCAAACCCTTAGCAGTCATCACCCCTTCATTCTCCCACTCTATTAAACAGGGACAAGTGTCATTACACCACACTGGGCCCAAACCAGACAGAATGCAGTCCAGTGGGCAATTATAGGTCTCGCCAGAGCACATGGGCACTCAATTCCCCCTGAAGTGTCAAGGTTGGATCGCGGATTAATATAGCGTATTCACACTGGAATGTTCTGTCAAGGCGAGCTTTCAGAGCAAGTGCTGCCGAGTTGGCCAGAGCTGCGCTCAGATGGGAGGCATGATTTGTATCCCCCTTGGGCATGGAACTGAAGTCTTTAGGCCCAGTTTCCTCAGTTACAAAACAGAGCTAATACGGATCGGGGTTGGCGGGGGAGAACTGGGATTGACTTATAAAATAATTCAAAAAAAAAAGAGTTAATAATGGTATCTGCTTGACCTAGTTAGCTCATAAGAAGCCCTTAAAGGGACACTGTATTCAGTACCTGCAGGGGATTGAACCCAGCACCCGCTGGGGTACCAACATCTGAGGCTTCTCAAGTACCTTATATAAAATGGAAAAAGGCTCAGCAGATAAGGAGACCTGCGTTCAATCCCAAGACTCACTTAGTGGAAGAAGAGAGCTGACTCCCACAAGCTGTTCTCTGACCTGCAAGCACATATATGCACATAAACAAGTGGAGTTAGAATAATTAGATGGAATTAGGCGGCATAGAATTTCCCCTGAAGCTGTTTAACCCTCTTGTATATTTGAAATCATCTTTAGATAAGTTAGAATGCCTAAAAGAATTAGAAATGCTACGTAAATAATGTGCTGTATTACAGGGCATAAGGACAAGAAAAGGGGGGCTGTACGTGTTCACTGAGGGTGCATTTTAAAAAGTATTTTCCACCCACTTGATTGAATCCACATATGTAGACCCTGCAGACACAGAAGGGCATCCTTGCCCATTTCCCTGGGGATTTTAGAAACAAGGCCAGCTGGTGCCATGGAGGCCTTGCAGTTTGTCCTGGGTTTCCAAGTGAGTGAGGGTCAGGTGAAGGTAGGGGAGACAAATTAGCAAAGAAAGCTCAGCAATGCTATTCATGCCATCCGACAATACCTTTCTCCTTCTACTCGCCTTGGTCCACTGGAGCATCCCTTCTTTCCCACACTCCTCCACACTGAGCCGGAAGCTGAAAGCCATGGCCTCAGTCATCCCATCCTATGAGCTCTTGACTCTTCCTCCCTGCAATGACAGCTTGGCTTGTCTAGAATGTAGCCTGTTAAGGGTGGAGTCTGTGACTTTCATTATGTGTTCCAAAACCCAAAGGAAGTCAAAATTACTACTACTACTACTACTAATAATAATAATAAAACCTCTCAGATCTCTGTGGTTGTGAAATTCTGTGACTGTAAAAACAAAGGAAAAATTAAAAAGGAAAGGAAGCTGAAGCCAGGCGGTGGTGGCGCATGCCTTTAATCCCAGCACTCGGGAGGCAGAGGCAGGCGGATCTCTGGGACTTTGAGGCCAGCCTGGTCTACAAGAGCTAGTTCCGGGACAGGCACCAAAACTACAGAGAAACCCTGTCTCGAAAAACCGAAAAAAAAAGAAAAAGAAAGAAACTGAACCATGAAGAGAGAGCCTCGGACCACCATGGAGCTCTGACGTCTGTCAACGGAAATGTGTGCGTGGGATGTGAAAGGCAGGACCAGGCAAGGAGAGCTTAAAACTGTGATGCTTCTCCATCACAGTTACAGGCAGAGCCCCAGGAGCAGGGGAGCAAGGATTGCTCAAGACAGGAACTCTATGTTGGGCATGAATGTCTCTATTGCCACAGACCAACTTCCGCCAGCAAGGCTCCACCTCCTAAGGGTTCTACATTATCCCCAAACAGCTGTCAACTGCAGACCACCTTTTCAAACACAGGGGCCCGTGGGGACATATTTTGC
Source organism: Chionomys nivalis (assembly GCF_950005125.1). NCBI lineage: Eukaryota > Metazoa > Chordata > Mammalia > Rodentia > Cricetidae > Chionomys > Chionomys nivalis. Next base: position 62,486,579 of record NC_080112.1, read on the forward strand.
ATTCAAACATCTTAAGAAACTCTAATGGATTCAGAAGAGGATACATTTTAAAGTAATCCAATAATGTTACCACAATTCCCCAAAGACTGAATGAGAATCAATCTCAGAATATTTTTTCAAAGTTTAACTCAAAATAAGAAAAATAAGAATGCCATTGGTTCTTTCACATGTGCACTTACTTCCAGAAATGCCAGAAATCTCCAAGTTAAAGAATACAGGGGCTGGTTTGATCACATGCTCGTTCAGTCCCAGTCCAGCTGGATTTGGTGAGCTCCCATTAGATCAGCCCCACTGTCTTGGTGGGTGGACCAACCCCTTGTGGTCCAGACTTCCTTGTTCATCTTCTCCCTCCTTCTGCTCTTCAACTGGACCTTGGGAGCTCAGTCCAGTGCTCTGATGTGGGTCTCTGTCTCTCTGAATGTGGCTGACAATGGGGGCTGACTGAGAAGCCTTTGATAAAGGCACCGGGACTTGTTTCTGCTGCATGTACTGGCTTTGTGGGATCCTAGTCTATTTGGATGCTCACCTTCCTAGGCCTGGATGGAGGGGGAGGGCCTTGGACTTCCCACAGGGCAGGGTTCCCTGTCCTCTCTTAAGGAGGGAGGGGGAGGGAGGAGGGGGAGTGGGGTAGCGGGAGCGGAATGGGAGGAGGGGAGGAAGTGGAAATTTTTGAATGGAAAAATATAAATATATTTTAAAAAAGAATATAGGGGCAATAAACGGGCTGAAATAGATTCCTAGTTTGCAATGCTATTTTGCAAAGACATTTCCAGCCGTTTCTTCTACATGTTTCTGTAGTTCATCAATGTCTGGCGTCGATCCGTGAAAGGAACCTTAAGGTTGTTCCCGCTCTTGTCCTGTGTCATCCTCTCCTACTGTGAACTTAGTAATTGTGAGACTGTAACACCATGTACGGTCTGCCCACTGCAGGCAGAAATCCTGACGTGGTAGATCATATCCCCTAGCAGCATGGGGAGGACTATGTATGGTTACCAGAAACCTTCCTAGAAGCTTAAAGGAATAGAAATGTCACTGAAAGCAAAAATGTCTCATGCATGAGTATCACAACAAAATTGACTGACAAGGTTGCCTGCTTCCTTCTATTACACAACAGACAATGGAAGGTCAAATACAGCATCACTTCCTTTTTTAATTTAAAGGGGAAAAGAGATGATACCATGAATTTCAGGGTTCCTGAAACTTATACAAATTCCCTCTTAATCAAGTTTTGGCCTACTTTTCCAAGTATTCCTAAGAGACTCCTAATTCCAGTCAACATGGCTTTGCTCTTCATTGAAGCTGTGCCTCCCAAGTCTAAGAGCAGCACACCAAAAAATCCTAATCACAAATATTAATGCAGCAAGTTTGTAGGATAAAAATTAATACTCAAGTTTTGTTGTGTTCATATACACTAACAATAAAGTACCTGAAAAGGAAACAAAGAGAACAATTCTATTTGGAATGGAATTATGAAAAAATACTTAGGCATCAACCCAATCAAAAAGATGAAAGACTTTTACACAGAAAATACAAGCCATTGAAGAAAGAAATTTAGAAAGATATAAATAAATGGAAAGACATATTATTCTTCTGTTTATGCATTAAAACATTCAATGCTGGTAAAATGTCAGTGCCGCTCAGTTCAATGCAATCCTTAACAAAACCCCAGTGGCATTTTTTGAAGAAATAAAAAAATATCATCAAATTTGTATGAAATCTCAGGGAACCTTAGGTAGCCAAAACAAATTTGAAAAATAACAAATATGCATGATTTCCCCCACTTCGTGGTTTCAAAACATTACACAGCTACAATCCAGACAATGGTGCTAACATACAGACAGACATATGGACAAGTAAAATCGAGAGCCTAGGAATAAACTCATGCATACAGAATCTAATGACTTTCGAAAAGAATGCTAAGACAAACTCAACTGGCAAAGAATATTCTCATCAATAAAAGGTGCTGGGAAGATAGGTGTGTCCATGGAAAGCAAGAAAGCTGGAAGATTATTTTATGTTATTAAAAATGAGCTCAACATTTAGGACCGGCCAAGAGGCTGTTCCTTCTTAGCCGCTTGGAGCTGTTAGCTCCCTGCATGAAACAAGAGCCATCGGGCACTGAGACCTTCCAATGCTCCAGTCTGTGCTCAGCATGGTCTACATCTTCCTTCATTTTGCCCTCACATCGCCCATGAGAAGGTCTCTTAGCGCCTCCGTGAAGCCTGAGAATGTCTGGTTGAAAGGCCTCTCCTCCTTGCACGTGTCTCCTTCAGGGGGTCCCCCTGCCCCTCATCTCTAGTTACTGCAGTGGAAGCATTGATGATGAATTGGGGACTTAAATAATGCCCCAAACTCGTCAGATACTGTTAAGAACAAAATACATGCAACTAAAACAAAGAGAACTCAAAAAGGCCCCAGTCTGTAAAACTCCTCGACAGTAGACAGACATCGTGACATTGAATGTGTTAATTATTTAGCTAGCAATGGCACCAAAATAAACAAAGGAGGCATCTTTATTTTTGTTTTTTTGAGACAGGGTTTCTCTGTGTAACAGTCTTGACTGTCCTAGAACTCCCTCTGTAGACCAGGCTGGCCTTGAACACACAGAGATCCGCCTGCCTCTGCCTCCTGAGTGCTGGGATTAAAGGTGTGTGCCACCACTGCCCAGTTGGGGCATCATATTTTTAAATTGTCTAAATATCAAAGGAAAGATAAACATAATTAAACAGCAATGTAAAGAATGGGAGTATCTGCATCATGATAACCACTATGGAAATGTTTGCTTTGTTAACATTGTTATGACTGTTGCCAAAAAGTATACATTTTCCTCTTCAGACTCACTTGCTTTTATAATGAGGGCAAAAAACTAAAAATGCTTATTTTAGAAAATTTACAAAGAAAAGTCTATTAAAACACACACACACCACCACCACCACCACCACTACCAACAACAACATCAACATCCAGCCAGTTACTTACATTTCCAGGACAAAAGATAATTTGATTTTGCTCAGAAGCATTTGAACACATTTTGGATTACTGCAGCCATGAGCAGCCCTGGCAGGCTACACTTAGATTTTTATTGTGTTCTTAATACTCAACCATAATTCCAGGCACGACACTGGGCCTCTGTTCTCTGTGGTATGTCTTTCTCTCTGCATGGAACATTCCCAGAGGAGAGAAACCATCACTCCTATTTGGGCACCGTCAGGAGGCAATAGCACTAAGCCAGACCACGCCAGACGCTCTGAGCATCTATGGGCCTGGCTTGCTGCACTTCAGCAGTTTGTGACTCTGTTTCAACGCCCTCTGCTCACAAATGACAGTTTCTAGCAGAACCACCCTTGAAATAAATATAAGGAGACAAGAATCGTCCAGCGGAGATTGGTAAGATTAGTCTCAGGTTTTGGTTTTGGTTTTGTTTTTTTGTGGGTTTTTTGGCTGCTTTCATCCTTTCAGCAACTTCAAACATTTTTACCACGGGGTCCATGACTCACTAAAGCAGTGATTTTCCACTCACAGGTACAAAAACGAAGAGGGCTGGCCAGAGTTGCGCCCATGAAAACCTGGCATCTGTTCGCAGTTTATTAATTTTGGTAACTGCTTGCCCAAACCCATAAGCCAGTGGAGGATTCTTTTTCAACACACACAACAGTACCCTAATTGACACGAGTTCCTCTCTCTCTCAGGGAAGCATATACCAAGTGATAGCCAAGTAAACTAAAATGAAAAATGGCAACATGGGGCTTCCTGTCACATGAAATGCCATTTCTAAATTGTATTTTTAAGAAAACAAAAAGCCGAGGGAGCAAGAGAGAAGACTGACCAGGCGTGTCCACTTCCGTGGCTAAGCCCGTTTTCAGCCTAGCTACTCTGCTGCCCTGCCTTTCCCTTTGATCTCCTTTCCAGTTGGCCTGAGGTTCGCAGCAGCGAGCACTGGGCCAGCCAAACTCTTCCCTTTCTAGAAAGGCGGTTTGGAGTCTCTCCCTGCTAACCCAGGACGCTTACTGGAAGTGAAGCAGGGGACAGAAGCAATGCAGGAATGAGTGTGCACGCTCATAGCCCAAAAGGACAGGCTCCTCCTCCAAATCAGGAGCAGCTTCTAAATCACACGGAGCATCAGCAAAGGCAGAAAATGGATGTGCGTGTATGAAAAATGTGCTGACGTATTATGCAGAGCTATGCGTCTGCCTCCAAAAGCCGATAATTAAGAAGTGGAAGAAAGCAATCAAGGCTTGACTCTGTGTACCAAAGCACAGGAAAGAGCCAGGGCTGTATTGTCACTGCTGTTTCTCCTCCCCCATAATAGAGCCTCTTCTCTCTTCCTCAAGCAGTTTACAAGGCTATGTTTAGAATAGACGTCAGAGCCCCGAAACCAAGTCGCAGAAGCAAGACTTTCCCAAGGGTGTCACCTTGTGGTCGTTTTGTGTATTGCAGCATAGCTTGGCCTTGTTGCAGATTTAAAGAAACCACGAAAAGCAAGTAACTAGGGGTCAAGTCCCTTCATGATTTACAAAGCTGAACCTTTGGGACTCGGCATTGGAATGGTGTGTGGTGTGTGTCAAACACATAGGTGTCAAGAGATTAAAACGTTAAGATGAGTCTACAGGGCAGAAACCACACATTGGGAAACCAGTCTTTAAGGTCGGCTTGAACACTTGGCTGGTTTTATGAAGGAACATATCCAGGCCTTTTCCCCTTTATTCATTTTCTTCTGTATCAAGCCATGAAAATATTTACAAAAGACTACCAAGTGTAACTTCTATGGAAAGGACTTAGAATCTGTGTGCGAGCATGCGCACACGCGCAGAGCAATAAAAATATTTTAAAATGGTGTACTATTTAAAATAGTGTACTAACACAATTTACATACCAATATGGTATTTTCTATGTAGAGAATCTTAGGCTAAGATCCTAAGATCCTGTACAAGATCTTCATACCCTGTACAAGAACTCTGTCTCCAAGTCGCCTTGGCAGATTCGGTTCCTCTGAGTCTGGCCTTTTCTTTAGTGAAGGCACCAACCACACTGAAGCAGTTGTCAGTCTGTTTCTAAGCATACAGAAGTTCCGACTGAACTGGACTGGGCTTCCCCAGAACGTCTAATGCTTTCTCCCACCCCACCCCTCCACACACACCACGACTTTTCTTCATCCCCGGGTCTTCCTTGTTTATCTTCCACACTAGCTCAAGGCCCCCCTCCCACACCTCCCGCCTGAGGCAAAGCTTATCTGGCTCCCACAGCTTTCGTTTGTCACAGTGTTTAGAACCTTCGTTCCCAGGTTCCCCTCCCACCCCTTGAGACAATGCTTCTTTGAAAACCTGACATACAAAACCAAATGCACTTTCCCCAATGACAGCCCCTTCCACCTACAGATTGCCTCACTTGAACTTGTTCAAAACACACAGACACATGTCTGCCTCTCTCTAGTTTAACTCAGACTCAACTTTTCCAGTTTAAAGCGCTACAGCCAACAATAAGATAAGGGAGCAAGCACAATTGGAACTGTATATGTGTGTATACGTGTGTGTCCCGTCACCCCCCCCCTTCATACCACTTCGTTCATCTTCAAGCACACCTATGCCTTTTGCATTTCTGATTCAAATATAACACAAATGACTTCTCATGGCTAATTGAGTTTGCCTTAAGCACAAGCCTTTTCTAGCCTTCTGGCTTTCCTTCTGATCGTGTGGGGAACGCTTGTGTCTAGCCTTTACTGACCCTGGGTTTCTGCTTTTTGCACACGGCCCTTTGGAAGTAGAGCTATTGAAGAGCTGCTGGCTTTGTGGTGTCTTAGCCCCACCCTTTCCTCTCTTCCCGAGCTTCCTCTCAAAGCCATCATTTTCTTTTGCTTATATCTACTTTTTGAATTCCGTGGCTCTTGCCTGTATTGTTTGTGCATTTTTGAAATCTTTACTAAACTCCGCACACATTCCTGGGGATTCTTTTCTTAGCCATGTCCAAAAATGGCTGTTCTCCTATTTCTCCCCACCCGTGCCTGTCACCTCGAGGATGATAATTAGGACTGGTCTATCAGCTCGCCTCTGGGCTTTAACAACACTGCGAGGTAATGAGAGATAAACAAAAGAGAGGAGGCAAATGATTAAAGCCAGAGATGAGGCTAGAAAGAAATTCGTAAAGCAGATGCAAGGGGCACCCCAGGAGGTCTGACGGCGGCTCATGATTTTTCTCTTGGACTCAGGCCAAGAGTGAGCAGAAACGTATGAGGTAAGACTGGGTGGAAAGTCTTGCCTGGCTCTTAACCTTGTGTATACTAATTCCTGGGCCAGCGGCACCACGTGTCTTCTGGGACTTCATAAACTGGACCTTGCACAATTCCTTGGCCATGACTGTTCAGGAAATGAACCAGGCTGAACACGGAGACTGAAGGCCTCAGCTTAAGGCCTGAGCAGAGCTGCAGCCAAGCAGCCCCGCCTAACACAGCCCCTCAGTCAGCACCGTCCTTATTTGCCAAATGAACAACTTCACTCACCTGGCAAGCACTGCTGACGCCCTGGCCACACTTCACACCCCCCCCCCCACCAACGCTGACAGCTGTTTGCAGACAACCACAACTCTGCCTAGGACTTACTGTGGACCCGGGGTAGGAAAGTAGCCTTGGGCCGCTAGTGAAAGTGATTGGATGCCAAAATATCCCCGAGGGGAACGAGTTGGAGGCATGGGCTCTGCATCCTCCCAAAGGAGCTCATCAGGACTGAGCCCCTGCTGCCCCATGTGCTAAGTCACTCGCAAATGCCAGCAGCACTGTTCACAGATGCCAAAAGCACTCTGTATGGTTGACATCTGGCCTGATTCTGCCTCCCCTGCATTCATGCTTGCTGCGTGCATGACCACTAATAATCTGCTTGCACTCAGGGCCATGGGGAGATGGGGAAAGCGGCTCGGTGTAAAATACTCTTGTGATTATAACACTAGGTTCTGTTCCTTGCACGTTCTTTCCTGGAAGATGGTCACATAGCGACCACTCCAGGGAAGCTGTCATTCTGTACTCTACCCCAAACTGACCAGCTAGCTCACTTTGTGCCTTTCCAGGGGTTGGGGGGCAAGCATGATGCGTTTCCATTTTTCTACATTGGCTCAGGAATAGACTCCTGACTGCACAAAGCCTTTGTAGGGCCCTACCTCCAAAGTACCCTGACTCCTCATTTCCACCACCTCCCTGCCAGCTTCCACAAGCTCCCTAAGCATTGGTTCTCAGGATATGGTCCAAGTTACCTGGGATGTGTGTTGACAATAAGATCACTTCGGACTTGCCAACTGGTCCTGAAGTTCCGGAAATGAAGCCAAAGGGGGCAAATGCCAAAGGGGGCAAAGTCAAGCCCCAGGCATGCTGGACATGAGGAATAGATATTTTAAATAGTTTCTCCGGGGATCTTATTCAGTCTGATGTTTCTGGTGCACTGTTCAGAGTTTGGACAGTCGGCAAGCTGCAGCATCAATTGAGCCGGTTAGTTACCTGCCCAGATACATTCAGTCTGACTCACAAAATTCAGTGCTGAGTGTTTCATCCAATGGTTCCCTTTTTCTGTTTCTATACTGTCTTCCTTTAGTTTGGGGAATTCGCCGTCTTCTCCAACCTCTGACACTGATTTCTTTAGCTGTATAGAGGGCATGAATGCCTGTGGCTAGGAATGGAATTTAGCCCATGAGAGACAGGTAGGAGCATCTGAAGGAACAACTTCCTTGTCTGGAATAGGACTGACCCTCAAGAGCGAGCTCTCACATAGTGAGTTCTAGGCCACCCTGAGTTGCTTAAGATCCAGTCTCATAAACAAACAAAGCCCCCCTTGCAGGATCAAGCTGAGGAAGGGAGTTTGCCTGGCTTCCTCCCCTCTCTGTTCTGCAGCTCCATTCCTTCCCCCGCCTCTTCTGGGAACGCACCCTTAAAAACCATTTGCACAATGGCCCTTATCTCAGGGCCTTCTTCTGCGAAAATTCACCTAAAAATTAGTTTGTTCCATTTTTCTTGACTTTTGCTGACTTGAAAGTAGTTAATTACACTGTAAATAACAACTCAGTATCAAATTCTTCACAAAGAACAAGAGTTGGTGGCTCAGTGCTTGCCCCACGCTCTCCATAGGCTCTAATTCAGTCCCGGGTACAGAGAGAAGGAGGAGCACATGTCGTGTTTAAGGAGTGCAGCAGAGCTCATGCTTTCCATACTCGATCATTTTCCTCCTTTCTTTCCACAGCAACTAATATTTAGTTAGCTCTGATATTTAGCATTTAGTATCTAGGTACTGTGCGTGTGTGTGTGTGTGTGTGTGTGTGTGTGTGTGTTAATCTTTACAACTCTGTGGCATTGACACTGCTTTTTCTTTTTTCTTTCTTTTTGTTTCTTTTTGAGACAGGGTTTCTCTGTGTGGTCCTGGCTGTCCTGGAACTCACTCTGGAGACCAGGCTGGCCTTGAACTCACAGAGATCCCTCCCCCTGGCTCTGCCTCTTACATGATGGGATTAAAGGCATGTGCCATGTGCCACCGTGCTTGACAAGTTATGTATGTGTTTTAAATGTTTGTCACCTTTCTGAAGCATCGCCCAGCTTGGCATTGGCACTTTTATTGTGTCATTTTTGTGATGAGGAAGCAGAGAGTAAATGACTTGTTCAAGCTCATAACTTGTGTATGGCAGAATGGCCATTAAGACAGGTGATTTGGTTCTTATAGTTGAGGCTGACATGGATCACTCCCTTCTGGGAGCCACAGGGCATTTATTTACTTGGCCTAACTTTGGCATTGTGGCCTGTCTTGCATGCCATGCATTTTAGATGGTTATTGTGTCTCACCCCAAAGACAGTAAGGCCTTTGACAACAGACCCAACTCTTCATTATTTATAGCTTTTCCGGGGGCAAGATGTGTCCTTTATGTACTTAGATGCCTATTTATCAGTTTCTCCTGCTGGCCTTGTTGTTCTGTCTTCAGTCACCTCCTCTAGGTACAGGTCCTGACGTCCTCCTATTCCTTCTTGTTTATTACCATCTCGTGCCATGGCCATAGATTGTGTAAATTTTTAGATACTGTATAGGCAATATGGGTCTCCATAGGCCCATATGGAGTGGCACTATTAGGAGATGTGGCATTGTTGGAGTAGGTGTGGCTTTGTTCGAGGAGGTGTGTCCCTGACGGGGTGGATCTTGATGTCTCAGATGTTCAAGCCAGGCCCAGTGTGGCATTCTCTTCCTGCTACCTGCCAATCTGGATGTAGAACTCTCAGGTCCTTCTCCAGCACCATATCTGCCTGCATGCCACCATGCCCGCCGCCCCCCTGTGATAATGGACTAAACCTCTGGACTGTAAGCAAGCCCCAATTAAATTTTTTGCCTTTATAAGAGTTGTCATGGTTATAGTGTCTCTTCACAGCAATAAAACCCAAACTAAGACACATGGGTAGCAAAATTCATGAATAGTAGTAAAACTTAAACCTATATAAATCTTCTAGTCTTCAGACCTAAATCAATACATGCTTTGCATACTTGTGTTTTCCAGTCTGCTAGCTACCAACAACATGTGGCTATTTCACATTTTTAAGTTAACCTAAAATACAGTCCTTCAGCCACACAGACCATATTTACATACACAGTAGCTGCACATGGCTAATAGTACAGAAAACATAATAGAAGACTTCTGTCATGCGAAGTTCTCTTAGGGATCTTTCAGAGGCCAGTCACAGCCGAGTTTTCTCTTAAAGACTAAATGAAACTATCACTTTCCGGTTTCCATGGACTTCTACCAATTACCACTAATGTCATAACCATATCCTCTCTCCTACACAGGGTTCTCATTCTTGTCCTCCTTCCTATACAAGGATGCTAATATGTGACATGGGATACAGATGGAAGATGATCTTGAAGGCAATCCCTTTCCCCACCCCAGGAGTCCCAGAGGGTGTTGGAGTTCTGCTGGTTTTCCAGCTTCTTTATTTTTGAAAAATTTCTAGACCATTAATTCTTAACCTTCCTAATGCTTCAATACTTTAATACAGTTCCTCATGTTGTGGTGACCCCCAACCATAAAATTAGTTTCATTGTTACTTCATAACTGTAATTTTGCTACTGTTAAGAATCATAATGCAAATATTTGTGTTTTCTGATGGTCTTAGGTGGGCCCCAGAGGGGTTTGACCCAGAGGTTAAGAATCACTGTTCTAGAACATGAAGGACACTCCCTCATTTGCTAGCACACATGCTCTCTTGGAATCCCAAGTTCTTAAAGGACATGGGAATTATACTAGATTTTGACACAAAAGTAAATGATGCAGGTTTTCTCTCTTGTTATTGCTCTTACTAGTTAAAATCAAAATAGAGCAGTTCAAGCATTAAAAAAATCAAGCAAGCTAATAAAAAAATAGGTGAAGGACTTAAATAGACATTTTCCAAATCATAGATTATCAGAAAACTAAAACCAAAACCATAACAAGGTTAAACACAATGGCATTTATGCTTAGTCCCAGCACTTGGGAGGCAGAGGCAGGCAGATTTCTCAGTTCCTAGCCTGGGCTACATAGTAAAACTATAATATGTGCATGCATGCATGCATACATACATACATATATACTGTCTTAGGGTTTTCATTGTTGTGATGAAATGCCATGACAAAAAAGCAAGTTATGGAGAAAAGTGTTTATTAGGCTTACACTTCCATATCACCGTTCATCATCAAAGGAGGTCAAACAGGGCAGGAACCTGGAGGCAGGAGCTGATACAAAAACCAAGGGGTGATGCTCACTGACTTGCTCACTATGGCTTACTCAGCCTGCTTTCTTACAGAACCCAGGACCACCATCCCAGAGATGTCATCACCGAGAATAAGCTAAGCCCTCCTCCATCAATCACTAATTAAGGAAATATCCTATTGACTTGCCTGTAGTTCAGTATTACGGAGACATTTTCTGAATTGAGGTTCCCTCCTCTCCGATGTCTTAAGGTTATGTCAAGTTGACATACAACTTTCCAACACACACACCCTCACATTTAGTAAGGTAGCCAATACAAAGGAAGTAATAAAATAGAAAACAACCATATGGGCAAAAATGTGAAGAAATCGAAACCCTTATATATTGCTGGTTGAAATGAAAATGGGACCAGATATGGTGACACACGCCTATAATCATTCATTCAGAAGTCAGAAGTCAGCCTAGGCTGACCCTGTCTCAAATAATAAAGAAAAAAGAAATGCAAAAGCTGCACCTTTAATCCCAGCACTCGGGAAGCAGAGGCAGGCAGGTCTCTGGGAGTTCGAGTCCAGCCTGGTCTACAGAACGAGTTCCAGGACAGGCTCCAAAGCTACAGGAAAACCCTGTCTCAAAAAGCAAACAAACAAGCAAAGAATTCCATTATAAAAGATAATATGGGGTTTTCTTTGGAAATTAAAATGAAGTTATCAGCAATCTCACTTTGGAGAAAAGGAGGGAGGGAGAAAGGGATGGGAAGGGAGGAAGAGAGAGAGAGAGATTCATCATAAAGAGCTGGAAGCAGATCTTGTTTCTCTACAGCATTGTTCACATAGCCAAGACCAGCACAGACATCCTCCAATACAATACTGAGAACAAACAGCATGCAGTATGTGCTGTGAGCACACTATTCCTGAAACACACACATCTCTTTCCACAATGTCAAAATTTACTGAAGGAGAATAAAGTCACATGGTTTAGTGGCTTCAATGACATCAGTTTGTCACAAAGCTTAGGTGAATGCAAGTTTTTTATTCCAATCTTAATTACAAATGTTCTTTCTTTTCTTTTTTGTTTTTTGTTTGTTTGTTTGTTTTTTGAGACAGAGTTTCTTTTGCGTGACTCTAGCTGTCCTGGAACTTGCTCTGTAGAACAGACAGACTGGCCCCAAACTCATAGAGATCCGCCTGCCTCTACCTCCCAAGTGCTGGGATTAAACATGTGTACCACTACCGCCCAGTACTAATGTTATTTCTTATATCACATAGTAAATCTGTGTGTGTATTTGAGTGCATGCATGCGTGTGTGTGTGTGTGTGTGTGTTGCAGAATGAATACAAGGTAAAGAGGCTGAAATAGAGTTGAAGAGGCCTCAGGCGCCTGCTGAGAAAGAGTTTGTATAGATAACAAATCTAATCAGTTCTGGGAGGGAGATGCTCTAGTCGGGTTTGAACGTGAAGCTACAGAATTCAGCTTCAAGGGGGAAAAAACAAACAAACTGTCAGAAGCAGCAATCAATAGGTCAAGTCCAGGTCCAGACTGGTAAACAGACCGACAGGCAGACAGTCCAGTAGGCTCTATCAAAGTAGGTGTGTGGGTGAGGGCAAGCCAGGGAGTCCTCCTTCTTGACACACACAACATGTGTCAGATAATAGGTTGGTTTGGGGTCACAACACAGCAGTGTTTTGTATCCATCACTTCAGGGTCCAGGCAAGAGAGTCATACCCCTTTTCCTTCCTGATGTGTCTGATAAGTTCTTAGGCCTAGCTTTTATGCTATGATCTAATATGTCCACATGCTCCCACAGTTTCATTTGTCCCTAATAAAGATATAGGGTGGCTCTCTTTCTAGTCCCAGGAATAAGTCATTTGTCAGTCTGTACTGGATAGGGACAACGTGACAGATGGTGCTGCTTATGGGTCCATTTAAGGGTCACAGTCATCCTTCTCTCCCTCAAAATGAAATCAAAAGCTGCTTGTAGAATAGGGCAGTTCACAGCCCGAAAACCCACTGTTTCATGAAACATGGAGTAACCTGGAGTAGGACATAGCCTGGTCTTGAAAGTGTGTGTATGCAAAAGAATCCTAAACAGCCTGGCTGGCGTGTGCTGCCGCGTTGATGAACTATGCTAAGTGAAATAAGCCAGCTTTAAAAAGACAAACGCTACACGATTCCACTTCCACTGTCATGAGGAATCCAGCAGAGAAGATTGCTCTCAGACATGGGTTAAAGCCAATAGGAAGTCTCTATTAGCCGACTGGCAATTACACTGGGAGCTCAGGATCTCAGTGTAGCCCTGGATCTTTCTCAGGGTGAACTTTTAAGCACACAAACCATGTCCTGGGTTGATATTCTTCAGTTGACAAGAACAGTCAGCCAGAAGAGAAACTACAGAAGCCAAAACACAAGGTTAGTACATTTACAGACTTTCCCAGAGGCTTTGGTGGATTAGGTCTTTGTTTTAGTTTTGGCAGGTGGTGCTGTCTATGTGCTGAGTTTTACAGCCTGAATGGCTCTTCTTTCATGGAGTCAGTTGTCTCAGGGTCTACTAAGATCTGGGGCCCTGTTGCAACATTGGGTGCTCAGATTCACAGAGACGAAAGTAGAAAGGTGGCTGCCAGAGGTGAGAAAGAAAGAAATGGGAAGTTCTAAGTTGGGTTAAAAGCTTCAGTTTTACACAATGAAAACGTTCTGAAGAAGCCTAGAAATAAGTCATGAAGGTGTCTCATAACCATAGACTATACTTTATAGTGTAGACTGTACACTTAAAAACAGTTAAGGTAGTTGGCTATGAGAGCGGGAATCCAAGAGGACCATAATGGCAGTGGGGAACAGAATGAGGAAGTGTCCTGGGGAGGCCACTGCAGGAAACAGATGGCAGACTAAAAGAGGAACTTGGGAGGAGTCAGTAAGGAAACAATACACAAATATGAGCATGAACGTGCATGCCTGTAATCCTGGCACTTGGAGGTGGAGGCAGGAGGATCAAGGGTTTGAGGTTGGTGCTGGAGAGATGGCTTAGAGGGTAAGAGCTTGCTGTGTAAGTGTGAGGATATGGTCGTAGATTCCCAGCAGTCTTGTAAAAGCCAGGTGCTATAGCATATGTCTGGAACCTCAGCATTGCAGGAATACATCCTGGGGGCTTGCTGCTGAGCCAGTCTAGCTAATCAGTGTTTCAGGTTCAATGAGACCCTGTGTCATAAAATAAGGTCAATGACATTAGAGGAAGACATGCAGAATGAACTTCTAGGCTCTCCATACATACATATAAACAGGCCTGTACCACATACACAGAGAGAGACAGACCATACTTACCTCAAATTCACTGTGTAATTGAGCATGACCTTGAACTCCTCTCTCTCTCTCTCTCTCTCTCTCTCTCTCTCTCTCTCTCTCTCTCTCTCTCTCTCTCTCTCTCTCCATATACCACCACCACCACTACTACCACCAAAAACCAAAAAAGAAACCACACACAAATGATTACAGAACTCATGGAAATCCCTGAGAAATGGAGAAACACCCCAGCGGGAGCAACATGGAAGTCATCCACATACCAAGGCCTGAAGGGTAAATAGAGGGTGCAGTCACCCAAACTGGTGGGCACTCTAGCTCTGGACCAGGGCTGCCCGCCTGCAGCTCTGCTCTTCTGGGAAACAGAGCTCTGAGCCAGGAACAGAGGAAACTTGAGATTATTGTTCTTCTAGCCCCTTCCTTCCAAGCTGGTAGGACAGTAGCATGCGAGGTTCCTGGAGTCTTTGAAGATCTATATACTCAACAGCACACTGTGAGACCTCATCTCCCCAGACACTGGAGTTCTAAAGCAAAGTAGAGACAAATAGGGTCTGTCCCTGGAATTTTCCTTTATCCTGTCTTTGTTTGTTTTGTTTCCATTATCTTTTCTCCAAGATCAACTAAGCCGGAGTGGCGTAACCTGCCCTCTCCTCACCAGGTGGAAGAATATCCAGGTGAGAAAAAGGCCAACATGTTAAGAGAAACAATGCCGAGAAGACAGATCTGTGACAGAGAGGCTTTATGGTGTCATTTGATAGAGTCCCCAGAGTAAGTTTTGTCTCTGATCTTGCCAATTTCCTGTGTCAATAAATCTCCATTTCCTTAAACTCCATTGATGTGGATTTCTGTTACCCGTAGCAGAAATGGTACAGAACAAAACCTTGACTAACACAACCTAGCCTCCCTCTCTACTGCAATCAGACCCCCTCTTCCCTCCCCCACTCTTTTCTGGTCTCCACTCTTATGAAGGTCATTTATGGAACTCTGTCATCTCACCAACTCCCATAGAAATAAATCAGTGTACTATTTTAGTGTGGTATATGACATCAAGAAACTTTGTTTTAAAAAATGAATTTAGGTAAGTATGTTATTAAAGATCATGTTATAATTTTCATTTTAATCTATTCTTTAATAATATTCATAATATATAAGGACAAGGTTTGACTTTCTTCCATTTAACAAGTGATGCATGCTGCTTAATTTGTTTCAAATTAAGTATGCACGAAAGAGTATGGCTTATCTACAAATTCAAAATGACATTTTAATTTTGTGTTTGGGGACCAAATGTGTATTAATATGTAGATTGAAATTTAACTATGTGTTGGAGCCTTCCAAACTGCTTCCATGACCTGATATTTGGAATTCTTGAATTTCTCTCTTTAAAAAAAATCAATTACTTTATTATTATAATTTTCATGTTTTGTTTCTATAAAAGGAGACACGAGCACTTTCTGGCTGCTATTTGCAGATGCTCTCCAGAAATAACACACTGTGGGCTTGGATGATTTTATTTCCAATAAAGGAAAAAGCCAAATTGAATAAAAAATTTCCCCTTTTAACATGTGTTTTGAAGAACCAGAGCTCTTGTGATGTACTAAGAGGTGCTTATAAGTCTGAGGTCAAAATCCAAAACTCTAGGTTTGTAGTCATCTGAACCATTTTGAGGGAACAATTCAGTAACTCATTCTATTTTTAAGTCAGTCTCATTGATGCCATCTCTCTTTCCCAAGTTATCCATTTGAGAATAAATCTAACAACTGAGTAAAAATAATTGAAAGCTATAAGGGGGTCAAGACCACAACCACAGGCACAGCACCCCAGTGAGCTAGCAAGCCAGCGGCAGAGGGAATGGCCCCCAAAGACCTCATCAACATCTGGAGGCATTTATGGTTGTAGTGGTTACTTTTCTCATTGCTGTGACAAAACATTTGACAGAAGTGACTTAAGGGACAATTGATCTGGGCTCACTTTGAGGGCACTGTCATCATGATGGTGGGGAAGCCAGGGCTGCAGGAGTGTCAGGCAGCTGGCTGCGGTCCATCCACAGTCAGCAAATGGAAAGACAGAAAAGTTCCTTCTCCCAACCAACCAGAACAGCAGCCCAGGGGGTGGTGTTGCCCACATCTAGGGTGCATCTTCCCACACCAAGTAACCCAGTCTAGGAACTTCCTCAAGGGAATGGCCAGAGGTTTAGCTCTGAGGAGAGTCTGTCAAATTGACAGTTCATTTTAACCATCACAACAGTTGGAATTAAATGATGTTCCACGATTATTTTATCAAAATCATGAATTTCACACCTTAACGAACTCCTGAATACTCTTCATACCCAAACTGGAGTTGAACATTCTGAACTCACAGACTGGTTCCTAGCTCGGTGACCTGTAGCAACTTCTTATTTCCCTCCTCTTTTGCTAACACTGTTTGTTTATGTACGAACAAGGAATTAAAATGATTTACCCAGCAAGCTTGGCCAGGCCACAGTGTGGGTACAGCACCATCAGCTGCAGAGCAGGGGGAAGGTCACCTTGAACTTGGCTTTGGCTATTTTCACGTCAGTGTGTTAGCAAGCCAGCAGAGGGGCGAAAGCTGTGCGCTGGAGAAAAAGTGATAATGATCTAATCATCAAAGTGGCCCTAACAGAAGGAGGGGTTCACCTGTCAGGAACAAAAGCTTCATTTTCATAACATCATTAGGCGGAGGCGGGTATGGTAGAGATTTCCCAGGGTGCTTCCCCAGACCTGCATTCTTGACTTGAGTATTCTAGAAACAGGAAGAAACTCAGCTCAGGCCTGAGGAATCAGAAACGTTGGAACTGCGGGGCAACAATTTGCATTTTAAGAAACCCTGCTGAGGCTCATGAAAATCTGTGGCATTCCCAGACTACCCAGAATCTAACGGATTCCGATTTTTTTCCAGCACCAAGTGTTAAACTTTTGAAGCAATGTCTTCAAAGATGGAGAAAAAAATGTTAGGACTTAAAATTCTCTTCTCCTTCCCCCCCCCCCCGGGTTTTGTTAAGTAGCTCGAGCTGAACTCTTAATCCTACCTTCTCTGTCTACTGTGCATTGGAATTGCGAGCACACCCTACCACACCCAGCTAGAACCTAAGACATTCATCCAATATGAAAGCAAAAGAAAAATCTTGTCAGACATAGTGAAGAACCCACAGACCCTCAGTGAATTCTAATGCACACTTGAGTGCCAGAACCTGTATCATAGCATGGATTATTCTTTTTGGAATAAATTTCACATTTTTGTTCTTTTTTTTTTTCATGGACTTGCTAAGACCCAGGGTTATTGTGAGGGTAAAATCCTGTGTTCCCTTAGAAACTGTCCATTATGGACAAAGCTACATGCAAACCAGAAGAATGTCTCTCAAGAGAAACACTGATGAATTGAACAGATAGTTCTGCATCATACTGATCAATTTGCCTTATGTGTTGGTACAGGACTGGATTTCTCTTGTGGTCTTTAGGGATCCCATGAATCATTCATTTTATCTATCCATCCATCCATCCCTCCAGCCATGCCTCTATCTATCTATCTATCTATCTATCTATCTATCTATCTATCTATCTATCTATCTATATCCATCCATCCATCTATTCATCCATCCATCTATCCATCCCTCCAGCCATGCCTCCATCTATCTATATATCTATCCATCCATCTATCTTATCTATCTATCCATCTATCCATCCATCTATCTATCTATCTATCTATCTTGGGTACTAGTTAAGGACCGGGGATTCATTAAGCAAGTGCTATACTACTGAGCTACATGCCCAGTGTCTTGCTATGTAGCGCAGGCTCGTATTAAACTTTAGTTCTCCCATCTCCACCACTGAAATACCATGATTACACATGAGCACCACCACACTTGTAGGCTTTGGGGTCTCATATTTTTTGTGAGGGTGAAGGGATGGCTTCTTAAAAGCCTGATAGTTTTGACTGTGTACCTGGGTCTCTGGCTCCAGGAACACTTTCCTAGTATGTTCTAAGGAGCACTGCCCGATGGAACATTCTGTAATGATGAAAATATTTTATAAACAGCAGCATCAACCTGTGCCACCCGATATGTGAACCACTAGCCACAAGAAGCACGTAATACTATGTCTATCAGAATTGAAGAAATGAGTTTAAAATCTCACATAATCTTAAGTAATTTAAATTTGAGAGCCACACGTAGGTCAGAGTTATACTGAAAGTTACTGCTTGCATCAAAGAATGCTGCATACATGTATGAGAATGTCATAATAAGCACCGTTATTTTATATACTTAATATATGCCGAGAAAAATTGTCTGGAATTCACATGTCGTGAGCAACTTATATTGCTATTTGCTAAATCTGGCTACCATAGTTAGAGAGAATGAGTGACACTGGCCTGTCTCTTGGCAGGTTCTATTGAAAAGTTCTCTGGTTAGCATGGTGGTGCCCACCTGCAATCGCAGCATCAAGGAAGCAGAAGAACAAGTATCACTGGGAGTCTGAGGCGAACATAATCTATACAGTGAGACGAGAAGTCACACGAGGAGGACAAGGAGAAGGAGAAAGGAAGGGAGGGGCAAGGAGAAAGGGAGAACAGAGGGTTTGTCATCAGCTACAGGGACAGAGACACAGCTCCATACTGCTACTCTCAGCAGCCCGAGGAGTCCCTTTCATTTTCTAGGGACTTCTGCTCAGGTGAGACTGGATCCTTGGCTTTGGGACAGAAAAAAGTATTTTTGGACAACTAAGTGTAAAAGAGACCTGGAATTCATTAAAATAGACATGATTTGGGAGAAAGACTAGAGCGCAGCTGAGTGTGTGGGTTTGGGTTTCTCAAAGAAGTGTTTGCTGTATTTAAAGACATTAGTGTGGTGCCGGGCGGTGGTGGCGCACGCCTTTAATCCCAGCACTCAGGAGGCAGAGGCAGGCGGATCTCTGTGAGTTCGAGGCCAGCCTGGTCTACAAGAGCTAGTTCCAGGACAGGCTCCAAAGCTACAGAGAAGCCCTGTCTCGAAAAAACCCTGATAGGTAGGTGTGTGTGTGTGTGTGTGTGTGTGTGTGTGCGCGCGCGCGCGCGCGCGCGCGCGCATGCACCTGTATGCACATGCGCATATAGAGGCCAGAAACTCATGTAGGTGTTTTTTCAGTCACTTTCTGCTTTAATATTTGAGATGGGGTCTGTCCCTGAGCCTGGAGCTTGCTGATTGAGGTAGACTGGGCTAGCTTCATGCCTGGGTTTTGGTTTTTTTTCATGTGAGTTCTGAGGTTCTGAACTCAGCTCTTCATGCATTCATGGGAAGCATTTTACTGACTGAGCCATCTTCCCAACCCATTTCAAAATTAGGACTTCAGCATGGCAGTTAAGACGCTTCGAGAAAGATTACAACATACCTAAATATGAGCGTGTGCTTCCCAGTGGAGAGTGCAGTTAAGCGTCCTAGCACGAGCTCCATGTACCATTTTGGTAGTTCTCAAGTTATATGCCAGTGTTGTTAAAGAACTTTCTGCCTTTTCTCTCTGCTTTGGGTCCATGTGATTATACATACAGGACATTTCGAGAGTTGCCTTGAAGGGGATTATACTCTAGTAAGGGCAAACCAGGAGCCATTATGATTGCACAAGGGGGTTAGAACATGTCTCTTACTGTATGTGGGATTTCTGGAGAGATGACTAGAATAGTGTAGGTTTATATCTGGGAAGGGAGAGAGACCTTAAGGAAATGTTAATTGTGTTACAGGTAATGAGAGGCTTCAAGCAGACTCCTTGATGGCAGCTTCCTTCCCCGTTTCCCACAGTGGTCCCTTTCATCCCTGTCTCAGAAGAAAGGAGGCTCAGAACCAAAGGAAACAGATCTGAGCTCTCTTTGGCCAGATAAAGGTACGAGACTGATTGGTCTCTTTTGAAGACAGTTTTAAGAGGAATAATGGCTGAGAAAAGCAATATAAATAATGAGTAAAAAGACAAATTTGATTGGAGATGTATTCCGAGAACAGAGGACTTATCTAAAAAGACACTCATATGGCATTCATGTGGTTATACTTACTTTTCAACCACTCACTCCATCCTCCACAGACAAGTTGTAGCAGAAAATGGGAGGCAGTGCCCAAGAAGCTAACTTCATCCAAGATGATGCTGAACTTGGAGTGTGGTCCTAGGTACTGGGCGTGGTATCTGGGGGCCATGCATGCTATCGATTGCCACACAGACCTTCCCTCCTTCCATACTCAGTTCCCTCATCACCTCGATGGCTGGCTACCATATTAAAGTCATTGTGAGAATTTAAACAGAAGGCCAAGATTCATTTCTTATGACTATATTTATGGCTTTGCTTTGCTTCAAAAACAAAACAAAAAACATATGGCAACTAGAAGAATATTGCTAGTTCTCTAGAAGACTTAATAACGGTTTTTGACAACCCTATAATTTCCAGCTGTGCTCAGATAGAGGTGCCATAATTCCCTCTTCTTTGAGGACATAATAGAAACTAGTTTTTGGTGCCTCTGAGCTCATCGTTGATATAATAAAGAAGGTATTATTTAACAACTGCATATTAAGTGAATATCTAATAGCATCGTTTTGTGATCATGTGGGATTTTTCTTTTCTTTCTTTTTATTTTATTTTTAGACAATGTCTCATTATATATTCTAGGCTGGCCTGGAACTCGATATGTTGCTCATATCCAAGTTTCTCCTGCCTCAGCCTTCTCAGTGCTGGGTTTACAAGTGTGTGCCATGACCACATTCACCTTTGAAAGCATCATTTTAAAAAGACTCATTTGTTTTTACTTGAAGTGTATGGGTGTTTTGCCTACATGCATGCCTGGTACCTGGAGATGCCAGAGTTGCACACAGGTTCTGGGAACTGAACCTGGGTCCTCTGGAAGAGCAAACAGTGTTCTTAACTGGTGAGCCATCTCTTCAGACCTAACAACACCACTTTTAACTAGAGGAAGGTATTTTGAAATTGGCCCTTCCTTCCCAGGAATAGCAAAGAAAAACAAACATGGCATTTTTTTAAAAACAAAATGTTCTTGGAGGCAGAATGGTTCTAGACCTCTTGTTTCTGAGAACTGTTAGATTTTGGAATAATAGTCTGTGGTTCTTTTTTTCAAAGAAAAGTTGCAGTATAACAAACAGCCAGCAGATTTTTAATATATATCTTAATAACATTGTGTCTAGACCATCACCTTTGAAAATTTCCCATTTTCTCAATTTCCTAAAATACTCACTGATATATATTTAGCTTCGGAAAGCTGCTGACTTAGCAAGCAATGGGTCTCCAGCAAGACATTATTAGCACTCCTCCCTGCTTCCCCTTTTCTACCACTGTGCTAAGGAGAAGAAAAATTGGATCTGGAAGACAACTGATAATGCTGCACAAAAAATGCAAGCATGTGAACAGACTCCTAGAATAACTCGGGGTTCACTCAGGAACATACCACTTGCCCTGGAGGGGCTCCCCTGTGACTGGCACCCAGCCTGAAGATTGGTGATCACTCATCCAGTAACAGCATCAGAGCAAAATCAACACCTGAGACTTGACAGAGATGCTAATTTTCAGATCTACCTGGGTGACTTCTCCTGCCTGAATATTCCATCCTTAAGGAAAAAATAACAAATCTTCCCTTCTAAAATCCACCTAAAAAACTCCTTTATTTCCCCCACAATGATGCTCTCCTTTAAAACACCAAGGGAACAGTGTCTTCCAGGCACAACGGAACTGAGGAGCCATGGAAAATGTGGCAGCACACACAAGGCCTGTGCAGGTTCAAGCCAGATGAGGTCTTGGTGCTGAGGGGGGCGGGGTGGTGGACACGGTTTACCACTCCTAACCAAGAAGCTACCTGCAATTTTCACCCATTTGCAAAGGAAAACAATAATTTTGTCAAATGGAGTCTCATTAGCTACACTTAAGGGCAGACCCCATGCCCAGCCGTAGATGACCAACACAAAAGGACCTCAATGGGATTTTTGTCTCATTTTGTGTTATTTGGGCTTTTTCTTTCTTGTCTTATTGGTTGTTTACTTCTCTTAGGTGCTGGGACCTGGGAGGCAGACTAAAGTCTCATAGTCAACTGTTAGTTCCATGCTTCCCTCAGCGATATAACAGGTCAAGGGCTGCCACCTTCCCTCTAACCCCTCTAACCCGGAACCTAACCCTTGGAACTCCTGTCCCAGTCCCTCGATTCGCTCTCCTCTCCAGACAACATGAGCTTCACCACCCGCTCCACCACGTTTTCCACCAACTACCCACCAGTCCCTGGGATCTGTGCGACGCCTAGCCAGCAGGTCCAGCCTGCCAGCAGCGTGGCCAGTGTCTATGCAGGTGCTGGGGGGCTATGGTTCCCGGATTTCCTCAAGCATCTAGGGTGGCTTCATGGGGTCTTCAGGCCTGGTTGGAAAAGGTGACATCCAGACTGAGGAGACCTTGCAAGACCTGGACGACTGCCTGGCCAGCTACCTGGACAGGGTGCAGAGCATGGAGACCGAGAACAGGAGACTGGAGAGCGAAATCCGGGAACATCTGGAGAAGAAGGGGTCCCAGGGTGTCAGAGACTGGGGCCACCATCTCAAGACCATTGAGGACCTAAGGACTCAGATTTTTGTGAATTCTGTGGACAATGCCCGCATCGTCCTGCAGATAGACAGTGACCATCTTACTGCTAATGACTTCAGAGTCAAGTACTAGACAGAACTGGATATGTGTGAGTCTGTAAAGAGTGACATCCATGGACTCGGAAAGGTAGCGGATGACACCAACATCACGAGGCTGCAGCTGGAGACAGAAATGGAAGCCCTCTAGGAAGAACTGCTGTTCATGAACAAGAACCATGAGGAGGAAGTCAAAGGACTAGAAGCCCAGATTGCCAGTTCTGGATTAACTGTGAAAGTTGATGCCCCCAAATCTCAGGACCTCAGTAAGATCATGGCTGATATCCAGGCACAGAATGAGGAACTGGCTCAGAAGAACCGTGAGGAACTAGACAAGTACTGGTCCCAGTAGATTGAGGAGAGCACCACGGTAGTCACTACCCAGTCTGCTGAAATCAGAGATGCTGAGACCACACTCACGGACCTGAGGTGCACCCTCCAGGCCTTGGAGATTGACCTAGATGCCATGAAAAATCAGATCAGCTTGGAGAACAGCCTTAGGGGCACGGAGGCCGGATACAACACACAGATGGAGCAGCTCAATGGAGTCCTTCTGCACCCGGAGTCAGAACTGGCACAAACCCGGGCAGAGGGACAGCTCCAGACCCAGGAATGTGAAGCCCTGCTGAACATCAAGGTCAAGCTTGAGTCTGAGATGACCACCTACCGCTGCTTGCTGGAAGATGGGGCAGACTTCGGTCTCAGTGATGCCCCGGACTCCAGTAACTCCATGCAAACTGTCCAGAGGACAACCACCCAAGGTCGTGAATGGCAAAGTGGTGTCTGGGGCACTGAAGCTGAAAAGGAGGCTACCCCTGGGGACTGAGGGATCAATAAAAGTTGAGAGATCACTGGGAAAAAAAGAAGACCACTACTGCAACTATTACAATTGTTGAGCCAAATCTGAAACAAGTTTTATTAAATACTGGCCATGACTATGGATACTGGCCAGGTCCATACCCAAGACCCATGCTCAGAATACAGCCCTAAATTACACTAGTCAGAAGCTTATAAAAGACAAAACCCACAAGGCTACTTACTTCCCACCAGTGTCCAATCAAAGGCAAGCATACATCCTGACGTACTTCCTGCCTTCATACCTCCTACCTACATGTGATTAAGCACCCATCCCGTGGCACTGGGGCAACCAAGCTTGTTTACAGAGGCAAAAACATGTAGCTTCTTATCTTACATGAACAACAGCCCCCAGCATTTCAGGAAGTCATCTGTGTCTGGGAAAGTGGAACTTACAGGTGTAAGACTTTAAGACAATTCTGAAGTCATTTCTGACAATTCTGAATCCTCTCAGCCTCGTGCCATAGTGCTTCCCCTCCTCCCCTGGGAACCAGGGACCTAACAGCTACACATGCATGTACTCAGTTCCTGAACAATTACCCATATACGTATGTTTTGATTCACTCCCCTGGGAAACAGGGTCAAAATGACCTCTTACCTCACCTGATCTGGCAACAGTTCTCCAGCCAATTATTAGTAATAGCCCTTTTGAATAAGCCAATCATAATAGTCAAAGAACAAACCCCCTTGCTTCTGTGGCCTTCTCCTTTAAAAGTAGCATGTACCAGCTATTTGGGGTCTCTGGGCTTCCCGAATGCTGAGGAACCCTGTCATGACAGAATTAATAAAATCCTCATGCTTTTGCATCAGCTATGGTGTGAGAGGTGGTCTCTGGGGACGACTCCTCCTTGGTGTTTGGACACTAGAGTCCAACACAGGTTAGTATTTTTCTTCTATAGATCCCTTAAGCATGGTAATTTAAAGTTAAAACATAATGTTAGCCGTTCCCCCTTTGAGCTGTATCCTGAGTCAAATCCTTGACTCTGTGGTGGGGTACCTGTTTACATTGGGATCTAATGACTATCAATCTAATGAATGGCACACAAACAGAAATTTACATATTTAGTTAAGGTATTAATGTTGTAAGAGCCAACAGTAGTTAGCATCAGAGTCACTATCTAGGAAGAGACCAAAAATGAGATTGCGAATCGGTCATTTATTTCATCTCAGTTCCCCACCTCCACCCCTCCCCCACCACCTTTTTATGAGTATGGCTGAATTATCTCTAATTACAGTTTTCTCTTAAAGTCACACAATAACCTCCTTGTTTTACACGGAGTAGGTCAAGTGCCCTGTCTTATTGTAGAACTATTTCAGCTAATGAATCTACCTATTGACAGATCTGGTTCCAATCAACTTTCAGCAAGGCTAGGGCTGTCTGGATTTATAGGACTGCCCAGAACTGGAACGACCTAGATCACCTTTGGAGCAGTTTGTAAGCTGCTACTGATTTCTGGATGCCATCTACCAGCTGAAAGGAAGCTGCCAGGACAGATCTAGGGACAAAAGTTACAGTTTAGGAACTGAAAGGAAAATCTTACATTTGGAACTTCCAGTCCTATGGTCCTGGTAGTTGGGAGAGGGGAGGATTCCCAAGACCAGAGATGAGAGAGAGATTCTGCCCTCAGGAATAGGCAGGTGGGGAAACTTAAGACTGTTGATTGACAAGAGTCCTTATCTGGAGTCCTTTTGACCTGTGAGAGGTGGATTCAAATCTTACAACTCCCTTGACTCCCTGAAGCTTACATGAATTTTTAAGTTTACCAAAAGAGATAAAAGTTGTAGAAATTTAACATTACCCCTGTAATCTGTACTGAAATCCACACTGTAGGAAAAAGCCTGGGGTAGACCCACACCTTTGAGTCATAGCAAAAGATAAGACTTTGGGTTAAAAAGTATGAACATTCTTCCCTCTGTCCAGAAGGCTGGATATATGGATTAGGCAAAACTGTTTTTAGCTTAGTAAAAAGCACCTTGAAGCATATACTCAGCTGACAACCAAAGGAATTTAAAACAGTGAGCTTGTGACTGACAACAGGGCTTTACCAGCTTATCAAAACCCATTGATCAATGTTCCTACTCGGAAGTTTTGAAATTTTAGTATAACAATAGCTTAGGGGGAAAGCCATCCGAAACATTTTTCATTCTCGATCATTTTTGTACACCTTTATAACTTGTATTTACACACCCTAAGTCATTTTCTTAAGCGTTCCCATCCTCAGATGATTGCAACTCACATTTATATATCTTAAACCTTTTTAGGCCTTTACAATTTATATAAACTCTAAACGTTTAAAATCCAATTATTTATCACTAGACACAAGTGGATGATTACTGAGAGCAGTCATTGCAAAGCAAGTTCTTTCAAAGAAAGCAATAGCAGAAAGTTTCATCTGAAGCCCGTTATCCTTTAATATGAAGCCTGTTAGCGAGACAAACCAGTCCGCCTTTCTCAACAGCAGACCTAGAAGCTCTAGAAAAAGTGAGATCTGATTTTTACATATGAAATGAAATAACAAGGTAGCTGCAGCTTTGGGGAAGGAGTTAGGTGCCTGATGCTGCCAACCTGACAAAGACACAGTTAGTCATCAACACCATCAGAGATCTGAGAAGGATAAATTAGATCAGAAAGTAGAGACCAAATGGCCTCTGTATTGATTAAAATGACAGAGGCTTATAAGTGACCTGGGCAATGACTTTATAGGCTCCTGTGGTCTTGATGGCTTCTCTGAGGGGCAGAGGTCGTAGGTTTTTGGCTATCGTGTAGGACAACATTATATCTTCAGGTGCTGCACAGGACAGCAGAGGCCTTTGGCTGCCAGACCTCGAAGGTCTAAGAGACAGATTTTCCTGTGGATGGGGGACCTGGGAAAACTGACCTCACTTTGAGGAGGCAGAATAGGGTAGTCAACCCAACAGTGTCCACGATTTATTCAGGCCTTGGCAGCAGGTGTTGTCCAGTGGTTAGCAACACCACAATTCAGGTCTGTGACCCACTTCTCTTTTTTGGAGACCTTAAGGTCACCTCCAGCTCGAATTGGCCAGACAGTGGTGTCGCACACCTTTAATCTCAACACTTGGGAGGCAGAGGCAGGTGGATCTCTGTGAGTTCGAGGCCAGCCTGGTCTACAGAGTGAGTTCCAGGACAGGCTCCAAATCTACACAGAGAAATCCTGTCTCAAAAAACCAAAAAAACAAACAAAAGATAGGAATATCTCAGCTTCCAGTGTTTAGTGTTTGGTGCTCATAGCTGTGGCCCTAACTCTTTAGGCTTTTATTTATTTTCTATGATTACATATTAATAAAGGCATCATAAAACATTTTATAAGCTTAAATGTTCCATAGCCTTATAAATTTAAAGATTTTAAGTTGTTCCTTAAAAAATATGCTGCTTTTTTAAATTAAAGTTTTTAAAAACTCCAACATTTTCTCTTTAAGAGGTTTCAAACTCTCCCAGTTGTGGGCTCCTGCAATGTCAGAACAGAAACTGAGTACATATTTTTACTTTAAGAGGGAAGGCAAGGAGGAAAGACAATCTAGACAAGGTAAAACCAACGGCAACAGTGCAAACAATCTAATGTTCAGTATCCAGGATTCACGCATCATATTTTCCAGCCTCCCCAAAGAGGCCTGTCTCACCTCTCCAACTCAGCCCTCGAAAGCACCCGTCCTCTGTCTCCTAGGCACCTGCCAGTTCCATTTCCTTGTGCCTACTGTTTCTGGAGGCTATTTTTGGCACTGGCATCTAAAAAACTGCTGGGATCTCTCTCCTGAGCTTTCTTCAGGAACTCCAGCCCTGCCACATGATGCTAAGTTTCAACTGCTCTCTGTGACCGCCCCCCATGCCTCTAAAACTAATACTACCTGGGTAACTCTTACATTACCAAGTTTGGCTGCCAGCATGAGGTATATCCTTGTATATAAATTCATGAAGGTGCAGCTTTAATACCTTATTAAACAAGCATTGTTTTTAAACCCTATCTTTCATAAACCTTGCTTTTAGGACTTTGCTTTCAGGACAAGAGTTATACAAAAATCCCTCCTAACCCAAAGTATCTTGGAGACCTGGTGTTGTTTCCTTGATTAGCTTATACCATGTAATCACCTCTGTTGTTTTTTTAAAAATATGAAGTGTCCCAGGCATGCTGGAGGAGCCGCGCAGAGCTGCGTGGGTCCCAAGGCGCTGGCAGCTGCAGTGAGAGACAAGCAGCTGCAGGTTCCCAACAGCAGGCTGCTGGTCCCAGAGCGGTGGCCCAAGCGGTGGTGGTGGGCCATGTGGTGGCAGACAGTGGGCCCTGGGAGCAGCCAGTCCCAGGCAGAGACGGCTGCCAGTCCCCAAGCAGTGGCTGGTCCCAGGTAGGGAGACACATGGCAGGCGGGCAGGAGACAGAGACATGGATAGACACGACATGCAGAGTGAGGTTGAATATTTATTCAGGGAGTTATGAAGGGGGAAGGGAAAAGGGGGAAGAGAGAGAAAGAGAGAAGGAGAAAGAGAAAAGGAGAAAGACACAGAGAAGGCGGGAAGCAGAGAAGTGGGGAAGCAGAGAAGTGGGGAGAAAGGCAGAAGTGAAGCTGCCTCTCCGAGAAGAAGATGGAAGAGAGCAAGCTCAAGCCTGAAGCTGAAGATCAGCCTGCCTCAGCGGATGGGGGAGGAAGTAGGTGTGGCTTGTCTCTTAAAGGGACAAAGGGCCAAAACCATAACAACCTCTAATCAAGATTGTGGTGGAAATACATGGCATTCTTTTTTTCTCTCTAACCTTAGTAAATATGGCTGCCAGCCACATGTTTGCCTCTGTCCCAGTGGGGGCCATCAGGCATGGTTCCTTTAAGATTATATGTGCATAGATTTTTAACGATCAAACCCATGTTACAAGTTTTAAGTTAACTGTTTTGATGCAGGTTATACAGATTTCTATCTGAACTCAATAAACTTACAAGTCTTTAGGTATAGAAAGTTCACATAATAGACTTACAAAGTTTGATTTATAAGATTTATAACTTAGCAAAATTTTTAGGCAGTTAAATGAATAGTCTAATTTTTTTCTTGCTGTTTTGCTTTGCTCTCTCTTCCCTGCCACAAAATTGGGTAGGTCACCTAGCATGGGACAGAGAGGAAACTTTTAAATAAGCCAGTTTGGCTCTAGAGAATGAAGAACGATAACCCAACTCCAGAACCAGCTTTTCAATATAGTAGAACAATATAAAACAATTTTAATATTATCCTCACCCAAAAGACATTTGAATCCCTGCTAAACTGAATCCAGTGACCAGAAACCTCAGAGATAAGAAATTCTGAGCCTTGGCTATCAAAGCAACGATGGCAAGCAGTGGCAGCAGTGGCAATGGCTGGCGGTGGCAGAGACAGCAAAAATAAAACCAATAAACAGAACACAGACAGTAAAAAATTAAACTAAAGACAAGACATTCTGTAATTATTCAGCCACAAATAAGGCTGCACTTCCAAGTTCTAGAGCCATGCATGTGCAGACAAGCCCTCAGGCATAAGTGCCTGAATGTTAAAGCCCCCCCCCACACACAACCTATGTGCACGCATGCGTGGTTACATCCACTATGACTCAGCTAAGCCCTTTTGCTCATGTGTGAGCCCTGTTATCTGCATATGACGTAGCCACATCAACCCCCTAGCATGCTCTAGTTTAAAAAGCTGGACACGCCATCTTTCTTTCTCTCTGCACACCAATTTCCGAGGCCTGTACAGGCCCCCTCTAGTAAACTCCTAAGTGGGTTTGTTGTATGTTTTGTGGTTCCTTCTCACTGTGCCAGGTAATTTCACATACAGATATGAAGCAAATAAGACACAAAACTAGACCAAGAACCTCAGGGGAACAGTGTGATGCCTTGCTCTTTGCCTTGGATGGGAGAGTACTAAGTCTTGTCAGAACCCTCTTCATCCCAGGTCAGGATCCCGACAGAACCAGATGTCAAAGAAAATTACTGTGACCTACCAGGGGAGGCCTCCACAGATGCTTGCTGCTTTTCCCAGTAAGGCAGCTCCCTCTGATAATGTGGGAAACTGGAAGCACACCTGAAGCACAAGAACACCTCCAGGTGTGCACCTCCTGAGGTGTCCCCTCAGTCCCAGAGTCCTGAAGTGAAGGTTGCACTTTGGAATTTGGGTGGGTGGTCTGATCTCTGGGGCCTCCCAAATATTTCAATCCCACAAAGCAAGAAGAAGAACACCCTACAATTTTGGAGCCAAATTTGAAAGAAGTTTTATTAAATCCTGGCCAGGACTAAGGATATTGGTCAGGTCTATACCCAAGACCCATGCTCAGAATATGGCACCAAATTACATTAGTCAGAAGCTTATAAAGACAAAACCCACAAGGTTACATACTTTTTGCCTTCATCGGATTGAAGGCAAGCATACTTCCTGCCTACGTACCTTCTGCCTATGTGTGAGCAAGCATACCCCTTGGGCCATTGGGATAACCACACTTGTTTAAAGAAGCAAAACCACATGGCTTGTTTATTCCATAGAGATGCATAAACAAATGGCAATAACCAGCTGTAATGAATAATCTGAAGTAAACTCACTCCTACCCTTTACACCTGGGAGGGGCACAAAAGCACAGTTCAAGAATAACTTCATATTTTTAAAGAAATCAAGGTCATAAATTCTTGTCTTGTTTTCTTGGAGTTTCGTCACAAGCACTTGGATCATATTCCAACAATTGATTTTCTGCTTCTTTGAGGAGGGGGGAGCTTATCTCTGGATACAAGGACCAGTATTTAGACAGTAGCAAGGAATTATGGGTTAGGAAAGTGGTAGCAGCATGTTCTCTACATTCCATGGCCTCACCAGTCACAAGTATTTGGCTAAGTTTCTAATACTAGGCAAGACTAACCCTCGCTGGGTAGGCATAAGTCCAATTAGTAGCTGTGGGTCATTCCCCAGGACATAAGTGCCACTATCACACCTAAATGATGTCTTTTTTCCTGTATCCTTTTACACCCCGAGTCCAAATATCTGTTTGGTTTTGAAGGCCTAGCCTCCCAGGTTACCCAATTCACCTGGATAGTCCTACCCAAGGGATTCAGGTACACTCTTCATCTGTTTGACCAGGCCCTACCTAGGGACCTGCTCCCTTCTCTAGCCCTCAAGCCAAAGTTCTCCAATATGTAAATGACCTCATCTTTTGTCCACTCCTAGGGGGAAACAAAACCCAAGAAAGAACTAAAACACTTATCAAATTCTCACCTGATAGAGACCACAAGTTATCAAAAAAGAAAGTCCAATTGTGCCAACAACCAGTCAAATACTTAGGAGGGGCCCTATCTAAAGGAAAGGGGAAATTAGATAAAGACCATATGTTACCTAACTCTTCCTTCTGTTTGCCAAAAATACTTCAATATCAGGGGTTTTTAGGAAGTACTGGATTCTACAGGCTCTTGTTTCCAAGGAAATAGCTTGACCTCTATATCGGCTAATAAAAGAAGCACACACACACATCACATACAGACAAGTGCTTGCACACCCCTCTCTTTTCACCTCCGTCTGCTCCCTCTCCTCTTGTAAAACTTTAAGACAATTCTGAGCCCTCTCAGTCTCAGCAGTAGTGTTCCCCTCCCCGCTGGGAACGAAGTATCTAACAACTATACATGCACGTACTGAAATGTTGGGAACTTTCCATCATCTCCCCGAGTCCTTGTGAATGTTCTCCAAATAGAACTCAGTTATTGAATAGGGGCAAGATAACCCTTAGGTGTTGACTCAGTTCCTGGTGTTTTGACTCAGTCCCTGGGAAAGGGGCAAAGTGACCCTCAGATGTTCCCTCTTACCTCACCTGATCTGGCAACCGCTCTCCAGCCAATTATTGGTAATAGCCCTTTAAATAAGCAAATCATAATAGTTAAAGAGCAACCCCCAGACACCCACCTTGTTTCTGTGGCTTTTTCCTTTAAAAGTAGCCTGTACCAGCCATTCAGGGTCTTTCTGGCTTCTCAAATACTGCAAGACCCTGTCATGACAGAATTAATAAAATCCTCATGCTTTTACATCAACTCTTGGGGTGACTCCTCCTGGTAGTTGGGCTCTAGGGTCCAACACTCTCACCCCCTCTCCTGTCTCCTCTCTGTCCTGTTTCCCTCTCTTTCTCCTCTCTCCCTTCTCTTTCACCCTCCTCCCCCTCACTTCTCCTCCATCTCTCCATCCCCCTCTCCCCCTCTCTCTCCCCTCATCCTCTCCTCTCCCTCCTTCTCCTCTCTCCCCTTTCTATACCCTTGTTCTCCCTCCCTCTCTCCCTTCCTTCTTCCCTCCCCATTTTAGGGTTTCTATTGCTGTGAAGAAGCACCGTGACCATGGTAACTCCTAGAAAGGAAGACATTTGATTGGGGCTGGCTTACAGTTCATGCGGGAAGCATGGTGGCATGAGGCACACATGGTGCTAGAGAAGGAGTTGAGAGTTCTGCATTTGGATTGGCAGACAGCAGGAAAAGAGACTGGGAGTCACACTTCCTCCAACAAGGCCACACCTTCTTCAACAAGGTTATACCTAATAGTGCCACTCACTGTGGGCCTATGGGGGCCATTTTTATTCAAACTATAACACTCCTTCTTTTTCCCTCTGTCCACTCTCTCCTCCCTCCCTCTCTTTCTCTCTCTTTCTCTCTCGCTCTCTCTCTCTCCTGTCTCTCTCCTTTCTCTCCTATCCCTTCTCTGTGTGTATGTGTGTCCCTCTGTCTCTGACTCCCTCCCTATCTCCCTCCTTCTCCCTTCCCCCTCTTCTCTCTTCTATCCCCTCCTCAGACCTTACCATTCCTGTAACCATAAAGACCTCCAGAATGGAAGCTCCAAAGGTCGTACTTTCCTAACAATGACAATAATCGTTTTAAAAGCTCTAGTTTCTCAAACAACATGAAGAGATGCATAACTGTAAATAACACTCGTTTACATCGCCCACTTCACTCTCCTAGTCTCACCTCCAGGGGGAGAAGTGCCAAGAGTTCTGTACGGGGCCACTTCTGGTCCAAGACTTACCCTGAAGTGGAGGGAACAAGGCATTAAAGGCTTTGTTCTAAAGCCATGTTTACATAACCTCTTACACAACTTCAACAAAACATTTGCCTTCTGCTATACCCACTTTTGTTCCTAAATCGCCAGGCAGTTCCCCCGAGCAGCTAGCAGCTGGGAATGCTGGCGAGTCCCGAGCGACTGTAAGCGGGCAGCGAGCTCTGGGAGCAGCCAGTCCCAAGGCAGAGACTCGCAGTGTCCCAGGAGAGCCACCCAAGCGGGTGGGTGTGAGCGGGCAGCGAGCTCACAGTGGAGACAGAGACAGAGACATGGATAGGCACATGTAGAGTAAGATTTAATATTTATTCACGGGGTTATGGAGGGGAAAGGGAAAAGGGGGGGAGAGAGAGAGAGAGAGAGAGAGAGAGAGAGAGAGAGAGAGAGAGAGAGAGGAAGGAGGAGGAGGAGAGAAGAGAAAAGAGAGAGAGAGACATACGTGCACAGGCCAAGAGAACAGTAAGAGAGATTCAAGATGAGGGGGGGCGGGGTTGGGGGTCACGGGAGAGTGGGCGTGGCTTGTCCCTTAAAGGGACCAGAGACCAAAACATTTGCCTTCTGCTATACCCACCCTAGCTGCTACTACAAGTCTCGAATAAACGCTTAGAATTTGTTGAGATTGCCCAAAACAGTCTTTTGAAAAACTGTCCAGGATTAGGGAGATGACCCAAAGGGTAAGCCTGGGGACCAGAGGTCAATACCAGGGACCCGCATGGTGGAAGAATGGAACTGATTCCTGTAAGTTGTTTTATGACCTCCACATGCACATTCATTTGTGTGCACACACAAATAAATAAATAAATAAATAAATAAATAAAATACAAATTTTTAGAAGAAAAAAATTTACCCCACCATCCTTAGGCTTCTGATTTTTTTTTTCTTTTCCCACTGGAAAGGGGGAGGGCAAAGTCAGAGATCCTAAGTAGGCAAACGCAGGGAAGGTACCAAAGTGCTCTCTCTCTCTCTCTCTCTCTCTCTCTCTCTCTCTCTCTGTGTGTGTGTGTGTGTGTGTGTGTACACATTCCTGTGCACATAGGCTGCAACCAGCCTGCAAACATGTCCCAATGAAGAGGCTATGAAGAGCCAGCAGAACCAGCTCTTCCTTCCCAACTCTTCCCTCCATCACCAGGTCCCACTCTTTTGCAGCCTCGGTTGACACTAGAGGACAGGGCAAGGGAATGGTTGTGCTCCTGATGAGACATTGCTTCCTTGTCTGGCGAGTGGGCGAATGATCGGGAAGAGCAGAGGCCTGCGCAGCTGTTTGACGCTGTTAAACCACGTGGTGTGTGTAGAAGAGTGCGGAGGTCGCGGGTCCGGGCAAGGCTCGGGCCAGGAGGGAGGCCGACCTGAAGAGGATGCTGGCATCTCGCTCCCTGCCCGGACTCTGGCCGAACTACAGAGATGCGCTCCCCGGAATCCTGAGAATTGCTTTGGGCGGATTCTTGAGTGAGCTTTGCAAAAGCTCTCTCGCTCCCCGCATGGACTCTGGCAGAACTACAGAGATGCGCTCCCTGGAATCCTGGGAATTGCTTTGGGGAAGATTCTTGGGTGAGCTTTACACATGCTCTCTGGGGTTGCAGGGCGAGCGAACCTGGAGTCTGGTGCCCCCTAGTGGCCTAGAGATATTTGATCGTGAAGTACCTCGAGGCTCTGAGGGGCCTGCGGTGGCTCAAAACCAGAACACCTTTCCCACTGATCTCCTGATTCCCACTGATTCTCACTGATAGGCCTTCAGAATGCAGAAAAGGGGCCTCGGGCATCACCGAGGCTCAGTGTGGAGGAACACAGGGCCATCCTGAGAGTGGTCACAGAGGAGGAGAAACACAGTTTAAAGTAGAACACAGGCAAGGTTGCTTAAGCATCTGTATGTAATCCCAGCCCACGGGAGGCTGAAATGGCAAGACCATAAGTTCTAGGTCAGCCTGAGATCACAGCACCAGATCTGGATTTAAAGGACCTTTTCCCTGGGGAAGATCTATGTCTCCCTTCCCTGGCCGGCCACCATCCTACTAGCTGAGAGGAATTTGTAACAGGATCATCAGTTTTATTAAATGAGAGCACAGAGAGTTGTTGAGAGCCATCCAAAGCACCTGGAGTCACGTGTTTGAAAGCAGGCATTGGAAAACATTAAATGGGGACACATATATAGTATACCAGTAAATTGAGACCCATGGTCTCATTCAGAGGTATATGCCCAGACAGAGGGCATAGACTTGGGAAGCAGACAGGAGTCTGCTTGTTAGTGCACTACTTAATAGCTTCCTTGCCTCACAGAGTACTATCCCAGTCACAGCCTCTTAGTTTGTAAGGAAGGGTGAGACTTACTGTGAAGCCCAATGTGTGGTACAAACCTGTAATCTCAGCACTGGGGGCGACCTGGAGACAGGGGGACCAAGAGCTCACGGTCACCCTCAGCTGCATTACACATAGGAGCTTAAGAGTCCCATCTGGGATACCTGAGACAAGCAATTCTGTCTCAAGAATGAAAGAGCAGGAGCTCTGGGGAGAAGCCCTAGTAGAAGTTTCTAATAGGGTAGTAAAGGGTTGGAGGCCGCATGTATGCATAAACAGGAGCTACTGCTGTCTATGCATATGTTGAGCCTGGTTCTCAGTTCCCACGGGTCTTTGTTGGGGGGAGTACCTAAAGAAGTCTGTGGCAAAGACAAAAAGAACTAGTAAAAGTGAAGTTAAAAAAAGCAAGGGTTGGGTGTGGCGGCTCATGTTTGTAGCCCCAGCACTCAGGAGCCTGAGGCAGGTGCATCACAAGGAGTTCCAGGCCAGCCTGGGCTACGGAAACCTTGTCTCAAAAACACAAAACAAAGCCAAACAGCCCCTTCAAAAGAAATGAGTAAGGAATGCTGACAATGCTAAACATCGACCTAAACTCAGAGACCTGAGTTTCAGATTCAACTGAATTTCCTGGCAGCTGAGGTGCAAAACGAAATGTGAGCACCAGCATGGCTGCCCTCTCAGACGAGGAGAAGCTGAGCGCTCTCCTGGTTCCTGGCTTCAGAAGCTGTGTCTCAGGGGGAGATGCTCTGGCTTGACTTACAAATGACCTGAAAGGTTTCCTTTCCTGGGGGTTTCCAAACGCTTGAACAGGAGTGTGCTCCATCAATTGGAACTGGGACAACTTCAGTAGCAATTACATCCCTAACCCTTCCAATTCCCTGCTAGGTTATATGCTCACCCAGAGGACATGTAGACTCGCAGCTTCCACGCCCAAGAAAATAATTTGTCACCCACCCAGAAGCCTCAGGTTGACAACAAATCTCTTAAGCATATAGGGGTAGTTTTAGATTAAATAGCCAAATTCAAAAGGTTCTTCTTTTTCCATGGCCCAATTCTGGCCACACCACTCTCCCATCAAAGGTCATGGTCATCTTTCAGGAGTTTTTATATAGGAAGTGAACAGCCTTTGCCAAAAAGCATCAGAGGTGAGCTTTCTCAGGCAACCACTAGGTAACTCAGCTAATCTGCAAATGCTAACGTGGCTTCCAGGAAAGGCGTCAAAATAAGCTCCTGTCCTCCCTCGCCTTTACTTTAATCCCCACATAGATTTTGCTTTTACCATATGGTAATTATTTCCAAATCACAAGTGCAAACACTCACTCTGATTGGAAAATTAGCAGATTTCAAACTCAGGTAATTTGTCCCTAATGAGGAAGTTGTTGAACTGAATTTAACAATTAACTCGAACACCCTTTGCTGCCTGCCGCTGAGGCAGGGAGTGGAAGCCGGAAGGGCAAGCCAAGGGCTAGGGTCCAGCAGGTGAAGACTGGATGGGGAAAAGTGTGTTCGTGAGGCTCTTAGAACCTCAGAGACTTGGTGTTCAAGGAGCTGCGTGTGTGCATGTGTGGATAACATACCTACAGTTTCGACTGTACATGAAAGTAGAGAGGCTAATGTGGTGAGTTTTGCACTAGCCGCAATTCACCTCCCATTGCTTTGCGGAGGTGTTCGGTTTCCTCAGATCTCCATCCCAGCGGCAATCTTGGTTCTTATGCTCCCAAAAGAGAAGAATTCAGATAGAATACAGTAATAGATAAGGCAGCGAAGAGTTTAATTAGAACAAGCAAGCAAGAAAGAACGAACACTTTATGGGCGAAAAGTGGGTCTAGCTGAACAGCCAAGACCTCAGTCCCAGCAGGCATGAGGCTTATATCTCTCCAGTACCTGTTGCCCATCCCTTGTACCTCTCCCAGTGTTCATGGAAAAGGATATGCTGTTCTTGGAAGCCCGTTTTTACCCATAATTCAGTCCAAATAGATGTGTAAAACACAAAAATATTCATAGGGGCCTAAGAGCCTTAAAGTTGTTGAAAATTTTACCAGGGGAAAGCGTGACAGTATTCTGCATATGGTCCCTTGGAGATGAAGTCTTGAAGTTGCTTTAATCTGACCTTCCTAGGAGCACGGACCACTTTTTCCCATTGTCCCTTACTCCCTGGTTTGGAGAAGATTGGGAAGCTGGCCTATCTGGAGTCTACCACAGCCACTGTCTTTATATCCAGGTCAGCAGTTAACCACCACCATTATCTTTAGACTGTTTCAGGGACCTGATCAAGACAGCCCATTGTTCCTTAGGCCTGCTATTTCACACTGCATTAGTGTAACATGATTAATAAAATCAGAAGCAGTACACAGATGTTGGCGCTATTGGTCACTATCTCCCAGAGCTAACCTCCTGTCACTCATGACTGATCTGATATCAACTGTGCAGAGGGAACTGGAGATCTGGAAGACAGATAAACAAGAGTACTGGAAGAAAAAATCAAAAATAGAAGGAGCACCCCTTCTCTCTCATTCCCTAGCCTCCCACGCCCCTTGGCAAGGTGGACTAGATGAGTTTTGGTTAATGGCTAGGACAGTTATGGTCCCCTTCCTGGGCATTTTGCATATGATTATGTAGAGCTTTTCAAACCATTTTGTTTTACCCTCCTTGCTCCATGCCTGGGTCCCCTTGGTTTCTGCAGAACACAGCACAGGTAACCATAGACTGTAAGGATTTCAAGTTCACCCCAGTATAGGGGTCATTACTGTTACAGTGAGCTTCAGTGATCAACTCGAATCTCAGTATATGGCACCAAGTTCGTGCTTGAGACTGTTTCTGTATTCTACTTTGCTCCTTCATCCTTTCTGAATGTCAGTAACACTGCCCAGAAAAAAAAAAAAAAAGCCATTAACCACATGTGGTTAAGAAGCACTTAAAAGGAAGCTAGAGAAAACAAAGAGCTAATTTTAAATTTTGCTTCCCTGCAAT
Source organism: Chionomys nivalis (assembly GCF_950005125.1). NCBI lineage: Eukaryota > Metazoa > Chordata > Mammalia > Rodentia > Cricetidae > Chionomys > Chionomys nivalis. The sequence goes on from NC_080112.1 coordinate 62,524,351, forward strand.
TATTTTAAAACCTAAAAACTGCAGCAGATGGTAGCATACACCTTTAATCCCAGCATTCGGGAAGCGGAGGCAGGTGGCTCTCTGAGTTTAGGGCAGCCTGGTCTATAAAGTGAGTTCCAGAACAGCCAGGGCTATGCAGAGAAAACCTGTCTTGAAAAAACCAAAAACAGCCGGGCGGTGGTGGCGCACGCCTTTAATCCCAGCACTCAGGAGGCAGAGGCAGGTGGATCTCTGGGAGTTCGAGGCCAGCCTGGTCTACAAGAGCTAGTTCTGGGACAGGCACCAAAGCTACAGAGAAACCCTGTCTCGAAAAACCAAAAGAAAAAAGAAAAAAAGAAAAACCAAAAACAAAATAAAATTTAAAAATTGGTACTTGATTCACTTATCAGGAAAATTATGAGTATGTTTGAGAAATGAATCTGCATTTTGTTCTTTTGTAATGAAGATTATTTATGCAAACATGTGTGTCTGTACGGACACATGCCTGCACATACTGAAGAAAGCAGGAGAAGGGAGTCAGATCCCCTGGAGCTGCAGTTACAGTCAGTTGTAAACCACATGGCATGGGTGCTAAGAACATAATTTGAGTCTTCTGCAAGAGCAGCAGCAAGCACTCTTACCTACTGGGCCATTTCTCCGGCCCCCTGAATCTACATTTCAACTGTAAGTTTTCTACAAATCTAAATTCATATCATGCACTTTTGTGTGTGTGTGTATGTGTCAGGAGTCATGGCCACATGGAAGCTAGAGGATGCCCTCAGCGGTCTCTTCCAGGTACCATCTACCTATTTTTTAAGCGAGGCCTTCAGCCTGTCACTTGTGAAGTAAGCTGCGCTAACTGGCCTCTGACCCCAGAGACCTGCTTGCTGCTGCACCACTATGCCAGTTCTGCTCTTCTTTTGTTTTCTTTTTCCTTTCTCATGTGGTTTCTGGGATATTGAACTCAGTTCACCGTGCTTGCAATGCAAGCACACCCTTAATAAACTGAGCTAGTAGTCCAGCTGCATAGCAAGTATAGTTTATGAAAATCTAGCACCACAGTTGAGACAATGTCTAGAGTTAGAACACTGGGTCTAAAAATATAAAAGATCTCACTGAGAATTTGTAAATATTGATAAAATAGAAGTGAAGGCGTAAGTCATAAACAATCCCACACCAGTTTGGAATTATGATTAATAGGGTGGTATTTATTTAAAGGGGAAAAAACTTACAGATCACCATCCCAGACAACACCCTCTGCGCAATTAGGAAGAAGTCTAGTCGCTGGAACCGGAGCAGGAAGTAAAGAGAGCGAGGAGGGAAGTAGCCGCTTTTTTAAAGGGAAAGAGACCACGCCCCAATGGGCTGGTATCTCAGCGGCTATTGGCTGAAGGAGCGGAAGGACCTCCCGCAACATAGAAGTGGTAATATTTTAGATGTACTAGGCTGGACCAAGTAAGTTTTATTGAGAAATGATTCTCTTGTTTTATTGCTTGCTTTTAATTTTTAAAATGTGGCTATGAGAAAATTTGAGTTACATATGGGGCTCAAGTTACATCCTATGTTGTTGCTGTGAGATGAGATCTCAATATCTAACTGGACTGACCTCCAACTACTGATCTTCCTGTATCAGCCTCCCAACTGTTGAGATTATGGTCACATGCCACCACACCAGGCTTCCAATAAGATGCTCACAGCGCTGTATGGCAAAGGCACTCCCAGTATCTTCAAGGAATCAGCTTGTTCTCAATATACCCTGTGACAAAGGCCCTCTTTGGCCAGGCACCCCCCTGGCTACCTGGATGTTACTGGATGCTCACTTGTGATGGCATCTTCTGTGTAACCTGTTGAAGAATTCTGGTCCACCTGTGTTCATATAACCCTCTCACTATCAACATACTTTGAAATTATTCCAAAGGAATGGCTTTTGAAAAACTAATTTTGAAAATAAAATAAATTAAAAAATAATTTTGAGACCAGAGAGATATCTCAGGAGGTAAAAGTCACACAATGAGCTAGTCACACAAGCAAGTATCATTCCCAAAACTCACGTAAAAATCCAGATGTTCTGGCCAACAGCTGTCACCCCAATGCTCTTTAATATGAGATGAGGGGTGGAAACAGGAGAATGACCCTGGAGCCCCAGAGTCCTCTCCCCTGGAGTACACAGCATAGCAAAAACAGTAAGAGAGATTCCACCTCAAAAAGGTATAAGGCAGGTCCCAAAAGTTGTCATCTGATTACTACAAATATCTACACTTATACACACACACACACACAAATAAGCAAACCAATTTTGAATAATGAGTAAGAATTCATCTTGAATCAGGAAAAAGAAGCTGGGCAGTGGTGGCGCATGCCTTTAGTCTCAGCACTCAGGAGGTAGAGGCAGGCAGATCTCTGTGAGTCAGCCTGGTCTACACAGTGAGCTCCAAGATGACCAGAACCATGAGAAATATTGTCTAAAAAAGAAGAAGAAAGACATTCCAGGTTCTCATAACACTAAAATCAAGTGAAATCATAAAATGTACCCAGTTCCAAAGTCTGGATTGATGTCTGTGGTTGCTGTTACCACCAGAGGCTGGGCAGATGCCCAGTATCTCGACAGTCACCCGAGACCATGTTGGTGTCTGAGGGCCTTGCTGCCACTGGACCATACTAACTCAGGTGGCCTGTGCTGCCACCAGGGCCATGGTGACATCCATGTTCCTGCTGCAGTTGGGGACTTTGGTGATGTCCACGGCCCATGTTACCACAGGGGGTCATAGGAAACATGCATGTTGAAATCTGAGGTCCTGCTGAGCTGGCCTAACCCCTTACTGGACTTGGGATGACTGGCCCTCCCTCTCACTGGGCACTGCAGCAGGAGAGCTGCCCCCTCCCCCACTCAAGATGGCCGCACTCCTCACCAAGGTTGTGGCATGACCTTAAAAGAGTTGGCTCTACCCCTTGCCTGAGAGGGGTAATCCCAGAGCCCAGACAAACCAGCTCAGCTACCACCTGGGCCTTGGGGTGGCTCACCCTAACATCTACCCCATCTGTGAGCTGCTGGAGTGTGTGAAGGAACCGGTCCTGAGGAACAATAACAGCAGGATCTCATGACTCAGGGTGACAGCAGGATAACCCAGAGGAGTTTGGGGTCCAGTGATGATGGAGCACCAGAGGCCTTGACCCAGACCAATGACTCACAGTAATGAACATTAGTGGGTGGGGCTGACTGCACAAAAGGGTCCACTGCCCGACACAGTGCAGCACCCACTGCCTCTAGGATGAGTGATGAGGTGTTGGAATGATGGGAGGGGGTAAGTTTGGTTTTGTTTATAATTGATTTGGGGGTATTCTTTTGGGGAGCAGGCTACAGGGGTGAGGGACAAATAAGGAGAGACTAGGAGGTGAGAAGAATTGGGATGCATGGTATAAAATTCCCAAAGAATCAATAAAGAATTATGTTTAATGCCGGGCGGTGGTGGTGCACACCTTTAATCCCAGCACTTGGGAGGCAGAGGCAGGTGGATCTCTGTGAGTTGGAGACCAGCCTGGTCTACAAGAGCTAGTTCCAGGATAGGCTCCAAAACCACAGAGAAACCCTGTCTCAAAAAAACCAAAAAAAAAAAAAAAGAATTATGTTTAAAAATAAAATATAGCCAGATAATAGTCTCAATGGTAAAAATACATCAAACTGATAGCAGGGTAGAAATAATTCCAGGGAAACAAACAGATGCACTAAATGGAAATTAGAAACAAAGATGAATTTATTTGCCTGTCTGAAAACAAAGGACACATCTCTCAAGCAAAACATTCTGCTTATTGTACCTGAATGGACCGGTTACAGAGCAAAGGGAGGAAGGACACCAAAACTGACAGCACACTGAGGTCAGATCTGCTGGACTCAGAGGCTGAGCTAAGTCCTTTGAAGCTGCTCACTGGACCATGTCACTTCTTTCAAGTGCAGGCTCCACTCCTGGCGTTGTCCAGGATGCTCCCGTCTGCTCGCTGTCACTCTGGTGGCCACTGGAACCAGCGTGCTTGGAGGAGGCCAAATCTTTGTTGAAGAGCAACAGCGGAACCCCAGCACGGTTTATGCCAGTGCCATCACCGTCCCTTCACTATTCTCTTTCAGAATGGACAGGCCGTGTTTCCACTTCTTAGGGCAAAAGGCAAACAAACATACATGTGCCCGTACAAAGGCAGACTTCATGTAGGCAGATTATCCTTAAGAGTTACAAAGGAACAAAACAAACAGCAAAATAACACCTGTGCCTGAATGATGGCAGCACCACTACCCACAGCAGCCAAAAGATGGTAACAGCCCAAACATGGATAAACAGGTCAGGCCATACACAGGGACTGTGCCAAAGAGGCTCCAAGTGCTGGTGCATAGTACAAGATGAATACACATCAAACACATGCCAGGCAAAAAGGCAGACACAAATGTACAACGTTGTACAAAACACTGTATAATTCATACACTATAAACACTAAGAACAATTAAATCTATAGGGCCACAAAGCAAAGTGGTGGTTGCCAGTGGCTGGGGGGAGGGGAGGAAGCCTTCCCCCTTAGTGCCTAAGAGGCCCAGGACTTCTTTTGAAGTGCCGAGCATGGTTGGGATACAGACAGAGGGGCTGACTGCACAGCGCTGCCAATGTCATAAATGCGAAAAGGATCACGGTAACGGAAATGTTACCTTGGTGTGGGTAACCCTACAGAACTGATCACCCCTTGACTCTCTTGTTTTGGATGTGAGCCTAGCCTTTACCGGCCAGGCCATCTCTCCAGCCCAGCACACCTCGACTCTCTGAAGGGAACAGATCAAAGAGATGGAGCAGTTCAGGTCATTGAAACAGGAAAACTGAAATGAGCTGAACAACTGAGGAAGGATAACGGGGGGGGGGGGGGGGGGGGGGGCGGGCCACGGGGAGGAGGGGGAAAAGGGGAGGGGGAAGGGGGAGAGGGGAAGAGGTGGAGAAGGGGGGAGTGGGAGGAGGAGGAGGGGAGAGGAAGTGGGAGGGGGGAAGGAGGAGAGGGGGAGGGGGGAAGGGGAAGAGGGGGAGGAGGGGGAAGAGGAGGGGAGGAGGAGTAGGGGAGAGGAAGGGGGAGGAGGGGGAGGAAGCAGAGCAGGAGGGGGAGGAAAGAGGGGGGAGGGGGAGGAGGAAGAGGAGGAGGAGAGTCCACTTTACAGCTCAGAAGGCTGTGGGCAGTGGAGAAGCAGAGCAGTAAATGGAATTTCCAAGTGCTTATTCCCTTGGTGCAAGTATCCTAGAATGTTCTAAAATAGGTAAACGGCCTCCCAAGGAGCACCACAGCAAGCCATCCCAGACTGCCTCTTCCAGGCCAGGGGCAGGGTCTGGAGGAGAGCTGGGGCTGGCCAGAGCCCCGAGTGCTGGGAAACCTTCCGAGGGCTGGGACGGTCATCAACAAATCTGCCGCGGACTCCCTTGCACAGGGTGCCTGTCTAGGGCAGACACATTTCAGTGTGACGACTTTCCTTTGTTTTGGTCTCCTTTGGGATTAGTTTTTCCCAGTGTGCTTGCAGCAATCGCATTTCAGATGCTGCACGCAGGCCTTTTAAACTAAGAAGTACAAACTAAGTTCTCCTGAAAGACATTTCTCCTGGTTCCCAAGTCAGCTCCTTACAGATTTAACAGGAAAATAATTTTTACAAATCTGTCACAAGGCACAACATGCACGAGCCTTGGGGACATCATGCCAAGTGAAAAAGGCTGTCTGATATAATAGGCACCTCATGGTTCCACACATGTGAGGTACTGGGAGCACTCAGACTCCTGGAGGCATAAGCAGCCAGGGGTGGGGGACAGGAAATGGGGGATTTTATGGTTAAGGGGTGCAGCGTTTCAGTTCCGAAAACAAATTAGTTCTAGAAGAACGCGGCACAGCATTGGGACTGCGCTTTCTAATACTGAGCTGTGACTGTAAAATTGTTAAAACAGCCTCAACAGTGGTGGGGTAGGCATACCTTTAATCCCAGCACTCGGGGGGAGGCAGAGGCAGGAGGATTTCTGTGAGCTTAAGAGGGGCCTGGTTTACAGAGTGAGTTCCAGGACAGCCAGGGCTACACAGAAAAACCCTGTCTTTGGTAGAGAGTGTAAAAAAAAAAGTGATTGAAGACAAAACTCATTCCAATTTTTTTTTGTTAAAACAGCAAAATGTGTGTTTGTTTTTAATGATCATTTATGAATAAGCCTCTCATTTATTGCTAAATTATTAAATTTAAGTATATTGTTGCAATTTTGAGAAAGGGAGGCTAAGGCAAGACTTAAGACTTTGGGGTGGTTGGTGGACCTCCACTCTCTGTATGTCTGTGCTGGCCACCTGTGTGGCCCTGATGACTAGGCTGAGTGGCTGCTCTGGGCATAGACACTGTATGTGGCAGGAATCTCAGCTGCACATTCTGGCCCCAAGCCTGTAGCTGCTGTACCTGGGCAGTAGGATGCTGGAAACTTTGTGAAGTAAGGATCTGCCCAGGACTTTGGCTAGAACCCACCTGGCACACTACAGTTGTCTGAGGTTGGCAAACCCTCCTGGCCTCAGCAAGGTTAAAGAGAGCAGTTTGCTGAGTTGGCACTGTCCATTGCTGAACGCTAGCTCCCTGGCTGCCGTGGTAAGTTTGTGGTGCTGGCTCTGGAGGGGTACGAGCCCTAGGTGTTTGATGCTGTCTTGGAATGAGCACATACAAAGGCTGGGGCTGCTCAGGCTGCTCGGGCTGCTGGTACTGCCGTGGCTGCGGGGGCTGCTGGAGCTGCTGGAGCTGCTGGGACTGCTGCAGCTCTGGCTGTGGATACGGCCGTGACTGTGGCTGCTGGTGTGGTTGCTGTGGCTGCAACCATTGCTGTGGCTGCTGTATTTGTGACTCTGGGCGAAAAATGACAGTGCCAGATGGAAGCCTGACAGCTATGGGGCCTGAAGTCTCTTTTAGAATTAATTGCACAGAGTGCTGTGGTGTGCTGGTCTGGGTACTGGGCATCTGACCTCTAGGAGACAGAACGTCTCTGGAAGAGGTTTCTGCAAATGCTGGGGCACTAGTGGGGAAGCTCTGCACCTGCGGTGAACCTCTCTTCAAACCAGGGGATCCCTGTGCTAGGCTAAACAAATTGGTAACATTTTGGGCAGTGCCACTGCTGGGGCTCTGGGTGACTGGATGGCTCTCTGATGAGCTGGCAGAGGGCTGGACAGCTGCAGCAAGGGTATTGATACTGCTCATTCCCCACAAAGTTTGCTGAGGAAGACTAGCTGATTGGAGAGAAGGAGCAAGTCTTAGAAGCTTCCTACCTCTGACTGCTATTGAGGTAGGACTGGGTGCTGAAGAGCCCTTATCTGAGGTGGAGGGTAGTGTGAACAGTGGAGCTGGGCTCTTCACTCTTGTCTCTAAGACTGGGGATGTCACTGATGGGGAATTGGCCTTCATCCCTTGGGAGGGCTGACCAAGACAGATGGAGTAAGTGGATCGCTGCAGCTCTGGGCAGACCCTTGGCACACATCCGTTGCCTTCCCAGACTCAATCTTTCCCCCAGCAATAGAACCAAGTAAACAACCACTTAGGGCAACTTGGGGAAGAAACATCTGACTATCACATATGCCCTCTGTCGGTGACCCTATTTCAGAAGAAAAAAATGGGTCACTAAGGGACTGCATCACACTTGGCTCTGTTTCCCATGGATGACAGCCCTTTTCATAATCAAATAAATAACCACATGTTACCTCAGGATCTGGTCAGGCTGTGGATTCTGAGTCACCACCATGGGGCACAGACTGCTTCCCTTTAGCGTATTTCTGCACATCCACCTCTGAAGGGGCCACCAGTTCACAGGGTTTCTGCTTCCATGTATCTACACACTTTCCTGCTTCAGGGATCTTCAGATCGTATGGGTCACCTGGTTTGATCTCTGCTCGTTTTCTGCAAGCGATCATTGTTGCAACATCAGGAGGAGATGTACGTCCATGCTTTTCTTCCTCCAGGCCTAGACAGGACCACTCATGACCCATGAAGGATTTTTTCATGGAGTCTGTCATTATCTTCTGCTCATTAAACAGCAATTTGTTGGCCGTGCAGGTGACAGCAACAGAAGGATCCAGACACAGTGGCTCTGCTGTAGCTGAGGTCAGTTGGCTCTCAAGCTCCTGTTTTTCTTCCTGGGTCCACTGACTGCTGTCACTTGTTATGGACTCGACATCACTTACTAGAGACTGCATCGTTGGACGTAAGAGAATATGCCGGACTTGGCAAGCAGGAGAGGACACAGCAGCCTCTGCAGCAGGCTCCTCGGGAGGGTAGATGTCACCGCACTGCCTGTAGTCTCGGATTTCTGCTATGACACAGCCACCGTGAAAAGCATTCACAGGAGACTTTCCCAGGATATCAATCAGAAAAGAAGGTAACTCTTCAGCATCCAAATATTCAAGCAGTTTCTGTCCTACATACGGCCCTGGATAGGGCTCTATAAGGACTCCATCTCTATCCTTGAGCATGAGAGAATAGCCCTGGTTTTCTGGGTACAGGCTGACCACTAAACATGGCAATGGCTCTCTCTTCATAAGCTTCTCTAGCAAGTTGACATTGCTTCGAAGGCCCTCTGCTTCTGGCTCCTTTTCACACTCCTGCACATAAATGTCGTACAGTTTTTCCTGAAGAGATTTTTCCCCACAAGACGTGGGTCTCAGTGGAGGGGGTTGCTGCTGGACACTCTCAATAATATCATCTGTCCGCTTCCAAGCCTCCTCTAAACTCCAGTCCATCATAACGGCAAGTCAGGACCCTTAAAGAAAAAAAAAACATGCCCTGTCAGCAAAGGAAGTGGCAATTATGAACTGTTGAGGTTTTCCTGTCTGCTTAGGACTCCATTGCCACCCTAATTTAATGTGGACACCAGGAATTCAGCCTTCCCAACACAGTCCATGCCATAGGACCCATTGCCACCCTAATTTAATGTAGACACCGAGACTCGGGCCTACCTGCCACAGCCCATACCATGGGACTCCATTGCCACCCTAATTTAATGTGAAAACCAAGAATTCGGCCTCCCTGCCACTGGCCATGGCTTACAACTCCATTGCCACCTTCATTTCGGACACCAAGAATCTGGCCTCCAGGCCACAGGTCATGCCTAACAAATCCATTGCCACCCTAATTTAACGTGGACACCGAGAATCCGGCCTCCCCGCCACAGCTCATGCCATAGCACTCCATTGCCACCCTAATTTAATGTGGGCACCGAGAATCCAGCCTCCCCGCCACAGGGCACGCCATGAGCCCGAAAGCGTTGTGTATGCTACGTCCACACGGCTGAGGTGACAATTCTAGAGGCCTAGGCCGCCCAATCTTAGTTCATGGCCCTATGTCCAGTGGCCACCAGGATGCTCCGTACCTCAGGGGATTAAAAAAAAAATAAGGGCCAACACACCTAGGGACACTAATTTCTCAAGAGTTTCTAAACTTTCGGTACCTGTCAGTGTAACTGAAACGGCCTCCGCAGTGGGCGCGAACGGGGGGGGGGGGGGGGGGAGGGGGGGGGCACACGCTGCCGCCAACGACGGCGACCAGCAGCCGAGAGGCGCCTCTCAGACGGAATCCTCGCAGGCCCGAAGTTCGTCACGAAGAGGAGGTGCGCAGGCCACACTTGCTTTCCGGCTGTGTGCTGCTGGAGGGGGGTCACAGGCGCTGCAGAGTGGGAGGCCATGGGGGGAGGGGAACCACGTCATCCATATAACTTCCAAAGTCATGCGCACCACACCGAAGTATAAGCAAAGCCCTCAAACGCAGAGCCCTTCAGTTAGGAGGTCATTAGCCACCAATTTTGATAGGAAGGCAACTGCCGCTGACAGCCATGACTCGTGTAATGTCTTGAAAGGACCTTTAAGAACGGAACAGGCTGGCATGGTAAAGGCCTTGCTATGGTGGTGCACGCCTTTAGTTACTGCCCTCAGGATGCAGAGGCAGGTACACCTCTGTGAGTTCGAGGCTGCATAGTGATGACCCTTACTTACACTGACAGGACTGTTGTGTACTTAACGTGAACATTACAACACTTCTTTCTGTTTTCGTTAGCTCCGGTCTCACAGTTTTCACAGAGGTGGACACATAACATGGCGTTCCTATTCACAACCATTTATTTTTTGTGTGTTTCTTTATGCATTTCAGTTTTTCTTTGTTTTGATGGAGGATTTGAAATGATTTGATTCTTTGACTACTAATAGACTTTTGTTTTCTAATCCTTTTCTAGGCCCATTGTTGCCAGTCATTGGACAGGTGTTGAAAAGATTCTCTAATGTTATAACTTACATACAGCAATGACATATACTGACAATAAGACATTCAATGACAAGAATACCACATAAGTTCCTGAGACTCCTAAATTATAGATGACTTTAAAATAAATGCTTTTTTATTATACAGTCTTTGGTAATTCATACAAAAATCCAATGTACCTAGAGCATATCAACTCCCGCTTAACTGGGCACATTATTTTCTACTGGATTAAAAGCACTTTTGTTAAGATTTCTTGAAAACTTTTAAAAAGAATTTTTAAAAATAACTGAATTTTTTTATGACCAAAGATATACCTTGCTATTCATCCCACAGAAGATTAGTGCCTACAATATACAAAAACAAAAATAAACCTTCAAAAACAAAACATTAAAAAAATAAATAATTCAATTAAAAATGGGTTATAGAACTGAACAGAAAATTCTAAAAAGAAATGCAAATACATATGAAACCTTTTTAGAGTGCTCAATAGCCTTTACCACCAGGGAAATGTAAATTATACTATTTTATTATTGCACTTCACCCCAATTAGAATGGCCAAGATTAAAGCAAATGACAGGCCAAGCTGGCAAGGAGGCAGAGAAAGGGGAATATGTATTCATTGCTGGTAGGAGTGCAAACTGGTACAGCCACTATGGAAATCAGAAATCAATGTAAAGAGTTCCTCAAGAATCTGAAAATTGCTGAGGGGCATGGTGGTGGATATCTTTAATCCTGGTATTCAGGAATTCAGGAGGCAGAAGTAGGCAGATGTCTGTGAGTCAAGACATCCAGGACTGTGACACAGAGAATCCTTTTCTAAAAAAAAAAAAAAGTGAAAATTGACTTACCACAATTTCCAGCTATAGCACTCTGGGCAAATACACAAAGGGCATATCTCTGTATCCTATTACAGAGATACTTCCTTATCCATGTTCATTGCTGGTCTGTTCCCATTTTGTCTAAATAAAAATAAAAGGTTTTAATTTTAGCATGTAGAACTATATACAACAAAAATGTTATCAAATAAGAATTACATTTACCATATTCAGTCCATTTGTATTATTCAAATTCAGAGAAAATACTTCACTACCTATCTTTATCTTAGTGATTCTAAAGTTGTATATACCTAATTTACTTTCTATCATAACCAAGGACAACTATAACTCTAATTATTTAGTCTTTAACTCCATCAAAGACCCAAGAAGGAATTAATATTACCTAACAATAGAGAAATCTAGTTGCCTGGACAGTCACCCAAAGTTCCTCTGCAATGTTGGAACATCCATCTTCAGCCTTACAGGTTTAGAGTATCTGACAGATTTTACGGTGAAGCAGGAAATTTGAAGGGCTGTCCTACCCTGTATTGGCAAAGTTCATCAGTCACTTTCCTCTATGCTCTGTAGAATGTCTGCAGACTCTTCCATAAAGCGGGAACCCTGAAGGATCATCCCACCTTGTTTTGACAAAGTTCAGAAGTCATTTTCCTGTGGATCCTGCATGTCCAGTTTATATCACATACTATCAAGCAGTCAAGGCAAATGCAGTTTCTTACCCAAATGGCTAATCTTGCCACAATAAAATCAAACTTCTCTGAAGTAAATTGGTCCTGCCAGAAGCAGATGTGTCTCATCATGAAAAACCTTAGCTTATTAAACATCTTAAAGGCCATATTTTGTAGGTTGTTGAAGTGTTTGAAAATCATTTATCTGAAAAACAATAAAAAAACTTAAATGTGTGGCCAGACATAATGGTACATGTCAGGAGGCAGAGGCAGGCAGATTTCTGAGTTTGAGGTCAGCCTGTTCTACAGAGTGAGTTCCAGGACAGTCAGGGCTACACAGAGAAATCTTGTATTAAAAAGCTAAAATAAATAAATTAAATTAAATTGAAAATAACTAAAATAAACAAAAGGTCTTTAAGCTTAAAAAAGCCCTGAAATTGCTGTTACACAAAATACCTCCTATGAATATAATAGACATTTGGTGGCTGGACAACAACAAAGGAAAAAGAAAATCATTTATCTGTCTAAAAATATACGTATTTAACCTTGAAAACATATGTAATGTGACTACAAGTTTGATTATTATAGGTTAACTACTAACTTCATTTCTTAATTATTGCATTTTTAAATGAACCGCATAAGCACAATAGAGTAGAAGCATAAATACAGTGTAACAAAATTAACTTTAAATGTGTACCCATATACCAAAATCCATGCCAATGCAAAATATTTGAGATTAATAGCTGCCTTTTATCCCATATTCCTATATTTCCCTAAATGATAACACACAATTATAAGCCACCAAATAAATAAAAGCCTCCCACACCCTCCTTGGGAAGGTGGGCATCATGTTCTTCAAACTGCATTCTGTTGTCTGTGGGCAAAGACATCTCTAGGTGTCCCTGAGAAAATCTGAGATAATGGCCAAGTCCTGGGAAGGCCAGCTATTACCTTTGTTGATCTATATCACCTGTCAAGATTCAGAAAGTCTCCCTTGATCAAACCGGATCCATATTATTCCTGAAGGGATCCAGAGCTTCTTGTCTCCTGTGGGAAGAAAAAAAAAAACAAAACTCTTCTCCTCCAAAGCATTTTTAACTTCCCTTTGAAAAATGCATTTTTGATTTCTTTTTTAAAGACAGCCCTAAAGTATCTAGGTTGGTTCAGTTTAGCAGTCCTGCTCACAATCCCATGTCTGTCAACAGCTGTCTTTTGCTCATCAGCATTCAAAATCAACACAATACTATATAGGGCCCAGACTCCCTGTGTGTTTCCCGTCTTCCGTGGCTCTTTTTTTCTATTACTTCTACTCTCTTTAAAGACTTTATTATTTTTAAACTATTTCTTTCTATGACTGTCTATACATATACTCTTTCTTTCTTAAGCCTATGCACATTGTAAAACACCCTGGAACCTGCTTAGAGTTTTGCTCCGTCTGGACCTCTTTTACTGAGTATCTCTCCTCCTTTTTGACCACACGAGCAAACTTTAAACTGCTAAGCTACACCTGAATCCTTCCTGCAGCTCACAGCTGGTTCTTCCCACTTCTCGGGTTGTAAGAGCCTAGCTTAAAGCTCATGCTGCCCAGGTAGGTGACTGATATCTACATTCAACCTTCCCAGAGATCTAGAATGCTTGAGCTGCCCAGGTTTTATTTAGCTTGTACTTTCTTTTTGGTGCTGCCCCACTGTCTGAACAGTAGCACTTCTCAAAGCAGATGTGTCCTCTTTTGTCAGCTTTCTCAGGTCCTACATGGAAATGTGGGGCCCATGTTGGACACCAAACTGTCATTGGTTGTTTTTTACTCTTGCTCATTCTGGGGCCTGCTACCCGGCTCCCAAATAAAACTCACGGAGTCTGATTATTATGAATGCCTGGCCTTAGCTTAGCTTGTTTCTAGCTGGCTTTTCTTAACTTAAATTATCCCATCTAGCTTTTGCCTCTGGACTTTTTTCCTTTCTTACTTCTGTGTATCTTACTTTCCCTCTTACTCTGTGGCTGGCTGTGTGGCTGGGTGGCTGACCCCTTATTTTCTTGCTCCTTGATCTCTCTTGCTTCTAGATCTCTTCTCAGATTTTTTCTATTCATTCTCTCTGCCTGCCAACCCCACCTATCCTTTCTCCTGCCTAGTTATTGGCTGTTCAGCTCTTTATTAGGCCAATCAGATGTTTTAGACAGGCACAGTAACACAGGTTTACAGTTAAACAAGTACAACATAAAAGCATTCAGCAATCTTTGAATCTTAAACAAATTTCCCACAGCACAAACAAATGTAATCATCTTTAACTAATAATCTACAATAGCTCTTTCATAATACCCAGAAATTGGAAACAGCCCAGATTCCCATCAAATGATGAACAGATAAATAAAATGTGATACATTTACACAATGGAATATTATTCAGCAGTTAAGAAAAATGAAATTATGAAGTTTTCGGGTAAATAGATGAAGCTAGAAACAATTGTTTTGAATGAATAAGCCCAGACCCCCACAAAAAATATTGAATATTGAATGCTTTCTCTTATAAGTTAACTTTTAAGCTTTAGACATGTGTGTCTCAATCCAAATAACCATAGAGGATAGGTAGTTAGTAAGAGACCATGGGGAAAGGAGAATCTTCCAAGGAAGAAGAAATAGAATACAGTGCTATAAAAAGATAAAAGGGAAACTAGAGTAGGATGATTAAATGGGTAGGAAGATGGAAAGGCAGGGTAAAGGAAGAAATATGAGGAGGGACAACTAACAGTAAAAGCCTGTTCTATGAGAGAGAAGTCATACTTGACACTGTTAATGAGGCCAAGAGCCTGAGACTAGATAGGTCATGGCTTAAGGGAAAGCCTACTACTATTATTCTGCTAAAGAAATATAACAATGAAGTGACTCCTAACTGCATAGCTCTATACCCATAAATCAACACATCACTCATCCCTCATCAGAGAGGCTTCTTGAAGTAGATGGGAATGAAGACAGAGATCCACATGTAGACAGAATATTCTTTTTGAGTTGCTAGCCAGATGCAGAATAACAGGGATAGGCACTAGCCAGATGCAGAATAACAGGGATAGGCACTAGCCAGATGCAGAATAACTGGGATAGGCACTAGCCAGATGCAGAATAACTGGGATAGGCACTAGCCAGATGCAGAATAACTGGGATAGGCACTAGTCAGATGCAGAATAACAGAGATACGACCTACCTTGAAGGTTGGACCTACCCTTCAAGTTACAGTGAATAACACTTTCAAAGTTCATGATATCACTTCAGATTGTCTCTAGAATTTTGAGTCCTTTGTAATAACTTCCTCGTTGCATCATGATCATGAAAATGTCTGAACCAGTTGTAAGAACATTGATCTAAGTCTTGTAGGCATTAGCTAGTATCTTTTGAGGTGGGAAAAAAATGGATGCCCCAATGTTACAGAGGAACCTTTGGTGACTGTCCAGGCAGTCAGTTGTTTCTCTCATTTCTAGAGCTTTGAAAGTTGTTTGCTCTGTCTCTCCTGGCGTCTCTACCTTTCTTCTTTCCATAGTCCTCTCTGTCCCCATAAGTCTCGCTTCTAGCCCCTGATGAGCTATTGTCCATTTGGCTCTTTATTACAGCAATCACAGCAATGTATCTTCACACCGTGTAGCTATATCTTCACACCCACGACTGGACAAGGTGCAGAGTGAGAGATTTTGGCGCCGTCAGCCCTAACACAAGAACTAATAAGTAGTTTGAAGAGGGAAAAGCTTTCTTCAGCATTGGAACTCTAGAATTGGAGAGGGCAACGGACTCAAGTGGAGTGAGATAGGTGGCAGGAAACAGGCTAGGGAGTGATTACAATATCCAAGTGGCAAGTGATGAGGTCAATGTTAGAGGCGATGTACTTGAATCATTCCCCAGGCTGATTGAACAGGACTTGAAAACTGATTATCAGAGTTGAAAGCAAGAAAAGAGCCAAGTTTGACATGAAGTTGGTAGCTTAAGGGATAAAATTGTTTTTGGCTTTGTCACATATAACAGACTTCTTTAGAAAGGAGAGGTCAAGATTGTAAGTGGTTAGAACACAGTGACACCTATTAGGCTTCTTGCAGAAAAAGGAGTGCCATTATTTTTTCACTTCTAGCTATTTGGAGCTTACCACACAGACTTCCATATGAGCAAAATCCTGAGAAACAGTATCATGGCCCTCAAAGACATCGACCTTCTAATCCTCAAAACCTAGGAATATCTAAGCTTCTGCCTTAGTTAGGGCTACTATTACTATAATGAAATACCATGACCAGTGAGATCCCTGGGGGACCTCTGCTCTTTTCTGAAGGGAAATGGAAGTGGAGTGGATTTCAAAGAGAGGGGAGTGGGGCGGCACTGGGACTGGGAGGAGTGAAGGGAAGGGAAACTGGCTGGGATAGATTGAAAACAAAAAAAAATAACTTATTTTTTTAAAAAAAAGGCAAAGAAAGAAATACTATGAGCAAAAGTAAACTGAGGAGGAAAGGGTTTGTTTGGCTTACCTTTCAAGTCACTGTTCGTCATTAAAGGAAGTCAGAGTGGGAACTCAAGGCAGGAACTTGGAGGTAAGAATTGATGCAGAAGCCATGGAGGAGTGCTGCTTACTGACTTGCTCCTCATGGATGCTCAATCTGCTTTCTTACACAACCCAGGACCACTAGCCCAGGGGTGGCACCACCGACAACCTCCCCCATCAATCATTAATTAAGAAAATGCCTTAAGGTTTGCCTACAACCTGTCCTTATGGGAGGCTTTTGTTTTCTTTTGTTTTGTTTTTGTTTTTCAAGACAGGGTTTCTCTGTGTATGTCTGGTTGTCCTGGAACTTGCTTTGTAGAACCGGCTGACCTCAAACTCACAGAGATCTACCTGCCTCTGCCTCCCTGAGTGCTGGAATTAAAGGCATGTGCCACCACTGCCCAGCAGGGAGGCATTTTCTTAACTGACATTCCCTCCTCTCAAACGACTTTAGTTTGTATCTTTAGCAGAAAACTATCCAAAACCCCTTCCCATGGGAAAGAAGACTTCTTAGAAAAGAGAGAGTAAGTAGGAGGCTTGAGATGAGGATTGTCTTAGTTTGGCTTCTATCACTGTGATAAAACACCATGGCCAAAAGCCACTTGAGGAGGGAAGGATTGGTTTTAGTTTACAACTCTCTGGTCACAGTCTAATACTGAGGGGCGTCGGAGCAGGGACCTGGAGGCAGGAGCTGATGCAGAGGCCATGGAGGGGTGCTGCTTATGGACTTGCTCCTCGTGACTTGCCCAGCCTGCTTTCTTGCACACCTTGTGACCACCAGCCCAGAGATGGCAGTACCAACAGTGAGCTGGGCCCGCCCCCATCAATCACTAATCAAAACGTGCCCCGCAGGCCTTTCTGGTCCTGGCATTTTCTTGATTGAGGTTCCCTCTTCCAAAACTCCTCTCGCTTGTATTAAGTTGACACAAAACTATCCGTCACAGGGGTATTCTTCCATGATTTTCTGGGTTGGCTCAACAGACTCACAATGGTACTTGTTAAAAAAAAAAAAAGAGGGAGGTAAAAGAGAGAGAGCTACAGTAAGAGAAAAGAAGAGCATCATTTAAAGAGGCTGTGCTGCTGGCTTTGAGAAGGGAAGGCAGGCTTTGGGGTCAAGGAGTGACAATGGCTTCCAACTGCTGGGAAGTGTGAACAGACTCTCCTCTAGCACATCCGGGACAGAACGCAGCCTTGTCAACACCTTTGTGCTCTGCTTAGTGAGCTCTAGTTCAGACTCTAATCTCCAGAACTGGAAATAATCGATTTGTTTTGGCTTAGGTCACTACATCTGTGGTAATTTGCTCTAGCGGCACTGGTATCTTAATCCATTCAGGCTAGTCTGAGAAAAAAAACTTTCAATAGGCTCGTTTATAGACAAGAGAACTTCATTTCTCACAGTTATGGGGCCTGTTTAGTTTAGCTGTGCCTTCCCAAGGTGGAAGAGGCAAGTGAGATCCTCTTCTTCAAGGGGCAATAATCCTATTCTTGGCTGTAAGGTCCTCATGAGCTAACCACCTCCCCAAAGTACCATCTCTTAATACCATCATGCCAGGAGTAGGTTTTAACCTATGACTTTTGGAGGAAGCAAAGATGGAGGAGACCTGTATCTAGCCACCCACAGTTCCCTGGATCTATACTTGCAGAAGTCTATACCTATTAGTCAGAGAGGCCTGTATAGTTATCTGATCTGATTGAAACTGAGGGGAAAAGGATATGACTCAGCTTTTGCAGAATGCCTAGTATCATCTGCCTTCATTTGATATGATAAAATGCTCTGTTTTCGGAATCACAAATGCTGGAAACCAATCAGTGAGAGGTACCAATGCCTCCAAAGAATCCACATAAAAAGAAGACTGCTGCAGGAACTCAGGCTCTGTGAGCAGGCAGAGCTGTTTCACGTTCCTGGATTGGCTCTAATTGTGTGACTTCGCTGAACTGTACAACTTCTTGGAGTCTATTTCCTCTCCTGGAAAAGGCAGACGCTAGCAGACTCAGAACTAAGTCACTTAAGCAGATGTATGGTGGGCACTCAGTGACTGGGCATTAGCCACCGTCGTTCTACAGAGTTAAGTAGAATTGAAGAACAGATCATCTCAGTTCATAGCTAAGTCTCCGTTTGTGTGATCTCATTTTTCACTATGGAATTCATCCCTGCCTCTGGCGTGCATACAGGCAAGATAGGCAGAGTGTCACCTGTGACTTGAGAGCAGAAAGGAGTTGGCAGAGATGCTGGAAAGGAGACCAGTATGAAAGGTCAGAAAATGCAGACCTCTGAGAGGGAAATGAGCCTCATCCATCCAATGACCTTGGAGGTGCAAGCATGTAAACAAACCCTGCTGGAAACACATGCATCTTGGTGCAATAGTTCCCACAGAAGATAAACTCTGTCTTTCCCTTGAAATAGCCATATAGAAGCTTTTGGGCTTCTGTGGTAGTCTCAATGAGAATGGACCCCATAGGCTCATATGTTTGACTGCTTGGTCCCCAGTTAGTTGGTAAACATGTTTGTGGAGGATTAGGAGGTATAGACCTGTTGGGAGAGGTGTGTCCCAGGGGTTGGACTTTGAGGTTTCAAAAGCCCATTGCCAGGTCAGTCAGTCTTACTCCCTTGCCTGCCTGCCCGCCTGCCTGCAGATCAGGATGAAGCTTTCAACCTCACATCTGCCTCTGTGCTGCCTGCCATGATGATCACAGACAGCCCTCAAAACCTGTAAACAAGCCCCCAGTTAAATGCTTTCTCTTTTAAGGGTTGCTGTTGTCATGGTGCCTCTTCACAGCGATGGAACAGTGTCTAAGAAGTTGGTACCAGGGACTGGGTTATTACTTTAATAAATCTGACCATGCTGTTTGTTGGAGGAATATGGAAGACTTTGGGCTTTGGACTAGAAAATCAGTTGAACATTATTTGCAGGGCTTAATGGCGTCCTGGTAAGAGCATGGATGATATTAGTGCTGAGGGTAATATAAGGACTATAGGGGCCCAGCTCAAGAGATTTCAGGGGAGAAGAATATTATTGGCTGGCCTAGTAACCATTCTTCTAACATTTTAGCAAAGAATGTTGGTGCTCTTCGCCCTTGTCCTAAAAGTCTGCTGAAGACTGACTTGAAGAATTTTGGTCAAGGAGATTTCAAGATAGCCTGGTCACGTGATTATGTATGATGGCTCTTATGCAGATCAACAGTGAAAAGGAACAGACAGGGTAAAGAGAAACACAAAATCTACAGTTAGGAAGGAAAAGAGAACCAAGAAATGAAATGTTGAATCTAAGTCCTATGCTCAAGCAGATGAGAAGCTAAAAAGAAAGGCCTGATGCTGAGTGGAACAAAGGGAGTGGTAACCTCAGGACAAAACGGGGGACCCAGCTAATCCTGCAGCTTATTAAAGGGAAGGGCTCAAGAGATTTCCTAGGCCTGAGCAAAAATGGAAAGCTTAGGAAAATGTAAATCAAAAAGGGAGCCACGTTTCAGTCCCTGCATGCAGAAGAACTTGGTAGTTTGGGCCAAATGGGTCTACTTTAGAGTCAAAAAGGATACAAGAAAGGGGTGTTTGGGTGGAGGTTCCACCCAAACCTCCTCCCCTGGAGTTGCCTCAGTCCAGACTCTGACCTTGAGAAAGCCCGCCATTAGTGGCTCCACCCCCAGGGGCATTACTCCACCCTAAGAGTATTAAAAGCCCCCACCTCATGGTTTCCCCTGGAGGTATCTTCAACTTCCCCTGGGGCCACCCAGGGATGCTGTGCTCAGAATAAACTTGGATTTATTGATTCAGTTTGATTGACTTATTACATCAGCGGTTGCAGATTCCCATTAACCAGAATTTAAAATTAACAAAGGTTTATGGAATATTCCTCTGAGTTTAAGAAAAGCCACTGAGGTAAGCAGCCATCACAATTAAACGTTGTCCTGTATAAGAGCTGCCGTGTCTCTTCACAACAATAGAAGCCCTAACTAAGACAGCCATCTAAATGCTTTGCCATCAGACAGAGGAAGACAGGCTTTTGAATTTCCCCTGTTGTTTTTTAGTTTTGCTTTGGTCCAGTGTTTTCTCACTGTGCTCCCTTTCCTTCCTTTTGAAATGGTAATGCATATTCTATGCCATTGGATGTTGGATGTATGTGATTGACTTTTTGCCTTTGCCTTTACATGGGGTTACAGTGAAGAGATTGCCTTGAGCCTCAGAAGAGACAAGGACTTCGGACGCTTAAACATTGTTGAGACTGTGACAGACTATGGGGTCTTTTGAAGTTGGACTGAATGCAGTTGGTATTATGGTCTGACTACAAGCCTGTGGGACCAGAGAGTGGAATGTGGTGGTTTGAATGAGAATGGCCCTCATATAGGCTCATGTGTCTGAATGCCTGGCACTCAATCATTAGAACTTTTTGGGAAGAACTAAGAGGTATGGTCTTATTGCAGGACGTATGTCATTGGGGGTAGGTCTTGAGGTTTCAAAAGCCCATGCCAGGCCCAGTGTCTCTCTGCCTGCTGCTTATGGATCAGGATATAAGCTCTCAGCTACTACTCCAGCACCACCTGTCCCCTTCACATGTGATTGTCATGGACTAACCCTCTGAAACTGGAAACAAGTCCACAATGAAATGCTTTCTTTTTATAAAAGACTTAAGCGGCAGTGAAAAGGGTGCCTGAGCTGGCCTTCCTCTGTAATCATATTGATGACTACCTTAACTGTCATCATAGAACTTTCATCCAGCAATAGATGGAAGCAGACACAGAGATCCATAGTGAAGCACTGGGATGAGCTATCTGAGACCAGCCCAAGAGAGGGAGGAATGATAATATGAGCAAAGGGGTCAAGACCATGATGGGGATACCCACAGAAACAGCTGACCTGAGCTAGTGAGAGCTCGCTGACTGTCTGGACTGATAGTGGGAACACCTGCATAGGACCAAACTAGGCCCACTGAATGTGGGGGACGGTTGTGAGGCTTGCACAGTCTGTGAGGCCACTGGCAGTGGGACCAGGATTTATCCCTAATACTTGAACTGGCTTTTTGGCGCACATTCTTTTTGGAGGGATACCTTGCTCAGCCTAGATATAGCGGGGAGGGCCTTGGTTCTGCCTCAAAGTAAAGTGTCAGACTTTGTTGACTCTCCATGGGAAACCTTACCCTTTCTGAGGAGTGGGTGGAGGGTGAGGTGAAGTGAGAGAAGGGGAGGGAGCGGGAATGGGGATAGCTATGTAAAATGAGAAAAGACTGTATTAAAAAATTTTAATAAAAAAAAGAGTTGCCTTGATCATGGTGTCTCTCCACAGCAATAGAACAGTAACTGAGAAAGCTTTCTAACATTTCTACGAAAAATTGTAGCTAGTCTAACAGGAATGTTGGAAACCATAGATGCTACCTCTCCCACCCCATTCCCACCTCCCATTTCTAATTAGTCCCAAAATTAAGTGCTTTACTCAGGGGAGGCTTCCAGTCCATGAGAACCTCAGTTAGTGGGCCCTCGAAACACAGGAAAGAAGAAAATCACAAGTTAATAAATAGTTTAAAAATGTATCCATTCATATCTATGAGACAAAATGAAAAGAGTGCTCAGGCTCGGGATCCAGAGCAAACCAAACCAGCGTCATGACGGATGGTCACTAAGGACACACACTATGTATCCTTCCAAATATCTACTGAAATCCTGGCCACCAGTGTGGTGGAATTAGGGAATGGACTTTTGAGATGTGGTTAGGCCACAAGGGTGGAGCCCTAATGAGTGGGCTAGTGTTTTATTAAAGGAATTCTGAAGAGCTTCTTCCCCTGTCCGCCATGTAAAGTCACGGGCAAGGGGGCTTTCCTCAGACCTGAATCTTGCAGTGTCTGGATCCTTAACTTCCTATCCACCACAGCCCTTAGACATTTTGTTGTTTATAAGCTACACAGGGTAGGTGGTTATAGCAGCCCAAATGCTCTAAGATGAACATACTTTTTAAAGATACAATTACAGAGTGGGATATTTACAGCACATGCTGTAATCTCTACACCAGAGGCAGAGACAGGAGGATTGCCACCAGTTCAAGGCCAGCCTAAGCTACTAAGTAAGATCCTGTCACAGAAAATATATACAGAAATAAATAAATGTGAAGAGAAAAGGGAGAAAGCAAGGCTTGATCCCACTTAGAGTTTACGCGCCATACAGGATAGGAGAGGGTCTCAAGAGCAGCACTGGCATGCCTTAGTCCATGTGACCCCTCACAAGGGTTTCCAGGAACAACGACTGGAAGTGAAAGCCTTCTTCATTAGCCAGCACACTTTAGTGCCTAAGCCAGTCCATCTAGCACATGTTTTCACAAGAACTATCCCGTGTAATTGAGAAAAATTGAAATTACGTTTACTGTTCAGAAAAAATAAAATTGTATTCATGCATATTTCTGTATATAATTTTGTAGATAATCACTAAAATTACGTGCGATTATTTTAAATGGTAAATATAAATGTATTAGCTAAATATGAGAATATTACAAATATAAAACAAAGTAGTAGAGTTCAAACAAATATAATTTATACATTTATAGATTTATTTAGTAAATTTTTTGTATATTAAGGATCACATTTTACCTTGCTCAAACAAATTCATGTAGAAAGTATCTCTTATTCTATTTAGTCACCCAACATTTTCAAAAAAGTTAAAAACTTAAAATATTTTTAAAAGAAAAAAAATCGTGTCATCAGATCCATTTTAATAAGGCTGACTAATGTTACTAAGTATATAACACTGTCTAATACCAAATTACCGTCAAAATAAATTGCTAAGAAAAGATGATAACTCCAACTATAATTTTAGTTTTGTCAGATATAAAAGCTGAATGTGACTCCCAGCCTACATTTTTCTGGAAAGATTGTTCATTACCCATTCATCTGGCTTAGAGAGCTAATGCCTTGTGCCATCACCGTTTCTATAATAATTCGGTCTTCACAGGGCCAAAGGCTGAAGGTGTCAGCTCTTGTAAGAACCTGTCCTGTCTGGGATGACATATACACTGTAAGTGGAGCTCCACCACTACCTCCCTGCTTCTCTTTTCACACGTGCCTTTTTCTCTATTGTCTACACAGAAAGGGGGCCTGGCATCTATCTGTTTCCCAGTCAGCTGCTTGCTTTTTCCTTCGCCGCTCTGGGCCATCACCTGTGGCTACGTCCTGCTTCATGTGTCAATTTGCTAGCACAGGGCAGAGGAGGGTGATACACGGTATGCCAACAGCCCATGCCCTTAACACCCTTGCAGACCTCTTGGGAATATACCCAAGAGATGCCCTATCATACTACAAAAGCATTTGTTCAACTATGTTCATAGCAGAATTATTTGTAATAGCCAGATTCTGGAAACAACCTAGATGCCCCTCAATGGAAGAATGGATAAAGAAAGTGTGGAATATATACGCATTAGAGTACTACTCAGTGGTAAAAAAAAAAAAAAAAACAAAACAAACAAAAAAAAACAAAAACAATAAAAAAAATCAATGACATCTTGAATTTTGCATGTAAATGGATGGAAACAGAAAACACTATCCTGAGTGAGATAACCCAGACCCAAAAAGATGAATATAGTATGTACTCACTCATTAGTGGACTCTAGCCATAAACAAAGGACATTGAGCCTATAATTCGTGATCCTAGAGAAGCTAAATAATAAGGTGAACCCAAAGAAAAACATATAGTTATCCTCCTGGATATTGGAAGTAGACAAGATTGCCGGGCAAAAATTGGGAACTTGGGGGTGTGGTGGGATGGGGGAAGAGGAGATGGGGAGAGAGAAGTGAGAAGGGGAGGATGGGGAGAGCTCCAGGGCATCGGACAGTTGGGATGGAGGAGGAGTGGATATGGGAGCAGGGCAGTATATAGCTTAATTTAGGGAGCCATTTGAGGGTTGGCAAGAGACTGGACTCTAGAGGGGTTCCCAGGTGTCCAAGGAGATGTCCCCAGCTTTTTTCTTGAGCATCTGAGGAGAGGGCACCTGAACTGGCCCAATCCTATAGCCACACTGATGAATATCTTGCATATCACCATAGAACCTTCATCTGGTGATGGATGGAGATAGAGACAGAGACCCACATTGGAGCACCGGACTGAGCTCCCAAAGTCCAAATGAGGAGCAGAAGGAGAGAGAACATGAGCAAGGAAGTCAGGACCGCAAGGGGTGCACCCACCCACTGAGACGGTGGGGCTGATCTAATGGGAGCTCACCAAAGCCAGCTGGGCTGGGACTGAAAAAGCATGGGATCAAACCGGCCTCTCTGAATATGGTGGACAATGAGGGCTGACTGAGAAGCCAAGGATAATGGCACTGGGTTTTGATTCTACTGCATGTACTGGCTTTGTGGGAACCTAGTCTGTTTGGATGCTCACCTTCCTAGACCTGAATGGAAGGGGGAGGACCTTGGACTTCCCACAGGGCAGGGAACCCTGATGGTTCTTTGGACTGGAGAGGGAGATGAAGGGGAGTGGGGGAAGGGGGGGAGAAATGGGAGGCAGGGAGGAGGCGGAAATTTTTAATAATAAATAAATAAATAAATACACCCCTGCAGACACAGCTTATGATGTATTTAAGACGACTGGCAAGCAGGGGGTATCTCAACGGCATTGCAAGGCAAGAAATATTCCTTAGCTGAGTGCTAAATGTGACTCCAAGGCCCAAAGAAAAAGGGTAGAAGACATAAAACACTTCATTTAGGAGGGCGGCATCCCTCTGAAGTCACTCCAGTTCTCAGCCTCGCTCCCTGGTCACCAGGTCACTCTTATCTCCCCCTTGCAGAGACAGCACTCCTTTCCTCTAACTTGCTTAATATACATTTTCGCTCCTCTGGAAAACAACCCCTCTGGGGTTAGCATGGCGTCGGAGGTGGAAGCTGCCACCACTCGGCTCCCTTAGAATCCCTTCTTAGTTCTGCTTTTCTACCCCTTGGCTTCTGTGTGCTTTTCTAACGGTCTGGACCAGAGCATATTTTTGGAAGACTGATCTCCAGCTACTTAAAGTACATGAAGAGCTGGGACTGGTTTACGAAAGCCTCACTTTATGGCTCCAAGTCAGGACAACCAGAGTCCTAACTCATACTCCAGAACTCTTGGCCGTGTCACTGAGGCTAGGCCTTTTGTCTGAATCACATCCAAATCTTCTTCCTCTTCCAGGTTCAATTTCCTTAAGCACCAACTTTTTAAAAAACCACTTGCAAGCCGGGCGGTGGTGGCGCACGCCTTTAATCCCAGCACTCGGGAGGCAGAGGCAGGCGGATCTCTGTGAGTTCGAGACCAGCCTGGTCTACAAGAGCTAGTTCCAGGACTGGCTCCAAAACCACAGAGAAACCCTGTCTTGAAAAACCAAAAAAAAAAAAAAAAAAAAAACACTTGCATAAGAATCCTCATCTCCAGAGCTTCTGGAAAAGTGACCTAAAGTGTCTTTCAACCAATTTTCAGTATGGACAAAGGTTCTCTAGTTCTTAAGCAATTCACTTCCCTGACGGGTAAACTAGTCCAGGGTCTGTCTCTAGTGTAATGTATCAAATTCTTCTGACTTTTCTCTCCACCGGAGTGGGATGAACAGCACACTATTGCTCTAGTCTGCAACTGGATAAATGCTGGAACAAAATGAACGCTTGTCCCAGGAAGAAAAATAGTAGTAGATTTAGGTCTTGTTAAAGAGGACACGCTGTTCACAGAGGAACCCAGCTTACAAAGATGTATCCTACCCAAAATGAGGGCATTCAAATTCTGCTGCCCGTTTCTACCTCCTGTCAAGATGTCACAGAAGGAAAACCCTTTACATGTCCTTAAGGGAATAAGCCAACTGCCTCGAAGGCTATTTGGAGTAGTGCAGAGATTCAGCAGGGCGTTCACAGAACTGGCCCGACCCTCATCTAGCCGTTGCCCCCTGTGGTCTCTAGACCGATAGCTTTAGCACTTGCCTGGAATTGATTACAAATGCAGACCTGAGGCCCCATCCCAGACTTGCACTCCTCGGAAATCTTGGGGTCCGGGGCTAGAGAGATGGTTCAGTGCTTAAGATCCCATGCTTCTCTTGCAGAACACCCGCGTTCAGTTCCTAGCACGTACATAGTGGCTCCCAGGCATCTGTAACTCCAGTTCCAAGGGATCTGATGTCCTATTCTGATCTCGGAGGGCATCAGTCATGCAAGTGCTACACATATATGCACACAGGCAACACATCCACACACATAAATCTAAAAATAAAAATATTAATCTTGGGGTCGGGAATGGACCCAGCAGGCTGCAATTTAACAAGCCACCCACCGCACAGACACCAAGGATGCCTTTAATCTCTGTCTTTAGTTTCTGTTAAAATGAAGGAGGCCTCAAAAATAATGTTGCCTGGATGGAGGGGGAGGACCTTGGACTTCACACTGCGCAGGGAAACCTGACTGCTCTTTGGACTGGAGAGGGAGGGGGAGGGAGAGTGGGGGAGGAGAGGAAAATGGGAGGAGGGGAGGAGGGGGAAATTTTTAATAAAAAGGAAAAAAAATATAAAAAATTATGTTGCCAAGTGGAGTAAAGACCTCTGATTGCCATTAGGAGTTAAAGAGCTGTTGTTCTTGTATTCACGTAAACAATCCAAGACAGCTGTATACCGAACCCAAATACATCTAAAACTCACTCTTTTGTGATCTTTGGTAGAGGACGGTGGTGACAACGGAAAGGGCCTTAACTAGAATCTTAAATGGCTTCTAGTCTCACAGAGGAGAAGTCTAGTAGCTTCTCAGGCCCCAGAAAACTTTATTTTAACCATAAATGATAATAACTGGTTTATGGAAAGGAGTTTATGCTGTCTCCTGGGCTCCTAAACTTAGTGAGGTTCCAAAGGGCTGGAAGACATGGTGCGTTTTAAATAATAGTGGTACGGTAAAGAGCGGAATCCACCTCTGATAGGAGACATGGCACCATCTCCTCCCTCAAGCTTTAACTGCCATGAGGTTCTGTTGGGTCTGCCTGCCTTTTCTGAGCGAGTCCTAGCCCACAAAGGTGTAACTTTCCCTTTCTCTTTGTTCTTTCAGATGCTAGATAGAGCCTAAAGATATGTTCTCTGATCCTTTCTCTAAAGTTCCCCTTCCCACTGTGTGGCTTAACTCAAACCACATGACTTTCTTTCATCCTCACCCCCATCCTCCTCCTCCAGGTAACTCCTGAGATATACAGCTTGCCTGCCCTGGGAATTTTTCTTTAAATGCTAATAAAATTGCCTTTGAGATTTTTTAAAAATCCATTCTTTTGTTTTGATTTTGAGACAGGGTTTCTCTTTATAACAGTCATGGCTGTCCTGGTACTTGCTCTGTACTCCAAGCTGGCCTCGAACTCACTGAGATCTGCCTGCCTCTGCCTCTCTAGTGTTGGGAGTAAAGGCATGTGCCACCAACGCCCAGCAAAAAGTGTTCTTTTTTTGTTTGGGTACTATTTTTGTTTTGTTTTTCAAGACAGGGTTTCTTTGTGTATCCTCGGCTGGCCTGGAACTAACTCTATAGATCAGGCTGACATCGAACTTACGGAGATTCACCTGCCTCTGCCTCAGCAGCCAGTGTTCTTAACCACAAAGCTATCTTTCTAACCCCAAGCATTTGAATTTATTCTTAATGTATTAATGAGACTAAGAACAAGAGGGGACTGTGGTTTCTCCAATAACAAGTGGTGTCTCTGATGGAACTCCCCAAAATTTTTGATAGTGGTAGAAGCTAATTTTTTTCCTGCTCAGTAGTTTTTAAACTTATTTATTCTTTGTGGATTTCACATCATGCCTCCCGATCCCACTTATCTCCCCATCCCCTGATTTTTGCCCTCTGCCCTTGCAACCTCCCCCACAAAACAAAAGAAAATTTAAAAGAAAAAGCAAGCAAAAAAGGAGAAAGGGGGAAAAGTAGAAGAATCTCATTGTGGAGGCTGTAGTGTGACCTTGGGAGTCCCACAGTTCACCCTTTAGTCTATTCATGTCCACTTGCCAGTGTTCATTGCCGTGAGTCATTGGTCTGGCTTGAGACCTCTGGCTTCTGCTGCACTATCAGTAGTGAGCTCTCTCTGGGGCTCCTCTTGCATACCCTGTTGCTGTCCTGTGTCGTGGAGATCCTGCAGTTTTGGATCTGTAGGTTCGTCCCCTTCACCTGCTGCAACAGTTCATAGATGCAGTGGATGTTGGAGTGGGCTAACTTACCAGCCTGGCTCTGGGACTGGGTGGTAGCTGGGCTGTCAGTCTGCCAGCTCTCCCTGGGTGAGCTCTCCAGCACTGCTCCGGCTGACTCACACAATGCAGCCTGTAGCAAGAAGCAGGGCCAGTTCTCCTGCTCTCAGGTCCTCAGATCCGGATACCCACACTCACAACACAGGATCTTTAGCCCAGGAGAGGCGCTAATTGATGTAGCAGGCGTGGGGGCGGGGCAAAGGTGTATCTCCTGCTCTCACACCCTCAGGGCTGGCTCGCCTGCACTCGGATGACTGGGTCAACTCTAGTGTGCTGTCCAGGCAGGGTGCAGGGCCTGCTCTCCTGTGCTGCAGCCAGTGTAGGGCAGGGATGGTTCTGTCACCATCATGACCCCAGGGCCGGCTCTCTCACCTGCTGCAGGAGAGCAGGGAAGGGCATCTCTCCCTCACCCATTGCCACCGCATGGCAGGTAAGAGGGGTGGGGCTCAACTCTCCTGTTCGCACACCCTCAGAGTCGATTCACCTGCATCCCAATGATAAGGTCAGTGCCAATGTGCTGCCCAGGTGAATCGCATGCCCATGGTGAGGGATGTGGCCGTCATTCGTCAGGGAGAAGGGAGGCAACTCTTCCCTGATGGGTGGAGCCAGCTGTCCTGCTGCAGTATCCAGCAGAGGGCAGGGCCAGTGATCCCAGAGCCCGCAAAGAGCAGAGCTGGCACAGTAAAGCCCTCAGATTTCCAAACATGTGCTTCCTATGGCCCCCTGTGCTAACACCAGCCATAGAGATCATCGCCGACCCCAGCTGCAGCAGTACCATGGACCCAGACATGGCCCTCAGCAGCAGCTCTGTCCCAGATGTCACCATGGCCCCTGTGGCAGCACAGATCACCCAGGACAGTATGGCCCTGGCGACAACATGGCCCTCGTACACTGAGGTGGTCTCGGGTAGCTGATCAGATCCTGGTCATCCTCGCGGCTCTAGGTGGTAACAGTAGCCACGGACATCAACTGAGACCCTGGCTGCTATTGGGCCAAGAAGCAAGATATGGCCTTCAGCAACAGCCCTGGTCCATATGACACCGTGGCCCTGGGTAACAGCACAGGCCACTCCAATCAGAATGGCCCTGGCAGGAGCATAGCCCTCAGACACCCACCTGGCCACAGGTTGCAACCCAGACCATGAGCATCTGTGCCTCTCTGGTGGCCATAGCCATCGATACAGACCCCAGCTGAATTAGGAACATGGACCCAAACATGGTCCCAGGCAGCAGCCTGGGCTCATATGTCACCATGGTCCCAGGTGGCAGCACAGACCACCCAGATCAGCATGGCCCCCATGGCAGCATGGCCCTCAGACACCAACACAGCCCCCGGTGGTGACTCTGACTCCTGGCATTAGCATGGCTTTCAACGGTGTCAGGAGCTGCAGACATCAACGAAGATACTGGCTGCGGTAGGACCATGGACCCAGACATGGCCCTCAGCAGCATCCCTGGCCTGCATGACACCGTGGCCCCAGGTGACAATGCTGGCAACCCAAACTGGCATGGCCCCAGTGGTAGCACAGTCCTTGAACACTAACATGGTCACAAGTTGGGGTCTAGACATGGGCTACTGGACATCAACACAGACCCCAACTGTGGTGGGACCACAAGATGATGAATTTTGAAGACAGGGTACATGAACAAATTTAGATGAGGCAGAAGAAACTGAAAAGATGTGCTCAG
This sequence comes from Chionomys nivalis, assembly GCF_950005125.1. Taxonomy (NCBI): domain Eukaryota; kingdom Metazoa; phylum Chordata; class Mammalia; order Rodentia; family Cricetidae; genus Chionomys; species Chionomys nivalis. Next base: position 62,554,474 of record NC_080112.1, read on the forward strand.
TTGCCAACTAAATCCAGTGAGGCCGCAGAGACCAGGGTTCAAGTCAGGTGTTTAGAAAGGATATTTTAAGATAATACTCATTTATTTTGAGAGATAAGATTTAAATATCTTCAAATAGTGGAAGCAGAAGACTAATTCATAAACAGAAATATCCAGGTATTTTTTTTAAGTCTTAGGAAAATGTTTGTTTGGGATTTTTTGGTTTTGGTTTGGTTTTGGTTTCAGTGTGGCAAAGGGCACCTTACATCTTCAGCTTTTTTGTGAACATGCTGGTTTTTCTTTCCCTTTTCTTTGCAGTGTGTGTTCACCCTGGTGTTTTCTGGAATATTTTCTGGCCAGTGACACCTGCATGGTTTACAAGTCCTTATCCACAACCTTTGAGGCCACTGCTAATAGAGGAAGCGTAAGGACTTGAGACAGAACAAATGCTGGGTGGGGTGACTGTACCTACAGACAAGGTTAGGGAAAGCTGTGGGTTAGTCCTCAAGCTAACTGTCAAGGATTACTTCAGACTATAGGAGCACAGTCATCCCTTCCCTCAGTAGAAAATGGAGCTTGATTACAGCACTTGTGGTTACTCGAGGTTCTTGTGTAAAATCCCATAGCATCTGCACAGAAATTAACTCTTCCCATATACTTTAAGCCATCTCTTCTTATTAGAATTCCTGATACAAAGTGAATGCTGTGTTAATAGATGCCATACTGTATTGTTTAAGGAATTCTGACAAAGGGGGAGTTTGCGATGCTCAATGCAGATACAATTTCTCCAAATATTTTCTATCTATGGTTGGTAGAACCCATGAATGTGGAACCCACAGATATAGAAGGATGACTGCATTGGGAAGTTCCTGGAACTGGGGGAATACACAAGGGAGAACAGCCCACTCTGGAGACTCTCTCAGACCAAAAGCAAGGGTATGATTTATATAGGCACAATTGGAGCATTTCCCAGAGTGGCTGCTTAAACAAGGCCAAGTTCAGTAGGTATTTCAAGATCAACTCCTTGCAGTGAATCTGGGTGCTGAGGAATAATTCTTTGGTACACTGTGAAGACGTGTTGCTCTCATTGTTAATAAAGAAATGACTGACCAATAGCTAGGCAGAAAGAGGTTAGGTGGGCGAACCAGACTGAGAGAATGGGGAAGGAGGAGGGCAGAGTCACCAGGCAGACAGAGGAAGCAGGAGATGAGCATGCCATGCTGTGGTAGAGCATAGATAAGAAATACGAGCTAATTTGAGTTTTAAGAGCTAGTTAGTAACAAGCTTAAGCTATCGGTCAAACATTTATAATTAATCAGTGTATGGTTATTTGGGAGCTGACTGTCAGGACAAACCTGACTGATGGGACAGAAGAACTCTACCTACAGCTGCGCACAAGTGATTTACTGAACTCCATACCCAGCATTAAATTTTAGGAATTGTGTTGACACATCAAGTCTTTTGGGTTGGCCCCAGATATGAAGGCTGAAAGTAGCCATATGTCTAACAACAAGCTCCCTCCCCACCTTTTAAAATCAATTTGGGCCTATTTTCAGAATCAGTAGTTTCTCACTTCTTCATCCATTTTCTTGGATGTTACTCATTTAGGGAAGCTCTGACCACATTTTCGCTTACAGACTTGCAAACCTTCGGTTATGTTACACCAAGTTTTGTCAGGAACAGTTACACACTTAAACGTTGATGCTTTGTGTCTTGAGAGAAGGGAACAAGGTGGGAAAATTATTCCGTGTCATGGGGTCTTCAGGATCACTTCCAGGTCAGATGAGTGGGTCAGGGATGCCCAGGATTCAGCATACAGTCACACTCACAGTTATTTATGCCTTATAAAGCAGATATCAAGTACAACAAGCAATGGACCGGGCACATGAGGAGAAAGGAGTCAGAATCTGGCACTTCCTTCAAAGGATTCTCTCTCAGCAGAGTCATGCAGGATGCTTAATCCTTCCACAAATGAGCTGCGATTACACATGTCAAATGTTGTCAGCCAGACAAGCTCATTAAGGATCCAGTACTCAGGATTCTTACTCCAGGGGATGAGCATAGAGGTAATCTCTATTAGCAAATTCCAGACTCTCGGAGGGAAGCAGAGGTTCAGCACAATATTGCTTGTATAGTTTAAAGACAATGTCTTGGTTACTTTTACATCACTGTGAAGAGACACCATAGCCAAGGTAACTTATAGAAGAAAGAATTTAGGATCTCTGTGAGTTCGAGGCCAGCCTGGTCTACAAGAGCTAGTTCCAGGACTACAGAGAAACCCTGTCTCGAAAAAATGGGGCTGAAGAGATGACTCAGTGGTTAAGAGCACTGGCTGCTCTTCCAAAGGTCCTGAGTTCAATTCCCAGCAACCACATGGTGGCTCACAACCATCTATAATGAGATCTGGCACCTCCTCTGGCATGTGGGCATACATGGAGGCAGAATGTTGTATACATAATAAATAAATAAATAAATCTAAAAATAAACCTTAAAAAATAATTTATTAGGGCTTACAGTTCCAGAGGGCTAAAGTTCACAACCATCATGGCGAATACCATGGCATCAAGGAGGAAGGCATGTCAGTGAAGTCGTAGCTGAGAGCTTACATCCTTAAGGCAACAACTACAAGACAGATAAAGAGCTAACTGGGAATGGTATAGGCTTTAGAAACCTCAAAGCCCACGCCCAGAGGTATGTCTCCTCCAACAAGGCCATACCTCCCAGTCCTTCTCAAACACTTCCACCAACTGGGGATCAAGCATTCAAATATATGGGCCTGTGGGGGCCACCCTCATTCAAACTCCCACAGTCAGCCACTCTTAGTAAAGGCTCGAAACCGTCTCCAAATCTCAGTCTCCATGCCAGTCAGTGTCTAACTTTAAGTAGGAGTTTCAAAGGTAAAGACTAGACTTGGGATGTTAATGCTTATCTGCAGCTATTCCAATCAGAAGACATTCATTGACATGTTTATCTTTAGTTAAGACACCAGAGAGACAATGGATATGTCTATAAATGATTTACCAAATTTAGGGAAATTGTTTATTTTTCCTCTGATCTTATATAGGGCCTTTGCTCCTTGAATCAATTTTTATCTCTTTTTTTTTTCCTGGAAAAGTGATTGTCAAAATATGGTCTGTAGATTAAACACAGCCTGTGCCTGATTTTGGAAATAATGTTTTATTGGAACACATTACTGGAACATATACATTCGTTCTGATATTTTTATACCTGTTTCCACTTTAAAGTGCAGATTTGGGTCTCAGCCTAATGTATTTACTATCTGACTCATTAGAGAAAAGGTTCAGCAATCCTTATTTTAGACCACAAAAGTGCAAATAACCCATTTCTTATAATGCTCTCATATGTGTTCTTGCAAACAAGTGTTTTTCTTATCAAATACAATATTCATTCAATAAAGTAAAAACATTGGGCATAAGATCAGTTCACTGATAATTAACTCTCGAGTTGGATTATTCATGAAGCGTCTTAACTATGTACAGTATACAAAAATGTCACTCTGAGAAAAAATACCCACCAATGAAACAAGAAGCTGTTTCTTCTATGAGAGAATGGAAAGATGCCCCTACCTTCATCCGCTCTTAAATGGGTTCTTTGCCTGCATGAAGGAATCCAACTAATTCAGGGTCTCACTAACCAGAGAAAAGCATGAAAATTGTATTGATTTCACATGTATGGCAGGATCTTCACAAGAGAGCAGAGTCTGAAGAAATCACCAGCGCTTGATGCTTTTATACTTTTTAAACAAAGAATAATTAATTTGTGAGGGAATGAGAAGGGAAAAATGGATAGCCAGGCTAGGGAGGTGATTTTTAGGAATGCTGCTGAGAAAAGCATGCAAGGAAGTGGAAGATAAAGATTGCTTTGACGTTTGTTTATTCAGCTTGATTGCAGCTCAGGTTACCAGTCGTTGGTAACCAAGGCTATTTTCCAGATTTGATATGTGAAGACATGCCTCCCTAAAGAATTTTTATGACTCCGGGAATAGCACACCAACTGGTTATCCAATACCAAATGAACAGTCCTGGAAACATATACAGACAAGTAACATTATATGGACTGATCAGATTATATTTATGTATTTAGGAAAATACACACATATAAATTAAAGAAAAAGAGGCCTTGAATTTGAAAGGGGGCAAAGCATGGGAGGGGTGCATGGGTGCATTTGCAGGGAAGGGGATAACAATAGAAATATAATATAATCTCAAAAGATAACAAATTATTTTTTAAAAAGAATTTTTATGGCTTGTGCAGCAAGGAAAAACAGGTCAAAGGCCCCCCTTTGAAGCTGAAGTTCTTCAAGTAATTTTAACTGAAAGACGTGACATATTTTGAGATGGCACATCCTTAACTCCTTACTTTTTTCTGCTATAGGAACAGGCTTTCAAGATACTGGAAAAAATTTAAATCTTGGGGGAAATTTACCACTTCTCTTGGTTCTGGAAATTTTCTAGTGATCACTTATGACCTCAAAGACTATCAGTTTAGACTAATAACTTGCAAGGCAATTTTCAAAGGGTGGAGGGTGTCGCTCATTGGTAGAATACTTGGCTAACGTGTGAGGCCCTGGGTTCCATCCCAGCTACCTCCAGAAAACAAAGGACAACAGGCAGTGTGAGTGAGTCTGAGGAAAGGCCCATAATCAAGGTAAACCAGAGGAAGAAGTAGAATCTCTTAAGGCATTTCTAGCCACCTAAGCAAAATCACTGCATTGTAGAAGCAAGCACATCTCATTTTTATTTATTTGTCATTCATTCACTCCGGGAAATCTATTAGCATGTCGTATACAAAGATCTACCAGTGTGTTCTAGCTGTTAGGGAAAAGGACGTAGATGATGTGGTGGCTTGAATGGGAAATGACCTCCTAAGCTCATGAATGTGAACACTTGACTCCAGTCGGGGGTGCTCTTTGAGAGAGGTTCTGAAATTTTTAGGAGGTTGAGCTTTGCTGGAGGAAGTACGTCACGTAGGGTGGACTTTGAAGGTGTATAGCTCTGCCCCACTTCCTGTTCACTCTTTCTGCTTCCTGTGTGTGAGTAAAGATGTAGTCAGCTAGCTTTCTGCTCCTAGTGCCATGCCGGGCCTTACCTACCATTGTGAACTCTAGCCCTCTAGAACCATAAGACAAAGTAAACCTTTTTCTATAAGTTATTTTGATCATGATAATTCATCACATAAAATCTAGAATATAGATATTAGATAAACAGCAATCAGGGACAAAGTAGCATCATGGTTAACAAAGTAGTCAGATTACCTGGATTCAAATTCTGGCTCTGCTATTTACTGCTATGTCATTTTGAACAAGTTACTTAACCTCTCTGAGACTCCATTTTTTTAATCTATAGACTTAATACCTTATTTCAAGTGAACCAACTAAAACTCAGATAACCACATGAATAAATCTTTAGTGTCAGAAGCCTGAATAGTGGTTACCCTTGATGGGAGACAATAGTGTAATTTCTAGAAGGAAACACAAAGGGAACTCCAGGAACAGATAATATTTCTTAAGTATAAGTTTGTGTCTGAATGTATGTCATGTGTGTGGGTTTGCACAGAGGCCAGAAGAAAGTGTCAGATCCCTGGAACTAGAGTTACAGATGGTTGTCAGCATTATGTTGCTGGTGGGAACCAAATTTTATGTCCTCTGGAAGAACAGCAAGTTCTCTTAACCACTGAGCCATCTCTCCAAGCCCAGGAACAAATAATTCTTTATTGTGAAAACATATTGAGTTGATATTTGCATGAACTTTTTCTATAGGGATGTAAAACTTCTCTGAACAGCTAAGGGGAGAATGCCTATAGGGAGAAAGTTAAAATAAATTTAGATTTAATACAAGTTTCTGCAAAAATCTGTTCTTTATAGTTTTATTCCTGTTAAAAATTAGAGACAGTGTGTGTATCTAATAAACAACCTTTAAAAAGATAATCTTGGTGATTATAACATGGGGAAATTCTATCTACTGATAATTGAGCAAAAGAATTTGCTGCATCTTGAATACATTTTCTCTCTTTAAAAATGAAGTTATCACTAAAAGAAAAAAACAACTAATGACTCCCTGGGGTTTTTGAGAAGCTCAGATGATTCTTGAAACATATGGAAAAGTCCTTAGCTTTCCTAGTCTGGGAAGCTATAAATAAATAAAGAAGGCATTCAGCCTCTCTTGCTCCTTGGAAACTGGGAAGGAAAGGGTTAGCAACAAGCTGCAGCTCAATCTCTCTTTCTACTGAGGTCGTCCCTAGTAAAGAAAATAATCTGAGGCAACCAATTATCCATGTGTACATGTTGATGACCAATCTTGCAAATCCACTAACAGCATTAACTAGTGGAAGAATCCTTATCTATGGAATGCTCTTAGTAGGATTGACCTGCTTTGTCTACTATTGTTATGGTAAACAAACCTGGGATATATATGTGTATATATATATGTGTGTGTGTGTGTGTGTGTGTGTGTGTGTGTGTGTGTGTGTGTGTATGTGTGTATTTGTGGGACATAGCTCCCTGGAAAATATACATAAGCTATGTAACCATCAGAGTATAAGTAATGACTATATACATTACTTAAAAATTTTATATGTTGGGCTGGAGAGATGGCTCAGTGGTTAAGAGCACTGACTGCTCTTCCAGAGGTCCTGAGTTCAATTCCCAGCAACCACATGGTGGCTCATAACCATCTGTAATGAGATCTGGTGCCCTCTTATGGCCTACAGGCAGGATACTGTATAAATAAACAAACAAACAAACAAATAAATAAATAAATAAATAAATAAATAAATAAATCTTTTAAAAATTTTAGATGTTAAGTCTAGGCTAATGCACATCTTAATGGACTAACATGAAAGACAGCTATAGTGACACTGACCTGACTTATCCATGCTGGGTCTGTATCTCATAATTACTAGTATTACATGATAATCTCTGTGGGACCAGGCATGAATCAGCAATCTCTGAGGTAGCAGGCCTGAGTCAGCAACCTCTGACAGAGCAGGCCCAAGGCAGCAACCTCAGTGGGAACAGCCCCAAGCAAGCAACCTCCATGGGAGCAGGCCTGAACAACCCCCAGTATTTCAGAGCAATCCCTGGAAACACTAAGCGATTTCCAAGAACGCCGAGTAACCTCCGGGGTGACTGGAACCATGGCCCTGACTACACTATAAGGAACAACCATCTGAGCCTTGGATCCACTGGCACCTGGAAGATTGATCATCAGAGACACAGACAACCCCAACTACACCAATCAGAGGAAAAGATAGGTACACACTATGATAGTATACTTGACCTAGCAACTCCAGAGAAAAAAGGTTTATTTTGGCTTATAGTTTCAGAGGGTCTTAGTCCATCATGGCAGGGAAACCATGGCAGAAAGCCTTAGTTGCGGCGGAGGAAGCTTGTTGCTGAGGCTGTCTACATGCTACATACCCCTGGTGACCTATGCAACTCCACCACCCTTGCTTTATGTTCCAGACCCCTTGCCGGCACAGCACTGGCTACAGACCAAGCGTTACACACAGGAGTCCCTGGGGGACTTGTTCAGATACAAACCACTACAGAAGCCAGAGAGCTAGACAGTAACAAGTTTTGATTCTTAGAAGTCTAACTTTTCACTTCCTGCTCTCTCTTAGCTCAGGAAAGGTGAGGCAGAGCTGTAAGGACAGCTGTTGAGACTCTGAATGGGGAAACATCACCAACCTGCAGCCCCTAGGACCTGAAAAATATCAAGAATGTTCTGAATGGCCCAATGTAAGAGGACACAAGGTGCTTGTGTTCACAAATAAGCACAATGGCAACAAGGAATGGTAACCACGCAGGGTTGTCTCCTCCATGAGACCCGTTTCCCACCCAGAAAGCTGGCAATGCACGTACTTAGTAGCCCGGTGAACTGTGCTATCTACAGGATCAAGCCTCGCCTGAATTCCCCAGACTTTTAAGTTTGTTTATCCCAGATTCTTCATCTCTAGACCTTTATCTTGAATTCCATAAACCCATCCTTATGGGAGATGTCACTTGTACTTTACAACACCCTAGGTGACTTCTGTGCTAGCTGTAGGGTTAGCCCACTCCTGGCTCCCAGAGACTTTTATGTTTGTCTCAGTCATTCTCCCTAGACCCTTATCTTAAGCAATGTTTCTGAGTCAACAAAACCCATCTTTATGGAAGAGGCCACCTGTACTTTTATAAAGAGTTTCAATGTAACACATCTTAAACTTGATTGTACACACGGGATGGAGTTATTATCATCAGGTAACTTTTTTCCAAAATCATGCTGTCCTTAAATATGGCTAAATTACACTACCCGGGGTCAGACTTGAGAATTTTGACCCAACATCAGCTAAGTCGTGTTGAACTGGATTTTCTTCTTGCCTGTGGCAGATTGTTACTCTGCCAGCCCTGATGTTTGCAAAGCCCCGCCACAGAACAAACTAAGACAGAGGCAGCCCAAAGGGTTAGTTTCCGAAAGGGGGCAGGATGATTCCACTGAGAGCCATTTGGGTTTAGATAGTTAATGGTTCCTGAAACAAGGCCTTAGCTCTAGAAAAGACAGAGAATTGATTTTCACTACTGCTCAAACCCAAACGCTTGTTCATCTTCTAAATTTGCTGGCGGTTGTTTATTTTAACTGAGTACCATTTGATAGAAAATGAAAGAAGAAATCCTTCAGGAGGCTTTCCATCACAACCCACCTCTTCTTGCCAACATTTCCGACCACCCTAACTGATTTCAATTACTCTAATCCATAACTGGTTCCCAGAGAGACCCTGAGACACTATTTACAGCCTTTCCTTTGCTATAAATAAGCCATATATTGTTCACAAGTGTGGTCCCAGTACAGTTTTGTGCATAAATACTCAAAATGCCAAGCAAATGCATTAGTCACCCACAAGCTCCTTTTGCTAATGTAGGGAATGTAGATCCACAGGAAGTCATCCCATCATAGCCAAAAGGCTCGTGATGGCTCATGCATCCCCCTTCTCCTCCCTCCAATATACAAATAAAAAAAATCAATAACTCTACAGAGTAGAATCTTCTGTGGGAGAGTCCTGGTTCATTCCATCTCCTTAGATGTAACCTAGCTGCAGGGAGAAAAAAAAACCGCTTTTGCTCTGCTTGAGAAATAGGTTTCTACCATCAACTCTAAGTTGTGATATGGAAGCAAGGTCTTCTGACTTGATCATCTCGGGATGTTTCTTAGCAGAATAAGGCTGACTGTAGCCAATCAGGAGAAATTGAAAAAGAAAACTATCTAGGTGCTTTCTGGTGGCCATGGCTTTAGTCATGCAGCCTTAATAGGATATTCATTGGGTCAATATGTAGAGCATGCTGTGTTCTCTCTTGTTTGTGCAACTAGGTCCTGTCTATTTGGCTAATGAGAGGGCAAGGACACCTTCAGATTTCTCATTCTTGTCTTTGTCTCCCTGTCACAGCCCTCCCCTCACATAAAAGTATCCATTCTCTGAATGTGACAGTCCTGCAGTGTCCAGAAGTTCTCTGTTAGGTAAGAGCAATTCCAAAAATACAAAGAATCTACTTCACACATTCTTGTGTTCACAAAACTTCTCAGGGCATTGTTTTATGTCAGAGATGTAAATAGCTGCGGTCATGGAGATGAACGAGAAAATGTCTTTGCTTCCTTCATCCATAACCACTTCTCTGATCATCACAAAACCCTGTTTTGGAATAAATACCATAATGGAGCTCAGGGTTAAGAACATTTACTGCTCCTTCCAGAGAATTCGGGTTTGATTCCCAGCACCCAAGTCAGGTGGCCTGCAAACACTTGTACCACTACTTCCAGGAGATCTGAGACCGTCTTCTGGCCTCTTCAGGCACCCACACATGTGACATACACTTACGCAGCCACATACATATAAATAAATATTTTTAAAATCTTCATTCCATAATGATGCTGAGTGTGGTGGTGCACACCTTTAATGCCAGTACTTGCGAGGCAGAGGCAGGTGGATCTCTGAGTTTGAGTTTAGCCTGGTCTACGAAGCAAGTTACAGGACAGCCAGGACTACACAGAGAAATCCTGTCTTGAAAACCAATAATAATAATAATAAATGAATAAAAGGCAATAATGAAACCTAATTATTTATAAGCTAGTAAAACATATTTTACAACTCTTTTTATTTTATATTTTTTATTGATTTTTATTGAGCTCTACATTTTTCTCTGCTCCCCTCCCTGCCTTTCCCCTCCCCCTTCAATCCTCCCCCAAGGTCCCCATGCTCCCAATTTACTCAGGAGATCTTGTCTTTTTCTACTCCCCATGTAGATTAGATCTATGTACGTCTCTCTTAATGTCCGCATTGTTGTCTAAGTTCTCTGGGATTGTGGTTTGTAGGCTGGTTTTCTTTGTTCTATGTTTAAAAACCACCTACAAATGAGTACATGTGATAATTGTCTTTCTGTGTCTGGGTTACCTCACTCAAAATAATGTTTTCTAGCTCCATGCATTTTCCTGCAAATTTCAAGATGCTGTTATTTTTTTCTGCTGTGTAGTACTCCATTGTGTAAATGTATCACATTTTCCTTATCCATTCTTTGGTCAAGGGGCATTTAGGTTGTTTCCAGGTTCGGGCTATGACAAACAAAGCTGCTATGAACATAGTTGAGCACATGTCCTTGTGGCACAATTGAGCCTCCTTTGGATATATACCCAAAAGTGGTATTACTGGGTCTTGAGGAAAGTTGTTTCCTAATTTTCTGAGAAATCGCCACATTGACATCCAAAGGAGCTGTACCAGCTTAAATTCCCACCAGCAATGCAGGAGTGTTCCTTTTACCCCACAACCTCTCCAGCATAAGTTGTCATCAGTATTTTTGATCTTGGCTATTCTTACAGGTATAAGATGGAATCTCAGAGTTGTTTTGATTTACATTTCTCTGAGGACTAAGGATGCTGAACATTTCCTTAAGTGTTTTTCAGCCATTTTAGATTCCTCTGTTGAGAGTTCTCTGTTTCGGTCTGTACTCCATTTTTTTAATTGAATTATGTGTTTTTTGGTGTCCAATTTCCTGAGTTCTTTGTATATTTTGGAGATCAAACCTCTGTCTGATGTGGGGTTAGTGAAGATCTTTTCCCATTCTGTAGGCTGTCGTTTTGCCTTGCTGACCGTGTCCTTTGCTTTACAGAAGCTTTTCAGTGTCAGGAGGTCCCATTTATTAATTGTTTCTCTCAGTGTCTGTGCTGCTGGGGTTATATTTAGGAAGTGGTTTCCTGTGCCAATGCGTTCAAATGTACTTCCCACTTTCTCTTCTATAAGGTTCAATGTGGCTGACTTTATGTTGAGGTCTTTGATCCATTGGACTTGAGTTTTGTGCATGGTGATAGATATGGATCTATTTTCATTCTTCTACATGTTGATATCCAGTTATGCCTACACTATATTTATTAAGTATGCTTTCTTTTTTCCATATGATATTTTTTGCTTCCTTGTCAAAAATCAGGTGTTTGAAAATGTGTGGATTGATATCTGGGTCTTCTATTAGGTTCCATTGGTCCTCCTGTCTGTTTTTATGCCAGTACCAGGCTGTTTTCAGTACTGTAGCTCTGTAGTAGAGTTTGAAGTCAGGGATTGTGATGCTTCCAGAATGTAAGCCAAGCATGGTGGTGCATGCCTGGAATGCCAACACCTAGGGAGTGGAAGCAGAAGGCTAGTGAGCCCAAGGCCAGCCATCGTCATTCTGGCTCAGCCTTCACCAGTCGACACTGGGGATATTGAAAAAGTCTTAACTACCGTCTCTCTCCCCTCTTGTTTCTTCAAACCATTTTTCCATGGATTAATATTTCTAAAACATTATTGTCACTCCTCATTTCCCTCATGTCGTCCATGATATGACCCCTACCCAGCTCACAGATTTCCCCGTATGTCCTCTATAATGGTTTATGTCAACTTCCTTGTCTTCTTGAAACATACCATGCTTCTGTGCCTCTGTCTTGCCATGTGTGTCATTTCTGTGACAACCTTTACTAAGTTATAATTCATACATCATTCATTTCACTTAAAGTGTACACTTCAGTGGCTTCTGTATGTTCAGAGCTGCGCAACCCTTATCATAATCAACTTTAGGCCATTTGAGCATCACCCATCAACCCCAAGTTCCTCGTCTCAGCCCTTGACAAGCACTGATTTAATTTGTCTATTTTGGATACTTTCTGTAAATGAAATCCTATAATACATGGCCTATTGTAGCTGACTCCTTTCATTTGTATTGTTTCAATATTTCATTATTCATTATTGATAAACAGCATTTTATTCATATACATAAGACATCTTGTGTGTGTTCCATCCATTTGTTGATGGATTTTGAGTTATTTTAATTTGGGAATTATTGTGAATGCTGAAAAAATTTTTCTCTAAACACATATCTCCAAACTGTTGAGTATATATATTTCAAAAAGAAATTTCTGGATTATATGGCATCTATATTTAACCTTGCGAGGAACCAGTAGACTGTTTTCCAAAGCAGCTGCATCATTTTACATTCCTACCAATGGTACATGAGAGTTCTAACTTACCCACGTGTTACAGACATGTATTATCTTAAGTATACAGAACTAAGGAATGAAGAAATCCCGGGGGCAAAAGGTAATTGGGATAATTTAAGAAAAGCTGACAAGAAACTTGCCAAACTAAGGCCAGGCATTCCTAACTAAGAATAAGCTTTCGCGTGTAAATTATTTGGAAGCTAAGTGGTAGCGCCCCCCCCCCAAAAAAAAGCCAAAAGAGTAAAACATCACACAGCAATTTTTCTTCTGGTGTTTTGCAAATATAGAATGGTCTGTGTTTAAAACATAAAATTAGGCAGGCGATGGTGGCATGTGCCTTTAATCCCAACACTTGGGAAACAGAGGTAAGCAGATCTCTGTGAGTTCGAGGCCAGCCTGGTCTACAAATGAGTTCCAGAACAGGCTCCAAAGCTATACAAAGACACCCTGTCTCAAACAAACAAAACAAAAATATAAAATTGAAAACTGTCCTAAATTTTTTGGCTAGCACAGGACTTTTCAGCCTTGGAACTATTGACATCTTGGGCCAGATAGATTTCTTTTTGTGGGACTATGTTGTGCGCTGTGGGCACTTAGCGCACCCCTACCCTCTACCCACTAGGTGTCAGTAGCTCCACCCACTCTCCCACAGGATGTCTCCAGACATCCCTAATAGGGCTTTTTACCTAAAAGGTTTAACTACAAAATGGAGACTCAAGAAAAAGTCATTTTATCTCCCAGACAGACAACCACCCACCCTCCACCCCCACCCCACGCACACACAGAGCAAAACCAAAATCTGCCTCAAATGCTAACAATGTCAAGAGTGGGAAACTTACTAAAAAGGAACAAAACTTTGGTAAATGTGAAAGAGCTAAGATTATGTTTTGTTCCTCAGTTCTGATTTTTTACTTTTTTGGGTTTTTTTTTTTTTACTTTTTTTTATTAAATCTTTTCATTTATTTTACATACCAACCAGTTTCTCCTCCCTCTTTTCTTCTCCTTCCCTCCCCACCACCACTCATTTAGCCCATCCACTCTTCCTCCAGTCAGAAAGGGGCAGACCTTCCATGGGAGTCAACAAAGCACATCACATGACGTAGAGGCAGGACCAAGCTCCTCCCCTTGCATCAAGGCTGGGTGAGGCTACCCTGCATGGGAATAGATTCCAAAGAGCCGGCTCGTGCACCAGGGACAGGTCTTAATCCCACCGCTAGGAGATCTACCAACGGACCAAGCTACACAACTGTCATCCACATGCAGAGGGCCTAGGTTGGTCCCAAGACTATGTTTTTATTATTGGATTCAATCCACAGTTAACCTTTGATTATTTGTTATTGGTTTAATTGGTTATGCTGCTGGTATCAATTCACACTCCACATTTCTATCTCCCTTGTAACGTCTCAGGGATGTAGCACTTGAGGAGAGCTATGATAGCGTGTTCCATCTCCCATGCAATTCATACTCAGAGGCAGTTACGATGTATGATCCAAGTCAACCAAAACAAATGTCAGGAGCTTTTGGTAGGAGAGCAGCCAGTATCCTTTTTCCAATTAGAAGTGAAGAAGAAAAAAAAACCCTGCCTATTGCCAGAAGTCATACTGAGATTGCAAGGGAGTGTGTCTTTTGTTTGCACAATTCTGAACAAAGCCAAATGGAAATGCAGGGTCCTTGGTGATGTCTTTAGGCTTCCGGAGACCGAAAGCTATTGCCAGTCTCTCGAGTTTTTATCCTCTGGAGTTATAAATTCCCTTTATTGTTTAAGCTACTGTGAGTTATATATTTCTGATCTTGATACTAAAAGATTGATATAAGAATCTGCTAATGTTGCTTTAACTTTGGCACAGTGGCTGTACCTTAATCCACTGCTATCCCAGCCAGCAACTGCAACTCCACAGTTACTGGCCTGCTTCTCTGGGAGTGGCCTGGTGGCTCAGGCTGCAGCCTGGTGTCCATTCCGTTCCTGCAGGCACCAGTGCTGTGGCCGCTGCTAAAGGTAGCTTTAACTAGATCACTATCGTTCTAATTTTAAATAAAACTCGAAATTCAAAGGCTGGAGTGAAAACCTGCGAGCTCAGAGAGGCTGAGTAGCAAAAAGTTAACCTTCTCTACTTACTGGCATCTTCAAAGGACCAGTAGTACTTTGGCTCTGCCAAAACAGAAAATTCTGCACCATTCCAAATCCCCACCCAACTGCTTCCTGTGTGTGTCTCTCTCTCCCAGATGCCCTCTGATAGTGCTATAATTACTTCCTGCAACTAGTTGCTAACTCAGCCTCCTGAGCCAAGGTTAATTTTATTTAATCAATGCAAATGTAAACTCAAGGATCACAGTGTGCTCTTAGGTCTGCCAACATGCTAACACATTTCTAGCCACAAAACACTTCCAAACCAATCAAATATTTGGTGTTTTCTGCTCCTTAACCAACAGCTCTCTGACTTCCTGGATGCTGTTTGAATGCCCTACAATTCAACTCTTGAGTCTGATCTTCTAGATTTCAAAATTTAAGGACTCAGTCCCTCCAGACTGCTCCCACCTGAAATCTTAGTTGCAAGTCCTAACCCTGCTAAATCTGGGGTTTCTGGTCAACTAGCTAGAAATTCGGGCAGTTCTCATCATCCCCTTCCCCCACTTCATAACCTGCTACAGTTGCTCACAGAACTCAGAAGCATCCCTTTCAGGACGTTTACCACTTTGTTATAGAGGATATGGTCAAGCGTCCTGGTGAAGAGGTACGTGGTTTTTGGTTTGGTTTTGTTTTTTAACTCTTTACTCTTTGGTCTTTTGTGGGACATGCACACCCAGCTCCCAAATAATCACATGGAGAATTATTCTTTCTTATGAATGCTTAGCCTTACCTTGGTTTGCTTCTAGCCAGCCTCTCTTACATTATCCAGTCTACCCTTTTGCGCTGGGCTTTTATCTTTCTCTATTCTGTATAGCTTTCTTTACTTCTTCCTCCGTGGCTGGCTGTATAGCTAGGTGGCTGGAGTCCTCCTCTCCTTCTCTCATTCCTCTCTCTCATCTCATTCTTCTATTTTTTTCTCTCTGCCTGTCAGGCCCCCCTCCTTTCTCCTGTCTTGCTATTGGCCATTCAGCTCTTTATTAGACCAATCAGGTATTTTAGACAGGCAAAGAATCAGAGCTTCAGAGAGTTAAACAAACGCAACATAAAAGAATGCAACACATCTTTGCATCATTAAACAAATGTTCCACAGCATAAACAATTGTAACACATCTTCAACCAATATTCCAACAGGAACACAGAGTGAACTCCAGGAGCTTATGCCCCTATACAGTTAGGATGCTCCCAGCACCTCACCAACCCCGACTCTCTCTGAATCTGGGCATTTAGGGCCTCATCAAAGAGACATGGCCTATTCTCCAGGTCTTCTCCCCACCCCCAGAAGTTCAGGGGTGTAGACCTAAAAGTTCTAAGCCTCTGCAACTCAAGATTTCATTGGTTTTGCAATCAGCTCTCATCTCGAAGTGCTAAGAGTAGTCTCGGTAGAAAAGGGGAACTCCTACCACCCAAGGAATCAAAGAGGTGTGTGAGCAATCAGAATCTTCTATCACCCTCATCACTCACGGGAGCCTGCACTCGACAACGATGCCAAAGGCCAAACATTAGAACAAAAGATGTTGCTTGCGTCTTATCACTCAAGAAATCAGACAGTTTCTGGAAGCCCTTTGTCGGGAACTGGGAACAAAAGTCAAGCGTACAGTTCCTTGTGAGTGGAGGACAGAGGTACTTCTTTAATCTGTAAAAGCCTACAAAGCATTGCACTATCTTCACCCAGATGCCTAAAGGGCAGCCATCTTGCTTTGCTTGTCTATGTATGCCACAGTATGTAACAAGTGCCCAGTAAATGCTTGAAGAATAGCCCAGCAGACTGAAGTGATGGTCTTGACCCCATTAACAAACCCCATTAATCCAGCACTTTAACTAACAGGACACACGCTAGATGTGGCTCGCTCACTGTTAAGTGCAAACTACACTGTTCCTGTTTGTCTCTTTCCCCCACTGGAAAGGCGTAAGTAGTATATCCCTTCTGCAGCAGGTCCCTTGGAGGGAAAGGGAGGTTTCTCAAAGCCACATGCTCTTGGCAACTTCCTGGACCTATATTTGACCCCAGTGCGAGCCCAACAAGACCACAAAGTTATTAAACACACAACAGCTGCCGTGTGCTGGCTACAGGAGGGAAAAGATCGAGCTCTATACCCTCTATGTTCTTTAAATAGCCTAATGAAAACATCGCACTCCCCAGTGGATGGGTGCTGGCCTCAGAACACCATCAATTCAAGGAAGGTAGGCAGCAAAGAAGGAAGCCTGTGTATTCAACACCAGTCCTCCCTGGAAAACATGCTGAGCTGGCTCCCAGGATCACTCTCGTGACTTTTGTTGATGGGACCATAAGGAAGGGAATTACCACTTACAAATAACCGGTTCCATTTCTTTTGCTTGTTTGTTTGGCTGGTTGGTTTTTTACCACAAGAGGGCGCCAGAGCTCAGGATGGATGGCTGCGAGCTACCATGCTTCTAGCGGGAATCGAACTTGGGTCCTCTGGCAGGAAGGGTGATCGGGCCATGAACAGTGCTCTTAACAGCTGAGCCATCTCTCAGGACCCGTTTCCATTTCTTTAGAGTTTACTCTGCATCAGGCATTGCACTGATGCCTTTGTGTGTGAGAGAGAGACTCATAGCCAGTCAGGGAAATTCTGTTATCATTATCCCCATTTTACAAATGGGTAAAACTGAGGCAGTGTGAGGTCGAGAAGCATGCTTGGTGTTACCTAAAGAAAGGGCCAGGATTTAAGCCCTGGCAGGCCAGCTCCAGAATCTGTGTCTCCAGTCATTCTTTCGCGGTGTCTCCCGTTTGTTACAAATACCAAGGGCTCTGCAGCCCTGGCTCCTTCAGAGACGACTAACAGGACAGCCAGGAACCGATAAAATGCTTCAAAGGATGATGAGACCAAGAAGAGCTCAATGGTCAGCTGATGCTGGAAATCACTGGTCACATGGCGGAGGAAGTAGGATCAGGGTGAACGAAGTAAAGTGCTCTGTGTCAAGATGCTGCTATCTATGCGGAGGCAGAGCCGAGTCGGGGCAGAAAACTGTGAAAGCCACTTTCTTCTGAGGAGAGCAAGGTCACTAGGCTGCTTCAGAAAATGGGCAAAGTGGCTCGAACGGTTCTCAGGTCCCCTGTGTCCCTTTGCCATTTCTAACCAGAAGCATGATCACTTTGCCATTTCTAACCAGAAGCATGATCATATAGTCTTCCCTAAGGGTCAATTCTTAGCTGAAATGGAAAGTTCTCTTTCATTCAGTTGTGAATTCAGTATCCTAATAAATTGTTCTCTTTCAAAAAAAAAATGTTCTCTTTCCCTTTTGACTTTCCTTCTTGTCTGGAGATTGAATTTGGTGTGTTGTGCATGGCAGGCAAGCGCTATTTCATCGAGCTGCAGCCCTAACCCACTCGCCATTTCTTTCTTACATTTCGAGGCAAGTCCTCTGTGCTGGTTACTTTTATTTGTTTATTTGTTTGGTTTTTTTTTTTTTTGGTTTAGTTTTTGTCAACTTGACATAAACCAGAGTCATCTGGGAAGAGGGAACCTCAATTGAGACAATGCCCCCATCAGACTGGTAAGTCTGTAGGGCATTTTTCTTGATTGACTGATGTGGAAGGGCCCATGCCACTTGGGTGGTGTCACCCCTGGGCAGGTGGTCCAGGGGAAATGCAGGAGGAACAGGCATGGGGAGCGAGCCAGTAAGCAGCACTGCCCCTTGGCTTCTGCTTCAGCTCCTGACTCTAGCTTCCTGCCCTGACTTCCTTGGATGATGAATTGTGATGGAAAGCTTTAAATGAACCCTTTCCTCCCCAGGTTGCTTTTGGTCATGGCGTTTATCACAGTCATTAAGTCAGTCTCAAAGCTTTTTGATATGCTCCCTTCCTGAGTAGGTCCTTTCAGCTCCTTAATGTCAGTCGCTGGTCTACGGAGGTCTTTACTAGTATTATCCTGTGACCAGATGAAATTACAATTATTTTTCTGCATATAGTGACCTTCAGCTGCAAGAAAAAAAAATCTTTATGTTTACACTATGTTAAGATGACAAAGTTCTCTTTCTGGAATGGTCAAGATTCAGTCTCGAAGAGAACGGCGATGGAGCACAGAAAGAACTAGGTATTTGAGGGCTGGAAAGATGGTTCAGTGGTTAAGAACATTTGTTGCTCTTGCAGACAATCCTGATTCGGTTTCCAGAACCCACATCGTGGCTCACAACCGTCTTAGCATTCCAGTTCAAGGGACTCCTAGCCCCTCTTCTGGCCTTCATGGACACCAGGCATTGATATGATGCACAGACACACCTGCAGGCAAAACACAGCATAAAAATAATCTTTTTTAAAAGAAGAAAAAGAACTACATATTTAGACTTTATTCCCAGCTCCTCCTAACAAAGAGCTCATAGAGCCCTTGTAGTTTCCTGAGCGATAAGGGCTGTGGGAGCATTTTTTGTTCATGCTCTAAGTTGCCCAGCCTGGCCTTGAAAGCAGTCTGCTGAGTCTCCTGCCCCAGGCTCCCAAATAGCTGGAATTACAGGCCTGTGCCACCAGGCTTAGCAAATGTGTTTCCCATGATATTCTCTATGCCCATCATGTCTACTCGTTCACTCATTTTTTTCATTCAATATTCCTGAAATTTATAGATAGTGCTTTTTTAAAAAGTGGTCCTTTTATATCATAAAAGACTCTATAAATATGAAATTGCATTTGAGAGAGAACAGAATCTGGAGTTATAAATTATACATGCCTATAAGACGATCTAAGATCAGCTCTTGGATTTTATTCCTTGCAATGCTCACTTCGCAAGATGGTGAAAATCACGTCTCAGTCAAGATCAATGTTCCTCAGCCTTGGGATGGTGTGAGGGGGACTACCCAGGGAGCTTCAAAAGCTGCTGACAGTCGAGCCACTTCCGGACATTCTGGGTTTGACTTCCTGACCGTGTGATTTATTTATTTATTTGTTGGTTTATTTATCTATTATTTATTATCACCATCATTATTATGAGTCACATTAGGCCATTTTTGTACAAGTATATAAGTTACTTTGAGCATCTTCCTTTATACCTTGCTACCCTCTCCTTGCCACACCCCCCATTAGTCTCCTGTGCTCCCAGGACAGTTACACTTCTAGTATCCTAAGATGCTGTAAAGCTCACAGTGTGACTCGAAGGTATTGTCAGAGCTGAGGGCCAGTTCTTGCAGTGTGGAGTCCTATCCCTGCCGTTGGCATCTTATTTGCTCCCCGGGCAAGCCTTGTGGCTTTTAGTCACTGAGTTTATGTTTGATTTGGGAACTTTGAAAGTTTCTGAATCATCCATTTTCACTAATTATAGATGGAATTGAATTTCATGATATCCTAAAATTAAAAAACAAAAATGAGACAGAGTCTCTCTCATTATGCAGCCCTGGCTGTCCTGGAGCTCGATGAGTAGATCAGGCTGGGCTTGAACTTCCAGAGATCTTCCTGTCTCTGCCTCCCACGTGCTGGGGTTAAAGGTGTGTGCCACCATGCCAGGGTCTAAAAACCAAAATTAAGCATATAGAACTAAGAAGTGTTTCTGAATATGGAAGAACGTGGAAACAGGAGGTTCACTTTAAAGCAAATAAATAGACCAGGAGGCAGAAAAATGTTCAATGAATACTTCTTTAGACACCCCAGAAGGAGCTCTGAAAGACAAAATGTATGGTCTTAGAAGCTAAGCAGGGTTGGCCTTGGTTAGCACTTGGATGGGAGACAGAGGATCTAATACAAATGCACTGCCAAAACCGTACTCGTTTTCAGTGAATTTGTTCCTCAAGATCAGAAAAGAAAATTGCTCATCTGCTTGACAGTCTATAATACTTCCTCCGGCACTTTTTCGGTATCAAATGTTAGGGTCTTCTTCCATGCACCACAAACCTCAAGCTGACCAAAGAATGTATATTTGTCGTCTTAATGTGTTAGGATCACTCGCTATAGAAAACTCGCTGGTCACAGAGTGATGAGAGGCTCATGTGTCCTCAACTTAGAGGGAACATGTAGCCACACCGAGGTACGGATACTTTAGGATTCGTGGATTCACTTGAACCTGTTCTTCCTCCCTGCAACCTGGAGCCAGTTCTCCTGTCACTGATTGCCTCATGGTAGGGGCATCTACTGCTGCCAGAACTACATAGTGAGCCTATCCTATCTCAAAATAGAAATTTAGGAAAGGGGGGGGGCTAAGGAGATGGCTTGATGAAGCAGAAAACCTGAGTGCAGGTGTCTGCATCTAGAAGAGGCTATCATATCCCCTGAGGCTGGAGTTACAGGTGGTTGGGCAGCTCGCCGTGCACATGCACCCATGCAGAAACACACACGCATGTAGGTAGTTTTGAAAAAATGAAAATGAAAAATAAAAAAATCGGAACACCAGATCAGAAGAAAGTACATCTGAAAATTTCTCACTGAAGCAAATCCTAGGAAATGACTCCTAATCAAAGGGTTTTCAAATGTCCATCACGATTACGAAGAGCTATTTGCTAAATTTCTCTCCTTTTTCTGCAACTCTCTGCCTTTACAGGAGCCCCCTCAATCCTATTTTCTATTCTGTGTAACAGTTGGTAATTAAAAGGTATATACTTTTCCCGTAGCTAGATTGAGCACCACCATAACATGATCTAAAGAAAACAAATTCTATGTGTTTCTGAAATATGAGAAGTGTTAAATGTTTTTCTATTAACTTGGAATATTAATAATTTCAATCTAAGAGTTACAAAAATAAAAATCCGTACAAAGGGCCCTGTATTAACATCGGTCCACATCCATTTATCCTCCACCCCTCCATTTTTGCAAATCTCACAGACCACAGTCCTTGAGGCCTAAACATTTCCGCATGTTTCCTGAGAATAGTCCTACAGAACCACGATAGTCATTAATCAGATGCCGGACACTAGGGCCATTGTTCGGCTCTGGGTCCTTCTGCTTAAATAAAAAGGGCTTCTTTAGCTAGCATTGTGTAACTAAATCTTCTCTAGGCTGAAGCTCTGGAAATAGTTTGAGTCCTTTAAGGCTAGCTTTTCAGTCACTATTGAGGACACGCTCATCCACATATTCTACCAAATGCTTGGCTACTGCAATGCTTGTCCAATCTGGCTACAGGAAAGAAGAACTCTTTCCAGGCCTGTGTAATACCCCAGGACTTCCCTGGCTTCCTGACACACACAGATCAGCATGGGACTGCAGGTGTAGAGACAGCCTCTGCAGATCTCCAGACTTTAATCTGCAAGTAGTATTTCCTTCTCCAGTCTCCTACCTGCAAGTCCTCCAGACCCTTTTTTAAATTGTCCTTTTAGAATGATTCTACAAAGATCTTAATATAAAAACTGAAGCTGCTGGAGGGACCCTTACAGAAAACACTTCAAGAAGGAGCCCAGAAGGAGCCCAACAGCACAGGAAATAATTTCAACAGTTGACAAATGGGATCATATACAATTAAAGGGTTTCTGCACAGCAGAGGAAACCTACTGCTGGAATGAAGAGACAGCCTACAAAATGGTAGCAAGTCTTGGTCAGCTATACTTCAGAGAGGTGGCTAGCATTTAAAACACATAAAGAAAAGTGAGAAGGGGAGGATAGGGAAAGCTTGGGGCAATGGGATGGTTGGGATAAAGGAAGGGTGGATATATCTTAATTAAGGGAGGGAATTAAGCAGGGAAGTATATATCTTAATTAAGAGAGTCATTTTAGGGTTGGCAAGAGTCTTGACTCTAGAGGGTTCCCAGGGGTCCAGAGAGATGTCCCCAGCTAGGTCCTTGGGCAGCTGAGGAGAGGGAGCCTGAAATGGCCCGATCCTATAGCCACACTGATGAATATCTTGCATATCACCATAGAACCTTCATCTGGTGATGGATGGAGATAGAGACAGAGACCCACATTGGAGCACCGGACTGAGCTCTCAAGGTCCAAATGAGGAGCAGAAGGAGGGAGAACATGAGCAAGGAAGTCAGGACTGCGAGGGGGGCACCCACCCACTGAGACAGTGGGGCTGATCTACTGGGAGCTCACCAAGGCCAGCTGGACTGGGACTGAAAGGCCAGCTGGACTGGGACTGAAAAAGCATGGGATAAAACCAGACTCTCTGAATATGGTGGACAATGAGGGCTGATGAGAAGTCAAGGACAATGGCACTGGGTTTTGATTCTGCTGCATGGACTGGCTGTGTCGGAATCTAGTCCGTTTGGATGCTCACCTTCCTAGACCTGGATGGAGGGGGGAGGACCTTGGACTTCCCACAGGGCAGGGAACCCTGACTGCTCTTTGGTGTGCAGAGGGAGGGGGAGGGGAGTGGGGGGAGGGGAGTGGGGGAGAGGAGTGGGGGAGGGGGAGGGAAATGGAAGGTGGGGAGGAGGCAGAAATTTTTAATAAAAAAAATAAATTAAAAAAATTAAAGATAAATAAATAAAACACATAAAAAACTAGTCAAGGATGGTGGCGCACGCCTTTAATCCCAGCACTCAGAATGCAGAAGCACGTGGATCTCTGTGAGTTCGAGGCCAGCATAGTCTACACAGTAAGTTCCAGGACAGTCAGGGATACACAGAGAAACCCTGTCTCAAAAAAGAGGGAGGGTGCTGTGGGAATTCCTTTAGCCTTTAAGATACTGGCACACTCTGGGTGTGGCCACATGTACTAAATAAAGAACCTCTTACTATACTCCATTCTGAGCTAGTGTGGGACTGCTTTATTGTAATCGCCTACAAGGGGTTGAAAAGTGATTGATAAAGGCACTAGATGCCAGTCTATGGCCTCTATATGCATGCATGCTTGCTCTCTCACGCACACGCGTGCCCACGCATATGCCTGTGCACACATACACACACAAGACTGCTAGAAGGCTGGTCTTGGATGCAACCAGCTGTGGATGTCAGAGGTTTATCAGAGGTTTGTTTGATCCTGCTGCTTTCTGGGACAGATCATGGTAGATATAAGGAGAGCATAGTATATTTTTGATGTGCTAGGAAGGAAGAAAGTGACAGGGAAAAAAAGATGGTGACATTTGGGCTGGAGAGATGGCTCAGTGGTTAAGAGCATTGCCTGCTCTTCCAAAGGTCCTGAGTTCAATTCCTGGCAACCACATGGTGGCTCACAACCATCTGTAATGATGTCTGGTGCCCTCTTCTGGCCTGCAGACATACACACAGACAGAATATTGTATACAAAATAAATAAATATTTTTTTAAAAAAAGATGGTGACATCCTTCAAGGACAGAGGAGGCAAATCATAGCACCAAAGCAAACTTATGAAGCTCAGTACTAATTTATAAAGCCACGGAAATATAGGAACATATGTCCGTTCTGATTGGCCAGATAAGCAGATAAACGGAGAGAAGGAGGGCTTGCTTTCAGCTTAATGGCAAGGGCTAATAAGTAGTCAGTGCAGAAGATCAGAAAAGAGGAACTGCGAGAAATGATCATATGGCAACCATCATAGCCAAGAATAAGCAGGCAGACAAGAACCATTGGCAAATACTAACTCTAGGGGAGATCTTCATAAACAACAGGGCATTTCCATGATCCTTAACTGTTTCTCCTTGGGCTGATGGTTAGTTGTGCTGGGGAAAGAATAATATTGGTGTTGCACAAAAGAACACATGAACAAAGCTACCACCTTATTTTCTGAGAGTCTCTCATTGAAGCTGGGCCTCATTGATTAGCTAGACAGCAAGTTCCAGGGATTCTCCTACCTCTGTCTCCTCGGCCCCGGGGATTACAGGCACACACAGCACCCAGCTGTGTGAGTGTTAGGGATCAGAACTCAGGTCTTCTTGCTCACCTGACATGCTCTTTACTGACTAAGCCAGCTTCCCAGCACCTAATAATCTTGATAACTTTTTTATTCCAATGAATCAATCAAGGAGTACAATAAATTATGGTGGCTCTCTGATTTCATCCAATCCCACTTGTCAGCCCCTGAACTTCTTTCTTGTACAACTGAGGTTCTTTTCAGAAAGTATTTGCCTATGCTTGTATTTTGAACTGTTTTTGTTATATGTTCACTGGGAAGTTCCAGTGTTTAGGGTTTTATACAGGGATCTTTTTAAAAATATTTTTATGGTTTATTTAACTTTATTTTATATGAATCGGTGTGAAAGTGTCAGATTCCCCTGCAACTGCATCTTCAGACAATTTTGAGCTGCCATGTGGGTCCTGGGAATTGAACCCGGGTCCTCTGGAAGAGCAGTCAGTGCTCTTAACCATTGAGCCATCTTTCCAGCCCCTATGCTGGGATCTTTTATCCATTTTGAATTCCTCTTTTTGTGCAGAGTAAGAGATATATGTCTAACTTTATTCTATATATGAGCATCCAATTTCCCCATCACTGTTCGATGAAAAGGAAACATTCAATTCCAATTTCTGTTTTTGTCAAAAGTTAGGATTATACATGTATGAAATTGTCACACAACAAATAAAAATATTTAAAGCAGTTGTAAAGATCAACAAAAAGTATGCATGAAAATCCCAGTGAAACTTTTTATGCTAACTCAAAAATAATTTTCTATGAAGATACTATCTGTAATCTTTCCTTTAAAAAGAAAAGAAATCTGAGCTGAGGAGATGGCTCAGTGGGTAAGAGCACTCGCTGTACGAGGATGGGGACAGGAGTTCAGATTATCCACACCCCCACACAAAACGTCAGGTGTGACCCTGTGAACCTGTAACCATAGTGCTGGTGCTTGGGCAGGAGGGAGACAGGAGGCTCTCTGGAGTGTGCTGACCACCAGCCTAGCCAAAGAACAGTGAGCTCCGGGCTTAGCAAAGGCTTGAGAGAAGAAGGCAGAGCACAGCAGAGGAGTCACCTGACTAGAACCTTTGATCTTGTTGTTTGATACAGGGCCTCACATACCCAGGATAGCCCTGAACCTGCTACATAACTGAAGCTGGCCTTGAACTCCTAATCCTCCTGTCTCTGTCTCCTAATTCTGATATTACAGGCTTCTGCTACCATGCTAGTTTTAAAGGTGGGGGGGGGGGAGAGAAAGGAAGGTGTTTCAGGATGCTACCACTTCAGGGACCACCCCACCCCTGTGGCTGTCAGCCAACTCAAGGTCCGATCTTGGTAATAATTGTGAAATGGGGGGAGCCCACTCTCCTTAGCTAGGTAGGATGAATTTCACTGTCCCCCTGTACAGCTGTGGATGTGAGACTCGCAGTGAGTTTATCATAGTTGTACTGCCAGCAGGATGTCAGGCCTGAGGTTTGGGATTCCTTCCGAAGCTCTTCAACACCATCCCTGAGCAAAGGTGTCTCAGAGCGTGGAATTGAAGAGCATGCCTGTGTGAGTCACGGGCGCAGTCAGGGCTTTTGAGGCAAGTGATGGTTGAGCTGCACTTCAGCTGAGTCACATTAGCCTTCAGTGGTTTCGCTCCCCCCGCCCCCCCTCCCAGGAACTCCAGACTTAGGCTGGACAGCACAATGACTGTGGGCTAGGCTGTATGTCATCGTTCTGGGTCACAGTGCTCGCCAAGTCATTCTCCATTCTGGAAGCTCTAACTGTTTGAATTCTACTTGCAAAATTAAAAAATAAAAGGCATGTCCATGGTTTTTCGGGGGGGGGGGGGTGTGGAGGGACATTAAGGACCACCTCTTTAATTTTAAAACAACAATAATAAAACAAAATAAGAAATACAGGCTCGCGGTTCAGGCCTACCTTTTGATAAAGCAGGGTTGGCATCAGAAGAAAAATAACTGAAAGGAAATACCCATTTTCCTTTGTGCTGCCATTAAAGAACTCCTACTTCCTCTAACTTATATCCACAACCTCCTTATTTCCAAATTAGGAAATTGTCCTGTTCTTATTGATCAGTGAACTACTTTAAAATTCAGCTTCCAAGTACCTCCACTGGCCTACCCAACAATCATGTTCAGGTGCGGAAGCCAGGAACATTCATTTTAACAAGCTTATGCTCAGCCAAGTTTGCAATTAGCTCACGTAGAGATAAAGAAGAATCGTGTAAGACAGCTTTGCAACAAAACGCCTGATCCAGGGTACTTAGGAAGTAAAGAGAGTTCTATTTTGGCTCATGGTTCTGGAGATTCAAATCTAAGAATGGGCAGATCCAGTGGATGACGGTGACAGGTGACACACGCACATAATCAGAGAAAAGGTGGTCACACCATGACCCAGGATGCAAAGGGCCTGAACGAGTTTAGACTCATTATTCCCTTCCAGGAAATACCCTCAATAATCTAAGGGTCTTTCAGTCGTTTCTACAGGAATGCTTAAAGATTCACAGGGACCGTCCAATAAATGGCACTACGCTGGGGACCCAACTTTTACATATGGACCTTTGAGGAGTACTCATCAAAACCGCCGGAGATTATGTTTTCCTTTGAAAAATACTGAGGGCCAGCGGAGCCGGCCTGGAAGGGGCGGGTCCCTGCGGGCCTTAGAACCGCCCTCCATGCCTCCAGGCTGAGGAGCAGAGAGGGAGGAGGTCACAGCCTGAAGGTGTAACAGAGACAGCCACTCCCTCCAGCATTGCGAGCAGTGAGCTGCGAACTTCAAGCTGCTAGTCAGTAGCAACCAACAGCACTGAGCACCAACACCCAGAGCTACCATGGCCTACTGCCGGCAGGAAGGGAAGGATCAAATCATATTTGTGACCAGAGAAGACCACGAAAGTCCCAGCAATGCAGAGCTGGTGGTCGACGACCCCAATGATCCCTATGAGGAGTACGGCTTGACACTGCCAAGTGGAGAAATTAACTGGAATTGCCCGTGCTTTGGGGGGATGGCCAGCGGTCCTTGTGGAGAATCCTTCAAATCTGCCTTCGCCTGCTTCCATTACAGCACGGACGAAATCAAGGGGTCGGACTGCGTAGAGCAGTTCCAAGCCATGCAGGAGTGCGTGCAGAAGTATCCAGACGTCTATCCCCAAGAGGAAAATGAGGCCAACGGTGAGAACAAGGAAGAGGACAAGGGAAACTTCTACGAGGAGGGCGAGGAGGACAAGGAGGGCGAAGATGGCGAGGAGGGCGAGGAGGACAAAGAAGAGAGGGAGGAAGAGGAGGAGGAGGAGGAGGAGGAGGAGGAGGAGGAGGAGGAGGAGGAGGAGGAGGACTACGATAGCTACTATGTGGAGGGCGAGGAAGACAATGTCTACTACGAAGGGGCTGAAGAGTGGGAGAGCGACTGTTACGAAGAGGCCGACTTCTACTATGAGGATGAGGAAGATGAGAACATCTACTACGAGATTGACTACTATGGGGAGGATGAGGAAGAGGAGGACGGGGATGTTTACTACGAGTTTGGCTACTACGAGGTGGAGGAAGAGGAGGAGGAAGAGGAGCCAGCACAATTGGTGGAGGAAGCAGTTGGCACTGGAGCCTCTGCTGCCACCAAGCAGTAAGCAAGTGTCTAAAAGTCCCAGTCCCCAGCTGCCGCCGCCCTTTTGCTTAAGCCTCGGGACTTTCTGCACAATAACTGCCTTCCGATAGCCCTCCACGAAAGCACCTTTCCCTCTGCTGTTCTACGCTCTGTCCTATAGAAAATAACTTACCTTGATGATCAGGGGTCTTGGTGGCTTGCCATATACCCTGAAGAAAAGCGGTGTGTGTGGTGTGCGCCTGCACCCTACATAAACCTACCCCCAGCACTAGGCCGCTGCTCAACTGTCCTCTCGAGTGCCCTGGACTTTGCTGCCTTGAAAAAACGTGACATTCTCAACAGTCAAAAGTTGTTACTCAAGAAAGTCTCTCGTGAGTAAGCCGACTTATACTGATCCACTGTGTTCCTTTTGGTAGATTTTATAAGTCTTTGGGAAATTAAGTAGAGGCCAAGATGCCTTTCTTTAAGAATGCTGGCACAAGGCCATTCCTGTGGGAGGAGCCATCAGAGCCTCGCCTTGGAGTGTGTAGGGGCTGCCTTGTTTTCATCTCTGATATGCTAGCTTGTGGTGTTTGCAGTGCATCCAGGTTCTTGGGTGTCTACAGTTGGAAAGTAGAATTTGGATTCTTTAACTCCCAGTTCCTTGCTAAGTGAAAGGAGAGGGTGGTTTGGGGGGAGGTGCTGCTTATTTTACAGTTTCAAAGGCCTGATTTGGAGATCCTGCTCACTCAATACAGTCAGTTGTAACATTCTTGAGAAGTGGGGACCAAACGGTTGCCTGAGAAGCATCCAGAAGGGGATGTGGTCTAAATGAAGTATTCAATTAAAAGAAATGATTCCTTAAAACAAAATGGAAGACAGAAAGAGAATGAGTTCTAAGACTTCGGGGGTCGGGTATGTGGGGGACAGGGGGACAATGTGGAGGGAGAGGGAGGATATGTGGGGGGGGAATATGTGGACCCATGTATGCCACAGCATTCGTGGGGAGGTCAGAGAACAGCCCAAGGGTGTCACTGTCTGCTTACCACCTTGCCTGAGGCAGGGTGTCTGTTGGTTTTCGGTTGCATATGCCAGGCTAACTGTCCCTCGGGCTTCTGGGAATTCTTTCTCTCCCTTTAGGAGCCATGGGTCACAGATGTTCCTGTTGGCATGTCTTGCTTCTCTATGGGTTCTTGAGATTCAAACTCAGGTCCTTGTGCTTTCACAGCAAGCGCTTTTATCCACTGTACCATCTTCCAGCCATTTTTGGTTTGTTTGGTTTTTTTTTTAAATGAGGTCTTGCTGCAGTATGGCCCAGGATAGCCTTGAACTCTTGATCTTCTGGTCTCAGTTTTCCCAAGTGCTAGGATTACAAGTTTTGCTGCCACACCCTGTCATTAGATCTAGTTTGGGCACCTAAGAAAATCATTTACACTGGTCAGATAGCTCAGCAGGTATAGGCACTTGCCGCATGATGACCTGAGTTCAAGCCCTGGGACCCGCGTACTGGAAAGAGAGAACCTCTGACCTCTACACACAAATAGTGGCACACACAGACCCAACACACACACACACAGAGAATAAAATAAATGTACTGTTATTTGTGATATAGAGAAACTGGACTAGCTTGGTCTAGAAGAGGTGAATAGAAACAGGAAAAGTAATCAAACTATTAAGGTTGTTTCTCTCATCCAACTACTAAACCAGGGCTAAACCTGCTTAGCTTCCGAGATCAGACAAAACGGCATGTTCATGGTGTGGCCGATACCTAAGGTTGATTTTCAATTGTATTCGTATATTAGATAGAATCACTTATAAAGGTTTTAAAAGTGACCATTATGCAGTCACCAGCACGGGTTTTTGAAGCGGAATTTCTGAAGAATACATGCTGCTGTTTTTCAACTCTTCCCAGGTGACGGCAGTGACTAGCCTCTGCTCCAGAGGATGACGTCAAGCACCATCAAGCGGAACAATTTTGATTAGTCTTTCTGCAAATGTTTGCTTCTCTATGCCCTAGGAGGCCATACCCATCTTATGTGACGTATGGCTTCTATTTATGGAGTTTAAGGTCCTTCCTGACAGACAGTAAATCATCTGCTGTGACTCAGGAGAAAATTCTTATTAATGAAAGAAAAGTCAAACCTCCCCATCACTGACAACAGTGGCGTCACTCTCCAGGCTCATAAGGACTCATAAAAATGAATGAGATAGTAATACAGATAGGCAGGGGTGGATATGTTCACTGAAGAGATTACCCGCCCCCCCCCAAAAAAAACCCTGTTCTTTCTAAAATGAATTTCAGAACATTTTTTTTACCAGCCCTGATATTAAGACTCTAAATTTCCAAAGGAAACTCACCTGGTTATTGGGCCACTGGGCAGACTCACCAGCATCAGTGGGGACCTGTGCGATCCTGATTTGCCCTTTCTGCATGAGCTAACCTACCACTTGACTTTTTCATTCTTTAATAATCCACAGATCCTTGGAGTATCACACCATCAGAGAAACTACAAATGGAAATGGCTGGAAAATGGCATCTGGTCTTCAGGCTTGGGGAAAGAAGATTTAGTGACGTGATTTCCTGGTCAATTGGTGACTTTCCAGGGGTGCCGTTTTGCCATAGACTGTGGGTCTGGCCAACTGACTCATTTTGTCCCAGCATCCCACCTTCCACATGGCGCATGGTCTTTTTCTTCCATTTAATGAGAAAGTAGTAAGGTAGGTGAAATGTGTCTTTCTGCTTCCACAGGGTGTGTTTTGTGTCACTAGATGGAGTTCTCATGCTTCCTCTCCTCAGATACCCTGTGGCTTCTCACCTCCTACACTGTGCACCCTTAAAATGAAGTAATTAAGACCTCAAGATCTCAGGAAAGACCTTCTGGAATTTGTTCACAGAGCCCCTAGTTTGAAACTTTGATTCTGGCCTCTGATATATCAAACCGGAGAAGATGTGCCTTTGGAGCAAGGCCCCTGGAATCAGGCAAGAAGCTGTTGCCTAAGGCCTGTACTCAGGCTGGCCTGTGCGTGTGTCTTTTGCACGTTTTTGGAATTCCAGTCGTTCCCCCCATAGGGTGCTCACATTGCTCTGAGACCTGTTAAAACATGAAGAGCCCTGGAGGTCTGTCCAACAGATGAGGTCCCAAGGGCGTCCTCAGGCTCTGTCTGCAAAGTTGAATATTTTGTTGATGTGGCAAGTAAGCATGACAATTGAGCTAAGAGAGTAGTGCGAGCTGAGGTACTAAGTCTGAGGTAGGTCTCCTGCTGCTGGCCTTCTTCTTGGGCATGGGAATGACAGGACTCCTCCTGGTCATCCTCTTTGGTTTCAAGGCATGGTGAACAGACGTTGGGAAGTACAAAGCACTCTAGGAACATGCAGTGTTTGTATGCCCGGATGATACAAACACAAGAACATTCCTGTAGCATCCCTCAAGATAATCGCTACAAGTCTAACAAGGCTTCTGAGGCTTGAATATGTACATGTCTGTGTAACTCTAGGCAATTCTATTTCTCCCATGTTAACCTCCAAACTCTGTGGTCCTCCTGGAGACAGCCCTTGCCTCCCCCATTTTCCCAAAAGTCTCAAAACTTTGTCTAGCTACCCATCCCCATTTATTTTTCTCATGTGTATCTCTCTACTAGGACTATGGGCAAAACAGAGTAATTCCCTTATATTTTCCTTTCTTTTTTAGATTTAAAGATTTATTTCTATTTGTGTATGTGTGTCTTCTGTCTGTCTACCATATGTAATGTGGGTGTGGCCGCCCATGGTGTCCAGGAGAGGGTGTAGGACCTCCTGGAGATGTAGTTACAGATTGCCTGACACGCGCGCTGGGAATCAAGCCTGGGTTCTCTGGAAGAACAGCAAGAACTCTTAACCACTGAGCTATCTCTCCTGTGCCATCCTTTCCTTGTATTTCCTTCCAGCAAAAACAAGACAAATGAGCATTCTTTTGCCCCTTAGCAACCACCAGGAAACACAGTTTCAAATTTTTCAATCTTGAGAAAATTAATGAGCCATAGTCATCTGTCTTCACTGATATAAAAAAGACTTGTTTGAGAAATAAATCCCACCCAAAGCCCACCCTGACAGCTTCCTTTGGCCCTTCTGTCATGGAGAGAGCCTCCACCCTAAGTCCATCCGCATGATTACAGATGGGAGTCTTACAGGTGACCTGTCAGAACTTGTTGGCATTAATAGTGAACATTCAAGACCTCACAGATTCAAAAGCGCTGTCATATGGGAGTCTCAGGTGAAACTCCTAAACTATGTCTTGACTGATTCTTTTCTTTTCTTTTTTCTTCTTTTGTTTTTTGACAGGAAAAACCAACTAAGGTCATGAGATCAACTTTTAATCCTCTGTGGAAAGCCTCAAAACAGGAAATGCACACCTCCGATCAAGAGAAGGATGAACACGTTTTGTAAAACTGATTTCCTTTGGGTCCATATTCCTTTTCTGGAGCAAAAAAAAATAACTAAAATGATTTATAGAGCAGCCAAATATCTTCTTCTACCTAGAGTTCATAGAGATATGTATTTTCTCATGAGACAAGAAAATTCATTTTCTTATACATGTTCTATTTTATGACCTAGCATTTCCCATCAAACAAAAGGATCTTAGTGAAAACCAGGGGACCAAACCTAAATAACACCATTAGAGGTGAATGGGAGCTCCATTGCCTTAAGCAAACGATCCTGGGCAAAATCAGTTCTCAACC
The DNA here is from genome assembly GCF_950005125.1 of Chionomys nivalis. Classification (NCBI taxonomy): domain Eukaryota; kingdom Metazoa; phylum Chordata; class Mammalia; order Rodentia; family Cricetidae; genus Chionomys; species Chionomys nivalis. Next base: position 62,587,074 of record NC_080112.1, read on the forward strand.
AGTATGGTCATTGGTAAATGATATGAATTTGCTTATTTTTTGCAGAGTACTCTTTTTGTTTAAAGCTATATAAAGAAAATACTTTGATATTAGCTCATTTACCATTGGTCCCCTGTAAAAATTAAAATTCTTTTTGACTAATTTGGTTACCTCCATAGCTAGAAGGGTACCTGTAATTGAACAAATTGATTTTGGATTAATGTTTAGAATACCTACCATTCAGAGGGTTCACCAAAATGAACACGGAAAAGCAAGCCTTCACTGACAAAGGACTGTTACAGTCAATTCACAACCAGCTATTAAAGTTTGACAATAAGAAAATGAACGAACAATCAGACCTAAATGAACACAGTTCATGAACAGACACTTTACTAAATAAGACCCCGGACTCCTAGCATGATGAAATTGCCGTTTCCTGAGATGGAGATGCTCCTTGGAAAATTGTATACCATGTTACCTTACACAGGGCCATTTCCTTATTTCCTCTCCTCTAGATCTGCCCACTGATGTAGACTGACAGATAGCCTCAGAGCTTGCTACAGTTCTAGGCTAGGGGTGATCAAATAAACACTGTTGAGATCTGGAAAGCAGAATTGAAGCATCAGCCATTACACCTTGAAGGTTTGGGTCAGGTGTCAGATACCACTGCAGCTCCTAACAGTCTCTAGTGATGGATGATACGGGGCAGAGGTAAGCAACAGCTGGAACCTCAGCTCCCACTGGATCTCTTCCCTCAGCTTTCCTGAATCCAGAGCCAGGTTTCTGTACAGATCAATGAGAAGGGAGTTAGACCCTTCTATAGGTTACCTCTATCATCAAAGTTCAAGGCAGTGAGACCAGGCAGACTTGTTCTCACTGGTCCCAGTTAAACCTTATGCATTCCTAATGATCCTTGATGCCTTCTGCTTCATGCCCCGCTTTTCTTTTGCTTTGCACTGCTAGCCTGCCATTGAATCAGGCTCTCTCTCTGAGAAAGAAGCAACAGCCCTTCATAGATTCTAGTAGCTTCCCTTAGTGATCCCTGGTGGATAATGGCTTCTTCGCTCTTATCCTTCAACTGTCTTCTCCCACCGCTCAGTTAGCTCCCTTGCGTCTCCTATGATTGTGTGGAGCCTGATTCCTATAAATAAATATGTCATTCCATAGCACACACAGCGGTTCCAATTTCTTGTTGAAACGCCACCAATGCACAGCTAAAGGAGCAAGTTGTGGTCAGGAGTTCAGCTTCAGTGTGTGAAATTTAGATTTCCTATTCAGCATCCAGGTACTTGAAGTTTTGGAATAGGAAGCTTAATGCTGTGAGTAGTATGTGGTCCATGCTAGGGATGGAAGCTGGCAAGCCATAACTGTACAGGGAAAGCCTTGCATAAGACTGATGACATCATCCAAGTTATTGGCACCTAGATCAATATCAATGTACAAGTGATCTTAAAGCCATAAGACAAAATGAGGTCATTGAAGCATTAAGGGTTAGTAGAGAAAATTTAGTAAAAGTACTGGATAAAGAATGCTCTAATATTAAAAAATGTAAAGTGCCAGCTGTGGTGTCTCACGTTTGTAATCCCAGAATTTGGAGGCAAAGACTAGAGAACTGCCATGAGTTCAAGGCCAGAGTGAGTTACATAGTGAGTTCCAGGCCAGCCCAGGCTACAGTGTGGAACTCTATCTCAAACAGTCCAAAAAGGAGAAAAAGAGACAGGGAGAGAAAATAGTTAGGTATGAAGGTGCAGGCCAGTAATCCAAGAACTCTGGAGTCTGAAGCAAGAGACTCACAAACTTCAGGCCAGCCTGGGTACCCTGTCTCAAGAAGAAAAAAAAAAGTCATTGCTCATGATAGTAAGTCACCAATTAAAACCTGGCTGAATAAAGAAAGGGGCAGGGACTTAACAAGACTCCAGGTCTGAGGATCTAGAGACAGCTGATGACTTCTGCGGGGAGGGAGAAGCAGCTTTCTTCAACGTGTGGCCCCGGATAGGTCCATCATGCCTCAGTGGGTGGCCCCACACTCAGGTGTATATGGGCAGTTCAAATGGACACAACAGGTCATTTTTAAGAAAAGACATGAAGTTTGAAGGAGGAGACGGGTGGGGGTAATTTAGGCGGAGTTAGGGGTTATTGATAGGATCAAAATACATTGTATTAAGTTCTCAAAGAATTCATAAAATGTTATATATTTTAAAGTTGGTCGGACAAATTTAAAACCACTGAAAACTGGCATGGGAGTTTAAAGAAGAAACCATGGGAAATTTTGTTTTACACTAAAAGAACAAACACTGAGTGAAGACTAAAAAGACTAAAGTGAGGAAATTTGGGCATGGTTATAGATTGGTTCCAAAGCAAATAAATAAAATACTTTGTTAGTTTTAATGCACTTTCTAAAGATTTGGTGATGTTTTTGTTTGCATCGGACCAAAGACTCTATTAACTAAGAAAAAATGGTAAATTTTAGAACATTCGAAAGACAAAATGAAATAAAAACAAAAAGTCAAATGGGAAGCACACTATCATGCCACTATGCTCAGTGTGTAAAGGGCTGTGTGACCGAGGGACTACTGTCTCGGTTTCCAAAGCTAGACTTGTTACGTAAGAGGAGTGACTCACAGTCACAGATTGTTTTGTCCCCCCGGAACATTTGGAAATGTCTACAAATATGTTTAGCTGTCAGAAAATGCAGGAGGCCACTGCTGGCACCCAGTGGGTAGAGATTAAGCATGTTGATAAACATCCCACAGAGCACAGGGTGGCTCCCAAGGTGCGTGGAGATAATGCACAGTGAGAAATTACGACCTCAGCACAAGATGTGGAGCAATTTGTTTTTTCATTTTTATTCATGTGTGTGTGTGTGTGTGTGCGTGCATGCGTGTGGGAATGTGCATGTGTACACTTGAGGAGGCCCTAAAAGGACACCAGATTCCCCAAATCTGGAGTTGCAGGTGATTTGTAAGGTGCTTGACATGGGAGCTGAGAACCAAACTCTCGTCCCTGTGAGAGCCCAAAAACCTGCAAAAGAGCACAAGAGAGAGAAACAGTGATGAGGAAGATCGGGGCCATCAAAAGGATGATGGCACATGAAAGAGGAAAGAGACTGGAGGGAGGCTATAAAGGACCAGGATTAGTGCAGTGAGGAGATGTGGAGGCGGAGGACCACTAATTGGAGGAAATGGGCTTGTAGGGAAGAGGGGCCACGGGTAGTAGGATGGAAGGCGAGAGGGTGAAGGTACCGTAATCAGAACACACTCTATAGAGTATATATTTTGTATACATAAGAAATTGTCAAAAAATGAATTTAATATAAGACTTAAAATTTAAAAAGAGAAGGAAGATAATGCGATGCAAGACTTATGGGCTCTGAGACACTTGATGCTCCAATAAACAACACAGGGCAGATATAGAGGCAATAAGTGAAGTAATGGGAAGTGCTGTCCATTCAGTTTCTCTTACAGAGCTACAGCTGCTGGAGCAGAGACAGATTAAGTCTCAGGCCAACTGATAGATTGCTAACCCAGAATGAGACGTACGGAAAAGTATCTTCAACTTCCCCACTCTGGGTACCCTGTTCTTCTAAGATCTCTGTTGCCTTGTCTAATGAACTGCACCATGGAAGGGAAGCAGAGGCCTGGGAACCAATGGGCAAAGATGGATGTGGCTTACTAATTGTAAACTTGGCCAATTATCTCTCAATTAAATGAGTTCTCTTACTCCTCTAGCAAGATCTTCCAGGCCATGAGTTTTCCCATCTTGCGCTGCTGTAAGGAGAGGACTGTTCACAGAGTTCTGAAATCCAGCCAGTGTGCTCCTTTACATGCTTAGGGTTCCAAAGGCTGTGCACACGGTGTAATTAAAAGCAAACAAACACACACACACACACACACAAAATACTTCACCTTGTTGGAAAGATGAGGCAATAGGCCAGCTCAAGTGAAAGGCACTGGAAAACCGTGATGAAGAGTGCCAGGCCAGCTGCTGCCCTACAGAAGAACACACACAAAAAGAATACAAGCCTAGAGTCTCCTGGGACAATTGTGCCCAGGCTGCTTTGGGGACTGTTCAGTGGGGACATCAAAGAGCAGACTGTCTTTGTTCTTTTGACCTTAGAGCATAAAATTGCCTGCTCCCCTTAAATGGGGTACAATCTCACTTATCCACATGCCCTGGTTCATTCCATAGCACCCGTCTATGTCAGGAAGCATGAACAACTGACTCATTCCACTTACCTTCAGTATTAAAAGAAAGGAAATGTTGTCTGAGCCCTATCCGTCTCCTGGGGTGTCGCCATTCTGTACACACATACAGGATCACACTGCAAGGATGTGAGACTCGCAATTTGAGGACATCCTCAAGCCACATTGAGAGGAATGGTCCTTGTCTGAGACAACCACAACTGTCAAGGAGCACTGTTGTTGGCCCTGCCCCAGGCAATGAGAGAGGAGTGTGGATAAATGCCACAGCTTCCTTGCCTCTAAGATAAAACCAACTGAGGCTCATTCTGCACTGCTACATCTCTCTTGTAGCTTTTTCTTGTCTTCTTTCCTGTCCCTAATTTGTCTCCTTGTTTCCTCACTGTTACTTCTTCAAACAAATGGTCAGAAAACTGCTTGTTCTCCAATCTTCTGCTCAGTGAAAGCTGAAATCCCATGAGACGCACTGTAAAACACAGTTTGTGCAACAATTGAATACTTGCAGTAATTTTTAACTCTCGACTCGAAATAGCCTAGAATCTCCTGGAGAGTCTTTTTCTCTCAAGATTTATTTTATTTCTAGATATGCATAGATGTCTAAATGTGAGTATGTACATATGAGTGCAGGTGCCTGCAGAAGCCAGAAGAGGGTGTCACATCTTTTAGAGCTTGAAATACAGGCATTTTGGGCCACTGGGAATTGAACTTAGGTCTTCTGCAAGAACATAGAGGCTGTTAACTGCTGAGCCATCTCTCTAACCCTAAGGGGAAAGAATCTCAATTAAGAAATTGTCTAGATCAGATTATCCTGTGTGTATGTATGTGGGAAATTGTCTTGACTGTCAATTAATGTGGGAAGACCCAGCCCACAGTGGGTAGCACCATTCCCTAGGCAAGGGATCCTGAACTATATAAGAGAGGAGAAAGGAAAGCAAGTCATCTTGTATGCATTTATTTCTCTCTGCTCTTAACTGTGACATGCCGTGGCTTGCTGCTTTGAGTTCCCTGCCACTGTAACTTCTCTACTATGATGGACCTGGAACTGTGAACCAAATAAATTCCTTTCTCCCCTAAACTACTTTTCATTGGGGTGTTTTATCACAGGCACAGAAATGAAACTAGAACACCATCTTATGACCAGGTGGGCAGACAAGCCTCCTGTGCTAAAGCAGATGTACCCTGCAATGACAGCCTCCTTCTCCCCCAAAATAAAGATATAAAGATATCATCCATCAAGGTAAAAAGTTATAGAAAAGGTGTTGACAGAGGTTTCTGTCCCGCCTAGTCTGCAGCCATTCAGCCCCAAATAAACACAAAGAGGCCTACATCAATTATAAACTGGTTGGTCTATTAGCTCAGGCTTCTTATTAACTAACTCTCACATCTTACATTAACCCATAATTCTTATCTGTGTTAGCTTGTTACATTTTATCAGTGAGGCATTCTCATCTTGCTTCCTCTGCATCTGTGTGACAACTGTAGACTGACTTTTCCTCTTCCCAGAATTCTCCTATACTGGTTGCCCTGTCTATACTTTCTGCCTGGCTACTGGCCAATCAGCATTTTGTTAAACCAATACAAGTGACAAATCTCTACAGGGTACAAGACCATCACATTGGGCACCATTTTGTAGGCAGAGACTGCTTGTTCATTTCCTGGCTGCCCAGATGCAAATAATCACACAGAAACTATATTAATTACAACACTGATCAATAGCATATGCATATTTCTAACTAACTCTTACATATTAAATTAACCCTTTTTTATTATTTTGTATTTTATCATAAGGCTCATGATTTACCAGTAAGGTTCTGCCGACAGCTGGTATCTTTCTCCTTTGGCAGTTACATGGCATCTCTTTGACTCTGCCTACACTCTCTCTATATCTCTGTTCGGATTTCTTGCCTGGCTTTACTCTACTAAACTGAAACAGCTTCTTTAATAACCAATGGTAATAAAACATATTCATAGTATACAGAGGGGAATCCCACATCAAAAAGCAAAATTTAAAAAAAAAAAACTATCCAAGCCTTTAGTTAGCTTCAGTTCACATCTGGAAATTTTTATTTATTTATTTATTCATTATGTATACAATATTCTGTCTGTGTGTATGTCTGCAGGCCAGAAGAGGGCACCAGACCTCATTACAAATGGTTGTGAGCCACCATGTGGTTGCCGGGAATTGAACTCAGGACCTTTGGAAGAGGTCTTAAGCACTGAGCCATCTCTCCAGCCCCAACATATGGAAATTTTTAAAAAGAGAAACAATGATAAAAAGAAAAGAAAATAGGAGGCTGGAGAAATAGGTCAGTTGGTAGGGTACCTGTCTCATAAGCGTGAGGACCTGAGTTCAGCACCCCAGGACGCAGGTAAAAAAAAAAAGCCAGATATGGCCTAGTACAACTGCAGTGATCAGGCAGATCCTTAATGCTCAATGGCCAGCCAGGTTAACCAACTGGGGAGCACAATACTTAGTGAGAGATACAGTCTCATAAGATAAGGTAGAGAGCGATTCAGGAAGACATCCAGTATTGACCTCTGCCCTCCTTATACATGCACACACATGTGTACACACACCTGCACACACACACACACATACAGTGTACACACACACACTTTATACATATACATATACCAAAAACAGAAAGGAAACCAGAAAGGCCCTCTGTGATGTTCCAGAAGTGTTGTCCATCTTCGCAAGGATAACCAGGGAGCTAGAAAATCACTCTTTTTTTTTTTACACGCTTGTTTATTGGTTTGCTTTTTATTTGTGGTACTGGTGATGGCTGATTTGTTTTGTTTTCCCTTACTATGGGTTGAGTCTAGGGCCTTGTCTGTGCTTAGGCAAGTGAAATCCAAAAATTTTATACCCAGCCCTACGAAACCACTATCTGTTGCTTAACACCAGTCATTTCAAAGAAACTCAGGCAAAGTTTTTTTAAAATTATTCTTTTAATTTTGACTGATTCTTTGTGAATCTCACATCATGCATTCTGATCCTACACGTCTCCCTATCCTCTAGGATCTGCCCTCTGCCCTGGCAAACCCCCTCCCCCTAATAAACAAAATTTAAAAGAAAAACCAAAACAAAGGAAATGAAAGGAAAAGGAGAAGAATCTTGGTGTGGAAGCTATAGTGTGGCCCTGGGAGTCCCACATTTTACCGTTTGTCCAGTCATCTTTTCTTGTAAGTGTTCACTGCCATGAGTCATTGGTCTGGTTGGAGGTCTCTGGCTTCTGCTGCCCTGTAGATACTGGGCCCCACTGGGACTCCTCTTGCATATTCTGTTGTCCTGTGTCATTGAGGTCCTGTATCTTTGGATCAACAGGTCTGGTCCCTTTACATACTCCAGCAATTCAAGTGGATGTTGGGGTAGGGTAATTCATAGCCCTGGTTCTGGGCCTGGGTGATAGCTGGGTTGGTCAGCCTGCCAGTTTTTCCTGATTACTGTAGGGGGCATACGAGGGGAGGCAGAGTCAGCTCTCCTGTGCACACACACACACAGAGTGAGCATGGTCAGCTCTAGTGTGCTCAGACAAAGAACTTTCAATCTAACCAAATATAATGTATCTATGATGATTTATAACAATCACAATTCCTACTGATTTTTTTTGGGGGGGGAGGGGTTGAGACAGGGTTTCTCTGTAGCTTTGGAGACTGTCCAGGTACTAGCTCTGTATACCACCAGACTGCTCTTGAACTCACAGAAATCCTTCTGTCTTTGCCTCCCGAGTGCTGGGATTAAAGCCGTGTGCCACTGATTTTTTAAAAACCATTATGATAGTGCAGCACTCCTTAGGCAGAGATACACAGATCTCTGTGAGTTTGAGGTCAAACTGATCTACATGTTGAGTTCCAGGCCAGCCAGGGCTGTACAGTGAGACTCTGTCTCAAAAAAAAACAAATAAACCAAAAAAGTATTTATTATAAATCTGCCTACTTCTGGGACTTCACAAACTTATCTTGGATTCTTGTTGTTATAGGTAATTTAGAGAATCTAAACATCTGTCAAAAAAGAACTGGCAAATTTCAAGGCAACAAAAGGATTGGAAAATGAGATTCTATAAATAGTCAAAGAAATTTAACATCATAAAAAAGAAAGAGAGAACGAGAGAGATAGAAAAAGAAAGAAAGAAAGAAAGAAAGAAAGAAAGAAAGAGAAAGAAAGAAAGAAAAGGAAAGAAAGAAAAGGAAAGAAATAAAGAGAAAAGCTGGGGTTGGAGAGATGGCTCAGCAATTACGAGCACTGGTTGCTCTTCCAGAGAACCTGGGTTCCATTTCCAGCACCCACCTGGCCACTCACAACCTCTGGAACTCCAGGCCCAAAGGGATCTGATGCCTTCTTCTGGCCTCCGAGGGTATTACACATGTGTGGTACAAAAACAAACACGTGGGCAAAAAACACCCTACACAAAATAATAATAAAAAGAAAAGAAAAACTAGAAACACATAGGAAAATAAAAGCTAAGTAGTTGTGAATAAGAATGCCACGTTACTCTGTCTCGGAAAAAAAAAAAGAGTGCCACGTTACTGGGCAGCGGTGGCGCACACCTTCAATCCCAACACTCAGGAGCAGAGGCAGGCGGATCTCTCTGAGGCCAGCCTGGTCTACAAGAGCTAGTTCCAGGACAACCAGGACTACACAGAGAAACCCTGTCACGAAAAACCAAAAAAAGAAGAAGAAGAAGAAGAAGAAGAAGAAGAAGAAGAAGAAGAAGAAGAAGAAGAAGAAGAAGAAGAAGAAGAAGAAGAAGAAGAAGAAGAAGAAGAAGAAGAAGAAGAAAGAACGCCTTGTTATGTGTCTAGCTGTATGAAAAGCCTGGGGCAGGAATAGAAAGAAGCCTTGTGATACTCACTCTTAGCATCCAGGCGAACCTGGCCACACCCGCTGAGGACCTTATAGGGTGCCTCACACCTGCTTGTTAGCAGGCAGTACCCTGTCCCTTTAAAAGGCGGAACTCTGCCTACCTCTCCCACTTCCTCCCCTTCGCCTTTCTCTCTCTACATCTCTCTTCCTCTCCCTTTCTCTTTCTCTCTCCCTTCCCTTCCCCAGTCCCTTTATCTCAATAAAACTCTCCACTTAAGTGCTGTCTACCTGGCATGTCTGTCCCTCACCGCCGTGGGTTCTCACCTGCCACGGTTTAGACCCACCAGCCGCAAAGGTCCCTCTTGCGCAGAATCGTATCACTCACACCAAGCATACAGTGACTCAACATGTATAAGGGTAAGGAAAGCTACCTAGGTGGACTTCTTTAGGTATGCCAAATGGGTATCAGAAGCAGCCTAAACAATGCAGACAATAGATTCCAAATACAGATTTGTTTGTTTGTTTCAAGACAGGGTTTCTCTGTGTAACAGTCCTGACTGTCCTGGAGCTCACTTTGTAGACCAGGCTGTTCTCGAACTCACGGAGGACTTGCCTGCCTTTGCCTCCCGAGTGCTAGGATTAAAGATGCGGGCCACCACAAATTTTTTTTACAGACACAGTCTCACTGGAGGGTGGTAGCAGCGCATGCCTGTAGTCTCAGAGGTAGACGCAGGTGGATCTCTGAGTTCGAGGCGAGAGAGAGAGAGAGAGAGAGAGAGAGAGAGAGAGAGAGGGGGGGGGGGGGAGGGAGGGAGGGAGAGAAGGGAGGGAGGGAGAGGGGGGAGGGAGGGAGAGGGGGGAGGGAGGGAGAGAAGAAAAAAACACAGTCTCACTATGTACCCTCAGGTGACTTGTACGACCAGGCCAGCCTCAAACTGGTATGTATGCCAGGCTGGCCTCGAACTACCAGAGATCTGTCTGCCTCTTCCTCCCATAGATTGGTTCTTAAAGGGCCCACCCAGACAAATAAAATGGTGCATGATGACTCTGCAAGTTGTTCTCCTGTGTGAAATGGTGGATATCGAAACTGTAACAAAAAAAAAATTTGCTACGCACGCTCAAGCGTCCTCGTGCCTTTCACTTTACGTTGCCTAGACAGCAAGAGACCGCCCCCAAAACCTTCCCGCCTCTCCAGCGGAAACAGGGCGGGCCTGGAAAGGAAGTTTGAAAAGGGACCCGCCTACCCAGGAGGCTTTATAAGGAGGGCGAGACGCGCGCCAGCAGCATTCAGCGTGTGGGAGGCAACGGCTACTGAGGAAGGCGACGCGGCAAGCTTGCTGCTCGGCAAGCTTGCTGCTCGTCAGCCCCGTCAGCCCTGCACCTCCATTTCCAGCACAGAGCGCACCAGACCGACCCACCAGCAGTGAGCGACGATGACGAGCGCCAAAGGTATGGATGCTTTTAAAAACTTGAAAAATTTGCCGGGCTGAGGTGGCGCCCGCCCTTTAACCCCAGCCCTCAGGAGGCAGAGGTAGGCGAATCTCCGTGAGTCCGAGGCCAGCCCGGTCCAGGGCAGCTTTTCCACCACAGAGCGCACCAGGCCGACACACCGGCAGTGAGCGACGATGACGAGCGCCAAAGGTATGGATGCTTTTAAAAACTTGAAAAATTTGCCGGGCAGAGGTGGCGCCTTTTAATCCCAGCCCTCAGGAGGCAGAGGCAGGCAAATCTCTGTGAGTCCGAGGCCAGCCTGGTCCAGGGCAGCTTTTCCACCACAGAGCGCACCAGGCCGACACACCGGCAGTGAGCGACGATGACGAGCGCCAAAGGTATGGATGCTTTTAAAAACTTGAAAAATTTGCCGGGCTGAGGTGGCGCCTGCCCTTTAACCCCAGCCCTCAGGAGGCAGAAGTAGGCGAATCTCCGTGAGTCCGAGGCCAGCCTGGTCCAGGGAAGCTTTTCCACCACAGAGCACACCAGGCCGACACACCGGCAGTGAGCGCCAAAAGTACGGATGCTTTTGTAAACACTTGGAGAATTTTTCCGGGTGGTGGTGCACGCCTTTAACCCCAGACCTCGGGAGGCAGAAGTAGGCGAATCTCTGTGAGTCCGAGGCCAGCCCGGTCCAGGGCAGCTTTTCCACCACAGAGCGCACCAGGCCGACACACCGGCAGTGAGCGCCAAACGTAAGGATGCTTTTAAAAACTTGCAAAATTTTTCCAGGCGGTGGTGGCACCCTTTAAACCCAGCACTCGGGAGGCAGAAGTAGGCGAATCTGTGAGTTCGAGGCCAGCCCGGTCCAGAACACCTTTTCCACCACAGAGCACACCAGGCCGACACTACAACAGTGAGCACCAAAGGTATGGATGCTTTTTTAAAAACTTGGAGAATTTTTCCGGGTGGTGGTGGCGCCCTTTAACCCCAGCACTCGGGAGGCAGAAGTAGGCGAATCTCTGTGAGTCCGAGGCCAGCCCGGTCCAGGGCAGCTTTTCCACCACAGAGCGCACCAGGCCGACACACCGGCAGTGAGCGCCAAACGTAAGGATGCTTTTAAAAACTTGCAAAATTTTTCCAGGCGGTGGTGGCACCCTTTAAACCCAGCACTCGGGAGGCAGAAGTAGGCGAATCTGTGAGTTCGAGGCCAGCCCGGTCCAGAACACCTTTTCCACCACAGAGCACACCAGGCCGACACTACAACAGTGAGCACCAAAGGTATGGATGCTTTTTTAAAAACTTGGAGAATTTTTCCGGGTGGTGGTGGCGCCCTTTAACCCCAGCACTCGGGAGGCAGAAGTAGGCGAATCTCTGTGAGTCCGAGGCCAGCCCGGTCCAGGGCAGCTTTTCCACCACAGAGCGCACCAGGCCGACACACCGGCAGTGAGCGCCAAACGTAAGGATGCTTTTAAAAACTTGCAAAATTTTTCCAGGCAGTGGTGGCACCCTTTAAACCCAGCACTCGGGAAGCAGAAGTAGGCGAATCTGTGAATTCGAGGACAGCCTGGTCCAGAACACCTTTTCCACCACAGAGCACACCAGGCCGACACTACAACAGTGAGCGCCAAAGGTATGGATGCTTTTTTAAAAACTTGGAGAATTTTTCCGGGTGGCGGTGGCGCCTGCCTTTAACCCCAGTACTCAGAAGGCAGAAGTAGGCGATTCTGTGTTGAGTTCAAGGCCAGCCTGGTCTACCTGGTCTACAAGAGCTAGTTCCAGGATAGTTAGGGCTGTTACACAGAAAACCCTGTCCTGAAAACGAAAAAAAAAAAAAACTTGCAAATTTTAATGTAGCTCTTGGTTTCTTTGGCTTGTCTTCGCGGTTAAGTCAGGGTCTCTCGGTGCAGCCCAGACTGGTTTGCCCATGCCTAATCCCCCAGAATCTAATCCCCCAAAATACAGTACAGGAATTGGCAGCATCTGCATCACACCAGCGGGAGGCAGGTTTCTTGGGGTCTGTATTAAATTCAAAGCGTACACTCCTATACAGAGTTGTAAAGTTTTGCCTCACAGTTGATAGAACTGCCATGATTTCTACCTGTTTGCCAATACTTTTTGTTTTTCTTTAAGGGCCCCGATTTTCTATTAGGATGGAACAAACTTTACAGGACACTTTGGAGGGGGCTGATGAGACTGTCCAGCAGCAACCCCCTTCGACGAGACCCGAAAAATCTCTTCAGGAAAAACTGTACAACATTTATGTGCAGGAGTGTGAAAAGGAGCCAGAAGCAGAGGGCCTTCGAAGCAATGTCAACTTGCTAGAGAAGCTTATGAAGAGAGAGCCATTGCCATGTTTAGTGGTCAGCCTGTACCCAGAAAACCAGGGCTATTCTCTCATGCTCAAGGATAGAGATGGAGTCCTTATAGAGCCCTATCCAGGGCCGTATGTAGGACAGAAACTGCTTGAATATTTGGATGCTGAAGAGTTACCTTCTTTTCTGATTGATATCCTGGGAAAGTCTCCTGTGAATGTTTTTCACGGTGGCTGTGTCATAGCAGAAATCCGAGACTACAGGCAGTGCGGTGACATCTACCCTCCCGAGGAGCCTGCTGCAGAGGCTGCTGTGTCCTCTCCTGCTTGCCAAGTCCGGCATATTCTCTTACGTCCAACGATGCAGTCTCTAGTAAGTGATGTCGAGTCCATAACAAGTGACAGCAGTCAGTGGACCCAGGAAGAAAAACAGGAGCTTGAGAGCCAACTGACCTCAGCTACAGCAGAGCCACTGTGTCTGGATCCTTCTGTTGCTGTCACCTGCACGGCCAACAAATTGCTGTTTAATGAGCAGAAGATGAACACTAGCCCCATGCGGCAATGCTTCAAGAGGCATGCATGCCCCTCTCTGGATCAAGAGGAGGTACCATCTGGGTGTTCTTGTCCCCCTGACTTAACGACAACGACTCCTTGCAAAAAGCAGGCAAAAATAAGGCCAGATAACCCATCTGACCTGCAGATTGATGGAACAGAAACATGCAACCAGAGTCTCTGTGAACTGACTGTGCCTTCAGAGATGGACATGGAGAGCTTTATTAAAGAGTTGCTATCTCTGCCCTTTGATGAGACTGAACCAACCGTCTCAGCAATTCCTGAGGTAAAATATGATTGTATGTTTGATTGTGAGGATGACAGTCAGCTATGGGATATGAATGCAGATATCATGGAGTGCCTTAATATGCTTTTCTCTGAGGAAATAGAGCCACTTCCAGAGAGCAGCAGTGCTAACCCCATGTCTCTCCCTCCTGTGGCCCTGGGTGATTATTCAGATGATTTCCTGACAGGGATAAACACTGAGCCTAAGAAGACAGTGCCTATGTGCCAGGAGGCTGTCCAGAGCCAAGCTAGTTGCCCCAGCAAGATGCCACAGGGGTCCAGTAGCTCAGTCTGTCCTCCTCAGCCCACCCCAGGGAAGAAGGGGCCTTGTAGCTCAGTCTGTCCTCCTCAGCCCACCCCAGGGAAGAAGTGGTCTTGTAGCTCAGTCTGTCCTCCTCAGCCCGCCCCAGGGAAGCAGTGGCCTAGTAGCTCAGTCTGTCCTCTTCAGCCCACCCCAGGGAAGAAGTCTTGTAGCTCAGTCTGTCCTCCTCAGCCCGCCCCAGGGAAGCAGTGGCCTAGTAGCTCAGTCTGTCCTCTTCAGCCCACCCCAGGGAAGAAGTCTTGTAGCTCAGTCTGTCCTCCTCAGCCCGCCCCAGGGAAGCAGTGGCCTTGTAGCTCAGTCTGTCCTCCTCAGCCCGCCCCAGGGAAGCAGTGGCCTAGTAGCTCAGTCTGTCCTCCTCAGCCCGCCCCAGGGAAGAAGCGGCCTAGTAGCTCAGTCTGTCCTCCTCAGCCCACCCCAGGGAAGAAGTCTTGTAGCTCAGTCTGTCCTCCTCAGCCCGCCCCAGGGAAGAAGTCTTGTAGCTCAGTCTGTCCTCCTCAGCCCGCCCCAGGGAAGCAGTGGCCTAGTAGCTCAGTCTGTCCTCCTCAGCCCGCCCCAGGGAAGAAGTCTTGTAGCTCAGTCTGTCCTCCTCAGCCCGCCCCAGGGAAGCAGTGGCCTAGTAGCTCAGTCTGTCCTCTTCAGCCCACCCCAGGGAAGAAGTCTTGTAGCTCAGTCTATCCTCCTCAGCCCGCCCCAGGGAAGCAGTGGCCTTGTAGCTCAGTCTGTCCTCCTCAGCCCGCCCCAGGGAAGAAGTCTTGTAGCTCAGTCTGTCCTCCTCAGCCCGCCCCAGGGAAGAAGTGGTCTTGTAGCTCAGTCTGTCCTCCTCAGCCCGCCCCAGGGAAGCAGTGGCCTAGTAGCTCAGTCTGTCCTCCTCAGCCCGCCCCAGGGAAGAAGTCTTGTAGCTCAGTCTGTCCTCCTCAGCCCGCCCCAGGGAAGCAGTGGCCTAGTAGCTCAGTCTGTCCTCTTCAGCCCACCCCAGGGAAGAAGTCTTGTAGCTCAGTCTATCCTCCTCAGCCCGCCCCAGGGAAGCAGTGGCCTTGTAGCTCAGTCTGTCCTCCTCAGCCTGCCCCAGGGAAGCAGTGGCCTTGTAGCTCAGTCTGTCCTCCTCAGCCCGCCCCAGGGAAGAAGCGGCCTAGTAGCTCAGTCTGTCCTCCTCAGCCCACCCCAGGGAAGAAGCGGCCTTGTAGCTCAGTCTGTCCTCCTCAGCCTGCCCCAGGGAAGCAGTGGCCTTGTAGCTCAGTCTGTCCTCCTCAGCCCACCCCAGGGAAGAAGCGGCCTTGTAGCTCAGTCTTTCCTCCTCAGCCCGCCCCAGGGAAGCAGTGGCCTTGTAGCTCAGTCTGTCCTCCTCAGCCTGCCCCAGGGAAGCAGTGGCCTTGTAGCTCAGTCTGTCCTCCTCAGCCCACCCCAGGGAAGAAGCGGCCTTGTAGCTCAGTCTGTCCTCCTCAGCCCGCCCCAGGGAAGCAGTGGCCTTGTAGCTCAGTCTGTCCTCCTCAGCCCGCCCCAGGGAAGCAGTGGCCTAGTAGCTCAGTCTGTCCTCCTCAGCCCGCCCCAGGGAAGCAGTGGCCTTGTAGCTCAGTCTGTCCTCCTCAGCCCGCCCCAGGGAAGAAGCGGCCTAGTAGCTCAGTCTGTCCTCCTCAGCCCGCCCCAGGGAAGAAGTCTTGTAGCTCAGTCTGTCCTCCTCAGCCCACCCCAGGGAAGAAGCGGCCTAGTAGCTCAGTCTGTCCTCCTCAGCCCGCCCCAGGGAAGAAGTCTTGTAGCTCAGTCTGTCCTCCTCAGCCCGCCCCAGAGAAGAAGCCCAAGGCCATTCTAGTGCCATTGTTAGTCTTAGAGAACAAAAGCAAAACTTCTCTACCGGTGTCACTGGCCCCCATATCGAGACAGGGCCCCTCATCTCTCAGGTCCGTCACACCAGAGGCCAGGCGAGACCCTCCACCTGCTCCTCAAGCAGTCAGGGTGGTTCAGCAGACCACTGTGGGAATGAGCAGAGTTAACACTGTTCCTCCAGCTGGCCAACCCAGTGCTAGGTCATCAGAAAACAACCCCAAGATCCAGCCCCCCACTTGGACCACTCGTGTGAGCGTGATCCATTTGGTAAGGTCTGCTGTGGTGGGTAATTCAACCCAGGTCCCAGTCCGCCCCACTAGCGCCCCAGCTGCTGAGGGAACCAGTCATAATAGCCACATTCCAACCAGAGAACAGCTACCTGGGCCAGCACAGCATACTGCGAGGCTACCTATACAACTCATTATAAATAACACAACAAATTCCATAAGTGTAAGGGTTCCCCCTGGCTCTCTCATTTTGCACCCAGAGCCTCAGAAGCCATCCCAGGGACCACTGCAATTTCTACAGCAGATATATATACTGATTCCAAAACAGCGGCAACCACCCAGCGCCCCTGTCCCTCAACAGGCACAGCCAGGGCCAGCAGCTTCCTCCCAAGGGTCTAATCCTCAGCAGGTGTCCTTGCCAGCTCAGCAAACTAGTTGCCTTAACAGTGAGGGGCCCAGAGTGGTTCAACAGACCCAGACGTCTGTGGTGTGTCAGGTGGGCTCCACCCCACAGAGCCACAGGCAGAATGTTCGGACCCTGGGCTTCCGGGTCTCTGTTACCGTGGTCCAGCAGGGGCAGAGACAGGGGCAGACCCAGAATGTGCATGTGAGAATCATACCACGCATAGTGACTGTGTCCAGAGCAGACATTCGGAACTCTGCACATGGGAATGCAGCTAGCGAACCCAGTGAGAGAGGAACGGGAGGGCAACCAAAGCCCCCAAGGTCCTGAGTCTTACTTCTCTGTAAAATATACCAGCATTGAGCTAAATCATCCCTAGTTTTTATTTTATTGTTGGTGTTTGGAATGTGTCTGTATGTGACTCTTTAAAATGCAAAAGTAAAAAGCTCAATGCCCAAGTTTTGCATAGAAACAGAGAAAGGATTTTAAAACCTAGGACTGTTTTGCTTGTTTTGCTCCTTGCATTTGATAAAGGGATGTTTATTGTAGTGTCCCAGTGTGAATCCACATCCGAAATTTGTTATCTTTAGTAATTCCAGATTGTCATTTAGATAAACATTCAAAGTGCAGTCATAAGGGACTGGACAAATGGCTCCGCAGTTAAGAGTACTTGCCGCCCTTTCAAGGGCTGGAGTTTGCTTTCCAGCCCCCACTTCAGTCACCTCCAGCTCCAGAAATTCTGACAGACACTTTTCTGGCCTCTGAGGGGGGACACATGCATGTGTCCCTCTCACACAAATAGAATTGAAAAATAAAATAGCTGAAGCGATGGCTTAGTGCTTAAGAAAATGTGTAGCTTTGCAGAGGAGCAGGATTTAGTTCTTTGTACCGACATGGTGGCTCACAACCAACTGGAAGTCCAGTGCCAGGAGATATGATGCCCTCTTCTTAGCTGCATGGGCACCAGGTACCTACATGGTGCGCATACATATGCTGGTGAAACTCTCAAGCACATAAACTTCATATGTTTTTTAATTGCAACAATATACTTTAAGTTCATAACTTAGCAATAATTGAGAGGCTTATTGAAAAGGATGATTAAAAACAAACACACATTTTGCTGTTTTAACAAAAAATTTGGAATGAGTTTTGTCTTAAATGACTTTTTTTCTCACCACCCCCGCCCGCCCCTCTCCCCAGCAAAAACAGGGTTTTTCTGTGTAGCCATGGCTGTCCTGGAACTCACTCTGTAAACCAGGCCCGTTTTAAGCTCACAGAAATCCTCCTGCCTCTGCCTCACCCTCCCCCCACCCCGAGTGCTGGGATTAAAGGTATGCCTACCCCACCACTGTTGAGGCTGTTTTAACAATTTTACAGTCACAGCTCAGTATTAGAAAGCGCAGTCCCAATGCTGTGCCGCGTTCTTCTAGAACTAATTTGTTTTCGGAACTGAAACGCTGCACCCCTTAACCATAAAATCCCCCATTTCCTGTCCCCCACCCCTGGCTGCTTATGCCTCCAGGAGTCTGAGTGCTCCCAGTACCTCACATGTGTGGAACCATGAGGTGCCTATTATATCAGACAGCCTTTTTCACTTGGCATGATGTCCCCAAGGCTCGTGCATGTTGTGCCTTGTGACAGATTTGTAAAAATTATTTTCCTGTTAAATCTGTAAGGAGCTGACTTGGGAACCAGGAGAAATGTCTTTCAGGAGAACTTAGTTTGTACTTCTTAGTTTAAGAGGCCTGCGTGCAGCATCTGAAATGCGATTGCTGCAAGCACGCTGGGAAAAACTAATCCCAAAGGAGACCAGAACAAAGGAAAGTCGTCACACTGAAATGTGTCTGCCCTAGACAGGCACCCTGTGCAAGGGAGTCCGCGGCAGATTTGTTTATGACCGGCCCAGCCTTCGGAAGGTTTCCCAGCACTCGGGGCTCTGGCCAGCCCCAGCTCTCCTCCAGACCCTGCCCCTGGCCTGGAAGAGGCAGTCTGGGATGGCTTGCTGTGGTGCTCCTTGGGAGGCCGTTTACCTATTTTAGAACATTCTAGGATACTTGCACCAAGGGAATAAGCACTTGGAAATTCCATTTACTGCTCTGCTTCTCCACTGCCCACAGCCTTCTGAGCTGTAAAGTGGACTCTCCTCCTCCTCTTCCTCCTCCCCCTCCCCCCTCTTTCCTCCCCCTCCTGCTCTGCTTCCTCCCCCTCCTCCCCCTTCCTCTCCCCTACTCCTCCTCCCCCTCCTCTTCCCCCTCCTCCCCCTCTTCCCCTTCCCCCCTCCCCCTCTCCTCCTTCCCCCCTCCCACTTCCTCTCCCCTCCTCCTCCTCCCACTCCCCCCTTCTCCACCTCTTCCCCTCTCCCCCTTCCCCCTCCCCTTTTCCCCCTCCTCCCCGTGGCCCGCCCCCCCCTCTCCCCCCCCCCCCCCCCGTTATCCTTCCTCAGTTGTTCAGCTCATTTCAGTTTTCCTGTTTCAATGACCTGAACTGCTCCATCTCTTTGATCTGTTCCCTTCAGAGAGTCGAGGTGTGCTGGGCTGGAGAGATGGCCTGGCCGGTAAAGGCTAGGCTCACATCCAAAACAAGAGAGTCAAGGGGTGATCAGTTCTGTAGGGTTACCCACACCAAGGTAACATTTCCGTTACCGTGATCCTTTTCGCATTTATGACATTGGCAGCGCTGTGCAGTCAGCCCCTCTGTCTGTATCCCAACCATGCTCGGCACTTCAAAAGAAGTCCTGGGCCTCTTAGGCACTAAGGGGGAAGGCTTCCTCCCCTCCCCCCAGCCACTGGCAACCACCACTTTGCTTTGTGGCCCTATAGATTTAATTGTTCTTAGTGTTTATAGTGTATGAATTATACAGTGTTTTGTACAACGTTGTACATTTGTGTCTGCCTTTTTGCCTGGCATGTGTTTGATGTGTATTCATCTTGTATTATGCACCAGCACTTGGAGCCTCTTTGGCACAGTCCCTGTGTATGGCCTGACCTGTTTATCCATGTTTGGGCTGTTACCATCTTTTGGCTGCTGTGGGTAGTGGTGCTGCCATCATTCAGGCACAGGTGTTATTTTGCTGTTTGTTTTGTTCCTTTGTAACTCTTAAGGATAATCTGCCTACATGAAGTCTGCCTTTGTACGGGCACATGTATGTTTGTTTGCCTTTTGCCCTAAGAAGTGGAAACACGGCCTGTCCATTCTGAAAGAGAATAGTGAAGGGACGGTGATGGCACTGGCATAAACCGTGCTGGGGTTCCGCTGTTGCTCTTCAACAAAGATTTGGCCTCCTCCAAGCACGCTGGTTCCAGTGGCCACCAGAGTGACAGCGAGCAGACGGGAGCATCCTGGACAACGCCAGGAGTGGAGCCTGCACTTGAAAGAAGTGACATGGTCCAGTGAGCAGTTTCAAAGGACTTAGCTCAGCCTCTGAGTCCAGCAGATCTGACCTCAGTGTGCTGTCAGTTTTGGTGTCCTTCCTCCCTTTGCTCTGTAACCGGTCCATTCAGGTACAATAAGCAGAATGTTTTGCTTGAGAGATGTGTCCTTTGTTTTCAGACAGGCAAATAAATTCATCTTTGTTTCTAATTTCCATTTAGTGCATCTGTTTGTTTCCCTCCAGCGATCTCCATTGTGGTGACAATTTGTCTCTATCCAGGATCCTATCCCCATATTTCTTACCTCTCAACTAGCAGCAATATAGATATTTGTCTTTGCTGAATGAAGCTGGCTTTGCTGGAAGTCACCAGGTCACCCTGTTGGTTAGAGAAAGGTGAGTCTTACCGGTAATGGACCCAATGGTCTTTGTCATTTTTTTTTTTTGAGATTATAATATGAGTACATTTTCCCCTTCCCTTCTAAACCTCCCATATACCCCTCCTTGCTCTCTTTCAAGTTCATGGCCTCTTTTTTCATTAATTGTTACTATATACTGATTTGTATATGTGTGTATATTCTTATATAAATACAAACCTGCTCAGCCTATATAATGTATAATATTGCTTGCCTATTGCCGACCACTTGGTATTGGATAACCAATTGGTGTGCTCCTCCCTGGGGAAGACTATTTCCCCCACTCTCAGCATTCCTAAGTTACCTGTGGCTCTTTGTGTAGGATTGAGACCTTATGTGTTAATAGTGGGGTCTTTATTGCATTTTTTATTTGTGTGTGTGCACACATGCGTATGTAGCAGCCACAGTGACCATGGGGCAGTCAGAGGACAACATGTGGGAATCAGTTCTCTCCTTGCACTTGTGTGTTCCACGGTTCAAAGTCGGATCATCAGGTTTGGCAGCAAGGGCTTTTTCCTTCCCTGCTGAGCCACTTCACTGGTCTCACCGGGGTGTTTCAAATAGATATCCTTTTTGGTAGAATCGAATACAACAGTCTTGCGTGTTAAGGATGTCCATATATCATCTGAAAGAAACTACTCAGTTGCTTGAAACCCCTAAGCCATGAAATATAGGATGCATCCACCCCTTTGCCCATTCTCAGTATGTGGAAGGCCCAGTTTGGTTTAATATGTTTTCACCGCATCCTCGCAGGATCCCCATAAAATTAAGAGGAAGCAAGGCGGCAGCCCAAATCATGTGCTCAGCGTTACCCAGCTGAGGAGCCAGAACCCAGATTTGGACTCAAGCCTCCTGGGGCCAAATCCTATTCTTTCCTACACCATTCTCTCCACTGCCTCACTAATGGCAAGCCTGGCAGAATTTTGGTTTTTTATTTTGTTTTTGTTTTTGTCTGTTTGTTTGTTGTTTTTGTTTTTGGAGACAGGGTTTCCCTCTGTAACAGCCCTGGCTGTCCTGGAACTCACTTGTAGGCCAGGCTGGTCTTGAATTCACAGAGCTCCGCTGGCTTCTGACTCTTGAGTGCTGG
This sequence comes from Chionomys nivalis, assembly GCF_950005125.1. Classification (NCBI taxonomy): domain Eukaryota; kingdom Metazoa; phylum Chordata; class Mammalia; order Rodentia; family Cricetidae; genus Chionomys; species Chionomys nivalis. The sequence continues at coordinate 62,608,284 of NC_080112.1, forward strand.
GACTAAAGTATACCAGAGCTGTTCTTTTCAAATAGTTATCACCCAGGCTCATCCGGCCAACCTGAAGAATTGGGCTTTTAACTGATAAGAGCGCAGGGGACTTAATCGCAGACCAGATCTTTTTTAAAAAACCATGTTATTTTACATACGAATCCCAGTTTCCTCTCTCTCCTGTCCCCCCACCCCACCCCACCCCCGCACCTCCCCTTCCTGTCACCTTCTCTCCACCCCGCCCCCCATCCACTTCTCGGAGAGGGTGAGGCCTTGCCGGGCAGTGGTGGCACACACCTTTAATCCCAGATCTTGGGAGGCTGAGGCAGGTGGATCTCTGAGTTCGAGACCAGCCTGGTCTACAAGAGCTAGTTCCAGGACAGGCTCCAAAAGCTACAGAGAGACCCTGTCTCAAAAAACCAAAAAAAAGAGGGGGGTGGATGAGGCCTCCCATGGGGAGTCAAGAAAGGGTGTCACATCACTTGAGGCAGTCTTAAAGGGTATGTTAAGTCACACACACACACACACACACACACACACACACACACGGTAAGATTGCACTTGGGTAAATATGCGTTAGATGTACCTGTTAGGATAATTTTGGTTGTAGAGAAGCCATTTGGGTTTAAAACTGGTGGAAACATCCTAATCCAGAGATCCAGCTTGGTTTCTGTGAGGCAGGGTCTCTCGCTGAACCTGGAGCATGTGGTTTCTTCTAGTTTGGCGGTAGGTTGACAGACGGCAGCCCCAGAGAGCCTCCTGTCCGCTCCTGCCCCACGAGGAGTCTCCAGAGTGCTGCAAAGCACACCTGATTAGCTCCACGGTGCTGGCATCTGAACTCAGGGCCTCGTGGCTGTGCAATAATTTCTCCTAACCAACGTGCAGTTTCTCCACAGCAATATTTTTATTAAATTAAAAACATTTGAATGTGCTTTTTGGCATTCATGTCCTTTGCCAAGACTATTTAGTTCAGTTTTCTTATTGACTTGAATTAGATCTTTGCAAAGTATTTTAAAGACCTATTTACTACAATTGTTATTTTTTTCCCTCTGCTATTAAGTCTTGTTTATTGTGGCCCACTTTTATGATAAAGTTTTCTATATGGTTTAGTGTATGAGTTTTTCCTTTGTCAATCTAGATCGTATTTTATGCCTTGAGTCCTTTTTTACTCCTGAGATTTTTGCTTGAATTTACTAATGTTTCCCTCCAGTTATTTGTAGATTCCTATTTACGTTTAAATTTCTGATCCAAATAAAATGCTATCAATCTAAAAAAAATAGAATATGAAGTTCCAGATGTGATAGCTCACACTTGTAATGCCAGCATTCGAGAATCTGAGGTAGGACTGGTTGCCTGAGCTACAGATGAACGCGCAGTCTTGACCCAGCTCCACAAAATAGAACCACGAAGGGGCTAAGATTTTTATCCTGCTTAAAACACAAGTTAGCCTGCTATCGTTTCATGGATGCTGAAAGAAGACACAAGGATATCGGGTCAAGACAGGACTTTATTATTTATAATGTAGCAAGCAGCAGTGAGAGATAGGTTATTGATTCCTTTCTCCCTAAAGTCCCATGACGGCAACAGGAATATGGGCCCAGGTAAATGTTGCACACGCAGGGATGTGTGTCACAGCTGACCAATCCAAATGTAGGAAAGAGCAGTGCTTTTATTATTTTTTAGATTTGTTTATTTTACATGTTCAAGCATTTGCCTGAATGTATATCTGCACCACATGTGTGCCTGCAGGGGTCAGAAGGTAGCATCTGATCCCCTGGAACTAAAGTTACAGATGGCTGTGAGCCACTTTGTGGATGCTTGGAACTGAACCCCAGGCCTTCTCCAAAAGCAGCAAGATCTCTTAACTACTGGACCATCTCTCTCGTCCCAAGAAAGGAGAGTGTTTTAGAAGAGGTTGCAAAATGGTCTAAACCTGCTCTTGAAGGAGCTATTTTAGCCCTGAGCTCCATAAGGTTTTCCACTATACAAACTTCTAGAAAAGTAAGTTTAGGAACCTGGAGATGGCTCTGTACTGGTACCTCTTTCAGGGGTCCTCTGTCACCAGGCATGCATATGGTGTACATGCATACATGATGCAGGCGAACATTCATGGACAGGCAACTAAAGTAATTTGTTTTGGCTGCAGAGGTTGTTCGGTGGTTTGAGAGCCGCACTGCTTTTGCAGAGGACCTGAGTTTGGTTTCCAGCACCTCCACTGAACAGCTCACATCTGCCTGTAACTCCAACTCCATAGCATCCTCTTTTGGACTCTGTGGTCACTATAGGTACATGCACCTATACAGACACGCACACACAACTCAGGAATATTAAAATGCAATTTAAAAAAAGAATGGTGGACGGGGTGGGGATATAGCCCAGTCGTAGACTTCCCTAACTTGTGTGAAGCCCTGAGTAAGATCCCTAGTGCTAAAAGAAAAGCAGCCAAGCAAAAAAATGATGGAAGGAGGGGCGGGGGAGATAGCTCATTTGGTTAAAATGCTTGCCTAGCAAACATGAGGACCTGAATCCACATTAAAAGACAAACAACAACAAAAAACAGGCTTACTGATACACACTTGTAATCCCAGCACTGAGGAGGGTAAAGTCAGGAACATCCCTGGGGCTCCATGGCCAGCCAGCCTTGCCTATTTAGAAAGCTCTGGGCCAGTGAGGGACCCTGTCAAAAAGTGAGGTAGATGCTTCTAGAATAGTAATTCTCAACCTGTGGTTTGCAACACCTTGTCAAACCTCTATCTCCAAAAAATATTTACATTATGATTCATAACAATAGCAAAATTAACATGACGTAGCAACAAAAATAACTTTACTTTTGGGGGCTTGGGGAGTCACCCCAACATGAGTTTTATGATTTAAAAATGCTGGTGGGTCCCCGACAAAGCAACCGCGAGCCCGGCGGGTCCCGAGCGGGTCCCGTCGGCCAGCAGAGCAGCTAGTCCCAGGCTGAGACAGCGGCGGGGCTCCGGAGCCGTTGCAAATTCCCCAGGGGCCGTGAGGCGGCAGGCAGAAACATGGCGGGCGGGCGGGCAGGAGACAGAGACATGGATAGACACATGTAGAGTAATATTTAATATTTATTCACGGGGTTATGGAGGGGAAAGGGAGAAGGGGGGCAGAGAGAGAGAGAGATGGAAAGCGGGGGGGGGGCGGGAGGGGTGACGGGGGACACGGGACACGCGCGTGCCAGGAGGAGACAGAGACTCTAAGATGGCGCCGACGAGAGGTCAGGAGTCGCTTGGAGTGGGCGTGGCTTGCCTCTTAAAGAGACAGAAAACATAACCATGAGGAATTGCGTTAAAGGGTCACAGCATCAGGAAGGCTGAGAACCACTGATCTAGAGGAACCACAAAGTCGTCCCCTGGCCTTCGCATGCATTTGTGCACATTTGAGCACACACACATACCAACACACACATGTAAAACAATGACAGAAGGAGCGAGGTGGGGTGGCACAGGTGGCACAGGTCTGGAATCCCAGCATTGGAGGCAAGGAGGATCAGGAGTTCAAGGCTTGTCTGGGCTACGTGCAATCTTGCTTGAAAAAAAAAAATTAAAAGATAAAAAAGACAATGAAAGAGTACCTGCCTAGGACACATTAAGTTTGATTCCCCAGTAGTTCGAAAACTGGGGTACAGTTTAAGGAAAGAAGGGATTCTGACATAAATATCTGTCTTTAATAACCTGTCAGCTAAGCATATAGAGTATAAAGCAGAAAATCTAGGATCTAGTCTTTGAGGATGCCCACATTTACAGGTTGGGAGCTGAGAAAGAGTGACAAATAGAAGGGTGGGGGAGAGGTGGGAGGCTGGAGAGATTGTTCCATGCTTAAAACGCTTGCCTTGCAAACCTGAAAACCAGAGTTCAAAGGAGCCACAGAACCCACATACATACGGGGTGGCCATGCCAGCCTGCATAAAATTCCTGCCAAAACACTCGCTGGAGGAAGCCGGCGAGCCGTATCGAAGAGCTCTGGGTTTGATTGAGGGACCCTGCCTCGATGAATGAGGTGAAAACGTGACCAAGAATGATGCCCAATCTCAGCCTCGGGTCTCCACAAGCGCGTGTACACATGCTTATGCACGAACACACATAAACACATGTACACCACACACAAGTGAAAATGTAAGCACAAGATTGAGAAACGGTGTCCGTCCTCCGGCTCCATAGCCCCATCCCCACCCTACCCCGGCTACAGGGAAAGATAAGCGGAGCAACAGAGCTCCTACTGAGTTTCCAATCAGGCCCAGCTCTGGTCAGAAAGGACAGACAGTTCCCCTGCCTGTAGGGAGTTTTGTTGCAGTGAGCTTTGGCTGTTCTCCAGCATCTGTAATTTGCAACAGATTGTCATTGAGATGCGCAGGACTGAATGAAGTTCTTTTATCTAAATAGGAATTTTGTAGGTTTGGAGTGTGGTTAAGAAAAGAACAGCTGCCCAATGTATGGGTGACATTGTGAAACACACGGGAATGTGGAACTAGCAAGAGGGTGCCCATTATTTCCCATTAAGAGATCCAGTTAACATTCTCAGGCTTAAGATGTCTGCCTATGTTTAAAAAAATGCAATGTTTCTTACCCAATACAAGTTCCCCTTTCTTCTATGGCCTAATCAAGAATCTGTACTTACTAGAAAATTGTAGTGATAATTTTGGAGAATTCCCCTAATATCTATAGGAGTTACAACTGTTTAATATTGGCAAATGCGGTCCCTGTAGAGTGACTTGAAATGCGCAGAACGTTATTTTTCAGTCATGGCATCTCTCACAGTCAGTGTCTCTTGTAATGACACTCTCACTTTGCATACTGACTTTTTTCCATCACCACACACACACACACACACACACACCTTGTTTTCTGAAACAACATTGTGAAAGAAATATAACACACCTAACAAAATACATGGTGATCAATATGTCTCCTAAGTTTCTAACCCTCCCTATTGAAGGTTTTGCTGATGTTTATTTTTTTTAGATTTATTTATTTATTATGTATACAGTGTTCTGCCTACATTCATGCTTGCAGGCCAGGAGGGCACCAGATCTCATTACAGATGGTTGTGAGCCACCATGTGGTTGCTGGGAATTGAACTCAGGACCTTTAGACAAGCAGGTGGTGCTCTTAACCTCTGAGCCAGTTTATAACTAGAGGGTGGAAGGAAATTGGGACTGGAGAGTAAATGCAGCTATCCTTGAAATGGAGCAAGAGGAAAGATAAAGAGTCGCTGATGTCCCAACCACCTCTTCCCTGATTGATTGCACTTTGAGGGGGGTTGGTTTTGTGTTGGCGGTGGGGGGGGGTGTTAAGACAGGGTTTCTGTGTGTAACAGTCCTGGCTTTCCTGAAACTTGCTTTATAGACCAGGCTGGCCTCGAGCTCACAGAGGTCCACGTGACTCTGCCTCTGCCTCCCAAGTGCTGGGATTAAAAGTGTGAGCCACCACCCACCACTGCCCAGCTGACTGTGCTTTTTGAACTGAGTAGAATATTTGAAAATAGCTTACAGCATTCATTTCATTCAGGAATTCTTGTTATTGGGATTTTTTTCTCTTTTGCTATTTTTTTTGGGGGGGCTGCCATCCAGCTCCCAAACAAATCACACGGAGGCTTATTATTACTTATAAATGCCCGGCCTTGGTTTAGCTTGTTGCTAGCCAGCTTTTCTTAAATTATCCCACCTACCTTTTGCCTCTGGGATGTTTCCTTTTCTCACGTCTCTGTATGTTACTTTCACTCTTCCTCCATGGCTGGCTGTGTGACTCGGTGGCTGGCCTCTTCTTTTCTCACACTTGCTTCCTGAGCCCTTTTGATCTCCTATGTATTCTCTCTGCCCACCAGTTCCTCCTATCCCTTCTCCTGCCTTGCTATTGGCTGTTCCGCTCTTTATTAGACCATCGGGTGTCTTAGACAGGCAAAGTAACACAGCTTTACAGACTTAAACAAATGCAACATAAAAGAATGCAACCCATCTTTGCATCATTAAAACAAAAGTTCCACAGCATAAATCAATGTAACACATCTTAATATTCCACAATAGTTCTTCTGGCCAAAATTAATACAACCCAAATCTACCACCATGATACCCAGTGGTGTGGTCCTACCACAATCTGCAGTGCCATCTCTGGGAGCTCAGTGGAGGTGTGGGTGAGTTAGGCCTGTAATTGTGAGCACGGGAGAGCTGTCTTCATCACTCATCTGTCATGTGCTGGCATAGGCAGGTGAGAGATGCCCCCCCCCAGCGCCCATCAACACCTGAGACAGGAGGGAAAACTAGCCCTAAGGTCATAAGAGCAGGAAGCTGGCCCTGCCCCTCATCAACTGCAGCATTCGGGAGAGTGCCTGGGTAACACAGGAGAGCTGGCCCTGAAGGTGTGGGTGCGGGAGATCTAACCCAGAGGACATGAAAACAGGAGAATTGGCCCAGGCCCTTGTTCATCACTGCAAGGGTGAACTAGCCAGAACAATGCAGAAGAGCTCGCCTTGGTGGTGAGGACAGGAGAGAGCTGGCAGACTGACCAACCCTGCAACTACCCAGGCCCAGAACCAAGGTTATGGGTGGTCCATCCCAATATCCAGCCCATCTGTGATCTGCTGGAGCACATGAAGGGACCTAACCTACAGACCCAAAGCTGCAGGATCTCCACAATATAGGACAAGAGCAGGATAGCCAAGAGACCCGTGAGGGCCCAGCACCAATAGTGTAGTAGAAACCAGAGACCTCAAAACAGACCAATGACTCTCTTTGCAATGAACGCTTGCAAGTAAAGGTATAAGGACAAAAGGGTTTGCTGTGTGACTCACTGTGACACACTGCAGCTCCCCCACCAAGACTGATTTGTCCTCTCTTTTTTTTCTTTTTTCTCTCAAATTTTATTTTATTTTATTTTGGGGAGGAGGTTTCAAGGGCAGAGCGTGGATACAAAGGGGCAGGGAAATGAATGGGGTGGAGATGCATGATGTGAAAGACACAGAATAAACAAAAAGGAGAAAAAATAATTTCAAAACTAAGAAATAAAGAGAGAAAGGGAAGGAAGGAAGGAAGGAAGGAAGGAAGGAAGGAAGGAAGGAAGGAAGGAAGGAAGGAAGGAAGGCAAGCTCCAGGAGGCTGGAGAGATGGTTCAATGGTTAAGAGTATTGACTGCTCTTGCAGAGGACCCGGGTTCAATTCCTAGGACCCACATGTTAACTCACGACTGCTTGTAACTTCAGTCCCAGGAGACCCAACACACATACTTTTTGTCTCAGAAGGCACTATACACAGAAGGTACACAGACATACATGCAGGCAAAACACTCAGAGAGGGAAAGAGAGGGGTAAAATGAGGGTACCCTGGCTGGGGATGCTATTCAGGTGGTAGAACACTTACCTAGCACGCACAGAGCCCTGTTTAGTCACAGTACATTAACAGGGCGTGATGGTACCTGGCGTGGTGCCCACGCCTTTAAAGCCAGCACTCAGGAAGCAGAGGCAGGTGGATCTCTATGAGTTTGAGATCAGTCTGGTCTACAGAGTGAGTTCCAGGACTGACAGAGCTGTGTAGAAAGACCCTGTCACACAGACACAAACACAGACACACACACACACTATATATATATAATTATTTATTTAAAAAGAAAAAAAACAGGGTATGAGAGTGTATGCCTATAATCCCAGCACTTGGGAAGTAGCTACAGGAAGATTAGAAATTCAAAGTTGTCAGGCAATTGTGGAACATGTCTTTAATTCCAGCACTCAGGAGGCAGAGGCAGGCGAATCTCCAAGTTTAAGGCCAGCCTGTTCTATGGAAGGAGTTCCAGGACAGCCAAGACTACACACAGAGAAACCCAGTCCCGAAAAAACAAAAACAAAATAAAAATAAAGAGAGAAAGAAAGAAATTCAACTCATTCTTAGCTTTATAGTGAACTCAAGACCACCCTCTCTGGGATCGTGGGTAGTAAAGAAGGGATTGGGAGAGAGATATGCAGACTTGCAGGCTATACCCCAATACCCCAGAAGCTCTGAGTCAGAATGAGCATCTTTGACAAGACTCCTACATAGAGTCTGAGAAATGCTGCTATGGAAAATCTGGTAAGTGATGAAGAAGACCTCTACCCCATGCCACGTGGCCCGGTTGGGCAGGACTTAGTGGAACTCAGTCCAGGAATTTGGCCACAGGGTTCCAGCACCACCTTGGCACCAACCAGGAGAGCACAATGGCACCAGGAGTTTGGCACTATAAGGATCTCTCTGTGATGAGGAAACATGGCCCAGTCCAGCATCTTGGCGAACTGAGTGGGACAAAGAGACCCACATGAAGTCCTGGGGCTGTCCACCCTGGGCTCTGAGGAGAAAACACAGGCTCAGCCGATACCTTGCAGCACCTGCCAGCTGGGTACTATTGGAGTGAGCAGAGGTTTGGTGTAGTATGGGAGAGAGAGACAGAATGGTTCATGTCCTGTGGATAGAGGTCTATCTGAAGAGGCAAAAGAGAGGAAGGGAACGAGCTGAGGTGAGTGGCTTGATTGTTCCTGAGGGCCAAGGTGATGTCTGGACCTGGGCTGTTGCTGGGATCCACACCTAGGTTTCTAGTTTAACACAGCCGTGGTCTCTGATGTCCCTGGCCACTTATACCACCAAAGGCCAAGAGGACAGCACTGTACAGAGTTGGTCCCACCCCTCACTGGCTCAAGCACTCTGGAGAGAAGGTCCCACACCTTACCTGGGCAGCACAATAGAGCTAACCCTGTGAGCAGGGCTGTGGGTAAGCTGGCTCTGAGGGCATGAGAATGTGTTCTGTGTGGTGGCATGGGGAAGGGAACGATGTCCTCCTCCCCTTACCCCTCACCAACTGCAGCAGGTGGAGGAAGACCCCATCCAACCCCTCACCAACTGCCGCACTCAGTACAGGCCCTGCGCCTCCCCTGGGCAGCACGGTAGAGTGATCCTGTAAATGCAAGTGTGTGAACAGCCCTGAAAGGGTGAGAGGGTCACAGCTGGCACCACCTCCCTCGTCTGCAGTGAGATGGTGGGGATGAGGAAAAGAGGCCCTTCCCCCTTGCCCCTACAGCCTCCAGCTGGCGAGGGAGCTGAGCCCTTTACCAGCTGCAACACTCAGGAAAGCAGGCCCTGCACCTCATCTGGACAGCACAGCAGAGCTGACCCTGGTGAGTCAACCCTGAGGACGTGAGCATGGGAGACCTAGCCCCACCCCTCATCTGCCATATGACAGCATAGACTGGGGAGAGATGCCCCCCACCAGCCCATCAACACCTAAGGCAAAGTGAGAGAGCTGACCTTGAGGTAACAAGAGTGGGAAAACTGTCCCTGCCCCCCGCGCCCCCCACCCCCCCGCGCCACATACAAGGCTGCAACTCTCAGGAGATCAGGCCTTGCACCTCGCCAGGGCAACACAATAGAGCCAACATTGTTGGCAGAGGTGTGGGTGAGCCAGCCCAGAAGTTGTCAGCATGCGAGAGCTCTCCCCATTACTCATCTGTCTTGTGTCAGCATGGGCAGGGGAAAGGTGCCTTCCCTCCACAACCTACCCACCAACGCCTGAGGCAGGTGGCAGAGCTGGCCCTGAGGTTACAAGAGCAGGAAAGCAGGCCCTGCATATTGCCTGGGCAACACAATAGAGTTAACGTTGGTGGTGGTATGGGTGAACCAGTCCCAAAGTAGTGAGCATGGGAGAGCTGCCCCCATTATTCCTCTGTCTTGTGGTTTCAAGGGCAGGGGAAAGATGGTCTCCCTTTCCTGCCCATCAAATACCTGAGGCAGGTGGGAGAGTTTTCCCTGACCCCCATCAGCTGCAACACTCGGGAGAACAGGCCCTGCACCTCTCCTGGGCAGCATAGTAGAGACCACCCTGTTGGCAGAGGTGTGGGTAGGCCAGCCCTAAAGTTGTGTTGAAGACCTAACCCCACTACTTGTCTGTCATGAGGTGGTGTGGGTGGGGGATAGATACCCCTCACCCCTTACTGCCTGCAACAGACTAGTGAAATCACCCTCCCCCTTACCATCTGCAACATTCGGGAAAACAAACCTGATCCTCTCCTAGGCAGCACACTGGAGCTGGCCCTGTTTGTCAGAGGTGTGGGTGACCCAGCCCTGATGTCGCCAGCAAGGGAGAGCTGTCCCCATTACTCATCTGGCATATGGGGAGAGGAGAGATGGCCTTCCCTGCCCCATCTTACCCCCACCCATCAACACCTGCGACAGGTGGTGGAGCTGGTTCTCGGGTGATAAAAGCAGGAGAGCTGTCCCTGCCCCTCACCAGCTGCAGCACTTGGGAGAGAGGCCCCTGCACCTCACCTGGGCAATACAGTAGAGCTGGTCCTGATGGTGTAGGTGGGAAGAACTAATCCTGAGGGCATGAAAGCAGAACTGGCCCGGCCCCTAAGCTCATTGCTGCAAAGATGAATTAGCAGGGGGCAGTGGTGAGGACAGGGAAGAAGTGGCGGGCTGACTAATCCTGCAGCTGCCCAAACTCCAGATCCTCCTGCCTCTGCCTCCTTCGCCAAATCCTACCATCGTATGTCACCACAACCAGCTGGGGCAGCAGGCAGGCTCGGAGACCTTTTGCAGCTACTATGTGGGTTTTGGGGGTACTGTGAGAAAGCCTGCTGCTCGCCCGCAGATTCTTGGGCATGCGGAGCCGGGAACCACCACCGCCTTCTCCTCACTGTGCCGCTGCCTTCTCCATATGCTGCACACAGACGGGCTGCCCAGCAGGGTCTGTGTGGCTCCAGCTTGTCTCGGCCCAAGCACTTGTTGCCACATTTGCCCATACTCTTGGTACCACCATGGTGTCCCACAGGCCAGGCACCAACTGGACCTGGACAACGTGCCTTCTGCCACAGCCGCCCAGCTAAGCTCTGCTCCAACTACCTTCTGGCCCCAGCTGCACTCACTCTGGGTCCAAACTGGTGCATGGAGTGGAGCAGAACTCGGGGAAGCAGGCTCGCTGCTCCGGAACCACTGAAGGGGCCCCACTTAAACAATCTTTTAGGGAATTTGGGCATCATCAACCTGTCTGGCTACTTCCTGCTGAGCGGGGGTTGCTGCATTCTTTGGGGTATTTTACATCAATATTTTAAGGGGTCTCAGTGAATCAAACCATATGAATCTGGAATGATTCCACAGGTTCTCATCCTCTGTGGAGACAAAAGCAGAACCTCTTTTCCAAAGCATCAAATCCTTAGGCCCGTACTTTAAAGTAAAAATACCTTTCTTAGCAGTTTTTAGAATTAAATGTCTTTCTCTAGTCCAGGACACAAAAGACAACACAATCAACACAATAACATACATCTGTACACATTTTATTTTTTTGAGACCCTCAATTCATCCTCCCACTCCTCTTTATTACTTTCCTACTGGCCAGTCTTTCGAAGGGTGTCCCTCAGAGTGTCTCTGGGGATAAAAAAAAAAAAACACATAATTTAAATTCTTTGTGCACATTTTATATTTTTATGGCTTTTTTTATTTTTTTGAGGCCTTTAATTTACCCTCCCACCTCTTGTTTATTACTTTTTTACTGACCAGCTTTTTGGAGGGCGTCTCTCAGAGAGTCTCTAGTTTTCAATCTCCATGGTACCTCCTACTGTGCTGCCTGCACCTCCCAGAACCGCTATCAGGCAAGAGTCTGGGGATGAAAATACACATAACACACATACCAATCTTTAATCCACCCTTACCATTTCTGAGGGTGATCTCTCAGATTGTCCCTTGTTCCCAATCTCAGTGGAACCTCCACTTGTACCATCCATACTATTACATATACTACGGTACTATGCCTGTAGTGCAGAGCCTGCAATACAGGACCATTCACAAGCTGGGCAAGGGCCTGGAGATTTAAACACACTAAGACACACAGACAGAGACATGGGTCATCCTTGAAACAAGAATACCCCCTTTATTGTGTACCAGAACCAATTATATAGAGATCCTTAACTGGTAGCCATGCCCCAGGCAAACCCACCAAAAACCACTCCCCTGCCATCAGGAACTCTTGAGGGTCTCATGCTCAGAGTAGCTGCAAACACAGGAAAACAAGTTTTTTTGCTCAGAGCAGCTGCAAGCATAACAAGTTGTTTACAGGAAATTCAGGATCTGGGTCCACAGCCCCCAACAATTTTAGGTTCCTTCAGGTCATGGTATCCCGTCACAGAAAGAGAACAGTAACTAAGACATCAATTAAGTGTGCCAAAAGCAGTTTGGAGTTGCAGATTCGACACAGACAATTCAAGGATGTGCTACTTGGCTAATAAACACATCGCAGAGGGAAACTAAGAAAGCGGTAGGTAAAGTCAGAGATGCAGCACTGGTCTCACATGTGCAAGGTCCTAGGTTCGATCCCTGCAACCCCAGAAAGAAGAAACAAAAAAAATACTAGGAAAGACTTTAAAAGCTTCTATACAGTAATCATGTTTCCCAGAAACATGATCTTTTCCCTGTATATATGCCCAGAAAACCTGATTTTACACAGGCCACCTAACCTAGTTCTTCAATGTGCTTACAACTATCAGAAAACTGCATCTCTCCAGATTGGCCCTATTCCCAACAGAATACATGGAAATATCATTTCCACATGGCCACCTCCTGGCTTCTTCAGGAGTCTCTTTGGTCCCACATATGGTTTTTGTACATGTCGTACATCTTCAGCCTTGGCTTCTCATATGACAGTGGGGCTACAGTCACCCAAATTGCAATAGCAATATTCTTGTTGCTTCTGACTCCAAAACATCTCTCCATTGGAGACTCTGAGACTTTCCAAAAGGCACCCAACTAGTGACCACCATAGACTAGCTTACTTTAGGGAGAGCAGCATGGTCAGACATTATCATCTGTTATCTCCTTGTTCCAGCTCCAATCCCTGATGTTTCAGCTCCCCTTAACATTGAGCCACAAACCATGAACACCATACTCCCTCCAATCAATCATTCCCTGGCCAAGGTGTTCGCTTAAGCCCCCTCTCCATTTGGGATTAGTAACTCCCAGTGAGGCCGAGAGCTAGAGTAGTAAGAAAACCACTGGCTGCTGGCTAGCCATTGTCCTTTCTAGGGCTGGGATGAAGCTAGGCAAGAAACTCACTCCCAGGGTTATGCAAGTATAGGTGTAAATCTGATTATACATTTTATTATTGTTATTATCATTATTGGGTTATTGGAGGCAGGGTTTGATTATGTAGCCCTGGCTGACCTGGAAATGACTATGTAGACCAGGTTGACCTCCAATACACAAAAAAATCTGTCTGCATCCACTTTCTGGGTGCTGGGATTAAAAGTATGAGTCACCAAACCTGGCTTTCTTTGATTTTTTAATCTGCATTCATCATAGATACTTTTGCCCAAACATTTCTTCAAAATATTGCTGACTATTGATATTTTGCCTTTAAGGATTTTTAAAAAACTTTAGTACTACATTAAGTTTTTGAACTAGTGCCTAACTCGGTTTCATCTTAGTCCCAAGCTCTCATCCTGGCAATCGGGTTCCCTTAATCCCCATTCAAACAGAACATCAATGTTCCTCTCATGCCATCATGCCACATTTGTCATAAGCCCCAGCATCCAATGATCACCTCGTTAAACTCACGCTAATCATCACGATTTTATATTCTATTTAATTTTCACAAACAATAGCTTCCTAAACAATTTCCCCTGAAGTAGTGACCATTTTAAAAAGAGGGATGTGTGGTATTGAACTATATTGGAGACAGGAAAGAGGAAAGAAGAAAATGTCTAGGTTTGAAAATAGTGCCTATTCACTTTTCTTTTACAATTATGATTCTAAGCAGCTGGCAACAAAAAAGACCTGTATAGAAAACCAAAAGGAGCACACCTGTAGACCGCACCAAATTAGCTTTGTGTAGCATGAGCAGTGAGCAAAACATAACTTCAGGGGTCCTAAAAGATGTTTCCTCCACCACAAAAGGGAATGGAGATTTAAGCTGGACTTAGGCAGATGTTAAGAGGTTCTGGGGAAATTTAAAGGAAGTGATTTCATATTGTCAGGATGCAGAGACAGTACAATCATTGGCACTCTTGTGTTTGGGAGCCAGGGAGAATTAAAACAAAGCTCAGATTGTCAGAGTTAAAGGAGCCTTAGTGAGGTTTGGAGGGACAGCTAGTCATGTACCTGATTAAAGAATGTCCAATTCCAAACATGATCTCCAGGTGGCCTTCTTGGAACATCATTTATTTCCCATGAGAGCTATTTTTGTGTCACTGGAAACATCATGGCCTCACTGCCAACAGGGTTTTTTGTCACTTCCTTAGATCCTGCTTTGGACAAAGGCAGTCAAGCTGAGCCTGAAGTACATTACGCTGAGGTTTAGGCCATATGAGTCGGGGCACTCTGTTCTTCAACAGCTGTATAGGTCACCAAGAGACTAATTTTGGTTTTTCACAGATGAGTGCATTAGGAGATCATGGGGGTCCACTCTGGCATGTTTGGGACATGGAGCTTCTGCTTCATGACGACCAATGTTCTTTGACAGCACCTGTATTTCAACACGTCTTTTCTGTCACCCAAGATTTCTGAAGAGAAGTCAATGCTGGCCTTAGCTTCATTCTCTCTAAATACAGACTGTTACTAAATTCCTACAACCACCCCTTCTCCTAGGGTCCAGGGGCAAACCAAGGTACTATTCCACTACAAGCCACTCTGGGGAACCAGTGAGTTTATTAGGCTTCCTTACAGAGTGTAGGTGAGAGGTTACCTACACCAGATGTTGGTGCTCTTCCCCCCAAAAAAACCTCACCAGACCATCTTTACCTCTCTGTCTCCACACAGCTGCATTCTTTACATACAGCTACATATCTCTCTTTACATACATATATCGCTCTCCTACACGGCCATACATATCTATACACAGTTACATTTCTTTTCCCATGGCTACACATCTTTCTTACATACGTTTCTCTTCTACATCTCATTTCTATACAGATTCACCTTCCTTGGCTCTACACAGTTAACATTCTTCATAAATTCTCCACATAGCTACATTCCTTCACGTTTCTTCTCACATCTCCCTTTCAGCACTCATACCCTCATTCATACCCCTGCACAGCTCTTTTTCTAGCTACTCCCTACATAACTCAACACAGTTTTCTCTCCTACACTGCTGTCCTTCTCACAGCCAAACTCTGGACAATTACATGTTACATTTTCAGGGCCCAACCCATTCTCATAGCACAAGATAAGTCACATAGTTTCTCTTAGGCTACAGAGGTCACATCAACTGGCCAGTGAGTAATGCTTGGCCATGCACGTAGCTCTAACTTGGTGAGAGTTCTCAGACAGAAAGTAAACAGTTGACTGAACCTTGAGCCTGTAACATAAATTGGGACTACATGCAAAAAAAATCAAGTACTGAGAAATTTTTGTCTGCTAAAGTTTCTTCTAGCCTGACCTTGAATCAGCAGTAAATAACACCTGGGAATTTGTCCTTGTTTATTTGTCTCTAGGAGCAACCAGATATTTGTCTCCAGGGGTAAAGAGCTCTGAAGTCTAGAATTAGCTGGGTTTTTTTTTTTTGTTTTTTTTTTTTTTTTTTTTTTTTTTGGTTTTTCGAGACAGGGTTTCTCTGTGGCTTTGGAGCCTGTCCTGGAACTAGCTCTTGTAGACCAGGCTGGTCTCGAACTCACAGAGATCCGCCTACCTCTGCCTCCCAAGTGCTGGGATTAAAGGCGTGCGCCACCACTGCCCGGCTCAAGAATTAGCTGTTTTTGTGACTGAGAAAACTATTACTTTCTTATGTCAGTCTGAATAATGGAAGATATCTTAATATTATTTCTATTCTTCAGAATTATATAGTTAAGCAGGAATCATCTTCCTGACTATCCACAGCTATATGTGTGCCCAATAGATGGAATATTTACATGAGATAAACACACAAGCAATAGGAAAACACCCATAGCAATTCTTAGGGAAGAAATGTAGTTCTTAGGAAAGAAAGGAAGTAGCACATGAGAGAAATTACAGACAGGAGCCACTGGTCATTTACAGTCAGTAACTCCACAGCCTTACCAGGTTGAGCTCCCCATTAGAGAGTCATTCATCTGGTGGGTTGACCTGATGAACACTAGTTGTCACCCCCACATCCCTCTGCATTTTCTGTTACCCAGGATTTCTGAAGAGATGTGAATGGTTGGCCTTAGCTTAATTCTCTCTAAATACAGACTGTTACTAAATTCCAACAATTACCCCTTCTCCCAAGGTCCAGAGACAAACCAAGGTACTATTCCACTACAAGCCACTCTGGGGAACCAGTGAGTTTATTAGGCTTCCTTACAGGGTTACAGGGTGAGAGGTTACTTACAGGGATATTGGTGCTTTTCCCCAAGAAAACCTCACCAGACCCTCTTTACCCAGCAGGAATGACAGCTTAACCCATATCCCAAGGCCAGATTCATTAATGCAGAGTTGAGTACTATAGGTGGCAGGGACCAGCTGGATACATAGGTAAGGGTCTTGAACCCTCCCCACTACTCCAGGGGGGTGTAAACAGTCATCAAGCCCAGCTGGGATAGTCTTTTGGCAAGGGGACACATCTGAACTCCCAAAGGTGGCAGGAACTTGGCTGGGCCGATAGTCACATGCTCAAATAGACCTTAAGGTGGCAGCTTGTATATAAGCAATTCACTTGAAAGCACATCCACTAAGATTAATGTGCTTCAGCTGCACTAGCATTCACCAGACTTGGAAGAGGATCTTCACCACCTTCCCACATCCATGCTCAAAATCTCCCTATGAGCAGTGACCAGGAATGAGGATTTGCCACAATGATTCCATGACCCCATTCTCTGTACCTTGCCTTGTAGATATGAAATACCTCAGCTGTATTTGAGGGCGGGTGGGCAAAGACAGAAATGTTGCAGCCTTCTGCCCCTGAGAGTTTTTCAGTGACTTCTCTGACCACCTTGTTAACAGGACTGAATCACAAGGATGTATCTCAGACTGACAGCTCAAACTCTCAGGAATAGTTTGACATGTACACCTTACCCTAGGAAACACCTTTGCCTTTTAGACCTTCTGGGAATGGTTAACTAAGCTCTCGCAACCTCTCTAGAGCTATAGAGGCTGAATGTTCCTCTATACTTGTGGAGAAAGCCTTCACCAAGGCATCACCCCTGACCAGAGTCGCTCACAGCCTGTAATACATAGGTTGAAGAAAAATGTGTGGGACCCTCACCCCTTATTCTCAAAGGGGCAAGAAGAAATTTCCTAGCGGAATGTTTTCCCAGGAAGATAGTGGCCTTCCCCTCTCCCACCCAGGAGATTCTGAGCACAAGGTCACTTAGCTCAGCCCAGCCAGCCACCTAGTACAGGCTGATAAAGATGGCCTAATTCAGGAATAGTGGCCTTGCTCTAAGAACAAGGAAAAAGCAAACTTAACAGAATGGGAGGGAGCAAAAGTCCTTGTACCTGTGCCAAAGCATCTTCAAAGATTCTCTTTGTAGTTATGCCTTTAAAAGCTTACCCCACAGAGGAGATACAACTCCTCTCTCTGCCTCGTTGTAATGGGGATGGAGATGAATTCCAAACATGTTTGGATTATGCTGATTAAACCTTGCTTATTACAGTCTGGGCCTCTCTGGTGGTCTCTCTCTGGGGGTCGCAATCTGGGCACAACAAATTAAAACATCAAGAACTCAGTCAGGCCGTGGTGAACTCCTGTTCCATACTATGCTAAACAGAAAAGTGAGTCACAAAAGGCAAACACTGTAGATCACAATCCTAGAAACAGACCCAGTTGTGATGAAATGTGTTTATAATCCCAGCACTGGGAAAGTTGAGGCAGAAGGACTGGGGCTACTTAGAAAGACCCTTCCTCAAGAAACATGACTCAGTTAAAAGCTGCTCTTCTCAGGGACCTGAGTTTGATTCCCAGCACCCACAGGGTAGTAGCAGGGGTTTCAATGTCATCTTCTGGCTTCCATAGGCACCAGACAACTTAGAAAAGAAAGAATTTAATTTTGGGCTGAGGGTTCTAGAGGTTAGAGCATGACATTGTAGTGAGGAGCGTTCAGCCAGCAGGCAGACCTCACGCTAGAGCAGTAGCTGAAGGCTCACATCTGCATCCACAGACATGAGGCAGAGAGAGCTACTGGAAATGGTTTGGCCTTTTGAAACCTCAGTCCCCAACCCAGAGTGACACACCTCTCCAAACAGTTCCCCCAACTGAGACCAAGTATTCAAATCTATGAGCCTATGATAGCCATTCTCATTCAAACCCCACAACATAATAAAGTAATAAAAAGAAAAATTTAAAATTTATAGAAAATTGCCACACCAGCATGGTAACTGTAGTTCTTCTGAGCGATCTGAGCAAGGGACGTCAGGATTAACACACAGCACAACTTCAGGTTCTGCAGACAAGCCTGTATTCCACTTTCTCACACAGTATATATAGCCCTCAGCAGGGGAGGCCGAGCCAGCAAAAGCAAGAAGATCATCACTGAAGGGGTAAACATCTTTAGAAACATTGCTGAAAACAACAGATTGTTCTTGTTTTTGTTCTTGTTTTTTTTAAAAGATTTATTTATTATGTATACAGTGTTCTGTCTGTCTGTATGCTTGCTGGCCAGAAGAGGGCACCAGATCTCACCACAGATGGCTATGAGCCACCATGTGGTTGCTGGGAATTGAACTCAGGACCTCTGGAAGAACAGTCAGTGCTCTTAACCTCTGAGCCGTCTCTCCAGCCCCTGTTTTTGTTCTTGTTTTTGGAACAACCAACCACAACAGTGCAAAACAGATCAAGTGGGGTGCAAAGGCCTGTCCTCAAGGGACCCAACAGAAAATATAAAGATAGCTGCTAAGGGCTAGCCGGAAGACAAGGAGAAACTAGTGCTTAATAGAGTTGCCATTTGCCGGAGGAAAATGCTCTGAAAATCCCCTGCGCAACAACAAGAGTGTACTTTTTACACTAACGAACTGTGCAGTAAGAAACGGTTAACTGAGATGGGGTCGTAAAGGGGGTTCAGGTGAGCTAGTCCTGTGGACCCGAGAGCAGGACAGGGGCCCCACCCCTCCCTCATATGCCATGTGGTGGCATGGATGAGAGAAATATGCCCCCCTTCACCTCTTGCCACCTGTGGCAAGAGGAGAGCTGGCCTTGGGGACATGAAAACGAAAGAGCTGGCTTTGTCCCTCACCAAGTGCAGCAATCCAGAAAGCAGGCCCTGTACTTCGCCTGAACAGCACAGTAGAGCTCTCCCTGGTGGTGTGAGTGTGAGCCTGGACCTGAGGGCATGAGAGCAGGAGAATTGCTCCGCTCCTTGCCGTCTGCTACATTGGGAGCGCTAACCGAGGCAGTGCTGGAGAGCTCCCCCTGGTGGTGACAATGAGGGAAAGCTGGCAGGCTGACCAACCCAGCAAAACCCAGGCCAGAACCAGGGCTATGAGTTAGCCGACCCCAACATCCACCTCATCTATGAACTACTGAAGTATGCAAAGGGGCCAGACTTTCAGATCCAAAGCTGCAGGACCTCCATGACACAGGACAGCAACAGGATATCCAAGAGGAGTCCCAGTGAGGGCCCAGCATCGACAGTGTAGCGGAAACCAGAGGCCTAGAACCAGACCAATGACTGCAATGAACACTTACAAATAAAGAAATATGGACGAAAGGGTGTACCGTGTGAGTCCCTGGACCACATTCCAGCTTCCACGCCAAGATTTTTTGTTTGGTTGCTTTTGGGTATTTTTGTTTTACTTTTAAATTTTGTTTTGTTGGGGGAGGGGTGTTGCAAGGGTAGAGGACAGAAGCAAGGGGACAGGGAGGTAAGTAGGATTGGATGCATAATGTGAAATCCATAAAAAAAATCAATAAGATGTTACATAAAGATGGGCTCATCAAAATGCCATGCAAGCTTAATGCCCTGAGTTCAATCCCCAGAACCCACACAAAGATGAAAGGAGAGAGCTGGCTCCACAAACTCTACATGCATGTCATAACACACAGACACATCATACCCGTGCGTGCGTGCGTGTGCGTGTGCGCGCGCACACACAGTATTTTTTAAATTCCTGCATGTTTGCTTTGCCTGGCTCCTGGGTATTTGGTGGGGGGCGGTTCAAGACATGGTTTCTCCGTGTAGTCCTGGCTGACCTGGAACTCACCCTGTAGACCAAGCTGGCCTCAAACTCACAGAGATCCATCTGCCTCTGCCTCATGAGTGCTGGGATTACAGGCGTGTTGCCACCACATCCCAACCCTTGGGTATATTTTTTTAAGTGATCAAGATAGAAAATGCAAAGGAAGTGAGACCAGCTTTATCCCCGTGCTGTTGAGCAGTCTGCACACCCTTTCAGGGGCTCGACATAGGCAGTGCGCCTATATTTGAGCAGCAGAGCGCCAGCAAAATCCTGGAGAGAACAGCTTAAGTGTTCAAGCAGCCATGTGAGCTGCCCCACAGCTGTCATCCTAGCAGTAGGGAGGCTGGGGACAGAAGATCAGGAGTTACAGGCCAGCATGGACTACATCATGAAACCTTGTCTTGAAAAAAAAAAAACAACTCAATAAAAGACCAGCCAAAACTAAAAAAGAACTCAAAGTGTACTGGTTGAAATGGGTAATGTACATAAATAGCTGGACCAGTTTTTCTCTTGTTCTAAATTCTATTCTATTTGGGGGTAATTTTCTCCCACTTCAAGCTCCCTCATTATATACGCTTTCATTCAAAATGTTAATTCTTCTTCTTCTTGTAATTTAACCATCCGCTAATCATTTCTGGGATGGAAACACATATTCCTAAGTGAAACTCTATTGAAGAGCAGAATTGAGCAGACAGTGTGTTTGTTTCTCAAATTTCTTGTCTAATGGTTAATAGAATTGCAAACAAAGAACTTTTTCGAAGTCTTAAAAACTATCTGTGTTGATGTTTTTGTGCGAACTAAACTTTTTTGACCAGACAGAGGTTTAAATCTCTATAAAATAAAGTATGTGTGTGTGTGTTCAGCCTCCAAATGATATTTGCAAAAAAAAAAGAGAGACTATAATCTCTTTAAACGCAATGCAACTCTTTTTAAGTACAAAGAAAATTGAATTCTAGTCTTGGATCGCCTCATTTCTGCTTGAGAGACCTTAGGCAAGCAACTGAGTGCAAGTCTGCATCTTTCTTCCAGACTTGAGCCAGTTTATACCACACATGCTGGAAACCGGATCGAGAAACAAAAAGAAGATAGTAGCAAGCAAGTTTTATCTGAAGGAAATAGCGATACGATAAGGTACAAAGTCAGACTACTGTCTCTGCCTGACTTTTGCTGGCATCTGGCTATGTCCTGTCCCTGCAATTCAGAGGGTGATCGAACCACTGTAATTTATGGGCTCCTTGGCAAACAACACTTCTACTGAAGTCAGCAGTGTATGAGATCAGCGAAGATTTTCCAGGGTTTCAGGAGATAAAACAGCAATCAACTTCAAAATAGATCGTATTTATACATTTAAAAGAGAAGGTCATATGTCAACTTTTTTCTGCATCTGATAACAGCCTTTATCACTCTCAAGAAGAAACTTTGAGGATGAGAGTGTTATAAGTCTCCACTCCCTTCAGTCCTCATAAAATACATGCTGTCCTGGTCTATAGACACAGTTCTCCAAGCCTGTATCCTAAGGCTCTCCATGTAAATGTGTAGTATTCCCTCCCTGGTGTGCAGCCATACAAGATATGAAGCCATCTGATTGATTTATTGAGCTTAGTAAAACATGAAAATGTGTTGGGGTTAGAGAGATGGTCCAGCATTTTTTGCTCTTGCAGAGGACCCAGGTTTGATCCCTAGCATCCATGAGATGCTTCATAACCCCAGTGCCAGGGGGATCTGACTCCCTCTTCTGACTACCAGAAGCAGCAGGCACATGGGTGGTGCACGTACATACAGGCAGAACACTGATAAACATGAAATAAAATAAATCATTAAAAATCCAAAATTGAAAATGTGAGTTCCCCCATTCAAAGCCAGGAAACAAGTTGCCTTCATAATTTTTAATTTTTTATTTAATTTTTAAATTTCCTTACAGCATTCTCATACATACATAGTTTGGTTGATTTTTCCCCTACCCGCTCCTCTCCCCCATAGCCCTGCCCCCTTTGTCCCCCAATCGTACCCTTCTACCTCCTAAATCCTCCTTCCATTTTCATATCACGTGTGTTTTCTTTCCCTTCCCACCACCTCCCTTAAAGCCTCTTTCGTCCTGTCTCACAGGCCCCACTGTAATTGCTTGACCTCTGCCCACACTCACTCCCATATAAATATCCACATATAAAAATTCCATGTAAACACCCATCTAGGAAATTAGAAGCTAAGATCCACAGCCCATCAAGTGTTTACTTGATATGTTATAATTTGTATCTCATTTGGAAAGGCTACGTCTGTCTGTCTTTTCTCCACAACTAACATGCAACATTTTCTCTGCTGCCTTCTCACTTTCCTTCTCCTTGTTTTATCCCCTCTTGTCCCCTTCCCCACTGCCCCTTCAATTTGTTATTTAAACATGTTTACCCCAGCCCTAAAAAAGAAAAAAAAATCCTGCTGTTAACTTCATTTTCCCCAACCAGTACCCCTAACTCCAAGCCTTCATAACTACTGACATATCAAACTTTTTCCTTGGGGCTGGAGAGATGGCTCAGCTGTGTGGAGCACTTGCTGCTCTTGTGGAGGATCCAGGTTTGATTCCCAACACCCACGGGTGGCTCACAACCATCAATAACTCCAATTCCAGAGGATCTGATGCCCTCTTCTGACTTCTGCAGGTACCAGGTACATGGTGCAGATACATAGATTCAGGCATAAATAATAGTCTTTTAAATGTAAAAAATATTAAACTAATCTTCCTTTCTTCTATGATATCTCTCTCTCTCTCTCTCTCTCTCTCTCTCTCTCTCTCTCTCTCTCTCGTATGTGATTGTTAGTTTGTTTGATTGATTTGGGATTTTTCACTTTAACTTTTTATAAGACAGGGTCTCGTGCACCCCAGGCTAACAGTGGCACCTTTATCTTTGAATCCCTGGTGTTCGGCACGGTTCCTGAGACATAGACGGTAAAATATATGCTTAGGGACAAAGGGAGAAGAAGAAAGTGGGTTTTTCAACCTGTTTCTCCCTGCAAGAACGTGGACAAACTGGCCTGTACCTACACTGCAGAACGGTACAACAATGGCTCAGGGTCTTGGGGAAACACTTTGCAGGTATTCAAGAAAGGTAAAACAAGACGAAGAAGATAGTTTAGAGATAGAGGGTATTCCTAGCATGTTAAAAGCTCAATCCCCAGCACTTAAAACATAGTTGAACATAGAGTCCTCATGTAATTCTGTAATTCCATACCCAGGAACATATCCAAGAAGATTGAAAATATGTTCACACAAAATGTTGTCATAAACATTCATAGCAGCATTACTCCTAATAGTCCCAAACCCAACACAACTTAAGTTTCCAACAACCAACAAATGGTATAGCCTGACAACGGGACACAATTCTGCCATTAAAATGTGAGGCTCTGGTTTGTGTGGTGGCATGGATAATCCCTTGGAAAGACTGTACTATTGGACAAGGTGACTCAGTTAGGAGTCTAGAACTGAGTCAAAGGGATTTCCATGAGTTTCAAGCCAGCCTGAATTACATAATGAGTTTTAAGCTAGCCTGCACTACAGAGTGAGAGTCTGTCAAAGAAAAAAGACAAGAAGAGGGGAAGAAGGAAGGAAAGAGAAAGAAAGATGGGAAGGCAGGCAGGCCAGGTGTAGTAGCTCACGTCTTTAATCCCAGCACTCAGGAGGCAGAGGAAGGCGAGATCTCTGTGAATTCAGGGCTACCCTGGTCTACATACCAAGTTCCAGACCAGCCATGACTACATAGAGAGACCCTATCTCAAAAAAAAAAATCATAAAACCCACAATGTAATAGTGGCTGAGACTTATGTACCTGCCAAGTAGGAAATTCCAAGGACTATCAGGCGCCACCAAAGCTAGGGAGAGGCACAGCACCCATTTTCTGTCAGAACCAATCCTAACACACTTTGACTCTGGGCTTCCGGTCTCCAGAAACGTGATAAAATAAAACTTTTCAAGCCACTCAGCTTGATGGTACGTGCTAGTTACAGGAGACGGATAAACTCTAGAGAGCTGTTATACAACCTAATGCCTGTGGTTAGCAGTATGACATCCTACACTCCAAAAATCTGCTAACAGGGGGCTGGAGAGATGGCTCAGAGGTTAAGAGCATTGCCGGTCTTCCAAAGGTCCTGAGTTCAATTCCCAGCAACCACATGGTGGCTCACAACTATCTGTAGAGGGGTCTGGAGCCCTCTTCTGGCCTGCAGGCATACACACAGACAGAATATTGTATACATAATAAATAAATAAATATTAAAAAAAAATCTGCTAACAGTAGATCTATGGAACATATTTTTACCATCAAACAAAGCAGGCAAAAACAAAGAGGCACAGGGAACCCTCATCAGACTGTAGCCATTCATATGTGCAGATCTGAGTATGTCAAGTATGTATGTCTCAGTAGATTTGTTTTAAGATTGTTTAGTGATGGCTGGAGAGAAGGTTCAATAGTTAATAGCCCTTGCTGCTCTTCTGGAGGACAGAAGATTGATTCCCAGAACCCATGTAATACCTGCCTGTAACTCAAGCTCCAGAGAATCTAGCATTCTTGTATGCCTTCTTCAGGCACCTGCACACACGTAGCCAGCGTGGACGGGGACACACACACACACATCACGAACATATAAATAAAAACAGAGTAATTTCTTTCAAGACAAGGCTTCCCTTTGCAACCCTGACTGGCCTGGAATTCTTCATGCAAACCAGAATGGCTTCAAACTCACAGAGACCTGCCTGCCTCTGCCTATGGAGTTCTGTGATAAAAAAAATAAATCCTTTTTAACTCTTTAGTGAGACAATTATGGTGGTACACATCTGTTATACCAGCCCTCAGGATACTGAAGCAGGAGGACCATGAGCCTGAGGCCAGCCTGCAGCACACAGCGAGAGGGTCACAAAAAGCAACCTAACAAGAACAAATTTTCTCCTTCTGCTCCTGATTTGGACCTTGAGATTTCAGTCCCGTGCTCCAATGTGGGTCTTTGTATCTGTCTCCTTTCATCGCCTGATGAAGGTTACTGTTCAGGAGGATGCCTATATGTTTTTCTTTGGGTTCACCTTCTTATTTAGCTTCTCTAGGATCACGAATTCTAGGCTCAATGTCCTTTATTTATGGCTAGAAACCAAGCATGAGTGAGTACATCCCATGTTCCTCTTTTTGGGTCTGGCTTACCTCACTCAGGATAGTGTTTCCTATTTCCGTCCATTTGCATGCAAAATTCAAGAAGTCATTGTTTTTTACTGCTGAGTAGTACTCTAATATGTATATATTCCAGAGCACGAGCAAGGAACTCAGGACCGCGAGGGGGGCACCCACACACTGAGACAATGGGGATGTTCTATCGGGAACTCACCAAGGCCAGCTGGCCTGGGTCAGAAAAAGCATGGGATAAAACCGGACTTGCTGAACATAGCAGACAATGAGGACTACTGAGAACTCAAGAACAATGGCAATGGGTTTGTTTTTTTTTTTTTTTTTTCGAGACAGGGTTTCTCTGTGGTTTTGGAGCCTGTCCTGGAACTAGCTCTTGTAGACCAGGCTGGTCTCGAACTCACAGAGATTCGCCTGCCTCTGCCTCCCAAGTGCTAGGATTAAAGGCGTGCACCACCCCCGCCCGGCGGCAATGGGTTTTTGATCCTACTGCACGTACTGGCTTTGTGGGAGCCTAGGCAGTTTGGATGCTCACCTTACTAGACCCGGATGGAGGTGGATGGTCTTTGGACTTCCCACAGGGCAGGGAACCCTGATTGCTCTTAGGGCTGACGAGGGAGGGGGACTTGATTGGGGGAGGGAAATGGGAGGTGGGGGTGGGGAGGAGGCAGAATTCTTTAATAAATAAATAAATAAATAAAAATAAACTTAAAAAGAAAAAAAGAATAAAAACAAGAACAAATTCAATTAGCACAGTTTTGTGGTTCCAGCAGAGGGCGGTGTTTCCTTCCTTAGTAGCCAGACTAATGTTCTAGTTGAAGCATATCCAGAGGTGACTGGAACCATGCAACCAATGTGTTACAGCACTGTCTCTTATACAAGAGTTTTTATCTTACTTTTTCAAGCCTGGAATTTGAAATTACAGCCCCTCCCCCCCCCATGCTAAGCAAGCATTCTTCTGCATGAACTACATCCCTAGCGCCCACCACTAGGTCTGAATGTCAAAATTCATGTGGTTTTCCAATACAAAATCTTGAAACTTCGTCTCCTGTCCTGACGTATCGAAACACTGGTGGCCCTGCCTTCAGTACTTTGTCAGTTCCATGCCTCTCTCCTCACTCGCCGCTGGTGCTAGCTGCCAGCCCTTTCCACCCCGGCCTTGTTCCTGCATGCGTTTTTTCCACCTCCATCCTCGTGTGTCCATTGTTTCTCTGCCTTCTCCTTTTCTGTCTCTTAAGAAGACACTGTCATCAGAATTACAACCTGCCCTAAATCCAAATTATCTCACTCAGCATTTCCTCAGTATCAGAAACCAGGTCTTAGACATATCTTGGGTTTGGGGTGGTAGTGAGGCTAATACAGTTATCTTCAGACTGAGCTCCTTGAGACTGAGATGTCTTGTCTATTATTTGTTTACGCCTCGAGGAGTGCATCTTATTAATAATGCCTTAAACAGAGAAAGTGCTCGGTGGCTTCGCTGAGTCCATGGGTTGGTGGCTGCTAGGACTAAGGATGTTGTCTAACCTGCTAGGTGGACACTTGGTGTAGCCAGAATTGGAAAGTGTGCGTTAAGGACCCACACAGCTTGTAGAAACTTGACCATCATTCCAGGTAGGACTCAAAAAATACAGTGTAGAGCCCTCAGTAAAAAGGAGTGCAAGAGCCCGGTGCCGCATTGCACACCTGTGCCCCAGCTGGGAGGTTGGGGCAGGAAGTGGGCCAGGAGACTAGACTAAACCACACAGTGACATGCTATCCCAAAGCAGTTGGGGGAGGGGGCGACACAGAACACTCCGTGGCTTCGCAGCCACATAGCTTAAATGAAAAGCTGTCTCACAAATCCTTGCAAATACATCCCAGATGAAGTTTCTCTGGCCTTCAGAGAGTTAGGTAAACTTGGCGGAAACCCCAACTGTCACAGTGAGGATCCCCAGCCCTCTCTCCAATTTCTACGAATTACTAACTCAACTTCGTGATCCTAATTTGTCATCTTCCATGTGTTCTTGATTTCTTCCCTTGCCAAAACCCAAGCCAGTTCCCGGTTGTTACGCAAGATTCCCTCGGCTCTCCTCGCACTGCAAGCACACGATATTGAGCGCTTTGCTCAAGTTCCGGGATTTACAATAGTAGACCTACGTTATCCCCGAGTCCTGCTCCCTCCATTTTCTTCTCATCTGGCTTTCCCTTTCCTCTCCTTCTCTGGTACGAAAGCATGAATTCCTTCCTTTGTCTCACGTGAAGCAGTTCTCTTCATATTTACCGCTGCGGCCACTGCCGTCACCGCCACCTTTTCCACCTCGCCTCCTCTCCGAACAGACTTGGAAGGAGAGCCAGGGGAAGAAGAAAATGGAGGAGGGGAGGGAAGGAGGGAGGGAGGCACGAGGAAAGAAATAAAGGGAAGGGAGAAAAGAGAGGGGAAAGGAGAGGGAGAGGCAGAAGAAGAATTAGAAGGAAACAAGAGAAGAGGGGATAGAAGGAATTAGGATCGTCTAGGAGGAACACTCATACCGGCTCATCAAAAGACTGTCTTTATTTTCCTGTGTATCAATAACAATAGGCGAAATTTTGAAAGCCTCTGAGTAGGAAGTGAACTTCAGCAACAGCCCCTGGGCCGCTTGCTGTAAACTTCCCTTAGCTTTCTTACCAGAGAAAAGCAACGGTAGCGATGATTTACGCGTCCCGTCCCCCGTCCCCGTCCCCGTCCGTCCGTCCCTCCGTGTTGTCGTCGTCGTCGTGTGTCCCCCCCCCCACCCCCCACCCCCCCGCCACACCAGCCCGCCACCGCCGCAGCCTTTTGCATTGTCTTTTTCTTGGCGTGCTCTCCTTGGCTGTCTGCAGTACACTGTGTACGAACCACGAAGATGCCTGTGCTGTTTAACTGTGCCTTTTGTTTGTTCCCACAATCAGCTCCAAAACAGCTGTTGAATGTTCGTCCTTGGAACTGGAGTCTTCCTTCAGAGACCTGGAACAGCAGCATCTTCTGCTTTTCATTTTCTTGAAGAAAGAGGAGATTTTGAGTGAGAGAGAGAGAGAGAGAGAGAGAGAGAGAGAGAGAGAGAGAGAGAGAGAGAGAGGGAGGGAGGGAGGGAGGAGAGAGAGAGAGAGACAGACAGAGAGAGAGAGAGAGAGAGAGAGAGAGAGAGAGAGAGAGAGAGAGAGAGAGAGAGAGAAAGAAAGAAAGAAAGAAAGAAAGAAAGAAAGAAAGAAAGAAAGAAAGAAAGAAAGAAAGAACAGGCCAGGTGCTGTGTGTAGGTGCTGGTTAACGACTTACTTCCTCCCTTTTCCTTAATCAGCAAAGTTCATACTCCAGAAACTGCGGGGTTCCCCTTAATAAGCTTCTGACCTAAACTGAGCTGAGGAGCTGAGCGAACTGGTGGGTACAAACAGCTGGTTTCAAGAACCACTGAGGGGTGCAGATGGGGGTGGGGCTGCCATTTGACACAGTTGTGAGGAAAGCAAGGACAATTGTCACCATCCTGTGATGCCCCCAGCTCCAGTAGGCTCCATCTGGGAAAAGTCACACATTTACGTGTCAACTATGTGGATCGTTTTGGTATGAATTATCTGGTGCGTTTTGCTTTAGGGAACTTAAGAAAACTTGGCCTTGAGTGATGGACACATTTAATACCTTGTGGCATGAAAAAGCACTCAAGAAAATCAAGACAAAGTGTGCCTTTTCTGGACGCAAGGTATTGCTTCATGTAGAATCATTACTTCAAGGCTAACGGCTAATCAAAACAGCCATTATTAAATGTCACTAGCTATGTGTAAATTGCTTTTTGACCACTGGATTTCTGAACTGCAACTCTCCACAGGGATAATCTAAAGAGAGCTGTGGAGGAGGGGGCTGCTGGTGACAGGAATCCAGGGCCACATGCTCTGCTCTATCCGGCCAAGGAAGCCCAGGGAGGGGTTTTCAGTGTGCAGCCTGGCTCAGAGCCGCTGCTTTATGAAATCACAGCCACGGACAAGCTTTGCAAGCAACATGTGATGTTACGCACAAAGAGTCCCATGGGTTTCCTACTGGAGATCACCTCATGACTGTAACTGCCTCAAGTCGAGTTTGCGCTCCTTCTGGTGGAGGGACTTAGCCCACGCCAAAACATCTTTCGCAAGCTCCATTTTCACTTCTGTACAGTGAGTCTCTCTCCTCTCCCCTCCCCTCATCCCTCCCCTCCCCTCCCCTCTCATTTCCTCTCTTCTTTTTCCCCTCTCCTCTCTCCCTGTCTCCCCACCTGCCCCCTGGAGATGTAAACCTGGTGTTCAGCCCACACCATCTCTTAGAGACTCAAGTCCACCAAAGGTAGATAAGACTAGCACCGAAGCAGTGACTTCTTAAACTAATGCATCTTCGCTTGTTTGACTAAATTATGGTCCTGCCTGTCTCCCCTCAGCCCCACATCAAGGGACTATCAGAAAAATACAAGCCTTACAAGGAAATCCTATTATCCCAGCTTCAAAAAATGGGCCCCAGATCTGCACTGTAAGCTAGTAATGGCCACACCCTTGCTGCTTTCCTTCCCCCATCCCTCACAGCACCGCTCTAGCTTCCCCACTGTTCACTCAATCTGTGACTCATAACTTGCTTTCCCCAGCTTCTCCCCACACCCAAGGCCATCTGCCCATTCTATGTTCTTCTTGCCTTCCACCTTAGTATGGCGTATGCCTCTTACCTGCACTGACCTCACTTCAATTCTCACTACATTCAAGCCAGGTCACACCCATCGGCCAGAGGATTTTTTTTAAAGTTTTTATTTCCTTTTGTTTTTCTCAAAACAGGTTCTCCCTGAGCACCCGAATCTGGCCTCAAACCTAATTCTCACTGCCTCTGCGTCCCTAAGGCTTGGATTCCAGATGTGCTGGAGGAACCTGTAAACAGTGGTTTAAGGACCACTTTCCTCTTGAATGCCTCATCTCACACGTGATAAAGCCCCGCCTCCTAGCCATGACCTAGAAAGGCCTTCCTGGCCCTTGTGGCTTGTATCAAAAGCATGCATGGAACATACCTGTCTTTCGGCCTCTCCCAGGGACCGGCCGGCTGCCCCTGCCTAGAGAAAACTGCTCAGGGCTTCTCTCTCAGCCTTCAGTCCCCTCTCTGGTACCTGACATGGTCAGAGTCTTCTTCAGCTGCCAGGTTTTGCTTGAAGGCCATTCTTCAAAGAGCCCCCTCCGTCGTCATCTAGGCTGTGACCTCCTACTGTTTCCCTCACATTCCCATTATTCAGATTCTGTCTCCCTCCCCTGGAGTTGCAAGTCCATGGAGAAAGGAATTTCACCTTGTTGACAGTTGTGTTCATAGCTACTAACAGCATACCTGACTCCGTATAGGAAGACACCAAATATCTGACGGTTCAATTGTAAGCTGTGGTGGTTTGAATGAGATTGATCGCCCCCATAAACTCATATATGTGCATGCTTAGTACCCAATTGATGAGCTATTTTGGAAGGATTAGGGGGTGTGGTCTTGCCGGAATAGGTGTGGTCTGTTGGAAGGAAGTGTGTTGTTGGGAGTGGGCTTTGCAGTTTCAAAAGCCCGTGCCAGGCTCAGTCTCCTGCACCCCACCTGCTGCTTAAGGATCAGGATGGAAAGCACCACACTAGATGGCAGTCACCGTGCTCCTCGCCACAATGACTTAAGCCTATGAAACTGGAAACAAGCCCCCAATTAAATTTCATTTTTAATAGTTTCCTTGGTGTTCTGGCTGGTTTTGTGTGTCAAGTTGACACAAGTTAGTCATCAGAGGAAGGAACCTCAACTGAAGAAATAAATGTCTCACTGAGATCCAGCTGGAAGGTAGTTTCTCATTTAGTGATCAATGGGGGAGGGTCCAGCCCACGGGGTGTGTGGTGCCATCCCTGGGCAAGCCAGTAAGTAGTACCCCTCCATGGCTCCTGCATCAGTTCCTGCCTCTGGGATCCTGAGTTTCTGTCCTGACTTCTTTCAGTGATGAACAGCAGTACTAAAGTGTAAGCCTAATATAACAAACCCTTTCCTCCCCAACCCTAAGACGTTTGGTCCTGGTGCCTCTTTACAGCAATGGTACATTGAAACGGAAGGCAGCTGAGCTAGCTCTCTGGCCGACAGCAAGTAATTGTGTTCATAAATGAAGAACTGGGGATGGAGCAGGAGGATGAACTTGAGCAATCCATGTTGGAGGCAGCCTCTGTCTGAAGGACCAGGAGACTGCTTTCCTTTCCACATGCGCACTGTGTATGTCTATGAGCTGCGGCTGGCGCTGTCATCCCCACGTTGCTCTCCAAATGCATGCTGATTTCCCAGTCCACTCACAAGCACTAGAATCAGAAATTAAGCCAAGGAGGGGGACTGGCGCACACTTTTAATCTCAGCATTCAGGAGACAGAGGCAAGCCCATCTCTGTGAATTCAAGGCCAGCCTAGAAGACATTAAGTTGATATAAGTTACCCCAAACAAGAATTTTGTACTGTATAGTTGAGACTTGGATACTAAACTCTCATTCTGTCCCCTGTGTCCTCTGTTCAGCTGTTTCTTCTCTAGAGATCAGTTTTCTCTCCTCTTGCCCCCACCACACACATACACACATGCATACACACACATACATACACATACATACACACATACATGCACACATAAACACACATACATACACACTCATATACACACATTCATACACACATACATAATACACACATACACACATACATATATACGCATACACACATACATATACACAATACATAATACACACATACATATACACACATACACACGCATACATAATACACACAAATACACACACATGCACACATTCATACACACATACACACATACATATACACACATACACACACATACACGCATACATATACACACACACATTAATTGTGAGCTGTCACATCTCTACTGTCCACATTTTCTTTTTTTAATATTTATTTATTTATTATGTATACAATATTTTGTCTTCATGTATTCCTGCAGGCCAGAAGAGGGCACCAGACCTTATTACAGATGGTTGTGAACCACCATGTGCTTGCTGGGAATTGAACTCAGGACCTTTGGAAGAGCAGGCAATGCTCTTAACCTCTGATAGATTCTAATAGATTCTGATTCTCGAGTTCTCCTGAATGCCTGAGGCTTGGAGCTGAATTTTGAATTCCTGGAAAATGTAAAGTCTTAAACTGGTCTTCCAGAAGAGAAAGAGGGGGTACTTTTATGTTGCAAAGAATTCATTTAAGGAAGGAAGTATATTTTAAGCATCAGAGTATAATGCACCATTTCTAAGGAGAATTGCATCAAGTATAAGCACATATTTCTGGATCCATTGGTGAATGTTTTTGATCCTAGAACTCTTGGGAAGCAGAGGCAGGAGGGTCTTTATGGGTTCAAGACCAGCCTAGTCTACATAGTGAGTTTCAGGGCAGCCAAACTCCATAGTGAGACCCTGTCTCATAAGAAGAGGGGGAGGAAGAGGAAGCAGCATATATTAGGCCTGAAATCTTGATAGGTTGTTTGAAGCTGTTGGCTTTTTAAACCAAATGACTCATCCACCAAGAGGTTCTTTTGTTACCTGGTCAATCTCACTCTACTGCTAATACCGCAAACTTGGATGATTAAAATGTTGCATTGAGAGCAGCCAGTTTCCCTGTTCTTATACTCAATTTCATGAAATATCATGTACCCACACATGCTCAAATCTATAGAAAAAGAGCCACGCATGTATTTGAATTTTAAAAAGTGGTTGAATTTTAGGTGTGGGGTTTTAAGTTTTTGTGGAATGATGTCATGTAAGTTACAATAGGCATGTTCAGAAAAAACTAGATAGGGAAAAGCATTGTGTATAGCGGTTAATATTCTGACTTTGGGGACTGGAGAGATGGCCTAGTGGTTAAGAATATTGGCTGTGGCCGGGAGGTGGTGGCGCACGCCTTTAATCCCAGCACTTGGGAGTGGATCTCTGTGAGTTCGAGACCAGCCTGGTCTACAAGACCTAGTTCCAGGACAGGTTCCAAAGCCACAGAGAAACCCTGTCTCGAAAAACCTAAAAAAAAAAAAAAAAAAAAAGAATATTGGCTACTCCAAAGAGGTCAAGGAGACAACATGGAAAGACTCATAATCAACTCAACTAACCTGAGCTCATAGAGGCTTGCAGAAACCTACAACCAGGAAGTCTGCATGGGACTGACCTAGGCCCTCTGCATATGTGTGACAGTTGCATAGCTTGGTCCTCTTATGGGACTCCTAACAGTGGGAACAGGGGCTGTCTCCGACTCTAACTGGTTTTTGGGACCCTACTCCTCATACTGGGTCACCTTGCCCAGCCTTAATACATAGGGAGGTGCTTCGTCTTATTGCAACTTGATATGCCATGTTTTGTTGATACTCATAGGAGATTGGCCCTTTCCTGGATGGAGGTGAAAGAGGCGGGGATTGGGGAGTGGAAGGGGGAATGGGGGAGAGGAACTGGGAGGGAGGATGTGGTGGGGGAAATGCAACTGAGATGTAAAATAAACAGATGAATAGGGTGCTGGGAAGATGGCTCAGAGGTTAAGAGCACTGGCTCTTAATTCCCAGAAACTGCATGCTGGCTCACAACCATCAGTAATGAGATCTGGCGCCCTCTTCTGGCCTGCAGGAAAACATGCAGGCAGAACACTGTATACATAATTAATAAATAAAAAATCTTTAAAAATAGACGAATTTAAAGAGAGAGAGGATGCCAGCTGCTCTTCCAGAGGACCGAAGTTCAATTCCCAGCACTCACATGGCAGCTCACAACTGCCTGTAACTGCAGCCCCAGCAGATCCAATGCACTGTGAGGGCCTCTGAGGGCACCGGGCACACACACTGTACACAGACATACTTGCAAGCAAAATACCCATAAACGTAAAATAATAAGCTTCTAAAATCTGAATTTGTAGCCTAATGGTTCAGATCTTGGTTTCTGTCTTTTGGTCAGCTGTGTAGTTTGATTTCTTATTATAAAATAGGAGTGTTAGCTTTTGTGTTCTTGAGGTGGTTCTGAGGAGTTTCGTGTTTCTGAGGCAAGATTTACTTACAAGGATAGTGTATATAAATTAGGGATCATTCTTTCTTTTTTTGAGTTTATTGTGGGCTTTTTGTTGTTTTCTTTGGAGGGGAGGGCATGGTTGTTGAGGCCTGACTGGCCTAAAACTAGACCAGGTTGGCCTTGAACTCACAAAGACCTGCTCTGTCTCTGCCTCTACCTCTGCTTCCCGAATGCTGAGATTAAAGGTATGTACCACCACATCTGGCTTGCATTAGGGATAAAATTCTTAGTTAAGAGTGACAGAACTCTTGACTATATAGTGGCTTCTGCAGACCATAGAATAATGTTTTCACATTCACCAAAAAGCTTGGAGAACAGCGGTCACAGCATTGCTTAAGGAGCTCAAACATTTCGGAGGTGTGGCCTAGATGGAGCCACTATGTCGCTTGGGCAGGCATCCAGTGAGCCTCCTTTTTGTGGTTTGATGTGTGAGCTCTCAGCTGCTGTTCCAGCCACCTGCCACCATAGACCATAACTCTCTGGAACTGTAACCCCAAAGGAACCCCTTCCTATAAATTGCCCTGGTCATAGTGTCTCACCGTAGCAATAGAAAGGAGCTGATTTTCTCCTTCTATGGTGTGGGTCACAGGGAGTAACTCAGATCCTTCAGGTAGTAGCACCTACACTCAACCACTGAGCCATCTCATGGGCTCAAGCATGGGGAATTGTGTAGGAGATTATAGATGAGACCTAAAGTTGAGATATTCTAGTTGATATTCTATTGGCCAGATTCCAGTCACATGGGTCTACACAGAGGCAAGGGGAGCTAAAAACAGCCTGTGAATAAGCAATTGTTCCCAGAAGCATCGCTGTGCCTTGGCAAAGGGGCTGTGATCTTCTGAGCTACAGCTGTCGGCGGCACAATAGAAACCCACAGCAAGCTGAGTATGGTGACACACTCCTATAATCCCAGCGCTTGGGAGGCAGAGGGAGGAAAATCACCCAAAACTTGAGACCATATTAGTTTATGCAGCAAGTTCCAGGACAACAAGGACTGAATAGTGAAACCCTGTCTGAAAAAAAGTAGACTCAGTAAATTAAACCAATCACAGAAAAGAAAAATGTCATGCATTTTCTCACTTGTGGTTCCCAGATTTTTATAGAGATAAATAAAATCATGCACACACACACACACACACACACACACAAATATACCATAACTGAAAGGAGAAATAAAGCTGTTTAAGGGGCCAACAGGAGTGGAGAGGGGCGATGAAGGGGAGAGAAGGGATATATCAGGAGGGTATGCTTGACATGCAATATATACTTGTAGAAAAACTTAGATTAAAAAATACCAAAAATCAGAAAAATTATGCCCCGATGGTGGTAGTAAACACCTTTAATCCCAGCACACAGGAGACAAAGGGCAGGTGAATCTCCGAGTTCAAGGCCAGCGTGGTCTAGAGATCAAGTTCCAGGATAGCCAGGGCTATACAAAGAAACCCTGTATCAAAACTATATAAATAAAATAACAAAAAGAATACGAAACTCACCAGCCAGCAGAAATCGGTTCTCTGGAGCTAGATCAACATTTTCTAAAACCTCAGAACAGAAAGTCACAATCTGGACTCATTTGTAACCCCATCTGAAGGTGGCCTGCCCAAAGGAGCCACTTGGCACCCACAGTAGTTATGTCCATTAACCGCAGTTTTGAAGGAAGTTTTCCATCTAGACCACTGATCTATCTTTTTTGTTTATTCATTTTGTTTTGTTTTGAGAGTACCTTGTTGTATAGCACAGACTGGCCACAAACTCTGCATCCCTTTGTTTCGGCCTCCACAGTGCTGGGATTATAGGTGTGCACCACCAAACCCAGCCAATACTTGGCCTTTTTAATTCTTCTAAAGCATAAAATCACTTTCTTTGATAAACTTAATAAATGCAATAAATTTTGATTGACTCATGAAATTCTAAACTTAATGAAAGCAAACAGATTTAATGATAAAACATGAAAATGAAACTTTTATTAAATTACTTTCAAAGAAGTTACTTTTTAAAAAATCTCCATAGATGCACCTTGCCTAAAAAGTCAATTTTCATTTTGCCAGCTTGCTGTTCCGTTTCCTTGCACTTCAGAATGCATCTAGAGGGTCAGTCAAAACATAACATTGGTGTTGTATCTACATGTGAGGCAGCATAGGCAAGTAGCTTTGAAATGCCTCCTGTCCTAGCAGGTCCTCGGGGGTGCAGCCCATGACACAGCAAGAAAATTACACTCTAATTGTGGTGGCATGCGACAGAGGCAGGAGAGAAAGGAAGAAAAGAATGGGGAAGGGGAGATAAGGGGGAAGGAGAAAGAGGAAAAGGAGAAAGGAAGGGAAGGAAAAATTTTCTAGCCCGGGACTGGGTATGCAGTTCACTGGTAGAGTACTTGCCTAGCATGTAAAGTAGAAAGACTGGGTATGCAGTTCACTGGTAGAGCACTTGCCTAGCATGCAAAGTAGAAAGAAATGAAAAAGAAGTCCCAGCACTCGGGAGGCAGAGGCAGGAGGATCTCTGTGAGTTCGAGACCAGCCTGGTCTAGAGAGCTAGTTCCAGGACAGCCAGGGCTATACAGAGTAATCCTATCTCGAAAAATGAAAAAGGAAGGGAGGAAGGGAGGGAGGGAGGGAGGGAGGGAGGGAGGGAGGGAGGGAGGGAGGGAGGCAGGGAGGGAAAAAGGGAGGAAGGCACACACACACACAAAGAGACACACGCACACACACACACACACCCCACAGAAGGAGGCTGTGTACACACAGATGCCACAGTTGGAGGGAGGGCTGCAGTCATAAGCTAAGTGGAGTCGAGGATTACTGATGGCCACCAGAAATTAGCAAGGACTCTCTTCTGAAGCCCCATGCCCTGCAACACCTCCTCTCCAAACATCCAGTGCAACAGAATAGATTCCTGCTGCTTGAAGCCAAATAACAGAAGCAAAGGCAAAGGCTGTCCCGTGTCCTTCGTACATACTTTTCCCCATGTCCTGCTCCGCATTTTTATTGGTTTCTCCGTTTTCCATGCTCTTCATTGCAAAGAAAGTCTCTATGGTCTCTCTTCTCCCCCCACCTCCACCTTTCAAGAGGTAATACTCCTTTTTTGAGGTGACCCTTTTCTGACCCCCATCAGTCCCCAAATCAACAGGCCATTTTTTTTTTCTGTTTCCACCTGCCCTTGGGTTAAATACAAATGACTGTTATGTTAACAGAAGAGAAGAAGATGTGAATAGAGCTGCAAGAAAGTTTGCCTAATTTGTAAAATAAAATGAGTTTCGATTCCGGCAGCTTATGTATTATTCTTGTGAGGACTGGCTTTACATCGATCATCTTTTTTTCCTGGCAGTCAAGTGTGGAATATGGTAGAGGGAGAAATGTAATTGTGTGGACATAAAAAATTGCGTCTCGATACCCATCATCGGGACACTTTTCTCAAGATGCTATCTTGGTGTCCTTCAGAGCAATAACGATACCAATTGAGAACGTAACAGAAGCAACTTAAGTGTTATGCCTCGTTTACTTCTGGCAAGCCTAATGTGCTTCAGAGCGGGGCTATTGCTCATGACATAAGGTTCTGCCAGAAAGACTGGAAACACTTCAAGACCATTAAAATAAAATGCCCACCATTCCTGCTGTTCAAATATTCTTCAACTTCTAATTTAAGGCACCAACACCTAAGAATGTAATTGTGTTATTCTCTCTGATAGCTGGAATCTATCTAAGCCAAATGCCTAGGAATTATGGACTATTGGGGCTACAGGAGTCCAGAAGACAAATGAGGTGGGTAAAACAGGTTATTTTGTACTGGCTCGTTCAACATTTGGGCTCTGTGACCATTTGTGTGTTAAAATGCATTCAAAGACTAAAGTGTCTGAAGTGTCTTCCCTCAGCTCAATTGAAGAAGAGGTTGGGGAAATAGACAAACCACCTCAAGATCAAAACTTAGGGGAGAGAGAAGAAAGACTCCCACACCTCTACTTAGAATTATTTTCCACACTGAACTTTCTCTCTAATTGTCCTTTTCAAAAAGTCTGGGAGTTGCCACCTTAATGAAGCAGTCCCTTGCAAGTCAAACTTCTCTCCCTGATTAGCGAGCGAGAGCAGGCGAGAAAGGGTGCACTGGATCAAAACAGGGCGATTTTGAAAGCAAACGCTGGACAAGGTGATGCCTGCCTCCGTCTCATGAGAAGCCATTTCTGTCTGACGCCTGCCTCAGGTACCCCACGGGCAGGCACATCAAGACTTTGACTGGAACACGGTGCCAATTCAAAGTGTCACAGAGTAGGCGAATGGGGGGAAATTCCAAGCCAGTTACTATTCTTCAATAGAAAGCAATACTGTAGTTGAAATTAGCAAGGAGCTGCTGAGCCCTTATTTAAAATGCGTTTGCACTGACATCCCAAGAAAGGAATTTTTCTTTTCTTGTTTAATTGCACTGTCAGTGCAGAATGCTTTCACTTATAAACCGTTCCGAGCTAGACCTTTGTAATAGAAGGGGACAATTTAAATTGCCATGATAGCAGCAGAAATGGTGCTGAAAGTCATTACCAAACTCAAGTCGCAGTTGGCTCCAGACCAGTTTGTTAAAGCTAAAGAAAAGGTGCTGGGGGAAGGGAGGAGAGGAGTGAACTGGTGAATCATTAAATCCTTTGTCTCCATTGTAATAACATCGGCTGTGCTGAAGTCATCTGGCTCCCAGGGCATGCAATGTACATTTCTATTGAATTCTGCATTATTCCGCTCTAACGTTTGCCCTGATTAATGCTGACTACAGGAGACCTGCTCCAGTCACGGGCACTCACTTCTCTGCAGTGACTTTGTTTTCTCGTCTTTGCTCCTGGGGTGCAATGAGAGGAACTGTGGCTTCCATTTGCTGGTTGGAGTTCCAAAGTGCCTCTCTTTACTCTTGCTAGAATTACTCAGAGTCTCCTGGCGGCCCCTGCAGGTGACTCTCTCTAGCTTTCCAGGAGTGCCATCTGCAGACTGAATTCCGCCTAAAAGCTGAGGTCAAGGCCACCTGAGGGAGGCCTCTGGTCAAACCCAACTGCTTCACCAAAGCAACTGACCTGCCAAACCAGTGTAGCACCATGGTGTGTGTGTGTTGGGGGTGGTAGTGGATGGGATACTGCTTCTGTGAACCTGGATAACCGTTCATAGACGAGTCTTTTGACTTTCGAACATGGAGATGCAGGCAGAGAGAATGCAGAAGTTTGGAAGGATGAATGAGGGTCAGACAAGCCTGGAAGCCGGGGCCCATCTAGACACTTTCATTGTTTCTCACACACTTGTTTAGAAATTGTCTCTGGAACATGCCCCCTTAAAAGGATATTAATCATTTAGTTTTTCTCAAAATAATAGGTAAACTGGCTTATAGGATTACCCTTTTAAAATCGCACTGCAGATGTTGGAGAGACAGCCCAGTCCATAGGTGTCCAGAAACCACATTTTTAAATAAATGCTAGCTATAATGCCACACTTGTAACACTGGTGCTCGAGAGGTAGAGACAGAATCCATGAGCCGCGCCGGCCAGCTCATCTAGTTTAATTGCTGAGTGCCACAGGCCAAGAAGAGACCCTGTCTTCAAGGAGGTACTGTTTCCAAAGATCACACACTTGGACACACATGAACGAATTTTAAAAATAAACACTGCAGCTGGCCATGGTGTTCCATGCCTGTGATCTCAACACTCGGAGCCCGGGGTAGGAGGAATGCAAGTTTAAGGCCACATCAAGCTACATGGTGAGCTCCAGCTTGAACTGTACAATAAGACCCTTTATAAAAATGAATACATATAAAGACACACTGCACGCATCTTTATTATGTAAAAATTGCTTCCAAGAGTCAATGATGCTAATCAGGCTTGGTTTAAGGAAGCATACTTTGCAATTTAAATCTAAATTATCGTGCCAGGCTGGTGAGTGACTCTGCAGGTAAAGGAATTTGGTAAGCAAGCCTAGTGACCTGAATTCAACCCTTGACACCTACATAAAGATGGGAGGAGGTAACTCTACAAAATTGTCCTCTGACCTCTACACATATGCACGTGTGCGCGCGTGCACACACACACACCATTTCCATACACATTCACAAAAAAATAATACTTTTCTTGGTTTTTTGAGACAGGGTTTCTATGTATAGCCCTAGCTGTCCTGGAACTTGTACTGTAGATCAGGCTGGTCCCAGACTTAGATACCTGCCTGACTCTATCTCCAGAGTGCTGGAACCAAATGTGTACAATGACAATATCTTTTAAATGTAAGTAAAAGATTATAGTTAGGCTAGTGTTTCTGAATTGCTGCTTGGGGCCATTTAATTTAGGGACCTTGAGAATGACTCTCTACCCATCAAACTTTCCTTAGGTTACATATTACAATTTCTGAAAATTTCCATCATTCCAAAGCAGAGGCAGCCATGGTAATCACCTGGGGAGTGACATTAGGATCTTCTTGGGCACATGGGAAGGGTGACAGAGGCACCAAGAAAATCTACTTTTGTATTGTTGCTTGTTTGTTGAGGCAGGGTCTCCTGTATCCCAGGCTGGCCTGGAACTTGCTACGTAACTGAAAAAAAAGCCTTGAATTCCTGAACTTCCTGCCTCTCCCTCCCAAGTGCTGGGGCTGCCAGCACACACTGGCCCGACCAGCTTACCGCTCCTTTCTGCTTCTTTTCCTTTCTTAGTGAACACCTCTTTACTTGTTTGCCTGTTTCCTGACTATTGCACCCCCTTCTTTTTTGTGTGTTTTGGTAGTGATGAGTTTATTATCTGTTGGGAGCTGTGAACCCCCAGATCCTGAATTTCTTGTAAACAACGTGTTATGCTTGCAGCTGCTCTGAGCACGAGACCCTCAGGAGTTCCTGATGGCAGGGGAGTGGTTTCTGGTGGGTTTGGCTGGGGCGTGGCTATCAGTTAAGGATCCCTATATAAGAGGCTCTGGTATGCAATAAAGAGGGCATTCTTGAGGCATTCCTGTTTCAAGGATGACCCGTGTCTCTGTCTGTGTGTCTTTGTGTGTTTAAATCTCCAGGCCCTTGCCCAGCTCACGAATGGTCCTGTAGTGCAGGTGCCGCAATACAGGAGTAGTGCCATACTGTCACGTAGTACAGGTGGGCAGTACAATTATTATTATTATTATTATTATTATTATTATTATTATTATTATTTTGGTTTTTCGAGACAGGATCTCTCTGCAGCTTTGGTGCCTGTCCCGGAACTAGCTCTTGTAGACCAGGCTGGCCTCGAACTCCCAGAGATCCTCCTGCCTCTGCCTCCCGAGTACTGGGATTAAAGGCTGTGCGCCACCACCGCCTAGCTTATTATTATTATTATAGCTCTAGAAACAGAACTTGGGGTATTGCAAATGCTAGGCACGCTTGTCTTTTTTGTTGGGGATTTTGGAATGTAGTCATATGCGTGCAGATATTCAT
The DNA here is from genome assembly GCF_950005125.1 of Chionomys nivalis. Classification (NCBI taxonomy): domain Eukaryota; kingdom Metazoa; phylum Chordata; class Mammalia; order Rodentia; family Cricetidae; genus Chionomys; species Chionomys nivalis. The sequence goes on from NC_080112.1 coordinate 62,649,971, forward strand.
GCACATGTGTGCACATATATGTAGGAACCAGACGTTGACCTCTGGTTTCATTCCTCAGAAGTCACCCACCATGTTTAAGGCAATCAGTATCTCTCATTTGCCTGGAACCCATCAAATTGTCTAGGCTGTCTGGGTAGTGAGCCCCAGAGTCTTGCTGTTTTCACCTCCCCACGTGTGATTACAAACAGCTCCACCACCTCTGGCATTTGACGAGAATGCTTGAAATCAAACTCAAGTCCTCCTGCTTAGAAGGCAAGCAGTTTACCAACTCACCATCCCCAACCATCTTCTTTTGTTCGGTTTGGTTTGGTTTGAGACAGGATCTCACTGTATAGTCCTGGCTGGCCTGGAACTCCCTATGTAGACCAGGCTCAAACTCAGAGATCAGTTTGCCTCTGCCTCCCAAGCGTTGAGATTAAAGGTGTGCCATGCTTAACTCTGTTCTTTTGTGTCTAGAATTCCTATCCAAGCTCTCTCAGGTTTTATGTGGGTGTAGTCAGCCCCATATTGACTTGCCAATCTGTTGTCAGAGGCTGTTTGTTCATTTCCCGGCCGCCCAGACCAAAATAATCACACAGAAACTGTATTATTACAAGACTGCTTAGCCTATTAGCTCACACTTCTTATTTGCTAGCTCTTATGTCCTAAATTGACCCATTTCTATTCATCTGTGTATCACCACATGGCTGTGGCTTAGTGGGTAAAGTTCCATCCAGCATCTGGCATCTGTCTCCTGCAGCAGCTACATGGCTTTTCTTTGATTCCACCTGCTCTCTCCTCCTCTATCTGCTTGGAATTCCTGCCTTGCCCTATTCTGTGCTGCAATAAGCCCAAAGCAGATTCTTTATTAACCAATGGTATTCACAGCATACAGAGGGGAGTCCCATATCACCCAGTGTCTTTGGGAGGCAAAAGATCTCTCTCTCTCTCTCTCTCTCTCTCTCTCTCTCTCTCTCTCTCTCTCTCTCTCACACACACACACACACACACACACACACACTTACCACCACCCTACCCTAGGCAACATTGAGGTCCTTAGGATGAAAAAGGGAAAGTAGATAGGTATCACAAAGTATGGCTACTGGAGTCAACCTAGGCCTAGTGCTTCCAGGCTTTTGTTCCTGACTTTGGTTTGCAGGCAGCAGTCCAGGGTACCCACTAAAAGCAAACCTCCATGTGCACAGGCGGGCTCAAGAGGTGGGCCTGGACCACACAAGGCACCTTCTGGACACTACAGACACTGTTAATTATCTGGGTCCTTGTAGGAAGGTTGTTTTTCTTTTTTCCATTTTCATGTGTGTGTGTGTGTGTATGTGTGGTATTTGCATGTGTGTGGGCACAGGAGTGAGTGTGAGAACATGGATACACATGGCTGTGGAGGCAGCCTAAGGGTGATGTCAGGAATCAGTCTCCATTGCTCTCCCACCTTCTTCATTGAGACAGGGTCTGTCAGTCAAACGCAGAACTCACAGACATCGTTACAGCGGCTTGCTCTGGAGATGCCAGTCTGTACCTTCTGAGGCTGGAATGACGTGAAATCACCGGTGTATTGCTACACTCACCCAGCGTTCTCGTGGGCTCTAGGCATCCAAACTCTTGTCCTCCTGCTCGTGTGTGATCTAACCACTGAGAAATCTCTACAGTCCGCTGAGGTTTGGGCTGGTGTCACATCTTTAATAATCCATCATATCCATAATAAAAGAAGGGGCCAAGTAAAACACTTTAAATAAAGGTTGCTTTCTGTCAAACACATGGTGAATCAGGATTTTTTTTTTTTTCAGAAAGATAGCACCAATGGAGAGGCAGAGGAAGGGAAGAGGAAGAGAGGAGGAGGTGATGACAGAACAGGAGGGAAGGAGAGAAAAGAGGAGTGAGAAGGGCTCAAGCGAGCAGAGCGTTGTGCAGAAGGGGGTAGCAATGGGCTAGTCTGACACCCGCAGACCACACAGGCTGCTCAGGGGCTCCTGACCTGCTCTTGATATCTGCAGCAGAGTCCCTTCTTCCTCAAGACTTCTCAGTGTTTCTGTCCTCAAGACCTTGGAATGATAGTGCTCCAAGTCGGCTGAGAAGTTGGTGTTCTCAGAAAGCAAGCAAAAGCCTCGGAAACCAACAGCTCAGTGGGGAGATGCTAACAGAGATCAGCCAGTGGCAGCCCTTGAATGGAAAGTATGCCAGGCACCTAGCTAAAGCAAGCAAAACTCCAGGGGGCAGAGAGTACAGGGCTTTGTTTCAACCTGTTAATGTTTTTCCCCTGGTGCAGAGGCTAAAACCCAAGACTCTGCCCCTACTGGGCAAGTATGGTACCACCAGGCTACATACAGCCGTTATAGATGTCTGTTTGCTTGTTTGCTTTTAGTTAGGGTCTTGTTGGAACTCAGCCTCCCGAGTGCTGATCTGAAGGAATGGAGAGTTATTCTGGATGAAATGGGGAAGGCATCTCCACTGTTGCTTAGAGTCTTAGCTGGGGTCATCCTTGTGGATTCCTGGGAATTTCCCTAGTACCAGGTTTCTCGCTAGCCCTTTGATGGCTCCCTCAATCAAGATATCTCTTTCCTTGCTCTCCCTTTCTGTGGAGAGGAGGGAGTGGGAACAAGGATAGCTATGTAAAATGAGAAAAGATTATATTAAGAATATTAATAAAAAAGCAAAAAAAGAAATTGGGAAGACAGTGAATAAAGAAATGGCATGAATTGACTCACATTTTAACAAAATTATTGGCCACTATATTGAGAAGGACTTCAGGAGCCTTTGAGATGGCTCAGTGAGTAAAGGCACTTGCCAACAAGACTGGCAACAAGTTCCCTGGGACCAGAGGGTTGCCCTCTAACCTCCACGCATATGTTCACACAAATAAAAGCAAAAGAAATTGTAAGGCATGTAGGCCAGGACAGGTTCGGAGGGGGCGAGTCCAGGTAAGAAGGAACAGTGGCTTGGGTAAACACATCAGTCACAGGTAGAGAAGAATGTCTCAGCAAGAAGCTGGATTTACTTATAGCTTGAAGATGAGATCCTGATTTGCCGACAGATGTGCGGGCTATGAGAGAAATGTGAGTGTCTTCTGTGATTTAGGGCAGTTTCGACAGAGGAACCGGGGCAGAGTCCGATCAGTACAGCTCATGGGAGAACAGGAGCAGCACGATTAGAGATCATGAACAAAAGAGAAGATCATACATGTTCAGCTCAGGAGCAGTAGCGGCTTGTGTGTGCTGATGGGGGCGGCCCAGGAACGAGGAGCAAGCCCAGCAGGGACTCCAGAGAAAGGGAAGGGGCTGCAGCCTGATCCTTGAGAGCGGACGGGATTTAGCACACACTCACGGTCTGCTCCTGGCCACAGCATAAATAAGACATTCATCTTTGTTAAGCAGGAAGCAAGGCCAGGTAAGCTGAACGAACGCAGCTGGAAGGAGAGAGGTGGAAACTTTGAGGGGATGGAGAGAAAATAACAGGCATGACTTCCGAACTTTACCTGAGTTTGTAGCTGGGCAAGCTCTTTATTAAAGGCTTCCTTCTGTTCCCGGTAAAATCCGGGTGCCCCAGAAGAGGATATGGAGGCAGAACAGACCCCCAGATGTTTGCAGTAAGACAGGAAGTGTACCACAACGGACAAGGATTGCAGGATGCAAGTAATTGGCCACGTTGCCTAGAAGTGAACCCCACTGTGAGGTCTGTCAGTACCTCCAGGAAGCAGTAGATCAGCAATTCTCAACCTATGGGTCACGACCCTTGCTGGGGGATCAAACAACCCTTCCACAGGAGTGGCCTAAGACCATCTATATATCAGACACTATGATTCATAACAGCAGCAAAATTACAATTATGAAGTAGCAAGGAGAATCATTTTATGGCTGGGAGTCTTGTCACAATATTTAATATCGCTGTATTAAAGGGTGGCAGCACTGGGAAAGTTGAGGAGTGCTGCAGTAGGAAAGAAACTTTCCTCCATCTTGCTCACTTGCTTTCTTCAAATGGGAAGGGAGATAAGGAAATTCAGGTTGCCGGAAGAAACAGTCTTTGCGAGTGTCCTTGTTTACTTTGGTATTGCTGTTATCATAATACCTGACAGAAACAAGGGGAGAGTTGGGCTTGTGGTTTTCAAGAGATTTCAGTCTATTCTGGAGAGGAAAAAGACCACGCGTTTTTGGTTCCTTTTCCGTTGCTGTGCTGGAACACCATGACTAAAGAAATTCGGGAAGAAAGTTGATATGGGCTTATGGCTCATCATGGTGGGGGACACATGGCAGCAGGCGGCAGCAGGTCTGGTGACAGGAACTGAAGGCTGAGAGCCTACATCTGAACCTCAAGCATAAAGCAGACAGAGCAGACTGGAAGTGGGTGAGGGCTCTTACTCTAAAAGCCTGACCCCAGTAGCATGCTATCTGTTGAACTTCCCCACACAGTGCCACCAGCAGGGAACCAAGTATTCAAATGTGAGAGCCTGTGGGGGGCATTCTCATTCAGCCCACTATACCGTGGGTTCTAAAAGCTTTTGGCAGAGGCTGTTTTCGTGGCCAGGAGCAGGAAGCGGAGAGGACAGGCCAGAACCAGAAATGAATAGAACCTTACAAGTCTCACCTCTAATGACCCTGCCAGCTGGGTCCTACCACCTAAGGTCTCCACAATTCTCCAAAACAGTGTCATCAGCCGGGGGACCAGTGTTCAAACACGAGGCTTTGAGGGGCCATCACAGATTCGAGTCATAGCAGCTCCCCAAACTCTGAATGGATGGTCCAGCTCCTCTATCAAAATTGAATGCTTAAGCCAGACGTGGTGGTGCGCGCCTTTAATCCCAGCACTCAGGAGCCAGAAGCAGGAGGATCTCTGTGATCCTGGCCAGCCTGGACCACATTGCAAGTCCTAGGACAGCCAGGGCTGTCTCAAAAACAAACACGCAAGCCTAGGGTGAGTGTTGACAGAGGTTTCTGTCCCACTCCGTCCCACATACCCTCAGAAATAGATTGCATAATGCTTTATTAACCTTGAATTTTCTTAACGCTAATAAGAAAGAGACAACAGGGGCTGGAGAGATGGCTCAGTGGTTAAGAGCATTGCCTGCTCTTCCAAAGGTCCTGAGTTCAATTCCCAGCAACCACATGGTGGCTCACAACCATCTGTAATGAGGTCTGGTGCCCTCTTCTGGCCTACAGACATACACACAGACAGAATATTGTATACATAGTAAATAAACAAATAAATAATTGGGACAACAGCAGCAGAGAGACACTGGAAAACAGAAAAAACTTCTGAATTAAATCAGCTGGTGTATTTCAAGGATGTGTTGACCTCACAATGGAAACCAGGAGATGTGCTACGTTGGGGAAGGGGTTTTGTTCTTGTTTCCACAGGAGAAGGAAAGTTATGGATACTATCAAAATTAATAAAGGTTCGGTAAGAAAAAGACAAACCTCTTGAGAAAGAGAAATGACAGTTCATCCACAGGGGTGACAATCAGACAGGTGGGAAAAAAAAAACCTCATAAGGGATGGGGCAGGGTTCTGTTCTTGTCTTTGCAGAAAAATACTCATCTTCAAAGAGTCGAGAGACCTTGGACATCTAGATGCCTAACGATGAAAAGATAACTATCCAGAAAGAATCAACAAGCCAAGAGGAATCTGACTTATGATGCTGTATTATCTACATGGTAAAATTTGATTATCTGGACACGTATACATCTCTACTTAAAAATTAGAGCTGGCTTTGGAGTTGGAGATGGCTGTCCTTCTCTAAATCCAAGCATGTTGTTAAAAGAAAAATTCAGAGTTTCCATCTCATGTCAGGAGCCATCTGGTATGGGTAGAAGATATGGAAGAAGATAGATTACAAGGAAATCTTTTCTTTTTCTCCATGCCCATTTTGTTATATCGTATCTTTCATTGAATATATGTTTATATGAATAATGCTTGAGTTTCCACAATGAACAGTAGATTTTCCTGAAGTAATCTTTGAAGCTTCCAGGAAGAAGATGGGGCCCCGCAACAATGACTCTACCTGGTCAATATAACGTCATGATGCTGATAGCACTATTATGAGACCGGTTTTTGGGTACCAGCTATGGAAATGGTATACCTTCTTACAATGTTCTGGCCAGTGCTCCAAATAAGAACTTCAGAAAAACCCTATTGACTACTCAAGAGACCATGTGCAATTAAACAAAACAGTAATATTGAAACTTAACCATCATTTTACTTTTACAGGATCCCATAGAAAGAACATCTCTCCCATGACAGCTGGAAGCAATTCTAGAAGACGACGTCCCCTCTTCCAACAAAGTTTGTCCTCAGGGTTAGGGACACTATTTAGGGGTTGATTATTACTGGTATGGGAGTTGGAGTGGAAATTATGTAGGCCCAGAGATCTCATTAAAAAAAGAGGGAAAACTGGATGGGGAAATAGGTAGATCAGTGTGAACTTACACTAATAATAATAGTAGTGAGCAATAGAGTGAATACTTGTGAGCTATTATTTATGGACAGTTTACATTGGTATAGATTTTTGTGTATTGACACAAGTTCAAATTATATTTGTTATATTGAATATGCTCCTACTTCTGTTTACAATATTTGTACACCTATGCAAAGTTATTTTGTCAAATTATATGCATACATGTTTCTACCTCTGTTTAACATATTTGTATATTGATACAATTTTAGGATATATTTATCATCTTGCATTATACATTTCTACCTCTGATAAAGATACTTATACATATATATAAACACAAAACTGGAAACCATAACATACTTGCAGAGGACCTGGTGCAGACCGTGCATGCCCTATGCATACTACGTCAGTCTCTGTGAGTTCCTATGTCCTTTGTTCATGTTGACTTAGAGGGCCTTGTTTTCTTCTCTTCTCTTTAAGTTACCCAGTGTCAGGTATTTTGTTATAGCAGCACAAACAGACCAAGACACCTACTAACTCAGAAACTCTGCATGCAAGGCTCTGCAGCCTGTGCTTTAGCAAGGTCATTGCAATCTGGGCGACAGCTTGTGAGCCGCTGCCAGAGGCGCCTGGCAAAGTTTCCCTCTGCTCTGATCCCGTGCTGCCACCTATTGGGCAAGCTCGTCCACAGGCTGCCAGGCGAATGAAGCCTGGGCAAAGGGGAAACAAAGTTCCTTGATTTTTCTCTTCTAAACAAGTTTACAAATCAAAATAAAAAGAAAGTTTATGAGTCTTTGTATGCAAACACTAATTTTACATTGCTGTAAGGAATATATTTAGAGTTTCTTTTACATTTGTTGGCTTACTCTCTCTCTCTCTCTCTCTCTCTCTCTGTATGTGTGTGTGTGTGTGTGTGTGTGTGTGTGTGTAGACAGCTTGCTGGAATCCGTTCTCTCCTTCTATCATGTGGGTCGCAGGAATCAACTCAGGTCATCAGACAGATTGAGCAGACAAGATAAAGATTTTGAATTAACAACATCTCAGTGAATCTTAGAAGTTTGTTATATCCCAAATTAGTCATTCCTTGTTTTATACGTTTAAGCTATTTCCAATTTTCTGTAGTCATAACTAGTAACATAGTAAATACTTCTGCATGATAGACTGGAGGTAGTTATTTCTTTGACATTATAATCTTCGAACTAAAATTACTTTATTTCTTAAAGGTTTATTTGTTTTTATGTGTATGGGTGTTTTGCCTCTATGTGTGTGTGTCAATGTGCCATGTGCATGCAGTGTCTGCCAAGGCCAGAAGATGGCGTCAGAGCCCATGGAAATAGAGTTACAGAGAGTTGTGAGCTGCCTTCTGGGTGCTGGGATTTGAACCCAGGTCCTCCTCAAGAGCATCCAGTGCTCTTAACACTGAGGCATCTCACCAGCCCTAAAATTTCTTTTTGAATTTTGTTTAATTTCCTTATTTTAAAATGTGGCAGGGTCGGGTGGTGGTGGTGCACGCCTTTAATCCCAGCAGTCGGGAGGCAGAGGCAGGTGGGTCTCTGAGTTTGAAGCCAGTCTGGTCTACAAGAGCTAGTTCCAGGACAGGCTCCAAAGCTACAGAAAAACTCTGTCTCAAAAAACCAAAAAAAAAAAAAAAAAAAAAAAGGGGGGGGGGCAGAATCCAGCTATGATGGCTCATTCCTTTAATCCCAGCACTCAGGAGGCAGAGGCAGGAAGTTTGCTGTGACTTTGAAGCCAGCATGGTCTACATAGTGAGTTCCAAGACAGCCAGGGCTATATAGTGAGAGACCCTGTCAGAGCTATATAGTGAGAGACCCTGTCTCAAAAAAAAAAAAAAAAAAAAAAACCGACAGGGTCTCACTATGCTACCCAGGCTCAGAGTGGTCCTTCTTGAGCCTTGAGCCTTGTGAGTAGCTGGATTTACAAGCATGTATTGGCCATGCTTAATGCATATAACACCAGCATTTTTATTTTGTCTAAGGTTTTTTTTATATCGTTTTGTTTTTATTTGGTTTAGACCGTCTCTGTAGGCTCACCTCGAATTCGTTATGCAGCTGTCTTAGTCAGGTTTCTACTGCTGTGACAAAACTCCAGGACCAAGAAGCGAGTTGGGGAGGAGAGGGTTTATTTGGCTTTGATGATGAACAGCCTCTTGGGAGGCAGAGGCAGGCGGATCTCTGTGAGTTCGAGGCCAGCCTGGTCTACAGAGCTAGTTCCAGGACAGCTAGGTCTGTTACACAGAGAAATCCGATCTAAAAAAAAGAAAGAAAGAAAGAAAGAAAGAAAGAAAGAAAGAAAGAAAGAAAGAAAGAAAGAAAGAAAGAAAGAAAGAAAGAAAGAAAATGATCCAAATGCACTCACAAAGGCCTTGGTAGAGTGTGAGAACTGTTCCTCTGCAGCTGCCAGCAAGTGTCCCATGACATATTGTCGAGGGATTCACTAAAGGTCTTAGCTTCTGTGCACCTTAGGGACACCCTTCCTTAGTCTCTCCTCCCTGCTGGAAGTCAGAAAGTCCTTTTTTGTTTCACTTGCAGAGAGTTCCCATATGATCTAGGGTTCATCCACCCAACATCCCAAAGTCAGGCTGACTCAAACGTGAGCAATGGAAGGAAGCAGGAAACGCGGGGCAAGGATAGCATCGGCCCCCACCACTCCCACTCAGAGCTCCATGAAGTGGGACCTCGGCATCACAGGTGAGAGCCATGTCTGTGTCCACATTAAGTAATGTGGCTGGCATTAGTTACCTACTAGCTGATGGAGTTTCCTCATGTGTGGATGTGCGGTTAGAGCATCCCTGACAGCTGAGTATTCAGCCCTTCAGCCTAGCATCGTGGCCCTACCAGACATCTCTGAACTATTTATATTTTTTCATAAGTCCACCTCTGCCTGTGTGTTTGCTCCTCCTAATGTTGCTATGTGATAAATTTGGTGGACTGTGGAAATTAAACTAAGTTTTCTCAGCATTAGTAGAACAGACATTTGGGACCCAGACAATTTCTTGGGTGGGGCTGTCCTGTATCCTGTGAGATCTTTAGCAGCATCCCTAGACACCAGCAGCATTCCCAACCCCAAGTTATGAAAACCAAAAATAATGTGTCCTGAGGCTAAAATCTCCCCAAGCTGAGACCCGACCAGCTTAAAATGAGCAAGTCTTGGGGCATGTCCAAAAATATTAGGGCACCTCATGAAATAGTGGCTAGAGATGGGTGAGCTGGGGAATGTCTGGCATTACTTGCCCACTTACTTAATTTTAAGGGCTCTCCACATGTCCTCTGTTTTGTTTTATTTTTTGAGACAGGGTCTCCTATGTCCTGGCACTCACTATGTAGACCAGGCTGGCCTGGAAATCGCAGAGATCTTTCAAGCATGAGCCTCCATTCTGATCATCACAGGTTCTTCTTGTAGGACCTACTTTGTGCTTGTTTATAGCATGATGACATCATGTTAGTTTAACTGCGTATGTGGATGCTCAGAGCCCTAAGAGAATATCAAAAAAAAAAAAAAAAAAGGAAAAAGCCTTTTAGGACCTGGTCTCAGATGCGACATGTCATCATTTCTGCCATAATCACAAGATCCAGAGAGGGGACATGGACTCTACTTCTCAGAAGGAAGAATATCAGAGTTACATTCTTTTTTAAAAAAAAAAAAAGATTTATTTATTATGTATACAGTGTTCTGCCTGTGTGCATACCTGCACCCCAGAAGAGGGCACCAGATTTCATTACGGATGGTTGTGAGCCACCATGTGGTTGCTGGGAATTGAACTCAGGACCTCCGGAAGAACAGTTCATATTCTTAACCACTGAGCCATCTCTCCAGCCCCCTCAGAGTTACATTCTAAGACTATATGCAATAAGATGTAATAAGACACTTTTGAGGATCCAACCTGCCACAGTCACCAGCGTCACTATGTATCATGGAAATGCAAATTAACACCACTAGATACCACTACAAACCCACAAGAATACCCAAATATAAAACGTGGGTCAAAACTATTCTACAATGCAGATGAGACTGCGTGTTGGTACAATCACCCCAGGAAAATCGGTTGTACCTATAGGGCCAGAACTCATGCCTACTCTACCACTCAACACTCTCCTAGGTTTCCTCCCGAGGGACAAGAACAAGCATGCACACCAAAAGACACACAGGAGAATGTCCACAGAGTCTTATTTAGGATAATTAAAAACTGGATGACAAAAATGTCTGTTAAGGGACCATCTTGGAAGGGGCTGAAAGATTTGAAGAGCCAGAAGTCAAGGAGGACCAAAGCAAGGCAGTGTGCTTTGGACCACGACAGGACTGCTGTGCTCACGAACACACAGCATCTGTGGTTGCCTGCACAAACCTGTGAATAGCAGGCCAGCTAGCATTCTAGCATGGAGTAGAAAGGGGTTCGGGAGCTCCTACCTCTAACTGACAAGCTATGGGCTTCTGGGAGAGGAAACGTCAGTTGTCTTTAAGGATGTAACCCCTGGTAGGTGGGCCACAATCCAGTAAATGAGTGACTGGCTCCACGCCTATGGATATATGGGTAGCACAAATTGGACTAAATGAGTTACTTTTTAGGGGGAAATGAAGTTAGAAGGGCTGGCAGAGTGAAACCAGGCAGACTTAGGGAAATAGCAGAGGTGTGGTATGATCAAAATATATTGTATGTGCCGGGCAATAGCATCACATGCCTTTAATCCCAACACTCAGGAGACAGAGTCAGGCAGATCTACAAGTCTGAGGCCAGTGTGATCCACAGAGCAAGTTCCAGGACAGCCAGTGCTACATAGAGAAAACCTGTCTCAAAAAAAAAAAAATACATTGTATGTACCAAAAAAATTCTCAAAGAATTAGTAAAAAAAATATTTTAAATAGCTGTCAATAAGAAAATGAAATTAGGAGCTGGAGAAAGGCTCAGAGGTTAAGAGTGCTTGGTTACTCTTCTAGAGGACACAGGTTCACTTCCCAGCACCCACATGGCAGGTCACAAGTGTCTGTAACTCCAGAAGATCCAACAACCTCATACAGACACTCATGCAGGCAAAACACCAATGCACATAAAATAAAAATAAACCATCTAGAAAACAAAACAATAAGCTAACTGTGATCTAGTCATCCACTTGCAGGCTAAACTTTAACATAAAACAATTGTTTACACACCCAAAAGGAAAAAGGCAATAGATATCACATTCAACAGAGGAAGCCAGACACATATGGTGTAATTCCATGTGTGTAATATCAAAAACAGGAAGCTAATCAGAAGCAATAGAAATCAGAGGATGTGGTGACTTCTAATGGGAGCAGGAAGTGGCTACTGTCAGAAAGGGGCAGAAAGAACTTCTGGAAGGTTGGAACTAATCTCTATTCGATCTGGAAGGTGAGTAAAGTCCTGTGCATAATGCAGGGGTGCACTTTGAAGTACTTAACTCCATTCCTCGGGAAGAAATAAACCTAAGCTGGTGTCCCTGTTTAGAGTAACACATGGGTTCTGCCAGCTACAATGAAAATTCTTCACCTGAGAAAGACTGTGACCCTTGCCAGGGGAAGGCACAGGCTCACACGATATCCATGGTGCTTCTGTGTGACCAGTCCCTCTGCCAGTTAGTCCTACTGAAAACCATCGCCACTCGGGATATGACCAGGATGTTCCTGAAAGAGGTAAGCACACAATTGAACACTGCAAGCATAAAACATATTTATTTAATTAGAAGCCAGGGCTCAGAGAGACGGTTTAATTATCAAGAGCTCATACTGTTCCAGCAGAGGACCCAAGTTTGGTTCCCAGTAAACACCCAAACACATAAAATGAAATAATTTTTACGAAACATTTGAGTGGTTGGAGAGATGGCTCAGTGGTTAAGAGCACTGGCTGGTCGTCCAGAGGTCTTTAGTTCAATTTCCAGCATCCATATGGGGGTTCACAACTGCCTTTAACTGTAGTCCCATGGGATCTGATGCCCTCTTCTGATGTGCACATATACATGCGTACAAAACACGCATATGTATACATAAATCTTTTTAAAAGAAAAGAAACATCTGGATTTTTTTATTTTAAAAAAGAAACAGCCATAGACCCCTACACCTTGAGCACCAAGATTTTAGAGAACACTGTTGTTAAATATTGGACTGATTCAGGATGAATGTATGCTAAAGGTTCTTCACTCTGTTTCAAAACTATAAAAATTATACTGCTCCAGAAGATACTCAGAAAAGTATTTTTAAAACAAAAGAAAACAAAACAGTAACTGGCCTAATGGTTCATGTCTTTAATTCCAGCATACAGCGGGCAGGGGCAGGCAGATCCCTGTGACATGAGGCCTGCTTGATCTACATAGTGAGTTCCAGAAAAGCCAGGGCTAGAGAGACTCCATCTCAATAAAATAAAATAAAATTTAAATATAACAAAAACCAAGAACTAGAACCAAAGAGAAAATTCCTGGTTATAATGAGACACTTATTGCTTGGGACCATAGAGAGTCGGATCCAACAGTGTTAGTGATCTAAAATTTCAGACACATGGGACAACTTCAATGGAGTAATAAGAAGCAGGCCCTTCACAAAGCGGGAACTGAGACAATGACCTTCTCCGCTACCTGTTAAATTCACAATGAACGGGTTGAAAGATTCCTCACCTACCTAGAAACCAGCTTCTCACCCAAAGGACAGAGAAAGGCAGAAATGTTGGCAGAGTGGCCACCAGGAATACTCTCCATGTGAGCTCCTGGTCCCAAATGCTGATGTCCCCTGAGCCACTGCATTTATCCCTGAGCAAAATAAGATGAAGCCATCACATAGCCACTTTCCAGGGAGTGAGGAAAAGAGGAAGGGAAGGAAGAAAGGGAGGAGGGAGGGTGGGAGGGAGAAGGGGGAGGAAGAAAGTGGGCAAGCTTCCATGTTGGATGAACGCTCAACGACATTACGAAGGCCGCAGTGAAGCTGAGCACCACAAAAAGACAGCAAACCCGGCATGTGTAGGTACTTGTGTAAAAGAAATTTGCTCTACAAAGCAAGTTCAAGGTTCAAGGCCAGTCAGAACTATTGCACAGAGAAACCCTGTCTTGAAAAAAGAAAAAAACAAGAATGATAGAACAATCTGAAAAAGATTTTAAAATAAGTACATTAAAAATTAACAAATCAAGCAGGTTGTTATGGTTTAAGAATAGGAGAAACACTGGATTATTTAAAATTATTTATTTTTATTTTATGTATGTGTTTTGAATACATATATATCTGTGTGTACCAGGAGTATGCCTGGTGCCCACAGAGGTCAGAAGAGGGGGTTGGCTCCCTGGAACTGGAGTGAAAAATGGTTGTGAGCACCATGTGGGAACTGGGAATTGAACCCTGGTCCTCTGGAAGAGCAGTCAGTGCGCTGAACCACAGAGCCATCTCTCCAGCCCCTAGACACTTCTTTCAATCTATAGTTGCTCATAGCCTTTATCAGATGGCTGTAAGTGCTGGATTCTGGCAACACAGTCTCCTTCCTTTGTCCCTTTGGCCATAAGGCTGTCAGCAGTTTCCTGCTTACTTAATTTCTGGGACGGTACACCATCCAAGTTTGTCTAGCACCTGTATAATAATCTGTCTAAATTTACACTTGTTATCTAGGTGTGATGACACATGCATTTAATCCCAGCACTCAAGAGGCAGAAGTCACAATTGTCTGTAATTCCAGTTCCAGGGGACCCAACCATCATGGCAAAGCACTGATGCACATAAAATAAAAATTAATTAATTAATCAAAAAAAGAAAAGTGAGCAGTGGTGGCTCATGCCTTCAATTCCAGCACTCAGGAGGCAGAGGCACGTGGATCGCTGTGCATCTGAGGCCAGCCTGGTCTACAAAGTGAGTTCAAGACCAGCCAGAGCTGTTACACAAAGAAACCTTACCTCAAAAAAAAAAAAAAAAAGAAAAGAAAAGAAAAAGAAATCAAAGAAGTGCCTCTGTGTTAAATATGCATAGGCTTTTTCTTATCATTAGTTCCAAAGCAATATAGCATAGTGATGATTTACATAGCATTTATGTTGCATTAAGTGTTCTGAGTAATATAGAGATGGCATGAAGTATGTAAGAATATAAGAATCTGTAGAGACGGTAGCTTGGTTGTAGCATACTTGTCTATCAGGCATAAAGGCCTGAGTCTAACGTCCAGCACCACATAAACCAGGTATATTAATATCAGCCTGGAATCCTAGTACTAGAGGCAAGAGGATCAGAAGTTCAAGGCTACATATGAAGTTCGAGGCCAGCCATGAAAATATGAGACCCTCGCTCTAACAAACTGGAGAGATGGCTCAGCAGTTAGGAGTACTTGCTGCCCTTGCAGAGGACCTGACTGGGTTTGGTCCCCAGCATACACATGGTGACTAACAACCATCTGTTACTCCGGTTCCAGGAGATCTGATGCCCTCTGCTGACCTCCCTGGGTACCAGGCAGGCACATGGTACACACACAAACACACAGGCAAACACATAAAATAATAAATAAATATTAAAATATAGTAAATAAAGTATACAGGAAAATGTGACACATAAAATAATAAATAAAATTTAAAATATAGGTAACTACAATAAACTATACAGAAAAATGTGAATAGTGTCTTTACAAATACAGTCCCTAGGGACTGGAGAGATGGTTCGGCAGTTAAGAGCACTGGCTGCTCTTTCAGAGGATCCAGGTTCAATTCCTGCACCCATCTGGCAGCTCACAACTGTCTGTAACTCCTCTTCCCAAGGATCTGACACCTTCACACAGACACACATGCAGGTGAAACACCAATGCACATAAAGTACAAATAAATTATTTTCCAAAAACCACAAATACAGCCAGGCAGTGGCGGTGCACGCCTTTAATCCCAGCACTCAAGAGGCAGAGGCAGGCGGATCTCTGTGAGTTCGAGGCCAACCTGGTCTACAAGAGCTAGGTCCAGGACAGGCTCCAAAGCTACAGAGAAACCCTGTCTCGAAAAACCATAAAAACAACAGCAACAACAACAAAAACACAAATACAGTCCCATTTTCCATATAGAACTTGTGGTGATTTGAATGAGAAATGTTCCCCATAGTCTAGGCATTTGAATGCTCAGTCCCCAGTTGGTGGCATTGTTTGGGAAAGCTTAGGAAATTGGCCTTATTAATGCAGAAGTTGTGACACTGAAGGTGGATTTTGAGAACTTAAAGATTTCAGCCAGAAATCCTGACTCACAAGGTGGATGGATAGATAGATAGATGATAGATAGATAGATAGATAGATAGATAGATAGATAGATAGATAGATAGATAGATGATAGATAGATAGATAGATAGATGATAGATAGATAGATAGATAGATAGATAGATAGATAGATAGATAGATAGATAGATAGATAGATAGAGATAGATAGGTTTCATGCTTCCGGTTGAAGATGTGAGCTGTCAGCTTCACCATGCCTGCTGCTTACTGCCATGTCTTGCTACCACGACAGACTCTAATCGCTGGAATCAGAAGCTTGAATGAATTCTTTCTCTGTAAGTTGCTTTGGTAATGGTGTTTTATTGCAGCAATAAAAAACGAACTCATGCAGGACTCAAGCATCAATAAATTTTGATATTCAAGTAGTCCCTGAAACCAATCCCCCATGGTTCCTGAAGAAAAACTGTAATAACACACTAATGTCCTATGAGGGTATTAAACTTACGAACACATGGCTATGGAGGCATATAGAGAAATGGCTTAGCAGTTAAGAGCACTGCCTGCTCTTCCAAAGGTCCGGAGTTCAATTCCTAGCAACCACATGGTGGATCACAACCATCTGTAATGAGGTCTGGTGTCCTCTTGAGGAAGAGACCTAATCAGTCATCCTCATCAACTTAGACCATGAAACCCAATATGGACAAGTTCAACAGAAGCGCCGTATACAGGCTGCCCACGCATGCTTCAGCATTGTCAGGGCATAGATTTCATTCATTTTATAGAGCCATATAGTTCGGAGAAGGGGCTAGAAATAGAGTACTGCAGGGTCCTTGAATTGTCTGAGAAGTAGGCAAGCATGCTAGGCAACATTAGACTTGGGGAAATCAAAGGTGCACATTGTACTCTCTACTACCGCTACAAAGCAGCTCTCAGTCCCGGATGCATGCCGAAGAGACATGTGTGAACATTTGCACCAAAGGGGAAATGCAAGAACACTCCTAGCAGCTGTATTGGAGACAGCGCCAGAGGTCGATAACCTGCGATGTGCTCAAGAAATGGAAGCCAGCCAAGCCAAGGTCTTCCAGAGCACCTCCGCAGCTGGTAAAACTGGACAGTTGTCCCGTCCCCCAACCCCCCAGTACTGCCTCGGGAATGAATAGACTTGCTTCACTCCATTTAGGATTAAAGGATTAAAAGTTCCAGAAGAATGAGTCACCCTCTCGTACTTTAGGCAACACGCTGGTACCTTGGCCCTATTGCAGAGATTAGAGGAAGAATCTACCAGATGGCGTCTTCAGGGGCCTCTTTGGTTTCTGTAGTGGGAGTTCTGCCAGATTCTGGATTTATCATTCCACTGAGATTGCACACACCCTGGGAACTGCCCAGGAGCAATCATGCTCGTTCTTAGGAAGGATGAATGAACGAATGGGAAATCATAACCCCCTCCCACAAAGATCCACCATTTCAGGATGGTCTTTCTCATGTACGTATGTCCAAGAACTCTGTTGTCTAAAGTGATGTGATTTCCCCTAGCAACATAAAATAGACTTATGTTTCTCAACATCTCCCTGGTTTCCACATCTAGCTCCAAGATAAAGATCTGTTTGAATACGATCTGTTCTCCTAATTCCATAGCAATGCTGTAATCTAAGGTTCACACAGCAAATTTATATCCATCTTTATCTATATCAGTGACAGGGAGCCAAAAAGATGGAAAAGGTTTTTAAACACACAAGCATATATATTTGGGGTGGGGGGGATGAGGCTCAGATAGAGCCTTTATTTTTGTAGCTTGCTATCCATCATCCAATCCTAAATTGTGGTAATTTGCAGAGGTGGGGTGTCAAAGAAACTAATCTCTGAAGGCCTGTGCCCTCTGTGGTCCTGTCTGCTCAAACACCTAGTAGTTTTCCCTTTCAAGCAGCAGGACTCCCTGACTTCTAGCCCTATCCTCGGTGTATTTTGCATCAATTAGAGACAAGCTTCTGCTTTTCACTTGGCCTTCCTGCTCTTGAATTGCTGGTCTACTGGATAAACCCAGTGACTCCACGGGGTTAATGGCCTGTCTGAACCCCGCAGCTCCTCATCATCCCAGAAGGAGCAACAGGCTGCTCAGGTTCTCACAAGCTGTCCTGGTGCTATCAACACGAGGCAGCTGAAGTTCTCAGAATGGGTATGGGACTCCCCTGAGGAGTTGGCACCAAGGCTGAAATCCCACTCCCTGCTCCCCACCCTCACACGCAGACACATTAAACTCCTCGTCCCAGGCGTCCTATAGAAAGGCAGAGGACCACCAGGAGATTTTTAAAAATTGCATTAAGAAGGGAATGCAGGCTAAAAACAAGCACTCATGTTTCACCTACTAGACTAGAAAAATAGGACATTCCAGCCAGGCTTAAAGCTATCGGGTACTTTCATTACTGCAAGAAGTATGTATTGGCATGACCACTATATATTGGATGAGCAACTTGACAGTTGATATACGACTTTGGAATGTACATATTATATGACTGAAAGTGTCTGCCCTAGAAAACCACTCTGGCACAGAGAGGTGAGATGTGTTCCACTGAAGCATTGGGGAGAACAAGGAGAACCTAGAAATACCCCGAAAGGTCACTAGTAGGAAAACAGCAAAATGTACGGTTCTCACTTGATACTTAAGATAGAAGAAGTGTGTTTCAAGTCCCTATTTTTTGTAACCTAATCTCCAAATGGATATCTCATGATTTATGTAATATTCTGTTCAAAATTAGATGAGATGGTTATGTGGGAAAAAGCAATGAGTGAAAAAAAGTGAATCTTATGGCAATCGGGGATCATAGGTGCAAAAATAAACACAGGCATTTGCTTTTGGTATGGAAAGATTGACTCCAAATTCATACATGCGGGCAAGGAGAGGTAGGAAGAAGAAGGTCCTAGATCAGGTTACTGTCAAAGAGGATTCTATTTATAACATACTTATTTCATAAAGAGAATGTGTTCGTATTATAGTCTTACAACTACGAATTAATCTAAAAATAATGTGTGCTGCTCTGGAAACAGGAAAATCCTCATTTGTATGATGTATGATAACGATTTGCCTTTTTATTTAATGTTGTAAGAGAGTAATAGCTCGCTGGTCTAATACTAATACAGCTCAGGCTGCTCTCAAATTCACAATCCTCCTGCCTCAGCCTCCCAAGTGCTGATATTTCAGGTGTGTACTAATACTTCAGCTAGACCTGCTTTTGACTCTTCACAGGAACACAGACTGGGTGGCCCCAGAAACTTCTAGAATTACTTTTCTGGAAGTCTAGCAAGTTAAATAAGTGAGCACAGTGGAAAATCTTTCCTGAAGCTCATAAAGTCAAATTCCAACAGGAAACTCCAGGTGCACTTGAAATCTTTTGTCTAAAAAAAATAAGTAACCTGATAGTGGTCCCTGGATTACCTATTTATATTAACTGCACAAGAACTAACTCTAAAACGTAATAGAACAAAACGATGCAGTTTTCTCAGTTTCTGTGACTCAAGTATCAGGATCTCGCCCTGCAGGGTCACCATCAGAGTATTGGAAGGGCTATGGTCTCATCCAAAGGCACCACGGGGGAAGGAAGGTTCCGAGTTCACTCATGTAGCTGTTGGCTGGATATTGTTTCTCAGAAGCCATTGGTTCCCCCGAGAGCTTCAGTTTCTCATGGACTGATGAGCACAGCTGGCTGTCCTCAGCATGGACATCTCCATAAACTAGGCGGCGGCAACAGGACAGCTAGCCCCACTCAAGACAAGCAAGCAAGAGACAACTCATGAACCAGACAGAAGTCCTCGGATTTTGTAATCTAATCTCAGAAGGGATGTCTCATGACTTTTATCATCCTGGGTTCATTAGAGTCAAGTCATTAATGTCATTCACACCCAAGGCCTTACAGGGATCACCACAATCCAGTCCAGAACTTCCTGCCACAGCCTCATGGGAATGCTGCCCTCTGCTTATGCCATTAAAATGGAGCCTGTGGGGTGGGAAGAAGGAAATGCCCTATGAATACAGGAAATATTAGCACCCAACAGCACCTGAAAAGGAATTCCGGGTGCTGTTAGAATACTAGCCCATTCCCTTGTGAGCTGATCCCTGCCTCTTCAGAAACAGCACAGGCTGGGAAGAAAATCATGCGGCGCCAAACATTCTAGTTAATGGGAATGGCTAGATCCAGTGTTGAGGATTAATTCGCAAAAAGCTACACCTCCACTGTCATCCTGAGCAACTGGTATGATTTTCTTTTCTAACTAGTCACGGATTTGGAGATGGTGACAAATTATATCATAACAACATGTACACTCAGATGATAGGACATCTCTTGGGTATATTCCCAGTGTTATTACTGGATCTTAGGGTAAGTTGATCCCAAATTTCCTGAGAAATCCCCACACTGATTTCCAAAGTGGTTGCACAAGTTTGCATTCCCACCAGCAATGGATGAGTGTGCCCCTTCCTCCACAACCTCTCCAGCAAAGGCTATCATTGGTGGTTTTGATTTTAGCCATTCTGACAGGTGTAAGATGGTCTCTCAAAGTTGTTTTAATTCGCATTTCCCTTATTGCTAAGGAGGTTGAACATGACCTTAAGTGTCTTTTGGCCATTTGAATTTCTTCTGTTGAGAATTCTCTGTTCAGTTCAGTGCCCCATTTTATAATTGGGTTAATTAGCATTTTAAAGTCTAGTTTTTTGAGTTCTTTATATATTTTGGAGATCAGACCTTTGTCTGTTGCAGGGTTAGTGAAGATCTTCTCCCAGTCAGTGGGTTGCCTTTTTGTCTTAGTGACAGTGTCCTTTGCCTTACAGAAGCTTCTCAGTTTCAGGAGGTCCATTTATTCAATGTTGTCCTTAATGTCTGTGCTGCTGGGGTTATACGTAGGAAGTGATCTCCTGTGCCCATGTGTTGTAGAGTACTTCCCACTTTTTCTATTTGTTCAACTATGTTCATAGCAGCATTGTTTGTAATAGCCAGAACCTGGAAAAAACCTAGATGCCCTTCAATGGAAGAATGGATGAAGAAAGTGTGGAATATATACATATTAGAGTACTACTCAGTAGTAAAAAACAATGTCATCGTGAATTTTGCATGCAAATGGATGGAAATAGAAAACACTATCCTGAGTGAGGTATCCCAGACCCAAAAAGATGAACATGGGATGTACTCACTCATAATTAATTTCTAGCCATAAATAAAGGACATTGAGCATATAATTTGTGATCCTAGAGAAGCTAAATAAGAAGGTGAACCCAAAGAAAAACATATAGTCATCCGCCTGGATAGGGTAAGTAGACAAGATTGCCGGGCAAAAACTGGGAATGTGGGGGGGGGAATGGGGCTAAGGGGAAATGGGGTGAGAAACGTGAGAAGGGGAGGATGGGGGGAGCTTGGGGGAATAGGATGGTTGGGATATAGGAAGGGTGGATACGGGAGCAGAGAAATATATATCCTAATTAAGGGAGCCATCTTAGGGTTGGCAAGAGACTTGACTCTAGAGGGGCTCACAGGTGTCCAGGGAGATGTCCCCAGCTAGTACCTTGGGCAACTGAGGAAAGGGAACCTGAAATGACCCTATCCTATAGCCATACTGATGAATATCTTGCATATCACCATAGAAACTTCATCTGGCGATGGATCGAGATAGAGACAGAGACCCAATTTGGAGCAACGGTCTGAGCTCTTAAGGTCCAAATGAGGAGCAGAAAGAAGGAGAACATGAGCAAGGAAGTCAGGACCACGAGGGGTGCACCCACCCACTGTGACAGTGGAACTGATCTATTGGGAGCTCACCAAGGCCAGCTGGTCTGGGACTGAATAAGCATGGGTTGAAACTGGACTCTCTGAGCATGGCGGACAATGAAGGCTGATGAGAAGTCAAGGACAATGGCACTAGGTTTCGATCCTAATACATGAACTGGCTTTGTGGGAACCTAGCCTGTTTGGATGCTCACCTTCCTGGACCTAGATAGAAGTGGGAGGAACTTGGACTTCCCGCAGGGCAGAGAATTTGGACTGCTCTTCAGTATCGAGAGGGAGGGGGAATGGAGTGGGGGGGAGGAGGAGAAGAGTGGGGAGAGAGGGAGGGGAGTGGGGGAAGGGGGCGATGTGTGGGAGGAGGGGGAGGGAAATGGGAAACGGGGAGGAGGCGGAAATTTTAAGTAAAAAGGAATAAAATAAAGAAAAAAAACATGTACACTCTTTTACACGATCCCGTGTGACCCAGTGAGCACCCGTGTGAAAGGAAAAGCCCTCCAGGGCAGCATCCCCACTGACAGATTCAAAAAGCTTTGTACTATCTGTGCCTAATCAAACGCTATGCTTGCCCGTGGGCAGATCATTCACAATGCTTCAGCAATCAACTTTTAACCCTTTCTTCCCATTACAAATAAAATATTTGAGCATTTCGAAATATTAATCACCACCTAGAGGTCCTTTTCATTTTAAAGTATGTGTCATATTAGTGGGACAGGAAAGCAATTTGGTAAGTTGTAATAAACGCGTATTTCAAGTATTATTTAACCATTGTCATTGTCTGTGTAGAGAACATTCTCATTAATCCAAGTGGAAACTGTAGCTTAAGCAAAAATTTCCTATTATCTCCTTACTTGGCCCCCAGCCCCCTGATATCCTCCTTTTTGAGTGGAAGAGGGAGTTATTGTGAGGTTTTGTTGTAACAGGGTTTTACTCTGTACCCCAGGGCTAAATTTCATTGTGTGGCCCAAATTGATCTTTACTAAGTCACTGCAATTCTCTTGCCTCAGGCTTCTAAACTCCGGGTTGGTTATAGGTGCACCCCACTGCCATGACTTGCCCCTGGTGATCTCTAATTCATTTTGTGTCTCTGCCTCATAAAACTAAATAATATTTGTCCTTCCTCACACCTGGCTTGTTTCACTTGGCAGGACATTTCAAGGTTAATTTACATTGAACAATATGTCAGAATTTCGTTATTAATAATATTACAGAACATGGAAAGATCCCATCTTTCGATCCATCCATTTGCCCATCATTTGATTTTTTTCAGCTGTGAGTATTGTTGCCATCAACGCTGGCATACAAGTACCTATTTGGGCCCTGGCTTCAATTCTCTAGGCTATCTACGTACTAGTAGAATCACTGGGTCATATGGCAATTCTATGTTTAACTTCCTAGAGCCCTGGAACTGTCTTCCCCAGCAGCTGTACCGTTCTACATTCCTATCACCAAAGCCCGGGGGGTTCCAATTTCTCCGTGTCCTTCCAAACACTTGTTATCTCCCAGGCTTGGATGATGGCCATCCTGGAAAGTATGAAGGAGGCTCTCACTGTGGTTTCAATTTGCATTTTCTTAATGACTAATGATGTTGAGCATCTTTCCCCATGCGTCTGTTGGCCATTTGCATATCGCCTTCCAAAAATGACTAAGTCTTTGCCCGTGTTTAAATTGGGTTGTTGACTTGCTTATCATTGAGTTCTTAACTTTCTTTTTTTCCTTTTCTACTGAAGAAAATTTTTTTCCAGACAGTAAATCCTGACAACAGTTCCCCTCCCCCAACTCCTTCCAAATCATGGAAGATGGGAAGGATCTAGGAGTCTCTATTTTGTATGTTAATTCTCATCAGATCTATGATTTGCAAATACTTTTCTCATTTTGTGAGGTGTCATTTCTCTCTCTCTGATAGAGTCTGGCTGACCTCGAATCTCAGTGTAACAGAATGACCTTGAACTTCTGAACTTCTTGCCTACACTTACCCAGTTTCTGTGATGATGAGGATTGAACCCAGGACTTTGTGCATGTGAGGCGAGCATTCTACTAACTCAGCCTTTCTGTCTCTTGATAGTGTCCTTTCCGTCTCTTGATAGTGTCCTTTTCTCAATACGTTTGAATTTTTATTCAGTCCGGTTCACCTATTTCTTCTTTTGTTTCCTGATTTTTGTGCCACATTTAGACAAATAGGTGACCTAATGAAACACAATAAAAAAATCACATTTAGCCACACAGGATAAACACTAATGAAGCTCCTGTTTCAGTATATGTAATATGTGAACCATAGAATGTATTTTCACAGGGGCTGGAGAGATGACTCAGTGGTTAAGAGCATTGCCTGCTCTTCCAAAGGTCCTGAGTTCAATTCCCAGCAACCACATGGTGGCTCACAACCATCTGTAATGAGGTCTGGTGCCCTCTTCTGGCCTGCAGGCATACACACAGACAGAATATTGTATACATAATAAATAAGTAAATATTTTTTAAAAAAGAACGTATTTTCACAATAACTGCAACTGTTTGGCCAAGCCATAGTCAAAAGTGTGTGAAATTTGTTGATGGAGAGCAATTCTGTACCACACACTTGAATATTCTCCATCTCCCCTCTATTTAAACATAAAAGCTTGTATTGACAGGAGCTAATTCCCTTTTGAGGCATCCTCCTAACATTCCAATAAAAATTGCAAACTGATCAGAAGCACCTGAATCTCTTCCAAAAGCCTGCGGTAACAGAAACAATAAATTATTTATGTATGCCGCCACGAGAAAGAGCACCGTTGTGAACCAGGAATGTTGAAGCACTCTTAAAGAAAAATTACAAGACAAGATCACATCCAAGTACCACATGTGCAAGACAGGAAGAAGGCAGGGCTGGTAAGTCTGAAAGCAATGGCTGTGAGGAACATAGTGGAATCATGGGCAATCTTCTAGACAGCTAATTTGAAGACTACATGCAAATTTCTGTCTTCATTTCTGTCTGTCTGTCTGTCTGAGCAGTGGACAGCAAAAAGAGTTAGGCTCTGCCTAAAACTTCGCCAGGAGCAGACAGTCCACACGAGCTCTCAGCATTGTCCACAATCCCGACAGCACCCACAGTCACAAGAGCAAGAGCTCGTAAACACCAGTGGGAGCACACGGGTGAAAATGGAGGAAGATCTGAAGACATGGAGGGCCATTCGGCAGGCACCGAGCTCAATGAACACAAGAAACCCCAGCATTGCCACAGATGCTCAAGGGAGGATAGCTTTGCCTGTTTTCTCCTTTGCAGCCCACCACGAGGAGCCCGCCCCAGCTCAAGGCTGACATGATGAGAGAGGGCTTGGTGTGGGATTCCCCTCTGTATGCTGTGAATATATTTTATTACCATTGGTTAATAAAGAAGCTGCCTTGGCCTGTGGCAGGGCAGAATATAGTCAGGCTGGAAGAGCTATAGAGAGAGAGTAAGTAGAGTCAGAGAGACACCATGTAGCTGCCAAAGGAGACAGATGCAGGAGCCTTACCGATAATCCATAGCCTCATGGCAAAACATTGGTTAAGAGAATGGGTTCATTTAAGTTGTAAGAGCTAACTAGGAATACGCCTAAGCCGTTGGCCAAACAGTATTGTAATTAATATAGTTTTGGGTGGTTATTCGGGTCTGGGCGTCGGGGAAACGAATGAGCGGTCTCAGAGTACAAGGGCTTTCTCCCCAGCACGGGAAAACAGCTAAAGTGGATAGGATAGCACATGCTTCTTGTCACAACCCTTGGAGGCTGTGGCCGGCAAACTGCACATGTGAGAGGAGCCTACACGACACAGTAAGCTCCAGGCCAGCTTGCTCTACAGACTGAGACCTTGTCTCAAAAACGACAACAAAATGTAAGTCAAAGATGAAAAGAAGGCATGGAATCTTTAGCCGTAACTAGGCCCCAATTCTATCTCAGTGGCAAGCAGTCTGCTGCTTCCTCTGCCTTCCCTCATACAGGAGGGGAACCAGATGGCATGCAGTGTAACTGACAGCCTGTGGCGATGGTGAGACATAAATATTGAGGCCCGGAGAAGGCAAGAGTGCCAGGGAGCATAGCTGGGCATGGTGGCAGTTTTTTTAGTCAGGGTTCCTACTGCTGCGCTGAAACACCATGACCAGAAGGAACCTGGGAAGGAAACAATTGATTCAGCTTGCACCTCCATAATCACTGCTCTTCACGGAAAGAAGTCAGAACAGGAACTGAGGCAGAGACCCCAGAGGAGTGTTGCATACTGCATCACGCAGCCTGTTTTGTTACAGAACTCAGGACAACCAGCCCAAGATGGAACCACCGACTATGGCCCTCCCACATCAATCACTAACTAAGAAACCGTCCAACAGGCTTGCCCACGGTTCAGCCTTAAAGAGACATTTTTTTTCAATCGAGGTTCCCCCACCCACAATGACTATAGCTTATGTCAAGTTGACAAAAAACAAGCCAGCACAATGGCTCCCAGAAGTCAGGTGGGTGAGGCAGGAGGATATGGGCAAGCACTTAACACACACACACACACCAACCTGTGTATTTCCTAGGCTGGGAACTGAGTGTGCATACTTCACCTTTTCCCTCTCTGAATCGCCACAAAACTTCCTTTTCCCAAGCAAAAGACAGAGAGGCTGGTCATGGTGGTGCACACTTGCCTTTAATCCCAGCACTCAGGAGGCAGAGGCAGGGGGATCTCTGTGAGTTTGAGGTCAGCCTGGTCTACAGAGTGAGTTCCAGGTATACTGAGAAACCCTGTCTCAAAAAGCCAAAAAAAAGAAAAGAAAAGAAAAAAAAAAACCCAGGCAGATCTCTGTGAGTTTGTGAGTTTAAAGTCAGCCTGATCTACATAGCTCCTTCCAGTGCTACATAGTGAGACCTTTTCAAAAACAAAGCAAAAATAAAACAAAAGCAAAGGCTAAAAAGAAAAAATGTCGCACATAGAACAGCTCTTGATTGTCTTGTCTCTTCTGTATATGACCTGGACTACATTTGGGCTTCTATATGCAGCTGGCCTTCAGATTCAAGTTTTCACATTCAGCCTAAACCAGAAAACATCCTTATTAGGAACATCAGACTATCAGAAAAATGATGTTAAAAAACGGGAGTTGTCTCAAGTCATGACCCAGATAGTCCAAGAGTTAAGACCTCCTGATGTCAGAGCAGTGAAGATGGGGGGCGGGGGGGTAATATGTTGTTACAACTGTACATACCAGACAAAATCTAATCTATGTGCAAGCCTCAAAATGTCAAGTTATAAATCAGATGTCCTTTAAAACCTAACCCCCCGCCCCCAGCTGTGCAATGGTGGCACAGGCCTTTAATCCCAGCACTCTGGAGGCAGAGGCGGGTGGATCTCAGTGAGTTCGAGGCCAACCTGGTGTACAGAGCGAGTTCCAGGACAGCCAAGGATAATAATAACAGAGAAATTCTGTCTCAAAAACATAACCCCTAGGGCTAGGATAATAGTGCAGTGGGTAAGGGCACTTGTCCTGCAAGCAAGAAGACCCAAGTTCAAATCTCCAGCACTCAAGTAAAGTGTCAAGCACAGCTGCACATCCTTGTAACTCTAGGGGTAGAGTCCTGGGCGGTCACTGGCCAACCCACCCAGCCCAAATAGCAAGCTTCCAGTTCAGTGAGGAAACCAGGTCTTAAGGCTAATAAGACAGATTGTGAAAGAGAAAGACAGACAGACACCCCACATCTGACATCCCACTCTGTCCTCCACAGGCAAGAACAGGAGCAAGTACACTCACATGAATGAGAGAGAGAGAGAGAGAGAGAGAGAGAGAGAGAGAGAGAGAGAGAGAGAGAGAGAGAGAACCTAATTTCCACCCCACAAATGTCCAATTTCTTAAGAAACTGAACTGAGAGAAATTTCCAGAGACAAGAAATTTATAACCAAATTTGCCTTTGTTCAAGACGCTCCTAGAACCAACCCTTCATAGTTCCAACAGCACCATGAGCTTCCACAGCTTGGCAGCCTCTGTGAGGTTTGTGGCAACGTGGGCGTACCAGAAACCTAAGAAGTGTGTGAGAAACAGCTCTTCAAGTACCAGGTCAAAAGACTTCATTCTGTGACTAGAGAAGGCAATGAAATAGTACAGAGAACTGGACAAGCTTTAAGTGACTCTCATGAGTGTGTTTCGTGGGCTCATAGGTCAGCAGAAGTAGTTTTATGAACTGCTTTCTACCCGTAGAGAGAAGAGCATCATGGACCAACGCTGCAATCCACGTGCCAGTTTATCACAGTGTCTGCTAGTGAAAAGCACAAGGACACTCGCTGTTGGCGCAGACTGCAACAACTCCCAATACACATCACGTACTGGGAAGAAGTCCACAGGTGACAGGGGCCCAAAGCACCAACCAGGAACTAGTTCCCCACCCCACTCCCCCACTTTCTCAAAGTCTTATAGGACCAAACACAGTTGAACACTGATTTTTCAACTTGACTGCATGTTCAATCATTTGGGGAGCGTTATTAAAAATAAATAAACAAACAAACAAACCATACTGGTGCCTGAGCCTCTCTCCTAGATGACTCCTGCACAGAGGGACTTTTTAGATGAGCCCAGGGGAGGCTAAGTGCAGTTGAGAACCTCTACTGGGAACCGCGGACCTGTAGCTCTGGCTTGTGAACAGGATCATTATTCCCCTTAGATCTCATTCTCACTTTCACGGCTCTCGCATGGACGGCTTCAGCTAATCTGAGGTTACCCTATTATCGATTTTCTCCAAAAGCTCAGAAATGATTCTGGTATAAACCTGGAGTAAAGGACCAGTTCAAAGCACAAACTGGAGAGAAGCCTGGTAGTGTAAACTCATGAAGCCCAGCACCTAGGAGGCCAGAGAAGGAAGATGATTTGTTCGAGGCCAGCCTGGATTACTTAATGAAACCTTGTCTCAAAACCGTCGCTACAAACTGGGCTGGTGTGATGAGCAAGACTAGAGTGGTTTGCATGTGAAACCTGGATTCGTGTGGACTGGTTGCTTTTGTTTGTTTTTGTCATCTTGACACAAACTAGAGTCATCTGGGAAGAGGGAACCACAAATGAGAAAACCCCTCCATCAGACTGGTCTGCAGGCGAGTCTGAGGGTGATTTTCTTTTGTTTTATTAAAATGTTTTATCATTTCATTTTGTGTGCTTGTTTGCCCACACATACGTCTGTGCCCTGTGTGCATGCCTGATTCCCACGGAGGCCAGAAGATCCTCAGGAACTGGTGTTACAGATGGCTGGTTGTAAGGCAGGCACCATGAGGGTGTCCTCTGGAAGAGCAGTCTGTACTCTTAACCACCGAACCATGTCTTCCACCCCTGAGGGTACTTTTCCTGATTTACAATTCATGCAAAAGGGGCCAGCCCATGTGCCACCCCTGGGCAGGTGGTCCTAGGTTCTGTAAGAAAGCAGGCTGAGCAAGCCGTGGGGAGCCAGCACCCCTCCATGGCCTCTGCGTCAGCTCCTGCCTCCAGGTTCCTGCTCTGTTTGAGTTCCTGCCCTGATTTCCCACTGTGATGAACTATTAGTTACTCAAAAGTCTAAGCTGAAATAAACCCTTTCCTCCCCAAGTTGCTATTAGTCATGGTCTTTATCACAAGAGGAAGCAAACTAAGACAGCAGGCCTCCTCCTAAGAGCCCAGTTGGATGACTGTGCCCTCTAATTTGCTGCAGTTGAACAGGGTGAGTTATGAAATGTTTTGAAAGCCCAGGTAAACATGAAATGAAACCTAAAACGCTGTTTTAAAGCAGTGAGCAGTTCTCTCAGCCCTGGACTTGCTTCAAGTTCTCAAGAAAGGTCACTTGAGCAAGGCATGGTGGTGGCCTGCTCTTGTTAACCCATCACTCAAGGAGGTAGAGACCAAAGGGTAGGAACTAACTATAGACCAGCCTGGGTTGCATGGTGAGAACCATTGTGCCAAACAACAACAACAACAACAAAAAAAAAACAGAATAAGGACTTGGGAGAGAAAAGCCAAACAGCCTGAGAGTTTGTTCCCTAGGTGGGAGGAGAGAACCAGCTCTCAAAGGTCGGCCTCTGACCGCCACATGCACACCGAGACACGCATACGCACACGCATTCATAAAGATAAACTAACTTAAGCCATCTGACAAGAGCCTGCAAACATGTAAATTAAACAAGTAAATTAAGTAGAACTTTCTAGCCCATGTGCCGGGCAGAAAGTGGGGAATGTCTGCTGCTTCCTGGCTCTAAAGTTTGGGGCAAGAATTCCTGGTGAATTCAGTCAGGCTCAGCAGGAACTCTAGGAAATGAAAATAAATAAACAAGTATGGAAGCTCAGTCCAGAGGGAACGAGATGAGAACTCAACTGAAGAAGTGGTTTCTAGGCGTCATTTTGGAATACTGCAATTAGATTTGGAGACACTTGACTTCCTTGAGAAAGTGTCCGCGAGAGAAGTGGTAGGTGCGAACATTCGCGCTCTTCCTTCTCATTGCCTTCAGTTTCTAAAGGAAAAACCTTCCTCCTCCTGGGTTTTCTTTATTGGAGAGACTACACAGGAATATCTACCAAAAAAGAGGGGATTTTTTTTGGTTTGGTTTTTTTTGTAGCTCTGTATATTCCAACAGGAAGAAGATGGACAAAGGGTGGGGGGGGGAGCTGGCTGCACAGATGGGAAGTGATAGTGGGAGAGACTTTTCAGAGATACATTATCAGTGGTGTGACAGGCTTGAGAGAGGTGGCAGAGGAGGGATGGGACATTTGAGAAGTCAGGTGGGAATTAAAAATGTATTCCTCCTTTGGTTCTTCTCAAGAGATTAAAGTAAAGCTAAAAATGACCTGCTAAGAATTTTAGCCGCTGACCTAGATTTCTCTGGATGGATGCCGTGCAATAAATGAATCTCATAATGTTCTGACTTACGTGAACGTTCTAAAGGGTAGATGCAGCAAATGAAAGATGAGTTAGAATTAATTCTACCTAAGATCTGGAGAAAGATTAGACAGGCTATCTTGTTCATAAAGCAGGAATTAACTGTTGAAGACAAACCTATTAAAGATACAAAATAAAGTTCGGAATATCACAAACTCTGGCTGGAGAAGTCTTTCTGAGTCACTTTCTTGGAACATCAAGCAAACAGGAAACAAAGGAGATTAAAACGTGAGAAAAAAGTTGTAACAATAAGAACAGATTGAGTAGTGCCGGGGCTGAATGAACGGGACTTCCAGGCGAGCTAAAGAAAATAAAGAGGAGAAAACAATTTTTAAATAAGATGAAAAACTGCTCAAGAGATGAAAAACTGAACACCGATTTTCATATTTTAGAGCGACTCGGGGGGGGCTAGAGAGATGGTTCAGCAGCTAAGAGTGATTGCAACTTTTGCATAAGGCCCATGTTCGATTCCCAGCACCCATGTCTAATGGCTCCCAACTGTTTGTAACTCCAGCTCTGGGAAATTCCCATGGGCATCTGTAAACACACACACATACATAATTTATTTATTTATTTATTTGTTTGTTTGTTTGTTTTTTGAGACAGGGTTTCTCTGTGTAACAGCCCTGACTGTCCTGGAACTCACTCTGTAGACCAGGCTGCCTCTGCCTCCAAAGTGCTGGAATTAAAGGTGTGCACCACCACCGCCTGGCTGAAACAACTTTTTTTCAAACAGCAATCAAATCCAAGAAAAATAAAACTTTTAAATATAGGACCAGTGAGAATGGCTCATTGGGTAAAACACTTGCTGAGCAAGTCTGATGGTGTTAGTTCCATTCGCAGAACCCATGTAAAGATAGCAGAAGAGAACTAACCCCAAAAGCCATCCTCTGCCCTTCCCATGTAGGCATGGCATGTGCCTCCGGCCCTACATCCAACACCCATACACCCAGAAATAAACTTTAAAAATTAAAGACAAAAATACTTGGGCCTACTAAAGTCAAATATCAGAATGCCAAAAATAAAGAAAAAACAAGTTTTCAAAGAAGAAAAACCCATTCTTTCAAAGGAAGAATATGATCATCCCTAGAGGATGTCTCATCCGTGTTTCTACATGGTGTACAAAGGGCAGGATAATGTAGCTTCAACTGTCAAGGGTGAGAAGAGTCTGAAGACATTTTCAGACATGCAAGGGCTTAAAATTTACCTCCCAAACCCTTTTCAGGAATTTAAAGGATCTGCTCCAGCACGCGATGGGACACGTAGCCTAGAAAGAAAAAGGCCTAACAGTAAAGAACACTAACGCAAGCAGGAAGCAAGAATTCAAGGAGAGCAGCTGCAGAAAGGAACTTGGAAAGAAATCAAGGCGGTTGGAACAGGAGGAAGAGGAGCCCAGGAGGGGAAACATTTCTGTGACTACAATCCGCCCAACCAAATATTGATTCACAATGAGGAGCTAAAAATCAAAACAAACAAACAGAAAGTGCAGGGACTGGGGATGGACACTGGACCCATATAAATTCAGAACTCCCACTTTGTGACTGTGGAAATTAGGATGACAGATCGAAATGCAAATCTCAAAGACCCACTGAAGTAAAAGAAACAAGGAAAAAAAACCCAAAATGTTGTTTTTTTCTCTTTGCGGCAAGAGTGAAGTGAGTTCTTGCACACCAGCACTCCCACTAAGCACAACCAGAACAAACAAACAGGCAAGCGAGTGTTTAAAAAGTCTTAAAGAGTATCAAGCAAGCTATCAGTACAAAGAAGACTTGAGAGCCTAGGCAGGACCCGCCGCCACTGTCACTTTTCTCCCAGAGGCATTTACTGGCTGTTAAAAGACAGCTGAGCCGCTGGGAGCTTAGCAGAAGGTGGTGACTCATGTACAGGAACTGTGTGGCGGCGCTTCCAATGGTCTCTGAGGGACTGGGAGGTGCTGCGGTCTGAATGTTCCCTCCAAAACTCGTGTTGAATTGAATTGCTTTTATAACCATATTAAGGAGCAGAGCCTGTGAGAGGTTGGTGATGTCATGGGGCTCTGTCCTGAGAAAGTTGTGATACCACAGGAGTAGGTAGGGAGTTGTGGCGAGTCTGTCCTTCAGGATTCTGTCTCTCTCCCTCAGTTCCACTCCCTCTCCCCTCCCCCTCCTTTTCTCGCCCCGGTTCCAACTCTCCTTCAGGTTATACTCTCCACATGATAACACCAAGTGTGGCCCCTCTATCTTTTCTTCCCAGCCACAGGGAACTTCTATTGTTTATAAATTGCCTGGGCTGTTCTGTTAGAGTTGTGAAAAACAGACTAAGACAAAAAACAGTACTAAGAACCGGGCCTGATACTAGAGCAAGGGTTTTATTTTTTATTTTCAAAAAGTAAAAACTTGACCAGGTTCGGTGGTCACAGGCCTTTAAACCCAACACTTGGGGAGACAAAAGCAGGTGGCTCCCTTTGAGTTTGAAGGCAGTCTGATCTACATAACAAGTTCCAGGCCAGCCAGGGAAACAATGAGACACTGTCTCAAAAAAAATGTAAAAAAATAGAACAAGATCAGGAGTAACAGAAATGCTTATAATACTAAGTATACCAGTCAGCATTGTCTTATTGTAAATGATTCAGGATGCAAAGGGGAAAATTAGTATAATGTATATTATTTTATTATAGTATAGTATTTTTAATATTTCCAATTACGGGAGGGGGTACTTCACACATGAGAGCAGGTCCTGGAAGAGACCTGCGGCTTTGGATGTCCTAGAGCTTATGTTACAGACAGTGGTGAGCTGCTGGACATGGGTGCTGGGAACTAAACTCTGGTCCTCCGAACACCAGGAAGTGCTCTTAACCACTGAGCCATCTCTCCAGCCCGTTAATTCACAACTTTTTTTTGATATGACTATACATAATAAAATTCAAAAGGCTTCTAAAGCACAATTAAAATGGATAAGATACTATGGTAAAAATAAGCATGCATGTGAAAAAATACATAAATCAGGGCTGGTGAGATGGTCCAGATGCCAAACACTTGCAGCCAAGCCTGACAAACTGAATTTGAGCCCTGGGACGTACATAACGGAAGGAGAGAACTCACTCCCATAAGTTGCTCTCTGACCACCACATGCGTGCTGTGGCACATGTATCCACGCACACACATGCACACATACACGCATATACATGAGTCATACTGGTAGCTTTTTTTTCCATTCTCTAGCAGGAGATAGCTTTAAAAATTGCCAAGAACTTGTGAAAAGGATATGATCTACACAATGAAAGCAAGAATATTTTATGAAAGAATTAAAACAAAACTAAAGTAACTGGAGAAACAGATGTGAGGGCAATATGATGAACATGTCAGGCTCAATTTAATAATAAAAATTCCCAATGGGCCTTTTAAGGAAACCAGTTAAAATATTTTAATGTTCCTTTGGAAGAATAAATGTTAAGAAAATGATGAAAAAGATGTGAAAATTCACCATAAAGTATTATGAGTAAAACACTATGGCATAAACATAGAAAAATCAATCCGCAAAATAAGCGAGAGAAAAAAATTCAAGGTTGTATATGCAGTTTTTTTTTTTCTGAGACAGGGTTTCTCTCTAGCTTTGGAGCCTGTCCTGGAGCTTCTATGTAGATCAGACTGGTCTCAAACTCACAGAGATCCACCTGCCTCTGCCTCCCAAGTGCTGGGATTAAAGGCATGTGCCACCACTGCCGGCTTGTGTCTCCACTTATAACGCAAGAGTCATTTCAATTCTTGGGTAAAGAATGACTTACTTCTTAAACAGCATTGAAATGATCAGCTGTTTGTCAAGAGAAAAGAGAGCCAAGACTTCCCTAACTATTAAAACCAAATAAATAACTGGAGAGAAGGACTAGTGGTTAATCAACGACACGGTTTTTGTGATGAACTACAGATCGCTTCCCAGTACCCATTTTGGGTTACTGACAGCTGGCTGTAACTATAGCCCTAGGGCATCCAATGCCCTCTTCTGGCTTCTCTGGGCATCTTCACTCATGTGCACATAGCCACACACAGACATATACATATAATTTTTCAAAAATAACTTTAGCCGGGCGGTGGTGGCGCACGCCTTTAATCCCAGCACTCGGGAGGCAGAGACAGGCGGATCTCTGTGAGTTCGAGACCAGCCTGGTCTACAAGAGCTAGTTCCAGGACAGGCTCCAAAACCACAGAGAAACCCTGTCTCAAAAAACCAAAAAAAAAAAAATAATAACTTTAAAGATGCCGGGCAGTGGTGGTGCACGCCACCACTAGGACAGGAACCAAAAAAAGCTACAGAAAATTAAAAAAAAAAAATAAAAAATAAAGAAAGCTTTAAAGTTAAAATAACGAAAACATTAAAAGTCAGGCATGGTGGTATAACCTAGAGGGAGAGTCAGGAAGTTCAAGGTCATCTTTGGCTACATATTGTTGCAAGATATTTTATTACATCGTGTAAAAATATGTCGCTGTGATTGATTTTAAAAAAAGCTGAATGGCCAATAGCCAGGCAGGATTTCCAGGCATAGAGGATGCTGGGAAGAAGAAGGCTGGAGTCTTGTGGAGTCACCAGCCAGGCGGAGAAGAAGCATGGGCGGTACAGAGTAAAGGTAATAAAGCCACAAGACAAAAAGTAGATTGATAAAAATGAGTTAATTTAAACTGTAAGAACTAGTTAGTAACAAGTCTAAGCTATCAGCCCAGGTTTTATAATTAATAATAAGTCTCTGTATGGTTATTTGGGAGCTGGCAAGCAAGACAGAAAAATCCACCTTCAACATAATAGAATTTTTTTTATTTTTTATTTTTTTCAACATAATAGAATTTTAGACCAGCCTGGAGTATATGAGACCCAGTCTCAAAAAATTAGAAATAAAATACAATCAGAAAAAAAAATCGAGGGATGTATTTGTAGAATTTTAAAAGCAGAAAAAAGAACCCTCTTAAGCAGGCCAAGAACCCAACGAAATAATAAAATAACATAGTTGAACCCACAAATATTAGATCTATATAAAATCATAGAAACAAGATAAACTAGACAATAAAAATGTGCAACAAGAAGGGTCAGCGAGGTGGCTCACTGGGTAAAGGGGCTTGCTAAGCCTGATGACCTGAATTTGATCCCTGGGACCCACCCGAAAGGAGAGAACCAACTCACGAAAGCTGTCCTCTGAACTCTACTTCCACACACATCTCCTGTGTGTATGCACACAAGCACGTCACATGCCACACACACATACACACTTAACAAGGAACTGTAGTAAGTTTTTGTGAGACAATATCTCACTAGGTAGCCCTGGTTGGCTTAGAATTCACATTGTAAAGCAGGCTGGCTTTGAACTCACAGTGATTTCGCTTGCCTCTGCCTCCCAAGAGTTGAGATTAAAGGCATAAGGAGGCACCATGCCCAGCTTTAAAACATTGAATGTACAACAAATGTATTAAAAAATTAATAGAACACTAGAGATTCCAAATAGAAAACAGGGCTCACAGGATTTGAACAGGCAGTTTATCAGAGAGATAATGCAAAGGACAATTAGATATAAAAAAGTATTGACCTGAGCCTAGACAGTTTGGATGCTCACCTTCCTAGACCTGGATGGAGTGGGGAGGACCTTGGACTTTCCACAGGGCAGGGAACCCTGACTGCTCTTGGGACTGGAGAGGAAGGAGGAGCAGGAGTGGGGGGAGGGGGAAGAGGGGCGGGAGGAGGGGGAGGGAAATGGGAGGCGAGGAGGAAGTGGGAAAATTTTTTTTTCAATAAAAAAAAATAAAAATAAAAAAAGAAAACCAAAAAAAAAAAAAAGTATTGAGCTCTGTACCATGAAAGCAGAGTTAGCTTGTGAAATGTCTGAGACTGCTTATAGCACTCTCAGTAAAACAGAGGGAGCAGACGCTCCCAGAAATGGCTAGGAGAGGATGAACTGTTCTAAACCTGGAAACTTCACCCAACAGATTTCCTCAGCACCTACTGCGCATCACTCTATCCTACAGGAACAGCAACAATCAAAACAACATACATCTCTGCGTTCATAGTATTTACAATCTAGAAGAAAATAACTCCCAGCAACATCTAGGAACATTTTAAAGCAGGACAGCAACCATTTATCTGGCAGTCCCATCTTAGAGAAGCATTCAAGTATGCATGGATCATACGTACAACATTTCAGTGTTCTTATGTGTATATGTGTGTCTGTGTGTTCACACGGGAAGGTGAGAGAAGATCAAATATCTTTATCACTCACCCACCACCTTATTTTTTCAAGATAGGGTCTTGCACTGATCCTGAAGCATGGGGCTTCATACAGACTGGCTGGCCGGTGAGCTACCAGGATCCTGACTCTGCCTCCCCAGTGCTGGGACTACAGGCACATGTGGCTGTGTAGTGGCATTTTATTTGTACTTTAATACATAAAGCTTGCCTGAAGATCAGAGAGTAAAACAGCCCCACTAGTCAGTCAGCCTTACAGACCAGGCAGTGGTAACACACGCCTTTAATCCCAGTAGCCGCACTACTTTGCCATAGAAACCAGGAGGTGCATGCCTTTAATCCCAGTGGTGCACGCCTTTAATCTCAGCTCTAAAGAGGATTATAAAATGGGAGGAGACTGCTCTCAGTCACAGTCTCATTCTGAGATTCCTGGAGGCAGGATCGCCATTTTCAGACTGAGGTTGAGGTAAAAAGCCAGTGGCTGGATGTTTTGCTTTTCTGGTCTTCAGGTTGAACCCCAATTTCTCTGAGTTTTTATTAATCATGCTTCATTTTGGTGCCCAACTTTTGGGGCGTGAATTCATGAAAAAGCTGTTCAACCGAGGCTTTTTAACCACCAGCCCAGGCCAGAACTGGGATTAGAATTCTAGATATAGGAACTGGAACCCAAACCTAGCCACCTGGCTTTGGGAGAAGCACCTAGCACTTCCAGTTCCCATCCACCCCAGTTTAGCTTCCTCTCCTGCCACACCCGTCCTTGCTGTCACCCCACTGGGCACCCACACGGCTTCCCGCAAGCCCCGACAGCTTCCTGTGGAATCTCTTTCTTTCTTTTCTTTCTTTCTTTCTTTCTTTTCTTTTTCTTTCTTTCTTTCTTTCTTTCTTTCTTTCTTTCTTTCTTTCTTTCTTTCTTTCTTTCTTTGTCTTTTGTTTTGTTTTGTTTTCTGAGACAGGATTTCTCAGTAGCTCTGTAGCTCAGGCTGGTTTCGAACTCACAGAGATTTTTGCCTACCTCTGCCTCCTAAGTGCTGGGATTAAAGGCGTGCGCCACCACTGCCCGGCCTCCTGTGGAATTTTCTTTAGACCACTAACCAGCTACCAAATAAAGATTCGGAGACATATTAATTATGAATGCTCAGCCTTAGCCTAATCTTGCTTGTCTCCCTAGCTTAATTTAACTTAATTTAACCCGTTTCTATTCATCTGTTTTTGCCTTGGGGCTTTTACCTTTCTTTTATTCTGCATGTCCTATTTTCTTGCTTTCTCTGTGTCTGTCTGACCCCTGGGCGTCTTCCTGGTGTCAGTTTTTCTTTCTCTGAGCCTAAATTCCTCCTCCTACTTACTTTCCCTGCCCGTAAGTCCCTCCTCACTCACTATTGGCCATTCAGCTTTTGATTAGACCAATCAGGTGCCTCAAACAGGCAAGATAAAACAGCCACATTTTTACATAATTAAACAACTGCAACACATCTTTGCATAGTTAAACAAATATTCTATTCCACAACATGTGGCCATGTCCAGACTTTATGTGAATATCAGGAATCCAAACTTGCTTTCACAGGACGTAGTTTTACTTACTGAGCCATCTCTGAAACTTGCTTCAACCTTCTTGGGGGGGGGGGGAGGCTGAAAACAAATGTCTATCAAAAGGTAGCTAGTTAATTAAATTATGGTAGATTCAATGTAAGGAAAGTTACTCAGTTGTTAAAGAGAATGAAACTAAGCCTGGCCTACTGCCCCAGAAGAATGGATAAAATATATTAAGTAATATACAAAGATGCATAATCTCATTTTTGTCAAAAAACCTTAAACAACTGGATGCAGTGGTACACATCTGTGTTAGTTCAAGGTCTACAGAGCGAGACTGTCTAAAAAGGTAATCTATCAATAAGCCTTGAAATCACTATTACAATGTAGTCATTGGTATTCAACACAGTTAAACACATGAATTAGCAGATGTGTCAGACAGAATCCCAGGGCTGATATGGTGGGGTTCCCAAAGTCCCACCCCAAGCTGAGAAGCTACTGGCAATCCATGGCTGTCAGGAGAGGGAGGGTAAGCTTCTTGAGGTCCCTGAGACCCTGCCCGTGCTCTGGTAGATGGTCTTACACTTATGCACATAACGGCAGCACTAAGTGGGCCAGCAGCACAATTTTAATCCCAGCACTCAGGAGACAGACAGGTGTAAGTTCATGGCTACACTGTCTACATAGCAAATTTCAGCCCAGCCAATGCTATATAGCAAAAAGACCTTGTACAAAAAAAACAAAAAAAAAAAACAGTGACACATGAAATTGGGGAGGATTGTGATAGGAGAGTAGAATGGCTCCAGAAGGGAAGGAGTAGGGAGATTTGATTAAAATACATTATATGCATGAAATTATCAAGCAATTGCCGGGCGATGGTGGCGCACGCCTTTAATCCCAGCACTCGGGAGGCAGAGGCAGGCGGATCTCTGTGAGTTCGAGACCAGCCTGGTCTACAGAGCTAGTTCCAGGACAGGCTCCAAAGCCACAGAGAAACCCTGTCTCGAAAAACCAAAAAAAAAAAAAAAAAAAAAAAAAAAAGAAATTATCAAGCAATTAAAACTCTTGAAATCCTGCAAGCTTTCTTTCGGTGACCCAACTTTGTTCAGGTTTGTGTGTTCATGGAGACAAAGTCTACAGGCTGTTTATTCTGATAAACATGGGGGAAAGATCATTAAGCTGTTTTTAATAGTTGTTCTGTATTGTGTAATAGCTGTTCCAATAACATTTAAAAGGTTTTTGAGAGGCCCATGCACCTCCAACTCCCTACATAGTCAAGAATGACCTTGGACTCCTGATCCTCCTGCCTCTATCTCCCCAGGGCTTGGAACAGAGCGACGTGCCACTACATCCAGTTTTATACTCATTTTGCAATTGGAAAAAAATCTGATAGGCACTTTCTAAGTTTTGTGTGTGTGTGTGTGTGTGTGTGGACACGCCACCATGGCATGCATTTAGAGGTCAAAGAGTGTAAAGCACACCATCTGCTCTGTGCACTCTGTGTGCTACGGACGTTCACAAGCCTCGGGCACTAGGCTGGAGATTTAAACACATACACACACAGAGACTCGGGGCCACGGGTCATCCTTGAAATAAGAATGCCCACTTTATTATGTTCAGGGGCAGCTTATATAGTGCTCTGGCCACACCCCAGATCTCAGGATCTTTCAGCTGCAGCCACCAGAACCCATTCCCGTCTCATGCTCAGAGCAGCTGCAAACACAGGAAAAACAACTTGTTTTGCTCAGAGCAGCAGCAAGCAAGTTGTTTACAGGAAATTCAAGGTCTTGGGGTCCACAGCACCCAACAAGAGAGCAAGCTTCTCGATAGTTCTCTTCTTCCACCTTACTGAGACAGGGCCTGTTTCTGCTGTCCTGTGTACACACTCCAGGCCAGCTGGCCCACAGGCATCATAGTGTGTACAGGGGTTTTCTCCTGTCTCCACCTCTCATTTTGCTGTAAAAGTTGGGGCTACAGGTGCATGTCACTGTATCCAGATTTTTAAATTATGAGTTCAGGGGACTAAACTCAGGTTACTAGGCACGCACAGCAAGTGCTTTACCATGTTGAGCTGTCTACCTGGCCCAATAGGGAATGTTTAAAGGACAATTGTGTTCTGGGTATTGGAGCTAAGGAGACAAAGTTGTTTTGGGTTTTGTTGGTTTTTGTTATATCATTCTGTATTTTCCCCCAAAAGAAGTGCATTTTTAATTGTCTAAAAATTCAAAGATTTGCACTTGTTTGACAGCAACAACAACAACAACAAAAAAAAAAAACCCAGCAGTCGGGCATGGTGATACATATCTATAATCCTAGCATTTGGGAGGCTGAGGCAAAAGGAACAAGGTTCTTTTGCGTTTCTGAGAAAGGATTTCTCTGTGTAGCTTTGGCTGTTCTGGAACTTACTCTGTAGAGTAGGCTGGCCTCAAACACAAAGATCTACCTGCCTCTGCCTCCTGACTGTTGGGATTAAAGGCATGCACCATTACTGCTCCGTTTGCATCACTGCTCATATGCAGGCTATGTAGACCAGGCTAGCCTTGAATTCAAGGCAATCGTACTGAATTCAAGATGTGTGCTTGCATGTCCATCTTGTGTGTGTGTGTGTTGCTAAGAGACTGAAATCAGCTATCCTCAGCTTTAAATTTGTCCTTCACTATTTTTCTGCCAGTAACTGTATTGTATGCCTGTAATCCCTGCACTCCAGAGGCAGAGGTAGTATGTTCTTAAATTTGAAGGCAGCCTTGGGCCAGTGGGAGGGCTCAGTGGATAAAGGTACTTGCTGTAAACAAACATACATGGTCAAAAGGAAAAAGCTTACAGCTACTCCTAAGCTAGTGCCAGAGGACAACCTAGGATGGCACAAGACAACCCTTCCTCCACCTTTCCAGGTCCCAGTCAGGGTGGCCAGAGCATGCTCTGTAGAAAATAGATTTTGTGACTCAGAGCAGAGGGTGGGCTCCATTCCTTCATGTGATGGCTGCCAAGCAGGGCTTCTACTGGGTGGAATTTTGAAGTAACCACATTGCAGCATCGAGTCTTCCCACTCGGCATTACTATACTGACACTCATTTGGTTATTTTTATGTATGTATACGTATGTCCATCTGTGTGAGTGGATGGCATGTACATGAGGTACTCTCGGAGGCCTGAAACAGGCATCAGATCCCTTGGAGCCAGAATTACAGCTGGGCACTAGGAACTGAACTCAGCTCATCTGGAAGAGCACCATCGCATCTGGAAGTGTGCTTAACCACCGACCAAGATTCTCCAGCCCAACAGGTGGTTCTTGTGCATAGTCCCAACAAGTTTTGAACTCAAGAGATGAGGGCAGAAACAACAGAACCCCTCAAACCCCAAAATGTATCCCTGCTAAATGGACTCCGCATTAAGTCAAACAGAAACATGAAGCAATCAAACTGACTCCTCTTAGAAAGCAAAATAATTTACACAAGTCTAGTTCACTGATATGTTCAGATACTTCTGTGGCAGTTCCCATAGCTGTATGCCACCTAAGACTCACACAAAGGGCCTTGGTAGTAAGGTATCTTAATGATCTTACAGTATCAGCAGGTCACTAGTGTCAAACTCTTTCTTTTCCAATACCACCAGCAAGACAGGTAAAATGAGAGGGAGCTGGTTAGGGAAAGCCAAGCAAAAGTAAATAATTCTTGATTTGTACCCTCAAGTGGATCAAATATTTCCGTGAGAGGTCAGAAAACAATGTTAAAACCCAAGTAGGGCTGGGGAGATGGTTGCCAGTAAAGTGCTTGCTGTGCTTTCGTGAGGACAGGAACTCCATCTCCAAAGCCAGGGCAAAGTCACATGATGGCAGATGCCTGTACTCTCAGCAAGGGGGAAGCAGTCAGGAGCACCCCTGGGCTT
Organism: Chionomys nivalis; assembly: GCF_950005125.1. Classification (NCBI taxonomy): domain Eukaryota; kingdom Metazoa; phylum Chordata; class Mammalia; order Rodentia; family Cricetidae; genus Chionomys; species Chionomys nivalis. Next base: position 62,691,774 of record NC_080112.1, read on the forward strand.
TGCTGGCCAGCCTGTCTAGCCAAATAAAATCCAAGTCGTTGCAGGAGCTGTGCTTTAAAGCAACAGTGGTTCCCTTGGTGGTGAAAAGGACTAAAGTAAAGGGGCTTGGAATAAGATGGGCATTCTCGTGTGATTCAAGTCACGTCTCTGTGTGCATGTGTGATGTGCGCACAAGTGTCCATGTATGCCTTGTCTATAGCCAACACTCCACTAGGGTAACTTAAAACAAAATAGGAATTTATTTACAATAGCAAAGATGTCAAAAATAACAGGAACAATATATAACAAATCCAAGAATTATTTTATGAAAAAGGCAAACAATATATACATGAAACAAAAAATAAAACAAATTCATAGGGCAAACTTAATTTTGACCTCCTAAAAAGCTGTAAAATGCAGCAAAATGTCCTTTTTAATATGAATTACTTTAGTAACTCTGGGCCAATTAGACACACACACACGAACGCACAATTTTCAGTCCTCTTATCAATCTTCCTACCTTTGAGGAATGCAACATTGGGGGCTATGTAAAAGTAGGAGGTGCAAGCTATTCAGATGTGCACTGAAGGATATACTTAGTGACTGGCTCAGACTTTTACAGAAAGGATAAAGCAAAAGTCTCTGAGGCCTAATTTACTCTCACTGTGCCATCTCTAGCTGCTTTTTTGTGAGCTTCCTACAAGACAAAAACGTCACACTAAGCAATTTTTAGGTTCCTCAAGTGCTCTAAGCTCACTTTCACTAAACTTGAGCATGCAACAGAATCACTGGGACAGCTTCCTAAAACACAGGCTACTGGGGCTTGTGCCTTGTCCCAGTTCACTGGAGACTGGCATAGGGCAGAGAACCTGAGGCTTTAACCACACCCCAGATTACTATGCTGCCAGGCTTTACTCTGACATCGTTCCTCCTTAAGATGCTCACTGATCCTGCTTTTCCTTACACAAATCTAAGATTTTGCAGGAAATTAATAGCGAGATCCCAGGCAACAATAGGGCCGCATATTTTAGCAGAATGAGCAGGATCACATTTTCCAGCAAGTCCTGGTTTTGTCAAACTTAAGACTCTGACTATGATGTCCATCATTCTCTTGGACATTTATCTTAAGTTTTGGTTATTTGTTACCTCTTCTTAGGCCAACGCTGGTTCTACATCACAGAATCTCATTGAAAAAACTCAAAAGTGCTGCTAATCTTTCTCATGAATCCTGACAACTTTTACCCAACTTGCAATTTTTACTACTACAGTGACCATCCTCCAGCATGTTGGGTTCTACTAGAGGCCTCCAACCTAGGCACAAATGGGCAACTCAAAGGTAGGGCTTCTGAATAGTGAGTCTCCCTCAGACTAAATATGTTGCGAATTGATAATAAAACAAATTTTAAGTGCTTTCAAAACCCACTTTATGCGCAGGTAATTTCTAACAGGATGCTAATAAAACAAATCATTTACAAAGATAAAAGAAAAAATGAATTTCAAGGACATGCTCATCAAAGGACTCACCAATCACCTCTTAACTTCTCTGTAATGTTACTTGCAAATTCACAGGACTGAAATATCAGTATTTGCATCCAAGTCACAAAATTCAAAGCAATCAAGCATTTTGCATTCCACTGCTGCATAAAAGGAATTAAGAAATAGGGGGATGAAAATAATCCACTGCTTTTGATGTTTATTAGGTTTACAAAAACTGTACATTTTCTTTCTTAAGAAAAAGCATTAACTTAGTACTGGTATCAAATAGACTGAACATTCGTTAACAGGAAAATATTCTGATTTTTATTTTTGCACGTTATTCTCAAGTACACAATTACAATAATGTCACACATCCCCTATATGATTTTCTTTTTATGTATTTTACTTTTTTTACAAAGTATACAGAGGGAGGGACATACAATATTTAATAGGATATTTCTACAGAACAATAACTTATATTATGTCCTTGTAAAAATCTGTACCTCTTTAAAACATTTAACTGAAACATCCTTTTTAGCTTTGCTAATCAAAATTGTTTTAAGAATTAAAACTAGGTTGTAACTAATGTCAGTACATAACAGTGACTACTTCATTTTCTCTTTATACAGACAAACACATTTTATATTCACTTGACCAAACCCTTAAATACCTTTTAAAGGCTTCAATATTGTGCTTTAAAAAAAGAAAAGAACTGTGTATGGTTCCAGATCATGTAAAGAGAAATATAAAGTGTGTAAAGTGTTGTGTTCCTTATCTTTCAGTTTATTAAAAAAATATGTTAAATATCCAATCATTTATATTTTCTGTACTGATTGTAGATGATTTTTAAATTTCATAAATTTCAATGTTAGGTGTTTAAATTACTTCTGGGGAAAATAATAAAGTAGATTTTTTAAAGTTCTCACAAAAAAAGACAGAGCTTTCAAGAATAACAGGGCATAAATCAAATCATAGTTGAGTTGTGATGCATTTTTAAAGCACGTTGCAGAGGCTACAAAGGCGAAAGAATTCCCTATTGGATGGAAAGGCTAGGGAATCTACGCCTTGGCTTTGACTGGCATTGAGGATGGAGTTCATACCAGCCTTAAGAATTTGATTTAGAACTAGACTAAATCAATCTAGCACTTCAGAGGTTTGCCAAACACCAAATATTCAAGACATCTAACCCCAAAAATATAAACTTTTGAATACAAATATTGATGACTAAGAGAAAGATGAAAGGTAAAAACCTAACGGCACAAAAGGGATGGAGCACCATAATGAGGCGGCAAGGCAGCTATCGAGTGGGAAGAAAACTTCTAAGTCTCCCCATGATGTGCCAGACCCGTGTGCCAACAGCCAATTCCAGGGACTCTAGAAACTGTTTTCCAAAAGACATCTTAACAAAATCTCAGTAACCAACTTTTTACAAATTTTATCAGCGATCAGTCCTGTATGTTACAAACTGCCAGCTCTCAAAAACAAAACTGTCAAAGACTTGGTGAGGATCCACATGAGGCCTCAGACTGTTCACACACTTGGACCACACCTCTATCGTGTAATCCAAGACAACCGAGTGTTAAGGTTTTTCAGGTTAACTAAGAACTAACAGAGCAGGCTCAACTTGCCAAGTCTAAGTCCTTATTAGCACCCGTTCTCTGGTCCATGGAGCCATCACTCCCTTTCTGTCCCTCTCGCTTGGTCAGACAAGAGTTCTCTCTCTGGTTTCTCAGAGAGAACTGAGGGATTCCTGTCTGGATACCCATTAGCTTTTCAGAAAAATATAAAGGCATGGAGTTGAAACTGTATGAAAACATTGTATCTATAAACATCTTAACCTCTATTTTTTCAATTATTTTTCAATTACCAAAGATATTTAAAAGAAAATACCTTTACTCTTTAAAAATACTAGTGTCCTTATTTTCCTTCTAATTCTTCACCTGAGTAGTCTCTCTGAAGAGCAAGACTTACAAAATGCTCTCTCTTGCATCCCTGGATCTTTCACGTTACTGTAAATTTAATACTTTTCATTATAGATTTTAAGCAACTACTACTGGGGGTTGTGTGTATAAGTATGTAAAATAAGCAATACACACAGATACATGTTACATATATATGTGTATATATAGATAGATATATATAATTCAGGGTACATTTACATATATAAAGTTGCAAAAGATCCTATGAGCCACAAGTTACCCCTAGGAGATTCCAAAATGCAGTCCTCAGTTAAATTTCATTTGTAGCACACAACCATTCCAAGACAAAGCAGCACAGACAGAATAATCAAAATACAACAGGATCAAGCAAAAATTTCCAACAAGGTTTTCTAAAAGTTTACTACACTGACAAAAGATAGTCTAAAGAAAAAAGAAGTATATTTTGTCCACTAAAAGAAAAAAAAAAAGAAAAGTAAACACAAACCCAGCCACTGTTCTTTTACTCAGCAATGCCAGGGACACGAAAGTTCATATGGAAACTTTCACTGTCATATAGCCTGCAAATACTAAGCAAGACAAGGAAATGACTTCCATGTTATGATCATGAGACCTCACTGTAAATATCTCCCGTTCCTATTAGATATCTCTGACAATTTTATTGTGAGAAATTTGTGAGAAAAAAATTAAGTCAACATGAAGACCTTCAGTTACCAATGCAAAGTTACCGTGAGTTAAATGGTCTTAGAAGAGTACCATCAAGGTAAGCAAGGTAAATATTTTAAAATAAATATAAAACTTCTAAGATAGAAAACTTCAGTATAGAACCAGGGATTACTTTAGTAAAAGCAACTAATTTGTTGCTGAGTTTCCCCATGTATTAAACAAACTGAATAGAATTCAGAACACACTATTGAACGAAATGTAAAAACAAAAAAAGTCAACTAGAAGCAATATTTCTATTTGTACACAGCATAAATCAATTTGATACAGTATTGTATGTGAACAAGACTGATTGGCTTTTAAATGAATTTTCTGTTTCAAGGCCAGTTTCTCTGCAAACATCGGTGAAGATTACTGTTAGGGCAGGCCAACTTCTTTATGATGGCGCATTATGTGCTGGTTCTTTTCCGAGGGTCTCCGGAATCCTTTCTTGCAGTACTCACAGCGGTGAGGGTAGTCTTTCGTATGAATGGAGATAACGTGCCGCTTAAAGCCTGAGGCATCTGTAGTGCTATATTCACAGTACTCACATTGGTACACCTTCCGGCCACTGTGTGTCTTCATATGCTTTTTAAGCTCACTCTGTTGCCGAAATCCCTTTCTACACCTCTTACACCTAAATGGAAGGTCCTTTGTATGAACCGAGAGAATATGGCGACTTAGCACAAACGGATCTGCAATCTTAAAGTCACAATGTCTACACTGGTGCATCTTTTTACCCTTGTGGGCAGCCACATGTTTCTTGAGTTCGGAAGGCCTGTGAAAGCCTTTATCACACATATCACACTTATGAGGATAGTCCTTTGTGTGAACTGAAATTATGTGTCGCTTCAAATCACTTGAGTTGGAACTCTTATGGTCACAATGCAAACACTGGTGTGTTTTGCTCTCCTGATGGATAAGAGCATGTTGTTGCACCTCTTTGGTATCTGAGAAAGTCAGAAGACAAATGTCACACTTGAACGGCATCTCTTTACTATGCTTAGTTTTTACATGTGTTTTCAAGTTGGAAGAGTCTGCAGACCTGTATTCGCAGTACTGGCATTCATAGGGCTTCTCCCCAGTATGGATTCGCATGTGCTTTTTGAGCTCTGATGGGTGACGGAAACCTTTGCCACACTCTACACAAATGTGAGGAAAGTTCTTGCTGTGGACTGCCAAAAGGTGGCGATTCAATAAGCCTTGTTCAGCTGTTTCGTATTCACAGAATTTACACTTGTGCATTTTGTTGGCTCCTTTTTCCTTATGCACCATTTTATGAGTAAACAAAGCCCCAGCATGAGAGAAGTGCTTTCCACACTCATCACATTCTATGGCCTTCTCTGCCTTGCTGGTTAGCTTGTGGCTCTCCAGGTGATTGTGTAAACTTATCTTCTTGTTGGTAGTGTAATCACAGTCAGTACAGCGGTACTTCTTCTTGGCAAGGTGTTCAGGATGGTTTTTCATGTGCCTTTTCAAGAAACCTCTCGATTTAAACTTCTTCCCACAAATCATGCAAGGGTAGACAGTCAGGGGATGTCCATCTGGGCCAATAATTATTGCTATGAAAGGAAAGGAGCATAAGTGATCAAAACATGCCAATTTGGGTTTCTTCAAAAGTCTGAATGCATAGTCAGGGGTTCCTAATTCGGGTAACAAACTACACACTGACTTGTCATTTTCAATCTACAAGATATAGCAACCTGGCCCTAAGAACTTCGTCTACACTAACCTCTTCCATTTTAACAAAATGAATAAATTTGTAATTTCTATTGGCAAGTGATGAACCCTTAAAAATTTAGAAACCCATATTCCTAAGGTTTTCAAATTATAATTTCTGCTTTATTAAAAAACATTAATTTATATTAACTTACAATAGAGTCTAAATATATCAGTAAGATTCTTAATATGCAAATAGGTGTAAGAAATAAGTTACAACATATAAACTCAAGCATATATTCTGCTGCTCTATAAATTATGCCCATTTTTATGCTGAAATAATCATTCTTTAACTATTTTTTTCCCAAATTAACACTTGCCAACATGGTTGCCTTTCATTTTCATGCAATTCAAGCTTTAACTTTTTTCATCCTTCTTTGATCCAATTCCCATTCCATTTTAATCAAGAAAAATCATTCATGAATATCACTCAATTCTGAAAATTATATTTTAAAATTCAATATAAAAAAGCTACATATAGTCTAGCCACTAAGATGCCATCATGATACCCCTGTGGATGCACACTAGCATTTCCTGAGAGCTTGCGGAGCACGCTGCACCGTGGAACTCGCGCGCCCTCACCTGTTTGGTACTGCCTGGAATCAGGTCTTCTCCTTTTCTTTGGTTTTTGTTTAGCCAGTCTGCCGAGGCCAGCAGACTCATCTATGTGCAAGAGGGCACTTGCAGTGCCATTCCGGTTTTCAATTCCATCAGAATTATTACCTAACAATGTGTATTAAAAAAACAAAATCATACAGTATTATAAATTATAAAGAATTAGGAATTCTTTACTAATCACAACAATGAAAAGCCATGATACTCATGAATGACAGAAATATCCCACTCTAGGTAATGGAGTTTTTATGAGCACATTCATTACGGTAAAACTCAAATATATGTCAGTATTTACCACATGGGTTCTCATGCTGTTTCCCAAAATTTTAAAGTTATGGGCCTGATACAGTTAAGATGAAAGGTTCCAACCTGAAACCTGTATACTTCACACAGTTTATTTCCTTCTACGTAATATATACATAAAGGAAATGCCTGTTAAAAGTCAGGACAAAAAGTAGACTTTATAATCTTCCTCTATTCTCATTTAAATCAAATAATCCTTATATAGTACTAGCATTTCAGATTTCTGAAAACCTAAAACCAGAAAAACTGTTTTGTTTTTTGTTGTTGTTGTTACTGTTTTTCAAGACAGGGTTTCTCTGTATAACAGCTCTAGCTGTCCTGTAACTCACTTTGTAGACCAGCCCAGCTTTAAACTCAGAGATCTGTTTGCCTCTGCCTTCCAAGTACTAGGATAAAGGAATGCGCGGACATCACCTAGCTACAAAAACTGTTTTTCAATCACAAATTCATGTCTAAAGAACTGCTCTGTGACTTACCATAAGCAGCTGCCCATGCAATTGGCATGAAGGTTTTCATTTCATTGTCATCTATTTGTTGTTCGTGCACTGCGGCTGCAGCTGCGGCTGCAGCATCTTCCTCCCCAACAATCACTTCCATATAAACTTCGTCGGCAATTTCGGCAACATCTAAGTAGAAAATACATTAACTTTCTGATCATGCTTAGAGAGATCAAAGGAAAGATACTTTTATTTGAACTCAGCTAATATGCAAGCAGAAAGAAGTCCAAACATTACATACCTAGAACACAGCTTTTGTATAATAAACACTCAACAAATACTTACTGAATGACTCAGTTCTTGGTTTTCACCAGTTTAGTTTTAAGTTAACAACACTTTACACACACATACATACACATATAAATAAATAAAATGGGTCAGTAACAATTCCCTCAGAACATGGCAACAAAATAATTTCTAAAACAATGCTACTTATTTCCTGCAAATACTGACCGTTTAAAAGAGACAGGGAAAACACTCAGAAACACATTTTCTCCCACAGAAAGGCCACCTACTTACTTAAATCTTCCTCTTCTTGCTGAGAGTCATTAACAGTCATATAAACCATCTTTTCCCTGGGAACCCGAATACTGTTGTTTGGATCAAGTAGTTCAACTCCATGATCATTCTCAGGCTCACTTTCCACAATGTCTACAGTTCCACCTATCAAGGAAAACAGAAGCTCCAATAATTTATTTTAAAATTTCATTTCTACTTCTTTTTTAAACATCTTTTTCTGACGCTGTAAAATTATTTTATCTTCATAAAAAACTTCACATCTAAATAAGCCAAAAACAGTTAAACTGAAGCACTGATCAGGATGTCTAAGATGCTAAGGTTAGCAGTGGTGACACACGCGTCTTTAATCCCAGCACTTGGAAGGTGGATCTCAAGTTCAAGGCCAGCCTGGTCTACAAATACAAACTGAGTTCCAGGACAGCCAGGGCTGTTACACAGATAAACCTTGTCTCAGAAACAACAACAAAAAGATGCTAAGGCTTCCCTCTCACCTAAGTCATCTTCTCCAGGGTCAGCTTTAAAAATGTACACCTTGATGACTTCAGGGCAAGTGCCATCCACTTTACAAGGGTCGATTTCAGTTTCCGTGTCCATGGTCAATCCAGATGAACCATCATGTTCTATTTTGCCAGCATCATCCACTAAACAAGGAGAAAAATACATCTCAAATAATAATAGAAAATGCTCAAAAAGAAACTTACTGTTTTTAAGAGTCCTGTTAACAAACATTCTCTTTAACCTGATTCACATAAAATTGGGTGCTTTTAACCTAGACAAGTAGAAGGTTAATAAATACACTTCTAGAGACTTTTAAACTGGGATTAGATATTAAAACCAGTACTATAGAAAAAATGCCTGATAACATATATTTAAATAAGGATATATTTAGCCTTTGCTAAACCACAGATAAAAGCAATCCTGTATTTAAAATAGTCTTTGAGTATTTAAGGCAAGAACCTTTAAATAATGTTTTAGTAGTAAAATGAAAAAGCATGGTCCTCATACAAATATTTTTTAAGCACTACTCTCATGGTTACTATTCTTGAACACACTTGATGTGATCTATTTTCATCAGAATGATATGCTTAAAAAAAAAATAACATGACTGCCAGAGAAGTATATCTCCATGAGATGGGGAATGCAAATTCTAATCCAATCTGCTTAAAACTTACAAATACTGGCTCGATGGCACATGCCTTTAATACCAGCCCTCAGGAGTCAAAGACAGGCAACTTAGTCTACATGGGAGACCTTGCCCAAAGAAGTAAAAATAAATAAATAAATAAATAAATAAATAAAACCAACTTACAACATATCTTCTATGTAAGTAACACATATATAACTTTAACTTGTGACTTTAAGTCAAGGTCCTTGGTGGAAAGTAAATACGATATATAAATTCAAACAAACTGAAATGTGCATTTGTCCTGTTTTAAAGAACAAAAGAAGGGCCATATGGAAAATGGAAGAGAGAAATGAAAAAGGGCAAAAATCAGGAAAATGTTACAGAGCAAACACCACAGTTTTGTTTTGGTTTTTTGAGACAGGGTTTTTCTGTGTCATAGCCCTTGCTGGTCTCAAACTTATCTACCTCTGCCTCTCAAGTGTTGGGATCATCAAGGTGTGGACCACCACCACCCAGCCAAACACTACAATTTTAAAAAGCTTTACAGAAATCACCAAAGTAATCAGTGTTATATATTATTTGGAAAATAAAACACAAGTAAAATTATTTGACTAAAGACCAAAAATGTTAATTGCGACGTGAATAACCGTACTAAGTAATGCACACATTACTTAGGGGCATCTCCGGCAACACAGAAAGTGTGGTAAAAGTTAATGAGAACTCAGTACCTAGAACAATCTATCAGAAAAGTTAGATTCATTAGTGTAAGGCTTTCAAAGAAACACGAAAATGTTCTTTTTGTTCTAAGTCCAACTAGTTCTATTTGGGCCAGCTTGCCACAAGCAGAGGGAAACAGGTCCAAGGCCTTAACAAGTTCTAGAAGCCCCAATGCTCCCAGGAAGCAAGTGTCCTCCCACATGTATTTGTTTTCCTTCTGGCTAGACATTTATGTTTTAACTACATCAAACAGTGAGTTTCAATTGTATATTTTAAGACTTCATGTTAGGCTCAATCCCTAATACTGCAAACAAAACTCCTGAAGATACTCAGTGTGCAAATTTGATTTTGTCTTTAATAAGTGATAAAATTATACTTGAGGAAATTTCTGAAACATATTTGACTTACTAACAGTTAAAAAAAGACTTTACATTAGATATTAGAAGATACCAGTATGACAAAGACTCTACTCCAGTGAGAGAGCAGATGATTATTTTAAATGTAGTAACAATAAATGTGATTACCATTTATTGACTAAGTACTATTTAATACATATTGCAACCCTGTGAAGAAGAGTACAGTACTGTTGACATTTTATAAGAGAACAAATGGAAGTCTAGAAACATTGACTATTTGGAATTACATGGAATTTAAATCTCAAGCCACACAAGTCCCAGTCCAAGTTTGTTAACTTTTAGTCTCCAGAGGAGGAGATCGATATTGGCAAAAGCAACTACATTACATGAAAAACTTGAGTATAGTGTAACATTTAAAGAGGCCACCAGAAATAAGATTTACATATTCATGACTCTTTAGGGAGTTAGTACTAGGTGCTGGTGGTTCTGACCTCTGTAACATTTTAAATTCCGGATCATCTCTTTTGTAGTTTGCAACCAATATTAAACCAAGACAGAACTCAGATTGTGATGTCAAAAAATTCTGTCATGCTCTCCCTCCATTAGGTTCAAAACTGCATTTACCTAGGCAAAGTTCTTATAAAGAACATAAAGATGGGCCAGTATTTCAAAGCCAACAGTAAAAAGCAAGAATTGGGCCAACAAGATGGTTATGCATGTAAAGGTACTTGCCACCAAGTCTGAAGACCTGAGCGTGATCTGTGAAACAAACGATCATGGAAGGAAAAACTAACTCCCCAAAGTTGTCGTCTGACTTCCACATGTGTGCCACAGTGTGTGCCTACCCAAACACATACACACCAAATAAAGTTCAAAAAAGGCAAGAATATATTGACAGTTTGTCTACCTGACTTCTGACTTACGAGAATCTAAACTATTTTTTAATCTTTAAAAAGATCTATTTATTTATTAATTTGTGTGCATTGAGTTTGCCTGCACGTGTCTGTCAAGTCCCCTAGAACTGGAGTTACAGACAGCTGTGAGCTGCCATGTGGGTGCTAGGAATTGAAGCTGAGTTTTCTGGAAGAGCAGCCAGTGCTCTTAACTGCTGAACTCTCTCTCCAGCCCTAATCATTCAAATTCTAAATACGTCACTGCACAGATCTGCTGGTAAACGCTTCTGCAAACTCTTCTAATCTGTCATTTACAAAAATAATCATTATAAAATTTAATCATTCAAATCATAAACCATGCATAGAACACTGGAAGCAAACATTTTAGTGACTGTTTTGGTAGTGCTGAGGATCAAACCCAAGGCTTTGTGAATGATATGTAAGTGGCCTAGTACTGAAATACACATTCTCAGCCATTTTAGTCTACTTATGACACTCAGTATATTATTATTAAATAGTGAATGATATTTTAACATACACCCAGCTTCAAAACCAAACATGTCACTTAAAAATATACTTGCTGGGAGACAGATACAGTGCCACTGTAATCGCAGCATTCAGAAATAAAAGGCAGGAGGAAAGAGGACTGCTGCAAATTCAAGGCCAGCCCAGCGATGGTGGCACACACCTTTGAGTCTCAGTACTCTGGAGACAGAGGCAGGCAATCTGAGTTCCAAGACAGTCTCATCTACAGAATGAATTCCAGCACAGCCAAGGCAACATAGTGAGACCCTGCCTCAAAAACCATGAAAATGTTTATAAATATCTAATTTGTTGATTTTACTTTTTCATGCAAAATTTAAAGTAACTGAACATAAAGGTCTCTTATGGAGAAAAGGCAGATATCTACTTAGTCACATTACAAGAACAGAGACGCTAAGCTGTCAAATGCAATCTTTAAGAGTAAGTTCATACAGAACACGAAAGAGGATTAATATCCAGAATGACAGTGCTTTATTGTACACTGACTGATTCTATGTATACAAAAAGGATATCTCACTCAGACTTAAAGGAAAAGAGAAGTTACTTCCCATTTTGGTGAAGGACAAACTATGTACACAGGTACAGAGACAAGAAATGGAATGAAAGGACTGAGCAGAAAGTGATGTGTCACAAGGCATGGTAGGGAATACAGCCAACTGCTAAACTGAAGTCAGATCACAAAGGGCCTCCTGCACCTGGCAGAGAGGCTCAGACTTGATCCTGGAAAGCTGCAAGTTTCTCAATCAGGTCAGACATCAAAATTTCTTGGGGAACTTGAGGTGGGGGTGAGTCTCTAGTCAAGCAGTTAGTTCTACATAACCCAAATGTAGGGAAATGGGGGCTAGAAAGTCAGAAAAGGGAAGATTTAGTGGGCCCCTAAACTGTAACCCTGACCAGAGGTGTGAGAGCATCTGCTGTAAGTGATGGGAGATCTTCAAGCAATGAGGATATCACATGCCTATTTGCTCTATCATCTTGTTAGTCTTCAGAAAGTGGATGGGCTGAAATGGATCAAGACAAAGCAGAGAGAGCCCTTATGAGTCATGCTGACATGTAGCTGGCAGGTGACAGGAGACAAGGCCTTCAATAAGGACAAGAGATAGTAGGAATGAGGAAGAGAAATGGGTTGGACATCTATTTAGGGATGAGCAGGACTTGTAAATTTGGGTAGTACCCTACTTAAAGAAGAATGTAACAAGGAACCAAGTAAGGGGTTTGATTCTAGAGTGTAAGAGAAAGGAGGAAAAAGAAGGATCTTTTTTGTTTGTAAACAAATCTCACTCTTGTAGCCCAGCTTGGTATGGAATTCACACTATAGGTCAAGCTGGCCTTGAATTTGAGGCATCCTTCCTGCTTCATCCTCAAAAATACTGGCACTAAAAGTCTATGCTAGGCTGTCAATATTACTTGACAGGTAAAAATGCTTGCCACCAAGTGCGATGAGCTGATTTTGATCACAAGTGTCCTCATATATTGCAGTACATCTTGTGCTCGCGCACACACCCAGGAAGAGAGAGAAATATAATTACAAAAATCAACAAAAGCATGTGCCAACACACTCAGAAGTGAATGGTTACTTATGATAATAATTCAAATATTCTCACAATCTAGATAACTGAATCAATTGTCATTTTCAAATTTCAAACAGAGGGTAGCACCAGAAGGATGTCAATCTATGTAGAAAAGAGTCTAGAATACATGGGGATTACCACTGGAGTCCTTATTTTTAAACAGTTCAAGTTTGATGAAGTTGGCCTAAACGTTGAAGAAAGTTTAATAAACTGATCGTAAGCCAGGAACTAATCCTAACACTCAGAAAGCTGAGACGACATAATGCAAAACTCTGTCTCAAAAATCAAAAGCAGCCGGGCAGTGGTGGCACACACCTTTAATCCCAGCACTTGGGAGGCAGAGGCCAGCCTGGTCTACAGAATGCCAGGGCTGTTACAGAGAAACACCAACTCAAAAAAACCCAAAGTGAAAAGCAAAAGAACAAAACCTGGCTGAAGAATGGTCTAGTGGTTAGGAGCAACTGAGGCTCTTTCCCAAATCAGAAGTTTGATTCCTAGCACTCACATCAGGTAGCTCACAACTGGCCTTTCACTCTAGCTCCAGAGGATCCAACACCCTCTTCTTAACTTCCTAGGGTACATATATGACACACACAAACATAGAAGATATACGCACACAAAACAAAAACAAAAAAGTGCTAACACCTGATTCTAACCAGTACTAAAAAGTCAAATACCCCTTTGGTTCCACAGAGCAAGAGCAAACTTGCTATTCTCACATGTTAGTTTCCAGTCAGTGCCCTTATAAAACCTTCAATGACTAGAAAATCTAATCATGTTAGAACATGCAAAGTGTCATACACTTACCTATAATTCAGTTTAAAAACCTGTTCGCTTTCATATATACATGGGAAAACACATTTAAAATACACAGACTTCCCTGATACAGAGCTATTCTATTATACAAAAGTAGAATTCACCTTCAGATTTTCACCTTGAGATCTTGCCCCACCTACTCAACCTGCGAAATTAATTCTGAATATAAAATATTACAGAAGAGATTTTTAAAAGAACACTCTGATGGTCCTGTTAAGTACTCAGAATTTCACTATAATTTTAAAGCTACTATTAAAAATGAACTTCTAAAAACAGACAAAGAAAGCTTCAATAAATTGAGTCATCATATGTATGATTTCTGCTTAAGTGCCTTCTTCTGCAGTCATGAAGAACTAGTACTTTAGAATAAGGCTTCTCCAAAATAGAAATGCATGATTTTTTAAATTAAAATTACTTCTAATAATAACTACCATTTGCATTGCATTTTGCAATTTCCTTCATGTTTCCATGTAAGTTTCTTACTTCATTTTCCAGATAAAGAAACAAAGGCACTGAGACAGTGTGTAACTTGGTCAAAGTCAGTTACAGTGAAGACTGCAAGGACACGCCCATCTTTAGAACCCAGGCCCTCTTTCTCATCTACTGGCTTTTAAAGAAAGAAATGTTCAGTGTCTAAAACTCAGTATCTAAAAAAAAAAAAAAAAATTATGGATAATCCCAAGCCACCCAGGAATTCTCCCATTTTAGTAAATTTTTCGCACTTCTTTCCACTCTAAAAAGTGAAACCAGCAAGCCTCATATAGTCTTGCCCAACATTTGACCTAAAAACTGAAGTGAGATGCTGGTGAACAATCGCATTAGTAATAACAGAGTTACAGTAAACATAAGGACACTTTACACAGCTCCAAGGAAGCTTCAGTAAACCACCTGAAGACTGAAAACTAAGAAATGATTACTTGAGGTGACAGGAAATACTATGGCATCTAAATTTACATTATACTCAAGTTGTTAATCCATTCATTATTCTGGAATGCCTAAACAACAATATTCTCCTTCTCTTTCTGTGTGAGTGTGCATGTGTATGCACGTGTATGTATTTCTTTATAGATACAACTTAAGACCAGCTCTATCTGTGAAATTTACCTATACAATTTTAGATGGAGAAGCAGAAAAATCTCTAAACAAGCTTTAAAGATAAAGTTTTGAGGCAACTACAAATAACAATGTTCTGCATGCTTGAAAATCACTAAAAAATGTTAAGTCTTTACAAATAAGTAAAGATTTTAAGTTCTATTAACACAAAGAAAATAAATATGTAAAGCAATGCATGTTTATTGTTCAATGTAACCATTCCACAGTTCCCCTATTCATTTACAACAAAACCTTTGCCAGTCTTAAAGGTCTGAAATCAATATAGGTTTTACATTAAAATTTGGCTTTATGAACTATCTTTGTGAATGGCAGAAATCAAGAAAACACTAATGATTTTCCAACACACTACAACGGTTTGATTCCAAAGATAATAAAGTGGATTGTTTAATATAATCTTTACTTAGGATAAAAAAAGATGATGGCAGGGAAGGGAGAAAAAGTTCAAAAATGTCATGTTCTCTAAATCTAATTCTAAAACAACCTATTTCATTATAGCAAAATAGTACAATAACATGAGCATATATACCTGTTTAAATGCACCTTTGCTTTCTTTGAATTTCTCTGAACATGAATGGAATAAATAGCACATTAAAATATATTTATTATATATAAAATACATTAAAATATGCCAAAATATACTAAAAAGCTTACTTCTGTTCATATTTATATTTTTAGGACCATTAAAACTCACTTAAATTAGAACCCCCAGTACCTCAAAGAAAGATAAATGTAAATATTTTTGAAGTCTGGATTCTACAATACTACACTTGGTATGCTGGTGTCAATCACTACTAAATCTATCTCTATATATTTAAATGAGTCTATCAGAGAGGTGAACTTTCTAAAGGCTGGTGCACAGTTAAGCCTTACTCCTTAGGAAGCCCTTTGAAAGCTAGAAGGGTGCAAGTCAGAAGGGTAGAAAGCAGAGAGAAGCCAGAGTGCTGTCGCCTTCACAGTCTGGGACAGAGCCAACTATTTCCTCTGGCCTTGGTGCTGGGTTGCCTAGTGTTATTATAGAAAAGCTGGCATTCATATTTAAAAAACAATATTTTGGCTAAGATGGATTAATGGGTAAAGTTTGCCACGAAGGCTGACAATCGTGTTCCATCCTTGGAACCTACACAGTAGGAAAGAACAGATATCCACAAGACATCCTCTGACCTCTATACACAGGCACCATGGCATAAGCACACACATAATTTTTTTAAAAAAAATAAAGGAGTAGAGAGATGGCTCAGCAGTTAAGGGCACTTGTTGCTCTTGCAAAGAATTCAGGTTCAGTTCCCAGCACACTGACAATCACACATAGCTCCAGTTCCAGGAAACTGGTGCCCTCTTCTGGTACATACCAAGTACACACCTGATGCACCATGTACATGTAAACAAAACACTCATTAAATAAAAATAAAGCTACAACTTTAAAAATAAATACCGTTTTTATACTAGAGCATCTTACTTATAAATTTAAGTATCTTTACTTTCCACTGGCTGCTCAATTACATTCCATATATCATATCCATCTATAAGTCTCTGACCCTGGCCCATCACCATCAGATTCAAGTTTTTCAACCCTTTCTCACCATCCTTTGCCTTTCCACCCAACCTCGAGTTTACTCTGTATTGGTATGGAGATGAAGCTGCCTCACTGGAAAAGCAGTTACGACATCCAAACATTCCTCTAACCTTCTGTCTCTAGTGAGGGTCCTCATTCTACTAACATTTTATGTCCCTGCCTAGGACACAACAATCATCCACTATGACCATAAACTTCAGTCCCTTCCTCTTCTCTGCACCTTACTCCACCTATTTCATTAGCCTTCTTTTCTCTATTGTCAGAGTGGCCCTGTCCAGTGGTTTGTACCTGTACCCATAAGCATGTTCAACATACATTCACCATTTCAGCAGCCAGCAAAATCCATACTACTGCTTCCTGTCTCTCAACTATAATGGCTTACACAAAGTGTTTCACTCTAATACCACTTTTACTGATTTCTCAACCCATTATAGTTCACTTCTTCCTTCTCCTAGCCACTCACACATGTTTTTTGAAACTAATCTAAATACCAACAATATTCTAATTGCCCAACAAGACCCTTTCTTCCCAAGGACTAACACTTTTAAAGAATCCTCTGTAGCCTCAATAGTGTTGAAAAGACTGAAAGTTTGTCACTTTGTCTTCTGTAAACCTCTAATTTTCATTTTACCTCTTTTTTCTTCTCTTTTTGATGAGACCTTGTCTCACCTTGTAGCCTAAGCTAACTTTAAATGTCTACATCATTTTATACCCAAAATATCTATACTTGACACTTTTTAAAGTTAGCACACAAACTAATGGGTTTCATTATGGCATTTTCATGCATGTGCTATATACTGTTATTCAACTCACCCTCATGACCGGGTATTGTTGGCTGCCTTCCTCTCCACACTTCTGCTTTCATGTCATATGTATTCCGTTACTCCACGCCCCCCCACCCCGTCCTGCACCTTCCCTTTCCTCTAAGAGTTCCTCCTTGGGGCTGGAGAGATGGTTCAGTGCTTAATAGCACTAGTTGCTCTTGTAGAGGACTGTTTTGTCTCAGTACCCACACAGTGGCTCACAACCAGCTACAGGGGAACCAACACCTTCTTTTGACTTCTACGGGCACATGTTACACATACATACATGCAGGCAAAACATTCATACATACAAAATAAATCTTAAATTTTCTTTTTCCCCCTCTCATGGTTCCATTTCTACTTTTATGACCTATAAGCTACCCCCAACACAAATTTAAATCTAGAGTCATCACGAGCTAAAAACATACAGTATGTCTGAGTTTTATTTCTCTTAACATGACAGTCTCTAGTTTTATCCATTTTCCCGCAATTATTTTGTTTTTCTTTCAGCTGAAAAAGTGCTACTATATTCTACCACTTTTTTTCCCATTCATCTGCTGGTGGCTACCTAGCTGGTTTTATTCTTAGCTATTGTAATGTAGCAGTAAACTTGGGTGTGTATGTTTCTCTGTGATATGCTGACTCAAGAGTCCTTCCTTTGGGTAGATACCCAGGAGTGGGATTGCTGAATCATATATTAGTTCTATTACATTTCAAGGAAATCTCCATACTGGTTCTGTAGTAGCTACATCACATACTTGATACTGTTATTATGCAAACACTCTGGGAAATACCAGCGATTTCCATGTGAGACACTTCCTATATTCTGTTACTTTATCAATTTCTCCTCTTTCCAAAATAGCATATTTACATTTTCAACTGCCAAGAAATGGAACCTCAATCTTATTTTTGGTTTTCGAGACAGGGTTTCTCTGTAGCTTTGGAGCCTGTCCTGAACTAGTTCTTGTAGACCAGGCTGGCCGTGAACTCAGAGATCTGCCTGCCTTTGCACCCTACCCCATTGCTGGGATTAAAGGCAAGTGCCGCCACCACCGCCTGGCTGCAAATCAAATTTTTAACAGAGCCTACATAATCTTTACCCACCAAACCTACTCCTATTGAATGATTATCATGACCAAATCTTCCAAGACAGAAATCTTAGCGTCAAATGCCAGTCATCTCTGCATTCTTTCCCCCATCCAAGTCCCACCAATCTTTAATAAGAATAAATCTTATCCACTTTACTTTCTAATCTCTTGAGTTCAACTGTCTTCAATCCTCTTTATTATCAAAGTCTTTGGGATATTTATTTTTCTTGTTTTGTTTTGGTTTTTTGAGACAGGGCTTCACAGTACAGCTTTGGCTGTCCTAGAACTTGCTCTGTAGACCAGACTGGCCTTAAATTCACAGAAGCGCAGAGATTAAAGACTTGTGCCACCTCCACCTGGCTTGTTGTGTTTTTGAGCCAGGTCTTACCGGCCCTAGAACTCAATCTTCCTGAGTGCTGGGGTTACAGAACTACACCACTACCACACCCCAACTTAAGGGTATTTTTCCTTATACATGAACCATTTGAACTACTGTCTCTTGTTCACTTATTCTTACTCTCTACTGCTACAAGGATTATCTTTCAAAATAAATTTAAACTTGAAATAAGCTACATCTCAAATCCCCCTACAGACCAACAGAAACTTAAAAGGAAAATACTGGTGTGTGTTGGTTAGAATCTAGAAAAATAGATAATCTCATAAACTTCATATGAGGAATTATATTATGCAAAACATTTGGAGGTATTATAACCACACATAAATATACATATTCTTTTCTAAATTTTTATTATTGTGTGTGTACGCATGTGTGTAGCGGGCACATATGTGGAAGAGGATTTTTGTTCTCCCTAGAAACAATGGCTTTATGTTCTTTTCTAAATTTGTATTATTGTGTGTGTGTGTATGTGCATTGTGTAGCGGGCATATATGGAAGATTTTTGTTCTCCCTAGAAACAATGGCTTTCTTTACGTATTTAGGAGTTTCCAATAACTGGATCACCTACAGCAATGCCAAACACACAAGTTCCATAAAAACATGTTGGAATGGATGTTTTTCTTCCTTTTTACAAGGACTATTTCTTTTAAAAGTTCTATCATAACTTGTTAAGACCATATCTTATTTTGCAGCCTAGGCTTACTTCAAGCTTGCAGAAGTCCTCTTTGCTCAGCCTTCTGAGTTTTGAGATTACAGGCATGCATATACCAGCACACCTAGGTTAGATACCTCAGTAACTTTTAAAAGATATTTCCTATAAAATGCTGGTGAACTCTATTATATGGTATCATATATGAAAACTAGGCAAGTTTATAAATAGTGTATGAGTTTTTATTTACCAAAGTTTAGTGCTTTAAGGAGTTAAGAACTTATACTGGGTTAGAAACAGTTCTACCCAACCCAGAGTTTTGTATCTGAAAGTGGAATCAAGAAGTATAATGTTATAAGAAGAAACAGCTGTCCTCATGCCAACTTAAAACATTTGGAGGGCTATCCCCCAAACACCTTAGTTTGGTTCAGTGCTCTAATAAATTTGTCATGCTTGAAATTATGTCTCAGTACTATGCACTTTCCCATTCTGTTCCATAAACGGTATTTTACACACAATTCAAGTATGTAAGTATTATTGTACATCCAAGAACATAAGTTCATACTTCAGATTTTCTCTATCCAGTGGTTTGTTTCCTGTACCTATAAAGCATACAAGAAAATAAGCAGTTTGGTCATACATTTTTTTTCCCAAGTTGTTTGAGGAGGATTCCTAATGCTAAAAGAGTCCTAAATCACATCCTTCATGATTTTGCAAAGTCACAGACTGTCTTTCTATCCCACCTTTATATAGAAACAAGTCAAGCATTTTACTTTTCACAATTTTCAATTACCTTACAGACTCCAAACTGAAAACTCATTTTACACATTTATTTTGTTTTATTTGAGACAGGGTCTCACTATGTAGCCTTAGCTGTCCTAGAACTCACTATATAGATCAGGCTGGCTTCGAACTCATAGAGATCCACCTGCCTCTGCTTCCCAAGGGCTGGGATTAAAGGTGTGCACCACCATACCTGGACAAGGTATTTTTTACACATTTAATTTTAATGAACATTAAGCAATTATTATTTAATTTTCTTACACTGTTGAGAAAATTAACATGGCTTAATTTAGAAAAGCAGCACCCCAACAGTGTACCCCAATACTTACAGGAAATCATAAGGTAGTCCTCACAGTTGGTTTTGTCGTCATCTTGCTGATCCACAGGGATCCCATTGGCATCTATGACTGCTTCAGAGGCACAGTCTGCTACCAACACTTCTTCTGAAACAACATCGGCGGCCAAAGGATCAGTGACGATTTCTGCTTCTACTACAGTATCGTGAACCACATGTTCAACGTGACCAACGTCAGACACATGTATAGATTCACTTGTCAAGACATGTTCAGGCATAGATATCGAGGCTGAAGTAATATCAGAAGCTAAAACATCATCTGGAACTGTGCAATGTGTTAAAGAAACTTCTTCAGTTACATCTGAGTCCAGCACTTGCTCTGGGATGATGACTGTTTCTGATACATCTGCTTCGTCCATGATATCTGGACACTGGACATCTTCTATAACAACGTCCTCAATAACATCTTGGATTACAACTGAGTCTGGGTCATCAGGAACAAAGTTGTGCACGGTTATGTCTGAATCCACAACATCTGACACAAAAACCGTTTCTTGTACTTCCACAACAATTTGATCCCCATCCATG
Source organism: Chionomys nivalis (assembly GCF_950005125.1). Lineage (NCBI taxonomy): Eukaryota > Metazoa > Chordata > Mammalia > Rodentia > Cricetidae > Chionomys > Chionomys nivalis. The sequence goes on from NC_080112.1 coordinate 62,712,832, forward strand.
TGTGTAGCACCAGCTCCTGAAAAATAAACAAAGTCTTAAGCAAGTGTGATGGTTTGAATAAAAGTGACCCCTATCAGATCATATATTTGAATGTTTAGTCATCAGGGAGTGGAACTGTTTGAAAGCATTATAAGAATTAGGAGGTGGGTACTTGTTGGAGGAAGAGCGTCACAGAGGGTGAGCTTGGAGGTTTCAAAAGCCCATGTGGTAGGCCCAGTCTCTCTCTGTCTCTCCCTCCCTCCTAATTTGGATAAAACTCTGTAGTTGTCAGCTACTTCTCCAGCCATGTTCCCCACAGTAGTAACAGATTAAACCTCTGAAACTATAAGCAAGCCCCCAATTAAATGCCTTCTCTTCTAAATGGTGTCTCTTCACAGCAATACAACAGTGGCTAAGACATAAGTAAATAAAGTTATCAACTTCAGGACTCAATATTCCAATCAACAAAATTATTATTCAATTTCACCCAAAATACACTAATTTATCAGTTTTCTTAAACATTTAGATTCCCATGGATCCTCTGCCTTGGAAAAATAATCTATTTTTAAATAAAATTTAAAAAGACACTTTTTAGCATACTCTTTTAAGTACTTACCCCAAATCAATAGATAAGGAAAAACTATTGATAATAATACAATTGAGACAAAAAAAAAAAACCTTCAAGACAGTAGAATTCTACGAACACTAAAACACATTCAGTTACTTAAGGCATGGTTCTAAAACTTAAGTAATGTAATAGGTGGCAAACGCATCCGTTTATATGCTTTTCATGCATTTTCCTTCTTGGTCTATCTCCCTTCCCACAACTTGTATTTTTTATTTTCCATTTTTCCCATGATTTTTTTTCCATACTCTTCTCCTTTTTGTTCTGGCACCACCAACAGTCTCCACCTGACTATGGAATCTTAGACTTTGACCTTTATTCTGGAACGTAAAATAATTGGGGTATAAGCGAAAAGGAGGACAGAAGAAAATCTACTTGAGGCTGTCTATCTCTACTGACAGACAGTGAACAGAAATGCCACTGGCAAGGGCAGTGGGATAGGGGAGGTAGTAGAAGGAACATCCTTGACTTCAGAGTACTGGATTCTATTAAGCCTCCTCCCCAGTGTCACTCCCAAAAGCAGCTCATAATACAGGAAACTCTTCCAGAGTCCATTTTAGTTAAAGGGGTGAGAGGAGATGAATCAATTTTTGCCCAAAGAGATTAAATGACTTAACTGAGATCACAGTTTGCACAGCATATGGTGCTCAGTAAATATTGTTCTCAACAAATGCTACAAACAGAACAATTATACATCCTTATGAGAAATCAAAACAAAATTTTTGAAAAATCCAGTATCTTGGCTGCCAGTCCAGAAAAAGTTAAGTTTTATGAGTTAAGATCCAAGTCTAAACACGAAAATTCATTTCTTTTATATGTGCCTTACATATACAGTCTAAAGGTCATTCTTCATATGCAAGTGCTTTTACTTCAACCCATGCCATGAAATGGGGTGTGGAATTTTCTTTCTAGTTGTGGTGTCCTATCAGAACTCATAAGTTTCGGGTTTTGGAGCATTTGGGATTTTCAGATTAAGGATATTCAACTTGTACTGACAAGAATATTAAAGTCAGTTATGAAGAAGTCAAATTTTTGGGTAGAAGGATGATAATGTGTTCACTTTCCCATTTGTAGATTCTAAAATCCAAGAGTGACTAACTATGAAAGTTAACAATTGGGCCCATAACAAACTCTCAATCTGGTAGATAAAAAGCACAATGCAATTACAAATCATTATACCTGTTGCATCAAAAAATGAGTTTGGCGCCTGTGGTTGTAATTCAAGTCCATCTTCATCCATGGCCTTCAATTCTCATCAGTCACAACTCCTAAATCAAGGGGAAAAGTGAAGTCAGTGTTAGTTTGGGTATCCTTTTTTTATGTCACATTTTCATTTCTAAAGCACTCAAGTTTTATGATCGACAAATATCTAATATATAAACATACATCAAAAGGATCACCTTTACCCAGGCCCATTATTAACTGAGATACATGCCAGGTATACACCTATAATCCCAGCATTTGGGAGGCTGAGGCAGGAGACTCACAAGTTCAAGACCAATCTGGGCTACACAGAGGATTCCAAATCAGTCTCAGCTACACAGTAAGAGCCTGTCTAGTGAGGTCATGTCTCAAATAAATCAATAGAATAAAAATAAATTCACTGCAGGGTAGTGGTGATACACACCTTTAAACCCAATACTTGAAAGGAAGAGGCAGGTCAATCTCTATTAAGTCCCAGGCCAGCCTGGTCTACAGAGCAAGCTCCAGAATGTCAGGGGTACATGGAGGAAACCCTGTCTCAAAAACCCAAAAATAAATAAATTTGGTAGGTTGGGATACTGCCTATATACACATCTCTTTTAAAGATTTATTTGAGCCAGGTGGTGGTATCAGAGCACACCTTTAATGCTAGCACCAGGGGAGGCAGAGTCAGGCAGATATCTGAGTCTGTGACCAGCCTGGTCTACAGAGGGAATTCCAGGACTGCCAGGACCACACAGAGAAACCCTGTCTCAAAAACAAAAAATGATTTACCTTATGTGAATGCATAACATACATGGTTCATGCCGCTGGCTAGAAAAGGGTGCCAAGTTTCCCCTGGAAGTAGAGTTATGGATGGTTATAAGCTACCACATGTATTTTAGAATTTGAACCTGGGTCCTCTGGAAAAGCAGTCAATGATCTTTTATTTTTGTTTTGGGTTGGTTTTTGTTTGTTTGTTTGTTTGTTTTGACTTTTCAAGACAGGGTTTCTCTATGTAGCCTTGGCTGTACTAGAACCTAATTCTGTAGACCAGGCTGACCTCTGCCTTCCAAGTGATGGAATTAAAGTGTATGCCACCACCTCCTGGCAACTATTTTAAGGTTCAACTAAAAATTCATTCTGTAATTTACTGTGGGAAATTTCTGCACAATTTTTACATTACTTCTCTAAACTTATATACCCTCTCTTTCAACCACTATATTGAACAATCATAGAAACCCAAAGTACCTAATTATAGTAAAGGTAATGGCAGTAAGAACACTCTGGAATTTCATTTTACAGTGAGTGACTCCTCTTCTCCCCCCCCCCCACCTTGAGACAGGGTTTCTCTGTGTAGCTCTGGCTGTCCTGGAACTCGCTCGCAGACTACACCTTAAAGGTGTGTGCCACTGCCTTTCTTAATTGATTTATGCAATTTTTCAGTGTATTTAATTCTTTTTTTAAAGTTCATCTTTGAGCACAATAAAATCAACTTCCTACTCTCAAAAGTCTGCAACCATGAGCAAGAATGAGAATCTCCACTGATCCTGCTTGCACTCTCTGCCTACCTCCATCTCTCAGTCTAGACTGCTAGAAAACAGGAACCGAGAAGTCATTTTCCCACTATGGTTTAGACCAGTGAAATAAAGTCCACCAACAAAAAGAATCAAGTGAATGCCCTGAGAAAGTAGACAAAGGGGCAAGAGGATGCTTACCAACTGAATTTTGGATTCTGAGCCCAGAACTCCCTGAAGTCTCACTTTCTCTTTCCTTGGGATTTTGCAAGGCACCCCAATGACCTTAATTCTATCTCGCCTACTTAGCAAAAAACAAAAACTTAACATATCAAGTAATATTACCAAATACTATTTGGTTCCTACTTCAAAAGATCAGACACCAAAGATTTTACTTGCCTGTTTCTAAGTACTGCGTAAATCTCCTCAATGGTTTCCCTATCTCTATTTTCTCAGTTTTTAATTCAATCTAAATGGAGCTATTAGATGCATCTTTCTTTGGCCTTTAATTTTGTTAGTAAATACTATATACTCATGAAAATTTTAACAAAGTAATTTTCTAAGCATCATTCCTGTTTAATCTTAAGTTCTAACTCCAAACTGTCTTTCCATCATTCTCTTTCCTACCATTCTCCCAAGTACCTCCCAGCACCACACAGGCACACACACTTCAGTAAACAAAAATGGCAGAACATCTCAACCCTGGCCTGACACACTAGGGCCATATAGTTATTAAAGAAATATCACGAGAAACCCAAAACTTATATAACAAATGTTTTTCAGTGTGTCAGCGATGATTCTATTCACTTCCAAGAAATAGCTGTTTTGTGTTAAAAACAATTTGAAATTAAAACAAATGATGGCTAAATTAATAAACAAAAAACCCGTTCAACCATGAAAAACAAAGTGTACATGCTCTAAGCTGTCACCACCCACTCCCTACCAGAATTACCTCTGGCTAGAATTCTTTTCCCTTTTTAAAATTGCAACTATGAAATGACAAATCTAAGTTAACCCTTTTTTTCTTGGGGGGAGGGGTTCAAGACAGGGTTTCTCTGTGGCTTTGGAGCCTGTCCTGGAACTAGCTCTTGTAGACCAAGCTGGCCTCAAACTCACAGAGATCCGCCTGCCTCTGCCGCCCGATTAAAGGTGTGCTGAGATTAAAGGTGTGCACCACCACTGCCAGGCTAAGTTAACCTTCTAAGCATAATGAAATATTACATGAAATTAAGCCAACTAAGGGGATACATTAAGGTTCTTAGGTTCCACATTCCTCAAATCTCCCTACATAAGACTAATTCCCATTAACTCTAAAGATTCTCAACTTGTTTAACAACTACTTTGCTCCACTTTTATCTCTCTTGGCTTTTCTATTAAGACTCTAACAGGTAATCAATTCCACTGATTCTGAAGTTCATTCCTGCCTGTTTTTCCAAGTGCCATCCTAAGTCTCTTCCCCTTCTCTACACAGCTAGCTGCCCTGACTCCCCTCACCACACTAAAACTGAAGCCTAATCCTAGTCTGGTACACTTAACTATATTTTCCCTTACTGTTTTCTCTCTACTCCCCTGGGCTATTTGCACAGACCACCAAAATTTATATACTCAAGCCGGGCAGTGGTGGCGCACGCCTTTAATCCCAGCACTTGGGAGGCAGAGGCAGGCGGATCTCTGTGAGTTCGAGATCAGCCTGGTCTACAAGAGCTAGTTCCAGGACAGGCTCCAAAGCTACAGAGAAACCCTGTCTCGAAAAACCAAAAAAAAAAAAAAAAAAAAATTTATATACTCAAAGGAGAACCTTATGCCTCTACCAGACTGACGACTCTTGGCCACTATTCCTTTCTCCTTCTTCCCCACTGTCAGTCCGGGGTGCCAGATCTTGTCAACTACTTCTTTGCAGAACTTCTCAGCAATCCATCCCAGTTCTTATTATCTCCAGTCTTATTACTGTCTCTCAGCTTCATACTTCCTGATCCCTGAGGCATGAAAATAGCCTCTCAAGTGGCCTTGCTCTTTACTGCCACTCCCATAACAAATGACTAGGAACCCAGCACAAGTTGAATAGGTGCCAAATTCTGAAGCATTCATGTTATCTGTGGAAGACTAATCCTCCTACCACTGCTTTGATCAAGGCACTACCCTGGGCTCAGAATACTTCAGCACCCCCCTACCCCACCCCACCCCCACCCCCCATATTCATTCTACAATATGAACCTGACAGTGCCAGGAGACAATTATCTGCTGTTATTTTCATCTTTTAATCATACAAATATTCTAACATACTCTAGCAAACATGGAAGAGGGCCATTGCAAAACTCAAATAGGTTTGGAAAAATACACTTTGTACTTGCAAGTAGAAATGACTATACTGAGGGCTTTGTAACCCCTCCAGGGTTAGACTTGTTAATTCCCTCTGACAATCAAAATGAAATTGTGTTGTTAGAAATACTCTCTGGGGTAAAATCAAGTAAGGGTCATTGCAAAAGGTGGGCCAACAATGACACAGATTTGTCTGTGGAAGTGTCTGTGTGCTGTGGAGCAGGAACCAACCTCCAAAAGTAGCCAAATAAGCAGAATGGTTCAGAGCACCAAGATGAAATCCAAATGAAAAAGAACAGAGAACCAAATTATTACTACCTTTCTCAATCACCCTCAAAGCATCTCTGAGATTCCTTCACCCTAGTTTGGAAAACTATTCCCTCCTGGTACATAAGTCGTAATTCTGGAAGAAGTCACAATGGAAAAATGAAGTTTTAAGGGAAATACTGAACTGGGAGAAATCCACAAAATTCCCACGCTTCCTTACTTCCAATCTTTAAAATAGAGCAATAAACACTCCCACCAACTCAGTAGGAAGAGCAATGGCATTTTATCTCTTAAATTCAGAATTTAGGATAATTTGTTGATTTTATATTTCTTTAATTTCCTTTTGGGGAGGTGGAGAGAGAGACAGGATCTTACAGCGCAGTCCATGCTGGCTTCAAACTTATGGCAATCCAGCTGAGTTCTAGTTCCGTATACCCACACATTGCTTTGACTACTTTCTTCGGTAAATTAACAGGAGTCTTAGATATGTATATTGCCAATATACATATACAAAAACCACGCTTTTGCTTGTGGTACCCTAGACCTTTGATTTAATAAAATGGCTGACTACCGTCATTTCTGTCACACTCGGAGAACTAATTTGTAAAATATATGGTAGAGCCGGGCGGTGGTGGCGCACGCCTTTAATCCCAGCACTCGGGAGGCAGAGGCAGGCGGATCTCTGTGAGTTTGAGACCAGCCTGGTCTACAAGAGCTAGTTCCAGGACAGGCTCCAAAACCACAAAGAAACCTTGTCTCGAAAAACAAAACAAACAAACAAACAAAACAAAACAAAAAAAATATATATATATAGTAGATAAAATGGTTCAAACTTCCCAAGAGTAACAAAAGTAAGCCTGTCCAGAATTATTTTCAGAAAGTAAAAATGGTGAAAATTTACAGCTATGAAAACCTAATATCTTCCCTCCAAAGTAAGCTTTCCTCATTTTTTGCCACGTTGTTCAAATCCAGATCCATATTTTATTTCTCTTAGGTTAACCCTCAAAGTCAGCTATTCTATTTATTTTTCAGGACAGGGTCTTACTATTCAGCCCTGGCTGCCTGAACTTACTATTAGACCAGGCTGTCCTCAAACTCACCCTCTTGCCTTTTGCTTCCCAAGTGCTGGTACTAAATTAGCCACTATATGCCTGGCTGAAATCAGATATTCTTTTTTTTGTTTGTTTTTGTTTTTCGAGACAGGGTTTCTCTGTAGCTTTGGTGCCTGTCCTGGAACTAGCTCTTGTAGACCAGGCTGGCCTCGAACTGCCAGAGATCCGCCTGCCTCTGCCTCCCTGGTGCTGGGATTAAAGGTGTGTGCCACCACCGCCCGGCTAAAGTCAGATATTCTTAAATCTCATCAGTTTTTATTTATTTTCGCTGTTATCATTCTAACAAGCTCTTCTCAACTCAAATGTATGCTCAGTGGGCCCTTCAATCAAGATTTGACCGCTTCTTAAACAAAGGAAATTTTCTTGGTTTTTTGGTACTACATGTTTCAAGGGCCTTTGAACAAAGATCAGGTAGTCTACCAGAAAGTTGAATCTCAGCCTTCTTTTTCAGTTTCTGAAGCAATTCCTGCCTCAGTCTTTCCCACTGGTATTACAATATCTATGTCATAAGGTCAAGCTAAGTTCTTGCATACTAGACATTTTCTTATTGTTTTTCCAGGCATTGCTAATGCATTTTTTCAGAACTAGAGATTGATTCTAGACCTCGTACATGCTAGGTTAAGTGCTCTACCACTGAACTAGATAGAACCCCAGCCAGCTCCTTCCATTTTCTCTATTTAGTCTTCTTTTTGTTTGGTGGTCTCAGAAAAGGCTGACTTGTACTCACGCAGCCCCAGGCTGGTCTCAAATCGGTAACTATTCTCCTGCCTCAAACTCCTGAGTGCCACTCTACTGGCTTCTCTATTCTCTTATTAGAGTTCCTATTACAGGATAAATACTCCTAAATTTGTCCTCTATTATCACTAACTTCCCTCTTATTTGCCTCTGAATTATGGATTTGTGTGTGTGGGTATGTGCATGTGAGTGCAGGGATCCACAGAGGCAGGTGTGGGATCTTCTGGAGCTGAAGTTACAGATGGTAGATCTGTTCAACACGGACGCTGGTCTTCTATAAGCCCTTAACCACTGAGCTGTCTCTCTGACCCCCAACTTTCTCTTCTTATATCTACTTTTCTATACTAGCTACCTGGAAAGTCACAAATAAGATGCTTTGTTTTGTTTTGAATTTGAGACAAGGTCTGTCTATTATGTTGTCCCTGGCTGTCCCGGAGGGCCCTGGGATCTAGAGATCCATCAGCCTCTGCTGGAATTAAAGGAGTATGCCACCACACCTAGCAAGAGTTCCTAAACAAACTAAGGTGTTTTCCCCCTATAGTTATCTTCTAAATTTTTTTGGTAGACAAACATCTTCCCAGATATTTCTGAGATCCCAACGCTTATTCTATAGCCAACATTACACTTTCTTCTCTAGTGCTCCATTATTCAGTTGGCTGTTTTGGAAGCCCCTTCCAAACGGCTGGTTTTCTTCAAAAGCATTGTTCCTTTTGGTTGTTCACATTTATAAATGAGTTACTAAATTAGTTACACTGACAGCCGGGAGACTTTCCTCAGCCCCAATGAAAAGCTCTGCTTTGACAAGTAGTGAACTTGTGTTCTAACTGTCACCATCTAAGTCACAGGCATCCTTTCTAGTATCAGTATACAAGAGAGAAAAACCCATGTCATCAGTCAGGCTTTCATTCAATAGTGGCAAAGTGCAACATTTCCCATGGTCAGTATCATAGCCTGCAGAAGAAGCCAACTAAAACACTGCCCCTTAGATGGGCCTGGTGGCACAGGCCGACAATCCTACCTACTTGGGAGACTGAGGCTGGACTGTGCTACAGAGTGAATTCAGTCTTAAAAAGAAAAAGGGGGGGGGGGGCTGGAGAGATGGCTCAGTGGTTAAGAGCACAAACTGCTCTACCAGAGGTCATGAGTTCAATTTCCAGCAACCACATGGTGGCTCACAACCATCTATAATGAGATCTGTTGCCCTCTTCTGGTGTTTGGGCATACATGGAGGCAGAATGTTGTATACACAATAAATAAGTCTTTAAAAAAAAAGAAAAGAAAAGAAAAAGGGAGCTTAGAATATAGCTCAGAAATAAAGTACCTTGCCTAAATTGCAATACAACCCCAACCTTTGTGGATTTTGTTTAGTTTTATTTTTTTTGTTTTTTTGAGACAGGGTATATCTCTGGCTGTCCTGGAACTTGCTTTGTAGACCAGGCTTGCCTCAAACTCATATAAATTAGCCTGCCTCTGCTTCCCTGAGTGCTGGGATTAAAGGCGTGTACCACCACTGCCCAGATACCCCAACCTTTCTTGCCACAGCACCCATTTTGCAAATTCATGTGTACAAACAAATGTGAAACTCAGATAATTTAATGCATTTCCTTCTGCAAAACCACCAAAGATAAGCCCTACCTACACCGACAGGGAAATGGCTCAGCTTTCACCACCTGGCTATATCCACAGCTTGCTCTTACAGGATACCACTTCTTAGGCACACATTCTCTAAAACTCTTGGTTTTTGCCATTGACAGGTTCTAAATTGCTTTATTCAAGAAGAAAATCACAGTATTCTGATGAAAAGTACATTTCAGGGTTCCCCCCACCGCCAGGTTTTTATTTTTATCCTCAATTTGATTTTGGCAGAAAGGAAAAGCAAAGGTATTTGATCTTTATTCTATGTTGAATCCAAATTCATGATTTTATTGTACAAAAAAAATTAGTATGGAAATGTGTAAAAAAAAAAAAACACAAAAGCTGGGCGGTGGTAGTGCATGCCTTTAATCCCAGTACTTGAGAGGCAGAGACAGGCAGGTCTCTGAGTTCGCTCGAGGCCAGCCTGGTCTAAAAGAGCTAGTTCCAGGACAGGCTCCAAAGCTACAGAGAAACCCTCTCTCAAAAAAAAAAAAAAAAAAAAAAAAAAAAAAAAAAAAAAAAAAACCCACAAACAAAAAAAAATTTAAAAAATTAAATCTGGGGCTGGAGACATGGCTCAGCAGTTAAGATCACTGACTGTTCTTCCAGAGGACCCAGAGTCAATTCCCAGCACCCACACGGTGGGCACAGCTGTGAGGTCCAGGCTCCAAGCCCCTCACGCAGAGAGAATGCCTGCTGCTGTGAATGGAAGAACTCTGTCTGTCCTTCTTTGCCCTGTCCCACTTGGAACTTTTTGTATGTTTCACTCAGGAATTCAATGCCAAGTTTTTGTTAGACTAGTTTTTCCATAAAACCATTTTGTGCCAATTGGTAATTTCAAGGTTTTGTTTGTTTAAAGTTTGAGTCCGAACTTTCACAATCTATTAAAAATTGGCCCTAAAATGACAAACTTAAAACCCTTATTTTTCCAAAACCCCTATTCCTGTTCATATTAAGAACTGCCAAAAATATCCTCTAAATTTAGCTGCATTTGAAAGCTAACAATACCACGCTGTGTTGTTAAATGCTTTTAAGACTAGCTCGATGGTAGAAATAGTACAGGTTTTGCACTTGTTTGCAGACATAGAAAGCATTAACTCTTTTATAAAACAATGTCCTTTAAATTCATGCAGTAATTTACCAATCCACTGTTGCCATATAACATTCTACTGTTTATCACAATGGAACAAACATAACAACTCTGGTTCACCCTCTCCCACTTCAACTGTGACTGATTTTTAAGTTGCTTTGTACCTTTTGCTGAGATTTTCAAAGTCCTACTCGCGTCTCCTCAAGTAGAGTATTCTGTCTTTAGCTGTAAGTGCAGTACTGGAGTGCAATGTGTAAAACGAGGATGAAGACGGTATTTAAACATAAAATAGAGAGATTAATTTAATCTACATTGGACAAAAATATATGAAATAAAACCATCCACAGGTAAAACTTAAAAAAATCATTTCCCATCAACTGCAATGCAGGGTAAAGAAACGTTAGTGTTATAAGGAAGTGCTTCCTTGTCCATTTCCTTTGTTCCTCAAATCCCTGCAGCCATCTTTTACCAAACTGGATATTTAATTAATTGCTGGCCTAGTCATCTGATAATTTGTTAACTTAGCTGAGTGTTTTTCTTACGCAGTCCCTTTCTCAATGAGTCATATATATAACCTTGCATTTAAAAAACAACAACTTAGGCTGGGCATGGTAGTGCAATACCTTAAATCCCAGCACTGAAGAAGCAGAGGGTACTCCTTGAGTCTGACTGAGGACAGCCTGGTCTAAATAGTAAGTAACTTCAAAGATAGCCAGGACTACACAAAGAGACCCTCTCTCAAAACAAAACAAAGCCTTTCTACTACATTAGAACTTAATGGGTTTTGTGTCGTTGTGTTTTTAATTTTCATTATACTTCTTTATTTAGTGTTTATGAGTAGATACATGTGGATGTACACATTCGCAAGACTCACATCCCAGTGAAGGTCAGATGACAGTCTCCAAGTCAGCCTTCCTTTTCTATCATGTGGTCTCGAAGAACTGAACCCAGGTAGTCAGGGTTAGCAGCAGGCATCCTCACCTGGCGACTCATTTGCTATTGCTAGGTTTTGATTTTTTTTTTTTTTTTTTTAATTTTCGAGACAGGGTTTCGCCGTAGTTTTTGGTTCCTGTCCTGGAACTAGCTCTTGTAGACCAGGCTGGCCTCGAACTCACAGAGATCCGCCTGCCTCTGCCTCCCAAGTGCTGGGATTAAAGGTGTGTGCCACCACCGCCCGGCTAGGTTTTGATTTTTTTAAAAGAATTCTCACAACAGCCCAGGCTGCCTTTGAATCACAACAATCTTCCTGTCCCAGCCTCCTGAGTGCTGGAATGACAGGTGGAGCTACTCTATATGCCTTCCATTTACAGTTTCTGTACGCTCACCTTCAACTACTTTATTCAAACTAATTCTCTTAATTGTCTGGTGACTACTTTAAAAAAAAAAATCACATATTGCCACTTTGTACTTTTTATATAGTTCAGTGCTAAAGTGCTTGCCCAGCATTATGAAACTGGGTTCTATGCAATACCACAAATATAAACTTTGAACATTTATTTATGGTTTTATTAATTATTTTTGCTTGGGGTTGTTTGAGAATTAGTCTTTCTATGTAACCCCGACTGTCATGGAACTCCTATGTAGACCAGATGGCCTTGAACTAGAGATTCTACCTGCCTCTGCCTCCCAAATGCTGGGATTAAGGGCATGGGCCACCATGGTAAACTATGAACAGTTAACATCACTGTCCTACCACAACACCAACACTAAAAGTAACTACTATACCTTACCGACATGAACACGACTTCTATTACCACTTTTCCTAAATATGCTATGTTAGGTCTCGGAGATGCTGCAGTTGTAGTACTAACACCAATAATGGTCTCCACATGTCCTAAACACTGGCAAGAATACTGGGCCTTTCCATAACTAGAACAATGTTTTTAAATTGGCAGCTGCAAAACTGTAGAGTCTTTCTACACTGATCTTCTGTTAATGCAATTAGCAATTAAATTTTGCACAAGTAACTTAATAAATCCTTGAGCTGTTAAAAGAACAGGCTGGGTTTGCCCTACAAGACCAGCAGTAAATATGTTCCAAGCTGACTATCAATGAGCGTTTAAACTTCAATCTTTCCCTGGAACTAAACTAAGGAACCACCTAATTTAAGGAAGGAATAATCTAAGGCTGGCTTTTTTTTTTTTAAAAGAAAGTACAAAGAAAATAAAATACTACTAAACTAAAAACCTAAAAGTTGTGGGGGGGCGATATAGAAAAAAATGGCAAACTTCTAAGACTAACGCTAACACATTGAGGGGACATGCAAATTACCAGTAGTAACTTTGTTAGACACAGACCCTAGGCTGGAGAGGCAGCTTGGTGATAACATGCTCATCTACCATGTACAAGACCCTGGGCTCAATCCTAACACTAAAAAAAGAAAGAGGAGGAAGAAAAAAAAGAGTGTCATCACCATAAAGATTTTTAAAATAAATACAGCTGTTAGGTATAACACTTTCAAAAATCATCAAGTTTTCCCCAAACTGTATGAACTATGCCAGAACACAAAGAAAGCTTTGTCAATTATTTTTACAAAAGTGATTTGTCACTTAAAACAAAAACACAAAACAATTTAACCAAACTAGAAACTGTGCTATCATGAATTCAAAGTTAAATATTATAAATAACACCTATCAGGCAGGTGAATCTCTTGAGTTCGAGGCCAGGCTGCTCTCTACAAGAGCTAGTTCTAGGACACAGAGAAACCCTCTTTCAAAAGAATAAAAAAATATTAATAGTACAGACCCACTCCACAAACAGAGAGAAGTTAATACAGTACAATCATCGTAGTGTTAAAGGTAGGAGCCAAATAACAGTCAAAATTAAATCATTCAAAAAGGGAAGCAGGCCAGGCGTAGTGATGCATGCCTTTAGTCCCAGCACTCACAGAGGCAGGCAAATCTCTGAATTGTAGACCAGCTTGGTCTACAAAGCAAGTTCTAGGTCAGACAGGGCTACACAGAGAAACTCGGTCTCAAAAAACAAAAACAAAACAGCTGGGCAGGGGTGGCGCACACCTTTAATCACAGCACTTGGGAAGCAGAGGCAGGCTGATCTCTGTGAGTTTGAGGTCAGCCTGGTGTACAAGAGTTAGTTCCAGGACAGGCTCCAAAAACTACAATGGCTAACAGCAAGTTTGAACACCAAGTTTCAGGCCAGTTAGAGAGGGTTACATGAGACCTCATCTTTAACAACAACAACAACAACAAACTGAAAAAGACAATGTATTTAGAACCACTTAATAACAAAAATAAAGAGGCATCAAAATCATAAGACCTAGTTATCAGAGAAAAGTTTTCAAATTTCAATACATGTACCTCAAAAATAAGTTAAATAGCCGGGCAGTGGTGGCGCACGCCTTTAATCCCAGCACTTGGGAGGCAGAGGCAGGTGGATCTTTGTGAGTTTGAAGCCAGCCTGGTCTACAAGAGCTCCACAACTATAGAGAAACCCTGCCTTAAAAAAGGGGGGGGGTAAGAAAAATAAGCAAGCCTCCAAATGAATTTGTTTTAATGTCAGAACACACAGAAACAAAGCAGAAGGAAGGCAATAATAGTTCCCAGCGTAGAAACACAAAGCACCCATAAAATGAACAGCTGGAGAAGTCTGGAAAGTACAGGTTAGTTACTTACTTATGAACAACACTAATAAAAAAATGGTAATTAAAGTCAATTTCTTAAACATCATCAAAAAAAAACCCCTGTATTTATCAAAACAGTTGAGAATTTATACTTTTCTAAGAAAGGAAACTTTATTTTGTATAAATCACCAAAAAGAAAAGAAAAACTCAAGAAAAGCCAAAAGGCCATAGCATGGGAGAGAAGAGGCTACGGCTAAATCAAGTCCAGCCGGGCAGTGGTGGCACACACCTTTCATCCCAGCACTCAGGAGGCAGAGGCAGGCGGATCTCTGCATGGGCTACAGAGCAAGCTCCAGGAAAGCCAGGACTACACAGAGAAAACCCGTCTCCAAAAACAAATCAATCATCAATCAAATCCAAAACCTACCAAAAAAGGAAATGGAGATCTGTCTAACTTTCAATAATCAGATCACTTCTATTAAACAGACCTGTTTCAAAAAAGAGGGAATGCTCCCCAATTCATCTTACAAGGTTAGCTGGGCACAGTGATACATACCTGTAGAGGGAAAAACAATCAATTAATAAAATATCCTATTTCCTTATTATCTAGGATTTTCGTTTAGACTTACCAAAATTTAAAAAAAAAACCTTTGGAATTATTTAGGTAGGACTTTTATACTATGTTGTACATGTATGAATGTACGCGTGCGCGCACATATACCCATGGCCCTATGATTCAGAGAAATTAGCAGGGCATTCCTAATTTACATTCAGGGTTCTGTGAGTCGCTCTTCTAACTCTTCAAACCTATTCACTTGTTCCTAACAAAACTATTTTCTGTCAGCAAGTGTTGGTGATGCAGCGTTCCCTAAAACGCTTTGCTATTATCTGTGGGATTTTCTTTGAAGGCAGACGCCCGTTTAGCAACTGCTTCTGTGTTCTGTTGCACTGTTTGACATGAAATAGTATGAAACAATGCACAGATTCTCTAAAGTGATAAGAAAATTAAGAGTCCTGACCAAGCCTGTGCTTGTGCAAGCAATTGTAACTATATGATGACACCTGCCGGGGCACGCAATTCATTATATACAATACCATCAACAGGGTTCTATTTTTATTTTAAGATGTTAAAATGTAGGAAGGAAATCCATGACATACGTCCTGAGAGTTCAACAATGTAAGATCAATTCACCACGCTGCTTATGAAAACAGAATAGAAAATTAGACTGGTACAGCCCAGTTGCAGAGCACTTGTCTAGCTATCGTGCAAAAGGTCCTGGAGTCAAGCCTCAGCACAAATGGGGGAAGGGAGCTGGCAGCAGAGCCCCTAATTCCATAGACTGTGCTAAGAAAACCTCAAATTCTAGTCCAGCCTGAGCTAAAGAATGAATTCAAGGCCAACATAAATAAGTATGTGAAAAAAATTAACAATAAAAAAAAAACAGGACTGCGGGGGCTGAGGATGTAGTTTGCTTGTCTAACACGCATGAAATTCTAGGTTCAATCCCCAGCACTGCATACACCATGCTATCTAAAAGGCTACCAAGGAACTGAGCATAATGGTAATAAATGTCTGTAATTCTGGAGGAGACTGAAGATCCAAAATTCAAGGTTATCCTTGGCTACATACAACTAGTAACAGTCTGCGATACATGAGGGGGAAAAGGAGAAACACAACTTGGCAGAAGAACACTGGTCTAGTACGTGTGAATCACTGAGTTTAGTCCATAGTGCCACAAAAGGGGCATCAGAGAACAAACTAAGAGAAGACCTGACTTAAATCACAACCAAGATTATAAACTAAGACTACAATTTTCAATAGAGGTAGATGCAAATCCAATAAAAATCCAATCATTCTTCCCAGAAATTGAAAAACTAACCCTAAAGGAGACACAAAAACAGATAAAATAATCCTTAAGAAAAAAAGGAATATACAAAGACTTAATTATAAAGCTATCATCATTAAATCAATGTGGCAGTGATAGAACTAGCCAAACAGGGCAATAAAACCAGTAAGAAAAACTAAAAACAGATGTGAAGCCAATGAGATGGCTCAGAGGGTAAAAGAATGTGCAACCAAACCTGACAACCTGAATTCAATACCCAGGACCCACATGATAGAGAACCTCACACCACATACACACACACACACACACAATATAATTAAATTTAAACAAAATAAAAACAGACGTGCAGATGTGTGGAATATGGTATACCTCAGGGGTTGGGGAAACAAGGCTCAGTTATTTGAGAAATTTAAATGCAAACCATAAATGAGATCCCTATATCACACACTAGAAAAAAATTTCCAAATTGTACATAAGCACACCAGGTGGTGGTGGCATGCACGCCCTTAATCCCAGCACTAGGGAGGCAGATGGATCTCTGTGAGTTCAAGGCCAGCCTGGTCCACAACAGCTAGTTCCAGGACAGCTAGACTATTACACAGAGAAACCGGGGGGGGGGGGGGGGGGGGGGGGTGGCACACAGCCAGGTAGTGGTAACACACACACAGCCAAATCTGGCTACCTTCACATTAAGACCTACACCAAAATAAACAAAACTACAAGAAAAGTCACAGAGTAGGAAGATATTTTCATCATATATAATAATAAATCTTTAGGATCCAGAATACAAAAATATCCATAAACCATAAGAAAAAAGGCAACAGGCTGGGCAGTGGTGGCGCACGCCTTTAATCCCAGCACTCGGGAGGCAGAGGCAGGCGGATCTCTGTGAGTTCGAGACCAGCCTGGTCTACAAGAGCTAGTTCCGGGACAGGTTCTAAAGCTACAGAGATACCCTGTCTCGAAAAACCGAGAGAGAGAGAGAGAGAGAGAGAGAGAGAGAGAGAGAGAGAGAGAGAGAGACCAACATAAAAGTCAATAAAAGGATACATGGACAAATGATTCCCAGAAAACTCAAATGGGCACTAAATTTGAAGTGGGTGGTCCAGCCAACCCCAATAGTAACCAAAGAAATGCAAAATAAGCACAGCAAGCAGAGTGCATTTATACCCAACAGTTTCACAAAAATAGCAAAATCTAATCTTTTGGCAATGATCTGGAGAACAAGCTCAGAAACAACTGGTAAGATTGGCAAATGCAACTGCGCGTTTGCAAAAGATTGTCAAATGCAACTGCATGTTTTGGCAATTCCCGGTAAAACTAACAATGCAGACTTCTTCAATGCAGCAAGTGCATCTCTACTACAGTCTCTGGACAGAGAGCTGTTTGAGGATGTTCACAGCGGCACTGTTAGAAAGTGCTGAAAACTGCCAACAGCCTCACGTGCCCCCCCCCAAGGAAACATCACAGTGTTTTCATACATTCAAGTAGAGCATGGGGAGGGCTTTCCTAGCAGTCGAAGACTGGCTCTGAAGCCCAGCACTGCTTGCCCCAAACACCATGAGTGAACTACAACAATAGTTTTCATTCAAACCTTTTGGTTTCAGGACTCGTTCAAGCTTTCAAAAATAAAGGACCGCCGGGCGGTGGTGGCGCACGCCTTTAATCCTAGCACTCGGGAGGCAGAGGCAGGCGGATCTCTGTGAGTTCGAGACCAGCCTGGTCTACAAGAGCTAGTTCCAGGACAGGCTCCAAAACCACAGAGAAACCCTGTCTCGAAAAACCAAAAAAAAAAAAAATAAAGGACCACAAGAAGTTTTTTTTTTTTTTTATGTCATTCATACTTAAAGAACTTGAAACTACAAGTCCATCCAGCCTGGTGACACCTAAGCACTTGGGAGGTTAAAAGCAGGACTGCTAAGTTTCAAGCTCCTCTGAAACTGAAGTGAGCTTTTGTTTTGTTTTGGTTTTTGGAGAGGTTTCTCTGTGTAGTCCTGGCTGTCCTGGAACTCCCTTGGTAGTTCAGGCTGGCCTCTACTCAGATCTACCTGGCTCTGCCTCCTGAGCACTGGGATTAAAAGTGTACACACCACCATCGCTGAGATAGAGATTTAAGAATATTAATGCATTAAAAATCTTACTATATATAAGCATAAATAATTTTAGAATTTTTAAGTAAAAATGAAACTTTTACAATTCTACAAATCTAATGACTCACTTCACAGAGGAAAAGATGAATGTGAACCGTTTCTGTGCTTACTCCATTATGACACTGTTGAATTCTCTAATACGTGTATAATGTACAGATGACTGTGGATGAAAAGAGCAAATAATGGTACTATGAAAATTTGACTTCATAGACCCCCCCTATAAGACTATTAGGGATCCCAGAAATCCCTGCAGCACACTGGAAAGCCAATAAATTGAATCTCAAAAATTATAATTAATAGGTAGGGCATGGCGGTGCAGAGGCAGGCAGATCTCTGAGTTCAAGGCCAGTCTGGTTTACAGAATGAGTTAGAGGACAGCCAAGGCTTTACAGAGAAACCCTGTGTCGAAATAAAAGAAGAAAAAGAATGAATACATAGAACAATCCACAATAGATAGCTAAAACACATATTTGATGTTTTTTCATTACACACATATTAGAACAATGGAATGGGGATATTAAAAAAGAAATGGGGATGAAGGAGGATGCACCCTTGAATCTGTTAGACTACTCATCAAACATATATGTGTGTGTATCAAATAACATAACACACTAAAATTTGTAAACTCTCATTAATATTTACTTTTAGTAATTTTGAAATACTTCATAATTTAAAACTTTAATTTTTAAAAGACAAATGACTACATACATCAAGGCCATGTAGTTTCTTTAAGTGTACTTCCTGCTGAGCAAAAAAAGGGGGGGTTAAGATTATGTGGATTTTAAAAAATGCTGTCTGGAAAAACAATTTGGCAGGAATAAGAGCATGCTGGCCATATTCCAATCAGATATGGGATAGGGATAGAGGTTACTCAGCACCTGGGTTTGACCTGCTGTCCTAACAAGATAGGTGTGCCTTAAAATGAATATCCCTTGGTCAAAGGACATGCTAGATAGATAACTGAATTTGAATAGCTGGAAACTATTCAACTTAAACCAAATTTACTGTGCCCAATAATTTAGGTAATTGTTTGGGGGAGATAATGAACATCTGCCAGGAACTGCTTGGGGACAAAGACAAATGAGAACCTTTCTCTTCTACATTCTATTTAGAAGACAAAAATACAAATATACCACTAAAACATAAAAAATTAAATGCTAAATTAAAGATGTCCACATTGTTCTATGGAACAAAGTGTAACAATCCAGGAAAACTGGTGGTGCTAACAGAAAGAGTAAGAAGCCGGGTGGTGGCAGAGGCACACACCTTTAATTCCAACACTCGGGAGGCAGAGGCAGGAGGATCTCTGTGGGTGCAATGCCAACCTGGTCTACAGAGTGAGTTCCAGGACAGCCAGGACACACAGAGAAACCCTGTCTCATAAATAAATAAATAAATAAATAAATAAATAAATAAATAAATAAATAAATAAATAAATTCCTATAAATGGTATTGGTCATCTTTGTGCTGGGTAAGTTTGGTTTCAGCTATGTTAAGACATTAGACACTTCAAACGCTGGATGAGAAACTAGGTATGTGAACATGGTAACAGACATTGAACTAGCAGACAAGATTCCAGAGAGAAGCTAGCTGATAAACACTGAGGAGACAAAGACAGCAGAGTAATGTGTGAAAAAGAACCCTTTCATGTGACAAACCCATTGGCATGCCGAAGAAATTTTCTGACTTGGGAATTACTGGATTTAGGAAAAGGTGAAATGAAAAGTACTGCATAAAACAAAGGAGAAGACAGATGAGGCTTCTGTACAGTAAGCAAAACCAAGACTACTTGGAAGGACCAGGAAGACACCAGCTAAGTTGCAGGAGACTGTATCTGGAAGGCTAATCCCTGCACAGGGAAGGAGCGGCAGGTAGAGCTCTGAGATCGAGGCCGCCTGGTGTCTCAAACAAACAAACAGGCTAAAATAAACCAGAAAGGGACTCGATCAGCAGAGGTCCACCCCAAAGGAGGCAGACCAAGGTGTGTGCAGGCAGCAAGGCTAGACAAAAGTAAGGCAATCCTTACAGAGACAAAAGGTAAAGAGAAAAGCCTACACGGAGAAAAAAAAATAATGAACAGGATGACACACTGACAACCAGATAACTGGGTTAGCCTTTTCAGTTGGGTTAATAAAATAAAAAAAAAGAATCTAAGCCATTTGTGGCAACACACACGCCGGAATCCCTGCACTTAGGAGGCTGAGGCAGGAGAACTGGGAGATTGAAGCTAACTAAGCTACTTAATTAGACTGGCTCTCAAAACAAACAAAAATGAAACCTTTGATGAGGGTGAAGGATTTCAGGAGCCAGTTAAGGGTTTTTAGGTTATAATAAAATGAACTGCCCCTGTACACAAGCACAAACAGTGCATTATTAGTGACAACGTAAGTCCAAATGTTGGTGACTGACAGAAGCAATACAGGGGAATGTCTCTGAAAGGAAACTCCAGCACTTTTTTTTTTTTTGGAAAATGGAAATCGCAAAAAAAAGGAAAGAAAATAGCCATCTATTTGGAAAGTACATATAAATAAAAAAAGCATCTCATTTATCCAAGGTGGGTAAGGTAGGAAGTGTCTCAGCAAGGAAAAGGACTTTGTGTGTAACCACTCCTGATGAAAACTATACATTCCCAATCTTCCTAATTATACAATTTGAAATGAATCTCTTCTCAATCCTCAACACCCACTATAAAGAACTGTCTGACTGTACTAATTAAACCGAACAATTGCACACTATATATTACCAATTCGGACTGCTCTTCCCCCCACACACACACCCAAAAACTGCATCTTAAATTGCCTTTTAAGATAATTTTTCAAATGTGATTTTTTTTTTTGAGACAGGGCTTCACTATGTAGTTCTGGCTGTCCTGGAACTCACTATGTGGACCAAGATAGCCTCGAACTCACAAAAGTCCACCTGCCTGCCTCTACCCCCAGTGCCAGGGCAAATGGCATGTCAGGCTCAAGATAACTTCTTTAATAAGTTTGCCATGGTCTCTATAGAAAAACTGTCCAGGTCTTCCACGCTTTCAGGAGCATTATTTCCAACCTGTTGCTGTCTACAAAAGTGGAAACACTGACAATAACGACGCAACTCACAAGCTTGTACCATAAAATTCTGAAACACACTTCCCACGTGTGCGTCTAGATAAGTCAAATATTAATCAAAAAAAAAAAAAAAAACCGCAGGGAGGCTTGGCTTAGCAAATAACCTTAGCCTCTCAAACAAAACGGTGGTTCCTCTCAGCAGGGAGAAAAAAACAGATTGCAAAGGGCACCTGAAGGCCACTGGTTTTAATAATCATCCTTTCAGCTACTCTTCAAAACCGACTTCTTAAAAAAATTACCATAGAAACACTTACAGGCTCATTTCTCATCTTCAAGCTGCACCAATCTTAATTTTCAACGATGGTGAATGAGATTACAGGAAACCCTCCTCAGTTTACCACGGAAATGTTAACAGCTCTGAGCAAAACGATATTCACAGCGAGTAAAGAAAAGGGCAGCTGTCTGACGAAAACATCATTCAAAATGTAATAAACATCTCTTAAGAGGGTAAGAAAATCTGGCTTCTGAGCACTCTGGCTTCATCATCGCCGGGAAAACACTGGTCAACCTACAACTACTTCTCTCCAACTTATCCTAGCCGATCCGAACGCTCTCGAGCACCGACCCCGCGAGGAAGGGTGCCCCTGCTGCGTCCCCCGCGGGGCACAAAACCCTTCCGCCCAGCACGGCGCGGCCCACCTCTCCCAGCCTCAGTTCCCACCACTCCTACCTAGGCTGTCCGCTTCAGGCCAACAGTGAAAACACTAGTCGTTCTCTGGAGAAACTTCACCCTTGAAACGCCCTCTGCCTGTCTGGGCCACCACCTAAAAAACGGCCCCCGTTTGGAAGCTCAAAGCGTCCCCTGTTCCAGGCACCCCCTCCCGACGCCTCAAACGGAAGCCGTGCCTTCGCTGGGAGCCCACGGGGCTCGGACGGAGCTTCGGCTCAACTCGGCGGCGCTCGGCGCACGCCAGCCCTCGCTCGCCCGCCTCCACCAACCTGCAGCCGGCACGTCCGTCCGCGAACCTCGGGGGGTTGCGGCCCGGCGCCCCGTCGGAAAGCGGCACCGCTAACACGGGACTCACTCCGAGCTTCCCAGGAAAGTTGGGTGCGGTGCGATGGAGACAACTTTCCCCGAGTCGCGTGTCGCGACCCAACTTCACGGACACCCTAGCTAGCCCGGCACGTGAGGTGCGCTAGGGGGTACGGCACTCGCTGCTCCAGGAGACTCGCTCCCTTCCCTCCTAGTTCCCTCAACTAAAATAAATAAAGGAGATACCAAAATTTCAAAAGCAGCCTCCCCAGCAACTTGTTTCCACGGAAAGGAATACCAAAACTTCCCTCCGCCACTCAGTCTTCCGCTTTCGTAGGACGCCTTTTTTCCCCCTATTGGTCAAAAGGGTGGTGAGAACTTTCCCATCGTTTTTCTTTCTTTATTCACGGACTCGTGAATGCAACGATTGGCGGAGAACACCCGCATTGGGGTCACCCTAACGGCCATGGCTGACTGTCTCTGAGGGGGAAAAAACAAAACAAAACAATAAAATGTCTCCCGTTCCGCGACTGTCACCGGTGCAGCTCACCGGCGGAGGCGGCAAGAGCCAGGGAACGGCTCTAAGTCCCGGAGCGAAACAGATGAGGTGGCTCTGGCGCCAAGGCGACCGCGATGGCCGCCTGCGGCTGCTGAGCCGAAATGCAGCGGAAACAGCAGCCAGTCACGGGGCTGTGGGAGGCTGGGCAGGAAGGTGGCGCTGCCGCCAAGCGCCTGGAATCCGAGTGCTCATCATGGCGGCGAGGGCAATGGCCGCCATGGGGAACGAACACGCCCCTCCGCGCACACTAGACGCCGCGCCCGGGCTCCGGTGCCCGTCGCCAGCGCCGCCGCGGCCGCTGCCCGCTCTCCCACCCCCCCTCACGGGCTGTAGCGGAATTTTCTCCTCAGACGCCGCCTTCAAGATGGCGGCTCCCCCTCCCGGCAACCCCCTCAGTCGTCCCCTGCAGCAGGCGCCGAGCGGCCGCCATCTTGTCCCCCGTCCGTCTTTTCCCCCCCCTCGCCCATATTTACATAGCGAAAATCGGCCGGCCCGGCCTGCGGCCTTCACCTCACGCCTGCAGCCTTAGCCTCCTCGCCAGGCCTCGCCCCCGCACGGTGCCCCGGGTCGGCCGCGTCGCCCACCTAGGACCCCTCCGCCGCCTCCCCAACCTCCGGGCAACAGCGCCCCGGCCGCCGCCCGTTTACGGAGCGCGCCTCAACCGTCGCTCCCCACACCCGGGCGCCACCCCAGGCCTAACTGCGGCCTCCTCGGGGCCTGCACGGCGTTGCGCGCCACGCCGCCCGGCCTAGCGCGGGAGGGCGCCTTGCGGGCCGCCCGACCAGGCCGGGACCAGGCCGCCGGCGCGCGCGCTAGGCCCCACGGCCGCAGCGGCACCCCGGACTCACCGGACGGGCGTGCGGCGGTCGGCGACGGTGGCGGGTGCTGCAGGCCGGCCTTTCTCTGGAGCACTGGGCCGGGCTCCGGCTGGTGGGGCGGGCGGAGGGAGGGAGGAGGGGCCGAGCTCGGAGCTGACAAAAAGCGGCCCAGCTCCCCGGCACGGGCCCGCCGTCAGCACGTCACGTCACCGCCGGGAGAGAGACCCAGGAAAATGCGGAAGGATAGAGGGGCCCCCTCCTCCGCCCGGTGGGTCCCTCGGACACCCCGGCTCGGCGCCCTTCACGCCCCACAACCGGGGAGCCCAGTGGCCTCGCTGCGGCGGGGTCTCCGGCGGCCCGAGTTTCCGTGACAGCGCCCCCCTTCTTTCCACCTCCGCGCTCCCGCCCGCCACCGCCACCACACACACACCGCTGCCACCGCCGCCTGGGCTGTAAAGTCCGCACGAGGCCGTGGTCCGCCGACCCCGTCGAGAGGCGGGAGGCCTGGGCCGCCCCCCACCATGTTAGTGGGCCGCAACCACCCCCTGGGGGCCTCCAGGGAGACCTACCGCCTCTCCGCGAGGGTCCTGGCCTGAGGCGGTGGCTCGAGTTGTTTGCAGGCCCTCAGACCCCCTCCCGCCGTAAATGTGTTTTTTTTTTTTTTTCAATCCCCGGTGCCTGGGGAAGAAGATAAATTTAGCAACCCCCGCCGTCTCCTGTCTTCCTTTTAAAAAACAACTTTGAAACAAAATGAAAATGGGCTTGCCAATTTGAATGAGGGGGGGGGTCTCTAAAACAACTACCAAACCCTGGAATTTTTTTTAATAAGCTTTCTATCAGGAGGCCACATTGGTTTTGGGGGGGGGTGCGTCTTGAAGACTTTCTCACACTGCAGTGAACAGGAATTTTTAGTGGTATAGTTTCTGGACACGTGTGTTACATTATTTGGAGTGTATAAATTTTTACTTTTATGTGGCAGTGATCATGTCATTCATTCCCTCAGAAATATCCAGAAAACAAGATTTTTTAAAATAAAATTCGTAAACAAGTCTCTTAAAGTTTAAGAAGATAGAGAAGGGAAAATGTATGTGATTCGACAAAATATTTATAAAATTATTTATAAAATAAGAATTTTGCAATGGTACATTTCTTCTCCCCCGTCCCCCTTTCAAAACAGGGTTTCTCTGTGTAGTTGTGGCTAACCTGGAACTTGCTCTGTAGACCAGGCTGGCCTCGAACTCAGATTCACTAGCCTCTGCCTTCCTTCCGAGCACTAGGATTAAAGGCGTGTGCTACCACATCAACCTATGTTACAGTCCTATACTGAAATACGGACTAAAAGGACACTTAAAAGTTGCCAGGAAAACGGTGTACATCAATGTAGAATTTAACATGCTATAACTCACTGACATACTGAGAAATGACTTTAAACACAGAGAGCTTTGTTTTGGGGGGGTGGGCTTATTGGGGGGCGTTCGAGACAGGGTTTCTCTGTGTAGCAGTTCGAGCTCTGTAGAAGAGGTTGAACTTGAACTCACAGAGATCTGCTTGCCTATGCCTCCCAAGTGCTGGGATTAAGGGTGTGTGCCACCACCGCCAGCGAGGTCATATATTTTAATTCCATCTTACAATCATAAAAAGCTTTAAAAAGGGAAAACGTGTAATCTAAGAACTACCCCCAAGACAGGCGTGGTAACTCAAACCTGTAATCCTCAAAATCTAGAAGCCAAGGCAAAAGGATTTTGGCAAGTTCCAGGCCAGACTGAACTATTGATGGAGGCACTCTCATAGGTAGAATTGTACTAAGACTGGAACAGAAATTAGCATGGACCCTAAGCAAGGATGACATAAATTTGTGAAGGGTTCCATCAATTTTTTTTTCCTGAAAGTCTACTAGAATCTAGTAGATATATATAGTAACCAGATAGTCATTTTCTTCTCAGGATTTTTTTAGCTTCCTGCCACCACACAAATTTTCTTTCAGGCTGTGTGATACAGGCTGTAGCCACATAAAAATAAAACTAAGCAAGATTACTTCAAGTAATACAAGTGAGAAGCGATCAGGTACGGCACACACCTTTAATCTCAGCACTCAGGAGTCTGAAGCAGGAAAATCAAAAGTTCAGGCCAGTCTGTACTACACAGGAAGACCATCTCAAAAAGTTGGGAAAAAAAAAAAGTTGGCAGGCAGGCACTACATTTCCAGATGTTCCGGAAACTGAAAAGGAAGGATTCTTTCAGTGTACGTCCTGGAGCCCAGCCTCACCAATAGAGAGACCTCATCTGGGGTGGGGTGGGGGGAGGCAGGCAATAAGGTAGCTTATGGGGTCACATTAATATAGTTTTTAAAAATGATAAGCAGTGCTTAAAGACTTTATAAGGGCCTCCCCTTAATACTAGGTTTGCCCAGAAGGGAATCTCTACATTAGCCACACAACCATAAACATCAGGTTCAAAACAGAAAGCAGAGGTCAGCATTCTTCTCGGGTTTGCCCTTATTACCAGCAACTACTCTCGAAGCTGCTAAGCACTTAAGAAAGGAGTGTCCAAGGAGAATAAAGAAGAGAAGATGCCACCTTAATTTACAAGATCACACAAGTTATTGGGTACTGACAGTGTCAAAGAGCCCTCGGATTAATTGGCTTGTATAAAGAAACTTAACTTTGATGGAAAAAGGGAAAGGATAGCCTAGTTTTATTGTTTAAATTAGATATACTTCTATTAAAGCACAAGTAGAATCCTATTAATGATTGCACAAATAAAATCAAATGTGTACACACACACACACATATATATATATTTGAATTTTCAAAACAGGAAAAGTAACGGGGTATGAAAGTACTTGTCTATCATGTGCAAGGTCCTGGATTTGGTAGCCAGAACCGCATCCAAAAAGAAGGAGGAGGTGAACTATCTTCAAAAAACTACATCATTCCTGAAAGTACACTTGAACCTTGAGTGTACCTAAAATTACTGAAAGAATTTGTTACTCCAGCCTTGGATGATTAAGCACCAGACATCTTATACTTAATTTTTAATGGTGTTGGTGACTATAGACTCGTGGGCATCACTTCTCTGCCTTCTGGCTAAGAGGAGCGGAGGATCTTGGTGAAAGGGAGCAGCAAGGACGCCCCGGTTACTCTTGCAGAACTTCTAAAAAGGAGGCTGTGTGGAATGATGAAAACGCTCCTGACCGCCCAGCATAGTGGGGCAGACTGGTAATCTCAAGAAATGCAGAGGCTGAGGCAGGAAGGGGCTGGCTTAGATACATAGCTAGACAGACCCTGTCTCAAACAACTAACGAAAATACGGTCTCAAAGCGCTTTCATTTTTCTCAGCTAAGTAAACACAAAATAGGAGGATCTTTTCTCTGGAGAACCTGGGTGCCTAGAGTAGAAATGGAAAATGGCCGATTTCAAAGCAGTCAAAAGGATTCTGACAGTCTGCTAACACGTATGTGTTCCTTCAGAGCTGTTCATGGACGTTTTTTAAAAATCCACTCAAGGTTTTGCGGATGGTTTAATCATAGAATTTCTGACATATTTATAGGTGATTGAGCCAGAAGCCACACAAGACCGTTCATCATTTCTCCAGAGAAAGATTAGAGCAACAAGAAGCTGTTGATTTGTACCCTACGTCTATCACTAATAGAAATCCAAACAGAAGATGATATATTGCTGGCTTATGAGTAAATATAGACTTGCTTGAATAAAGTTGTGATGATGCATTTATTTTAGATCCCCACGTTTCAATTTTTAAATTTCCCCTAGAAAAATTATATTTCTATCTGATTGGGCCCTATAAAAAAGAACTGCTTTTCTGACACCTGATTCTTAAATTTATTTATACTGTCCTTATGCTTAACATGAGCAAGTTGCATCTTCTGTAAGAGTTCGAGCAATTGGCTATAATTAATGCCAAGTAAGAATTTTTAGATCTCCAAGCTGTGTGCCTTCCTCAAGGAAAGGAATTTTAAAATCATGACTGACAAGCAGGTGATGTTTCAAGCAATGCTTCTCATACGAATCATTAGTTAACTAAGACGCATAATTCCTGAACCTCACCAATGCCTAAACTCTACCTGGTGGATTCTAAATCACAGGGCAGGCCGAACCAACTAGCCCCACTGAAGAAGGAAAGACCAAGACAGCAGCCTAGAGACAAAAGGCAGTGATCCGGAGCCCTGGAGCCCAGATTTCAACTGCTGCTCTTTCACACACGAGAAATCTGGGCTCAGAGAAATGGTGGAAGAATAGAAAAGCACACGATGTGCCAGGAACATCTTCCACCAGAAAAGCAACAAAAGAAAGTGTCCAAGCTTAGCAGCTGTGTGGAGAAAGGTCTCAGGGGCCAGTCCAAAGATTCTAGCCGGCTAAAGTTCAGAAAATTTGAACACCAAAACAATACTATCTTCTCTGGATTGAAATAGACTGGATATGAAAGGTAACGCCACGTGTTAGAACATAGATTAATACAAATGGGTTAAGTTATAAGAGCTAGTTAGGAACAAGCCTAAGCTATAAGCCGGGCTGTCATAATTAATACAAAGTCTTTGTGTCATTGTTTGGGATCTGGCTGGTAGGACAGAAAAAAGCTTGTTACAGATACGTTCATGGCCTTCCAACTAGTGGTGATGCTTGCACAACTCAGTAAAAGTGTGAAAAACTAGTAAATTTTAGATGACTTTGGGGAGGTTTGTTTGTTTTTTTTGGTTTTTCGAGACAGGGTTTCTCTGTGGCTTTGGAGCTTGTCCTGGAACTAGCTCTGTAGACCAGGCTGGTCTCGAACTCACAGAGATCCACCTGCCTCTGCCTCCCAAGTGCTGGGATTAAAGGTGTGCGCCACCACCGCCCGGCAAGGTTTTCTTTTTCAATGACAGGGCTCAAACCTAGATCCTCAGACAAGCCCTCTACAACTGAGTTACATCCCCAGCCCCTGGGTTTTTGAGATAGTGTTCCCCAAGATAGCCCAGGTTAGCCTGGAACTCACAACCTGCCTGTTTTTACCTCCTGGATTAGAGGTGCGTGATGTTAGGTTTACCACCTTAAAATGGTGATTTCGATGGCATGTAAATTATATCGGTTTTTTTTATAATCACCTTTGGAGAATGCTAAGGAATCCACTCATTAGTTTGAGAAATACTGAAAGGTAAAAATGAAACATTTGCCACGTAAGAACTGTTCCTCAGATTAACCAAATGGTTTGCTAGGGAACTACCTTTAGCTAGAAGCATTCTTGCTAATGCACGAAGAAGGCTTTGATAAAATCACCATTTTGTAACCACCAGATTAATAACAGATCTTGGCAACAATAGTCAATGGCTGCTAAGCAAAAGGATTCCCCGATGTATGACTCACAACGGACATACCACACTGTCACAGGAAACACAGGGGACAAAGAAATACATCAATGAAGCTAGGGAGTGCAGCACACACTTTTAACCCCAGCACTTGGGAGGAAGAGGCAGGCGGATCTTGGTGAGTTCGAGGCCAGCATGGTCTACGAACAAGTTCCAGGACAGCCAGGACTGTTACACAGAGAAACCCTGTCTCAAAAAACAAAACAAGGAAGGAAGGAAGGAAGGAAGGAAGGAAGGAAGGAAGGAAGGAAGGAAGGAAGGCAGGCAGGAAAAGTCAGCTATGTGACCAACAACATGTTATTATTGTGAAAGTCTAGAAATGAAGTTGTCTGCTTTCTTCTACAAATAAATTCTAAAGAAACAATTGAAGGGGAAAACCAATAAGGTAACCAGCACTAGGTAGAGGCAGGAGGATTAGGAGTTCAAGGTTATCCTAGGCTATATAGACCAGCCTACTTAAATCCCTATCTCCAAAGCAAAGAAGCAAAATAAAAGTTGGAAAGGCCTTAAAAGATGTCTACTAGTTACAATACATGAATTTGCATCTCTTCTTGGTTTTGAGACTACGTCTTGCTACGCAACCCAGGCTGGTGTGGAACCGCTAGCCATATTCCTGCCTTGGCCTTCTAAGGGCTGAGATGATAGGCATGTGTCACCATAGCCAGCCTTTTCATTTCAATATTGATTCAAAGAAACAAATGAGAAAACTGATGAGAGAATTGGAAAAATAAGGTGATATACAGCTGCTAGAAACAAGTTATGAACTCATTTAGGGATGATGATGACGATGACCGATGACATCAGTATACCTGAAAATTGGTCCTTATCATTGAGAGGTACAAGATCAAAATGTTTTCCGGTGAAATAACACACTATCAGGGTGGCCTTCAAAAGACACAGGGTGGTTAAGAATGAGACAAAGACTGAGGGTGAAGTCAGTGGCTGGGCAACATCAATGAAATCGGGGGGCTGGGCGACATCAATGAAATCGGGGCACAGCAGACTGAAGCTGGATGTCAGACAGAAAAGGGCTTCTTATCTTATTTTCCTCGTGTATATAGCTGAAATTTTCTTCCTTTCTTTTGAGACAGAGTGTTAGCTACCATGTAGTCTTGGCTGACCTGGAATTCACTGTGTGGCTCTGACTGTCCTCAAATTCATGGCAAGCCCCCTGCCTCGGCCTCGGATGTGCTGAGATTACAGGTGTGAGCCGCCATACCCAGCTGGAAATTTTCCCTAGCGAGTTTAAGTCCTGTATGCATGTGTATCCAGAGGCAGGGGCTAGCGGCCAGTGACAGTGCATCCTTGAAGTCGGCGAAACAGTGCATATATAATGGCTTCCTTCCTCACTTTTCTATGGGCCATGTGAACATTGCCCGTTTCCAAAATGAACATGACAATCAATCAAGCACACAGCTCAGAAGGAGAGTGCTTGCCTATCACGCGTGAAGCCCTAGGCTCAATCTCCAGCCCAGAAAGGACAAGAAGGAAAAAGGGGAAACAGTAATGTTCCCCAAATTTGTAAAGGATCACTTTGGTAAAGAGGAGGAAGTTTGGGGCCCATATCCCAGGAACTCTAAGCAAAGAGTCCATCTGAGCTGGAGCCCCAGCTTCCTAATTTGTTTTATTTTGGCTCTTTTGTTGAGACAGGGTCTCATTGGAAATTCTGATCTTGCCAGGCAGTGGTGGCTGTGACAGCTGCTACGCACGCCTTTAGTCCCAGGCTGTCATCAAATTCATGATCCTCCTGCCTCATCCTCTCAAGTGCTAGAACTGCCAGCTTGCAGCAGGATACCAGACTTTCTAAGACTATTTTTCTCTGCTCCTCAGCCTCTTTACTGACATCCCCAAGGGCAAACACCTGATCTTTGTTATTCCTTTGCCCAGGGTTGTATCATCCCTAACACTAAAACAATGATCAAAAGTATCACAGCAAGATAGGCTTTTAGTGCAAAATGCCTGGTGCTTAATCACCTAAAGCTTGATTACCAAATGCTCTCAGTGATCTGAGGTGCCCTCAAGGCCCTGATGTACTTTCACTGATGGTGCAGGTTTTAATTATAGTATCATCTCTGCTCACTGGGATTACAGGTGTGCACCACCACCCTTGACTTTGATGGTATTTTTTTTTACTACGTTGAATTTATAGACCACTTAGATGGAACTTTTACATTTCCCGAGCCATGCATGGTGGTGCATGCCTGTAATCCCAGCATTGAGAATGTGGAGGCAGGAGGATCAGGAGCTCTAGATCATCATAAGCTCCGTAGCAACTTTGAAGACAGCCTGGGTTCTATGAGACCATGTCTCAAAAATCAAGAAGGAACAAACTCGAACTGCTGACTTAGGTTTTCCATTACCTAACTGTTCTTTTCTTTAATATACACTTCATAAGAACTGGGGCTGGGCAAGTGGAGAAAGTTGAGTGCTGAGTGCGGTTTCCATGGTTTTCATGCGGATGCCTCCAAAAGATCAACACACTCACACACACCTTGGACTCTTTCTACTCTTCAATTGGGCCTTTGCTCCCAGGGATTGGAAGCTCAAATACATCACCTTCATGAGAAAAATAAGCCTTCAGGAAATAGGCTTGAATTGTCTTTAGAATCTTTGTGTTGTAAATACCCTGCAGGCGAGAAAAAGAAGCAAGGTATGCCTTAATTCTTTGTGGTTTTTTTGTATTTTATTTTATGTGCGTGGGTGTTTCGCCTGCCGTTATGTCTCTGCACCATGTGTGCGTCTAGAGCTCAGGGAGGCCAGAAGAGGGTGTCTGATTGAATGGAACTGCAGTTATTGTTAGTTAAAAGCTCCCGCGTGGGCGTTAGGTAGTGACCCTGGGTCCTCTTAATCAGTGAGCCCTTTCTCTAGCTCCAGCATTCTACTTTTATTCAATTCGGTCTGAATTTATTCCCCAGTGTATTTCTCCCTTTCCTTCATAATAAGGGAATTTTAATTAGACATAGGGTTTTAGCTAAATTATACATTTCCTGATCCCCTTTGCCACTAGCTGTCACCACATTAAGATAGTACAGGAGGGAGGGAGGGAGCGCCGCTGTATTCTGTATTATAAAGGAACATTTGTACTCAATATTATAAAAAGGAATCTGCATATACATGTTATTAATAACTTAGAAAGTATCCGCTGTTCATTGTTGCCTTGTTTTGCATTACCCCCCACCACCTCCCCCAACCCAGATGTCCTGGGAGGAGCATAAGGTTGATATGGGGAGAACCTAAGTGGACTCAGCCTTTCAAGTACCTGAGCTCAGACATCCACAGGGCGAGGGAAGAGCACACAGGTTGATAACAAGAGAAGCATGGTCAGCACAAGTCTCCGAAGTGTGGTTAAGCGCCTAACCAGAGGGCCAAGACTGAGGTCTGCAGAGATTCACTGACTGCCTCTGCCTCCCCTCCCCCTATAGCCCACGGCTGGCTGATGATGGAAGGCAGGGGTTGTTTTGGTTTTTTGTTTTGTCTTGTGTTAAATGTGTTGCTCTGCTGCCTTCTCAAACCCCCTGCTCTCCGAATAAAGCACAACTTCAAGATTTGGTTCCTGTCTCCACTCGTTGGCCTTCGGGGGTGAGAGGCAATGAGAACACAGCTGCTCAGCTTACCAGACGACCGTGTTCCTACGCCAGAACTGGGGAAGATAGGTTAAGTGCCTCTTCAGGGCTCTTTAAAACATGATGTCTGTGCTCTCGTGGGCTCTGCGCCATTGCCTGATGGCTTGGACATGGCAGCAGCCTGACAGTGCTACTTGGGGTATGCAGATAAGAAGCATGGATCCCTGCCAGCCCTGCACCTTCCGCCACCATGGGATTACTTTGTGGGATGGAAATACAGTTAAATAGTATTAAATGTCTGTGTTTTGAGGGCTCTTTGAAAAAAGGACTAAGCCTTACCTTTCATCTTCTTATTCTGAACAGTTAGAGCATATGTTCTAAGTGCTTTCTGGTTGTGGGATATTTGGACACTGTGTGAAGGTGTGTTGCTGTGATTGAGGTAATGAAAAGCTGAATGGCCAATAGCTAGGGCAGGAGGTAGAGGTGGGATTTCCAGGGAGAGAGAGGAAATACGAGGAAAAATCTAGGCACATGGGAAGAAGTCAGGAGACAAGGAGAGAAAACAGGAGGTGCAAGATGGAAGAGAAGTAATGCCATATGTCAAGACATAGATAAATAGAAATGGGTTAACTTATTTTAGGAATAAGCCTAATCTACAGGCCAAGCTTTCATAATTAGTAAGAAGTCTCTGTGTCATTATTTGGGAGCTGAATGGCAGGACAGAAAAAGACTCGTTACACTTTCTTTTCTCTAAAATACACAGGTAAAACTAACTCCCTTCTCAGTACCACTACCTATATCACTCAAACTTTGACAGATTGTTTTGTTGCTGTCGAGAACTAAACATTTCATAAGTTTTTCCCGTTTTAATTAACTGTGGTGTATGTGTGTGTTGGCTGTATGTATGTGAGAAAGAGGGAGAGAGACAGAAAAAGAAAGAGAGAGAGAGAGAGACACGCATGCACACCATAGCGCACATGAGGAAGTCCAGAGGACAATTTGCTTGCATTGAACTCTGTCAGGCTTAGCGGCAAGAACCTTTACCTGATGAACTATCTCACAGACCTTTGAGTTTCTTTCTTTTAACGTCATTATTTAGACGTGTTTTAAAATGTCTCTACGAAGTCAGATATTGGATTTGCGTCAGTAGTTACAGGGACTGAAGAATCTGGAACAGAAGTATAGCTTTAACCCAGAGGATAGAGGCCATCCAGGGCACTGTAAAGAGATCCTGTGGGGGGGAAGAAAAGAGAGAACAGAACAGGAGAAGGTGTGGGGTGGGGGAGAGAAAAGGAAGAGAGCCCGGCAAGGGAGGCCAAGATTGTTTGCATATCGTTCATACCAAATATGATTTATCTCTTTGAACCAGAGGTTGTACTTGGCACAAGACCTACACAAGCCACCTGTAGTAAAAGACTTGTTTTTTAAAAAATCCATCCAGGAGTAGTATAGCACAGGACTTTAATCCTAGAGCTCGGGAGGCAGAGGCAGACAGCGCACTGTGAGTTTGAGGCCAGCCTGGACTACAGAGTGAGTTCCAGACCATCCAGGAATACATAGTGATACCCTGTATGGTGGTCTGAATAAGAATGGCCCCCACGGGGTCATCAGGAGGGAGCTGTTTGAAAGGATTAGAAGGAGCAGGAGATGTGAACTTGTTGGAGAAGTGGGTCACTGGGGGGTGGGCTTTGAGATTCTAAAAGTACTTGAGAGGCAGAGGAAGGTGGATCTCTGTGACTTAGATGCCAGCCTGGTCTACAGAGTAAGCTGTTCCAGGACAGCCAAGGTTACAAAGAAACCCTGTCTTGAAAAACAAAAACAAAAAGCCCATGCCAGGCCCCCCCCTCTCTCTCTCTCTCTTTCTCTCTCTCTCTCTCTCTCTCTCTCTCTCTCTCTCTCTCTCCCTAAGGATCTGGATATGTAGCTTGTAGCTCTGAGCTACCTTTCCAGCACGTCTGTCTGCACGCCACCATGCTTCCCGCCATGATGATAATGGACTACACCTCTGAAACTGTAAGCAAGCCCCCAACTAAATTCTTCCTTTTCTAAGAGTTGCCATGGTCATGGTGTCTCTTCACAGCAAAAGAACACTGACTAAGACAGAAGTTGGGACCAGGGAGAAGGGTATTGCTGTGACAGGACTGTCCACATTGCTTGTTGGTGGAACGTGAACACTGGGACTTTGTATTAGGAACGCAGTTGAATGCATTCAGTGCTGCTTAATGGGCCATCCTAGCAGGCGTGTGGAAGACAATGGTGTTGAGAGCAATGGAGATTAGGAGGACCCAGCTCAAGAGGTTTCAGAGGGGAAGAGTATTAGTTAAGTGACTTAGAGACCATTCTTGTGATATTCTGGCAGAAAATGTGGCTGCTGTTTGCCCTCATCCTAAAACTCTGCCTGAGGATAAACCGAAGAGTTTAAGACAGGCTAGTGTTGGCTGGGTCACATAGTTACTAGTGGTCACTCTCACGCAGGTCTACAATGAAAAGGAGCAAGCTGGAAAAAAAAAAGTAAAATAAAAATAAAAAATTTTAAAAAGGGGCTGGAGAGATGGCTCAGTGGTTAAGAGCAGTGACTGCTCTTCCAGAGGTCCTGAGTTCAATTCCCAGCAACCACATGGTGGCTCACAGCCATCTATAATGAGACCTGGTGCCCCCTTCTGGCTTTCGGGCACACATGGAAGGAATGCTGTACACATAATAAATAAATATTTTAAAAAAAAAATTAAAAAAACTCAAAATGTACAGTTTGAGGAGAAAAGGAGCACCAGGAAGTGTAGTGGAGCTAAGCCCAGTGCCTGAGGATAAAAAGCATTTAAAGAAAATCCTGATGCTAGATAGAATAAAGGGAATGGTGATGGCAGGGCAAGACCCCACTCACCTAAGAAAATCCCTTTTATTATATTGCATTCCCTTTAAGTCTTAGTGAAAAGGAACTTAAGGGAAGTTAAGTGAAGGAAGGCATCAGAACCAGAAAGTGAAGCTGGTGACGATGTAATCGAACCAGAGGGCCATGTTCCAGTCCCAGCAGGCAGCAGAACTTGGAGGGTTTAGCCCTGTGGTTCTGACTTTAGAGTCAAGACCAGAAGAAAAGGGCTATGAAATCTTCCCCGGCAAGTAAGGGAAGTCACTGAGGTCATGTGTGTGTCAGGGCTGCCCCTGCATGAGGCCCAGAGAGGCCATTGCATGAAGCTGTGAAGGTGAAGCCTGGATTGCCTTGGAGACCCCCAAGATGGTGGAGATGCCAGCGCTGTGGGACACCTGCCCAGGAGAGCTGCTAACGGGGAGTGGAACCAGCCCAAGAGAAAGAAGTGTATCACAATCAACAAGGCTGGAAGGAGGTGGAGATCTGAAGAGCTCTTTGACATCAGACAAAGCAATGCAGAGTTTGGGGTTTGCACAAAAAAACAAAAGCCAAAACAAAACAAAACCCCAATCTACTATACACTATTTGTATAAACTAGAATAAAAATAAAACATTAGGAAAAAAATATCATTTAAGGTAATTTTAAAAATATTTATCTCATTTTGTCTCTTGTCTGAATGTATTTACGTACACTACATGTGTGTCTGGTGCCTGCGGAGGTCAGAATAAGTGGCAGATTCCCTAGAAATGGAGATATGGGTGCTTGTGAGCTACCATGTGCACGCTGGGAACTGAACCTGGGTCGCCTACAAGAACAAGAAGTGCTCTGAACTGCTGAGCCATCTCTCCAGTCTCAAGATAAATTTTTGACCAGAATATAAATCTACTTTTTTTTTATTTGCTTTTTATTAGTTTAAATCCTTGAGAGGTACTATTTTTATAAAGTTCTGCATGTATGCCTTCAGGCAAGAAGAGGACACCAGATCTCATTACAGGTTGTGAGCCACCATGTGTTTGTTGGGAACTGAAACCAGCCAATGCTCTTAACCTCTGAGCCATCTCCCCAGCCCTTTATAAAGTATTTTTAATGATTCTTTTTTTTTTTTTTTTGGTTTTTCGAGACAGGGTTTCTCTGTGGCTTTGGAGCCTGTCCTGGAACTAGCTCTTGTAGACCAGGCTGGTCTCGAACTCACAGAGATCCGCCTGCCTCTGCCTCCCGAATGCTGGGATTAAAGGCGTGCGCCACCATCGCCCGACTCTTCATTTATTTTTTTATGTACATTATTGTTTTACCTGCATGTATGTCTGTGTGGGAGTGTCAGATTCCCTGGAACTGGAGTTATAGACAGTTCTAAGTCGCCATGTAGGTGCTGGGAATTGAACCCAGGTCCTCTGGAAGAGCAGCCAGTGCTCTTAACTGCTGATCTGTCTGCCCAGCCCTGAGACGTGATATTTTCAAATGGCATTAAAAAAAATAGGCTGCGATCTTACTGTTCAAGATAGCGGCATAAAATGTTCATCAAATGCTAGAAAACAGGCCAGGCGGCACATGAATATAATACCACTCAAAGGAATCGGAGTTTGAAATCAGTGGGGAGATACAGTGATACCTCGTCTCAAAAAAAAAAGAAGTTTTAAAACACATTCCCTTTTATCTTGCCAAGTTCTGCTAACAAGGAATCCACACTACAGAAGCTACACAGCGTGTGCACAGCATAGCATAATATTTAACTAACTTACATAACGGCCCTTCACTTAACAACTTTGGCCCAATCAGGTCTTGAAAATTAAGCCAGGTTTTAAAGAAAGACTCCTCCATCCTTGCACCTGATATAGTCAATACATAGATGCTAAAATAAAGCCCAGCATGTAAAGCCAGGCGTGATGGCACATACCTTTCCCGAGAAGCAGAGGCAAGTGGATGATGGATCTCTGTGAGTGGGAGGTTAGCCTGGTCTTATATATACAGAGTGTTCCAGGACAGCTAAAGGCTACACATAGCAGGTCAAAAAAAAAAAAAAAAAAAAAAAAAAAAAAAAAAAAAAACCAAGGCTAAAATAAGTGATAATTTAACATTACACTTTAAGGCAAAAAAAGTCACTAATTACAAGACATAAGAATTCTTAGTCAGTATCATATGGAAAAAATTTGGATGGTGCCCTGTCTTGAATGAACCACAAATGTTTTCTGCTTATTTATTTCTCTTAGCATCCAGACATTAAGCAAAAGAAATAAACACCCCCAAATTGAGAACAAAACAGGAAGAAGCAGCTGGCAGAACTGTGGAAAGTTTTGTAATTCTGGCAAAGGTGAGGCAAGCCAAGGACACAGCAGGAGCCTGACAGAGCAAAATTAAAATTCCAATGAAGTCTGAATTGTACATACAAGACTCCTAGGTGCCTGGCAACGGAGCAGGTTTTCGATAGTACCACCATGTTAGGGGGAATTTCACATGAAAATCGACAGAGAGAGAGAGAGAGAGAGAGAGAGAGAGAGAGAGAGAGAGAGAGAGAGAGAGAGAGAGAGAGAGAGAGAAAGCAGTCCACGATTTGGTCTGCCCAGGCCCTTGGAGATTTTACCGGGAGATAACTGGCTGGGTAGAAAAACAAGGATTAGAAAGGGAAAGTCAAGCAGAGCCTGTGCTCTGGAGCAGATCGCCACACACTTGGATGCTCACAGGGTCCTGGGCCACTGTAAACGGGCCTCTTGGAACCCAGAGGGTCCAGTCTGGGCCTGAGGGTGGGTGTGTCCTTGTAGCCAGCTCCCACAGAGAGGCCCCAGGTAGCTGCTGCTCTGAGCAGCAAGGGGTTCTGGGATCCTGCAGAGTTTGGCTTCTCTCCCACCCCACCAAGCATGGAGGCTTGTCACCGGTGAGTCACACACACTTACCTGCCAGCAGCTGCTGCTACAGA
The DNA here is from genome assembly GCF_950005125.1 of Chionomys nivalis. Classification (NCBI taxonomy): domain Eukaryota; kingdom Metazoa; phylum Chordata; class Mammalia; order Rodentia; family Cricetidae; genus Chionomys; species Chionomys nivalis. Next base: position 62,751,030 of record NC_080112.1, read on the forward strand.
GATAATGGAGGCCTGGAAAGAACCAGAACCCCTTCCCTCATGTGGCCTGGGGCTGCTTAGCTGCCTCGCCTGTGCCACAGAGACCCAGGAATGTTGGGCCTGCACAAGGAGTCCACCACTCTTGTGATGAATACTGTGCCTAGGGCCAAACCCGGAGGAGCTGCAGCCTTCTGAGGCAGAGGGGAGATGGTGATGAAAGAGATGAGCGATGCGGAGAACACCGAGCTGGCGCCGGCATAGATAGGGGCACTTATTGTTCCAGCTCAGAGCGGGAATGGTGGTTTACGAAGAAGAGCGCCCTGAGCTTCAGAAGGTGGTATCTCCTGAATGAAAGACTTGACATTCCAGGGAGACCTGACTGCCTACACGCAGCTGCATTTGCTAACAATGTTTTTATTACAAGGGAAACCATCCTGTAAGGCAGCAGAAAAAGCTGCTTCTGGGGGACCTGCCTGCCAGTGTGCTTCTGTCCTGGAAATGTAATGCCTAAATGCATGTTGCAGGTATCTGGGCGAAAACCAGCATTAGGTAAAGTCATCAGGGTAGGGCTCCCATAAGAAGAGTTAGGATGGCTTCAGCTGATGCCTGTTTATGTCTCATCCTGCAAGGCTCTCTACCATAGGATTGTACAACAAGAAGGCCCTTACCAGATGCTAGCTAGCTTCATGGTCTTGAACTTCCCACCTTCTAGAACTAGGAGCCAAACAACCTTTTGCTCTTTGTAAATTATCTACTTTCTGGTGTTTCATTATAAGAAAAGAAAACAGATTAAGATGACCCACAAAGGCAATTTCTAGTGACTGGCTTTTCCCCCCATGTGGGTCCTGTTCTGTTCTGTTTTGTTTGTGTATCTTGTGCTTTGTTGTTGACAACTGGATGTTTTAGAGATATTGGAGCAAATCTGGATGCTGACTCTCTCCCCTACCTCCTACGGCCCGCTGTTTGGTCATTTGACTGGCTTAGTTCAGTGAGTCTGAGATTCCTGCACAGGACAGGGCCCTTTGATGTCTTCCTCAGAGGCTACAACCCTGGATACACATCACAGCCTCCAGAAGCACCCGCATTACAGCTAGGTTCTCTCTGACTCATCTAGCTTGCCCTACCGGAAATGGTATCACCCCCAGCCGGTGGGCTCACCCCCAGATGGTGGGCTCACCCCCAGCCGGTGGGCTCCACTGATTTGTAGCTGATTGTTCTATTTTTGATACATCACGAAGCATAAATGCCACAATCCGAGCAGTCTCCTTTTCAGGGACAGCAATATTGACCAACTTTAAAGCTTGCTCCTATGCCAGGAGAGTTCTTTGCTGTCTCTCCTACATTATCTCTTTTAACCTTCTAGAAGGTATATCATTCCGCTACGAACACCGTGAGCTCCTGGCCCTCTTTTAACTGCTCACCGCCAAGATGGCCATCTTTTCCCCCTAATGACCATGCTTTGTTTCACAATGCAGGCCTCGAAGACCAAGTGGTAAAGCCTTTTGTTCTCTTGGGCTATCTCTCTCCTCTTGGGCTATCTCTCTCCTCTGTATCACCACGCTTGAACTGGGTGGAGGGCAGAGAAACAGTGGTCTGCCTCTTCCAGAGGGACACGTTGCTTTACAAGATAGGCCTTGAGAGGGCTGTCAGGCCCTAGGCTTCCTGGCTTGTCTTGTCCCTCCTGGTGTGGAATCCACCTCGAGAGCAGGCTAGAGTGGGAATGGTCAGGGTTGAGTACCATTGTCTGCCAAGCACACAGTCGGACTTCTGTCCAAAGGTAGAGGAGGAAGGAAATGGCCTCCCATCCTCTACCATTGCCTGAAATTCAGCTTCTGTAGAATCTACTTCCCTCTTCCTTCCTTTGTGCTATTTTTCTTTTTAGACAGGGTGACAGGACCTCCCGTAGCCCAAGCTGGTTTTCAAACTTGTACTGAGGACGACCTTAAACTACTTATCCTCCTGTCTCCACTTCTTGAGTGCTAGAATTACAAGGGTGTACCTGCACACCAGATTTCCTGAGCTTCTTGTAAGAAGCAGAGTGAGCTCTCCACCCCTCTCTTAGTAGCATATTTATCTGTTGTACTCCCACGGGGGGCAGCAGGTCTCTTCAACTTATTCTGCTTATGATACTATTTTCCTGTTCTTTCATTGAACTCTGCATTCTGTCCTGGAATCAGGGATGTCCTGCTTGGGTCTTTTGTTTTTGTTGTTTTGTGTTTTAAATTTCAGGCAGTAACATTTGCTCTGTTTTAGTTGTCTGGTGTGCCTTTCTCTGGGTTTTGACATTTGTCATGTATCAGCCATGGTTCTAGTAAAGTCCATGATGGCCTCAACTCTTCCTTATTTCCCAAGCCCTAGTAACCATTGGTCTGTTTCATTCCCATTTTAGACTGAATGATGGCCCACAGAGATACCCATACTCTACTATCAGAAACCTGGGCGAGTTGCCTTATAGGGCAAAAGAACTTTACAGGATGTGATTCTATCAAGGACATTGAGAAAAAAAATCATCCGGTGCTATCTTTCCACGTAGGCCCTAAATATAATGACACGAATCCTTAAAAATAAGACTGAGAAGGGGAAGGGGGAAGTAAGATGTGAGGCTGGGTACCAGAGGGTCTTGTAAAGTGTGGAAGGACTCAGCTAAGGAGTGCAGATGGCCTCCGAGCTAGCAAAGACAAGCCCCTGCCAATACCTTGCCTTAAGCCTAATGAAGCAGATCCTGAAGTTGTTAAACCTTGTTCAGTCTGCGGTGGTGCTTGGTTATGGAGCACTAGGAAATGAACACACATTCCTGTAGTGTCCTCTCTCTCTCTCTCTCTCTCTCTCTCTCTCTCTCTCTCTCTCTCTCTCTCTCTCTTTCAAAATGTCACATATAAGGAAGCTTACAATTATTTTAACTCTTTTATGTCTGGCTTCTTACCCTGACAAACTGCATTTAAAATTTATCCATGTTATAGAACATGGTGGCTCACACATTTAATCCCAGCACTCAGGAGGTAGAGGCAGGTAGATCTCTGAGTTGGAGGCCAGCCTGGTCTACACAGAGAGTTCCAGGCCAACAAGACATGATTGTCCATAATTCTGTTGGGTTTTTTAGTGGTCTTGGTAAGTAGCTTTGGCTAGCTTTGAACTCATTATATAGATCAGGTTGGCCTTGATTAGCCAGCCCTAGCCTCCCTAAAATTGGGTTTGTAGGCATATGCTACCACGCTTGACATTGATTCTAATTTTTTATAAATAAAGTTGCTATAAATATTTGCATATACATTTTGTGTCAGATAAATTTTCAATTCACTTGGCTATTTAAGAAAACTCATAAGCTTTTAGACTGTGGAAACAAATTAAATATCATTACCAGAGAAACAGATTATTAAGTGAAAGAAACAAAAATGAATTACAGGCTTTTTAAGGCCAAAGTTACATTTCTAAAAGAAGTCACAAGCTCTGCGTTCCAGACCTCTTTTCTGGAAATAAATTCAAAGATATTTATCTTATCCTATTGCTGTGTGTGTGTGTGTGTGTGCGTGCGTGCGTGCGTGCGTGCGTGCGTGCGTGCTGTGGTCACAGTGCTTATTTTCATAACCCAAAGAACACTGGCCTAAGGAACTGGCATCTTTTAGCAATCCTTCTCTTTGACCCAAAAGGAGATAGCACCTATCCCCCCAGGCAGCTCCTTGCAATGCAACTCAGGTATAATAGCCCTGTCCTGGCTTTGCATTCTTGGCATACCCTATAAAGAAAAACAGGGGCAGCCCAGCTCACACAGGATTGTATCTCCAGCAATATGCCCCCAGAGAAACTAGGCTGTCTCCCTTTCTACCCGAAGCAGACAAGATGTCCTCTGCCTAATGCTCTGCCCCAGGACTATCTCCCTCCTCCACTGCCCTGCAGGGCCTCGAATGCAGCTGCTGTGATCGTTTGATGGTTGGTAGGTCTGTACCCTTTCTCTGTTGGCTGCTCATGGGAAACTTCCAGAAAGTCATAAATGTGGATTAAAGGAGAAATAGTCTAGTAGCCTCAAGTGCAACGGGCATCAGAACTACCTACCTCTTCATGCCCCACAGCTGACTTGTGCTTTCTACCCACCCTGGGAACCAAATCAACACAATGCAATCACATGGTGGCGGAAAATAGCTAGGCACGCTTGCCGCTCATATTAAGAACTCTAACTCATCCTCCGTCCATCTTCCAGATCTTGGATCCGTCCATGCCTCGCAGAAGATGGAGGGTAGGGAATCCTGTCAGTCACAGCCCCTTTCTGTGGCACAGAAGGGTAGAAAGTGTCTGGAAGGGTCGGGAAAGATATTCAGCACAGCCCATAAATGGCATTGATGTCATTGGTGTGGTTTTTCAAAAGCATTAAGCCATTCTTGGGAAAGTTCCAAACAAAACACCGCTCCACACTCCTTTCAATTTACATAGTAGTTCCATTCCTGGAAAATTCCGTGTACATTCAAGCCATACAAAAACTACTTTGAGTTATGCTTGCTTCAGCACCAATACGCTACAACTGGAGTTATGCAGAGAAGCACCCTATGGTCCCATTCTAGAATGACATGGAGCTTTGTGAGCGTACTCCCTAGTTTTCTTTAACGCAATTTTAGAGCTAGAAAACAAGGGCTTTGGAACGATAATTACAGGTAGGCCTTTAAAATACATGCGTGTGGGGGAGTATTTGAAAAGCATGTAAGATGTAGAAAAAATCTTTAAGAATGTCACATGCAGTCAGAAACGTGACATTCTTGGCTCCTGCCCACTGCTCATTAGGAGACCCTCGTCAGTAGATTCCTGTTAATCACTATAATTACCAAAATGTTTCCCATGTTTTGGAAGCATACCTTTTGGGGATGCTGCTCACAGTAATCTCCATTCTCCTAAGGTAAAATAGTCAACATGGCAGAATTTCAGTATGAAACTTTACATATTTAGTGTCTGGGGCCACACTGAATGGAAGAAATGACTTCTCCATTTATGAGCCCCCATTCAATCCAGCATACGGAAGAAATTTCTGACCCCCAAAATTTCCTGTCTTTTGTTTGTGTGTTTGTTTAAATGTATAACTGTGAGTCAGAATTTTCTGATTTAGTACAAAAAAAGAAAACGCTGACTAAATGGGACAATTAAACTTTACACTGAGCTAAAAAATATTAATAATTATCCACATTTCACATCACTTGAAAAATATAATATTTAACTATAATTTTTTTTCCGTTTCAGATAAGGGTCACTACATAGCCCTGGCTGAGCTGGGACTCGCTATGTAGATCAGGCTGGCTTTGAATCACAGAGATATGTCTGCCTTTGCTTCCCAAGTGTTGGACTTAAGGGCCTGTGCCACCACACCTGGCAAATTCCCTTTGTTATCACTGAGAAACTTCCATTGTGTGTTTATGCCGCCTTTTCTTTATTCATTCATCTGCTGATAGGCGTGCAGGCTGATTCCTACCACAAAACTCACTGAGTCACCCAGACTGGCCTCAAACTCACAGCAATCCTCTTGCCTTTGCCTCCCTAAAACTGGGCTTACAAGTATGAGCCGGTCAGCCCTTGCTTTTTTTGGTCTCTCATTGTCCTCAAACTCTTTTTGTTTGTTTGTTTTTCAGGACAGGGTTTCTCTGTTGCTTTGGAGCCTGTCCTGGAACTCGCTTTGTAGACCAGCCCGGCCTCGAACTCACAGAGATCCACCTGCCCCTGCCCCGCCACCACTGCTGGCTCAGCCTCAGATTTTTAATTCAACTGCCTGTTCCCTGAGCTCTAGGAGTGCACACGTGCACTACCACACCAAGTTCCTCATTAGACAACAGTTGATCATCATGTCTGAATCTAATGACCAACGTGAAAATTATCATTATCCTAATAATTTCATTAAAGCGTATGAGGGACAGGGGCTGGAGAGACGGCTCAGCAACTAAAGAGTGTTTGCTCTTCCAGAGAACTGGAGCTGGTTTCCCAAGACTCGCATGACAATTTACAACTACCTTTCACTGCAGTTCCAGGGGATCCGAGGGCCTCTTCTGAAGTTTGGGCACCTGCATGCACGTGGTCTGTGTGCACGCAGTCCCACACATACACATGAAGCTTTTTAAAAACTTTAAAAACGTCTGCTGAGCCGGGCGGTGGTGGCGCACGCCTTTAATCCCAGCACTCGGGAGGCAGAGGCAGGTGAATCTCTGTGAGTTCGAGACCAGCCTGGTCTACAAGAGCTAGTTCCAGGACAGGCTCCAAAACCACAGAGAAACCCTGTCTCGAAAAACCAAAAAAAAAAAAAAAAAAAAAAAAAAAACGTCTGCTGTGTTTTGCTAAATCCACCATCCTTTCCACATTTACTAGTTGGATTTCACCTGACTATAGCTTCTCCCTATTGTCTAGTGATATTTAGTTGACAAAATATATATAACATTCTGGAAAGGCTGGATAAAAAGCTTAATTTTGCATTATTAATGACAACTTTTCACAGTAAATAATTAACTTAATTTTTTACAAGCTCTTATCTGCTTTATTAGTCCTATATTATTTTGAGCTAAATCCTACATGCAAATAGTTAACTTATTTAACTTTCTTTTTTAATTAACCTTTTTTTTAGTCAGGGTCTCTCTATATAGTCCTAGCTGTCCTGGAACTCACTGTGTAGACCAGGCTGGCTTTGGGCTTAAACGCCTGAGCCACCATACCTGGCTTTTTAAGATTAACTTTTTAGGATTTATTTATGATGTGTCTATGAGTGTTTTGCCCTCATGTATGTATGCACACCATGTGCATGCCTGGTGCCTTTGGAGGTCAGAAGAGGGTGTCAGATCCCCTGGGACTGGAGCCACAGACAGTTCTGAGCTGCCATTTGAGTTCTGGGAACTGAACCAGGGTCCTCGGAAGAGCAGCCAGTGCTCTCTAACTGCTGAGCCAATTTTCTAGCCCCATCAGCAGTTAAATGTAATCTATTTCTTTTAACAACTTTATTTACTGTGATGATGAGCACATGTCTGTGGGTGTGGGTCGGGGCATGCCTCCCTGAGCATGTGGCAGTCAAAGGACGGCTTTGTAGACTCGCTTCTCCGGCCACATGGATCCCAGGGATAGATAGCACTCAGGGTGGCAGGCACTTTACCCACTGAGCCATCTCCCTGGCCCCAGCCCAGTATCTTCTTTAGATACTGACAAATATTTTCAGACCTTCCCTAAGCCTGAACATCATGATTAGGCCATGAATTTTCATGTAAATTCAACCTGTCTCATTTCATTGTCAGCATTAGCCTTTATATGCTATAAATATCATGACTGTCCAATGAAACACGACCCTGTTCATCCTTGAGAACCTTACTGATTCTGTTCTCTCTCTCTCTCTCTCTCTCTCTCTCTCTCTCTCTCTCTCTCTCCCCTCCCTCCCCCCTCTGCAGGTCTCAAATTCAGTGATCTGCCAGAGCTCTGCCTCCCGAGTTCTGGGATTAAAGGCATGCGCCACCATGTCTGGCTTGAATGTTACTGATTTCCAGCACCATAAAATTACCCCTGGCTCTGTGCGTGCTTTCCTAGCTCCTTATCAGGAACAAGCCATTTCTGCAGATGACCCAGGTTCCTCTTAACGGAGAACGAACGAGTTAAAAGACAACAACCCGAGCACTGGTGACACTCATTACAAAGATGGAAAACCCACACGCATTTGGGGCAGACAACCTCTACAGCTGCCCCCATAATCCCTGCCTCCAAGGCTCCTGTGTGAGCTGCTCCTCTTGAACGAAAGAGGAGGACCTCCCACACCATTGGTCCCTTTCATCTAACCAGTAGTATATAGCAGAGGTGATGGGACGTACAATATTGCTGTTGCTATTTTATTTTATTTTATTTTATTTTATTTTTGAGATAGGAGCTCACATAGCTCGGTGGAGCTGAGGATGACCCTGCGTTTTTAATCCTCCTGCCTCAACATCCAAAAAGCTGGGATTCCAGGTTTATGAGGTGCTGGAGATTGAGCCCAGGCCGTCGTGCATGCTAGGCGACACTCTATCAACTGCTACATTCCCAGGCCTGGTTTTGGTTTTCATCTCTCCGGTGGTAGGATTATGGGTGCGCCATTGCAGCTTTTGTTATTTTTTTTCTACATTTTTGTGTGTATGTTTGTGGGTGTGCACACCCTAGTGCGTGCGTGTGAAGGTCACAGGACAACTTGTAGGAATTGGTTTTCTCCTTTTCTCCTGCCACGTGGGTTCCAGAATTGAACTCCGGTCACCATGTCTTTTTTTCCCCCTTAGGCTGGCCTCACATTCTTGGCAATCGTCCTGCCTCAGCTGGACATATATGTGATTATATTATGTTTATAACGATTACATGATGGGCTGTCCCTCTTGTAGGGAGACTTCCTCCCTTGCTGGCTTTACAGAAGCAGACTAACTATGAAAGTGGCCATGTGGCAAAAAATTGGGGACAACTTCTGGCTTGTTGGGATTTTTTTTTTTTTGTGGGGCGAGGAGAATTGAGAGTCGGACATTGAAGCCAGGGCTTCAGGTACGCTAAGCCCACATTCACCCTTTCACCCTCTGTGCATTAAGATTTGTGAGACCCTAAAACAGACAGTGCAGCCTCCTGGTACAAGCCATGTTCCGACTCCTGGCTCACAGGAAGCATGCAAAAGCCATGTGTCTCAAGCCTCTACGCTGTGGTAGAACTATTGAACAGTAACAGATAACTGATATAGTTCTAGCTAAAAAAAAAAAATAAATTTAAGTTTGTTTCATTTTTGAAATGTGTATGAGTGTTTTGCCTACATATATGCCTGTGGCCAGACACTTGAGTGCTTGGTGTGTGGGGGTCAGAAAAAGACTTGAGAGCCTCGGGAACTGGAGTCACCTCACGGGTTTTGGGAAGCAAACCTGGGTCCTCTGCAAGACTAACGAAGCAAACCTGGGTCCTCTGCAAGACTAACGAGTACGCTTAACTGTTGAGCCAACTCTCCAGCCGTGATTTTCTCAGCCATGTGCTTACAGAAATGTTTTCAATTCCAGCTCACCATATGGTGTTTCCCTTAATTTCTTGGATTTTTATCCTACTGAGACTCCTCCTTGGAAGAACACGACTCAAGTTGTGAACAACAACAGCAATGAAAATAAAGGCTCTTTCCCCTCGTGTTGTCCCCTCCCCCAAAGGAACCGATTATTCTTTATTTCTAAAGCTTGTTTATTTCAGTCATCTATGTCTGTGAAAGCACTCTGCAATGAGGTAGCCTGAATTCCCTTCAACTCTTAACAAAAGTTGAATATCCCCTGTTAATGTAGCATTATGTGGCTTAAAATATTTTTTTCCTTTATTTTTCAAGACAGGGTTTCTCTGTGTAGATCAGGCTGTCCTGGAGCTCAGAGATCTGCCTCCCAAGCGGTGGGATTAAAAGATTTTTTTCATACATGAGTTTCTCTAATAAATTTTGAAATAATGTTCAACTCACGGAAATGCAGTGAAGGCAAAATTATCATACAAATCATTTGCTTGCCAGCAAGTACTTATTCCCCCAAACAAGGCACCTGCATGCTTTTGAAATGACTTTTCAAAAAAAAAAAAAAAACCGCGCGATGATCCAGTAGATAAAATGCTTGCTGCCGAGCCTGTCACCTGAATTGGGTCCCCGGAACCCACGTGCTGGAAGGAGAGGACTGATCCTGCAAGCTGTCCTCATGCTGCGGCACACACGTGCCCACCTCTCCCCAAGGAACAAATAAATGTAAGAAGAGAGGAAGAAACACAACTTACAGTTTAATGCTTCGGCTCAAAAATCAGATATTTTAGGGCTAGGCATGGCCTTGCACACCTTCAATTCCAGCCCTCAAGAGGCAAAGGCAGAAAGATCTCTGCGAATTCAAAGCCAGCCTGGTCTACAGAGTTGAGTTCCAGAACAGCCCGGGCTACATGGAGAGGCCCTGTCTCAGACAGACAAAAATTAGATAATTTAAAATGTTCATTTGAAACGTTGTTAGGTTGATTGAAAAATTACTCAGATTCATTTTAGATACTCTATCTCAAGTACGTCATTTAACAGGAGGCATTATAGGATAACACAGCCTAACAAAAAAGCATTTCCCCAAAGTGATAATTCCTGTAGCAATTTCTCTATTGAACTGACAATAAGCATTGTGAAATACCTCCTAACTACCCTGCCCAGAGTTGCTAAGTATTTCTGTAATGGATTTCTCATAGAAAGAAAGTAGCTAGGCTAGCTTTATAGAACCTTCAGAAACAAACAAACAACAACAACAAAAAAAAAAAACCCTAGAAGTGAACTAAGTGAAAAATTTGCTACAGCTTCACGTGTTCCTTAAGCCTCTCTGTTCTAGGACATGAAACTGTTTTGTCTGGATTAATAGTGTGCAGGAAAGGCTAAGGGAACCTGGAGGAAAGCTTTTATTTATTGTTCTTTTGCACGACCTAGTACAGAACCTGGTATTTTAATTCAATTAATGTTAAACAAACAAGTGGATAATTAAAAAGAAGGGAGGGAGGGAAAGAGAAAGAAAGGAAGGAAGGGCAAATGAGTCGATGAGATGGCCCTAAGTGCCTTTTTTAGGATAAAATATATCTGAATATCAGAAAAAGGGGGGCTGGGGACACCCCCTTTTCAGTGGACAAAAGCACTTGCTGCATTAACATGAGGAGCTGTAACCCCAGTGCTGTGCTGGGTGGAGGCAGGAGAGTTGCAGGAGCTTGCTGTTGGCCGGCCAGTCTAACTGGATCAACACTCCAAGTCAACCGAGAGATCTACTCACAAACTAAGATGGAAGCCAGGTAGCGTGCTGGAGTCTTTAAGCCAAGCACTTAGAGGGCAGGGGCAGGGGTCGGGTGGCTGTGAATTCCAAGCCAGTCTGGTCTATCTAATGAGTTCCAGGAAACCAAGGCCACATAATGAGACCTTCACTCAAAAAGACTAATAGCAACAATGTGAAGATCGAGAGAGGAAGGGCCCCTACCTGTTGAGCTCTAGCCTCCACGTGGTCATGTCCAGAAGACACACCTGCACACATACAAATACACCAGGCGTGCATTGCCACACATATGCGCACACAAAAGTAATTACTAAAAATACTTTAAATATCTGAAAAAGAATAACGAAACGCAAAGGAACGAAACAGTCATCCAGGACCTTGGTGAAGGCCGCAGAGTTTTCCACGAACTGATAAAAGAAGCGGGCATTAGCAGGACAGATGGCCACGGGTGAAGATCCTGTGCGCATCCTGTATTTTAAAACTTCACAATCTATATTTTGTCTATAAAAAGGAGATTAGCCAGGCCTTTGAATTTAGGAGAAACTGGAGATCTGCAGCCCAAATTTCACAAACCACAGTCTCTGTCCAAAAGCAACCTCAGGGTAAAGGGACAGTAATTGAACCCCTCGCCATGTCACACTTCTGCTATCTCAACGCTGTCTGGAGTGGGGGGTGGGAGAATCCTGCGTTCCAGGCCAGCCTGGAGTGCATTGCAAGACCCTGTCTGGAGAGAGAGAGAGAGAAACAGAGAAAGAGAAAGACACAGTCAAAGGAGGGATTTTCTCCCAAGAATATTGTGGATACTATGGGTGATATTGCCCTCCGCGGACCATTTTCAAAGTTTGTATGTGTTTGTTTGTTTAATACAATAAAACAAAACTGCAAAACAGCAATGCTAAGAGAATTTTTAAAACCACAAGAAGCTAGGCCTGATGGCCCACAGCTTTAATTCCCAGCACGTGGGAGGCAGAGGCCCCAACAGACTTGGAACTTTCTGTGTAGACCAAGCAGGCCTTGAACTCACGGAGACTCACTTGCCTCTGCCTCAAAAAAAAAAAAATGAACAAACAATCCCACAGGAGATAAATGTCCTTACCGCTAAGAAATAAAAGTTAGGTCATTAGCAGCTAACCGCCAACCATTGGGAAGAGCGCTGAACATTTTAAAGCGAAAAGAAGTTATTCGCCTCCAAGGGTTGTATACCTAGGTAAACACACTTTTCAGAGTCGTGGCAAAGTTTACAAGCATGCAAAGACACGGTCTACCGTTTCCCCGACTCAAAAAAGAAACATAATGATTTCTGGTGTCAACCAAAACAGGAATAAATACACAATAATCGCTCTTACCTGCTTCTAGCAACCGGACTTCTCTGTAGAAAAGAAAAAGAATTACCTGAGGTCTCGGAGAAGCAAGCCAGAAGAGGCCGATCTGGAGGAGAGATCAAACGTTCTTCAGGCTCCGTCCGTGCCTCCGTGCCTAGTGAGCGAGCGAGCGAGCGAGTGAGCGAGCTTTGAGTAGATAAAGGCTCTAGCCACGCCCCTCTGGACCCAGGGCTTGGTCCCCGGAACTAGGGGATGAAGAAAACTGACTCCACGAAGCTGTCCTCTGACCTCCACATAAGCGCTGCGACGTGCAAAACTGCACAAACAAATTAAAAGAAAAAAAAAACTTGAAAAACTAGGCGTGTTGGCGCATACCTTTAGTCCGAACACTCAGGCAGAGGCAGGCCGATCTTTAAGAGTTTGAAGCCAGCCTGCTTTACATGCGGAGTTCCAGGACGGCCAGAAAAAAATGCTCAAGACCCCTAAATTCAATCTCCAGAAAAACAAAGCAAAACAGAAAACTTGAAAAATTGGCTTGCCTGTAATTCTAGAGCTTGGGAGACCGAAGCAGAGGATCTGGAGTTCGTGACTAGGCTCAGTTGCAAAGCAAATTCAAAGCCAGCCTGGATTACATGAAACTCTGTCTCAAACACAGAAATGGATAAGGAAAATAGATATTATATATACATATTATATATAAATTTTTTCACCCATAAGGGAAAATGAAGTTATGACATTTGAGGGAAAAATTGGTGGACAGAGATAATCACATTACATAAATTTAATCAGTCTGAAAAATATAAATATTATTTTTCCTCTCATTTATAGTTCCTACACAAAATCTTATATGTATAGATTAAATAACAGTAGAAATGAGATTGTCTAGAAAGGCTGGAAACATGGCTTAGAAGTTAAGAGGACTTGCTGCTCTCGCCTGGAACCCAAGCCTTGTTGCTGGGCCCACACGGCAGGTTACAGCCATTTAGAACTCTCCTTCCTTCTTCCTTCTCTCCTTCCTTCCTTCCTTCTTTTTTGAGACAGGTCTCTCTCTATATCCTTGACCGTCCTGGAACTCACTATGTAGCAAGCTGGGCTAGAACTCACAAAGATCCACTTGTCTCCGCTTCCTGAGTGCTGGGATTAAAGATGTGTGCCACTTCACCTGGCAACCACCCACAACGTCAGTTCCTGGGGATCAGAAACTCTTCAGGCCTCCACGGGCACCAGGCACATGCATGCAGTATACCTACATACATGCAAGCAGTATACCTACATACATGCATGCAAAACACTCATACACATAAACTAGAAATAATTAAATCTTTGGTTTGGTTTGGTTTGGTTTTGGTTTTGGAGACAGGATTTCTTTCTATAACAGCCCTAGCTGTCCTGGAACTCGCTTTGCAGACCAAACTGGTCCTGAACTAACAGAGATCCTCCTGTCTCTCTCTCCTGAGTGCTGTGATTAAAGGCATGTGCCAACACTGCCTAGCATAAATCTTTTTTTTTTTTAAGAAGAAATTTTCTAGAGAAAAGGAGGAGGAGTGGGGATGGGAAGGGGGAAGAAAAGAGGGAGAGGAGAATGTGTTGGGGAAGATATTCTGAAATATAATATGTATACGTAAAATACTTTAATTTACACTTTAGTTCTTTTTTTTTTCTTTTTTTTGGGGGCGGTTTCGAGACAGGGTTTCTCTGTGGCTTTGGAGTACACTTTAGTTCTTAAGGAGCATGTAGCACACTGCGCAGTAGAGACCAGAGGTTAGAGTTCTGGAGCTGCTTCTCTCCCTTCTCCAGATGGGTCCTGGGAATAGGCATCTGATTGTCAGCTTTGGCCGCAGGCGCTTTTAATCTGAAACATCTCTCCAGACCATGCGAAAGAATTCTCACAGGGCTGAATTACCTACGCCATCAACCCTGTTTTCTGAGGAGCTGTAAACTGCGAAAGAAGACAGACTCTGAGAAATCCCATCTTTAGGGCCTCGGAAAAGCACACAATGTGAGCACAAAGAGAGCTTGAGGAGGCAACTTTTTATCTTGTGTGAACACAGCGTGAATCCCAGGCTTACCTCTAAACTGGACAAACATTCGTCAGCCTCAAAGAAACACCACAAAGACCTTGAGAACTGAACTATGATATCACACGCCACCCAGATTAACCTCTGAGTAAACTGTAGATGAAGCAAACCCAAAGGAGTTGGGCAAAGGCATTGGAAACAGGGCTGTTTGTGGAACAGCTGCGCACAGAAGATGAAACACAGTTTAAATCTGAGCCGAACCAGACTGATAGCCTGGCTTCAAGAAGAAAAGGACCTTGAAACTCACAGTACAAAAATTCAAAATGTCCACAATGCAGTACAAAGTTATATGGCTGGCCCGGGGATATAACTCTAGAGCTCTTGCCTAGCGTTTGAGAAGCCCTGGCTTCCATTCCTAGTACCACAAGCAAAAACAGAAACAAAACTTGGTGCAGAAAGAGCCAAGAAAACACTAGTTTCTGAGAGAAAAGACATTCAGTAAATGTCAAAATCAAGATGACTCAGTTGTTGAAATTAACAATAACTATCTTTTGAGATTTAGCTTATTTTGGTACATGAATGCTTTGCCTGTATGTATGTGTGTGCACCATGTGCTTGCCTGGTGCCCTCAGAGAGCAAAAGACGATCTCCTGGAACTGGAGCTACTGATGGTTTTGAGTTGCAACTTGGGTACTGGGATTTGACCCTAGCTCCTCTTTAACAGCAACATGTGCTATAAATTACTGAGCCATCCCTCTAGCCCCCTTTAACAATGACTTTAAAGTCATTGTTATAATACTGATCTGTGAGGTAACGGTAAACAAATTTATTTTTATTTTTATTTTCCACTGCTTGGGATTGAACCCAGAGCCTTATACATGTTACATGAGTACAAACATGTTGCTTTAAATAAGTGAAGATACAGGTCTCGGTAGAATATAACGAAATTATAGCCAGGCATGGTGGTGCACGTCTTTCTTTTGTTTTGTTTTGGTTTTTGTTTGTTTGTTTATTTGTTTTTCAAGACAGGGTTTCTCTGTGTAGCTTTTGGAGCCTATCCTGAAACTCACTCTGTAAACCAGGCTAGCCTCTAACAGAGCTCCACCTGCCTCTGTCTCCCGAGTGTTGTGATTAAAGGTGTATGCCACCACTGTCCAGCTGTGGCACACATCTTTAATCCCAGCACTTGGTAGGCATAGGAATTTTGAGACCAGCAAGTTATGATAACCAGGGGTACATAGTGAGGCTCTGTCTCATAAACAAACAAATAGACAAAAGTAAATAAAAATAAATTCAAGAATGCTGGAGAGATGGCTTAAGGGTTAAGAGTACTGGCTGCTCTGGCTGCTCTTCCAGAGGACCCGGGTACAATTCCCAGCACCCACATGGTAGCTCACAACTTTCTGTAACTCCAGTTCCAGGGGATCTGACACCTTTGCACCAATGCACAGATATAATAAATAAATAAGTAAAATAATTATTTAAAAATGAACATTCAATATTCAGGAGGCTGAAACAGGAAGTTCAAAAGTTTGAATAAGCTTGGGCTATGTACAGAGTTCTAGGCTATATGTACAGAGTTCTCTGGGCTATATGAGATCATGTCAAAGACAAAAGGAAAGGAGGAAGCTAGGGAAAAAAAAACCCAATGTTCAATAGCAATAATACAGTATTTGAAATTTAAAAAAAATCACTAAGTGATCTCATAAATACACACACAAACGGGGTGGTGGTGGCACATGTCTTTGATCCCAGCACTGAGGAGGCAGAGGCAGGCAGATCTCTGTGAGTTTGAGGCCAGTCTGATCTACAAAGTGAGTTCCAGGACTGTCAAAGCTACAGAGAAAAATATTTATTTGTTTTGAAAAATTAAAAAAAAAAAGAAAGAAAGAGAGGGGGGTTCTGCAGGGAAGTAGACCCAATAGAATATAATCATACAATATATAGGCAAGCCCAAAATCTGTACAGTACAACCATAGTCTGGAAACCAGGAAAAAGTTTAGGCTGCAGGCTTGAGTCCAAAAGTCAGTCTGGAGGCAGAATTCCTTCTTCGTCAGGAAAGGTCAGTCTTTACTCCCAAGGACCTTGGTGGGATGGGTGAGGCCCTCTTACATTACAGAGGATAATCTGCTTTACTCAAAGTCTACAGGCTTAAACATTAATCCAATCCAAAAATTAGACTCACAACAACATCTACCCTAGTGTTTGAACAAACAAGAGGTACCATAATCTATCCAAGTTAACCACTGGGCCAACAGGAAGGCCCAGTGAGGAAAGGCATTTGTCGAGACTAGCAACCTGAGTTCAACGCACATGATAGAAAAAAGATCCAATTTGTGAAAGCTGTCTTCTGACTTCTACATGTGTGCCGTGGCATATGTGTGCTCCCCCCCCCCCAAATAAAGAAACAAAATGTAATGCTAAGATTTACCATCAGAAATAGCAGAGAATAAAGTCACTGAGTTTTAAGATAGAGCAATGGGAATTCTGCAATCTGAAGAACGAAAAGAAAGAAAACTGAAAAAAAATTAACAGAACTTCAGGCTTATGAAAATGTATGAAAAAGTCTAACATTTATGACAACATAGTCCCAGGAGAGCACACAGAACAGAAAAAAAAATTTGAAGAAATCATAACTGGCTGGGTGGTGGTGGTCCATGCCTTTAATTCTAGCACTCGGGAGGCAGAAGTAGGTTGATCTCAGGTTCGAGGCCAGATTGGTCTACAAAGCAAGTTCGAGGACAGCCAGGACTAAACAAAGAAAACTGGTCTTGAAAAAACAAAAAAGAAAAGGAAAGAAAGAAATAACTGAAAATTTCCAAACTTGGAAAAAGACGAATATCTTTTCATGATCAGCAAACTCAAACCAGTGCAAACTCACTAAAAGGAAGAAAAAAATTAACTTTCTTGGTATAGGTTATTGTTATTCCTGGGTTCAAGTGAATTCTCCTGCCTCAGCCTCTCAAGTAGTCAAGGCCATAGGAACATATCATCATTCAATACTTGAAAATATTTTGTTCATTCTTCTCAATCACATAGAAGGTATTTATTTATTTAAAATGATCACATATAAATGACAAATAGAATTTCAACACATTTCAAAGAATCCAGACTAAACAAGCCCCAAGCTTGGATAAAAAAAAATACAATAAAGGGATAATATAAAAAGTAAATGTTTAGACCAGGCATGTGGTGCATGCCTGTCATCCCAGCACTCTGGAGACTGAGGCAACAGGACCAGGAGTCCAAGGCCAGCCTGGGACACATGGGAATTCCCTGTATCAAATGAACGTCAAAATAGTAATAATAATAAAGGTGTGTAGACACTAAAATGCTACTAAATAAGTCATGGGTTCATTGGTAAGTCATGATTTAATAAACGATTCTTAGATAACACCAGAAGCTATAATGATAGAGAGAATGAATAAATTCTTAGTTGGCATTTAAAGCTCTGGTCACCAGCAATGCCATGCACAGGAAAGCCACAGGGAAGGAGACCATATCTACAAATCACAGATCTGATAAGAGCTTTGTACCTAGAATAAATAAAGAATTTGGAACAGCTGAAAATCCAATATAAACAAATGTCAAAGGCTCTAGGGAGACAAGGCCTGTATTTCTCCTATTTCTCCCAGGAATGTGCAAACAGCTAGCACACTCACAAAAGATGTTCTACATTGTTCATCATTAGGAGAAGGCAAATCAAAATGGCCATGAGATGGCACTTTTTAGCCCATAGGATGACTACATTTCTTTTTTAAAATTTTAAAGGTTTATTTACTTTTTTGTGTATGGATGTTTCCCCTGCATATATGTCTGTGCATGTCTGTGCACATCTGGGCACCAAATGTGTGCAGTACATGTGCAGTTCCCGTAGAGGCCCAAAGAAGGCATCAGATCCCCAAGAACTGGCGTTACAGACAATTGCGAACTGCCATGTGATTATTGGAAATCAAAATCGGATCTTCCCCAAGAACAGTCATCTTTCCAGCCCCATAAAGGCTAAAATTTAAAATCTTCAACAATAACTCCGATTTATTGTAAGAATGAAAAATAGAAGCCGGGCGGTGGTGGCGCACGTCTTTAATCCCAGCACTTGGGAGGCAGAGACAGGCGGATCTCTGTGAGTTCGAGACCAGCCTGGTCTACAAGAGCTAGTTCCAGGACAGGAACCAAAACCACAGAGAAACCCTGTCTCGAAAAACCAAAAAAAAAAAAAAAAAAAAAAAAAAGAATGAAAAATAGAACAACCATTTTGGAGGAGAGATTGGTAATTTTTTACAAAATTAAATACATGCTTACTGTATTTTCCCCAAATGAACTAAAAACAGGTCAGCATATAAACTTGTATGTGAATGTTCATAGCATATTCGTCCATAATTGCCAAACTGAGCCAGGAATGGTGGCACATCCCTGTCAGTCCCTCACTTGGGGAGTACAGAAAGGATCAGAAGTTAGTTAGGCTATCCTTGTCCACATAGTGAGTTCTGGGCCACCCTGGACTACATGAAGATCAAACTACAGTTGATAGTAAACCAAACAAGAATAGAACAAAATAAAAGTTAATACATATTTCTACCTCAACTGAAATTTAAATATTGCAAAAATATTGTGAAGTATATTTTATCGTTTTGTTTTGTTGCTGTTTTGGTGCAGTTTCGATGGTTGCTGGTGTTTACATTCTGTAGCTAAGACTATCCTTGCAGTTGCTATGTAAAACGAGCTGTCCTTTGGACTAGTGGCAATCTTCCTGACTCTGCCTCCCAAGGGCTGCATGGCTCAATGAGTAAAAATGCTCACCATGAAGCTTGATGACCTCAGTTTAATCCCTGGTATTCACATGCTAGAAAGAGAGTTCTGATTGCCACAAGTTGTCCTTTGACTTACATTAACTCATGCTGTGGTCCTCACAAACACATATACACAGAGATTAATCAAATGTAAAAAGAAAAATATTTAAAATTGTGTGTGTGTATACATACATACATACATAAATATATGTTAAGAAAGGCATTAAATTCATGGAACAGAATTAAGAGTTCAGAAATAAATCCTTATATTTTGTGGTCAAAAGATTTTGAAAAAGATTCCAAGATCATTCAATGGGGAAAAATAGTCTAGTCTCTTCTATGAATGCTGCTGAGACAACCAGATACACACGCAAAAGTATGAAGTTTGACCTTTCTTGTACAACACACAAAAACAACCTCAGAGTTGCTCATAGGCCTAAATGTTAGGAGGTAAAACTATAAAACTCATAGAAGAGAACAGGAGCAAGTCTTCACGGCCTTAGGCTTTGCAATGGATTCTTAGATGAACTATCAGAAGTACCTCCAACAAAACAAAAAATAACTGGGCTTCGTCAAAATGACACGTTTAAAGCTGTAACTGACAGCACCGTCTGAGATCAGATTTCTAGCCACGGAACACTAAGAATAAACTTCTGTTGTTTAAGGCACCCTATTGGTGGTTTGTTGTGACTACTTCTAAAGACTCATGCACATACTAAAACATTCAACAACATGAATAGTTGAACCTTGAAAACAATGACATTAAATGAAAGAAGTCTATATATCATATGGCTCCTTGTATGTAAATGTCTAGAAGAGGCAAATCCATGAAGAACAGAAAGTGGTTTAGTCCTTGCCAGGGCTTGGGTGGTGGTAGGTTGGGAATGGCTGCCTAATGGATATGAAATTTCACATTTTGGAATTAGCCAGGAGTAGGGCTAGGGATGGCGCTCAGTTGGGAAGTAGAGCACGCAGGAAGCCCTGAGTTCAATTCCCCAGTGCCACATAAAACCGGACATGGTGGTACACATCTGTAATCCCAACACTCAGGAAGTGAACACAGGAAGATCCAGAGTCCAAGGCCATTCTCTGGTACTTGAGACCCAGTCTCAACATTGGGGGAGTCTGGGAGTGGTAATCGCGCAACTTTGTAAGTATGCATAGAACCACCGAATTACACACTTTAAACACGTGAATTTCATGCTGGGTGAATTGTATATAAAATAATTGTATCTAAAAAATTCATATAAAAGAGAAAATAAAAAACAGTCCAAGTATTTGGGGTCAGAGATGCCTGTCTAGTGTGGGAGGCTAGGTGCTGGGTTTGATCTCCAGCAGAGTCAAAGGGGTAGCAAGTCACATCAGGGACTTGTGAGAACAGAAGAGCAGAAACCTAATGACAGAAAACAAAATTTTTAAGTCAGGTGTGGTGGTGGATACTTGCAATCCCAGTACTTAGGAGGCCAAAGCAGAAAGATTACCATACTTTCAAGACCACCCTGGCCTACACAGTAAATTCCAACCAGCATGGTGTACGTGAAGCTCTGTTTCAAGCAACAAAACAAAACAAGTCAGGTATAGTTGTGCATGCCTTTAATTCCAGCACTCAGGAGGCAGGAGAATTTCTGTGAGTTCAAGTTCCAAGACAGCCAGGGCTGAATGGTGAAATCCTATCCAAAAAATATAATAATAATAATAATATAAAAATAAATGTCTCTCAGTATAAGAATTAGTAAGGTCAGTCAGAATTAGTCAAAAATCTTCCCAGACTTTCAAAGGGAAGATGGTCTCTCTATATTGTTCTGTACATTTTTAGAAAACAAAAGTAGAGGCCCACAGAATCAACTAAACAAGATTTGAAGGGGAACGGACAATCACAGAGCCTGGATGAGTCTTCGCTTGCCCCTCAAGATATATGCTGTGGTTGTTTAGCTTAGAGGTTTTGTGGGACACCCAACAGTGGGAATGGAGGTGTCTGACTCTTTTGCCTGGCCTTGGGACCCTTTTCCCCCTTTTAGCTTACATAGTCCAGCCTTGATAAGAGACTTTGTGCCTAGTCTTATTGCATCTTGATATGCCCAATTCAGTTGATATCCCTAGAAGGCCTGTTCTCTTCTGAAGGGAAATAGAGGAGTAGTGGATCTCAGGGAGAGGAAAGATGGGAGATGGCTGGGAGGAGTGGAAGGAGGGTAACTGTGGTTGAGATGCATTATATGAGAAAATAATCTATTTCAATAAGTAAATAAACTTAAAAGATTTAAACTACAAAAAGTAGATAAGTAAATACATTAGTCCATTCTATAAGCTAGTGCTAATTTGACATCAAACCCATAAAATAATTTTAAAATAATAGTTAGACAAATATCATTTTTATTTTATTTTTATTTCATGTATATTGGTGTTGCCTACATGTATGGCTGTGTCAGGGTGTTGGAACACCTAGAACTGGAGTTATAAACAAGTTGTGACCTGCCATGTGGGTGCTGGGAATTGAACCCAGGTCCCCTAGAAGAACAGTCAGTGCTCTTAACCGCTGAGCCATCTCTCCAGTCCCCTAATATTTATTAAGATGCATATAAAACTTCTTCTTGCTACATTTATTTAGTTTGGGGCTAGGGTGGGTGAGAGTGGGAATACTTGCCACAGCTCCCATGTGGGGGTCAGAGGACAGATTTCAGAAGTAAGTTCTCTTCTTCCACCACCAGGGATTGAACTCGGGTCATTAGGCTTGATAGCAAGTATCTTTATGTACCTTTCTATCTTGCTGGCTCTAAAACTTCTAAATAAAATAACAAACTCGGTTTTTGCAGTGTATTAAGAAAGTAATATGGAGTGATCAAGTATGCTTTTTTGAGTAACTGTGGTGCTCTCAATGGTCCTGAACGGCGCATATATTTGAATGCTTGGTCCCCAGTTGGTGAACTGTTTGGGACCGGATTAGGAGGTGTGGCCTTGTTGAAGGAGGTGTATCACTGAGGGTGGGCTTTGAAGTGTCAAAAGATGGCACAAGGCACAAAGTCTTGCTTTCTCTCTGCCTCCATCTTACAGATCATATGTGAGCTCGCAGCTGCTGCCCCAGCACCACACCTGCATGCCTGTCTCTGGCATGTTCCCTGACATGATGGTCATGGACTAGCCCCTCTGAAACTGCAAGCCACCCCCCCTCCCCATTGAATCCTTTTTCCTCTAAGACGCCTTGTTTGTGATGTTTCATCACAGCAATAGAACAGTAACCAAGACAGTAGTAACACATCACAAAGAATTTCACATCAAAAAATCTAGTAATCTATTTTATAGATTCACGTTGAAAACCTAAGAGATCAAAAAAAAAAAATAGAAGAAAAGAAGCTGGGCGGTGGTGGCATATACCTTTAATCCCAGCACTCGGGAGGCAGAGGCAGGTGGATCTTTGTGAGTTCGAGGCCAGCCTGGTCTACAAGAGCTAGTTCCAGGACAGGCTCCAAAGCTACAGAGAAACCCTGTCTCGAAAAACCAAAAAGAAAAAAGAAAAAAAAGAAAAAAGAAAGAAAAAAAGAAAACCTAAGCGATAATAAATCCTCATTTATTTAAAACAAAACAAAAAACTCCTTTCAGAGTATTAAAAACACTATGGAGTAGAGAGGCAACTTCCAAGGAGGATAGTAGTCAACTCCTCTCCTCCCCCAAAAAGTGACTATAAAGTTGGGCAAATTTTACCAGGACAACCATACAATGATCTGTTAAGTGTCCACGCACGAAAGCTTCATGGGAAAACAATGGGAGACTGTGACAGTCCCCCGGAGGCCTCTCTTGGATGCACTCCTCCTCCCTAGTTTGTTACCATAGAAAGTCTGCAGTGGTTGGGTTACCTATGGGAACTGGCACAAAGAATAAAAACTCAGAGACAGATATTGGGGTTCAAGCTGAAGATCAGAAAAGCAAAACAGCCAAATCCCTAGAAAAATCTTACATCTACTAGGGCTGGGTGACAGCAGACAGAGCTGAGTCTCTGTTTCCTCCTGTCTTATAGTCCCCTTTGGTGCTGGGATTAAAGGTGTGACTCCCTAGTACTGGCATTAAAGATGTGAGCCGCCATCACCACCTGGATCTGTGTCTGGGCTTTTCTTATTTGCGCTACTATCTACAAAGTGATTTCACTCAAACTGGAGCAGGAAGTGATGCCAATGCAAGCACTATCAGAAAAGAAGTGACAGTTTAGGTAAAGGTAGAGATGGGAGGATCAATGTCTTTTCTAGCCCAGTGTTGACATAGTGACGGAGCAACCATATTCCTGGCTGAGCTGCATCAAGTAAAACAGACTTAAAGACAAGAAATATTATCAGAGACTGACAGGTACATTTATTTCATGGGGATATAAGTGGTATTGTGTGAGGAAGATATAGTAGTCATAGACTGTATATACACCTCAAAAGAACCTCAAACCATATGAAAAAATAATGAAAGACATCAAAGGGGCATTAATTAATTCAGAAACAATAGGCAAAGATATCCATAGCAACTAGCTGAGTGCGGTGGTGCACTTCTGTGAGTCCAGCACTTGAGAGACGGGAGAACTAGTTCAAGGCCTGCTTGGGCTACGTATTGAGATGTCCTCCAACCCCACCCTTGTTTAAGAAATAATAAAGATAAAGGGGAAGAAGAGGAAGAGAAGGAGGAGGAAGGGGCAGAGGAGGAGGGGATGAGAAAAGAAAAAGAAGAAAAGGAAGAAAATTTAAATTACATTGTGTGGTAGCGTTACCATAATGATGGTCTCTGGGAGCTGCCCCATCCTAATCACCGGGGCCTATGAATATGGCACTTTTTACGACAAGTGGGATTTTGTAGGTGTGATGAAATGAAAGGTTTTCAGATAGGGAGATTGTCGTGCATTCTCTGGGTGGGCTCAGTGTAACCACAAAGGTTCTCCTATGTAAAAGAGCGAGGAAGGAGAGTGAGCATCGGCGTGATGGCAGAAGAGAAAGGCACAATCAGTTCTTTGCTGACTGAAGACAGAAAGGGACCCTGAGCCAAGGGATGAAGGCAGCCTGGAGAAGCTGGAAAGACAAGGAAATGACTACTCCTTGGATCAGTCCATCTTCTGTTATCCTAGCCACAAAGTTCAGACTGGCTACTTTACAATGAAGGGGCCTATTTAAATAGCACACAGTTTTGGTAGCTGAAAGTCTGAACAACATGGTGCTGGTTCTGGGGAGGGTCTTCCCTTCGTGGTGTAAGACATCATGGTAGTATCAGAGAAGAGAAAGAGGGGGAAGGAGGGAGGGAAGGAAGGATATGATAACATCTCATGGCAAGAAAAGAAGCGAGGGTAAAAAAGAACTAATTCAGGGTTCCCACAAGTAATATAATTTAAACATTATTTATTTGTGTGCGTGTGTCTGTCGGTTTTGAGTCATACATGTGAAGGACAGAGGACAATTTACAAAAGGAGGGTCCTTTCCTTCTCCTATGTGGGTCCTAGGGATAGAACTCGGGCCGTCAGGCTTGTGAATCTTTGCCACCTTAACCATCTCTCCAGCCCAAGATTTATTTTAAATCTCTTCTGAGACCAATAAACTTCCACAGGCTCCACTTCTGAGAGTTTCCCACCCCACACCCCGAACATCACTGCGGACCAAGCTTCTAACGCTGGGACCTTTGCAAGACAACCTCAAACGATGTGCAGGGAGAGACGAGATTAGGGGAGAGGTTATATCCAAACTATATCACTTCCTTAGAGTTACGAGAAGAAAATGCAGCCTTGCCAGTATCACCATCACCCAGTGAAAGCGGTTTCGGACTTTTGCCCGCCGTGAATGCATAACAGTACATTCCTGTTATTGTAAACAACTGCTTTTGTGGCAATTACTACAGCAACAAGAAAGACTCACATAACTAGCAACGAACTCAGCCTAACTGACACTTTTAGAACATTCCATCCAACCACTTCAGAAGACACATTCTTCTCAGGCACACAGGGAACATTCTCTAGGATAAGCTATGGCATAGGCAGTAAAACAAATCTCCATAAATTTAAAGGGACTGAAATCATATTGAGCCTTCTTGGACAACAACGCAATAAAGGCAGAAGTCAAAATGTCTCAATACATGGGAACAAATAGGCTTCTAAATAACGACTAGATCAGAGAGGAAAGCCAAGGAAACAAAACCAAAATACAGCAAATTTTAAAACATAAATATTATATAGCTACTTATATGAAGTGTGTAAATCATTCAAATTCATAAAAACACAAACTTTAATGATGATTAACATGAGGTCAGAGGAAATTATAAAGAGGAACTATTTATCTGGGCATGGTGGCATAAACCACCTAAAACTCAAGAGACAAAGGCAGTAAAGATCCCTGAGAATTCAAGCCTAGCCTGGTCTGTATAGCAAGTTTCAGGGAGCCAGGTCTACATGAAATAAAATTAAAAAATTAAAAAGACTATTCAATGAAGGTTGCATTTAATTTTTCCCTTATTTATTTTGATATATACCCACTCTGGCCTATAACTTATTATGTAGAACAGGTTGATTTTGAATTCATGATTATCCTGCTGCCTCAGACTCTCTAGTGCTGGAATTAGAGGTATACAACACTATACTCCATCTGTTTTAAAATTTTATCTATCTGTCTGTCTGTCTATCTGTCTGTCTGTCTGTCTATCTATCTATCTATCTATCTATCTATCTATCTATCTATCTATCTTGCGGTTCTGGTGACCCAACTTAGGGGCTTACACATGTCAAGCAAAATAGTGTTTTACCCATGAGCTACATCAATTCTTGGTTGTTTAGACAGAGTCTTAACTATGTAGACTAGGATAGCCTCCAACTGGAGACCCTTCCTCCTTTCACCGCAGTCTACCTACCACTGGGATTATAGGTGTGTGTTAGCACACTCAGATCTATCTGTCTGTCTGTCTGTCTGTCTGTCTATCTATTTTGGTGCTGGGGTTTCTCACATATAGTAGGAAATTTTTCTATAAATGAGCAATACCCACAGTCTGAGTAAAGGGTTTTAAGCTAGCTCGTTTCATATCTGGGAATCTGGTTCACAGAAATATGAACATTTATTACTACTGAACTATACACTTGAAAATGGTTAAGACAAGCTGGGCGGTGCTGGTGCACACCTTTAGTCCCGGCACTCAGGAGGCAGAGGCAGGTAGATCCGTGAGTTCGAGGTCAGCTTGGTCTATAGAGTGAGTTCCAGGACAGCCAGGGCTACACAGAGAAACCCTATTTCAAAAACAAAAACAAAAAACAAAAAAAAGGTTAAGATGGGGCGGGTGAAATGGCTGAATGGGTAAGGATATCTGCTGGCCTGAAATTATCCACAGAACCCACGTGGTGGAAGAAGCGAACAGGCTCCTGCAAGTTGTCCTCTGGCCTCTATGCATGCCATGGTATTTGTACTACCCACTCCCAACACCCACCAAAAATAAATAGATAAAAAATGGTTTTGAAGACGTTAAGATAGTAAAAGTCATTAATTTTTTTTGTTTTTGGTTTGTTCATTTGTTTTGGTTTTGGTTTTTGAGACACAGTTTCTCTGTAACATTGCTGGCTGTCCTGGAACTTGCTTTGTAGACCAGGCTGGACTCACAGAGATCCACCTGCCTCTGCCTCTTGAGTGTTGGGATTAAAAGTGTGTACCACCACCACCCGGCTTCACTCTGTATTTTTCAAATCACAATTTAAAATGCAAAAATATTATCTGTTAGGGAAAAACTGGAAAGGAAAATAAATTACCTATTACCAAAGACCGTATACAGAAGGAAAACAAGTGCAAAAACTTCTTCAAGACCCAGCAAAAGCACTGCTGAAAGGACAAAGACTCAGGGCATTTGTCTAGGCCTCCGGCAGAAAACTCGAGAAAAAGGAACATTAAACTCAAAAGAAGCAGAAAAAGAGTAGGAAGAAGAAGAAGAAGCAGAAAAAGAAATAATAGAGAGAACACCTAGACCTGAAGTGATGGAGAGATGGCTGAGTGAGGTAAGTGCTTGCCACACAAGCACAAGGACCTGAGTTCAGATCTCCAGTCCCATGTAAAAGCCATGTGAAGGCCCATGTCTGTAACACTAGTATTGCAGGCCCTAGATTTCCTGGACTCCAGTCTGGTCAAAAAAGGCAAGCAGCAGGTTCAGTGAGATACACTGTCTCAAAAAACAAATAACTGGGCGGTGGTGGCGCTTGGGAGGCAGAGGCAGGCGTGTCTCTGTGAGTTCGAAGCCAGTCTGGTCTACAAGAGTTAGTTCCAAGACAGACTCCAAAGCTACAGAGAAACCCTGTCTCGAAAAATCAAAAAAAGAAAAAAGGAAAAAAAGAAGAAAGAAAAACCACAAAAACTAAACAAATAGACAAACAAACAAAACACATAAAAAACCTGAAGAGTAGTTAATGAAGACACCAATGTGTTGGCTTCTGCTCATGTGGAGGACCTGCTCTACCCTCACTCATGCCTTACACACAGACAGCACCAGAAATCACTGTGACCACAGGATGATAGAGAAGAATCAAGGACAGAAAAAACAACCATGAAATAAACCAAGAATGTATAGATCTGAGGACTTCAATGGACAATAACAATTCAACGCACAAGAACTTGACAATTGGGCTGGAGAGATGACTCAGAGGTTAAGAGCATTGCCTGCTCTTCCAAAGGTCCTGAGTTCAAGTCCCAGCAACCATATGGTGGCTCACAACCATCTGTAATGGGGTCTGGTGCCTTCTTCTGGCCTGCAGGCATACACACAGAATATTGTATACATAATAAATAAATATTTAAAAAAAAAAAAGAACTTGACAATTGTGATAAAGTGCACTAATTGCTTTCAAAACACAAAACTACTTGGGACTGGAGAGATGGTTCAGTGGTTAAGAGCACTTCCAGAGAAACCAGGTTCAGTTCCCAAAACCCACATGACAGCTCACAGCTGTCTGTAACTCCAGTTCCAAGGGATCTAATACCTTCACACCAATGCACATGGAATAAATTCAGATAACCCACAAGCTACCACAAAGAACCCAATATGAAATACAGAGTTTGAATAGTTCTCTACTTTTTCAAAATAAATTGAAAGAAAAGAAAATTTAAAATTAATTTTGTTGTTATGATGGAGGTGGGTCTTGTATTAATCTGTTGCTTTCATTGGTTAATTAATAAAGAAACTGCCTAGGCCCATTTGTTAGGCCAACCCTTAGGTGGGTGGAGTAGACAGAACAGGATGCTGGGAGAAAGAAGCCGAGTTAGTGAGTCGCCATGATTCTCCCACTCCAGACTGACGCAGGTTAAGATCTTTCCTGGTAAGCCAGCTCGTGGTACTACACAGAATATTAAAAATGGGTTAAATCAATATGTAAGAGCTAGCCAATAAGAGGCTGGAACTAATAGGCCAGGCAGTGATTAAAAGAATACAGTTTCCGTGTAATTATTTCGGGGCATAAGCTAGACATGTGGGCGGCCGGGTGCTGGGGACGCAGCCCCACTACTCCTATTACAACATTGTTCAGTTTTAGGAGACAGTATCTTCCTAAATTGTTCAGGCTTATCTTGAACGTGTTGTGTAACCCAGGCAGTTCCTGAACTTTCAATCCTCCTGCCTCAGCCTCCCAAGTAGCTGGGATTGCAGGCGAGAGCCACAATGCCTGGTTGGTCCCAAGTTTCTTAAGAAAACGGAATTTTTCTTTTCAGTGGTGTACAGCATCCTAGGGCCTCACGAATCTTCGGCACGCACTCTACCACTGAACCACACACATCCCCCACGCACAGACACGGAATTCTTAAGCTTAAAAATGCCATGTGAAATGGTCCAGCCACTTTGGAAAAATAGTTTGGCAGTTTCTCAAATGTTATAATATATAATTACCTTGGCCCAGCAATTCCACTTCTAGGTATGTACCTAAAAGAATTGAAAGCAGGTGTTCAAACAAAGGCTTGAACACAAATGTTCATTGCACCACTATCTGCAAATGAAAACCACCCAGATGTCCATCAACAGATGAACAGATAAACAAAATATGGCATGCTATGTACGTACGGAAAGGAATGAAGTACTGCCACAGGGTGCAACATGGATGAACTTTGAAAACAGTATGCTACGTGAAAGAAACCAGACACAGAGGAACACAGAATATGGGGCTCCATTTATGTGAGTTATCCAGAATTGGCAAATGCATATAAACAAAAAACAAGTGTTAGTGGTTGTCGGGGGCAGAGGGGAAGGGGAATGCGCAGTACGTACTTCATGGGTATAAGGTTTCCTTCGGGAGGGATGAAGATGTCTTGGAATTAGATACCAGGAATGATTGCCCAACGCCGTGAAAGCCCTTGATATCAATTGTTCATTTAAAAAATGGTGAAAATGAGATATATACTTCGTGTGAAAGTAAAAAAAATTTAAAATCAAACACTACAAGCTAGTTAGGTTCTTTTCATGGATGCAAATCTGGTTCAATATTTAAAATCAGTGTAACCAATTACATTGATTAGCTGAAGAAGAACGATCAGAAAATCATTATCAGGGTTTTTTTGGTTTTATTTTTATATGTATGAGTGTTTTGCCTGCATGTCTGTCTGTGTACCACTTACAATCCTAGTGTCCATAGAGAGGCCAGAAGACAGACTGGAGTTACAGAAGGTCCTGAACTGCCACTGGGGGCTGGAAATCAAACCCAGATCCTCTGGAAGTGCAGTCTGTGGTCGCACCTGTTGAGCCATCTCTCCAGTCCTCAATTTGTTTTTGAGGAGGGGGTCTTTTGTAGCCCCAGGTTGGCCTTGCCCTCAGGATGTACTCGAGGCTTTCCTTGAACTCCTGACACTCCTGCCTCTGCCTCTCCAGGGCTGGACCTACAGGTATGTGCCACCATGCACAAGAGCAAGGAAAAGCGGCTATTATTCCAACCACCACTCCTGTTCAGATTCTTCAGAAGCTAGCCAGAGAGATGGCTCAGGGGTTGAGAGCCCTGACTGTCCACTCTTGCAGAGCCCCTAGATTCGGCTCCCGGCAAACATGATGGTTTACAACCTTGTGTAGCTCCA
Source organism: Chionomys nivalis (assembly GCF_950005125.1). Taxonomy (NCBI): domain Eukaryota; kingdom Metazoa; phylum Chordata; class Mammalia; order Rodentia; family Cricetidae; genus Chionomys; species Chionomys nivalis. The sequence continues at coordinate 62,780,905 of NC_080112.1, forward strand.
GCTTCAAGAGATTTGACCCTCTTCTGGCTTTCACAGGCACCAGGCACACATGCAGGCAAAACACTCAGGCGAAAAATAACAATAAAACTTAGAAAAAATTCTTCTTCATATTGATAAAAGCTGCCAAAAAATTCTTTTTTTTTTTTTTGTTTTTGTTTTTGTTTTTCGAGACAGGGTTTCTCTGTGGTTTTGGAGCCTGTCCTGGAACGAGCTCTTGTAGACCAGGCTGGTCTCGAACTCCCAGAGATCCGCCTGCCTCTACCTCCCAAGTGCTGGGATTAAAGGCGTGCGCCACCACCGCCCAGCTTGCCAAAAAATTCTTTAGCTAACATACACACTAGTGAAGGGCAAGGCTGTCCCCTTTTGTCACCTTATTCAACATGACACTGAAAATTCTAGCAAGTGCAGCAAAATAGGAGATTTTTTTGAATTGACCAGAAATTGACTATACTGTCCCTTGTTTTAGATGGTATGATTCTCTCTATGAGGTCTATAAAAGGACTGGAGGGCTATCTCAGCCATTAAGAGTGCTTCCATTTCCTGCTGTTCTAGGGAACCTGAGTTCAACTTTCAGCACCCAATTGATTAAAAAAAAATAAGTGCAAAAGTAATTAAATGGAAAAAGAACAACTTTTTCAATAAAAGATGTTGTAGCAATTCTGCACCATGAGCAAAAATACAACTCAACCTAACCTCACGTCTCAGAGAAACTTAGTTCAAAACACATCCCATTCTTACATGTAAAACACACAAACTTCAGGGAAACAAACAAATGAATGAACAGGAGGATCTGAGGCCAGACAAAGTATTCTTAGAGTTGACATCCAAAGTGTTATACCATGGAAGGACCCATTTGGAGGATGAAAAGGCAAGCTACAAATGTGGGGGGAAATATTTGCAAACCACACATTAAATAAAAGATGGGTATCTCAAAACTCAACAATACAAAAGCAAATAATGCAAGTACAAAATGAGGGAAAGTTATGAACCACTTTTGTCAAAAGAGATACACAGAAGGCAAATAAGCCCATGGAAAGGCATCCAATCCCATTAGCTGCTAGAGGGACCGTCACATGCCTATTAGAATAGTTCAAATGAAAAGGGGTGGTGTCAATTCCTGGTAAGGATTCAGGAAAACAGGATGCATTGCTTAAGAGAATGCAACACAGTGTATCCACTCTGTCTGAGAAACAAGTTGATGGGTTTTTAAAACCCATGTTTTTAAAACACATGGGGCTGGAGAGATGGCTCAGTTCCAGAGGACCAGGGTTCAATTCCTAGCACACACATGGCAGCTCACAGCTGTCTGTAATTCCAGGTCCAGGGGGACCGTACACCCATGACAAAACACCAATGTGCATAAAATAAAAATAAATAAGCCGTGTGGTGACCACTACATGCCTCAGGAGGCAGAGGCAGGCAGATCTCTGTGAGTTTGAGGTCCTGGCTCTTGGAGCTAGTTCAGGACAGCTAGGACCGTTACACAGAGAAACCCTGTCTCAAAAAACCAAAATCTAAAAATAAATTAAAAATAAATTTAAAAAAACCTAAACATGCTAAATGTTACTATTGGAAGACACATCTAGATATAAGCCTGGGATTTATTCCAGGAACATGAGGATTAATATAATATCCCAAAATCAATTAGTAGAAGTTAGGAATGCTGTTTAGTGGTAGAGTGCTTGCCCAGCATGTGAGGTTCTTAGTTCTATTCTCAGAAGGATATAAGACTGGGGACAAAAGAAGAATATCTACTATTGTCACTTAGGTTTGGCACTGGGCCAGAGTTCTTACCAACTTGTGCAAGACCTGGGGTTTGACCTTAAGCATCATGAAAATGTTATTTGTGCGTTGGGCAGCGGTGGCGCACGCCTTTAATAGCAGCACTCAGGAGGCAGAGGCAGGTGGATCTCTGTGAGTTCCAGGACAGCCTGGTCTACAAAGACAGTTCTAGGACAGCCAGGGTTGGTACACAGAGAAACACTGTCTTGAAAAACAAAACAAACGAAGAAAAAAAAAGTATCTGTGTGTTCTGGAGGTTCTGACTAGCGAACTAAATCAGTAGAGAAAAATGAAAAGCATCCAGATAGGAAGGGAATGGAGCTGCCTTTCCTTGCAGAAGACATGATCCTCTGTGATGAAAATCCCATTCCAGGACCGCCAAGCCTACAGAGAGAAATTCTGTCGCCAAAACAAATTAAAATAAAATCCAAGTAACGCACACGTGTGAAAGAAACAAGGAAACAATCTCTACTCAGATCAATAAGCACATGTTTCAGGGACACAAGGCTGAATAAGGTCAATATGCAAAATCCAACTGTACTTTTATATACAATTCAAAACTGAAATTAAAAATAACATAAAATGGCTAGTTGGAAATTAATTTAACATAGGAAGTATAAGACATGTACACTGAAAATTAACAAAACATGAAAGAGAATGAAATATGGAAAGATCCCACACTTAGTCATTGGAATTCTCAAGAGTGTCAAGATGGTAATTTCCTCCAAACTGGTCTAGAAATGTATTACCATCCTCAACAACATTCTAGCAGGCTATTTTGGAGAAATTAGCAGGCTGGTACTGGAAGTATATGGAAATCAAGGCCTTAAAAACCAGCCGCAACAAGAACTTAGAATAGTCAAAACAGTCTTAAATATAAAAAGGTTGGGGATGTAGCTTAGAGTTAGGGTTCTTGCCTACCACGTGTGAGATCCTGGGATCCATCCTCAGCACTGTCAAACCAAACAAAACAAAAACTATAAAACTTCTAGAAGAAAACACAGAAAATATCTGTGATCTTGAAGTAGGCAATGAATTCTTAGCTATGACACTAAAAACACATTCTACAAGAAAAACATTCTGTACTTCATGAAAATGAAGTTTCTGAACTTCAAAAGTTATCTTTAAAAAAAGGTAAAGCTAGGATTGTAGCTCAGTGGTAGAGTGTGCTTGGTGTGTGCTAGGCCTTGGGTTCAAATTCTAGCACCAAAAGAAAAAGCAAAGTCTGAGGGTTTAGGTAGAGTGCTTGCTCAGCAATGTATAGTTTGATCCCCTTCACACAAAGACACAAGACACACATGCAGAGAGGGGGTAGTTAAAAACAATGAAAGATGGGCTAAATATGTTTTCCAAAGAGGACAAACAACAGCAAAGGCCTGGGAATGTAACTCGGTGGCACACTGCTTGCCGAGCATGCCTGAGGCTCTGGCCCTAGGTAGCTCAATCCCCAGCAGCACAGTGGGCTGAGTGTGATAACACAAACCCTTAATCTCAGCACTCAGGCGGCAGAAAGGTGGTGGGTCTCTGTGAGTTCAAGGCCAGCCAGGTCTAAGTAGAGAGTTCTAGTCAAGCCAGGGTTTTATAAAGAGACCTGTCACAAGTCAAAGCAAAAAAAACAAACAAAAAACATATATGGTAGTACAGGCCTGTAACCTTGAGGCTAACCTGGGCTACATCATACATGTCTTTAAAAAATGAAAAGGAGGACCAGATTGTGGTGGTGCATGCCTTTAAGCCCAGTACTTAGGAGACAGAGTCAGGCAGATCTCTGGGTTCGAGGCCAGTCTGGTCTATAGAGTGAGTTCCAGGACATCCAAGGCTACAGAGAAAAACTTTGTCTGAGATCTCCTGAGTAAATTGGGAGCATGGGTACCATGGGATAGGGTTGAAGGGGAGGAGAGAGTCAGGGAGGAGAGCAGAGAAAAATGTAAAGCTCAATAATAATCAATAAAGGGGGGGATTGTGTTTGGAAAAACCAATAAACAAATAAAAGGAGAAAAAGACAGGTTGAAAGACTGGAGATATGACTCAGTGGTAGAGAATTTGCTTACCATGTGCATGCCCTTCGATTTAATTCCCAGCAACATACACGGGGGCAGAGGGGATGCACGTAAAAAGGTTTTACCGGTATGAAACACTACTAAGCACATAAAAGATGTTCACTAGTTAGGAAGATACTAACTGAAATGACAAACACTGCACACCCAGTAAAATAAACATGGAAAGGACAGTACAAAACATTAGAGAAGATTTGGGGAAACTGAGGCCCTTCTACATTGCTGATGGGAATATAGAATGAAGTAGCGACTTTCAAAACCAGTATAACAGTTTTCTTTTAAAAAGCAGACATAGACTTAGCATATAACCTAACATCACACTTCTAAGATCTGCCGCAGAGAATCTTATCATTACACACAGACCTACATGTGAATGTTTACAACAGCATTATACTCACAGAAGGTAAAATGCAAACAGTCCAAATGTCCATTAACTGGAGAATGAATGGGCAGGGCGTGGCATATCTTTACAGTAGAATATTGTTCGGCAATGAAAAGATTAAAACTGGCACTCACTACAATATACATGAATCTCAAAAATATTTGAAGTGAAAACAATGCAGATGTGGGCCAGCAAGATGGATCAGTGGGTAAAGGTGTAGCCTGATGACCAGAGTTTGATTCCCCAGACCCACATGGTAGAAGGAGAGAACCAGCTCCTCTAAGATGTCCTATGACCTCTACACACATGTCATGACACTATGGCCCCCTCTCAGATAAGTAAGTACAAAATGAAAAGCAACTCAGATGCCAAAACATTGTATGTGGTAGAATGATGTGGGAAATCTTTGGAGTGTGAGAACATTCTGTATCTTGCTTGGTCTGACAGATACATGAATATATAAACAAGTCAAACTTTTCGAAGTAAATTCTTGAGATTTGTACATTTTACTGACTATAAGATATCCAAATAAGTAAACAAAACCTTATTTCATTTAAGTCTCAAGTAGAAAACACCTTACTTTAAATGTTTTTATTAGAAGAAAACAAGATGGGGAGGCAGAGGCAGGAGGATCTCTGTGAGTTCGAGGCCACCCTAGTCTACAGAGTGAGTTCCAGTACAGGCTCCAAAGCTACAGAGAAACCCTGTCTCAAAAACAAAAGAAAGAAAAAAGGAAAGAAGGAAAGGAAAAGAGAGGAGAGGAGAAGAGGGGAGGGGAGAGGAGAGGAGGGGGGAGGGGAGGGGAGGGGAGAGGAGGGGGGAGGGGAGGGGAGGGGAGGGGAGGGGAGAGGAGAGGAGAGGAGGGGAGGGGAGGGGAGGGGAGGGGAGGGGAGGGGAGGGGAGAGGAGAGGAGGAGAGGAGCCCAGTATGGTGGTGTACAACCTTTAATCCCAGCACTTGAGAGTCAGAGGAAGGTGGATCTCTCTGAGTTCAGGGCCAGTCTGGTCTACAGAGTGAGTTGCAGGACAGCCAGAGCTACACAGAGAAACCCTGTGTCTAAAAACCAGAGAAACAAACAAGAAGAAGAGAAAAAGATGAAAGGTGAAGAGTATCCCCAGGGCTGGCTGCTGATCTCCTTTCGTGCACTGTGATACAGATGTACCAGACACATGCAATAAAGTACAATAGGAAAAATTAACAAAGTCAAAAACTGGTCTTTTGAAAAGAATAGTAAAATTGAAAAAAAAAAAAAACCAACAAGTCATGTGGCTAAGAACCCTTGAGACAAACAAGATTATAGGATTAGTGCTCTTGAGGTTGCTACAGAGCATTTTGTTGGATTTTCACAACCCTTTGGAGGTTGATGATTACAGATGATGAGGTCTTTAGGACTTAAGGGGAATTCACAACAGGGCAGAGTTCTTGTTTAAGTTTGAAGTACACATTATCTATCTTACTAACTCCAAAATGCATTCCTGATTAGTTGAAGGTTTTTTTTTTTTTTTGAGGAGGGGCTCTTGAGACAGGGTTTCTCTGTGCTGCTTTGGAGCCTGTCCTAGAACTCACTCTGTAGATCAGGCTGGCCTCGAACTCACAGAGATCCGCCTGCTTCTGCCTCCCTAGTGCTGGGGTTAAAGGCGTGCGCCACCACTGCCTGGCTCCTTGAAGTTTTTACTGTGACATTTTAACACACACATACACACACACACACACATGCAGCTTATCACTTTTGGACTCTAGCATTTAAAATTGTCTCTGCTAAATCTGCTAAATCTCCACCATATATTCATGTTGGAGAATATATGATTCACTGTAATAGGAAATTATATATTGTTTTCTAAAACATTTATTGATTGACTATTTTGTGTAGGTGTGTGACTGAATGCATGTATGTGTACCATGTGCATGCAGGAGCCCTCAGAGGTCAGAAGGGAAATTGAACCAATTGGAACTAGAGTTACAGACAGTTAGGAGCCTCCGTGGGGTGCTGGAAATGGAACCTAAGTTCACTGCAAGAACAATAATTGCTGAGGCATCTCTCCAGTCTGTTTGTTTGATTTTTGAGACAGGGTATCACTATATAGACTGGGCTGGTTTTGAACTCATAGAGATCTGTCTGCCTCTGTCTCCTGGGTGCTGTGATTAAAGGTGTGTGCCACCACACCCAGCTAGGAAATTATAGCTGATAGGAAAATTTATTGTAATGGATACCTCAGCCAAGTACTAATATGAACATGGCAGAGCTCGGTGCGGTGGGGCATGCCTATAGTCCCAGTTCTCAGGATACTAAGGCAGAAGGATTGCAACTTTAAGGTCGCCTGAGCTACACATGATATCCTGCTTCTCCCTATACAGCTGTTAGAGAAAAGAAGGTTGTGCTTCTAATAGATTCAATGATGAGACTGATGAGGCGCTTGTCTAAGACTGATGTGGCATTTGTTCCTTTGACCGTCCTCTTTCTTCTTTGTGTTGAGCTGAGTGATAATTGATACTGCATGTTGAAGGCTCATATCACTCTCAGTCAAAATGATTATTTCCTCTCAACACTTTCCAGATCAATATTTTCACCTTTAATTTTAACCAGGGTAGAATGAAAGGCAGCTCATACCTTCATTTTATAATAGAATAAATAAACCACAAAACATGTTTAATCACCCTCTTGACTAACATTAAGGTGATTTATGATTTTGTCATAATAAATAATACTAGAATTAATATTTGTACATGTATCTTTTGAACATAAGCAGTTTTTCTTTTTTCCTTGTTTTTTTAATTAATTAATTTATTTTATGTGTGTGAGTGTTTTGTTTTCCTGTATATCTAAGAGAGCATGGGGTCCCCTGGAACTGGAGTTATAGACAGTTGTGAGTTGCCACATGGGTGCTGGGAATCAACCCAGGTCCTCTAGAACAGCCAGTGCTCTTAACTGCTGAGCTATCTTTCCAGTCCCATTTTTTTACAAATAGAAATTTAATGTTTTCTCCATCATTAGGAGGCTTCAACCAGTTACTACATTTATTTATTATGTTATTTTTGTGGGGAGAAGGACATGCCACTGTGAGCATGTGCGTATGTGCGAGCGGGTCAGAGAATCACTTGGGGAAGGAAGCTGTGTAGGTCCCCAGGATCAAACTCAAATTGTAAGGCTAACAAGTTACCTTTGCTCACTGAGCCAATTTACCAACCATCTTTTGTTTAGTGAGTTTTTGTTAATTTATTTTATTATTTTACTTTTTTTTTTTTTTGTTTTTGTTTTTGTTTTTCGAGATAGGATTTCTCTGTAGTTTTGGTTCCTGTCCTGGAACTAACTCTTGTAGACCAGGCTGGTCTCGAACTCACAGAGATTCGCCTGCCTCTGCTTCCTGAGTACTGGGATTAAACGCCAGTACCACCAGCACTCTGTGAAAATTCTTTTAAAATTTATTTTGATTATTTTTAATTACGTGTATATATGTGTGCAGGGGGAGGGAAGATCGTGTGTGAGAGCAGGTGCCTGCAGAGGCCAGAGGCATCATATCCCCTAGAGCGGCTCTGTAGAGCGAGTTCCAGGACAGAGAGGGCTACACAGAGAAACCCTGTTTCAAAAAACCAAAACCAAACAACATCAACAAAATCGCTTTCTGCCTCAGCCTCCAAAATGCTGGTAGCTGTCTCAAAGAGCCATCCTTAAAGAATGTCCCATTGGTTTACAATTCTCAGGGAGAAATATGTCCTGGCACCACCGACAATATTTTTTTTTCTTTTTGTGGTGCTGAAGATTGACCCTCTGGCCTCACACATGCTAAGCAAGCACTCTACCACTGAGCTACAACTCCTACCCTGTTATTATTTTAAGAGATGGGCTCGGGGCTGAAGAGATGGCTCAGCAGTTAAGAGCACTGACTGCTTGATCTTCCAGAGGACCTGGGTTCAATTTCTAGCATCCACATGGCACCTCACAACTGTCTGTAAATCCAGTTCCAGGGGATCTGACACCTACCCACCAATGTACATAAAATATAAATCATAAAAATACCTTTTAGAAAGAGAGAGAGAGAGAGAGAGAGAGAGAGAGAGAGAGAGAGAGAGAGAGGTGGGCTCTACCTATGGTCAATGTGTGGAACAGGTGGGATCAAAAGATTTCCCCCTTAGTCACTTGAGTAGCATAGAACTACTGGCCTCATTGTTAGCGTTCCTGTTCCTCGGCTCTAGATAGTCTGGGCACTTCACAAATGTAGTTTGGTGGTTTTCAATTCTTCGCTTTCGTTTGGCGGCGGGGTGGTGATGGTTGTGGTTTTTCTTTTTTGAGACATGCTTTCTCTGTGTAACAGTCCTGGCTGTCCTGGAACTCACCCTGTAGACCAGGCTGACCTCAAACTCAAAGATCCACCTGCCTCTGCCTCCCAAGAGCTGGGACAAAGGCATGTGCCATCACCGCCTGACAATTCTTTTCTTTAATGAATTGCTCACATATATACATATGCCTATTGCACAAGAGGTTTTCCACGTTCTCATAAGCCTGGAGCCAGTTGTACTGTTTGCTGGGGCTGCTTTATCCTGGACTGGGGATGCCACTCTGTGGTAGAGAACTTGCCTACCACGTGAGGCTCTAGCTTGGCCTTCAATGCCACAAAGTAATGGTAGTAATTCTTTATTCCCCAGGACACAGTGTGATTTCCCCGATGCTCAGTGTTTGTAAGTATTACCTTATGTGGAAACATCGAGAAGCCAAACCAGGCCTGCTGATGCATACTTGCAAACTCAGCACTCAGAAGGTTCAAACACTGGTTAAAGACCAGCCAGTGTGGGTGTCGTAAGTTAAAGACCAGCAAGACTCTGTCTCAAAAAATAAATAGGGGATTAGAGAGATGGCTCAGTGGGTAAGATTGCCTGCTGCTCTTGCAGAGGACCTGGGTTTGGTTCCCCCACACCCACACCATAGCTCATAAAGGTCTGGAATTCCAGTTCCAGGGATCCCAACATCCTCTTCTCGCATCCATGGGCACTGCAGATATGTGGTACACATACACACATGCAGGCAAAACACTCAAACACACAAAGTACAAGAAATTCTAAGTTATTTTTATTAAATATATGTATTATGCACCTGAGAATGTGTGCTACATGTGTGTGCCCACAGCGACCAGACAAGAGTGTTGGGTCCCCTGGACCTGGAGTTAGAGATGACTGTGACCCACCACATGGGTGCTGGAAGAGCAGCCAGTGTTCTTGACCACTAAAGTCATCTCTCCAGCCCCCATGAAATAATTCATTTTTAAATTGTATGTTTGTGACTGTTTTCCCTGTATGTGCACTATGCACACGCAAGCTGCACTTGGAGATCAGAGGAGGATATTAGAATCCCTAGAACTCGAAAATTTAAATTTATTTATTTATTTATTTTGGATTTTTTGAGACAGGGTTTCTCCATAGCTTTTGGTTCCTATCCTGGAACTAGCTCTTGTAGACCAGGCTGGCCTCGAACTCACAGAGATCCGCCTACCTCTGCCTCCTGAGTGCTGGGATTAAAGGTGTGCGCCACCACCGCCCAGCCTTAAATTTATTTTTATTAAGTAATATTATTAATTACTATTTGATTTTTCTTTTTTTAACTATTTTATTTTTCAAGACAGGGTTTCTCTGTGTAACAGTACTAGCTGTCCTGAAACTCATTATGTAGACCAGGCTGGTCTTGAACTCACAGAGATCTGCCTGCCTCTGTCTCCCATGTGCTGGGATTAAAGGTGTGCATCTCCACTGCCTGGCAAAAGTTCCTTTTTTTCCTTTCTTTTGGTTTTTCGAGACAGGATTTCTCTGTAGCTTTGGAGCCTGTCCTGGAACTAGCTCTTGTAGACCAGGCTGGTCTCGAACTCCCAGAGATTCGTCTGCCTCTGCCTCCCAAAGGCTGGGATTAAAGGTGTGCGCCACCACCACCGCCCAGCTCTTTCTTTTTTTAATTTGAAAATTTTATTAGTGTGTGTGAGAGATGTGTGAGCACATGTGGAGAACAGAAAATAACCTCTGGGAATCTGTTTTCTCCTTTCACTATGGATCCCCAGGATAGAACCGAGATCATCAGACTTACCTGGGAACTATTTTTATCTATTGAACCATCTTGCCAGCCCTCAATTTAAGTTCTTAAAATTTAGGAAATGGAGCTTGAATAGCTATGAGATTGCAAATGTCCTGAACCTCTATTAGAAAAACCACACAATGCAAAAAAAAAAAAAAAAAAAAAAATTAAGCCAGGTCAAGAAGGCTTCAGAGCTTCCTGGTAGCCCAGCGACACACAGCGCTAGTGTCCATCATCACAGGAAAAATGATGTGCTTTAAAAGGCAGAGTTAGGGACGGGCGGTGGTGGTGCACGCCTTTAATCCCAGCACTTGGGAGGCAGAGGCAGGCGGATCTCTGTGAGTTCGAGACCAGCCTGGTCTACAAGAGCTAGTTCCAGGTCAGGCTCCAAAACCACAGAGAAACCCTGTCTCGAAAAACCAAAAAAAAAAAAAAAAAAAAAAAAAGGCAGAGTTAGGAGGGTGCAGTGGCTCATCCTATAATCCCAGTATTTGGAAAGCTAAATCAGGAAGATTGCTGTCAGCTCCATAGAGAATTCCCGACCAGCATGGGATATAGAGTGAGAACCTGCACCAAAAAAGAAAAAGGAATAAACAAAATGAGGGTTTCAGGCGAGGGAGTGTGGAATCTGATAGCAGCAAAGACTCTCACTACCTCCCATTGGTGTTTGGGGTTTTAATTTAACCGACAGGCAGTTTTGGAGATTAATTCAGCTCTTCACAGCATTTCAAATCCACGATGGCTTTTGCCAGAATGTTTTAATACATCATAAAAATTTTATCTTAAAATGAAATACAATAAGCATTCGTGCAATTTCTATTATAAAAATAACTTATCACATGTGCTGTTGATGATATACTTAATTGGAAACCTAGATTTAAAAACCTGAAAAAAAATCAATTTTCATCTTCAAATAGAAAAAAAATCAAAACGTGTAACTTAAGGCTTATGGCACATAGTTTAGTTGAGCGCATACAAGCAAGAGGGGAAGCAGACATGGAGGCGTCCCAAGCAAAGCTGCGTGAGAGAACACGCTCAGCGGGGCGGATGTTTGCACAAGGCTGGAGTGCACGTCCGAGAAGGCGGCGCGTGCGTTCGTGCGCATGCGTCTAAAGGTGTTGGATGCCTCCATGGCGGATGGACAAGCGGGGAGCTAGAGGAGGCCACTCCTAGCTCGCTTTAGACGTTCCACGTGGAAGACGAGCGTGGGACGCGGTGGCGCGAGGCTGGGGCCTAATGGCTCCGCAGGCAAAGTACAGAGGCTGCGTCAGCTCCGCTCCCTGAATGACTGACTGGTCTGGGCCCACCCCTTTTCCCAGCCTCGTCACTTCCTGCTTGCCTAGCACACGCTCCAAGGGCTCGTTTCGGGCCGGAAGGAGTCGAATAGCTTTCCAGGCTCGATCGTCGGGTGCAGCGCACCGCGCACGCTCGGCGGCGCTCCGGGAAGCGGCCGCCGACCCGGGAAGGGTTCGTCTCCACCCATACTCCCACAGTGGAGGCGGCGACACCTCGGGCGGGGGAAAGGGGAGGGGTTGAGGGCGCGCACCGGAAGTGAACTCAGCGCAGGACTTGGTTCTGACTTTTTCCGTGTGTCGATTGCGCGCGCGCGCGCCGCGGGGGCCGCCGCCATCCACCCGCATGCCCCGCCCTGAATAGAAGGAAGAGAAAAAAAAAAAAAAAGATTCCCAACAGCTAGACATTTTTATTACAAAATTGTCTATCAAAATTGTCTGTTCCGGAACTTAACACTGCCGTGTCTTAGACGTGGTTTTTTGTTGTTGTTGATCAACGTATTATTTTTTTTCTGTTGAAAGCAGGAAAGCCTTTTTCCTCATTGACAGCATACGCTGCCTATAAAATGCGTTACTAGAATTTCACGTGTAGCTGTATTCTGGTGGAATGACTGATCTGTCCCTGCAGCAATTGCACAGTTATAAATATTATGCTTTTAGGTCTGGTGTGGCGAGTCAGCCAGTAAAGGTGCTTGCTGCCAAGCCTAACAGCGAGTTCGATCCAGCGACTCATGGAGGAAGTTTTCGGACCGCCAGATGGGCTGTGACAATACCCCTCACGCAATTAATAACATAAATGTAATTTTAAAAATTGAACAAACATATGTTTTTAGATATTCTAAAATGTGGCATGCCTGGGCTGGAGAGATGGTTCAGCGGTTCAAAGTACTTACTGCACTTGCAGGCGACCCCCATCCGTAGGCTCACACTTGCTTTGAACAGTTCCAGAGGGATCGGACGCCTCTGACTTCCGCAGGCACTCGCATACACGTGCATACCCAGACAACACACACATAATTAAAAGTAATAAAAATAAATCTTAAAACTGTACTATTGTTTTATTGTATATTTTCTTTGCATGCCTGTATGTACAGTGCACCAGAAAGGACGTTGGATCTCCTGGAACTGGAGTTACAAACGGTTGAGTCGCCACGTGGGTATTGAAAATCTAACCCGGGTCCTCTGCAAGAGCAACCATTGCTCTTCTTAACTGTTCAGTCATCTTTCCAGCCTCTTAAAAGAAGATATTTTAAAAGTATATAATTGTGTAATATAAATACATATATGGTTTGGGCGTGGAAGACTGAGGCAAGAGAATCTCAGTAAGTTCAAAGCCTGCTTGGTCTATATACTGAGCTCCAAACAGCCAATGCTACATAGTGAAATTTTGATTGAGATCACATATAATGGAAGGAAAAATTTGGAGGCATTGACATCTCTATAATACAGTTGTCTCAACCAAGAATATTGTCCATTTTCTAATTGTTCATATATTCTGGGTTTATTTATTTATTTATTTATTTATTTAGTTTTTTAAGACAGGGTTTCTCTGTAGGTTTGGAGCCTGTTCTGGAACTTGCTCTGTAGACCAGGCTGGCCTTGAACTCACAGAGAGCCCTGCGCCTCTGCCTCCCAAGTGCAGAGACTTAAAGGTGTGCGCCACAAACGCCCAGCATACTTTGGATTTTTATCAAAAATACTAGATTTAATCGCACATATCTTATTCCAGTTAAATGCATGCCTGAATAGTTTAATTGATTGCATTTTTATTGTGTATGCTTGGTAGATAAGGAGTAATTTTGCATGTTTCTCTTGAATTTTGTCGCCTTATTCTCTTACCTGTCCCAAGTTAGGTTTTCTGGGTGAATAACCTAGATCTTGTAAATAATGTTCTGTCTTTTCTATTGCTGATATGTATCCTCATTTGCTAAGTGCTGGGTGAGAAAACTGCAGAACTGAAATGGGAAGTGGCGGTCAGGCTGGGGTCATGCTAACCAGGAGTATGGATTCAAATCCAGTGAAATGTCATCCTCTGAATTTCATCCTAGCTGCTTCATTAATCCACAATTCTCACTCATTCCCTTTTGAGACAGTCTTGTTTTGTAACTCAGAGTAGCTTCAAATTTACAATTCTCCTGAGTGCTTGAATTACTGATGTGAGAGACTATACTTGACTTTCTCTGCTTTTTGTTTTGTTTTTTTTTTCTTTTGCTGTTGTTGTTTTTTGGGTTGTTGTTGTTTTGTTTGTTTTTTTGGTTTTTTGAGACAGTTTCACCGTGAAGCTCTGGCTATCCTAGAACTTGCTTTGTAGACTAGGTTGGCCTCGAACTCATAGAGATCTGCCTGTGTCTCCTCTGTGTCCTGAGTATTGAGATTAAAGGCATGCACTCCCACCACCACCCAGTGGCTTTCTTGTTTTTATGCAATATAAAAACTTGCCCTATCTGTGGTAGTATGAGATCATACTAAACTCTGATGTTTCAGTAAGGTTGCCTTTTCAGTACAGGAGTAAGGAGTGGAAACTGGAGCCCTGGACATACCAGACAAGCGATCTACCACTGAGCTGTACCCTAGCCCCACTGTTTCATTAAATATGATGGTTCTTATAGTAAAATTCTACCAAACGCATCTCTAAGCCATTTCCCCCTCAATTTATAAGACATTCATATGGACACAAGAATGAAATAATTGCTGGATTTTACTTTTTAAATTTTAAAAATATTTATGTTTATGAGCCAGGCATGGTGGTGCATGCCTTTAATCCCAGCACTCTGGAGGCAAAGGCAGGCAGATTTCTGCATTTGAGGCTAGCCTGGTCTACAATTCGAGTTGTAGGACAGTCAGGGGCTGTTGAACAGAGAAACAACAAAAATATTGTGTTTATGTGTATAATGTGTGTGTGTGTGTATACCTGTGTGTGCAAGGATACTTTCAAAAACCAGAAAGGGGCACAGGATACCCTGAAGCTTCAGTCACAAGGCGCTTGTGAGCTGTCTGATTTGGCTTCTGGGAACTGAAGTCTGGTCCTCTGCAAGAGCAGCAAGTAGCTTCAATGCTGAGCCATTTCTCCAGCTCTTTTCACTCTTAAAAAAAAAAATTTCAGTGGCTGGAGAAATGGCTCAGAGGAATAGAGCACTGGCTGCTCTTCCAGAGGTCCTGAGTTCAATTCCCAGCAACCACATGGTGGCTCACAACCATCTATAATAAGATCTGGTGTCCTCTTCTGTACTGCAGGATACATGAAGGAAGAAACCTATATACATAATAAATAAAAATCTAAAAAAAAAAATCTTTTTTTTTTTTTTTTGGTTTTTTTTCGAGACAGGGTTTCTCTGTGTCTTTTGAGCCTGTCCTGGAACTAGCTCTTGTAGACCAGGCTGGTCTCGAACTCACAGAGATCCACCTGCCTCTGCCTCCCGAGTGTTGGGATTAAAGGCGTGCGCCACCACTGCCCGCTAAAAAAAATGTATTTTTAATTATGCATACATGTATGCATTTGTGTCCGCAAATGCATACACGTATGCATTTGTGTCCGCAAACATGAGTTCAGGTGTCCACAGACCCCTCACCACCCTGGTGCTGGAGCTCTACACAGTTGGGAGTCACCTAATGTGGGTGCTGCATACTGAACATGGGTCCTCTGCAGGTACAGCATGAACTCGTTAGCCACCTCTTTATCCCCTTTTATTTTTGAGACCGTGTGTCATGTAGCCCAGGCTGGCTTGGAATATGCTACTTAGCCAAATGTGTTTATTAATCTTCATTGCCAACTTCACTGGACTTAGGATCACCATGGACACTCACCTCTGTGTGTGTCAATGAGCGTTATTTCCAGGAAGGTTTAGATAAGTAGGAAGGGCTGACCCTGAAATATAAACAGCAGCATCTCCTGGGGCTGTGTTCCAGGACTTAATAAAATGGAGAGAGCAAGTTGAATATCAGCACCAGCTGCCTTCCCCCCCCCCCCCGCCTTCACAGCCACCTTGATCCCCCAAACTGTAAGCCAAAACAAACCCCTCATTCCTTAAGCTGCTTTTTGCCAAGTATCCAGTAGTGAGAAAAGTAACAAATCCAGAAAATTGGTACTGCTAAGTAGGACTGTTGTTGTGGTAAACCTACATACACGGTCTTGGGCCTGTGGAAATTATTTTCAGGGGGAATAAGAGTCTGGAACTATGGACTAGAAAAGCTAGAATGCTGGAAGCAGAGCTGAAGTGGCTGTTCTGGTGAGGATTTAGAAGACCACAATGCCGCGAGGAATGCGGAAGCGAAGGCCCACCTTGAGAGGTTTCAGAAGAGAACACGAACTTTAGAAGCCATTTTTTAAAATATATATTCAGGTAAAGAAGCTGACTGCATTCTACCTCCATCCTGAGAACTTAAGTCGGGCTGGATTAAAAATTAATGGTCTAGCACACGCCTTTAATCCCAACACACAGGAGGCAGGGACAGGCGGGTCTCTGTGAGTTCGAGAAAAAAAAAAATCTGTTTGGCAGAGGAAATCTCAAGACAAGATAGTATTCAGGCTGTCATTTGTCACTGCCTTTGTTCAAGTGCACAGTAGGACAACAAAGGGAGTAAAATACAGAAAAACATTGTTTGGCCGGGGTGGGGGATTTAAATTTGTAAACAAGTCTGGTGTTGAAACTGCAGCTCTAATTGTGAAAGTAATTAGCACCGTTAAAGAGGAACCTCCTGTACTGCACTGGGCCAACATCCTAGCCAGCAAAGGCTCCAGCTTGTGAATATACAAATTCATTGCGGAGGGAACCTAACCTAAATAGAAAACAGGGGTTCCCTGCTCTAAAACCACCACCTGGGTGCTGAGGCCACTACAAGTTTTGGTTTAAGGAGGCCAGGGTATTACTTGATCTGACTAAATCTAGAACTGGCAGTTTTACCCACGTGGCCCTGGTTTTACGGGCATGCAAGATCCAAAAGCACTAAGGCATATAGGGTGGTACCATAAAATCTGCCAAGATTCGATGAGACCAAGAAATGTGTGACAGGGTAGGATTCCTTCTGAGGAGGCAGAGGTTCTTGTGTGGCGGCGCTCTGGAGGTGAAGTTTTGCTGTGGAGACCACAGAATAGTGAAGTCAGGCCGTGTAAGCGTGATGTAGCACTGGCCTGAGAGGCTGTGTACTGGCAGGCAGTAGAGCTTGAGGGCTGCGACTAGCCAAGATTTCTGAAGCCCGGATGATTTCATCATGATCCTCAGATGCCTGCCAAGGACCTTAAGATCTGGTGTTTGTTCTGGGTTTTGGCCTTACTCTGCCTAGATCTTTTGTTCCTATGCACCCATCCCTCCCTGTGCTAATGGGAATATTTACCTTGTGTCACAAAATAATTTGTATTTTGACATTGCTTTAGGTCCCAGAAAGGACCACTTAAAGACTATGGAGACTTTTAGAGATGGACTGATGCGTTTTGTAGATATGAAAATGAGACTTTTTAATAATTATTATGTATACAATATTTTATCTACATGTATGCCTGCAGGCCAGAAGAGGGCACCAGACCTCATTACAGATGGTTGTGAGCCACCGTGTGGTTGCCAGGAATTGAACTCAGGACCTTTGGAAGAGCAGTCAGTGCTCTTAACCACTGAGCCATCTCTCCAGCCCTGAAAATGGGACTTTAGGGTACAATGTTATGATTTAAAGTGAAGTAGTTGACAAAGGGTGGAGCTATGAAGACTTATCTTACGAACCTGACTGATTAATTTATAATCACCACGGAAACACATCTCTTTGGGGGTTGTATATGAGCATGTTTCCAGAAAGCTTTAAGCAGGGAAGACCCACTCTGAATATGAGTGGTACAATCCCATGGCTGGGTTCATAGACTGAATAAAAGAAAGCAAAAGTGGCTGGAGAGATGGCTGGCTCAGCAGTTAAAAGTATTTACTGCTCTAACTAAAGGTCCCAGACGACTGCTCACAACTCAGCTCCAGGGGATGACACCCTATTTTGACGTTGGTGGGCTCCTACACACGTGGTGCACATATATATATACTCATGCACTAAAATAGACTGTTTTAACGCGGACCTTATACCCACATGAAAATACTTAATTCATTTTGTGTTTGTCATGCTGGAGCTCAAGTCAGGGCCTCATATACACTAGGCCGGCACTCTATACCTCCTAACTATTTCCCACAGGATTTGTCCATGTTTTCTTTTTTTTAAAAAAAAATATTTCTTTATTTATTATGTATACAATATTCTGTCTGTGTGTATGTCTGCACGCCAGAAGAGGGTACCAGACCCCATTACAGATGGTTGTGAGCCACCATGTGGTTGCTGGGAATTGAACTCAGGACCTTTGGAAGAGCAGGCAATGTTCTTAACCGCTGAGCCATCTCTCCAGCCCCTTGTCCATGTTTTCATAGCAGAAATTCGTAATAATAAACAAAGTAATGGGTTTCATCATGTTTTCTAGCAAAATGTATTCTTAGCTTGTCAAGATTTTTTGCAGAAGCTTTTTGTCTTTTTTAAAAACATAGATATTTTGCCTGCATGGCCTAGAGTTCAGCCCTCCAGCCTCAATTTTCTTCCGAGTGTTATGGCATTAGGGGCCTGTGCCACTATGCTTGGTTGAGCATCAATGTGAAGTATACTTGTTTTCCGAAAAAAACAGAACAAAACCCAAAGTATCTATTTCATTGAAAGCATCACCAAATGAAATCTTTTTTTAAGAAATCAGATTTATGAATTCAGTTATTCGCACACTTATTAATTAGTTCTATTCTTCTGTAAAAAAAACTTAGCACACACATCTCATCCTTGCAGGTTACATACAGAGTATAGAAAGAGAGCTCCTAGGGGCATATTCCCGCCCCTTATTCTTCTTAGACTAACTTTAAGTCAGGTACATGTTTTGCTGAGAACCATTGCATTGATCTGAAGGGACTTTTAAGACAACAAGGTACATTGTTTTAAAACCTATATGACCACTATACGAAGCACAGTGCTTTACAAAATTGATATTCACACAAATGCTTGAAATTAATGACAAGAGATTCTTATTTCAGTTCTGTTGAGATTACATAAGCCATTCAGTATTTTCAGTCTCATACCAGAATTTCTAGTAGAAAGTATCTACAAAACACGGGGCACATAGATATAAAATTAATGCTTGATTCAGAATCTTGTTTTATTTAAATGTGTTCTTCATGCTACAATACAACCCTTCAGAGTCAATCAAATACATAATGTCAATCGTTTCCTCAAAACTCTTTAAGGCTCACAGCCACAGTTCTAAACCTCTATAAGGCAGCTTCAGTATCCAAAAGATCACAGCACAGTAATTGTGGCATGAAATCCCATTTTTATGCAAACCAAAAGAAGATCAAACTATCAAAAGCCAGTAACATCATTTAGTAGTATGCATATTTCTTAACTCCCTAAACTTCTTTCTCAATGTTGAGAAGTTTTGTTTTTGTTTTTTTTTTTAACCCCCAGTTTTTCAAGACAGGGTTTCTCTGTGATGCCCTGGAACTCACAGAGATCCTCCTGCCTCTGCCTTCATCGTGTTGGGATTAAAGGCTTGCACCACAATAGCCTGGCCTTTTTTTAAAAAATTAAAACAAAACAAAACAAAAAACAAAACACAAAAAACCTTCCCCAGCAATTCTCATGTCAGCTAGAGCTGGAAATCACTGCTCTTAGAGTATCTAATTAAGCAAAAATATGATTAATTTAAAAGTACAGCACAGGAAAATTGCAGGCACATAGGGGGTAGACTTAGAACCAATACACTCTGCTTTTGACACTTTTTCTCTCTTCCAAGGCTCAAAGATTACTAATAGCAAAATTTACACCATAATCCTACCAACTAAGGAAAAGTACCACGGCGAGGGGCAGTAGAATGCTTGTTCATCATGCAGGAGACCGCTCCATCCCTAGCTTACTAAAACAAAGACCCCAGAAAACACAACCTGGACAGAACTTTGTTAACTACCATTAATCATCCATTGTTATAATACTATTTGCAAGTGAGGGAAGACTGAGATTTTAGGCATAAGTAAGACACAGTCTCAGGGCACTGGAAGAGGGCAAGAACTTCTGATGCTGGAGTCCTATGGTCCCATCCAGGAAAAAGAGAAGAGGAAAGGTCTGCCCGTGGCAAGGGAGTGAGCACTCAATTTCTAAGAGCCTTGCTCATTTGAGCTCATTGGTCTTCTTTTCCCTTCAAATTTCAGATAACAGAACACCAAATAGGAGGACAACTGTCCCTTACTATGGAGTCCCTCACAGAGGAATCAGGAAAAAAGAGACCATTTTCACTTTGATAGGTTCATGATAGGTGTGCTATAGCAAAGGCTGGTTGTAGTGAAGCTTCACTTCAAATTGCACTGATTGATTTTAGACATGTTTTTGGAATGCTTAACTTCTGCTAAAATGTAGATTTAATCCAATATAGTATACCACTTTTCACATTTACTTGTGGGCCCTATTTTCAATCACCAAAATATGAGAATAGTCTTACAGCTACTACCAAGGTAATGAGCTATGAAAGTAATTTGCTAGTATTGCTTTGAAAATATACCCTAGGCTAGTAAAAGAAATTCGAACTCCATCCCAAGGCATCGTTTAAATTGGACTCCTCAGTCATCATCTACAGTCGGCTTAATGGTCACTCCTCTTCTTATCTGACCCCAACCAATTAAACTGCAAAATAAAAATAGAAGAGATTATGAGTTGTGTACTACTACACTGGTATCACCACAATCATCCGACAGGTTGCTTTACTTGTCCACCTTCCAAACTCAGATGTGTTCCCAAAGCTGCTTCTTTATAAAGAAAGCCCATACTATTTTCTCAGGTTCTAAACAAAACCTGCTGTCATAAATATACTAGTAAGTTGGGTGTGGTAATAAATTCGAGCATTTGGGAGACAGGAAAATTAATTAGTTCACAGCTATATAGTAAATTCGAGGTTAACTCAGGTGAGAGGCTCTCCCATCTTAAACAAAAACTGCCAGCTGTGGTGGTACAATGCCAGCAGAGGAAGACAGATCTGTGTTCAAGGACAGCCTGATCTAAAAGTGAGACCCTGTTTCAAAACCTAAGGGCTGGAGAGATGGCTCAATGAATGGTTAAGAGCACTCACTGCTCTTGCAGAGGGCCTGGGTTCAGCTCCTAGTACCCATATGGTGGCTCACAATCACACAGATCTCAACTTCCTTGGGCACCAGGCACACATGTGGTGCACATACATACATTCAGGCAAACACATAAAGTAAAATTTAAAACAACAAAAACTACTCCCCAGAAAGAATATATTTGTTTTACTGCTCTAATAAAAAGAAGAAAAGAATCCACCTACCTGTTCAGATGGTACACTCAAATTACATCTCTAATACATTATGTGTTTGTATGTAAACGTGCATGAGTGTGTCTGTCTGTCTCTATATGTTTGGTTGTTTTGGAAAGGAGTTTCACTATGTAGTTCTGGATGTACAAAGTTGCTTTGTAAATTAGGCTGTTCTTGAACTCAGAGGTCCACCTGTCTCTGTTTCCCATGCTGGGGATTAAAGGCCTGTGCCACTACATCCAGCTCAAATTTGAAAACAAATCAAACCCACTTCTCTATACTTGTCTTTGGAAAATGCTTTCTTTTTACTGACTGCCTCAGAAGATCAATGGGCTTTAAATGACATCAGCTGGGAAAATAAAGAGAACCAAAGGAACACAATCTATAAGCAGACTGCTCTCCACCGCAGGGCCTTTGATAGCTCTGGTGATGCATGCCTTTAATCTCAGCACTCAGGAGGCAAAGGCAGATGGATCACTTTGAGTTCCAGGCTAGCTTGGTCTGTATAGTGAGTTCCAGAGCAGCCAGGGCTACACAAGGGGTAGTGGTGGTGGTAGAGATAACACAAAGATTAACTTTTGCTAAATTGCAGTTACAATTCAGATCAATTTTAGAGAGCATGCAATGAGAGTACCAAAGAAGGACTGACAAAGGAAATAAGCAGGAAAGAACAGAGCCAAGGCACAGCGGAATAATTATGGGGAAAACCAGGCTGCGGGATAGTCTAATTTAGACAGTATATTTTAGACAAAACAGAAAAGGTTAAATGAACCAAAACTGGCTTCTAGAAAGATCCCAAATATCCACAAGCATTGACGAGATATTAGAAATTCTTTAGCACAGCACTATGACAGTGTTTAGAGGATCCCTTCTGCCTGAGCCCTTAAGTAACAACAGATGAAGGAAAGCAGGACTTTGTGTCAAATTATTTGTTTCAAGACAGGGTTGGTTGCCCTGGCTGTCCTGGGACTTACTTTGTAGACCAGGCTGATCACATAAATCCGCCTGCCTCTGTCTCCTAAGTGCTGGTACTAAAGGCATGCGCCACCACTGGCTGACATGTATGAAACTCTTAAAAAAAAAAAAAAAAAAAAAAAACTAATTTAAAAAAAGTAAAGTCCAGGGCTGATAAAAAGATGGCTCAACGGATAAATGTACTCATTACCAAGCCTGACTACCTGAGTTTGATCCCCAGAACCCATAGTGGAACAAGAAGTTGTTCTCTGACCTCCATATGTATACTGTGGCACGTGTGTACTTCGATTCATACACACATTAAAAAGATCATTTAAAAAGGGTGCTTGCTGCAAAGTCAGACGACCTGAGTTCAATCCCCAGAACCCACATACATGGCAGCAGAACCAAATCCACAAGTTGTTCTGACTGATTCTTTCTCTCACACACTAAATGGAGGGAACATTATAACTCAGTATTTTTTTTTTTGTATAGGTTACACCTAAAACAAAGGGAAGCCAATTGAAGTATTTGTACTAATATAAAGGAATACAAATACAGCTTCTAAAACCATTCAAACAAAAAAGTGAGAGCTGAAGCCACACTGTTGTATTCAAGAAGCATGTGTGTCTCACCAAAAACTTAAGCTGTTTAGACAAAGGTAAACAAACTTACCGCCAATGTTTCTCAACTCTTCGGCTAAGAGCAATTTTTTCTCCTACTTCTGTGCACACAGGATTAGTCAAAACAATCTTGCCCAAATCAGCCTTGACAGCACTAACTCTTCCTCCTGTTGACAGGGATCCTATATTGACCATAAGCACTTCATTCTTAGACAGCTTCTGGACCTAGGAAAGTAAAGAAAGGGAAAAACAAATAAGGAAAGGGTCTCTGAAGAGTGTGAAGACTTTTAATCCCAGCAGACAGAGCTCTGGGAGTCCAAGGCCAGCCTGCTTTATAAAGCAAGTTCCAGGACAGCAGGGGCTATGTTGAGAGACCCTGCCTCAAAAACATACCAAAACAAATAGGAGCTGGGCAGTGGTGGCACACACCTTTGATCCCAGCACTCAGAAGGCAGAGGCAGGTGGCTCTCTGTGAGTTTGAGACCAGCCTGGTCTACAGAACACATTTCAGTACAGCTAGGACTCCAGAGAAACAAGACAAACAAATAAAACCCAAACCAGTTTTTGTTTCAGTAAGGATTTAAAAAGAAAAAAAACAACACAAAATTGATTGCATGAGAGCTGTTTTTGATTTTTTTTCAGGAAGTTAATTTACTTATAAATTAACTACACATTAGCTATAAAAGACCAAAACTCAAAACTGAGTTCAGCATTGTTGTTGGTGTCTTTCTGAAACGAGTCACACCAAACACTTACCTTTGCTGCTTTCTTATCTCCTTCAGTTCGTACACCCAGGAGACGTCTCAGCAGGAAATAGGAAATTTCCAGTTCTGTGAATATTTCAGGTAAAGCTCCAACTGCACCAAGCACTTGTCCCACCATCCTGTCAGCTCTGCACAAAGTGGGGTCGATCTTTGTTCCAACTCCTAATATAAAGCAAGAGTATTTGGCCTTATTTCTTACCTGAAACACCTCGAGTGATTTGTTTTAAAGACTAGTTAAACAAGCATAAATTGATACCCCTTTACACATACTTCCATATTCACACACATAAATTAAGCTTCACAAAATTCCTGCTTTATTTCTATTTCATTCATTCATTGGTTTTCTATGTAACAGCTCTGGCTGTCCTGGAACTGGCTTTGTAGACCAGGCTAGGCTCAAGTTCAGAGACTCGCTTGCTTTTGTCTCCTGAGTACTGGGATTAAAGGTGTATGCCACCACGGCAGAGCTATTTTTAAGTTATGTGTATATGTATACTATCTGTGTGTGGATCCGTGCCCGTAAATGTGGTGACAGAAGAGGGTACTGACTCTCCTGGAGCTGAGTTCCAGGTGGTTCCGAGCAGCTCCCGACTCCAGGAACTCTGCCTGAGCAGCGGGCATCCCTCACCACTGAGCCACATCTCCAGTCTTTAGTCCAAGATCTTTTCCTTTTTTTTTTTTTTTTTTTTTTTTTGAGACAAGGTCTTACTTGAGGAAGGTCTTATATCTCGAGTCTGGTTATGCTGTCCACACTGGTCTTAACTTTCAGTGCTAATGGCAATCCTCCTGCTTCTGACTCCCAAGTATGTGGGACCACAGGTGCTCACTACCACGCTTACTAGAAGTTATTTTCTGTTATCGCCACCACAGTATAAGTATAATTAACATTTTTCAGTAACTTTACACTTGTGAAACACACATAAAAACAACCACTATAACCAAGTGTCTCACCAAACAGTAAAGCAGGCACTCACTTTGGTGCAAACCTGTAGTAGTCTCAGCTACTTGAGGACCATTTGAATAAGGAAATTCAAGGCCAGCTTGGGAAATATAGCAAGATAGTAAAACAAACCTAAATCCTCAAATTATATCTAACTAGTTGGCTGCTTTGAATGCTAGGGCCGTCAAGCTTCTTTTCTGCCAGGCCCGGTGACACATAGACCTGAAATTCCAGCTATTGGAGCTAGTGAGGCAGGAAGACCTCAAGTTCTAGCTCAGTCTGGGTAACCTTTTAAGAGCTTTTCTCAAAATGAAAAAGAGTGGGGCTAGAGACATGGCTCAGCGATTAAGAGCACCCACTGGCTACTCTTTCAGAGGACCCAGCTTTCAATTTCCAGCACCCACACAGCAGCTCACAATTGTATATAACTTTAGTCCCAGGGGACCCAATACCTTCTTCTGGACTTTTGTGAGTACCACACACCCATGTGGTGCACGCAAGCGCGCGCACACACACACAGGCAAAACACCTATACATAAAAATAAATAAATAGTAATAATTTTAAAAAAAGAAAAAAGAGGGTATATAAGGTATACCTCAGTGGTAGAGAATCTACCTAGCATGTTCTAGACATTAGGTCCAAACCCTAGGACTTCAAAACAAAGTAGTCAGAAATAATTATTGCTAGTAAGTATTTAGCCACCAAAACATACCTTAAAAAATATTTTATTATTTGCTTGTATGAGTGGGTGAGCAAACACCTTTACCTGAGTCATACTGCCAGCTCCAAAATGTATTCTTTGTTTCAATTTTCCAAGATGTACCAATAAGGTCAGGTGTGGTGGTACACCTTGAAGTCTAGCACTTGGAAAGCTGATCCAAGAAGGCTGCTGTGAGTCCTAATATAGCCAAAGATATATGGCAAGACCCTATGTCAAAAATTAAAACAGGATATGGTGGCATACCTTTAACCTCAGCACTCAAGAGACAGAGGCAGGTGGATCTTTGTGAGTCTGAGGCCAGCCAGGCCTATGTCGAGAGACCCTACCTCAAACAAAGAAACAACAAACCCCAAACAACCAGAAGGAGGCAGATAGAGAGATGACTCAGCAGTTAAGAGCACTTGCTGCTCTTGCAGAAGACCTGGACTTGTTTCCCAGAACTCACAAGGCAGCTCACGACAACTGAAACTCCAGTTGCAAGGGGTCTGACAACCTCTTTGGCATTCTTGGGTACCAGTACACACACAGTGCTCAGATATATATGCAAACAAACTCATACACATAAACAAAACAAACCTTATAATCTATCCTTAATATTTCTTATGAAACATGCCACGAATTTCCACAATTAAGAGAGAGATGACAGGGAAATGCTTACCAATGAGACCACCTGGGGCGGCATACTGAAGATCATTATGTTCCGCAAACAGTGATACAATTTTGGAAAAGATTGGCTTACACATGAGCTTTCCTTCACTATCTTTGGAAACAATACCCGGTCTCACTTCTATCTCCTGGCCTACCTGTAAACACATAATTAGCAGTGAGAATTGCTACAGAACAACATATTTACTATTTACCTACTAATGTTCTCACAAAAAAGACCACAAGAACTAAAAAGGTACTCTTTCCTCTAATTTCATGATTACCCCTTTTATTTACTTATTATTTTTATTGACCTGCAACTCACTAGGTAGAACATGCTGGCCTTGAACTCAGATACCAAGATACCAGCCTGCTTCTGGCTCCCAGCTGTGCACCACTATGCCAGGTTAAAATTATTACTTAAAAAAATTTTACTGCCAGGCAGTGGTGGCGCACGCCTTTAATCCCAGCACTCAGCAGGTGGATCTCTGTGAGTTTGAGGCCAGCCTGGTGGTCTACAAGAGCTAGTTCTAGGACAGGCTTGATAGTTACTGCAAAACCCCGTCTCAAAAAAAAAAAAATTACTTTTTTGGTTTATTTGAGCCTGGTCTCACTGTAGCCCTGGCTGTCCTGGAACTCATACTGTAGACCAGGCTGGCCTCAAACTCAAGAGATCCACCTGCCTCTGCCTCCCAAATGTTTGGTGTGCATCACTACACTCAGCTTTTCTTTTCCCCAATGGAAAAAACTGAGACAAAATACCCATAAGTATAAAATAAATAAATCCAAAAAGTTTTAAAAATCAGATCAACTTAACTGTTGCAATTTACTAAGTAAACCTGTTGTCATATAAAACATGCTCCACCTTCACTAGAGAACTCTAAGTTTAGAGGTCAGACAGCTTCCAAAGACAAAAACAAATCCGTATCCAATACCTGACAATATGAAGAAACATTTTTTTTACTGGGTGTAGTGGTGCAGACCTTCAGTCCCAGCACTCGGGAGGCAGAGGCAAGGGAATCTCTAAGTTTGAGGCCAGCATGCTGGCCCAGAGGGTAAAGGTGCTTACCACCATGCCCGAGTTCCATCCCACGGAGCCACTAGACGGAAGGAGTGAACCCGTGAAAAGTTGACTTGCTCCCACCTGGGCACTGTAGCACTCGTATATCCACACACACAACAAACAAACACACAGCGCAACCATTCCAAGCCAGTGTACCTTTAAGACCCCTTTCAGAATACTACCACCAGCTACACCTCCCTTAAGGTCATCGACTTCACAGCCAGGTTTGTTGACATCAAATGACCTGATAACTAGAAAAAAAAATTGAACACAAATTAAATTCATTTCTCTTTATTTTAGATTCAGAAGACACATTCTTTTAAAACTCAACTTTTCTTAAAAAATCTAGTATTATTGCTTTAATGCTTACTGAAGCCTTACTTGTGAGTGTCTCATAACTATTTACACAGCGTTTACAACAAATTAGCTATTATGACTTAAGGCATATACAGGGACTGGGAGTGTAGATCAGTGGTAAGCCCTTGCCTTGTAGCAGCATCAAAAAAGTCAATCAAGTGCACAGGAGACTGTACATGGACACTCGCAGTATGCCACTTATCTTGTGCTTCTGAGAGGGGGTCTGACTTTGTAGCCCTGGCTGTCCTGGAACTCACTCTGAAGACCAGGCTAGCCTTGAACTCAGAGATTCATTTGCCTCTGCCTCCCAAGAGCTGGGATTACGAGTGCACCACCATGCTTGGATTTTTATATATAGGATTTCTATATTATATGACTTCTACATATAAAATACAAAATAACTTTTAAAAAATTATAAAAAGCAATTCTAAGACTACTATTCTTAGGTCACCCAAGAGAACGTTCCCCAATAATCACACAAACAGCTCCAAATGAAGGCCTGGAAGGGCCCAAATACCTGCTTTAAAAGTGTTCCTACATCTTTGAGCATTAACCACAGCCCAGTGAAATTGAACTTAGTGATTTTTCAGTAATGGTACAATGACATCATTTGTATGGAACTGTAATGCCCCAACATGATGTACTTCCCTAGAAACTACTGTATTATTCCATGTCGGCTACTCAAAATACCATATATAAAAGCACAAAGAGTTTCTTTTGTACTCAAGGCTCTGTCACCCAGCAATATAAGACATTATTTCAAGCCGGGCAGTGGTGGCGCACGCCTTTAATCCCAGCACTCGGGAGGCAGAGGCAGGCGAATCTCTGTGAGTTCAAGGCCAGCCTGGTCTATAAGAGCTAGTTCCGGGACAGGCACCAAAGTTACAGAGAAACCCTGTCTCAAAAAACCAAAAAAAAAAAAAAAAAAGACATTATTTCAAATAGATTTTATGGATTTATCACCCTCTGCAGAAAGAGAAAGTATTAATAAACAGCCTTGAAGGAGAAGCACTAATGTGGAAGAGTTCAGATAAATGTGACTCCTGTCACTTACCAATGAGACGGGGCTCTGAAGTAAAGTCTCTTGGGGGCACTGGTATTTTCTTCACTATGTACTCACAGACAACTTCAATATTGTATTTCAGCTGAGCAGAGATTGGAATAATTGGCGCTCCTTCTGCCACTGTTCCTACATTAACAAATTTCAGAAAGAACAAAATCCTTGGGTCTTACAAAACTTGGTCTATACAGCTGCTAGACAAAGTAATTAGAGCTAACAGAGGAATAAGCATTCCCACACAAATGCCAGTCAGTAAGTAGAAAGTAGTCTATAGAAATATGACAGTATTTATCTTTAACTCCCCAAAATGAATTCATTGTCCTCTAAGGGGACAACTGCTAAAATCCTATCAATGGGTATATTTAACAGAGGCAAATGCTATGTTTAAAGGAATAAAATATGAACACTTCGGGGAAGGAGCTCTTTACAAGCTCAAAGAATTCTAACATGCAATTAACCTTTCCATAAATGCCAAGAGTAAATTACAGACTCCTTGCTGATCAAAGACTGCCTGGCATATATCACATTTTAAAAAATTAATCATATGTCAGACAAACTGGTCAAAGAAATAGACCAAAATAATTAGATTTTAATCAAAATGAATTTTTTATGCTGAAATTAAGTTCCCAACATGAAAAGGCTAAAATAATTAAATGTCAACAGTAATATGCATCATGTCTTCTCTGAAAGTGAAACATGCCATGGTATTAGAGAAAGGAACCCTGCAAAAAGAGGCAGGGTCTCTCTATGCAGTCCTCGCTGGCCTGGAACCAGCTATACACACCAACAAGCTGCCCTTAAACTCAGAAGTCTGTGCACACCTGTGCCTCTAGGGTCCTGGGATTAAAGGCATGTGTCATGAGGCCCAGAAGAAAGATTGTTTTTGAAATGCTTTTATTCATTTGTCTCTAAGGATTGGGAGGCAATGATGTGAACTCAGTATCCTGTGTATACCAGACAGGCCCTCTACCATTGAGCGATACTCTAAATCCTTGGGATTTAAAAAACTTAATCTGATAGCACTTCCCAACTTCAGTTTTAATTTTTTTTTTTTTTTTGATTTTTTCGAGATAGGGTTTCTCCGTAGCTTTTGGTTTCTGTCCTGGAACTAGCTCTTCTAGACCAGGCTGGCCTCGAACTCACAGAGATCCTCCTGCCTCTGAGTGCTGGGATTAAAGGCGTGCGCCACCACCGCCCGGCCAGTTTTAATTTTGTACATTAAATTCAGAAATAGATATTTATAGTCTAATCAGGACACTGTATCAAATCACTAACTAGTAGCAGGTAGAAAAAAAGAAAACATTTATGATACCTAAATTGACTTTGTTTTAGATGATGTACTATATTACCTTTCAAAGTGATCCTCTGGTTTAAGTTATTATAGCTTCTTACCTTGTACAAATGCAAGAATCTGCTCATATTGTTCCTTAGCCTGACTTTCTTTTACCA
Organism: Chionomys nivalis; assembly: GCF_950005125.1. Taxonomy (NCBI): domain Eukaryota; kingdom Metazoa; phylum Chordata; class Mammalia; order Rodentia; family Cricetidae; genus Chionomys; species Chionomys nivalis. Next base: position 62,810,366 of record NC_080112.1, read on the forward strand.
GATCAATTTTATTCTGTAAGATCAAAATATGCTTGAGTTTCATGATTTCTATGGCAGCCAGGTGTTCAGAAGTCTGAGGCTGAGGGCATGATTCATTACCAGCTAGTTGACAGAGGATAAAAAAAGATACATAAGATTAACTAGAAATATCTAGACCATGCAATTTCAAAATAGAAGATTGTTGGTTGTGAGGAGCTGGAGGGAGTGCAATCGGGCAATGACTTCTTAACAGGCATCACTTTTGTGGTGATGAAATTCTGAATGTACTTCCATTCACTGAGTTGTCCCCTTTAAGTAATAAATGGTAAGCTTTATATTATGCACAAATTCTACCAACTTTGCTTTCACCCTTTATCTGCGCTTACTACAGCCTCCCATTCCCGGTTCTAAGCAAGAAGTTTCCAATGAACCAATCTGGCTTCAAGAGCTCTTTTGTTTAGGCCTTCTAGCTCAGTCTAGTCTAGGTATGTTCTGGCACAGTCAAGCTCCTAGGAGGTTCAACCTCCTGAGATTAAGGTTATCCTTAACCAAGAAGAGCACTGTGAAGACAAGCAACAGTGCATACCATAGGCAAGATTTGCTCACCATGCTAGCCATCACCTTGCCCAGCCTGTTCATGTGTCCTGTACTATATATCCTCTTGCATGCCTAAAAGCACCATATCCATACCTATCAAATCTCTTATTAGTTCACATAAGGAGGCACAACTAACTTTGGAAAGAGCCATGTTGTACTACATCACGGCAATCACACCTCTACATGAAGGGACAACACACAACATACATATATGCCTTTTGGGATATTGTCCAACTTCTCAGAAGCCATAACCCCAGGACTCTTTTGCTGAGTATTTTGGCTGTGTAGAAGGAAATGTCATTCTGGATGACACATTCCTAGTAATGCCTCACTTAGGTAATGGACATAGCCTCCAAAGGATTTAGTTCTTCCTCACATAGTCTACCCAAATTAGTTCTTTATTGGTTTGTCCAGATCAGTTCTGATGATTTTACCTATCAACAGAAGAGCTGCATCCATCACTGCTGCGCCGTTCAACATTGTAGCCATCAAAATATCATGGCCAGGACAGTCAACAAAGGAAACATGCCTAACAGTTGAGAAACAACAATCAGCCTTAAAACCAATCAAAACTAAAAGTAAGGCCAGGCGGTGGTGGCGCACACCTTTACTCCCAGCTCACAACTGTCTGGAACACACAGTGAATCCGGCACCTTCCCACAGAGACACATGCAGCAAAACACCAACGCACACACACAAATTAAATAAATAAATAAAAATGCCGGGTGTTGGTGGCACACGCCTTTAATCCCCGCACTAGGGAGACAGAGGTAGGAGGAGCTTTGTGAGTTCAAGCCCAATTTGGTCTACAGAGCAAGTTCCAGGGCTGGTTCCATAACTACTGGGAAACCCTGTCTCGCAAACAACAACAAAAACCACCACCACCACCAGCAACAACAAAATGATCACATAAAAGTATTTATCCTGATTACTGAGATTTCTTGACTTCTCCTCCATCTTAAATTTTGGGCCTGGGATGAAGATATGACTCTGCCCCAATCTAAAATGGTCTTATGGTCTTGCAATCCCCAAAGACATTAGCAACCAGATACCAGCACCCTCTAGTAAAGGACCAACATGTGTAATCATATTCAGAAAACTGTTTGGAAGCTCAGTGGTGGTGGCGCACGCCTTTAATCCCAGCACTCGGGAGGCAGAGGCAGGCACATCTCCATGAGTTTGAGGCCAGCCTGGTCTACAAAGAGAGTTCCAGGACAGGCTCCAAAAAGCTACAGAGAAACCCTGTCTCGAAAAACCAAAAAAGAAAGAAAAAAAATTGTTTGGAAACGAGTCTATTTATTTTAAAGAAGTAATTTCAAAACTGGCTTCATTCTTTCTAATCTAGCAAACAAATGACACTGTTGAAATCCGGTAAGCTGTATTTTCTCTCCCTTCCTTTTTTGCTTATGCAATACTTGCCTTAAAAAAAAGAATTAAAAAAATTTTATTTTTATTTTCCGTGTTATTTCTGGTACCCTCAGAGGCCAGGAGAGGGTGTGGGATTTCCTGGAACAGGTGTTGCAGATGGCTGTGAGCCACCAAGTAGATGCTGGGAATTGAAACCTGGGTCCTCTGCAAGAGCAGCCAGTGCATTCAACAGCTGACCCCTCTCCAGCTCCCTCATGCAACTTTTCAGTTTGTAGAACTTTTTTCTAAGTATTTAAAATTAATTGAAAAAAAATATTTCAATTATCATCATTACATAAAGTAACATGAAATAATAGAAAAACAATGAAACCATTCAGCAATTAAGTTTATAAAAGCACAAAACGGAGATTTAAAAAGCATAAAGTACCTTTTAACATAAAAGTTACCTGACTAATTTGAAGTTCCCTTTGGTCCCAGGAATGTCTGTGGGAAATTCATCCGGTGTACTACTGCCACATGACCTGTAACATTCTGGTCTAGGACAACTTGGGTCATCAAGTTTATAAATCTAAATGTTTCAATGTAAAAGAGAAAAGAAAACTGGATTTGTTACCTATGCAACAATCAAAGTTAAATGGTTTCTAGTTTCATGGTCCATAGATCACCTTAGCATTGGCATATCCAAGCTTGATGGTAATGTTTCTTTCTAGTTCATTTTTGAATCTGACGGTGTGCACTCCAGAAATAGCCTTTACTACAGTGGACTTCCCATGAGCTACATGGCCAATTGTACCTATTGACAAAGCACAACAAAATTACCTTCTGCACACAAGTACAAACATTTCTTCAAATAGCACTGAGTAGAAAACAAAAAAACCCGGCTAGGCGGTGGGGGCACATACCTTTAATCCCAGCACTCAGGAGATAGAGGCAGGCGGATCTCTGTGGGTTTGAGGCCAGCCTGGTCTACAAAACTAGTTCCAGGACAGCTAGCTAACAATGAGAAACCCTGTCTTGGGGGGAGGGAGGAAGGAAACCAGAAAACTAAAAACGGTAACCATAGATATCAAGGTAAAACCAACAGTGATAGAGCTAGTGACATGGCTCAGTAGGTAAAAGCACTTGTCACAAAAGCCCCAAGGCCTGAGTCACGAGAACGGAGAGAAGCAGCTCCTGAAAGTTCTCTTGACTTTCACACATGTGCATGGGGACGGACACACACATACACTAATAATAATCACAATGGAAATAAAACTGTTTAAAGAGAATTCAAGGGCTGGAGAGATGGCTCAGAGGTTAAGAGCACTGACTGCTCTTCCAGAGGTCCTGAGTTCAATTCCCAGCAACCACATGGTGGCTCACAACCATCTGTAATGAGATCTGGTGCCCTCTTCTGACCTGAGGTCATACATGGAGGCTGAACACTGTGTATACAATAAATAAATAAATCTTAAAAAAAAAAAAGAGAATTCAATTTTTCCCTATCTGCTCTTTCCTATTATAAATTTCTTCTCAGACTAATTTTAGTATATGTACTTGAGAGGAGGAAACAGGGTGGACAGTTTGAGGCTAGCCTGGACAATGTAGGAAGACCCTGCTACAAAACTTGAAGAAAGAAAAATACTCAAAATCTTGCTTATCACGAGCCAGGGGCATGGTGGATCTCTGAGTTCAAGGCCTGCCTGGTCTACAGAGAGTTCCAAGACAGCCAGGGCTATAAAGAGAAACCCTGTCTCAAAAAACAAAACAGCTGGGTGGTGGTGGCGCACGCCTTTAATCCCAGCACTCGGGAGGCAGAGGCAGGCGGATCTCTGTGAGTTCGAGGCCAGCCTGGTCTACAAAGGGAGTTCCAGGACAGGCTCCAAAGCTACAGAGAAACTGCCTCGAAAAACCAAAAAAAAAAAAAAAAAAAAAAAAAAATCTTATCAAGAAACATCGAAGCATACCCAGTTAATATGACAAACTCCTGCACAACAAAAAAGAACACACTCATAATCATAGTAATTCAGAAGTCTGAGGCAAGGGGATTGCCTTGAGTTAGAGGTCAGCTTGGGCTATACAGTGACTACCAAGCTAACCAGGGTTGCATAGCAAGTGTTAATCCCAATGGCGAGAATTAGACCACTACCACACTTGAGCCAAATTCGAAGCAAGCTTGCCTCTTATTGGGGTGTATCCAAGAGCTGGCCAGCAACTGCTCCAAAGTTGGTTAGAGAGCAGCCCTGCCAGGCGGTGGTGGCACATGTCTTTAATCCCAGCACTTGGGAGACAGAAGCAGGTAGATCTGTGAGTTTGAAGTCAGCCTAGTCTACAAGAGCTAGTTCCAGGACAGCTAGGACTGTTACACAGAGAAAACCCGTCTCAAAAAAACCAAAAAAAGAGCAGCCACGAATCCTCTTTTAAGGAGCAAAAAGCCCGGAGTAGTTTTACAAAAGGGAGATAATGGGGCAGTAAGGAAATACAAATAAATAAATAAAAAATAAAAAAATTTAAAAAACCATGTGGTCACCCGCCATGAGATTAGGAGGGGTCAAGGAGGGTCTGGATGGGTCAGGGTATTCTCAAAATAAATCAAGGGCACGGGTTGGGGAAGGTTAGGTTCTAGGAAACAGAGCTACAAAACTCTCAGTGAACAGAAAGTTATTTTTAAAAACACATAATTGGCTCCTGCCTTTAAAACAGAGTCAGGCAGGTTCCTCACAAGTCTGACTCAAAACTAAAAAAAAGGAAAAAAAACCAGACCACACCACATTTATACTCAAGCAATATACCTCAACAGTTCTAGGTGCCAATTGGGGGGTGGGTTGGGGGTAATTCTACTTAATTATAGCCTATATATCAAATAAAACTTCTATAAACTGTCCTTGTATGACAACGCATTTTTAGTTCAAACTTGTACTACTGTATGATTACACACTGCCAAGTACTAGTTTACTGTCGTAAACTTTTCATACATATAACTCCAAAAAAAATGAAGCAACCCTTTGTTCACAAGGGGTCCACAGCTTTCTTTGAGTTACTGTCCTACTTAGGCCAACCTCCAAGGAAACGCTCGCATTCTTCAAGTAACTGCACAAAAGAAGACATTAAAATTACTTTTAAGTCAAGTGTCCGAGCTATCTTACCAATATTAATTGTAGCTTGTCTGCTGATAACTTCATGTGAAAGTGGTGTCAACTTGGTGACATCCTGTAATGGAATAGTTCAAAACACAAAATCAATATAAACCAGAAAAATCTTCCTTGACTTTATAGTCCCCAGACCCAACTCTGTCCTGTATAAGCAGCACTTTTCTCCCGCTGAAGTGCTTTGTTCCTTAATGGCTAAGACTGGGAACCCTAGGAGCCCTTCACTGTCGCAAGACAACACCGTTCACTAAGAGAGGTCTGGAGATAAGAGGCCATCTAATCCTGGAGCCTCAGCAAGTCCTCAAGGATCCAGCACAGTGGGCAGTGTAATCCGGTTTCCAACTCTTTACAGATTTAATGACAATCTCGTGTGTCTCGTGCTGGCCTCCAGCTCGATAGGTAGCCAAGAATAATCTTTAACTTCTGATCTTCCTATTGGAATCTCTTAAGTACTAGGAATTACTGGCGTGCGCTTATGCACTTCTGGGGATGGAACTCCGGTGCCTGCTAAGTATACTCTACACAGTGAGATGCAACCCCATACTCCTTAATTATATTTATCATCAAAGCTTAGCCACACACTCTAGGAGTTCCAAGTCTCACAATCGTTCACCAGTTTGGGGACTAGGCAAGGTACTGGCGGCGGAAATGGCACGCCTTAGACTTAGAGGGTCCAGCCTTAGGATGGCTCCTCTCTCCCGCGCTCCAGACACCAGGGCGGTGTCTCATCGCCACGCCCTCCGAGAGTCCATGCCCTCCCCCGAGCTCAGGGTGCATTCCTGCCGCAAATCGAGAACTCACCAATGTGGCGAGATCCTGTCGGGAAAGATGTGGCTGCCCAAGAGTCACTCCAACCTCACCCCCAGCCATCTTGCTCAGAGAGGAAGGAAACTGTTCGGCAGCAGCCTGATTTAACGCAGGTCCCCTTGGGCGGAGCGAAGGAGGAGAGGCGGGAAGGCGGACTACGGCTCAGACCTGGTAAAAAAGATGGCAAATGCAGCACTGATCTCACTGCTTGGACTTCTCTGTTTGAATTTGCACAGGAACTACCCGCACCCTTACTCACAAACACGATACAATGTTTTGGAATGTATTCCTTGCAGCCCTGTTAGATTTTTTTTTGTGCAGGCAAAACTGAGGACAGCTCCAGGTTAGCGCACCTCCTGGCCCCCCCCCCTTGAGGGGAGGGTTATTAATGCGACACAGCGCTCTGGACAGAGAAGCCATTTCCGTTTCCTTTTGGTGCCGGCCGGAAAAATTTCGCGGCATCTGGGCTTCTCGCCTGTGTTGTAAAGTCAGGAAGTGGAAATTTCTCTTTTATTTCATTAATTTGTTTACTCGTTTTTTTCCTATTTCTGTAACCTAATAAAGCAATATCAGCTCGGAACCCTCTTCCGCCTTGCTGGGGCTCTGGGTCCAGAGGATGACACCGCGTGCTGAGCTCGCCACGCTCAAGCCTCGCGGTCCCTGGGGAGCTCGCACAGAGCGCCCTCGCGCGGAGGCCTGTGGCCAGGGGCGTACCGTTGGAGGGAAAAAGTCCCTCCCTTGTTCCTTGGGAGAAGTTTCTAGGGATGGTGAGGTGATGTTAGTCTCATCCGCCTAAATTTAGCTTCTGGAAGCCAGCTGTCAAAAGAGCGTCCGCACCTTTTTTTTTTTTTTTTTTTAAAAAGCTGAACCTAGGAAACCCTCTTTTTTTGCATCTGTATTTAAAAATTTAAATATCTTCGAGATCTTACTTTCATCGTCTGTTTAAAAAGAAATATTTTCTGTGAGTGCTGGCGCCCACGCAATCTCTACACTCGGGGAGGCAGAATCAGGAATTTATGAGCTCGAGGCCAACCTGTGTCATGTACAGAGACCCTGTCTTAAAAAAGGGAGGTGGGGGTGGGGTTAAGAACATAGTTTTGGCAGAAAGTGGTTTCCCTAGCATGTCTGATGCTCTAGGTTCACCACTAAAAAGAAAACGATCTTTTAAAATTCTCTCTCATTGTTTTTCTTTTGAGACAGGCAGGCTCTTATATATCTCAGCTGGTCCTGAACTTGCTTTGAATCACAGGATGACCTCGAATTTCTGCCTCTCCTGCCTTTTCCTCTTCAATACTGTGATTACAGGCTTTGATGATGTGCCTTGTTCATTGGGTTCTGGGGATTGAACTGAGAACCTCATCCATGCTGGGTAAGCACTCTATCAGCTGAGCTACACCCCCCAGCCCCATCTTGCATTTCTTTCTTTTCTTTTTGTTTTTTTCGAGACAGGGTTTCTCTGTGTAGCTTTGGAGCCTGTCCTGGAACTCATAGACCAGTCTGGTCTCGAACTCACAGAGCTCCCCCTGTCTCTGCCTCCCAAGTACTGGGATTAAAGGCATGCATCACCACTGTTATGGATTTGCTGCAGGTCCCCGCAGCTTGCTATGGGGTCGAGACTACAGGGCAGGTCCACAAATCAAGGTGGCGGCTGGCTGGTCCCGGCGAGCAGTGTGGGCAGGCAGTGGGTGGGAGGCACAGTTGCTACCAGTCTCCAGGACTGCTGGGGACCCGAAAGCAGCCAGGCCCAGAGACCACATGGCTAGGAAGGTGGCTGGTCCCCTGGTGGCAACAACGGATAGGCAGCGGGTGGGAGACACAGAGATAGGCACATCATGTAGAGTAAAGTTGGACATTTATTAGGTGGGTTATGGAGGGAAAGGAAAAAGGGGGAAGAGAGAGGAGAAGAGGAGAGAGAGGGACAGAGAAGGGGGAGTGGAGGCGTGGGAGAGAGGCAGAAGCTGCCTCTTTGAGAGAGGGACAGGAAAGAGAACTCAGGCTGCAAGCAGGAAGGAAGACCAGCCTGCCTCAGCGGATGGGGGAGGGAGTGGGCGTGGCTTGTCTCTTAAAGAGACAGAACAGCCTTTACTACCACCGCCCAGCTCCCATTTTGCCATCTTGCATTCTGAACAAGTTTCTGTTTATAAACTCATCCTCGCCGGGCGGTGGTGGCGCACGCCTTTAATCCCAGCACTTGGGAGGCAGAGGCAGGAGGATTTCTGTGAGTTCGAGACCAGCCTGGTCTACAAGAGCTAGTTCCAGGACAGACTCCAAAGTTACAGAGAAACCCTGTCTCGAAAAACCAAAAAAAAATAAAAAATAAAAAAAAATAAACTCATCCTCCCTTATCTTTTTCCATTTTTTTTTAAAAAATCAGTGGCTATTTGTAACCCCAAATAACTTTTTTTTTCTTTTTGGTTTTGGTTTTTCGAGACGTTTCTGTGTCGCTTTGGAGCTGTCCTGGAACTCGCTCTGTAGACTAGGCTGACCTCGAACTCACAGAGATCCTGCCCTGCCTCCCGAGTTCTGTGATTAAAGACCTGCGCCACCACCTCTCGGCCCAAATAAATTTTTTTAAGATTATTTATTTTGTTTATAGATCTGCCTGTACATTTGCCTAAATGCCAGGAGAGGGCACCAGATCTCATTATAGCCTATATGGCTGGAGAGATGGGTTAGCAATTAAGAGCAGTGGCTGCTCTTCCAAAGGTCCTGAGTTCAATTTCCAGCAACCATATGGTGGCTCACAGCCATCTGTAATGAGATATGGCGCCCTCTTCTGGCCTGCAGGCACACATGCAGGCAGAACTCTGTATACATAATAAATAAATCGAGAGAAAAGGAGGAGGGAAGGAAGCACCACACGGCAACCAGGCATGGTGCTGCATGCCTTTAATTCTAGCACTTGGACCATGCAGTTCAAAGCCTTTCTTGGTTAAGTAGACTTTGAGGGCAGCCTGAACTACATGTAACCTGTCTCAAAAAGACCAAGAATGATGATTAAGTGTGAAAGCTCAGGGTAGAGTGCTCTCCTGGCATGCATGAAGCCGTGGATTCATTTCCCCATGACAGCTGTGGTGACACTCCCCTTAAACCCAGCACTCAGGAGGCAGAAACAGGGAGATCTCTGAGTTCCAGGACAGCCTGGTCAATATATTGAGTTCCAGATCCTGTCTCAAAAACAAAACAAAACAAACAAACAAAAAACCCAACCACAATCCTAGCACTCAGGAAGCAGGGGCAGACAAATCTCTGTGAGTTTGAGTCCAGCCTGGTCTACAGAGTTAGTTCTAGGCCAGCCAAGGCTAAACAGAGAGATCCTGTCTCAAAACAACAAAACAAACAACAACCAAACAGCAGAGCATAACATCTATTAATAAAATATTAAAACCCTTATTAAAAGGATGAAGCAGGCTGGGTGGTGGCGGTTCACACCTTTAATCTCAGAGCTCCCAGGGAGAGGCAGGCAAGATCTCTATGAGTTCGAGGCCAGCCTGGTCTTCTGAGTGAGCTCCAGGATAGCCGAGGTTACCCAGGGGAACACTGTCTCGAAAACAAAACAAAAAAAGAAAAAAAAGAAGGCTGAAACAGGAGCATCACAGTCTCAAAATGAAATGTCCCCAACTAAACACTATTTTTGTTTTATGTGTATGGATGATTTTTCCCGCATGACCTTCTTACTACGTGCAAACCCAGTACCAGTGTCGTACAGAAGAGGGGGTCAGATTCCTTGAAACTGGAGTTTCAGTTATATGCCGCACCAGCCACATGGGTGGGAAACCTGGGTCCTCTTCAAGAGTAGTAAGTGTTCTTAACTACTGAATTATCTATCACTCTGGCACCACGGTTTTAATTTGCATTTTTCCTGGTTTTTTGAGACAGGGTTTCTCTGTAGCTTTGGAGCCTGACCTGGAACTAGCTCTTGTAGACCAGGCTGGCCTTGAACTCACAGAGATCTGCCTGCCCCTGCCTACCGAGTGCTGGGATTAAAGGTGTGCGCCACCACCGCCCAGCCGTCATCACACTTATATAGCAAGTGCTTTTTACCGCTGGGCCATCTCCCCACCTTGGATCCTAGCTTTTAATGTTTGTATATATACTTGTGAGTGTGGGTATAGGTCATGAAACTAGAAAAGAAACCACAAGAGAGAGAAAAGAGCTATTGAGGAAGGGAAGAGGAAAATAGGACCCATGTGGCATGCAAGTGAAAAAAGAAGCCACAGAGATGGAAGGGTACAAGGGACAAGGCCAGTGGATGGGGAAGAAGAGCAGGGAGGAGGATCAATAAGAGCAAAATATGTTTGAAAATACCATAATGCACCTGTAAGATGGCTCAGCTGGTAAAGGAGCTTGCTGCCAAGCCTGACCACCTGAGTTCAATCCTCAGCTCCCACACAGTAGAAGGAAAGAACTGACTCGCCCCAAGTTGTCCTTTGACCCCCTCACAGGCACTGTGGTGCAGGTACACACAGACACATGCACGCAGACACACACTAAATACATACATACATACATACATACATACATAAACTAGAGCTGGAGAGATGAATTAGTAGTTAAGAGTACTTGCTGTTCTTCAAGAGGACCTGAGTTCAGTTCCCAGCACTCAAGTTGGGTGCTTCATAACCACCAGGAACTCTACCTCCAGAAGACTGAATACCCTCTTCTGGCCTCCACTGGCACAGCAACAGACTCTCCTCACACAGACACACCCGTACGCATAACTGAAAACAAATCTCTAAAAATCAATGAATAAAGTGTAATAAAATATTTTTAAAAAGAAAATGGCATAATTAGCCAAGCATTGAGGCGCACACCTTTAATCCCAGTACTCAGGAGGCAGAGGCAGGTGGATCTGGATGAGCGGAGGCCAGCCTGGTCTGCACAGCAAGTCCCAGGTCAGCCAGTCCTACACAATGAGTTCTTGTCTCCACAAACAAAAGAAAATACCAAATTGAAACCTACAACTTGTACACCAATTAAAGATTTTAAAATATTAAGAAATATTGAGGGGCTGGCGAGATGGCTCAGCAGTTGAGAGCACTGGCTGCTCTTCCAAGGGACACGGGTTCAAGTCATGACAGCTCAAAGCTGTCTGTAGATCCTGTTCCAGGGGATGTGACACCCTCACACAGACATATATGCAGGTAAAACACCAACATACATAAAATACAAATAAATTATTAGAAATGTTTTTAAAAAAATAAATATTGAATTTACCAGGTGGTGCATGCACTTGGGAGGTAGACGTAGATGGGTCAGTGAGGTCTACAGAGTGAGTTCCAGGACAGTTGGGGCTACACAGTGAAAACCCTTTCTCAAAAACAAAATTGAGGGCTGGAGAGATGGCTCAGCGGTTAAGAGCACTGACTGCTCTTCCAAAGGTCCTGAGTTCAATTCCCAGCAACCACATGGTGGCTCACAACCATCTGTAATGAGGTCTGGTGCCCTCTTCTGGCCTGCAGGCACACACACAGACAGAATATTGTATACATAATAAATAAATAAATAAATATTTTAAAAAAATTTCCCTCAAAAAAAATTGAATTCAAAATAGATAATGCAAGAGCTAAAAGCATAAGTTGAGAGATGGCTTATCAGTTAAGAGCGCTTATTACTTTAAAAAGTTTTTATCCCATGCTTATTCAGACCCAGTCCAGCTGGCCGTGGTGAGTTCCCGATAGATCATCCCCATTATCTCAGTGTGTGGGTGCACCCCTTGCGGTCCTGAGTTCCTTGCTCGTGCTCTCTCTCCTTCTGCTCCTGGTTTGGACCTTGGAATTTCAGTCTGGTGCTCCAATGTGGGTCTCTGTCTCCTTTCATCGCCTGATGAAGGTTAATATTCAGGAGGATGCCTATATGTTTTTCTTTGGGTTCACCTTCTTATTTAGCTTCTCTAGGATCACAAATTATAGGCTCAATGTCCTTTATTTATGGCTAGAAACCAAGCATGAGTGAGTACATCCCATGTTCCTCTTTTTGGGTCTGGCTTACCTCACTCAGGATAGTGTTTTCTATTTCTGTCCATTTGTATGCAAAATTCAAGAAGTCGTTGTTTTTTACTGCTGAGTAGTACTCTAATATGTATATATTCCATACTTTCTTCATCCATTCTTCCATTGAAGGGCATCTAGGTTGTTTCCAGGTTCTGGCTATTACAAACAATGCTGCTATGAACATAGTTGACTGGCTTTGTGGGAGCCTAGGCAGTTTGGATGCTCACCTTACTAGACCTGGAAGGAGGTGGGAGATCCTTGGACTTCCCACAGGGCAGGGAACCCTGACTGCTCTTCGGGCTGATGAGGGAGGGGGACTTGATTGGGGGAGGGGGAGGGAAATGGGAGGCGGTGGTGGGGAGGAGGCAGAAATCTTTAATAAATAAATAAATAATAAAAAAATTTAAAAAAGAAAATAAAATAATAATTATTTTTGTCTAAAGTTTTTAAAGACTGAGGCTTATATGCATGCTAGGTTATATGTAAAATAAAAAATTGAATTTTAAACTGTTTAATGTAAATATGTCAAAGATTATCCACAATAAAGATGAGCTAATAAAAAATTTTAAAAATGTTTTTAGATTTCTTTATTTTATATATATGAGTGATTTGCCTGAATGTATTTGTTTTTTGTAACATTTGTGTGTGTGGTTCCCACAGAGATCAGAAGAGGGCATTGGATCACTGGAACTGTTGAGACTAGAACCTGACTTCTGGGCTGGAGAGATGGCTCAGTGGTTAGGAGCACTGGCTCCTCTTTCAGAGGACCTGGGTTCAATTCCTAGCACCCACATGGCAGCTCACAACTATGGCAGCTCATGACTGTATGTAACTTCAATATCTGACACTCTTATACAGACATACATGCAGCAAAACACCAATGTACATGAAATAAAAATAATTTTTAAAAATCACCATAGTAGAGTATATGCTTAACAGGAGGCTCTATGTTCAATAGTCACCACCCAATCAATCAATAACCAACCAGATATTTAAAATGGGGAAAAAGTCTAAATAAACTTGTTACCAAAGAAGAGAGATAGCTTAGTGGTTAAGAGCCCCAGCTGCTCTTCCAAAGGACCCAAGTTCAATTCCCAGTACTCACATGGCAGTTTACAGCTGTCTGTAACTCCACTTCAAGGGTCTCTGTGGGCATTACACACACATATGAGTGTATGGGAAAACACTCATACACATACAATAAAAATAAAATCTTTAAAACTGGCAAAGTGTTCTTATATATGAATGCAAAAAGTGTGACTATAATCTCAAAATTTGGAAAGTGGAGTCAGGAGAATCAGCTCAAGGCCAGACTTAGTTACACAGAGGGTTCGAAGCCAGCCTGCTTCAACTCCTACCCCGCCCATACTGAGATATGAATGACTAATCAGTCCATGGGAAGATTCTGAAGCTGGGCATATATATATAGTTCAGTGGGAGAGAATTTACTTAATATTCATGAGGCCCGGGGATGCATCAGATCACCAGCACCATCACACCACACCCCAACCACCTAGCACACACACACATAGACACACACACACACACACACACAGGATCAACAGTCATTAAAGAATGCAAATGAAGCTGGGCGGTGGTGGCACACACCTTTAATCCCAGCACTGGGGAGGCAGAGGCAGGCGGATCTTTGTGAGTTCGAGGCCAGCCTGGTCTACAAGAGCTAGTTCCAGGACAGGCTCCAAAGCTACAGAGAAACCTTGTCTCGAAAACCCAAAAATAAAAAATAAGTGTGATAATGACTATAGTTAGGATCCCCAGATCCCAGATAAGTCAGATGTGGTGACGTGTATATAATCCTATGGCAAGATGGGAACTGGAGACAGGAGAGTTCCAGGAAGCTTAAGGGCCAGATAGCCTGGCCTATGCAGCAGCACACAAAAACCCTGTCTCCAAGGTTGCAGGCAAGTACTGACGTTGGAAGCAGTCCTCTCACTTTCCCACTCATGCTAGGGCACGTGTGCCCACAGTCATGCACATAAATACACAATCACACAATAGTTTGTTTTTATTTATTTACTTTTTTTTTTTTTTTTGCTTTTTTCGAGACAGGGTTTCTCTGTGGTTTTGGAGCCTGTCCTGGAACTAGCTCTGTAGACCAGGCTGGTCTCGAACTCACAGAGATCTGCCTGCCTCTGCCTCCCAAGTGCTGGGATTAAAGGTGTGCGCCACCACCGCCCGGTTCCAATAGTTTGTTTTTAATCTATGATCTGTATATGCAAAAGAACATAAGATTTGAGTTCATTCTTATATCTGGCTAGAGAGGAAGGTTAAAACCTACTCTGGTGTTTTGAATAGGAATGGTTTCTGTGGGTGGAGACTGCTCATTTGTTTCCCCGACCACTCAGACCCGAATAATCACACAGAAACTATATTAATTGTGTTTTCATGCCTGGCCTATAGGGCATGGCACTATTGGGAGGTGTGGCCTTGTTGGAGGAAATGTGTCACTGTGGGGGCTGACTTTGAGGTCTCATATGTGCTAGACAGTTCACTTCCTGTTGCCTGCAGATCCAGATGTAAAACTCTCAGCTCTTTCTCCAACATCATGTCTGCCTGCATACCACCTAGCTTCCCACCATGATGATAATGGACAAAAACTCTGAAACTTTAAGCTAACCTCAAACATTTTCCTTTATAAGAGTTGCTGTGGTCATGGTGTTTCTTCACAGCAATAGAAACCCTAAGACACCTACTTATTTATTTATTTTTTGTTTTCCAAGACAGGTATTCTCTGTGTAACAGCCATGTCTGTCCTTGAACTTACTCTGTAGACCAGGCTGGCCTTGAATGCACAGAGATCTGCCTGCTTCTGCCTCCCAAATGATAGGCTAAAAATATGCACCACCATCGCCTGGCAACATCTACCTTTTTATGTGTGGACATTCAGTTGTTCTAATAGTATCATTATAAAAGCTATCCTGTTGTGGAATATTAATTGAAGAAAATAAAGAGCTGAATGATAAATAGTTAGGCAGGAGAAAGGATAAGCAGAGCTGGCAGGCAGAGAGAATAGGAGAATCTGGAAAGAGAAGTTTGGGGAGCAACAGAAGGAGAGAAGGATTCCAGTGACCAGCCACCCAGCCACTCAGAAAGCCATGGAGTTAGGAGTAAAGAAAGTATATAGAAAGGTTAAAAGCCCAGGGGTAAAAGATGGATGAAATAATTTAAGAAAAGCTGGCTAGAATGAGACTCCTTGTATTTATTTGGGAGCTAGGTGGCGGACTCCAAAGAGCAAAGAGTAAAAAACAACCACCACTACCCTTTTCTTATTGAATTCCCTTAGTACTTTTATGTAAAAAGTAAATTGAAAAAAATAAATAAAAATTGAGAGCCAGGCGGTGCTGGCGCACACCATTAATCCCTGCACTCGGGAGGCAGAGGCAAGCAGATCTCTGTGAGTTTGAAGCCAGCCTGGTCTACAGAGTGAGTTCCAGGACAAGCTAGGGCTGCCACACATTGGGCACCAAATGAGTCTTTTGCTGTCCTGCCAGCCAGCTCCCAAATAATGACATGAGGACTTACTATTAATTACGAAAGTTGGGCCTTAGCTTAGGCTTGTCCCACTAGTTCTTTTTTTATGGTTTTTTGAACAGGGTTTCTCTGTAGCTTTGGAGCCTGTCCTGGAACTAGCTCTTGTAGACCAGGTTGGCCTCGAACTCACAGAGATCCACCTGCCTCTGCCTCCTGAGTGCTGGGATTAAAGGCGTGCGCCACCATGGCCCGGCCTCCACTAGCTCTTGTAAATTAAATTAACCCATTTATTTTAATCTGCTTTCTGTCATGTGGCTTGTTACCTCATCTCTTCGTACTGCTCATACTGCTTCCTCCACATCTGACTGGTGATTCTGCCTTCTGTGTCTCCTGGAATCTCTCGCGAGTGCCTTGATTCACCTCCTCTTCCTTTCTTCTCCCAGAAGTCCCACCTATACCTCCTGCTTAGCTATTGGCCAATTAGCTTTTTATCACAGAAATCACAACAAACACATCTTCACACAGTGTATAAATATCCCACAACAGATCTCTATGAATTCCAGGCCAGCCTGATCTATGAGTTCCAGGCTAGCCAAGGCCCCATGGTGAGACCTTGTCTTGGACTGAGGATGTAGTTCAGTGGTAGAATGTATGGTTAGTATGCCCCAAGGTTGTAGGTTTGATCTCTGGTGCCACATTTTTTTGACACATTTTTTTAAAGCATCCACATTGGCTAGAATCAACCTATGAGAAAGAACATTTGAGTAAGTGTGCAATATAGTAGTGTTAACTATATACATATTGTTGTGCAACTGATTGATGGAACCTTTGCTTTTCCATCTTTCAAAACAGGAACTTTATACCCACGATTACAGGGCTTTCTTGTTTTCTGAGACAGGCTTTTGCTATGCTGTCCAGACTGGCCTGGAATTTGTTGTGCAGTCCAGCGTGGCCTTGGACTCATGACCTTCTACCTCAGCCTCCCTAGGGCTGGAATTACAGGTACGTGCTCTCTCTCTCACACAGCTTGCCTAGCTTTTTCCTCTTCCTTTCCTTTGTCTCTTCTCCCTCTTTCTCTATGCTAGTGACTTAACCTAGAGCCTCGTGAGTGGCCAAGCACTCACTGGACCACTAAGCTACACAGCCTCAGCCTGGTTGAGACTGGCTTGAACCTGTATATCAACTTGGGAAGAATTGGAATCTGACAGTATGGAGACTTCCAATTGCTTCTGGGATTTGCTTCACCCATGCTTAGCATTCTGTCATCTATCACGAAGGCAATACTCTCCACATCTCTAGGCAACATGAAGTCAGTGCTCCTGGAGGCCAACTCTGAGCCCAGTGTTCATATGAGTGATGTTGTGACTCTTTCTCTGTCCTGCCTACCAGCTCCCAAATCACAACACAGAGACTTATTATTAATTATGAAAGCTCGGCAGAGAGTTTAGGCTTGTTTCTAACTAGCTCTTCTGGCTCAAATTAACCCGTTTCTTTTCATTTACGTGCTGCCATGTGGCTCAGGGCTTGTTACCTCATCTCCTACATGTCATGCCTCCTCTATATCTCCTTGGAACTCTGCCCTTCTTCTCGGTGGCCTTTGTACCTGGAAATCCTACCTAGCTGTTGGGCATTCAGCTTTTTATTAAACCAATGACAGTGACATATCTTCACATATTGGAAAGGTACCTGTTTTCTTCTAGTCAGCAATCCAATTCAAAGCTGAGGGGGCCAGAAATAGTTTGGTGTTGAGATAGTTATGCAATCCCTGGTTTTTAATTTGCTTTCTTCTTCTTCTTCTTCTTCTTCTTCTTCTTCTTCTTCTTCTTCTTCTTCTTCTTCTTCTTCTTCTTCTTCTTCTTCTTCTTCTTCTTCTTCTTCTTCTTCTTGTTTGGTTTTTCGAGTCAGGGTTTCTCTGTAGCTTTGGATCCTGTCCTGGAACTAGCTCTTGTAGACCAGGCTGGCCTTGAACTCTCAGAGATCCGCCTGCCTCTGTCTCCGAGTGCTGGGATTAAGGACATGTGTCACTACCAGCCAACTGGCTTTTAGTTTGTTAAGCACTTATTTGTGCTTGTGTAAGTATGTGTGGATGAGGGTGGGGGCACATGTGAATACCACAGAGTGTGTGTAGCTCAGAGAAGACTTGGTAAGAGTTGGCTCACACTGTGAGTTTGAGGCCTGCCTGGTCTACAAACCTAGTTCCAGGACAGACTCCAAAAGCTACACAAAGAATACTGTTTCGGAAAAAACAAAAGACAAAAACAACAAAAAAAGAGTTGGCTCATTCCTTCTACCACTTGAAGTCTGGGACTTTACCTTGGGTTTTCAGACTTGGAGGCAGGCACCTTTACACTCTGAGCATGAAAAGACCTACAGTCACTTTAAAAAAAGAATTTAGTCACAGCCAGGCTTGGTGGTGCATGCCTTTATTCCCAGCAGAAGGATTTCTGTGAGATTAAAGCCAGCCTGGTCTACATTGTGAGTACCAGGTCAGTCAAAATTACATAATGAGATCTTGTCTTAGAAAAACAAAACAAAACAAACAACCCAGAATTTAGTTTCTGCTGCGCATGATGGCACATGCCTGTAATTCCAGCACTTGGGTCGTTGGCACAGGACAGAGTGGGATGCTGTCTCAAAAATAAGGAAGAAAAGGCACAGCATACTGGTGCTCCGACTGCAATTCCAGCCCTTAGGAGATGGAAGCAGGGTGACCACCAGTTCAAGGCCATTCTTGGCTATAGAGCAAGTTAAGAGCAGCCTGACCTACAGGATACTGTCTTAAAGCAAGTAATAAAATATTAAAAAGAGGGTAATGGTAGCTGGAAAGACGGGTTAGTGGTTAAGAACACTTGCTGATCTTCCAGAACCCTCTTTGGTCCTCTCAGAACCACCTGGAATTCCAACTCTGAGAATCCAGTGCCCTCATCTGGCCTCTGTGGACACACACACAGACATGACTGTTGCAGGATTTTGTTTAAAAACAACACATGACATGTACAGAGTGATCATAAATCACATAAATTAAAATGCAATCTTTTAAAAAATAATTTTATTGGAACCAGGTACGGTGGCACATACCTTTAATCCCAGCACTTAGGTGTCATATCCCCGCCTTTTACTCTATAAATTGAGCTCCAGGCCAGCCAAGGCTACGTAAAAACAAAAAAAGCAGAAGAAGCTTCTTTTTTTTATTTATGTATTTCTGTGCGCACCTGCTTGTCTGTTTGTATACCATATGCATACAATGCTCGCAGAGACCAGATGAGGGCGACAGACTGTTTGGAACTATAATTTCAGGAGGTTGTAAGCTACCCAATGTGGGCGTTTAGAACTAAATTCAGGACTTCAGCAAGAGCAATAAGTGCTCTTAACCACTAAGTCAATCTCTCCAGCCCCAGTGAAAATAAACCTTTAACTTAAAAGGCAGAAACCGGTCTCTGAGTTCAAAGCTAGCTTATCTACATAGTGAATCCAAGCTAGCTAGGGCCACATAGTGAGACCCTGTTTCAAAAATAAATCTTAGCCGGGCGGTGGTGGCGCACGCCTTTAATCCCAGCACTCGGGAGGCAGAGGCAGGCGGATCTCTGTGAGTTCGAGACCAGCCTGGTCTACAAGAGCTAGTTCCAGGACAGGCTCCAAAACCACAGAGAAACCCTGTCTCGAAAAACCAAAACCAAAACAAACAAACAAAAAAAAAACAAAAATAAATCTTTAAAAAATGAAAAAAAAAAGTTTTAGGACCAAGAAATAAGCCAAGTGCCTGTATTCGATCTTATTTATTTTTTGGTTTTTTGTTTTGTTTTGTTTTGCGGGGGCAGGGTTTCTCTGGGTAGCTTTAGATGTCCTGGAACTAGCTCTTGTAGACTAGGCTAGCCTTTAACTCACAGAGATCCACCTGCCTCTGCCTCCCTAGTGCTGGGATTAAAGGCGCTCTTATTTGTATTCTTAACACCAATCCCCAAACTCTTAAGTTTCAAAGAAATTTCTGGAGCCTTTTTACAGTTCACGGTGCAAAGATCATATAGCAACTCTTCACTGGTCCTGCTCAGCTTAACCCTGTCACTCTGTGAGTGTGTAGGTCAGAGGACGGCATGCTGGAGTTTCTCTCTTTCCACCATGTGGGTCCCAGGGAACAGATTCATGTTGTCGAGCTTAGTGGTAGGAACTTTTATCTGCTGAGCCATCTCTTTGGCCCTGTTTTGGCTTTCTGAGACGGGGACATTGTATCTCAGGTGGGTTTGAATTGACTGTTTAGCTGAGGAGGACCTGGGATCCCTGATCCTCTTGCTTCAACCTCCCTAGTGCTGGAATTACAGGCTTTCACTAACATGTCCAGCTCATTCCTTTTAAATATTTTTACTACTAGAAGACCTTGTCTATGATGATGTTTCAAAGTAAGAATATTCAGTTAACACAGCAATACTCATTGCATCTTCTGGTTTTTGCTTTTGCTTGTTTGTTTGTTTTTGTTTTTGTGATAGGGTTTCCCTGGCTGTTCGGGAACTCACTCTGTAGCCTAGACTGGCCTTGATCTCACAGAGTGTGCTGGGGTTGAAGGTGTTTGCCACCACCGCCCTGCTAGGTGTTTTCTTTCTTTTTTTTAAATATTTATTTATTATTTATTTATTATGTATACAATATTCTATCTGCGTGTATGCCTGAAGGCCAGAAGAGGGCACCAGACCTCATTGCATATGGTTGTGAGTCACCATGTGGTTGCTGGGAATTGAACTCAGGACCTTTGGAAGAGCAGGCAATGCTCTTAACCACTGAGCCATCTCTCCAGCCCCTGCTGGGTGCTTTCTTAATTGGTGATTGATGTGGTAGGCCCCACACACTGTGAGTGGTGCCACCCCTGGTGCTCCTGAGTGTTATAGGAATGAAGGTTGGACAAGTCATGAGGAGCAAGCCAGCAAGCAGCATTCCTCTGTAGCCTCTGCTTCAGCTCCCGCCTCCAGGTTTCTTGTCTGGTGAGTTCCTGCCCTGAATTCCTGCGATGATCAGCTGTGATGTGGACGTGTAAACAAAATAAACTCTTTCCTCCAAAAGTTGGTCGGGTCATAGCAATATTACAACAGCAATAGAAACCCTACCTATGACGACAGTAGATGGTGAGGAATGTGGAGATACACATGCCAAGGTGCTGAGCGTAAGTGACATTTATGCCACCCTCTCTGAGGTTCGGGCCTAGGAAGAGTGGAGAATTGGAAGATAAGGAAAGAGTCATACATCTTCTGGGTATGGCACAATCAAACCCGTCTGTACCTCACGGCAGCTGTGACTAGGTACAATAGGCTTAAATAAAACTGAATATATCACCAGTCTATTATAGATTGGGGAGGAGTTCACAAACCCCTACCCCTTCCTGCTGAACTATTGGCTCCTAATGGACTCTGGGGGTGGGACGGTCATTGTCTTTAGTTGTGTACCCATTGACGAGCTCACCAGGCTCCAATGGATAATTCCAAACCCATTGCTGCATGGTCCTGGTGAAAATGAATCTCATTAAAAAATGACAAAACAACAACAAAACAATGATTTGATGTGGAGATTTGTGGGGGTGTATGATAAGAGTTGGGGGTATGGGTTATTCATGCTGACTCAGGCAGTGGGGGCAGCTTTCCTGGCTGCACAGACCCCCTTTGTAGGCCCTGCCCCTGGAGACCTCCAATTGCCAGGCTTCACTCCCAGACTCTGACAGCTCAGTCTGACCCATTGAGGCATAAAACTGGCTAGCTCACTCCACCCCCGGGACCTCCAGCTGCCAGACCCCACCCTTGAGAAGCTCAAATGGCCTGACCCCGCCCCTAAGAATCTCCAATGGCCTGATCCCGTCCTTGAGAAGCTCTAATGGCCTGACCCAGCCCCTAAGAAGCTCCATGGCCTGACCCCGCCCCTGAGGAGCTCCAATGGCCTGACCCCGCCCCTAAGAAGCTCCAATGGCCTGACCCAGCCCCTAAGAAGCGCCAATGGCCTGACCCCGCCCCTAAGAAGCTCCAATGGCCTGACCCCGCCCCTAAGAAGCTCCAATGGCCTGACCCCGCCCCTGAGAAGCTCTAATGGCCTGACCCCGCCCCTGAGAAGCTCTAATGGCCTGACCCAGCCCCTAAGAAGCTCCATGGCCTGACCCCGCCCCTGAGGAGCTCCAATGGCCTGACCCCGCCCCTGAGAAGCTCTAATGGCCTGACCCAGCCCCTAAGAAGCGCCAATGGCCTGACCCCGCCCCTAAGAAGCTCCAATGGCCTGACCCCGCCCCTGAGGAGCTCCAATGGCCTGACCCCGCCCCTGAGAAGCTCCAATGGCCTGACCCAGCCCCTGAGAAGCTCCAATGGCCTGACCCAGCCCCTAAGAAGCGCCAATGGCCTGACCCCGCCCCTGAGAAGCTCCAATGGCCTGACCCCGCCCCTGAGAAGCTCTAATGGCCTGACCCCGACACTGAGAAGCTCCAATGGCCTGACCCAGCCCCTAAGAAGCTCCATGGCCTGACCCCGCCCCTGAGGAGCGCCAATGGCCTGACCCCGCCCCTGAGAAGCTCCAATGGCCTGACCCAGCCCCTAAGAAGCTCCAATGGCCTGACCCCGCCCCTAAGAAGCGCCAATGGCCTGACCCCGCCCCTAAGAAGCTCCAATGGCCTGACCCCGCCCCTGAGAAGCTCCAATGGCCTGACCCAGCCCCTGAGAAGCTCAAATGGCCTGATCCCGCCCCTGAGAAGCTCCAACAGCCAGGCCCCACCCCTAGGACCTCCAACAGCTAGGCCCCGCCCCTGAGTGGCTTCAACAGCTAGGCTCCGCCTCTGAGTAGCTCCAACAGCCAGGCCCCACCTTTAGGACCTCCAACACCTAGGCCCCAGCTCCTGAGTAGCTTCAACAGCTAGGCCCCGCCCCTGAGTAGCTCCAACAGCTAGGCTCCGCCCCTTGGACCACCAACAGCTAGGCCCCGCCCCTGAGAGGCTTCAACAGCTAGGCTCCGCCTCTGAGGAGTTCCAAGGCCAGGTCCGGCCCCCAAGAAGCTCCATTGACTAGGCTCCACCCCCAGACTTCTCTAACAGCATAATTTCCTTTTCCAAACCCTCTCCCCAAGGTAGGAGAGTGGCCAGGCGCCGCCCTACAGAAAAAAAAATCCCACTCACACTAATCCCACCAATCCCATGCCACCCTGGAAAGCTCCAACCCCCAAGAAACCCTATATAAGGCCTGCCTTCTGTTCAGTTCTCTGTTGCCTCGCACCTGAACCCAGGCAACAATCTGAGTTTTCCCTCCTGGTAAATCTGTGTGTGAAGTTTATTGTGCAGTGTGACTTTGTGGTAATCCTTGGCTCCCGACTGTCAGGATAGCTTTTGTCTCAGAGCTGTAACACGTTGGTGGGGTGACTCACATAGGCTCTCCTGGTGCCTGTGCTCCCCCTTAGGGTTTGAGCCCCACTAGGACCCTCACCCTCACCGCTGGTCCACCCACAACAGACTCACCTTCCTGCTCACCAATTGCTTGGCACCCCATCCACCAGTAGCAATTTGGTTAATTCCCCCTTCTGTTGGTCATGTAAATGCTTCCCTGAGCCTGAGGAGGTGACCATTATGTATCTGGCAGCCCTGTGGTACACTTGGAACTGTGGTACCCCACAGCCTTGGTCTTTAAGGCTATGGTGGGTCTCTTCACCTGACCCTGTCCCTCTACCCTTGCAGCTGTAATCCTGCAGTTTCCTGTGCCCCTTCCTGCCCTCTTCTCCTTCCTTCCCTTCAGAGCTGCCCGTCATAATCCCACAACTCCTCTAGACCCTCATAGCTAGACATTTCCTGTCTATTTCCCAATCTTCTGTGAGGTTTGTTGTGTGACTTTGTGGTATTCCTTGGTTCCACACTGCCAGGATACCTTTCCCTTAGGAGCTGCACCATTTGTATGGGTAGATTAAATAGGATGTCTGCTGTACATATATAAAATGATCAAAGAACAAACTTAATACATGTTAAAACAACAACAAGAGAGACGACATAGGTTACTGTTTGTGGCCTTTGAAAAAGCAAACTATAGATACTCTCTTCTTCCCTTCTCTTGGCCTACATTTTCACCCTATTCAGTTATTAATGGTCGTTGAAGAGCTTTCTGCTTCTTCTAGGTTTAGATGCAGCCTGTGGATGCCTTATTTACTCTTTCTCCCCCCTTTCTTTCCTTCTGGACTGGATTTATAGATCGCCCCCTTTGAGAAGCCTTGCTCAATCTTTCCAAGCCTGAGTTCTACCAGACTACCCCATGTCACCTCAAACTATTGCCCTGAGCCCAACTTTGAATGTTTTGAACCCTGATGGCTATCTGTAGGGGCTGTGCTGTTATTCTAAATACTGCTATGAGATAATTTGCTTCCTCAGTTTAAAGGGTGGAAATAAGCCTGGGGGTAACTCAGTGGTAGAGCCTTTACTTAGCCAGGCACCGGGTTCTGTCTCCAGCCTCTTCCCCATAACCACACCCCATCAAAAAGGAAAGGGTTAGGTGGGATATCAAGAGTAGACCTTAAAAACGTTTAGCATTTACATGATTTCAGGATAGGTCATGCTGAATTCTCTTTTTTGGTCATGTAAATTTAAATTTAATTCATTTTCCGTGGATAGCTCCTCATAGTTTTGAAATAATGCAATGTACAGTTTAGGCACCCTGTCTCTTGGGGTTACACAGATCCTGCTGAGTCATTCTGGTCATGTGGACTTAAGTTACTGATTTATTTTTCTTGAGTGGCTCCCAGGGTTGCTGCTAATACAATGTACACACTTGAAATGCCTCTCTTTGGGGAGTGGGTTACTTAGATCATGGTGAGCCATTCCGGCTTTGCAATTACTAACTTGTTTTGCTGGTGGAGAACCTATGTTCCTGAAAAACAATAAGGTATGACCTTGCGAGGTATGACCTAGAGTATTTTTTTTGCCTTTGTACTCAGGATTCTTTCTTAGTGTTTAAGGAATTACCCCATCTGAATCCTGGGGAGGGATTTGGGCTTCATGATAATGAGAGAATATAGGGGAACAACATAAAGATTCTTACCGAATAACTAGAGATTGACATTAAGGGATGACAAGTGAGGAAAACCCTTGTGTAGACATCTCCAGAAGCCTTGACCTATTTAAAGAGATGGAAGTTTTGATGCAGTTCCCTTACAGTATTTACTTTTTCTGAAAAAGTGGGTCAGGTTCATGAATTAAAAGGTGGACAGAAAGTTGGAAAATTTTGGAGAAGTGAAGAGAGACCAGGAGGCCAGGGGGAATAGAAAAGAAGAGGAGCCAGTGCTAATGAGGGGTACCAGTCACAGCCAAGATGCTTAAACACCAAGCAGGGCTCTTCCTTTATTCATATGCATCCCAATTTCCCATTAGTCATGCATCATAAGAGCTCAAGGTATTCTTTTGTTTTCAGAGGTAGGGTCTAGCTGGTTCAATTTCTGCATCCTCTTTCCTTAGCCTTGTTAGTTCTGGTGCTACAAGTACACACTACCACTGTGGACTTTCAACTTCTTAAAACATAAAACAAAGCAAAAAAGAAAGGGGGCAAGGGGGGGAATATAATATTGTCAATCCTTGTAATCCTCGGGTTATGATCGCCTTCAAATCCCAGCCCAAGTTTCTAGCATGTCTCAGGTCTGTCAGTCAGCCAGACATCAACAGACTGGGACATATGTATTGTATTCTTTTTTTAAAAAAGATTTTATTTATTAGGTACACAGTGTTCTGTCTGCATGTACACCTGCAGGTCAGAAGAGAGTACCAGATCTCATAGATGGTTGTGAGCCACCATGTGGTTGCTGGGTCTTGAACTCAGGACCTCTGGAAGAGCAGACACTGCTCTTAACCTCTGAGCCATCTCTCCAGCCCCATGTATTGTATTCTTTTTAAAGAATATTTATTTATTTATTTATTTATTTATTTATTTATTTATTTATTATTTATACAATATTCTGTCTGTGTGTATGCCTGCAGGCCAGAAGAGGGCACCAGACCCCACTACAGATGGTTGTGAGCCATTGTGAGCCACCAAGTGGTTGCTGGTGTATTGTATTCTTAACACTTAGGCTAGGGAGCTAAGAAAAGACAACACAGGCAGGGCACTCATACTTGTGATCCTACAACTTGGGAGGCACAGAGGGCTTTTGGGGGCTCTTCCGGACTGAAGGAATTCCAGTTACTTTCCAGCGTGATGAGAAAAGTTGTCATGGTTGCCTAAGGATGTTGTTTCAGGACTAGAGATATAGCTCAGTTGACAGAGCACTTGTGTAGCATGTATGAGGTCCCGGATTCAATCCCTCACATCTGACATGTGCTAGGCAAGTACTACACCAGTGTTTCTCAACCTGTGGGTTGCCATCTCTTTGGTGTTGCATATATCCTGAATATCAGATATTTACATTACAATTCATAACAGTAGCAAAATTACAGTTATGAAGAAGCAACGAAATAATTTTATTGTTGGGGTCACCACAAAATGAGGAGCTGTATTAAAGGGTCGCAGCATCACGAATGTTAAGAATCACACTGCACTATACACTACTGTGAGGTGGGGGCAGGAGGATCAAGCCATCCTGGGATAATTGAAAGACTGTCTCAAAAAAAAAAAAAAAAAAAGGACCAGTGACAAAGACAAGTCTCAGCAGGTAATGGCACTTGCTACCAAGTATTGCAACTTGAATTTGACAACCTAAATTCAACCCCCTGCATCCACATGATAGAAAGAGGAACCCACCTCACCCACCCCCTGCAAGCTGTCTGATCTCCACGGCTCCCTCTCCTACCAAATACATGAATATAAATAAATAAAAGGATGTAGTTTCAATTACATACTGCACTTATGGTGGTGTTCTCAAAAGATTATAATGGAGCTGAAAAATCCCCACTACCTACTGATGTCTCAGCTATCCTAACAACTGTAGTACAACACATTACTCCTTTTGTGGTTGATTCTGGTAGAAACAAACCATCATGCTGCCAGTCATGTCAAACCATAGCACCTTCGAAAAAGCATATATGTGTGTGTATCAGATAAGGAATATATATATATATATCAGATAAGGTCTCACTAGGTAATCCCTGGCTAGCCGAGAATTCATTATGTAGATGAAGCTGGCCTCACACTCACAACAGTCTCTTGCCACTGCCTCTCAAGTGCTGGAATTAAAGGCGCACACCGCCACATTAGGCATCCATCTAGGTTTGCCTAACAGTGAAATTGCCTGCCTATTGATTTCTCAGAACACATCACTGTTGTTGAGCAATGCCTGGCTGTAATTGAAAACAGGAATTACTGCTGCAGGTGTCAGTTTATTTAGATAAGTTTATTTAGATAAGATAAGTTTATTTAGATAAGATAAAACTTAAATTTATTTTCCTTGGTGGAGGTAGAGGTAGGAGAAGCCAAAAAACTATCTGCAAAGGTCAGAAATGATCGATGGGTGCCTTAATTTTAAACTGGTAGTATAACCAATGGCTTCCACTAAGTGTTTCTGTCATCTACGACTTCCTCACAGAGACCCATAATAAATTTACAAGAGTCGTCTGCTGTAGTTCCATATTCTTAAATCAAGAAAATGTGATATTTAAGGGTCATGACCTTAAATTCTATAGCAGACTTGTAAACACACACACACACACACACACACGCATGCACGCACACACTTCGTTCTTGCCTATTTTGCCGCAAAAAAAATCCGCTTTTTTAGTCCGCACTTTTCTCCCTGTGGTGAAGTCATGCCATTTTCTGAGTTTTTTCATGTCTGGGAAATGTATCTGTGAAATGTGTAATTACTATGCAATAAGCCGAGTGGAACTGTGACGCAACGACCCATTGCAAATTGCCTTATAGAAATGATGTCATTTAGTGTTGCTCTAGTCACTTTTATAACAGGTACTGTTGGCAAAGCTTCCCCTCATCCCATGGTGTGCAAGATGCGAAAAATGGAATTTTCCGGGTTTTCTATCACTCAACTTGCGCACCCCGCGTTCGCCGCAGCGCCTCAGGGCCCACCTCCCGGGCAGGCGAAGTGACACAGTCGCCGGGGGAGGTGCACCGCCGATCCTCTATAGCTCCGACGGCAGTGCTCCGAAGGGAAGTCTCATCGGCTCCGGACTGCAGCGCCCCGCTACCTCTTTCCCTCGGAGCCCCTCCCCAGTCCCCAATACTGTGACAGGCCCGCCTCAGGGACAAGGCGCGCAGCGGGACAATCCTGCCTCTACCCGGCTCCCACACCCCGCTCCCGCTCCGTGGCGCCGGAAGTGACGCGCTTTGGTTCGAAGATGGCGGCATTGGCGTTCGACCAGGGAGAAGGTAAACACCCGGCAGGCGGCGCGCTGGCCCCTACGGGACACCCTTAGGGTTTCAGGAGACCTCTCTGGCCTCCTCTCGAAGCCGTGGCTTCCCACTCCCGCCCGCTCCCTCGGAGAGGCCGGCTTCCGCGTCCTCGACCCCCGTGGTCCGGGCCCCCTACCAACAGCCCCGCCTCCCTGGGCGGGCCCCGGGCGTCTCCCGCGGCCCGCAGGGGGCACGAGGCCCGGAGCGGCCCCTGGCTCGTGGCCCCGCTCGCCCCGCCCCTTTCCCGCCCCTTTCCCGCTTTCCTCCACCCCCGGCGTGGGTGATCCTGAGGCTCCGCGCGCTTCGGGGCAGAAACCCGGAGACATCGTCGCCGACTTCGCTCCTGCTGCTGGCGTTTCTGCCGTTGCCTTCGACCCCCCTCAGCTCTCTCCCGGTTCGTGGCCCTACGCGGGGTGCTCTTGCCGAACCCTGTTGGGGGGTGCCGCGAGCTTCACCCCCCCTCCCCTCCCCGGTAGCGGCAAGTCTGGGCCCCGGCCCCGACGCCAGCCGTGCGCCTCCCGCCTAGCCCAACTGTCTGGACTCGCTACTCAAGCGCTGTCTTCTTTCCCAGGACTGCTTCTGAGGGGATCTCGGGTTCGCACGCTCGCCCCGCGCCGGAGCGCCCCGGCGCGGCCAGGGAGCGGCCCCTTGTAGAGGTCTAGGGAGCCTCCCGAGGTCCGTGCCGGCGCCCGGCGTCCGACCCTCCCACCGTTCGGCCCACCGGCCCGCTTCTTCCTGATGCAGACTGCCGTCCACTAGAGGCTGGACAGGACCCCCGAGGTGCGTAGCCGCCCCTGGCCGCCGGCCTGCGGAGCCCGGGCTTTGCCCGCGGCCCCGAGGAAGGCACGGGCTCCGTGGCCCTTGCTGCACCGGCCGCGCGCAAACATTTCCTAAGACGCTGGGACCCGATTTGTCTTTGAGTTTACTTAAATTGTTTGAAATGTAAATTTTCTTTTTCCAAGGGACCAGAGAGAGAGGGAGAAACAGAGAGAGAGAGAGAAAAAAAAGGAAGAAGCATAATTCAGCCATTTTTTGCAGCACAGAGCTGCAGGTACCATGGTTATTTTCCCCCTAACCGGTTCCTTTAAAAATCCGAGTTGTGCCTGAAATAGAACTGTGCGGATTGTGAGGCAATAAAGCGTGGAATCAGAACGTCTGGGGCCGCCTGGGTGGCTGAGAAAATCCCGTGCAGAACCTCAGTTTCTTATCTGAAACGCAGTCAGTCAGAGCCACATCAGAAGGTAGTGAGGACTATATGAGGTCATGTATGTAAAAATAATCTATAGCTGCAAAGTGTCGTCGCAAATGTAAGGTCATTTCTTTTTTTTTTAAGTACCCTTTGCTGGAGTGGTTAATGTGGCTAACTGTTGCTGCCTCTTAATTTCTATATTATAAGTAAATAAGTACGGAATAGCAAAACAGTGCTGTGATCGATGGCTGTTTAATAGGCACGTTGGCTGGCTTGCCTCCTACAAAATGCTAGCTGCTTCTTTAAAATAACGGTATTCTTTAATTCAGATCTCATGTCACTATAGGGCTTGTCATCTTTCTAGGCCTCTCAGGCCCTTTTCTGACTCAGAATATTTCTTTTGTTTTTCAGAGTTTCTCTTTGCTATCTGATTTTCCGTTGTCATTTTTAAAAGTGTATATGCTCTAATTGCAATGTTTGCTTTTCATGTCTAGGGAACAGGATGACTGAATGCTTCTACACATTTGAAAAATGTTTTTGAAGAGCTTACAAATGCATGCATATTTCTCTAATGCTTAATAGGTCTAGAAATGTGTAATGAATCTCAACATTTTAGTTTTTAATGTAATATTTGTCTAATTAAATTCTATTTTCAATCACAACACTCAGTAGGTGCCTTGAGTCACAGTATGTCAGTGGTAAAGGATGTTAATTAATGCTCTTTACTACTGGTTAATTTGGCAGAAAAATAAGATAATAATATTTGTGGTTTGAAAATATTTTGCTAGAGTTTCAAAACTGTAGGATGTTTTGACTTAAACTAGTCAATAAAAAGTGAAAGGATCATTTTGGAGTATATTATTTTTAGTTGGTGATAAGTGTTTTTTAATTCCCTAGTCTGATACCAGTTGTCTTTCACAGTATGCTTCTGTGTTTTGTAAAAAGACAGAATAATGTAAGGTGGGCAGGATTAATTTGGAAAAGGAGCAGCCAACTTAAAAGTGGCTGCTTTTATATTTTGGATTTTTCCCTTGTCCTAAAGATAATTTTTTTTTTTTTTTTGGTTTTTTCGAGACAGGGTTTCTCTGTGGCTTTGGAGCCTGTCCTGGAACTAGCTCTGTAGACCAGGCTGGTCTCGAACTGACAGAGATCCGCCTGCCTCTGCCTCCCGAGTGCTGGGATTAAAGGCGTGCGCCACCACCGCCCGGCCTCCTAAAGATAATTTTGACTGATCACTACGTTACCAAAAATTTCAGAGTTTGATCTCTGCCTTGTTGTGGGTTATTTAGAGATGAAATTGTGGAACCAAGACTGGCTTGACTGAATTCATGTGTGTTGAGAAGGGGGGAGTCCCAAACTTGGTTTAATGTGTATAAATTGACATTGTGCAATATAAATGAATAGTAAAATTTGTGTTAATAATTTCAAATCGGAATTTTTCTTTACTTAGGACAACTTATATCAACAAATAAAAATACATCATGACAAGTCGAAAGATGGGAGAAAGGAAAAAGTGCTATATTTTAGTACCTTTAACTTGAATTTCCCCCCCTGATTTTGACCCCTCTCCCTATGATGTTGGTGGCCCACCCTCAGGTTTGAGCTTTCAAATTGCAAATGTTTTATGATTGAATGTTAAGTTAGGACAATGAATCTTAGTCTGGGTTGGGGGCATGTTGTAGATTAATTTATTACCAGACATTTCTTTAGAACTAGAATACCATAGCTCCTTTGGGCTTTTTTAAAAACCGAAGAACAACGAAAGCTGGTCATTGGTGAGGGCTTGCAGTAATGGTAATTAATTAGAAAGGTGTACAACTCGGAGAACTCGGGAGGACACTAGCTACGTAATATCATAACCTTAGTCCAGTAACTTGACCTCATATTTTGGATTTTTTTCATCTTTAAATTGAGAGTGGTTATAGAACATGGAGATTTGTGAAGTAAATTTCTTCATCAAGTATTTATTAAACATTTACTATGTGATACACACTGTTCTAGGTGCTGGGGATTCAAGTTAGTAGTAATAGTTTTAACAATTTTTTGTTTTGGATTTTTTTCCAGACAGTTTTTCACTGTAGCCCAGGTTTGCTTTAAAGTTAGGGTAATTCTCCTGCCTCAGCCTCCCATGTACTGGCATTATAGGCATGTGTAACTAACTATATGTGGCACAAAACAAAATTTTTTGAAGAGAAAATTAAAACTATGGTGGCCCATTTCTGTAGTTTTAGTACTAGGAGGTGGAGGCAAGAGGATCAGTTGAGAATCTTCTTCAATAGAGGCAGCTGGAATATGAGACCCTATCTTAAAAATTTTTACTTCAGCATTAAATATACATTAGGAAAAAAATAAAGCCGAGATGAAGATGTGGATTCTTTGGTTGATGGAATAGAGGGATTTTGTAATTTGTATTTATGTTTTGTTTGTTTGCTTTTTTTAGGATAGGGTCTCTGTAATGTAATCTTGGCTGTCTTGGAACTCACTCTGTAGACCAGGCTGGCCTTGAACCCACAGAGATCCACCTGCCTCTGCCTCCTGAGTGCTGAAAAAAGGTACCACCAAGCCCACTGGGTTCTGTTATTTTAAGAGGGATTTGGTACAAGGTCTCATCTAAAGGGATGAGACTGATCTAAAGGGAGTCATAGATACCTGGATAGAGTAATCCTAGGCAAAAAGGAACAAGTGAGGTGAGGCTAATTTTCTAGGAACAGCAGCAACAAAAGGAAGAGTAGAAGGAGCTTATTGTTGCCATTTTAGGAACCAATAGAAAGGCTCCCATAGGTCATTTCCCATAGGTACACCTTGTATTGCTGTTGGCTCAAAAGTAGATGACCATGGGGCTAGAAAGATGGCTCAGTGATTAAGAGCACTAGTTGCTCTTCTAGAGGATCAGGGTTCAATTCCCAGCATCCACACGTTGGCTCACAACTAAATGCAATTCCAGTTCCAGGTGATCCTAGACTCTTCTGGCTTCCATGGCCACTAGGCACTCTCATGGTACACAGACATATATGCAGCCAAAACACCCATACCACAAAATGAAAAAAAAATTTAGATGACAAGGGGGCCAGGAATGGTTCCCCGGATCTTTAATTCAAGCATGAAGAAGGCAAAGGCAGGTAGGTTTCTGAGTTCAAAGCTCTCCAGGTCTACAAAGTGAAGCCCTGTCTCCAAATAAACAACCTTCTCCCAGTAAAAAAATAAGTAGATGGCCTTTTGTTTTTGTTTTGCTTTGTTTTTCTGAGATAGGGTCTCTACATAGCCCTAGTTGTCCTGGAACTCACTATGTAGACTAGGCTAGCCTCAAATTTACAGAGATCTTCTTGCCTCTGCCTGCAAGTACTGGGATTAAAGTGTGTACCAATGCATGTGGCAGTAGATAATCTTTCAAGTTAGAATTTTTAAAAATTATTTTTTGTCTATGTCTTTGTGTATGTAGCATTGTACATATGAAGGTCAGAGGACAATGCAGGAGTTGGTTCTCATCTTCCACCATTTAGTTCCCAAGAATTGATTGAATTTAGATAGTCGGTCTTGGGGGCAAGTGCCTTTACAAATTGAGCCATCTCAGTAGACCAGAATTATAACTATTTTTGGAAGAGGGTGCTGAGGATTGAACTGCCCAGAGCCTCACATGTACCAGGCTAGTGCTCTTTTTTTTTTTTTTTTTGGTTTTTTCGAGACAGGGTTTCTCTGTGGTTTTGGAGCCTGTCCTGGAACTAGCTCTTGTAGACCAGGCTGGTCTCGAACTCACAGAGATCCTCCTGCCTCTGCCTCCCAAGTGCTGGGATTAAAGGCGTGCGCCACCACCGCCCGGCCAGGCTAGTGCTCTTTGACTGAATGACGTTCTCAGCCCAGAACTTTTAATTTCGGAATAATAAAGAGTGAAAAAGTAAAATATATTCTATTTTTTCTTTTCTTTTTTTTTTTTCTTTCGAAACAGGGTTTCTCTGTAGCTTTGGAGCCTGTCCTGGAACTAGCTCTTATAGACCAGGCTGGCCTCGAACTCACAGAGATACGCCTGCCTCTGCCTCCCGAATGCTGGGATTAAAAGTGTGTGCACCACTACCCAGCTTTTTTCTTCTTTTTAATACTTGGAGGTAGAGGTTGAAGCTAGGGTTTTATGTGTTGGGCAAACACCATACCTTTAAATTATATCCTCAGTCCTTCATATTTTTTTCTCTTTTTTGTATATTCAAATGCACATGGGCTGGGTGATGGTGGTGCACGCCTTTAATCCCAGCACTCGAGAGGCAGAGGCAGGCGGATCTCTGTAAGTTCGAGACCAGCCTGGTCTAGAAGAGCTAGTTCCAGGACAGGCTCCAAAACCACAGAGAAATCCTGTCTCAAAAAAACCAGAAATAAAAAAATGCACATGCATATGAGCCACGGCAAGAATGTGAAGGTCAGATACAACTTGTAGGAGTTGGTTCTCTCCTTCCACCATGTGTAGCGAGGGATCAAGCTCAGATCATCACACTTGGTAGCAGGCTCCTTTACTCACTGAGTCATATCACTGGCCATAAGATGTTTAAAAAATACATTTACTTATTTGCTTATTTATTTATTGTATGTGCATACATGTGCACAGGCTACACAGCATGGATGTGGAGGTTAGAGAACTACTTGTAGGAGTAGGTTCTCTATTACCTTTTCCCTGAGATGGTACTCAGGTCGTCAAGCTGCACCACCTGAGTAAGCTCCTTTCTCTCTTTAATATGAGATACCTAAAGTTCATCAGGCTGGGGGTATATCTCAGTGATAGAGCACTTACATCCCATGTGTGAAGCCCTGGGCTCTTGTCTGCAAGCTGTGGGGGGGGGGAATCTATCTGAATCATTGAAGCAAATAAGGTCAGATAGAAAAAGTATCTTTTGTTCTTGATTATTATCTTTGAATTTAGTTAATATTGCATCATGGACTTATAGGAAATCTGTATCACAAACTCAGGAGCTTCCAAAATACTGTGTTAGTTATATAATTCTTGGGGAGAATGAAAATGCTAACAGTGCACGATTTGTGATTTCATGTTAAAATGCAGCTTTGAAGATTTGGGATTTGATTTCCCAATAGAGACTTTTCCTAGAATTCTCACTGGATCCAATCTCTAAAGACCAGGGAAGCTGTTTTCCATGACATCACTCTTGGACTACTTCTTACAGTAAGGAATAAGTAAAGGAGCATTAGAGATGAAAAAAAATAGCATTGAAATGGTTGAGGTTTTTTTTTTTTTCAGTTTTCTTATAAT
Source organism: Chionomys nivalis (assembly GCF_950005125.1). Lineage (NCBI taxonomy): Eukaryota > Metazoa > Chordata > Mammalia > Rodentia > Cricetidae > Chionomys > Chionomys nivalis. Next base: position 62,844,487 of record NC_080112.1, read on the forward strand.
ATAGGGTGACTAGATACTAAACATACCTGTAAACTGAAGTAATTTGGGTATTAGGTGCCAGTCTTGAGGCTGGAGGACCAGATCTTTCTAAATTTGCAATTTAGTACTGAGTTAAAAGAATATTTTGATGATGAGAGTTTCAGTATTAAACAAAAACGCAGTCTTTTCTCCCACATTCAGCTTGCATTCTTTCTCAGCTTGAGTGGTTGTATATATTTGAGGATAAAAGGAATGCCTATTAGAGCTCAAAAAAATAAATTCCCCATTTCTAAATTTTCTTTTACCATCAGTGTACTGAGAAATGGCTAATTTGAGATTGTTGAATTAAAAATTATTGGCTAGATTATAGAAATTGTGTGAGATTTTATGATTTGGAAATCTTATCTTTTAAAAAATGCTAAGCTTTCCAAAGCTACAGAGAAACCCTGTCTCGAAAAACCAAAAAAAAAAAAAAAATGCTAAGCTTTTCATTTTCCTTTCAATATGGAAGTATGGCATTTCTTGCATAGGTGTCATTTTTGTTAGAACAATTTGATAGTGAAGGCAATATGGAATCATTTACATTTTTCATTGAGGGTAAACATTAACCTTTTGAAAGTCTAGCTTTTATACTGAACAGCTTACAGTTTTTTAGTTTTCAGGCAGCTTTGAGAGGAATATAAAAACAATAAATGACTACTTATGTCTTAAACATGGAGGTTAGTTGATTTTGAAACATCTTCTATTTAGTTGTCTAGAATTTTGCCTTCAGATCAGAATGGTAGCCTTCTAACTAAAAGGGAAGCATTTAATTTCTATGCCTTTAATTTCCTTGCAATGTTACCCATCAGACTTCTTTCTTTACTGGTCACTAGAGAGTTTGAACTATTAGAAATTTTTGTGATATAAATAGCTTTAATAGTCTTTGAAGACAGGCGTGTGTGTGTGTGTGTGTTTTGTATGGTCACTTATCTCTATCGTCCCTTAATTGATAGTTGAGATGTCCCATAGCCTTCTCTCTCTCTCTCTCTCTCTCTCTCTCTCTCTCTCTCTCTCTCTCTCTCTTTCTCTATTTTCGAGACAGGGTTTCTCTGTGGTTTTGGAGCCTGTCCTGGAACTAGCTCTTCTAGACCAGGCTGGCCTCGAACTCACAGAGATCCTCCTGCCTCTGCCTCCCGAGTGCTGGGATTAAAGGCGTGCGCCACCACCGCCCTCTTTATATCTCTTAAAATTTATTTGGATTCTAAACAAGTTTGGTTTATGTGTATTGATTTTTGTAGAAACTGATACTATGGAATTTAAAAATATTTGTAATTCTTTTGAAAATTAGCCCTCTTAAAGTTATATAAATTATGGTTTTTAATGAAAAATGAGTATCCTCTAGAAAATTAAGATCTTGAAGTCAGGTGTAGTGGCTCATGCCAATAATCGCAGCACTTGGGAGATTGAAAAAGAATTGCTGAGTTCAAAGTCAGCCTGGACTAGGTTGAATCCCTGTCTCAAAAAACAAAACAAAACAAATATTCTTGATAATTGGATTATTGCTGGCCATATGTTTCCAAATCTTTCTATAACATTTGGTTTTATAAAAAGCATGGCAGGTATTTACTTTCTGTGCATTCTTTTTTTTTTTTTTAATTTATTTATTTATTATGTGTACAACATTCTGCTTCCCACACACCAGAAGAGGGCGCCAGATCTCATTACGGATGGCTGTGAGCCATCATGTGGTTGCTGGGAATTGAACTCAGGACCTCTCAAAGAGCAGTCAGTGCTCTTAACCTCTGAGCCATCTCTCCAGCCCCCCTGTGCATTCTTCTTAAACAAAACCTCTGAAAATCATAGAGGAAAGGTGAAAGAGATAACTTCTTGGGCATTGAATTTCAGAAATTCATGTGTGCTGCTAGGTTAAGTGTGTTACCTCTGAGCTACATATCCTAATTCTTAGAACTACTTTCTCTTAGCCCCAAAGCGTTTGAAATATTTTGAGAATAATTTTGACCTTGACAAGTTCTTTCAGGTAACTCTGACCCCAGTTCTCTCTAGACCATATCATATGCCCAAAGACATGAATCAGTCTGTGTCTGTCTCTCTCCCATCTCCCCCCGCTGGTGTGTATGTGTGTGCATATGTATGGGTATGCACTGGGAATTGAATCCTTAATCCAGGGCCCTCAGTCACCGAGATGTGAACTACATCTTTAGCCTCTTGTAGCCTCTGCAGTGCCAAGTTGATACAGCAAGATACACTAGAAAGTATTTCCTTTCTAGTAGTATAAGCATGCCTTGTAATTTAGTCTAATTTAGGTTCATTCCTCTTTTGGAAAAAAAAATCTATTTTAAATTCTGAAGGCCAAGTATAGAATATGTACACATTGGGTTTATAAGCCATAATTTGCCCTGATCTGAAGATCCATTATGAGAGGTCAGGATATAGAGTTTCTGAACATTTAACATTTTATGTGTTAGTAATATTTTTTCTCAAAAGTCCCTTACTGGATATTTTCCCAGTCCTCATTGATCATAGAATTAAATATTTGGGTTTTGTGCTATACATCTTAGAATTATTACTTCTTTCTAAAATTGGTATAATTATTATAGAGAATTTTTATATAAGGTTTTGTATAGTTCCTTTTTAAAAGTCTTTTGCTTTTCTTAGTTATTTGATTTACTTAAATAATGTGTTTTTGTTTTATAGTTCTCTCTTTTTTTGTTTGTGTTTAAACCTTGCCATTCTGTGCTTTTTTTCCTTTGTAGTGTCCAGTGTATTAATTGTGAACAAGTTGGTTTTATTTCACGTGTTCATTTGTAAGTTTGGCTATTTGATGCTTTAAATGTTGATACTATAAAACCTTGCTGTTTAGTAAAATATGCTAGATACTAATGCATTTTAAAATTTTGTTAGCCATAGTGTTTTTATTACAAGAGAAACAGGTAAAACTGTTTTTAATATATTTTATTCAATATAATAAGTATATCTAAGGTAAATAGCAAGCTCAATATAAAAAGATTCTCTTACATTATTTTTTTATATTCGCTCTTTACTTCTATCATTGTTATATACCCTATCTTTTTAACACTTAACTAGATGTGTGACCTCAAAGTCTGTTCATCCATAAACCTTAGTGTCTTCATCTATCAGGTAAGTTACATTTGGTCTGGGTTCTGAGAAGGTGGGCTATGGTTCAAAATGCTCTTGGTAGGGAGAGGAGAAGGTTTCTATGAGGTTAGCAGGATTAGATTTATTATTCAGCTACTAAATAAAAGTGTCAAGTTTACTATTGGACTTGAGTAGGCACCAAGAGAAAAAGGTGCAGTACTAATAGTGTACTTTAGGTCCATGCACTATGCTAAGTGCTTTATGTGCATTAAAATATTTAATTCTCAGAGCATCCAATATTGTAGATTCTATTACTATTAGTATCCTCATTTTACAGATGAGGACATCAGGCCACGGAGACGCTAAATAGTTTGCTCTAAGTCACAGAGCTAGTAGAAGAATAATCACAGTTTGATCTCTTGAGTGTGACTCTTGATCTAGACTTTGACTCGTGCTTTCATTGAGAGACTGTATGGTGTTATCAGTTCATTATGGAGTATTTTATAGTTTTCTGTTTCCATACATGCTTTCCATAAAAGTGTAAGTTACTGATCCTAATGCTGTTAGTCTTATTTGAAAAGTTCATTGAGTTTCCTAGGTGGAAAAAAATTAATGCATATGCCCCAGCTGTCAGAAATTACTTTAGAAGTTAATTTAGATCAGATAGACTTGATAAAAGTATTGGTGGAACTTTAAAAGTAGCTATAGTTTATTTATTCATTTATTTATTTTGTTTTTCAAAATCTGGCTTCTCTGTGTAGCCCTGGTTGACCAAGAACTTGCTTTGTAGACCAGGCTGGCCTCGAACTCAGAGATCACCTCTGTCTCTAAGTGCTAAAATTAAAGATGTGACCACCCCTGCCCAGCTTTAGTTCGTTGTGTTTTGGGTTTTTTTGTTTTTTGTTTTTTTTCCGAGACAGAGTCTCTCTGTAACAAATCTGGCTCTCCTGGAATTCTCTACATAGACCAGGCTGGCCTCAAACTCAAAGAAATCCACCTGCCTCTGCCTCCCGAGTGCTGGAATTAAAGGCGTGCGCCACCACTGCCTGGCTTAGCTTTAGTTTTAATATGTATATAAGAGCATTGCATATCTATACAGTCATATAAAAGCAGAAAAACAAATGTGAATATTATGCCTCAAAAGTTCAGATATTAGCCGGGCAGTGGTGGCACATGCCTTTAATCCCAGCACTCGGGAGGCAGAGGCAGGCGGATCTCTGTGAGTTCGAGGCCAGCCTGGTCTAGAAGAGCTAGTTCCAGGACAGGCACCAAAACTACAGAGAAACCCTGTCTTGAAAAATCAAAAAAAAAAAAAAAAGTTCAGATATTGTCTAATGCTTTCATTTTTTACAGAGACAGAATGATAAGAAATCTTAAGTAACTAACAGGTATTTCTGTGCTAAGACTTACTTAGGACCCTTGGCTGTAAGTAGAAATCAGCCCAGGTAATAAAAAGTAAAACTTTATTTCAAGATTATAAAGATTCCTTTCAGATCTGGGGCCTGGGAAAGCACTCTTTGTACTCTTGTCTAGGCCTTCTTTCTTAGTTGACTGCTTTTCAGTGATAATTAGGCTACAAGTGGATGCCCACGGCTGCTCTTTAACATGTTTTAATTCTGTCATACATTGTCAATGTACACTCCTTTTTCCTTTCTCCTGTCCCTTGCCTTTCCAGATTTCTTGACAAAGTGGTATTCATCTTGGTTCATATTTCCCAGGTGGGTCTGACCATGTGGGATTGGGGCTAGAACCAAAGTGAAGTTTACCTGCTAGGAATTCTAGACAGGCTTGGCAAGAAGGTACCCATTACCCCAGCACTCAAGACAGGCTTATGTCTTCAGTGGTTTTTTTTCTTTTTTACCAGGAAGTTTCCTATTGCTTCATTGCTATATGATATTTCTGCTGTAGTTAGTTGTTTTGATTATTTTCTTTAAAGAATTATTTATTTATTATGTACACAGTGTTCTGCCTGCACATATGCCTGCAGGTAAGAAGAGGGTACCAGATTTCATTACAGATGGTTGTGAGCCATCATACGGTTGCTGGGAATTGAACTCAGGTAGGAAGAGCGTACAGTACTCTTAACTGCTGAGCCATCTCTACAGTCTCCTTGATTCCTTTTTTTGAGACAAAGTATCACACTATAGGCCAGAATGGTCTGCAACTTGTTGCAGTCCTTCTGCCTCAACTTTCCAAGTAGCTGGGATTATAGGCAAAATCCACATGTGGGTCTGGATTACTTTTTAATATCTCTTCCAAGGGGACAATAAACTTGAGACAGGCCTGAAGTGCATAGCATGACAAAACAAAAAATGCCCCCCAAAGAAAGTGTAATGCCTCTTATTTTTGGTGCATAGGGATTGAACCCAGGAAAGGGATTGAATCTGGGGCCTTGCACATACTGAGTCGTATTGCAGTCCACATATCTACTTTAAAATTTTTCATTTTGAGACAGGCAGTGGTGACACATGCCTTTAATCTCAGCACTTGGGAGGCAGAGGCAGATAGATCTCTGTGAACTTGAGGCCAGCCTGGTCTCAGAGCAAGTTCTAGGACTGGCTCCATAGCTACTGAGAAATACTGTCTCAAAAAACCAAAACAAATAAACATTTTCTTTTAGAGGCTGTGGAGAGGTGGTTCAGTGGTTAAGAGCACTTGTTGCTCTTGCAAAAATTTAAATTGATTCCTAAAACCCACATGGTGGCTCACAAACATCTGTAACTCCAATTCCACCCATGTAGTGCCTTCTTCTGAACCAGCCACGTTCATGATGCACATACATACATTTATGCAGGCACAACACTCATACACATAAAATAAATGAACCTTGAAAAAGGGTCTTTTTCCATTTAAATAATGTTTTTCATAAAGGTGAACATATTTTGAAATCTTTTTATATAGTAGTAACTATTGCATACACTGGATCATTTTTTCCTTTCTTAATTTTTAAGCAGTGTTGAAGATTGATATTAGGACTTTGTGCATGGTAGGCAAGCACTGAACTCTAGCCTTTAAAGATGATCTCTCTGATAGGAAATAAAATATATAATAATTTAGGCAATGTCAATAACAGAAACAGTCTAGCCATAGTATATGAATGGTAATGGCTTCTGTTGTTAAATTCTCATTGAATGTGACTGGTGTATATTGATGAAAGTGATATTTGGTAACCATAACCCCGAGAAAGTAAGGAAAGACCAGAATTTTCATCCAGCTTAATTTGTTACTGTGTTTTACTTGAAAATTAGTGTGGTGGTAGCCTTCTACTAATCAGTGATTGTCCAGACACTGTTTTCTTTGAGGTTACTTTTGTTCCTAGTATTTTATTTTGTACATATACCTTCTATTACTTGAAACTTCTGAGCTAATAAACTTTTTAAAATGATTCAGAAAAGCTTAGCAGGGTTGCATACACCATTGAGCCCAGTACTTGGGAGGCAGAGGCAGGCAGGTCTCTGAGTTTGAGGCCAGTCTGGTCTACAGAGTGAGTTCTAGGACAACCAGAGCAATACAGAGAAAAACCTGTCTCAAAACAACAACAACAAATATATTCAGATAAGACAAAATTGATGAATTATATTAGTAAATAGCCTAGGTTTGCCTTGAACCTTCTGTGGTAACTAGACAAAGCTCAAACTCAATCTTCTTGCCTCAGCCCTCTGAACACTTTACCTGCTTACTTTAATTTTTAATATGCAAATTAAAAGTTCTGATATTACATTGTCTAGAACACCCCCCTGCACACTTAAAAGATAGCCTTCTGGGGCTAGAGAGATGACTCAGTGATTAAGAGCACTGCCTGCTCTTCCAAAGGTCCTGAGTTCAATTCCCAGCAACCATCTGTAATGAGAGCTGGTTCCCTCTTCTGGCCTGCAGGAATACATGCAGGCCGAACACTACAAATAATAAATAAATAAACATTTCATTTTAAAAAAAGGATATCCTTCTGTTGTCCTATGTTTTTCAAACAAAACTTCACATTAAAAAAGCTATTTTTAGCCAGGCATGGTGCATGCCTTTAATCCCCAGCTTTTGGGAGGCAGAGGCAGGAGGCTCTCTGCGACTTTGATGCCAGCCTGGTCTATGTAGCAAGCTTCAGGACAACTGAGGCTACAAAGAGACCCTGTCTCAAAAAGTTTTTGTAAAATTTTTGTTTGTTTTGTTTTTGTTTTTTGAGACAGGGTTTCTCTGTAGCTTTGGAGTCTACAGGAGCTAGCTCTTGTGGACCAGGCTGGTCTCAAACTCACAGAGATCCGCCTGCCTCTGCCTCCCAAGAGCTTGGATTAAAGGTGTGTGCTACCACTGCCCAGCTAAATATTTTTAAAGATTATTTTTGCCTGTTTTTAATTTTTGGATAAGGTCTTACTGCGTAGCCATGTTCAACCAGGAGGCAGAGGCAGGTTCAAGACTAGCCTGGTTTACATAATGAGATGCAGGCCAGCTAGGTCTGTATAGTAAGACCCTGCCTAAAAATAAAAATCTGGGCCGGGCGGTGGTGGCGCAGGCCTTTAATCCCAGCACTCGTGAGGCAGAGGCAGGCGGATCTCTGTGAGTTCGAGACCAGCCTGGTCTACAAGAGCTAGTTCCAGGATAGGCTCCAAAGCCACAGAGAAACCCTGTCTTGAAAAACCAAAAAAAAAAAAAATAATAATAATAATAAAAAAATAAAAATCTGGTTAAATTTGTGTAATTTTTAATTAATGGCATACTAAATAAATATTTTTATCTTAATTTTATTTAGTACTTTTGCTACCTTTGATTAGTGAATATTTAATGTGGTAGAATCAATAGGCCTTAAAGAGTTGAGCATAGTAGTCCATGCCTATAACCATAGCTCTCTGGGGAGGCTGAAACAAGAGAATTGCTGTGAACTTAAGGCCAGTTTGGAGTACATAATGAGTTTCAGGCCAGTCTGGGCTATAAAGTATGACCTTGACTCAGAAAAAAAAAAAGACATGGGAGGTAGGGGGCACCTGCAATATGTCTTTTGATAAGATGGAAGATACAAAGAAAAAAAACGGAGTAGGGGAGGATAGGATTAGGATTCTGTTTTAGATATATTAATATTGAAGTCACAAAATGATACCATCCCAAATAGAGTGTACAGAAGTGTCTGCTATGCAATTGGTTTATTATATGACAGAGTGGAGTAAGGATTGAGATACAGAAAGATTGTCAAGATATTGGTGAAAGTAGACCTTCAAAATCATAGGTTTAGCCGGGCGGTGGTGGCGCACGCCTTTAATCCCAGCACTCGGGAGGCAGAGGCAGGCGGATCTCTGTGAGTTCGAGACCAGCCTGGTCTACAAGAGCTAGTTCCAGGACAGGCTCCAAAACCACAGAGAAACCCTGTCTCGAAAAACCAAAAAAAAAAAAAAAAAAAAAATCATAGGTTTAGGTGAGATTGTTTAGAAAGATACAGTGTTTATTTTTTTTATTTTTTTAAAAATATTTATTTATTATGTGTACAGTATTCTGCTTGCAGCACCAGAAGAGGGCCCCAGATCTCACTACAAATGGTTGGGGGTCCCCATGTGGTTGCTGGGAATTGATCTCAGGGCCTTTAGAAGAGCAGTCAGTGCTCTTAACCTCTGAGCCATCTCCCCAGCCCAAGATACAGTGTTTAGATGAGAGAAATGGGGCAAGAGCTGATTTGCGGATGACACCAGTGCTCAAGGGGTTACTTTGAGAAAAATGACCCCATGAATGAGAATGAAGAATGAGTAGCATAGGAAGAGATTCAGAGTAATGTGCTACTGACAGCCATGAGCCAATGGCCTAAGTCATGCTGCAGAAGAATTTAGGAAAACAGAGACCAGGCAATTAGAGACTTTAAAGATTTTGTTAAAAGGTTTTTGTAAAAGCAGTGATACCTTTTGATCACAGTTATATTGCAAAATAGATTAGCAGTTAGTGGAACTGCCTGACACACCACCATGCCAAGAAAACCATTTTTAAATATTTTTAATATATTATTCTTTCAGACTTTTTTTTTTTTTGATTTTTTAGATAGGGTTTCTCTGTAGTTTTTGGTGCCTGTCCTGGAACTAGCTCTTGTAGACCAGGCTGGCCTCAAACTCACAGAGATCTGCCTGCCTCTGCCTCCTGAATGCTGGGATTAAAGGCATGTGCCACCACTGCCCGGCTTAGACTTTTTTTTTTAGTCAGGGTCTGGTGTAACCAAGGCTAGTTTTGAACTTGGTTTGTAGCCAAGGATGACTTTGAACTACTGACCCTCCTCCTTTTGCTTCCACTGAGATTACAGGTATATGTCACCATACCTAGTTCAGACTTTTTTCTTATTCACATTCTTTTGTTCCATGAGCTCAGGCTGGGTTCAATATTGATTAAACAGGTTAAAAAGTCAAGAAGCTAAAACAACATATTGAAGCAGTAGGAAATCTAATGATCATCTTCTCATGAAAGTGGAGGATTGATGCCTTAGTGTGTCTTGAGCACTGCCTTTTCCTCCTTAACCATATCCAGCGTACAGAGAGGTTTCCTGGTTGGCACATACATCCATATATAATGTGCCTGGCAAACTGGTGTTTTTCCTTTCAGTAAATAAAAGGGAAACTATGGTAATAGAACAGTGAGATTGGCAGGTGTTGTCTCTAGAAGGAGAAGATAGGGCAGGTGACAGGAGTCAGATATGTTGCCAATTGCTCCATTGGAAGGGATCTTGTTCAAAACACCCAAGCAGACGAAAATATTGAGATTGGGTCCCAGCATTGTCACTTGGCAGTGTTTCAGAGCCTCAGATGTTGGCTGCTACATCTTTGAATATGTTCTTCAAGCCTGATGTGTAGGTAATGTTTCAGCAGACAGCTCAAACATATAATTTTAAATCATGAGACATTCTAAACTGTTTTCAAAGTGGCTATATTGTGGGGGAATATGGTGTATATCTATAATTCTCCAGAATACAGAGACAGGGTTTTCTGTGTGACAGTCCTGGCTGTCCTGGAACTCCTTTGTAGACCTGACTGGCCTCAAACTCACAGAGACCCATCTGCCTCTGCCTCCTGAGTCCTGGGACAAAAGGTGTGTGATACCATGCCTGGCTTCATTTCTTAACTATGTGGAGAAGGATTTGGGAGTCTGAGACAGGAAGATGCTATGAGTTCAAGGCCAGCCTGGACTGTAGAGTGAGACTCTTGAAACCCTGTCTCAAAATCACCCCTCCTCCAATGGATATAATATTCCAGAGGTTAGTCCATACCAGTTATGTTTAGTTTGGTAACATATTGTGATTGTGTATCAATACTCACCAGTAGGGAATGACCGTGGTGGCACACGCCTCTAATCCCAGCACTTGGGACGCAGAAGCAGGTGGATCTCTGTGAGTTCAAAGCCAGCTACAGAGTGAGTTCCAGGACAGGCTCCAAAGCTACACAGAGAAACCCTGTGTTGAAAAACAAAAAACAGGGGCTGGAGAGATGGCTCAACAGTTAAGAGCACTGCCTACTGTTCCAGAGGTCCTGAGTTCAATTCCCAGCAACCACATGGTGGCTTACAACCATCTATTGTAAGATTTGGTGTCCTTTTCTGGCCTGCAGAACACTGTATACATAATGAATAAATAAATCTTTAAAAAAAGAAAACAAAAAACAAGCAAAGAAGAAATAACTGTCCACAGACACTTAAGAGTAAAAGACAGATCAGCATGGTTTTTGTTTAGTGGGACAAAGAGGCAAGAAAAATGGAAACCCTGACAGGAGTTGTTGATCTGGTATGGGAAAGTGTAAGATGCAAAAAGAGTGATAAAGTTAAGATATGATATGACAAGTGAAGAAAGAGGAAAGATTGCCTCTAGCTATGGTGGTAGAGGTTTATGATCCTATACTTGAAAAGCAAGCAAGATGTCTGAGTCTTTGTCTGTCTTGGGTTATTTGGGTTTTTTTTTCTCTCTTTTTTTCTTTTTTTCGAGACAGGGTTTCTCTGAGGTTTTGGAGCCTGTCCTGGAACTAGCTCTTGTAGACCAGGCTGGTCTCGAACTCACAGAGATCTGCCTGCCTCTTCCGGAGTGCTGGGATTAAAGGCGCGGCTACCACTGCCCGCCTCCGGTTTCTTTCTTTAAAAGGAGCAGTGTTAATTAGGAAGTTGATAGTTTGGATTTCAGATCACATCTTAAGGATTTGCAATGGAATAAGGGAGGGTATATAGAAGTTAAGGAATACTTGGAGGAACTATGACTCAGTTTTTGTGTGGATTGTCTTTTATGAATGCTGAATGGGTACATATAACTCAGCGAGGTACCAGTTATGTGGGAAAGTGATTGATTAAGAGGTGTGTAATAAGAGATAACAGAGGATGGATTTTTATATTATAAAAAAATTCTGAGTTTTATTTAGGAAAAGGATGATAGGAAGTTAAGGAAAGGATTAAAAATATCTGTATGCCTTGAAAGAGTATTTTTAATAAGATGGGTGAAGGTGGGAATAGAAGAATGATGTCTGGAAGGTGGGAATTTGAGGAAAAATATTTAAATAAGGATGGAGAAGGAACTTTGGACCAACATGTGCATGTAAGGAAGTTTATATGTAATTAAGCAAGGTTCTACCGGGCACAGTGGAAGGAATTGTAAGGACATTTACGAATGGAGAAATCCTTAGGAAGCTAGGAGCTGTGTGAGCATGCAAAGAAATGAACAAGATAGAAGATGACATGAGGTGGATGCTAGTGGGAAGAAGAAAATTACTTCAGTTCATAAGCAGAATCAACTAAATTTACTTTTTTGCTTGGACCTAGTTTATTTTTCTTATTTATATTTTTGTAATACTTGGAATTGAACCCAGGGCTTGCATATTAAATATGCACTCTACCTCTAAGCTATGCCTCTTGCCATAGATCGAATTTGGTTGTTTTATTCTTGTGTTTTGAGACAAAGTCTCATTGTGTAGCTCTGGATAGTTTGGAAGTTGATGTGTAGGCATGACTGATCTTGAATTAAGATCCACCTGCCTCTACTTCCTTGAGTGTTGAGATTAAAGACATGCCTCCATGCCCAGCCTCTACCTCATATCTGATTTTAATTGTACCGTGTTAGCTTAATTTTTTTCTTTCTCTCCCTTCCTCCCTCCCCTCCCACCCTCCCTCCCTCCCTCCCTTTTTTAAAAAAATATTTATTTATTTATTATTTATACAGTATTCTGTCTGCTTGTATGCCTGCAGGCCAGAAGAGGGCACCAGACCTCATTACAGATGGTTGTAAGCCACCATGTGGTTGCTGGGAATTGAACTCAGGACCTTTGGAAGAGCAGGCAGTGCTCTTAACCGCTGAGCCATCTCTCCAGCCCCTTCCCTCCCTTTTTTTGAGACTTCCTTTGAGTAGCATCCCTAGCTGTCCTGGAACTCATTTTATAGACCAGGTCTCACTCTGTAGCTGACCTTGAACTCACAGAGATCCACCTGCCTTTGTCTGCCTTCCAAGTGCTGGGAATAAAGACATTCACCACCATGCCTGGGTTTATTTCTTAGCTATGTGGAAATTTGTTTCCTTTAAAAATTATATATTTTAGATATAAAAGCATTCATCTGTTTTTAAAATAAGGTTAATAAGGTAAGTATAGAAGAAAAAGGTCTCTTAAAACTTATTACCTAGGCTCATCGTTTTAGTATATGTTCTTCCAGACTTTTTCCTCATCTGAACAAATACATATGTATTTTATTTTTGAAGCTATACTCAGTATATCATGGTAGCAGCTAATAAACATCCATTGTCAGAATAAGCAGATTTCTACCACCACTCTTACTGTTACAGTAATCTACCATAAGACTGTACCATATTTATTTACTAATCTGTTGTCAGACTTGTTTTTTGTTTTACACAGTATCTTGTTATGTACCCCTAGCTGGCCAGAACTTAATGCCTCTGCTTCCCGAGTGCCACATGTCCCACAAGTGTCAAGCTTTTGTGTATTTTTTTGTTGACAAGGAAGGTCTGTCTTTGTAGCTCAAGACAGGAGCTGGTCTGGAACTTGCTGTGTAACTCAGGCTGGCTTTGAATTTTCAGCAAGCTTTGTTTATCACTCTCCCTCTGTTCTTCCACTCCTCTCCCTTCTCCTTTTCTCCCTCCTTCATCATGCCCAGGCTAGCCTGGAACTCTGGATTTGAGTGATGTTTTTCTTCCAGCCTCTTGAGGAGCTATAACTGCAAATGCATGTTACTGTGCCAGATACTTTATAATAGTTTATTATAAATCCTAGGAAGAAGAATTTTATCTGTACAACTTGGCATGTTTATTATCTAATTACTTTCTTTGGGTGAATTTCTAGGAATTTTCAAGTTTGGTTTTTTTCTGGATATAATTTATTTTCTGTTTTTTTTTTGCTTTTCCTTAACTACATATTTGCATATGAAATATTTTGTATTCCTAATTTTGGAACATGTGTATATTTGATGGATTATGTAAAGTAAGTCAGATGGGTGTGTGTTGTTTGTAAGTTAATAGGTTACTGTTGCTTGATTAATTAATCTTTAGTAGAGTCTCTTCCCCAGGTAGGAACCCAAAAGTATTAGCTTGGAAACTTTCATAGAAGATTGCCTTCTCTCTAAGGGTTTGTACACTTTTGAGACTGTTCCAGTAGACCTAAGATATTATAAAAACTGTTACAGCTCTTAATAATACCTTCTGAATGCATGGTCATGATTAATACCATTTTCTTTAATTACTTTTTTCCAGGTGATTCATGGCAGGGGACGTGGAAGGTTTCTGTTCTTCTCTCCATGACACCAGTGTCTCTGCTGGGTTCAGAGCACTGTATGAGGAGGGATTGCTTCTCGATGTCACATTGGTTATTGAAGATCATCAGTTCCAGGCCCATAAAGCACTCTTGGCCACCCAAAGTGATTACTTCAGAATTATGTTCACTGCAGACATGAGGGAACGAGATCAGAACAAAATTCATTTAAAAGGTCTAACAGCTACCGGTTTCAGCCACGTTCTTCAGTTTATGTATTATGGAACTATAGAACTGAGTATGAATACTGTTCATGAAATCCTTCAGGCGGCAATGTATGTTCAGCTTATAGAAGTGGTGAAGTTCTGCTGTTCTTTCCTATTAGCCAAAATCTGCTTAGAAAATTGTGCAGAAATTATGAGACTCTTAGATGATTTCGGTGTTAACATCGAGGGAGTCAGGGAGAAGCTGGACGCTTTTCTGCTAGACAACTTTGTGCCACTCATGTCCAGGCCTGACTTCCTGTCCTATCTGAGCTTTGAGAAGCTCATGTCTTATCTGGATAATGATCATCTGAGCAGATTTCCAGAAATTGAGCTGTACGAAGCTGTGCAGTCTTGGCTGAGACATGATAGACGACGATGGAGACATACAGATACCATCATTCAGAACATCAGGTTTTGTTTGATGACTCCATCCAGCGTTTTTGAGAAGGTTGGTGCATTTGAAAACAGTAGACAGGACTCCTCATTTAGTTAAAGATGTTGTTATAGATGAGATTCCCAGAGTTGGTTAGGAGTCAAAGTAGTTTTATAAAAATATTTTATATATAAGAAGCTGACTTTGTTATAGCTTATGTATTTAGTTGTTTTTAAAATACATCTTGTGAGTGAAGGGTGAACCAGGTAGGTAGTAGAATAGTTCCACTTTTGAAGTAGTTTTAAGGTTGGCTTACAGTGTGATACAAATATTACAAATTTGCTTTAGCTTTTTATAATATAAACTGGGTTAAGATTTTTTAAAGTTAATATAAATAATCCATGCTAGAATTGACATAGGGGGTATTTACAATTCTACATGGTACTTATACATTAAATGCATTTTGTTATTTAAAATGCAGTAAGGGCACATATAAATAGCTCTTGATGACCAATAGGCCACAGAGTGATTGTCTTCCATATTCTTACTTATTTCTGTTCCCCATTTCACTGTTGAATACTAACTAAATTTATCCTTGAAAACAGTATATATGTCTAAAAACATTTTGACATTTCCAAATTAGTAGACCATAAATCCTTTATGTATATTCATCAAGCATCCATGTGTACATTTTAACATGTAAATAATTCTATTTTAAAATACTTTCTCTAAAACAGCCTTGGCCTTTTTTGTAAGCATCTTCATTTTTATATCAGAGTCTCACTTGTGATCCATTCTTGCCCAAAGGAGAGAGCAGCTTCAGTAATTGCCTAACTTAATTGGTTTCTAATCACATGGTTACCTCTGGGGCTATGTTTACCTCTTGCATCTTTCCTTTCTAGAAAGCACACAAAACTTATTTGACAGACACCCTTCATGTTAAAATACTCAGCTTTAGCTGCTAACAGATCATGTGGAAAAATATAATCTCTGAAAAGGAAGTTTGTTTATGCCATTTGAAAAATAAACAAATTTGTGCCTTTGAATAACACTCAGCAGACTGGCATGTTTTTCTTTTTTCCCTTCTGAACTGCTATGAAATGTCATTATCTTTAATAGAGAATTTTATGGAATTTTATCTCTATTCTTAGAATGTATTAATATGGCAGAAATAATTGAAACTAAAGAATATACTTGTTCAGTAAGAACCAGCCCCATATCAACTATGTAAGCCATTTGCTGCTTATGTTTTGATTTTTTTCTACCTTTACTATTGTTTTTATTGCTCTCTTTCCCTGGGGATTCATGTTTTGTCTTTATACATTAAATGAGAATGCTTTTTCACTACTAAAACAGAGCCCCCTACTCCCCGCATTTCAATCTAGATTGAAGTAGAAAGTATTTCTGAAATAGAAAATAAAATTTCATCTCTTGTGGGACAGAATAATGATTAACTGAGAGCAGTTAATGATTTGTAAATGCTGAGCTGCTAGACTAGTCTGCATTTCAATGATCACTTTCAAAGTAGGCAATTGTTATAGTGGCTAAAATATAGTATTGGGTAGGTTGTTTAGCAATTGAACTTGCTGATTTCCTTTTGCACCTATCGCATAACAATGGTTATCATCATTGGCTAAGCATGTGGTTTTTTCACGATAAAAATATTATTAAGGCTTCTTTCTGAAATTACTTTCTTAGGTAAACTTAAGACCCAGTTGAGAAGAAATTTTTCATTTTTTTTTGTAATACAAAATCTTTCACTTGAATAATACTAGTAAGATTGCCTTAATAGTGTGTGAGATTTATTAAAACAATCCGTGACTTTTTAAATGTTGAGATGCACTTCAATTATGCAGATTAGAGGCCTTATCTCTAGAAATATAACTTGAAAAACCAAACTATTAGGGAGAATTTGGTTGGCAAATACATATTAGATATGGTTTGGCATGGTGACATACACCTTTGATCCCAGCACTTAGGCAGAGGCCAGCTATAGAGAGACCTTGTCTCAAAGCAAAGAATTTAGACATGTATTTTATATTTTAAGCTCCTTGAAAATAGTATCCATGTATTTTTCTTGCAAGTCCCAAACAAGGCCTGTTTTTTTGTTTTATTTTGTTTTGTTTTGCTTTGCTTTTTGGTTTTTCGAGATAGTTTCTCTGTGTAGCCCTGGATGTCCTGGAACTTACTCTGTAGATCAGGCTGGCCTCTAACTCACAGAGATTTATCTGCCTCTGCCTCACTCCTGAACGCTTGAATTAAAGGCTTGCGTCACCACTGCCCTGCTAAAGGCCATTTATTATTATTTTGGGTTTTTCGAGACAGGGTTTCTCTGTGGAGCTTTGGAGCCTGTCCTGGAACTCACTCTGTAGACCAGGCTGGCCTTGAACTCACAGAGATCTTCCTGCTTCTGCCTCCCCAGTGCTGGGATTAAAGGCACGTGCCACCACCTGCCTTGCTCAAGGCCTTTTTTAAAAAAAATACAAACAAACAAACATTGGTTATGTATACCTAGTCCTAGAGTGGGCATAAAAGTGTAAAGCTAAATCCATGCTGCTCCTTATTAGTAAGAGAGTCTCCAGGAACAAGGAGTATAACTATTTTTGATTTGTGGTTTTTACCCCATTTTCTGAAATTTATAAAAATGGATTTTTTTTTCTTCAAGTAGGGCTTTTTACTCTATCCCAGGCTGGGCTTAAACATGTTATAGAACCCAGGTTGGCCTCACACTCAGGATAATCTTCCTGCCCCAGCCTTCTCAAGTACAGGAATTATATACATGTACCACATCTGGCAGGGAGTGTTGGTATGGCCTTATTTTAGCTTTTATGTGTTTTAAATTTTCTGTTGTAAATTTACTTAAACATACAAAAAAGCTGAAAAAAATAGAATGATCACTCCAAAACAAACATAATATGTAAGTTAATAGCTGCTAACATATTTGTTAGATAGGTAGAGATTATATAGTCTTTAGTATGTGTTCTTTTTTCCTTCCTGAACTGGCTCAATGAATGTTGTTGTAGAGCCAGGCAGTGGTAGCACATGCCTTTAATCCCAGCACTTGGGAGGCAGAGGCAGGTAGATCTCTCAATTCAAGGCCATTATACCAGAACTACACAGAAACCAGGTTTCAAAAAAAAATAAAAGAATGTTGTAGGCATTGTAACCATTCATTCCTAACTGTTTCGTGTATCATCTCCCAAGATTAAGGCTATCATCCTACATAACCAAAATACTATTGTTGTACCCAAGAGAATTAACAATATTTCTTTAGCATCGTGTAACATCCAGGTCATTTTCTGTCAGTTCAAAGGTGTCTGTCTTTTTTGGTTGCTTTTCATGATCTAAAATTTAATCAAGATTTGCACAGTACATTTGGTTGTCTTTGTTTTAATTTTTAATTGCCTTTCCCTTTCCTCATTTGTTCAAACATATGGAAAGTTGAATGAATGGTGTAATGAACACTTGTATCACATGTAGCTGTTGCTTTTCTAGCTTTTGAAAATAACTTGTAACTTGTAATTATCAATATACCTCACTCTTAAATACTTAACTGTATTTCTCTGATGAGTAAGGATTTTTCTTATTTAAACACAATACTATTTTTACCTTAGGGGCAGTAACACTAAGACCCATCATCAAATTGCTAATGCATATTCTAGTTTTTGCAGTTGCTTCCAAAATCTACTAGAATCCAGTGTTTTGTATTGCTTTTTGGCCATCATGTATATCTAAGCTTTCTTCATCTACAGCAACCTCCACCTTTCTTTTCTTTCTTTTTTTTTTTTTTGAGAAAGACTAGAATGTGTTTCACATTCTGGATGTATTCTAGATGTGTCTGATTATTTCCTTGTGTTGTTAATTTAGTTTCTTTATACTCCTTGTTTCCTGTTAACAGCTACATTTTAGCGTCTTGTTTTCTTTTTTTTTTTCTTTTTATGAACAATTACAGGAAAATACTATAATGCCAGAGGAAAAACTTGGAAGACCATTTAGTTCTTCTGATTAGGCTTAGAAAATCATCATTTTTTGGTATTATGTTTCCAAGCAGCCCATATCTGTGACTAAAACCAAAACCAAAAATTTTATTCACTCTGTTCTGTGTTCAGTTTCGTTTAGAGTAATAAAATTTTTTTCCTTAAAGAAAAAGTAGAATACTTTGGTTTATTGGAGTTAAAACTATGTGAAGGGTTAAAATTGAAAGAGTCCTTCTAATAAAGAAGTGAGCCTGAGATTTCAGTTTGTAGTATAAGCTTAGTATGCACTATATTCAGTCTCCAGCACGACCCAAATCAGGTGTAACTGACTTGAGTTCCACTGTTCAAAAGATTAAGACAACAAAAAGCGGGATTGGAGAAATGACTCAGCAGTTAGGAGTACTGGGTGCTCTTCTAGAGGACCTGGGTTCAATTCCCAGCACCCACATGGCAGCTCACAACTGTCTGTAGCTCCAGTTCCAAGGGCTCCATGACACCATGGATGCACATGATACACATAGATATGCATTCAGGCAAAATACCCATACCCATAAAATAAATCTTTTTAAAATGCAACAAAAAGGATGTTTATTATCTCAAATTTACTTTGGAACTAAGAATTTTAAATGTAGGACCTAGTGGATACTAGCTAGCTAGGTGTTCTACTACTGAACTACATCCCTAGACTTAAATAATTTTAAGATTGATTACATATTGAAATTGCACTTTGGTTATATTGAGTTAAATATATCAAAATAAAATTTGACCTTTTGTGCTTTTTAAAATGTGGATAGTAGGGCATGTAAAATTTTGCATCTTTTGGCTTTCATTTGTCATTTGGATTATATTTTTATAGTAGAGTGCTGCTCTAAAGTTAAGGAAGTGAGTTTTCATTAGCAACTCTGAATATGCATATAGTAAACTAATTTTCTC
Source organism: Chionomys nivalis (assembly GCF_950005125.1). Classification (NCBI taxonomy): domain Eukaryota; kingdom Metazoa; phylum Chordata; class Mammalia; order Rodentia; family Cricetidae; genus Chionomys; species Chionomys nivalis. Next base: position 62,863,796 of record NC_080112.1, read on the forward strand.
ATATTTAGCCCCTTCTCCATAAATTTTCATCCTTTGGTTATGGTTATATACAGTTAGTGTTAAAAAAAAAAAACTCCCAGACCTAAAGATTTATAGTGTGTTTGATGAAGATTAATTGTTAATGAGTGTAGCATCTTTCTTTGTCAGGACCCTTTTTTCTGTCATCAGGAAAATAAGCACCTGTACAAAGCTTTGAGAAGAAACTTCTTCCTGTAGTAGTAGCTGTCAGATATAAGCGATGGCATCTTAAGAAGCAAAAGAATGTTTCTCATTGAAGAAGAGCTCTACCTAATAGGATCTCAGGAATCTGAATAAGGCCCTCTAGCTCTGTCCAAATCACTAGGATTACTAGGTTTATTCTACTGCCTTTTCATTCCCTGTAATCCCTTCTGAATTTCTCTCAGCTCAGCACACTGCCTCAATTTATACTGAGTGCTCTGTGAAGTCACCCTTGGCCAAGCTTTCCAGATTTCCTGAGTTCCTCAAAGGCATCTCTACTGTTTATTGGAACACTGAAACAGACACGCGCGCACCCCCACACACACACACACACTTTGTGTGTGCATATTCATGTGTGTGTTTGCCAGGTTGTATTCACTAAGTGCTTTCTACATAGGTATAGAGTCCAAAAGTTATCCTCATTATGTAGGTAAGAAAACAAGTTCAGAAAGGTAGGGAATCTTATTCCAGAACAAGTGGCACTGTCCAGACTGGAATCCAGGTCTGCTTATTTCTCGTGTCAGCCTCTTTCTTAAAGCTGCAAAACTAATCAGAGCCCCTGGAGGTACATAATACATGCTGTTTACCTGTGATTCACCTTTAGTCATTTAGAAGTTGTTAGAAGAATTGGGAAATTCTAAAGTGATAGCATGAACAACACAAACCTAAGAAATTCATAACCCTGAAAGAATATAAGGTATGAAAACACATTTTTGTTATTATTGTTTAATCAAACCTCACAATTTCAGAGTCTTTTTTAAATTTAGATTTTTATGATGTTGGGTGGGGATTATACCCATGTCTTCACATATTTTAAGAAAGCACTTCACCACTGAGCTACATTCCAAGTTAAATCTTGTCTTTTTGAAACATAGTTGTTTAAGTTATGATTTGTTTTTGTGTCGATTCTTAGTTTTGAAACTAGACTATAATTTCAATTTTTACTTAAGCAGTTATCTTTGGCATGCATTTTTTTTTTTTTTTGGTTTTTCGAGACAGGGTTTCTCTGTAGCTTTGGAGCCTGTCCTGGAACTAGCTCTTGTAGACCAGGCTGGTCTGGAACTCACAGAGATCCGCCTGCCTCTGCCTCCCGAGTGCTGGGATTAAAGGCGTGTGCCACCACCGCCTAGCTTTGGCATGCATTTTTACTAGCTTTGATGGCCTTTGCATCTGTTAACAAGAAATAAGGCCTGTTATCACAACGAATTTCAGTAGAGAGTTAAATCATTTAAATTATGCTTTTTGTTTTATTTTTGTTTCGTGATAGGGTCTCATTGGTAACCTAAGCTTGGCTGGAACTCACCATATAACCTAGGTTAGACTTGAATTTAAGACAGTTCTTCCACCTTAGATTCCTGAGTGCTACCATTATAGTTGTGCAGTTGTGAGCCATTGTATCTGGCTAGTCTTGTTTTGGTTTGCTTTGTGGGTTTTTTTTTTTTTTTTGGTTTTTCGAGACAGGGTTTCTCTGTGGTTTTGGAGCCTGTCTTGGAACTAACTCTTGTAGACCAGGCTGATCTCGAACTCATAGAGATCCGCCTGCCTCTGCTTCCCAAGTGCTGGGATTAAAGGCGTGCGCCACCACCGCCCGGCTTCTTTTTTCTTTTTGAAGCAGAATTTCTCTGTGTAACAGCCCTAGCTATCCTGAAATTTGCTCTGCAGACTAGATTGGCCTCAAACTCAGAGATCCACCTGCCTGCCTCTGCCTCCCAAGTGCTGAGATTAAAGGCATGCACCACCACTGTCTGGCTTAAAAAACAAGAAACAATATGGGTCTGTCAGATGGCTGAGCAGGTCAGGGCACTTGTGACCAAGCCTGACAACCCGAGTTCCATCCCTGGGACCTAAATGGTAGAAGGAGAGAACTGACTTCCAAAAGTTATCCTCTGACCTTCACACATGCCATGACTATACATGGCCACACATACATAAATAGATACAATAAATTATCCAGTAAATGCATATTTGGCAAAATACTTTACACAAAAGGCCTTATTTGTAACATTTTTTAAGATTATATATATAATATATAGTGTATATAGTGTTCTGCCTGCATGTATGCCTGCAGGCCAGAAGAGGGCACTAGATCTCTTTATAGATGGTTGTGAGCCACCATGTGGGTGCTGGGAATTGAACTCAGGCCCTCTAGAAGAGCAGACAATGCTCTTTTTAACCTCTGAGCCCCAACAAAATTGTTAAATTATTGATTAGAACACATTTGTTGATTTCTTTAATATAGTGACATAGCAGGAATGGTGGCTCCTGTAATTCTAATATTTGGAAGGCTAAGATAGAAGGATGGCCTAAGTTTGAGGCCATCCTGAGCTACAGTGTACGTATGATATTGTTTCAAAAACCTAGAAAATAAATAATAAAACATAGTCTAGTGGCATCAACATTTTTTTTTTTAAATTTTGATGCTACTAGGAGGTAAGCCAGGGCCTCACACTTGCTAAGGAAATGTTTTTCCACTTAGCTACAATCTTGAGTCCATATTTTAACATCTTTCTTTGAACAGGAGCATCTTCATAAATCATAAATATGCATAAGGTAATGCTCAGCATGCTGTTGACCCTCTAGATATTAATATGAATTAGCTTCAAAATTATTAAGTCCTGTGAGGATAGAGAAACAAATTAGTTCTGTTCTGTATTTAGGGTTTTATAGTTGATTTGATTGCCTGTTTATTAAGAAAGCAGACTATATCTATATAGTCTGCTTTAAGTGAACCCATCGTTCTTATTTCAGACACATTGTTTTATGAACTACCTCATGATATTCAGACTCTGTAGTGTGGTTTTTTTCCCCCTTATTGGTTAAGCATAATTCACTGTCTTACCTCAAAACTGGATTTATATAAAAATTATTTTTTTTCTGGTTAGAACACCCAAAGGCATCTACTCTACCACTGGGCTTTATGATGGGTCGCTACAGTTTTTTTTAAGTGCAATGCTAATGTTTTTAGGAAGGAAAGGCCATAATGTGTATCTGTTGTGTGTACAGAATTTAGAATAGTACTTTTTCTATCACTGAGAATATATTTGTACTTAATAAATGTTTATTTTGGGACTATTTACTTCTTTGGGCTGGCAAGATGGTTCCATGGGTAAAGGTGCTTGCTGCCAAGCCTGATAACCTGAGTTCAATCTCTGGGACGTACATGGTGGAAGGAGAGTGTTGTCCTCTGATCTTAATCCATACACAATGGCACATACATACCCATGTGTATGTAATATAATATTTACCACTTTGACAATTTTGATAGCTTTAAAATATGTCTTTATTAGTGAAAATTCAAGTCAGTGAAAATAATATTTCAGAAAAGCTTTCTAGCACTTTGATATTTTAAGACAGGATCTCATCTAGCCCAGGATGGCTTAACTTTCTTGCCTCAGCTTTCTGAATGATGGGATTACAGGCCGGTGTCATAATGCTCACCTAGAGTTAATGGCTTTAAAAACTATGAAACTGAAAAACTAAAACCTTTAAACTGAGCCTTTAATCCCAGCACTCAGGAGGCAGAGGCAGGCAAATCTCTGAGTTTGAGGACAACTTGGTCTACATAGTTTCAGGACAGCCAGAGCTACATAATAAGACCTTATCTCAAAAACAACAGCAACAAATCCCAAAACAACAAAAACCTGCAAATGGTGGCACACTCCTTTAATCTCAGCACTGGGGAGGCCGAGGTAGGCTGTTGTAATAAGAGCGGCGGGGCTGCGTCCCCGGCACCCAGCTGTCCACATGGCTAGCTTATGCCCCGAAATAATTACACGGAAACTGTATTCTTTTTATCACTGTCTGGCCCATTAGTTCCAGCCTCTTATTGACTAGCTCTTACATATTGATCTAACCCATTTCTAATATTCTGTGTAGCACCACGAGCTGGCTTACCAGGAAAGATCTTAACCTGCGTCTGTCTGGAGTGGGAGAATCATGGTGACTCCTTGCTTGGCTTTTTTTTTCCAGCATTTTGTTTTGTCTACTCCACCCACCTAAGGGTTGCCCTATTAAATGGGCCTAGGCAGTTTCTTTATTAATTAACCAATGAAAGCAACAGATTAATACAAAACCCACCTCCATTTCCCCTTTTTCTGTTTAAACAAAAAAGAAAGGCTTTTATTTTAACATAGCAAGATTATATATAGCAAAACAGTTATCAAGCAAGAATTACAGTTACAATATTTATATCTATTTTATCTTTTATCATAACTAAGGAAAACTATAATAACTAACCATTCTTTAACTCCATCAAAGACTCCAGAAGGATATAATATTACCTAAGTAAACAAGAAGTAAGAAACTTTAAACTCTAGAAATGACAGAGACATCTCGCTGCCTGGACAGTCACCCAAAGTTCTTTTGTACCGTTGGGGCATCCGTCTTTGGCCTTTAGGCCCATAGTGTTTAGCAGACATTTCCATGAAGCAGGAAATTTTAAAGACAGTTTAGTCACTATCTGCTGTGTCCTGTAGAATGTTTCGTAGACTCTTTTATAAATCAGGAACCCCAAAAGACCATCTCACCTTTAGGAAAGTTTAGCAGTCCTTTTTTTGCAGGTTCTTTGTGTCCAGTTTATGCAACAGTCCAGGCATGAGCAGTTTTTTGCCCAAATGGCTATCAAACTCCATAAGGAGCCTCTTTGATGCCCATCTTTCTCTTGAAGTAGATTGGTGCTGTCAGGAGCAGACGTGTCTCATTGTCATGAAAAGCCCTAAGTTATTAAAACATTAAATGCCATATTTTGTAGTCTTTGAAAGATATGAAGAATGTCTATCTAGCTGAAATATATCTATGTACATCTAGAAAATCTAACATGACTAAAAGTTTGACAATTATTGATGATTATCCATTAACCTATATATATTACATTTTTAAATGAACTATACAATCACAATACCTTAATCAAGATTAGAAATATGTATATACATATAACAAAATTGACCTTTAAATCCACACCAATGTAAATTATTCATATCTATATCATATCCCCCTTTAAATGTAAAAGAACATTTATAAACAATATTTGGGAACATGGGCGTAGTTTTTTTTCCAAACTGTTTTTTGTTGAATGGGGGCGCTGTATTTAGATTTTTTATGGTGTAACCTGTGTGTCAGGGTCATCTCAGTCGGCAGTTGAGTGAAGTAATTTTTTGAAGGTGTTTACAGTAACCTTTTAGGAGGGCGTGGTCTATTATACCATATTGGTATAGACACAATCTATAGAGTCTCATCTTTTGTGAAAACAAAAGAAGACCCTCTCCAAAGCATCATATCCTTAGACCCATATTTTGAAATCATAATACCTTTGTATCCATTTTGGTTTAGCTTGGCAGCCCATATAATGAAATGTCTCTCTGTACTTAGCTCCTTCATAGTTAAAAATTTTAAAGAAAACACAATAATACAAAGAATCCAGACTCTCTGAATTTTTTTATTTTTACGTGGCTTATTTTTTTTTTTATTTTTTTTAATCTACGGGCGGCCGGGTGCCGGGGACGCAGCCCTGCCGCTCATATTACAACAGAAGGCAGATCTTTGAGCCTGGTCTACATAGAGTTCCAGGACAGCCAGGGATACACAGAGAAACCCTGTCTCAAAACAGCAACAACAAAAACCAAACAATAAAATACTCGCCCCCCAGCAAAACCCCTACATTTTGGTTTCTCGGGGAAATAGCTCAATTGGTAAAGCATGAGGCTTCAAGTTTGATTCCTAGAACCCATGCAGGAAAAAAGTCTGCCATGATGTTGCACATTTATAATTTCAGCACAGAGGTGGTAGAGTCCTGGTGACCAGCCTAGCTAAATTTGCCAATTTCAGGCCAGTGGGAAATCCTGTCAGAAAAACAGGTGAACACTAGAAGAATGACATCCAAAATTGACCTCTGTTGACCACATGCATATACACATACACACCTGAAAATCAAAGCTACATTTTAAAACAAGCCTAAAGCATTATGAAGTCACCTAGGAACTAGTAGGATTTATGGATGAGGGTTTGAGTATCTAAAGTATGCCTTAGAATATAGTGGCATCAGTGTTCTTCACCAAGCACTAATCCTCCACACAGTTTCTCCATCAGCATTCACAGTGGACTGTTAACATAGTTACTGTTCTTAATCTCATGCTTGTGGTATGATATTCTCATTAATTGACGTACAGCCCATGGGTAAAGTGTAGATCCTGTTATTATAGGTCTGCAATCCCTTCATGTATGTTTTTGGAACATGCAGTCTGATCCCGATACTTGTAATTTTAGCACTGTTAAGTCAAAACTTCTTGAAAAGACTTTGTTTATATCTAATTACTTCGGTTAGAGCTAAAATAAGTGGAAATTTCCTTGTAACCCTCACAGTTTTAGAAACATATGAGAAAAAGTGCTGTGTTTTTGACAGTAATATTTTGGGTATGTATTTGTTTTATACGTGCACGTGTGTATTAAGTGTTTATGTATGTAGGGTGCTTGTGGTACATGCAAAGAGAGGCTAGAGGAGGATGTTGGAAGTCTTCTGTCACTTTGCACCTTAGTTTTTGAGAAAGAGTTTCTCACTAAACCTAAAGCTTGCTGTTTTAGCGAAGTTGACTAGCCCTTGAGCTCCTGGTATCTGCTTTTCTCTGACCCCCAATTCTGGCCAGCCAGCTCCTGGGTGCTGGGGATTTGAATTCAGGTCCCTTGCTTTCATAGCAAGTGCTCTTTTACCCGTAGAGCCATCTACCTAGCTCTGTAAACATATTTCTAAAGAAAGAAAATTAGACATTTGACCAGAATTTCTGGTAAGCTTGAGTTGTGTTGAAAAGTTTAAAATCCTCTTCAGCTATGAAATAGTATTTATGCAGATAGAACACTAAATTGCTTAAATGAACAGTTAACTCATTTGCTCTTTGGAGTGAAAACAAAAATGGGGGGGGGTTTCTTTTGGGAGCCAGGCCAGCATTAAACATACTCTCAGTTACTTTGGTCTCCTTTTTGCTAATCTTTCCTCTCAGACCCCGTAGACTAAGATGCCCAGCATTAATGCATATGCAGGGTTTTTTTTTCTAAAAAAGCAACCCACAGTGTTTTTTAGGCTTTGAAATCTGCTGTATATACAGAGTACTTTTCCCCCTTACCTCTGACTTGGATTCAGTTTAGGCTTATAGTTTTTTCAAGAATGTCAGAAGCCTAGATGTTGATTGCTGTTAGAACCTTGATAAAGGCAGTCAGGATGTTAGGGGTTAGTTAGTATACAGGAACCTATTGAAAACAGGAATTTGAAAGCTCAATCTTGAGCCAGGCATGGTGGTGCATACCTTTAATCCTATCACTCAGGAAACAGAGGCAGGCAGATCTCTATGGGTGCTAGGCCAGCCAGGACAATATGGTAAGAACATGTTTTCAGAAAAAAAATATTTCAGTGTTCCCCTTTTTAATAAAGAACAAAGTCAAGAGAATAAGGGCCTCTTTGCTGATGTGTAAGAGAAGTAACCCTTTTTAATAAGTTGGGAGAGATAATAGAAAACCAGAAAATTAAAAGGATTAAAGGGAGCTGAATATGTAGAGAGCTTGCGCTAGCATGGATTCATCTCCATCACTTTGAAAGAAAAAAGACTAAATGTTAGTTGGGCAGTGGTGACACATGCCTTGAATACCAGCACTTGGGAGGAATAAGTAGGTAGACCTCTGTGAGTTCGAGGTCATTCTGGTCAACAGAGCGAGTTACAGGACAGTCAGGGCTGTTACACAGAGAAACCCTGTCTCGAAAAGCAGCAACAAAAACATCAAATGTCAGAATGACTGGAGAAAAGGTTAGGAGCAAGAAGGAACAAGGGCAATGTTTAGATTTGAGGCCTTGAAGTATTACTATTTTATTGTGTTTTCATGACAGGGTTTCTCTGTGCAGCCCTGGCCATTCTGGAAATCACTCTGTAGACCATGTTGTCTCAAACTCAGATTCACTTGCCTTTGTCTCCAAGTTCTGGGTTTAAAAATATGTGCCACCTCCTCCTGGCTTGAAGTCTTAATTTTTTAACTTATTACCTGAAAATGAACTACATTTCTGTAAGCACTATTCCATGACTTATTGAGAAATTATTTTTAAAATTAAACCTTTTATTTGGCTTGCTTGCCAAATACATTTATGAATAAAATATACAGTAGAGTATATTTCTGTAAATAGAAAAGGATTCCTCATGAATTCTAGAACTTACTTGTGTTGCTTAAATAAAAATTATTAACTTTATTTTTATTTCTTAACTTTCAGATCGTTTATCTTTAATAATCTGGAAGATTTTATATAGAGAGAGTTTTTCGAGACAGGGTTTCTCTGTAATTTTGGAGCCTGTCCTGGAACTAGCTCTTGTAGACCAGGCTGGCCTCAAACTCATAGAAATCTGCCCATCTCTGCCTCCTGATTGCTGGGATTAAAGGCGTGCGCCACCACCGCCCAGCTCAATTATTCAAATATTAAGAACTATTTTAAAATAATTTCCTACCTTTACCATTTCTGACAATGCTCTGTCATACTGAAGTTGTAAGAAAATTAAGCATTCTAAGCACATTTAGTTTGAATTTTTTATAAGTAATCTAGATATGGCTTAAAGCATGCTGGAACATGTATACCCCCAAATGTTAGCACTGTACCATTTTAAGTAAGAGATTGGAGCATCAGCATAAAGCCCTGAAACCAATCCCTCTCTGATACCAAGAGCTGAGTAATCATAGTATTACTACCAAAAGGATTGGCACCTAGTCTAAACTTATTTTTTATCACCGTATTTTTTAACAAAGGGGTTAATAAAAGGCATTTTGAATCCAGCTTTTTATTTTACATAAATCAGTATAAGCTTTAGTTCTGATAAAGCTCAGGGCCTTATGAATGCTAGGCTAGGACTTGACCACACCCTTATCTTTCAAGCATGATTCCATAAAGACTTTGACATGGTAGTTTTCCAATACAACACATGAAGACTGCCCCACATTTTCCTGACAACCAAAACTTTTATCAAACGAGCCAGGTGTAGTGCCACTTTCTAGCACCTGGGAAGCTGTGGTACAATAATTTCTGACAAGTTCAAAACCAGCCTAAGCTACATAGTGAGTTCCAGGCCAGCCAAGATTACATAGTATGACCTGTCTTATTGCCAACCACCACCAAAAACCCAAAATTAACCAGAATGCAGCTGTGGTTTCTAAAAGTAAGGATTTGTTTTAGCACAAGCCCCATGATAGTACTTTTTTAAAGGTGTTTTTCTTGTGAAGATGGGATCATGGTAGAGAAGTGAGAATGAAACTTAAAACCAAGATACAAGCTTACACTCATCACTCTGAAGCTTAAGTTAGCATTTTTGGATGTAGGAAGAGTCAGAAGTGTCTGCTCATGCAACTAGTGTTCCCTGTAAGGAAGAAAATATCTAAAGGAATGTGGCTCAGCATCTCACACTGAAGGAAATATTAATATAGAAGATATTTTTTTGGTTTAGTGGAAATATATTTGACATTAAAAAAATTATTTCATGACTGAGGATAGTATAGTTCAGTAATAGAGAACTTGCCTAGCGAGTGTGGCCTTGAATTTGATCACTAGGACTATTCAAAACATGAAACAGCTTATAGTATCTTTGTTGCTTAAAAACCTTATTTTTAGACTATAGCTAGCTTTAGTAGATATTCAAAATTTCAGATTTTGAGTTAAATCTAGTAGATTGTAGGGAAATGCCTGTTAATATTACAAGTTCATTTTACTTCTCAAAATTTAAGGTAGTATGAACAAGTTACCTTTAAAATTTGCTTATTTAAGCCTGGCAATGGCAGTGCACACACCTTTAATCCTGGCAGTCAGGACTCAGAGGCAGGCATATCTCTGAGATTGAGACCAGCCTGATCTATAGAGTGAGACTATATAGTGAAACCCTGTCTGGAAAAAAATATGCTTGTTTAGCAAATGGATTGTATAACATTTTGAGAAACAATTTTTGCTCTGCTCTAGTTGCTGTTTTTAACATCTTTAAGGAACCACTGTTAGAATTAATCCTGTGTCATATTTCTTCCTTCCCTAACTGTATGCATATATGTGTGCACACAAATTAAATTGAAAATGTTTGAGGAAGAAATGGCCAACTAATAATTCAGACCACTTTTTTTTTAAGAGATGATATGTATGTCCTAGGATTTTCTTATAAAACAATACCACTTTTATAACAAAATTGTTAATGTATGAAAGCAGGAAAAGTGATAATCTTTCCAAGTGTTAAAACAAGACAGCTTTTTACGTTTATGAAAGGAGAAGGAAAGTAATTCAAAACATGAAGATATGTCATTCTTTCTATATTTGTCTTTTGAGAGCACCTGATACATAGATGGCTAAGCTGTTACATGAAGGATGGATGATGCGAGAAATGCCTTTTTTATGAAAAGATGAGTCACATTTGTTTTTGGATAGCTCTCTTCATGAATACACTTCAAAGGGTTTCTTTCATATGGTTTTACCTCTATGCTTTTTTAAAAGTAGAGTGCATGTGTATGTATAAAATCCCTTAGGCCAAGATTGAAATAAGTAATTGGTTGTGCTTACTGTTACTGTGCAATTTTAGAAAAAGCATAGCAGTTAGAAGCTCTGGGAAAAGAGCAAAGCAGATCTAGAACTTGCTTTGGCCAAAAGCAATTGGAATTAAATTTCTTTGGTTGGAAGGTCTTTGAATTAGCTGTTTCAAAAGGCATATATTCCAGTATTGGAGACTTAGGGGTAGAACAGTTTGATTGGGCTTGAACATAGAATTGAAGTAAATTTTGTAAGCTCTTTAGAACCCAGGTTTCAAAAGAGCACAATAGAATGTATGGGGAAGAGGACAGTGAAACTAGAAGATTAGGTAGAAAATGTAAGACTGGAAAATGATTCCCAAAGCAGGTAAGCTGGGCCAATTTGATGAGATCTGTAAGAAGCAGTGTTAGAATGTGGAAGGGGATGTCAGGTCATCTAGCCTAGTCTTCTGAGACACTGGAATCCCTATTTACTGTTCCTGCTGGTAGTCATTACCTCTAGTATCAGAGGGCTTGTTAACTCCAGAGATCCAGTTGTCTTGATTTGGAGCAAATTAGGTACCTTTTAAAACTGATTATTACAAAAAAAGGCTATGACCCTTGTAAAAAAAATATATTCTAACCCATATAAAATCAAATTGGGGTAGACCTCAGGAACTTGCTGGTAGTTGTGTATTGAACACATGTGGATCCCCCATATGTGCTTCCAAATATAAAATAGTTGATTTTTATTTAAGAATATATGTACTGTTCTTTGGTTTTCCTCATTTAACATTTTGAATATCTGTCAGTACATTTTGGGTTCATTTCACATCATACACAATCATTAAAATGATGGTATATACCATAGTTCATTCAACTTTTTTTCTTTGAGATAGGGTCTCTGGTTGGCCTGGAACTTAGGTTTATCTAAGCTCACATAGATCCATCTACTCTGCCCCCCAAGTTCTGGGATTAAAGGCGTGTGCCACCTGAGGTTTTTTTGTCTCTGTTGTTAGTTTCAGTTTTTCTTCTTATTTTTACTTTAAGATGCTTTTTGTTTAATATCTGGTACTTTGTGAAGATTCAGCATTTTACTGCATTCTCACAGTTTCATTCCACTCTTCATAATACTTGCTCTATGAACTTGTTTCTTAGCATCTGAATTCCACATAACTGCTACATCAGGTTACTTTCTCATTTCTCTCCTCAGGGTGTTTTGCAGTTAAGGAGTTAGTGTTATATTTCACAGAACCTCCAAGCCTTCCTAAGCTTCCTTGCAAAGTTCCTGATTTTTTTTTTTTTTTTTGGAAAACCTTGAGAGCTTCCTGTCTAGGATATGAAGCTTTCTCCTTTCTCAATCTCTGAACAAGGCTGCTTTCTGTAAAGTAGTGTTCTATTAGTATATTAGCAGTCATGTTTCAGTTAGGTCCAAAATAGGTTCCTCTCATTTCTGTCTCTCTCTACAGACTAACTTTTAATGTAACAGCTAATGAATTTTGTACATGGGCACATGACAGACACTAAACTAAATCCTTTGCACTTGGGCTATCTCAGTCATCTTCTGCTCCAAAATTAAGAAGCATAGGTGATATCCCAATAATAACAGATGAGGAAACAGGATTAAAGGTTCAAGGTTGGGGCTGGAAAGATGGTTGAATGGTTAAGAATTCTGGCTGCTCTTCCAGAGGACCCAGGTTCAGTTCCCATATAGCAGTTCATAACTGTAACTCCAGTTCCAGGGGATTTGACACCCTCAGACAGTCATACATGTAGGCCAAACACCAATGCACTTTTAAAAAACAAAAGGTTCAAGGTTGTACAGCTAATGTGTTCCCAAATCAGAAATTGAATCCTTAATCTCCATACTGGATTGGTTGTTTAATTACTATGCTGGACAAAATTCTATTATTTAGGAATTTGTGTGGCACCCAGGCCACTGGTTGTGCATTTTAAACCCTTAAATTTGTAAGTTGAGGTTTGTGGTCCCTGCTAATTTACTTTTTTCTCTCTCCTCCCTACTTTCCTTTTCTTTCTCTCTTTCAAGATAGAGTTTCATGTAGCTCAGGCTAGCATCCATCTTCCTATGTAGCTGAAGATGACCCTGAACACCTGGTCTTTCTGACTGGTAGGATGCTTAATTCTTGTTAGTCCATACTTACAGAGTATGAGCTTTTAGTTCCAACAAATCAATAAGGAAACGATAAATGAATACAGCACACTACTAGACAATTTATAGAAAGAGTGAATAAGAAAGGAAAGTAGAAAAACACTCATTTTTACTCATGAAATTTTAAACTATCATGTCTTCACACCTCCCCCAACAAAACAAAACAATATTTCACTAGGTAATCAGTTCAGCTTCCACTTAACCTACTGTTTACTGAATTCCAGGCATGTGCCACCATGACTGGCTTGAAGTAGAGTTTTGATGGTCTTAACTTCTTTTTTCAGGGTTCTGGGAACCAAATCCAGGGCTTACATAGGCTAGGCAAGTTCTATCTATCTATCTATCTATCTATCTATCTATCTATCTATCTATCTATCTATCTATCTATCTATCTATCTATCTATCTAGTTTTTTCAAGACAGGATTTCTTTGTAGCTTTGGGGCTTGTCCAAAAACTCACCCTGTAGACCAGACTGGTCTTGAACTCACAGAGATCCACCTGCGTCTGCCTCGCAAGTGCTGGAATTAAAAGTGTGCGCCACCATAGCCCGGCCATTTATTTTTTGAAACAGTCTTTTCTCATTTTACATACCAGTTCCCACTCCCTCCCCTTCTCCTGACCCCCAACCTACCCCCATCCACTTTGGGACCCATTTTTAAAATGGAAAGGCTCCTTTTTACTTACAAATATGATACATGATAAAGAACCAAAAATATTCGTGAAATTCCAGAGGTAATCACTACTAATGTAAGTAAGCTTATATAAAAATGTATTTAGTTGGTATAGTGCCAGGGTACTGTTGTTCTTCAGAAAAATGAACAGAACATACTGTGAGGCTTTGGGATATAGCTCATTTGGCAGGATGCTTGCCTGGCATTCAAGACCTAAGTTCAGTAATCAGTACCAATAAAATAACTGACTGATCCAGGTGATGATGGTGCACACCTTTAATCCCAGCAGTTGGGAGGCAGAAGCAGGTGGATCTCTGAGTTCAAGGCCAGCCTGCCTGGTCTACTGAGTGAGTTCCAGGAATGCCAAGGTTACACAGGGAAACCCTGTCTTAAAAAACAAACAATAATAATAATAAAATAAAAATAAACGACTGAATATTCTGTGAACATCTTTCCATGTTAAATATGTGAACTAAAATGATAAAGGATTGGGTCTTTTTCGTATTTTTCTTTATTGCAATCATTTGTTCATAGTTTTTATTTGCTGAATTCTTCTACACTTGTTTTAATAGAAAGAATTGAGCTGAATTTGTAATCATTGTCATCCCAGTAAATGATTTTTTTTATTTCAAGACAGACTTTCAGGTAACCCAGGCTGCTTAAATTTACTATGTAGTCAGAGATGGTCTTGCAGTTCTGGTCCCCATGTCTGTTTTCCAAGTGCTAAAATTGCAAGCATGCACTAACACACCAGGCTATCAGTTTTTGCTAAGGACAGTTATAGTTTATTTTCTTTGAGATGAGTCATTAGGTCCAATCACTTGCTAGGATTTTTATCTTTCTGGTTTTTTGATACAGGGTTTCTTTTTGTAGCTTTGGCCATTATGGAACTCACTCTGTAGACCAGGCTGACCTCGAATTCACACAGTGATCCACCTGCCTCTGCCTCCCTAGCACTGGGATTAAAAATGTGCACCTCCACCACCACCTGGCTAGCTAGGTTTTTTCTTTTTTTTTTTTCTTTTTTCTTTTTTTTTTTTTTTTTTTGGTTTTTCAAGACAGGGTTTCTCTGTGGCTTTGGAGCCTGTCCTGGAACTAGCTCTGTAGACCAGGCTGGTCTCGAACTCACAGAGATCCACCTGCCTCTGCCTCCCGAGTGCTGGGATTAAAGGCGTGCGCCACCATCGCCCGGCTTAGGTTTTTTATTAATGAACATATTATTAAAAATTTTTTCTATCCCTGAAGTGGGAGGAAAGGAGGGGAGCAGAGAAAAATGTGTAGTTCAATTTTTAAAAAAAGCCATGTAAAGATGGAAAATACATTAAAAAAAATTCTATTCATCACTTGGGATGCAGAGGTAGGTGGATCTTTGTGAGTTTGAGGACAGCTTGGTCTACAGAGTGAGTTCCAGGACAGCTATGGCTACACAGAGAAACTCTGTTTTGACAAAAACAAATTCTTTTTTTCTAAAGCAGAATGGAAGCTGTATTCCCAACATACTAGAAATAATATGCACTTTAGAGTAAAATTGTCTTCAGATTCTGGATCTACCAGTTTAGTTTTGTAAATAATTTGAGCGAGTAAGTCACATAATATCCTAAGCCTCAATTTTCTTAGCAGAAAATCAGGGATTGTTATTGTTCTCTTACAGGTGGAATAATTTTAACAAGATCTACACATATGAAGTGCCCAGCACAGCTCTTGGTTACCATCTTCTGGAGTTAGACAAGACATTTTGCCTTTGCTAGTCTAGTGAAGCCCATGGAGGGAACCTCCATATCAAAGTGATGGTCTTATTTGCATAAATGAAATGCCTGGAGTTACAAAGGACAACAATTATATTGAATACAGTTGAAACATTTAACTTTGATATCTTTTTGGACTTACCTGGGAGAATTCATGACAGGATGGATTAATGAAAAACACCTAAGAAGAGAAGAGAGAAAGCTCATATACCTGCTTTTGACTTTTTCTTGAACTATCAGTTTGGATTTCCAACAGGCTCCTAGATATTTCCTCCTTCAGCACCCTGCCAGCAATTTTCCTGCCAGGGAAATAAATGCCTCTCCCAAAGCCTAGCTGCTTTTCTCATATCTATAATCCACCACTCATGTAATATCTTAAGTTTAAGTCCACAAATCACATTAAAGTTTTCGCTTTCCTACTCTGTCAAATTAATCATGGTCATCTGTAGAATTGTTTACATTGCTGAGGAAGGCACCCAGGTCCTTGCCACATGGTAGGCAAGTACTCTACTACATCTCTAGCCCTCATCTTAGAATAGTGAATCCTTGTTATTGAAAACGGGATTTTTTTCTCTGCTGATTTCCAACATCCTCTTTTACAAAGTATTTCTTGGCAAATTTAGGTGTGTGTGTGTGTGTATATATATATATATATATATTATATAACTTTTTTTTTCCTAGACAGGGTTTCTCTATGTAACAGCCCTAGCTGTTCTGGAACTCACTCTGTAGACCAGACTGGCCTTGAACTCAGAGATCCTCCTGCCTCTGCCTCCTAAATGCTAGGATTAAAGGGATTAAAAGCATGGACCACCACAGCCTGACTGATACGTTCTTACACCTATATCTAAAGTGCTACTATACAGAGATGTGCTGTACTACTTCATACCTGTCAACTTGACCAATTTATGTATGCTTTAGTTTTTATAAATATATCCTGAGTTCTTTGAGGAAATAAACCATTTCTTCTTTTTTTTTCTGAGAGAAGGTTTCTCTGTAGCTTTAGAGCCTGTCCTGGAACTTGCTTTGTAGACAAGGCTGGCTTTGAACTCACAGAGATCGCCTGTCTCTGCCTCTTGAGTGCTGCTATTAAAGGCATGCACCACCACTGCCTGGCATAAAATACTTCTTACACTTACCTTTCTATCTCCCAGTAGTGCTTAGTATAGCTCTTAGAAGTACTTCCTAAAATCTTGATAGTAGTCATGTTAAAGTAGTTCTACTTCCAAAAACAAAGGAAAAGTTGACCTATTTTCTGCTGGTTTGTTATTTAATAGGATTTGTTGATGATATACTAAATCTTCATGTCAAAAACCTTCTGGGAATTCTGTGTGTACATAAAATTTTCACTAACTCACTACCCTAGCTCTCCAAATGTTGCACTTGAGGTTGTTTCGTGGTATGTAATATCATTGGTTAAGAAAGCTACAGATGAGATCTTTTTCTAATATGAAGCCCTGTTTATGACCTGATCACCACTTGCAGCCTAGGGCCTAACATATAACAGTGTCTGATAATAGACTTTTTCATAAACCCTGTTCTGTTTAAAAATTAACTTATTCCTTAAAAAGAGATTGTTTACTTTTAAAGGCTTGGGGGAACATATATATGTAATTATAAATGCAAGTTACAGAAACAAATACAATGAAAAAGCTTTGTAGAAAACAAAGTAATTTTTCCAGGAAAGAACAGTTTTAGCAAAGGAGTCTTAAAATATCTTGATCATAGTAGGCATTGATAGTTTGTTTAACATTTATGCCACATCTTTTGGTTAAATTCTTTTACTTGTATTCCTAGGTTAAGACATCAGAATTTTATAGATATTCTCGACAGCTACGCTATGAAGTTGACCAAGCATTGAATTACTTCCAGAACATTCACCAGCAGCCCTTGTTAGACATGAAATCAAGCCGTATTCGTTCTGCCAAACCACAAACTACAGTATTCCGAGGAATGATTGGACATAGCATGGTTAATAGTAAAATACTTCTTCTAAAGAAACCAAGAGTCTGGTGGGAACTGGAAGGCCCCCAAGTACCTCTGAGGCCAGACTGCCTTGCTATTGTCAATAATTTTGTATTCCTGTTAGGTGGAGAAGAACTAGGCCCAGATGGCGAATTCCATGCATCTTCAAAAGTGTTCAGGTATGATCCAAGACAAAATTCTTGGCTGCGCATGGCAGACATGTCTGTACCCCGTTCAGAATTTGCTGTTGGTGTTATTGGGAAATTTATTTATGCTGTAGCAGGAAGAACAAGAGATGAGACTTTCTACTCGACAGAAAGATATGATATCATTAATGATAAATGGGAATTTGTAGATCCTTATCCAGTTAACAAATATGGACATGAGGGGACAGTACTCAATAACAAATTGTTTATCACTGGAGGAATCACTTCATCTTCCACATCTAAACAAGTATGTGTGTTTGATCCCAGTAAAGAAGGGACCATAGAACAGCGGACCAGGAGAACTCAAGTAGTCACCAATTGCTGGGAAAATAAGAGCAAGATGAATTATGCCAGATGCTTTCACAAGATGATATCTTATAATGGCAAGCTTTATGTCTTTGGTGGTGTCTGTGTGATCTTGAGGGCCTCTTTTGAATCTCAGGGCTGCCCTTCCACAGAGGTGTACAACCCAGAAACTGATCAGTGGACCATTTTGGCATCCATGCCAATTGGTAGAAGTGGCCATGGTGTGACTGTGCTCGACAAACAAATAATGGTCCTTGGAGGGCTTTGTTACAATGGTCATTACAGTGATTCCATTCTCACCTTTGACCCAGATGAAAATAAGTGGAAGGAAGACGAATATCCTCGAATGCCCTGCAAGCTGGATGGTTTACAAGTGTGCAACCTACATTTTCCGGACTATATACTGGATGAGGTTAGGCGTTGCAACTGATGTCATCTTTCTCCCTAAAAATAAAAAAGGCAAATAAAGCATTTGTAATAAAATAGTTTAAAAGCATAAAGAAAAACCTCACCAGTTTTCCTATCAAAGCCATTGGTCTAATATTGTAAGTTTTCATTCTGTGCTAGCATCTTTTTCCTTTGAGTGGCCTCAAACTCATGCAATAAGTTCAATTAAAGCACTAGCTCTTGAAACTACTTCCAAAAGCAGTTTATACTTCTCCACTTACCTGGGAAGTGTATTTTTCTGCTTTAAACATTTCTTCCAGATGTTAGTGTAGGATTTGTGCATCTTCTAAGAGAAGACCCAGTGTCACTGGATGTGATTTCAGTCTCTATCTGAACTCGTTTTAGACATTGTTTTAGTCTGCTATATGTTTTGGTTTATTATTTAAAAGTTTAAAACTCTTGACCTTTTTGCATGGCTTTTGCTGAAAATGCAAAAATTTAAATTTTCTACAAAAGTTTTTTATATCAACACTATTTCTAAGCTGCCTTCTCTTATCTGCATTGTGTTAGTGAAAGCATATCCATACTCGCGCACATCCTATAAATATATAAGGCATATCCCTTTTATGCGTGATTAGGATTCTATATTTTTAAGCTAGTGCACTTGCACACACAGTTCGCCATACTTGTTGAAATTTAGATGTAATGTCGTTACTGTATTAATGTTTTTAGAAAGTTAAAATAACTGGAGTCCTCATTCAGTATCAAAGTAGTCTATCTTCAGTCCATACTAGTTCAGTAAAATTTGAACTCATATTTCTGAAACATGTATGGATAAAAAACTTTTACATTTTGTTTTCAAAACTAAACATTAATATTTCATATTAATGTATGTTTTTTCTTGTTTGAAAATGTTTTTCTTTGCAGTCTTTTTAATCTTGGTTACCCTGTTTTAGTGAGAATCAGAGTGCTCTGTGTCAAGCTCTCAGCCTGCAGTGTGCAAGCACTTTTAAAGAAAAGTCAGGTAATACCCGACTCCTAAGTAAAAGCCTCGTAAAAGTAAGTGCAACTCCCATAGTTTCTATTCAGTAAGGCTGCTGCAGGTGGTGAATGTGGGGCAGCAACTCTTACACAGTTTGAGTCAGTTTCGACTGAGAGGTGAGAAAGGAGTTATGATGTTACTGGTTAGATCTGCTTGATCACTTTGTACAAAATATTTAGTGGCACTAGAGAGATATGTTAACCCTCAGCGTCTTTCTAGTTTCCGGAAGCTACTAGCATGAAGGATAGTCACCTGAAAGTTTGAAATGAATCTTGAATAGCTGTTTTAATAGCATTTATAATAAATAGTTTAGGATTAACTGCACATTTCAACTCTTCAAATGCAAAGAAAGAAAATATAGCTGACAAAATTAAGAGTGATCCGTGTGAGTGGGTCATTCAAATTGATGCCATTTTCTCATGAGCAGTCTGTATCTGATTAGATCTTACACCGGCACATCCTGCCAGATCTGTGGATTTTGGTGCAATATTGCGATGCCTTCTATATGGCTGCTGTTGTATAAATTTTTCTAGTTACTTTGTTTTGTTTTATTTTTGCTGCTGGCACCATTGAACATAAAATGGAAGTGTGAAATAATGGAAATGTGAAGATTTTGGGTTTTTCTTCCCCTCCCCCCATGCTGCGAATCAGTGTGAATAAGGCCTGATTTTTTAAAACTGTAAATCCAGGTGTTTGAGTTTTAGAAAGTGTCAGGTACACTTTCTAAAGAAAACCTTTTTTTCTTTCAGGAATCAGAATAGTGGCTTCTTTTGTATGTGATCCTTCCATTTTTATTAGGTGGCCTTTCATTTATTTCTGATTTCTGAAAATAAAATTGATATTTGAGTTTTCCTTAGAATGTGGTTAAAGGTTTTTTTTTATTTTAAAAATAAGTTTAATTATTTTGCTTTTTGAAACTATAGGTTAGCCATCTATTTTTTTCTACTAAGAAGTTTATTTGTGTGTCTTTAAAGAAAATGTCTTCATTATTTTTCTTGATATCTTTTGTTGGAAATGACCAAGAAGAGGATATCAGACAGGGTACCCCTATCAAAGGCTTTACACTCCAGTGGCAATTTTCTTTAATTGCTTTGATACAAACTTCATAGTCCTGTGTAGATCAACATCTTCGTAAACAATTGAATAGTCTTGGTCTTCCATTTGGAATATACAAGGCCAAGGTCAACGATTGTTTCAGAAAATTCATGATATCTTAACTTGAACTAATTCTGGGTTCAGCTTCACGTAAGTCATGTCTGACTATAATCTTAGTAGTAATCAGTTTTGAGCTTTAAGACTAGTTGCTATTGCTTGGGTTCTGAATGTATGAGGAAATCATAGTTCTAATTTAGATTATAAATCCACAAATAACTTACATTCCCTTTTAAAATTATGGTTTAATAGCTGCAAGAGATTTATTTTTGTTATACTAAACTATGAAAAATTTTTCATAGAATTTTTTCAAGCTTTTCTGTGCTTCATTTGGAACCACTTTGTCTATATGCATTGTATATGAACAAGACTGTCATTTTGAAAAACTCAGTAAGTGGTTTGAAACTATATGGTTTAACTGTTAGGATCTTTAAATATGTCATCTTCCACTTTACATTTTAAATGGTAGACGTCACAAAAAATAGTACATTTTCTTTAATTGCCTTTTAGTTGGCACCACTTATTTTCTTACATGTCTTTGACCTAAGTTTTGATGTTAAAGAAAATTCTTGCACTACAGCCTTTTCATAGAATACAAGATTCTCGTGTTGAAGGTTTTGTATTGGAAGAAATGCTACTGGTTTCTAAAAGGCAAAGCATTATAGAATGATTAACTTTCTTTGCTAGCTTTTTCTGTGTCCTCCTCATTGCTCTATCTTGTATGAGTGTTACTCTAATTGTGAAATACTTACTGAGCCCTTCTCGTATCTTTTTTAAAGCAGCACCTTTGGACACCTCATTCTGGGAAGCTTGCTTGAGTCACAATAAAGGACACACACACTTGTGTGGGGAAGAAGTGGTAAAATGGAGAGTTTTGTCTTAATTACATGAAACTAAGCTTTAAAATATTTTATAACAAATTATTTGAGCTGCATAATCTAAACATGTCAAACGTTTTGTGGGACTATTTTTATATATGTATATGTGGGTGTAGGTCATAACATTTCAGTTTATAATATAAATTGTTATTTCAGTTTATAAGCTATCTCTCAAAAGAAACTAGCTCTTTTGAGAATACATAATTTAAAGGTTTTAGATCGAAGTAAAACAACATAGACAATAGTGTAAATTAGAAATATTTGAGGGCTATATGGCAGTGGAACTGCTAGTGCCAGTTTTCTTGTTTGCCTACCATGTTTTCAGTTTGTTTGTTTGTTTGTTTGTTTGTTTGGTATTCTGAACATTTTTGAGAGACCATCCATTTGTTTAATTGCATTTAGAGTCGGTTTGGGAATAAATATCTTCTAAAAAGAGATTTATCTTAAAAATTAAAGTCCTGAAAAATTAGTTTATTGAGAGTTTATTACTTCAGATACCCCATAGACATGAACTGGAATAGATAATTCATGGAAATCCCATTCTTTTACTATATCAGTATAGCTCCCAATATTATGTGAATAACATTGAGAATGCCATTAGCTTTGTTCCCTCTTAAAATCCTTGGGTTTTCTTTTGACTTCTTTGGGAACAACTGCATTAAAAGTTACTAATCAGTATATCAGTAAGGATTGGGTGTTTGCTTTCTGAAGGAATGTTCCTAAGAAGTGATCAGAAAGGTTCTTTTCTACCTAACTTGTTTATGCCCTATACTCTTGGGCATAATTTGTCTATAAAAAATATTTTGACCCTTAGGTACCTTTGGGGCCAGTAGTCAAATAATCCTAGAGCCGATATTAAAATCTTAGGATAATTTAAGGTTTGCCTTTTATACCTGTTTTGAAAGCCTTTACATTTTTTGTCAGGTAATTTTTCCCAAGCCGTGGATATAATCTATTCAACATGTTTATGCTATCCATTCTGTTTTTAAATTGAAAAAAAAGTTAAAAGTGTTTATGAAGAAAAGTTTAAATAAAATATTTTTAATCTTTAAAAGTATGTCTTTATCTGATTATTTAGTCTTTTATTTAATCCTTCACATTCAAGTCATTAATAACTTAATAAATAGTATACTTTGTTATTCTTCAACATGCCAAGACAACTGTGATTTCTACCAATGTTTTCAGAAGATTCAAATGAGAACATTAGAGTGAGATGATTTATATTCTTATATGCAATAGAAATGATATAACAAAGCCAAATTATTAAAGGTCTACTAACAAGACTTTTTCAGTTTTACAGAACAGAAATATGAGAACTGAGAAAAGGCATGTGATCCTCAACTTTAGTTGGTGAGCTTTATGTTTTCTCTGACGTTTCTCTCATGGTTCTTTTTAAAAAATAATTTATTTATTTTATATATATTGGTGTTTTGCCTGCAAGTATCTCTGTATGAGGGAATCAGATCCCCCAGAAGAGGAGTTATAACAGTGGTGAGCTGCCATGTGGGTACTGGGAATTGCAGCTCTGGAAGAACAGCTACTGCTCTTAACCGCTGAGCCATCTCTCCAGCCTCTTTCATTGTTCTTAAAGGTATTCCTTAACTTAGAAAATAGGCAGAAAGTAGTCTTAGGTATGTGTGCATGCACACACACGTGCCTTTCACGTGAACTCCTAAGAAACCTCAGCAGGATTCCAAAGGACCTGACTTAGTCAGATCATTTTCTAGCTTTTCTGTCCACCACTTCCTGCGCTCTGTTCCAGTGGCCTTCTTACATTCTGTTTATCTTTCAGTATATTCGTGTCCAGCTTCAAATTGTATTTCTCTTTCCTTGCAAGTCCACTTAATTTATGAAGCCCTACTGAAATGCTTCTGTGATGATTGAAGGAGAGGTCCCCCAATAATCTCGGGCATTTGAATACTTGGTCCCAAGGGGAGGCTTGGATGTGTGGTCTTGTTGGAGGAAGTGTGTCAGTGGTGGCAGGCTTTTGAGATTTCAAAAGACTTGCCATTTTGAGTGTGCTTTCTGTTTCCTGCTTGTAGATAGAAATGTAAGCCCTCAGCTCTTGGCTTCTACTCCACCCACATGCCTGTTACTTCTGTTCTGCCATCATGGAGCCTAATTCTCTGTGACTGTAAGCTTAAAACTCTCATATGATTTTCTTAGGTCATAGTATTTTATCATGACAATAGAAAAATAATACACCTCCCCTTTGAAACTTGTATTTCTACCCAGTGAATTTATTGCTTCTTCTACACTCCACTCATTTGTAGCTCTTGATTTCATTCAGTTTGCACAACAGCATAGTTCAGAATTCTTTCTCCGTGCTTAGATCATAGTCTCCTTGGATATAAATACCATATCTTACTGCCTTGAATGGAAAGACCCTCAGGACTAGCCTGTGCTATGTTCATAGTAAGTGTTCATTGCAGCATGACAGGTTCCATTGTAGGTTACAGGCAAGTGCTATAGGGAGCTAGATGAGTTAGAGGTAACGGTTTCTGGGCTTTCAGCTTGGTTTTCTTTATGTACACACTTCCTACATAATCTTAGCCACACCTATAGCTTCCTTTCAAACTTTAGTTCTGTCACCTGACAAATCCACATTTCTCAACTTAGGGTTCCAGCCAGTTCCTAAGCATTCCTCATGTGTTTCATTGGCATAGTAAACTGAGCATGTTTATCTTCTGGATTAGTTACTTTTTTATTGCTGTGATAAAATACCATGAGCAAAGACAACTTAAGTTATTTTGGCTTATGGCTCCAGAAGGATGAGAGTCCATGGCAGTAAGCAGGGTCATGGTGGTAGGAGCAGGAAGCAGAGAGCTCATATCTTCAAATGTAAGCATGAAGTAGAAGAGAGCAGGTTAGAAGTAGGATAGGCTTTTACTCTAAAGCCCGCCCCAGGAACAGAATTCCTCCAGCAAGGCCATATCTCCTAAACCTCCCCAAACAGCACCACCAACTGATAGCCAGGTGTTCAAATGCCTGAGCCTGGGGGACATTTATTTTTCTAAGTACTGCACTCCTTCTTATATCTGGCCACAATTTTGCCTGGATTATGTGTGCGGCTCTGCCATTGCCTGTGGTAGTTCAAAGCAGAAATCTGCATTGTCCTTACCCAACATGTGAGTTCTCTTACAATCTCCAGGGTTTTTTAAGTCAGTCTTACTGTGTGTCCTAGGCTGACCTTGAATGCTGGGTGACCCTACCTCAGCCTTCTTTGTGTAGGGAGTACTGGTCTTCTGCCACTTTAAACTCTCATCCATCTTCTTAAGCTTGTTTGGTTCACGCTCTCATGGTTGCTATTAGACTTCCTGAATTGTCTTTCTGATCAGCTTCCATATTCTCTTTTATACACGGCTGCCAGAGAGAGATCTCTAAAGGTAAATCTGCTCCTGAGATAGAACATTCTTCAATAATTGCCTTTCATCTTGTGAGAGTACGGTCCCAAATCACTAGTGTGCCATGTAAAACCTTTTTCTGACCTGCCCTCCATATTGGGGATGGAACCCTGCACTTACTAGACAACAACTCTACTACTGAGCTGTCCCCCCAACTCCCTGTTCAGTGTCTTATATCCTGTACTTTATAGCTATGCAAACCTTATGGCTTTCTGAATAGGCTATGTTTTCTTCAAGCCTCATTGCCTTTTGACCCACACCCCACACCTTATCCTCTCTTGGCTCACCCTTTCTTGGTCTTCATAAACCAGTCTTGGTAACAAACATTTTCTCTTTGTTTTAAAACTTCTGCCCTTTAGTCTTCTAATAGCATCTTGTGTATACTTAGGTCTCACCTTTTCTCATATGTGAGGATAACTCCCTTCCCCATTATACCCCTAACTGTACGTACACTAAGGACAGATACTGTCTTTTTTGTCTTCCAAGAATCTTAGTATCTGGCACATGGTAAATCCTCAATAAAAATAGAACCCAGAAAATTGGAGAAGTACCAACAAAATGCTCCCTTTGAGGAGGGAGAGTTGTATTAGAGAGCTTGTCTGCCGAGATTGACTTCCCTACCACTGCTCTCATGTCTGGAAAGCTGATGTGTGCACACTCATCACAGTTGTTAACAGATACTTCCTGGATATCTCGGGATTCCTGATTCAGGCTAAAAATGCCAAGTAAAACAGACCTAAAAGGTGCTTGGCAGAACATCAGTCTCACAAAATGTGGGGTAAGAAAGTGTTCACTGGTCTCAGTACTACTGGGAAACAGCATATACCATTCCTCTTTCTTAGAGAAATTATCAGATTTAGCATTTTAATTATTAAAGGCTCTGAGAAGTTTGCTCTACTCATTCTGATTTTGTTTATGGCCATATAAACTAAATGTTTGATCACAGAGTATTTTTTAAAAAAGGAAACAAACCTTTTTCATTTTACATACCAATCCCAGTTCCCACTCCCTCCCCTCCTCCCATTCCCTTCACCTTCCCCAGAATATTCTTAAAAGTCTAGCTAAGAGACTGGAATCATGGCTTGGTGCTTCAGAACACTTTTTCTTGCAGAGGACTTGGGTTTGATTTCCAGCACCCATGTGGTGGCTTACAATCATCTATAACTCCAGTTTCAGGTTACACATGATACACAGACATAAATGCAAGAAAAATTCTCATAAATCCTTTAAAATTTTTTCTTAGCTGCAGAGTTGTGAAGACAATGAACATATTATCTAGTGTAGGCACTTTGGGTTACAAAATAGGACGACCCCCTGCAGGCCCAGTCAGATTCTACGTCGTGACACCAATATTTGGCCAAGATGACACCACGTTGAGGGTTTCACTTCACAAGGAGGGTCCCACTTTCTCCCTCTAAGAGAAGAATTTGTATAATTTGTACAACTTAAAAGGAGTAGGACTTCAGAGCAGCCAAACAAAGCTCAGCTAATCTTCTCCAAAAGCTGCTACAATAGATGTGTCAAACATTTAAGTCCCCGCCTTGTAAAATTTTATTAGAAGCAATTTTCTCTGCCTTTAAATTTCTTTGAAAATATTTTTAATGACTGTTTGGTGTTCTGAAATATATACTGCAATTTATCTGACCTTGTCCCTAACAGTACAAGCTATATTTTAAAGTTCTTTGTTTCAAGATTGGTAAGATGGTTCAGTGGAAAATGCTTGCTGCCCCAAGTCTGACAACCTAAGTTTGATCCCTGGATCCCACATGGTGGAAAGAACCTTTGACCTTTGCAGGTGTAGCATATAGGTGTACCATGGCACATGCACACCCCCACACGAATGTCATAAATTTAAAGTTATTTTGATTTGTGTCTATACTTATAGCATCTAAACTTCTGGGCATTTCCTTAAAGTAGTTTTCTGAATATGGAATTTAAAGCATACTACTCTATGTACTTCTTTTTGCAGTGCTGGGGATCAAACTCAGGGCCTTATGCATACCAGATAAGAGTTCTATCACTGAGCCATATCTTCATGGCCCCGAATGAACTCAAGAGTCCCTTACAAATAATTGCTGGATTTGCCTCCAGAAAATTGTGGAGTATTATACCCATATTAGTATTGGATAATAACCTGATTGCTATATCCTCACTGATACTGAATACTGTACTTCAAAAAGAAAAAAATGGATACCAATAGATGAAATTTATATTTTAATTCCAATTCTAATCACTCTCCTCCTCTCCTTCCACCTCTATTTTGAAATAGGGTCTCTCTATGTAGACCTGGATGGCCTAAAATTCGGAGAGATCTGCCTGCCTCTGTATCCTGACTGCTGGGATTAAAGGAGTGACATCAGGTTCAGGGAAAGGGCAACTATGATGATCCCAGGCCTGTGATCTCAGTTACTTGACAAGCTGAGACACGAGGAATGCATGTTCAAGGCCTGACTGGGCAATTTAGTGAGATCCTGTCTGAAAACACAAAAAGGACTGGGGATGTAGCTCAATGGTAAAACACTTGCCTAGCATGAGCAAGGACTTGGGCTCAGTTCCCATTAAAACACCTGCCACCACAACCCAAGTAAGATCCATTTTGCTAATGAGGGTGTGTAAGCAACAACAAATAACTGAAAATAAAAAGTGATAGAAGAAAAAGCAGCCTGCTGTGGGAGCTCGGGTATTTTAATGCTATTGAAGAAAATGAGGACCAGTTTCACGGAAGAATTGACTCTGTCCTTGGTCATGCGGGACTGACTTTCACTAGGTCATGCAGATTAAATGGTATTTCTCAACAGGAAAGATATGGAAAAAAGGACTGCCAAGGGAGGAAGACAAAAATGCATTGGGAAGTCACACAAGGCAGAATGCTCTGATTGAGACATACACCCCAACCCTAACCTTCTTTAGCCTGCTTGGTGAACATTTCAGATTTTGACTCTGCTGGCAGAAACAACATAAAACAGTGCCTAGCAAAATTTGTTCTGAATGAAAAATATGTCTGGGCTCATTTTAACTCAAGTGTTTAAGAATTTAAAAACAAGCCGGGCGATGGTGGCACACACCTTTAATCCCAGCACTCGGGAAGCAGAGGCAGGGGGATCTCTGTGAGTTCGAGGCCAGCCTGGTCTACAAGAGCTAGTTCCAGGACAGGCCCCAAAGCTACAGAGAAACCCTGTCTCAAAAAACCAAAAGAGAAAAAAAAAAAGAAACAAATGACATTAGAGTTGATCAAATCAATACTAGAAAACTGACAGTGCAAGTATATAGTCAAGATACATTGTAAATGTATAAAATTTTCAAATAAAAAAATTAAAATAGACAGTGGCAAAACCTATACAATTACATTTCTAATCTTAGTTTGGACTTCCTTGAAAAGGGATTTAAAATATGGTTAATTGGAGAGACAATTCCAGGAAGCAGAGGTTGGAGGGTGGGACAAGAGATGGTGTTGGAGAGATGGTTCCACCGTTAGGAGAGCTTGCTTTCCCAATCATGAGGACAGGATTTGGGTCAGAGAACTTGCATAACAACCCAAACATTGTGTGCATTCCTGTCACCTCAACTCTGACAGAGGTGTAGACAGGAGGATCTCTGGGGCTTTTAGAAGTGCAAGTCCTAAGTTTAGGGGGAAACTCCACCTCAAATAAGCAAAAGATAATATGGAAGGATATGTGACATCCTCTGACCTCTGCATGAATGCTCACAGCCACATACACCAGCATGTGCATGTACACACATAAAAATAACATGGAAAACTTTATGGATTTATCTCTATGCAGGCCCATATGTGCCATAGTGTGTGTGTAGGACAGAGGTCAACTTTTAGGAGTCAGTACTCCCTTTGCACCATGTAGGTTGTGGGGATCTAACTCAGGTCATCAGTCTTGGGGTGGCGATCACCTTCACTCACTGATCCATCTGGCTAACCTGCAAATAATTTATTTTAAGATGACTATAGGTCCTCTCTCTCTCTGTCTTTCTTTCTTCCCTCCCCTTCTTCTTTCTCTCAATAAACTCCCCACTTAAGCTCTGTTAAAAAGAAAAAGCTAACTATAGGACAGGAATGAAGGCTGCAAGTATATCATCAGACATTATCCTCTGGAGATCAGTTGGATTCAATCCTCCCTCCTTACCTCAGCATCATCCCATCAGAGAGACTAGGAAGCTGGGATGTTTTTCCTCCAACTCTCATGAGTCATTGATTTAGGGTGGTTCCCAGGGACTGTAAGTCCCCAGCACTTCAGGCTGGGGCTGTGGACTGAGGCAATCCTCAAATGAAGAGTTGAAAAGTAGGGCCAGGTGAACAGGGGTATTGAAGGGCTCTCCAACAGACCCCAGTATGGCGAACATGGTGCCGACAGGTTTTGCCTTTTACCATTCCTTGCCTTGTTAAACCATTAGATTACATTCCTAAAGCTAGCCCCCAAAGCCTATTCCCTTATTTGACCCAAAACACCAAGGTCCAACAATCAAATTTCATTATTTGGCTAACATATCAAATCAGGATTTACCAACCCACCCTAGCATAGATCCTGCCCCCCTTTTCTCCCTAAAAACCCACTCCTGCAAAAACACCTGCTTGCTGCTTGCTTGCTTGCTGCTTGCTTGCTTGCTGCTTGCTTGCTTGCTTGCTTGCTTGCTGCTGCCACCACCGCCTTTGCATCAACCCCCTGCTTGCCCCTCTGGAGTAATAAATGTCCTTTGTGCTGAGAACTTGGTGTCTGGGTGTGTCCTGGATTACTCCCAGTGGACCACCCTCCTTTACAGGTATTATAGCACCACCACTGTCCGTTCCATTTTGTCAGGAGTCACTCACAACTTGACAAAATTTAGGCTGACAAGATTTTTCAAATAGAGAAATTTAGACACAGCAAATTAGCTCACTTCTAAGAAGTTTAACAATTAGTTAAAAATAAAATAGTCAGGTGTGTTGGCACACACCTTTAATCCCAGCACTCAGGAGGCAGAAGCAGATGGATCTCTGTGAGTTTGAGGCCAGCTTGGTCTACAGAGTAAGTTCCAGGACGTCCAGGCCTACACAGGGAGACCCTGTCTCAACAAAACAAAACAAACACACAAAAAAACCAAGGCCTTGTTTGGAACTCGCAATGTTCTGAATACAAGAAAAATATGTTGATACTATTTTCAAGGAGCTTGAAATATAAAATGCATGATGTCTGTAACAAAAAAGTATTTGTGCAGGTTCTTTTGGTTTTGTTTTTAAGACAGGGTTTCTCTGTGTAGCCCTGCCTGTCCTGGAACTCTGCCTGGCTCTGCTGAGATCCAAGGTGTGCACTACCACCCCAGGCTCAATTTGGGCAAGTTTTTTTTTTTAAGTATTTATTTATTTTATATGCATTGGTGGTTTGCCTGCATGTATGTCTGTGTGAGGATGTCAGATTTTGGAGTTACAGACAGTTGTGAGCTGCCATGTGGGTGCTGGGAATTGAACCCCGGTCCTTTGGAAGAGCAGCCAGTATTATTAACCACTAAGCCACCAATTGGGCAAGTTTTAAAACATCTCCCCAGCAACATTTATAGGAACAGGAATTTTACAGATTAAAATAACTTTGGAAAATTTTTCAAAGGATACCAAAAAATACTAGAAATAGTTTCCTTGCACTGTATAGATGAAAACTGATATCAACAAATTAAGTGGATTTGAATTTGTGCTGCCTCCTCCCAGCCTCCCATTTCCCTCCCCCTCCCCCAACTCCTCTCCCCCTCCCTCTCCAGTCCGAAGAGCAGTCAGGGTTCCCTACCCTGTGGAAAGTCCAAGGTCCTCCCCCTCCATCCAGGTCTAGGAAGGTGAGCATCCAAACAGACTAGGCTCCCACCAAGCCAGTACATGCAGTAGGATCAAAACCCAGTGCCATTGTCCTTGGCTTCTCATCAGCCCTCTTTGTCTGCCATGTTCAGAGAGTCCGGTTTTATCCCATGCTTTTTTTGGAGACGGGGTCGGTCTCACTATGTAGCTCTGTCTGAACTGGAAACTTGCTCTGTAGATCAGACTAACCTCCATCTCACAGAGATCTGCCTGCCTCTGCCTCCCAAGTGCTGAGATTAAAGGTGTGTGCCCATGCCTTTCAAGAGAATTATATTTTTATAAAATTCCATGTATAGTGGAGCTTAGTGTGGTGGTGCATACCTGTAATCCCAGCATTAAAGAATCTCAGACAGAATTGCCTCACAGCAAGACCCTGGACCAAAAATAAATTCATCATTGTGAGTCAGGCTGGGTGGGATGGTACATGCCCTTTAACCCAACACTCTGGCAACAGAGGCAGTCAGATCTCTGTGAGTTCAGGGTCAGCATGGTCTACATAGAAAGTTCTAAGCTAATCAGGACAACAGAGTGAAACCTTGTCTCAAAAAAAAAAATAGCTCTCAGGCTTAATACAAGGTGGTGTCATCGATAAGTCCTTTCTTGAATTGCTAGAGGCTAAACATGAAGAGAATTTGTGCCAGAGGGAATTGCATGGGTAAATGTGAGTGAAGAAACATATGGATTGCTTGGGGAGTGATGAATTCCTCACCCAAAGAACTATGGGAGCAGATGTCAAACAACAACAAAACATATTCATGAATATTCCATGGAGCTACAGATGACTTGGTTAAAAGAGGATATGAGGAAAATTGGATTTTACAACCTCCACTAAAGCACTTCATAACTTTCATTAAAATATTCCATGACCTTAGAGGAAAAGATTAAAAGCCTCATCAAAATAGTGAGATTGACAGAAGACATTGTGAAATTGTGAGCAGTCTTGAAATGAGGCTGAAGGCAAATGGAGTTAGTTAAATAGAAAAAGAAATCCATACTTCATGTTATGAGGTACATCATGAAAGAAAAGAGGGGGGCACTTTGTAAGGTGTGTCATTCTTGCTCCAACAGTGTTCTGTTTCAGCCTCGCACCTTCCCTGGACAGAGGACTGGACATTTAGAGCCTCATCATTTAGACTGAACACACTAGGAGACATACTATGAGATTTGTCTGTTACTGCACATTACACCTTTTGCCCTTTCATTTTCTTAGTTTTTTAGTTGAATTTTATTTATTTTATGTGTGAGTGTTTTCTCTGCACATATGTGTGCTAGGTGCCTGCAGAGATCAGAAGGGGGCCTTGGATTCCCTGGAACTGGAGTTACAAAGATGGTTGTGAGCCACCATGTGGATGCTGGGACTTGAACCCAGGGTTCTCTGCAAGAGCAGCAAGTGCTCTGATCAGCCATCTATCCAGCTCTACTCACTATCTTTTAGATGGAAATAGAATAATCCCAGTGATAAGCTAGGCAGGAACTGGGAGTCTAGACTGCAGTATAAAGTAGACTGTCTCATAGCTCACTGCTGTTCCACCACTGGATTAGAGAAGATGGTGAAAAGTGCAAGTTGCCACCAGAGTTAAAATTAAGGGGAAGTGCATAGGCAGCAAGAGTGTAGACTGAAAGTGGTGCCCGGCAACGTGGCACTGGGAGCAACTCGGAAGGCTCGGAAAATATTCCTGAAAAGCATTTACTTTTTCAAGCCAGAAAAAGTCAAAACTGCTTCATAGTTTTCAGAGATTGCGGGGGATGGGCATGATGGCACACATCTTTACGCAGGTGGATCTCTGTGAGTTCAAGGCCAGCATGGTCTACGTAGCCCGTTTCAGGGCTACAGAGTGAAATCCTGTCTTTAAGAAAGATTGCTGGGACTGAGCATGTAGCTCAGCTGGTGGAGTATTTGCCTAGCATGTATAAAACCCTGGCTTCGATTCCCTAACATCACATGAACCAGGCCTGCAATCCTAGGCAGGGGATCAGTTCAAGGTTATGCTCAGCTACATAGGTGTTTTAGTTTGGGTCTGAAATATTCTCCAAAGATAAAGTTTGTTACATAGCACGGGGCCCTTGGGAGGTGGTGAACCCTTTCAGAGGTGGGAATTAGTAAGAGAAGGTTAGATTATGGAGGGGTGCTCCCTTCCCCCTTTTCCCTTGTTTACTTCCTGGCTGCAAGCTGCTTTCTGGCATGGAGGACTGTCTCCCACGGGCCCCCAAAAAGCAGAACTACGTCATAGACCAGTTTCCCTGAAGCCATGAAGCAGTGTAAACTTTTTCTAAATGGACTAGCCAAGTGTTTGTGACAGGAACGGAAAGGGGGATAAAAGACAAAATAGTGTAACATATCTCCCCATTACCCATCATGCTACAAATGATTGTGTCTTTTTAAAAATTTTTTTGCTGTTAAAAACAGTACCCTTCTAGGACAGGCGGTTGTGGCGCATGCTTTTAATCCCAGTAGTCAGGAGGCAAAGGCAAGTGGATCTCTGTGAGTTCAAGGCCACCCTGGTCTACAGAGTGAGTTCCAGGACAGCCAGAACTGTTACATAGAGAAACCCAGTCTCAAAAAACAAAAACAACAACAAAATCATACTTTCCTAAAAAAGAAATATCTCATTGATTAGTCCACCCTGAATTTTCTCATCTTCTAAGTGGGAATCTTGGAACCTGCTTCAGGGAATCATGATGGGTTTAAGATGAGGTCAATCAGGCCAGTGCTTTGCAGTGACCAGTGTTCGTCATGAATACTTTCTTCTTATTGGGTAGTATTGACTTGACTCCATACTGGAGAAGAAAAGTTGACCAAGGTTAGCCAGTAGGAACAAAGTGACAAGTATCTTTTAAAAAAAGATTATTTATTATTCTGTCTGCATGTATGCCTGTAGGCCAGAAGAGGGTACCAGGTCTCATTGTGAGCTACCATGTGGTTGCTGGGAATTGATCTCGGGACCTCTGGAAGAACAGCTAGTGCTCTTAACCGCTGAGCCATCTCTCCAGCCCCCTTGACCAGTATCCTAAATCTGGGAAGGTATTCAAACCTGTGGTTCTCATGTATAGAACACACAGAAGCCACTCTGAGCTATAGCAAGTTTGGGAATCCTTATGAATGTGAGGCAAGCCCTGGATGGTATTCAAAGAGGGGTAAAATTCCAATGAAGTCTGAATTGTACATAAAAGACTCCTAGGTGCCTGGCAACGGAGCGGGTTTTCGATAGTACCACCATGTTAGGGGGAATTTCACATGAAAATCGAGAGAGAGAGAGAGAGAGAGAGAGAGAGAGAGAGAGAGAGAGAGAGAGAGAGAGAGAGAGAGAGAGAGAGAGAGAAAGCAGTCCACGATTTGGTCTGCCCAGGCCCTTGGAGATTTTACCGGGAGATAACTGGCTGGGTAGAAAAACAAGGATTAGAAAGGGAAAGTCAAGCAGAGCCTGTGCTCTGGAGCAGATCGCCACACACTTGGATGCTCACAGGGTCCTGGGCCACTGTAAACGGGCCTCTTGGAACCCAGAGGGTCCAGTCTGGGCCTGAGGGTGGGTGTGTCCTTGTAGCCAGCTCCCACAGAGAGGCCCCAGGTAGCTGCTGCTCTGAGCAGCAAGGGGTTCTGGGATCCTGCAGAGTTTGGCTTCTCTCCCACCCCACCAAGCATGGAGGCTTGTCACCGGTGAGTCACACACACTTACCTGCCAGCAGCTGCTGCTACAGAGATAATGGAGGCCTGGAAAGAACCAGAACCCCTTCCCTCATGTGGCCTGGGGCTGCTTAGCTGCCTCGCCTGTGCCACAGAGACCCAGGAATGTTGGGCCTGCACAAGGAGTCCACCACTCTTGTGATGAATACTGTGCCTAGGGCCAAACCCGGAGGAGCTGCAGCCTTCTGAGGCAGAGGGGAGATGGTGATGAAAGAGATGAGCGATGCGGAGAACACCGAGCTGGCGCCGGCATAGATAGGGGCACTTATTGTTCCAGCTCAGAGCGGGAATGGTGGTTTACAAAGAAGAGCGCCCTGAGCTTCAGAAGGTGGTATCTCCAGAATGAAAGACTTGACATTCCAGGGAGACCTGACTGCCTACACGCAGCTGCATTTCACTACCATTTCATTTTTCTTTTTTGGCTTTTTGAGACAGGGTTTCTCTGTGTAGCTTCAGAACCTGGTACTACGTCTTATAGACCAGGCTGGCCTCGAACTCACAGGCCTGCCTCTGCCTCCTGAGTGCTGAGATTAAAGGCGTGCACCACTACCGCCTGGCTATTTTTTTTTTTTTTAAATTGGGCCAGTGAGATGGCTCGGTGCTTGCTATCAAGCTTTCCAACCTGATTTCAATCCCCAGGGTACATGCGGCAGAAGAAGAGCCTCCTGCAAGTTGTCCTCTGGCCTACACACATGTGCCACCTTTTAAATTTTATGTATGTATGTGTGTGTATGGTTGCACATATGATGGCACACATGTGGAGGTCAAAGGACAAGTTGGGGAAGCTGGTTCTCACCTTTCACTGTGGGATCCGGGGATGACAGTCACGATGAGAGAGAACAGCTGCTCTAATGTCACATGGCAGTGAGTCAGGGAGCGAGTATGCAAACGAAGGCAGGTGGCCTCCAACATGCCAAATACCGCTGCTTGACAGTCACTTTCACCTACTTCTCTGCAGCAGAAGCTTCCAGAAAGAAATGGAGTCACATCTTTTGGGAGAAAGATGTTGTCTGGTGCTGATTTGTAAGGCCTGTCAAATTCTCTCTCACAATTTCCTAATAGCTAGCCTGTTTTCAACACGTGTGTGACGGGCACTGATGGGAAGTGTTGATGCATGTACTGAGTCACCCACTCTCAACTTATAACCCTGGCAGACAGGAATTCTTGCTATTCATGTCCTCCTACTGACGAGAAGCCAAAGGCCAGGGAGGTGACATGACTAACTTATCTCAGAGCCACAGGGGAGCTTAGATAGCCTGAGCCTCTGAGCCCTTTGCTTGTCTCTGTTGCCTGGGTTAAAAAAAAAAAACATTGGTTCACATGTCTTGAAAAGAGTCCAACAAAAATATGCTACAATAATGAAGGATCAAAAAAATGGTCAAAACTTGGGGGAAGTCATGAAAACTACAAAGGCACTTTTAAGAGTCCAAATAACTCATCCATTTCTAAATCTAAAGCTTTATTAGCAAAGAGGGAGGGAAGGATATATGAACTCAACTTGGCTGAATAGTAAGGAACTAAAGGCCACTATTTCACTGACAAGCAGGTGATATAGGCTGGGAGATGCTTTTTAAAATTTAACTATTGTTGCTATGAGACTGTGGTATGGCTCTATGGTAGAACTTGTGCTTCAGCATGTGAGGCCCTAGCTTCAATTGCCAGCATCAAAAAATATTGTTGTTCTGATTAAATTTTTTATTTAGCAGTGCCATAAACTTCTCTAAAAGAAAATGGTGGAGTTGTTTTTAAAAAGTAAACAATAAAGGTTCCTTTTTTGGTAATATTATCAACTCACAGATTCCAACTTGATTGTGTCTTGGCCCACTCCAATTATGTACACTAATGTTCCTGTCAGTGCAGCTGCAGCTATAAGAACCTACTAGATCATAGTAGAATGTGTCAGGAGCTGACATAAATAAGTTTCCAACGGCTACAGCTGCACTGGAGGAGGCTGAGGCAGAAGAATTGCAAGATAAAGGGACATTTGGACTACACAGCAACGCTGCTTTAGGAAACCAACTGGAGCTGGAGAGGTACCTCTATGGGTAACACTCATGCTATGCCCAGCCCCCACATGCAGCCAGATGCACATGCGGTGACAGCCAAGAGATTCTGCCTCTGCAGAAGCTATGTGCCTTGTGCTCGTGGCCTTGTTCTCCTATCTGTGTGCAAAAGTGCTACTCTAGACTATCAGTGGGCCAAGAACATCCAAGCTTGCTTCCCCTCTTTGTATTCGTTAGAGCTCGAGGTACTGGAGCAGCACGATATGTTGCATTGTTCAACTCCAATGTCAGTTGGAACAAACCAGGTTCCCATGAGCAATGTAAGTTCTGCTTGGTGAATGTAGACTATAGCAAACTGAAGACGGTCCCAACTTCCAAACTTCAGCTTTCAGCAGCAAACTGTTTATAGTTAAGGGTCTTCTAGAAGCCACTTAACCAAGCAACAATTCTCATCTGAATGCATGATATCATGTTGATTCTTTGGAGTTTATTCTATTGATCAGTAAGTCTTTGAAAATTGAAGAGACAGAGACGAGGGGGGGGGAGAAGAGAGAGAACAAGGAGCGCATGTCTCAAATAAGGTAAAAGATGGGGATCAACATCCAAAGGAGTCATCTTTTAGCCTCCACTAAAACCATGGCACATGCACACCTGCCTTTTACACACACACACACACACACACACACACACACACACACACGCAGCACTCGCACGCGAGTCTATAAATCTTGTATATGTTCCTCCCAGACCCAGAATGCTTGAAGACTGTACTTACTAGCTCCAAAAGGAATTCTCTATGCCCTCCCAAGTAATGAAGATGATTGATAAAAACAACAACAAAACAAAACAAAAAAAACTAATAAGAGAAAAAACCCATCAAACAAAAGGGCTGTGAATCATTTAAAGTAGGAAAGGGATAAAACCTAGTGAACTTGATGTAGTAGTTTTGATGATAAATGTAAATGCAATTTATCTTAAAAATAAATTTAATGCATTTAAAAAACCAAACCTTACAGATTACATTAGAAAAGTCAGTTCTGTGGTATTTTAAGGAATCCACTGTCACACAAAGGCCAATGTAAGAGAATGAGAAAATATACAAAACAGATGCAAATTATATGAAACCAAAGGTCAAAATATTTAAACTAGTAGAATGTGAGACCAAAACAACCCAAGTAAAATGGCACTGGAATGTATAAAGATAATGTAAGATGGGGATTCAGTTAATAATATGGTTCGTCTGTCTTATTTAATAGCTTCCTTGAAAGAAACCCTTCTAGCAGACAATATGCCTCTTTTTCCTGGTGGCCACACTGCATTTACAGAAACCCAATCATGCTGCTTCAGCACTGGCACGTAGAAAGGCTTCAGGACAGGGGGTATAGCTTGGGGACTGAGACTGTGCTCAGCATACACAAGGGTTCAATCCTTGTACTAAAAAGTCAGAATGATCCCTCCCCCAAACCCCACGCTCACAAGCCCTCAAATATCTGTACAAAGAAAGGGCACATTATGGTAAGAAAGTCAGGCTAGGCATCATAGCAGACAACTCCCAGCAGGGTGTCTGGAGGGGCCAGATGCGGGCTCTTCCCAGGCTGCCTATCTGTAAAGGCCAGGCCAAATGTCTCCTGGCTTAGGACCCACTGATGTGTGGAGAGCATCCTCTGCAAGTGGAAGATTCAAATGAAGGCTTTGCTGAGGTTGTTTCTGGGTTGCTGGTCATATAGACAGATTTCCGCTGTGGAACCAGCAGCTCCCCATCTCCGAGGAAGGCGAGGCAAGTGGGCGGCGGGAGTGGGGGGGGGGGCAGAGCTTCAAGCCCAGGTGCAACTCTTCAGTCTCATTGTTATCAATAAACAATGCTGACAAGCTGGGTCGAACTGCCCTGAAATTCTCTGGACTTTGCTTCCACAGAGACACTATTAATCAATACACGTCATGCTTTGACTAGGAGACAGTGTCAAGCAGGAGCTGTAGCTGAACAGCTAATGCTGTGAATGAGGCTAACAACACTGCGGTTAACCCTTGCAGCATGAGAGCAGGGCACTGGCATCTCAATCTTTATCTCCCCGAGGCTGAAATGATTTCCATATTTGAATCATAACCAAAAGGAAGAAAAACTTGAATAAATATGATGAATAATAAGTAATAAAAATGCAAATGAAAGCAAGGTCCCCACAATATAAGACTGATGAAGAAAAATAAGAGTGGTAATCCCCAGTGTGACAAGCATGGGGGGAAGCAGGTTGTTGTGTGCACTGCGCTCAGGAACATAACTCCACAGACGCTCCCTCCAGTACACCTTTGTGATCTCCATCAAAGTCCTTTTTAAAAAACACATTTGATATGCCAGAAATGAAATAATGAGCATCTCAACATGCATAACCGTTATAATTAAGACTGTGAACCAAAGAGGATTTCTACTGTACACTATAAGAAATACCCCACTGTCCAGGAATATGGGGCTGTCTGAGTATTAGTCTAGGTACTGTTACTCCAAACACTTTTGGAGAAGTCAGTGTTGGAGCACAGCCCTGTTCGTGGCATGTCGCACATCCTTCTAGCCCTGTTCATGGCATGTCACACATCCTTTTCTATTTTTCTTTTTTTTTGTTTTTCGGGACAGGGTTTCTCTGTATAACAGCCTTGTCTGTCCTGGAACTCGCTCTTGTAGGCCAGGCTGGCCTCTACAGCACTTGCACTGCAGGAAGGAACGGGAGCCGGGCACTAGGCTGGAGATTTAAAAACATACACACAGACAGAAACACGGGGACATGAGTCATCCTTGATACAAGAATGCCAAGAATGCCCCTTTATTGTGTTCAGGGGCAGCTTATATAGTGCTCTGGCCACACCCCAGCTCTCAGGATCGTTCAGATCGGGCAGGCTCATCAGAACCCACTCCCCTGCCATCAGGGTCTTGTGCTCAGAGCAGCTGCAGGCTGCTCAGAGCAGAGGAAAACAAGTTGTTTCACTCCAGCAGGCCAAGGGTCTGAGGCAGGCCAAGAAAAGTCAAGGGGTCAGGGGTCTGCAGCCCCCAACAGGCCTGGAACTCACAGAGATCTGTTTGCCTCTGCCTCCCGAGTGCTGGGATTAAAGGCGTGTGCCACCACCTCCTGGCCCATCTCTATTTTTCTACACTAGCAGAAGTCAGAGATTGTGCAAGGCAATAGTTTTCACTGTTCCAGGCCCAAATGATGACAATATTCATTCCATTTTTCCAGTTTCTAGCCAAGAGTGACCACAGGGCCCCCTTCTAGTCAAGGAGATATATGAAGTCTATTGGAGGCTTTCTGTGTTCTTTTTTTTAATAAGTGTGAGCCTTTTGCTTATCTTTATTTGCTTTAGTGTGTGTGTGTGTGCATGTGTGTGTTTGCACTCATGCTTGAGCATACATGTGTGTGGAGGTCAGAGGACAATTTACTGGAATCAGTTCTTTCCTTACACCACTCGGAGTCTGGGGGTTGAACTCAAGTTGTTAGCCTTGGTGGTAGGCATATTCACATACAGAATCATATCAAGACAGAGAAAGCATTTTTGTTTTCCTGATCGGAAAAAAAGGGGGATGAAGCAAATTCTCTCTGTGTTCTCTCTCTCTCTCTCTCTCTCTCTCTCTCTCTCTCTCTCCCTCCTCTCTCTCTCTCCTCTCTCTCTCTCTGTCTCTCTCACACACACACATAAACACACACACACATACACATTAATGGAGCTGGGAGGGATGGCTCAGTGGTCGTGAGCACTTGTTACTCTTCCAGAGAACCTAGGAGCATCCCCATGACAGCTCACAGGCATCTGGAACTCCAGCTCCAGGGGAGCTAATGCTAATGCCTTCTTCTGGCCTCCTTGGGCAATAGCACACACATGGTACAGAGACACACATGCATACATGTAAAATAAAAACTAACCTAAAAATTTTGAAAATTACATTTATTTAGTGTGTGCGTGTGTGCGTGTATGTGCGCGCATATGCATGTGTGCACACATGTGTGCTTGCGTATGAGTCGGAAGGGAGCTGGCAGGGGTTGGTTCTTTCCACTGTGTGGATGCCAGGGGTCAGACTTAGATTGCCAGGCTTAGTTGAAAGTCCTTTTACCCGTTGAGCATTGTCACGGATCC
Source organism: Chionomys nivalis (assembly GCF_950005125.1). Lineage (NCBI taxonomy): Eukaryota > Metazoa > Chordata > Mammalia > Rodentia > Cricetidae > Chionomys > Chionomys nivalis. Next base: position 62,904,070 of record NC_080112.1, read on the forward strand.
AGGCCATACGCTCTTGGTGCCAGCGCTCATCTGCTGCAGATCTTAGAGTCAGTGAGGAAAAGCAACTATGTTAAGTACAACTTGAAGGGACTGTGTTGTTTGGAGCCCAGAGTGTCCCGTCATTCCAGCACAAATGTGTTTTTCTTTCTTTTGTTCATTGTTTCAGATTTTACCCTTGTGGTGCTTCCCACACTCACAAAATTAACCAAACTTTTCTCCCCTCCCCTTGCCAATCAGTGCTTGTATTAATTGGGCTTTGGGGTACAGCCAAAGAGCTCCCATAGAAACTCAAGGGGACAAAAGGAAGCCCCATTCCATCACACGTGAAGGCTGGAAACACAGAATACATCCTAGGGAAGTTCAGCTAATGAAAGCCCATCCCCAAGGAAAGCCAAGCACGTGCCCTCTCCCGGCGGTGTGGACAGATGGAAACCGCAGTCTCTGATGTTCAACATAACCCCCTGCCAAAACCAGCGCAGTCCTTAGGCATACCCAACAGAAAACTACCAGACTGGAAACAGACTGTTTGGAGATACACGTTCTATCGACTTGAAATAATCACCATAAAGTAAATTGCGATTCTAGTGCTGGGAGGTGGAGATGGAAGGTCAGGAGTGGGGGTGGGAGTGCCATTATTGGATATGAAGTGAGTCAAGGCTAGATTGGGCTGCATGAGATTTTTTTTTCATAAAAAAAAGAATGAGAAAAATGAGACAAAAAATAACAAAACTGAACACTGGCTACTTTCTCACCCTACTTAGAATACCAGAGGTCCTGGGGAAAATGTGGAGAAGAAGGAACCTCTTGTACAATTTTGGAGATAATATAAATTTCCACAGCTGCTGGAGAAAACTGTATGGATACCTTAAAAATTAACAGACTGAACTTCCATATAATGGCACAATCCCACTTCTGAGTGTTTCTCTAAATGAAATGAAATCGGTACAATGAAGAGGCCTCTGCTTTGCTGTACTTGGTGTATACAATGGGTAGTAAATAAAAAGAAGCCAGAGAGCCAGTTTTTTATATATGCCTTAACCATTTGAATAACGAATGGATAAAGGAAACATGCTATATTCACGTAATGTTTCTGGGGTAGTAAGAAGGATGAAATCCATCATTTGCTGCACGCTTGGAAAAGGAGGTCATTATGACAAGTGAAATAAGCTAGGCCCAGAGATGCACCACATGATCACACTCATCCATAACTCTAGTCCCAGGGGCCCTGGCACCTCTGAGGGCACTTACACACACCCCCACATGAACAAAAACATGTCTTTAAAAAAACTTAAATAATACAAATTATAATTCAAATTAGAAACTCACAATAATGCTATAAACACGAAAGAGAAAACTTGGAGAGTTAGAAGATAGTTTTAAAAAATATCACCAGAGCCGGGTAGTGGTAGCGCACACCTTTAATCCCAGCACTTGGGGCTAGATTGAGTTTGAGGCTAGCCTGCTCTACAGAATGAGTTCCAGGACAGCTAGGGCTGCTACACAGAGAAACTCAGTCTCAAAAAACAACAAAACAAAACAAAACAAAAACAACAACAAAAAAAATCAACTGAAGACAAAAGACAGAATGATAGAAACCACGAATCAGAGGTTAAGAGAAACGAGCACGGGAGAGAAGCCCAGTGTGTGTTCTAACCGGCACTCCAGGAGGAAGTAACAGCTAGAATAGAGGAAAAGAAAACGAGTTTCAGAAATCAGAAAAGATCTTAGTCGTTGATATTTTAACATTTATTTATTTGTGTGTATGTGTGTGTATGCACGTGTGTGTGTGACCTCCAGCACAAGCATGGAGGTCAGAGAAGACCTTACCGAAGTCAATTCTCTCTTTCACACCATGTGGGCGTCAGGACACAGCCCGAGACGCTAATCTTCGTACGCAGAAACCAAAGCAGTTCAAAGTATGATAAATAAAATGAATTTGTACTCAGAGTGCTAAAACTTCAGAACATCAAAGATAAGCCAATGATACTGAGAGCTGGAAGACAACGAAACAGTATTCTTGAAGCAACAAAAGAAAGAACTGTTGGCCTAGACTTTTATATTCATTAAGTAAGCTTTTATGAATGATTACATAACAAAGATATTTTCAGCCATAAATAGGTATCATCAAAAAAACTTTGGTGCATTTATTTAATTAATTGTGTGTATGTGTGTGCATGTTTGTGTGTGTGCGCACATGAGCACATATGCATGTGGAGGTCAGAGGCCAATGCCAGGTGTTTCCCTCAGGGGCTCATCACCTTAGCCTGTGAGCCAGGAGCTCTCACTGACCCCGAAGCTCACCGACTGAGGTAGACTGGCTGCTTGGCAATCCCCATGGAGCCTCCTGCCTGTGCCCCGCCCCCAGCTCTGAGGTTATAGGCATATGCTACCTCACCCGGCTTTTTATGTGGGTGTCAGGGCTGCAGATTGGGCTCGCATGCTTACATAGCAAGCACCGTAGCAATTCGGCCCCTAAAAGAACTTTCCAGAACCTTATCCCAGAAGGATAAAGGAACTTCTAGAAGAAGCCTCTGGGATGTAAGAAGGAATAGTGGTCAACAGGACACACAGTCCTTGCCTAGAAAACGAAAGGTTTCTTTCTTTTAGTTTTCGTTGAGTAGGCCCAGCCGACTGTGGATGATCCCACCCTGGGCAGGTGGTACTGCGTTTTATGGCACAGCAAGCCATGGGATCAAGCCAGTTAGCAGCATTCCCCCATGGCTTCTGGTATTCAAGTGATAGTATGTGTGTAGAACTGTAAACTGAAACAGACCGTTTCCTCCCCGTGTTGGCTTTTGCTATGGGGATTATCATGGCAATAGAAAGCACGCTGGGCTATCTCCAGGATCTCTCCACCATGTATGTTATGGTGTGTGCAGTGCCCTCACAGGCCGTCATGTGCTCTCGCTCTCTTTCTCTCCTCTCTCTTCTTTCTCCCCCCACCCCTTCGTTTTTTCCAGACAGGGTTTCTCTGTGCAGCAGTCTTGGCTGTCCTGAAACTCACTGTGTAGACCAGGCTGGCCTCGAACTCACTGACATCCGCCTGCCTCTGCCTCCCAAGTGCTGAGATTAAAGGTGTGCGCCACCACACCCACCCAGTGCAACCCGTGCTTTTAGCCACTAGCAAGGTTAACCTTGCTGACAGCTCTAAGAGTTGATCCTTAACTCAGCTCCGGGTGACAACTTGATTGTAACCTTGTGAGCCTAAGATCTTGAGGTAGCAGGCCCTGAACGCTACCCAGATTCCTGAACCATAGGATTTGTGAGCTAAGAAATATGTGATGTTACAGCTACTAAATTTTGAGCTATTTTCTAGTGTAGTAATAGACAATAAAATATCATTTCTCCCAAAACTTATGGAAAGATTGTCAACAACCCAACCCCAGAAAGGCTTTTTGTAAAAATTTTCAAATGAACTCTAAAATGTCTTTGATAAAGCAAAGGGATTGTAATAGTCCAAACAATTTTGGAAAAGCACACAAAGTTGGAGAACTCAGGAACTGGTCTCGGAAATAAGATAGTGAGAGCTCGGCAAAAGAAAAGAAGCAAATGGTCCACAGACTAGAACAGAGAGGATGGTGTAGACCCACAGAACTACAAAGACGATTTTATTGTTTTCATTGAAAAATGTGCTACATTTTAGTGCGTGTGTTTGTGTGTGGGTGTGTGTGCCACGATATGCACACAGAAGTCATACACTTCAGGACAATATGCAGGAGCAGATCTCTCCCGCCTTGTGCGTCCCAGAGTGTCCACTTCTGCTGTCAGACTTGATGGCAGCTGCCTTTTTCCACTGAGTCATCTTGCTGGCCCCAAAGGCATTTTTTAAAAAGATAATCTCTTTAAGGAATGATTCTTGGACTACTGAGTACTCCTATCTCGCAAACCAAAGAGCTTTGTTGCATACAAACACGAGCAAAATGCTTCAACAAAATTTTAGATGCTTGAGTAAGTGTGACAAATGCCTCAGTGGGCCTGGGTGGGGGAATGTAGATATTTTTCAATTTTCATAACTAAAGAGTATGCTTTTTTTTTGTTTTATTGACACAGGGTTTCTCTGTGTCGCCCCGGTTGTCCTGGAACTCACTCTATAGACCAGGCTGGCCTCAAACTCAGAGATTTGTCTACCTCTACCTCATGTGCTGGGATTAAGGGCGTACGCCACCACTGCCACCCAGCCCTAAACAGTATACTTTCAAACTAGAAATAAAGCTTAGAAATTAAACAAAATCATATTAGAATGAAAGTAGTGTAAAAACCTTACGAGTCACTAGAGGGGAAAAAATAAACACTGGAAACTGGATTATCCTAGCAAAAGTCAAAAGAGGAAGTGAAACAACACATGAGACACAGAACACACAAAAAGATGAACTCGAAAACTGAGTTGTCACAATAAAACAAACGGGTAAAACTGCTTAGGGCTGGAGAGATGGCTCATTGGCTAAAGGTGCTTGCTAGTATCCCACAGGTTCCCTGCACCCATGGTGGGCAGCTCACACAGGCCTGAAACTCCAGCCCCAGGTGATCTGATGCCCTCTTCTGGGCATAGCTACACACAGACACACCCAGATAAAAATTTAAACATCTCTTAAAAATGGGTAAAGTTTTTTGTTTCTCCTTTTATACTTTTTGCGATGAAGTCTCATTATGTAGTTCAGGCTGCCTTCAGACTCCCGGGCTTCCTGCCTCTGCCTCTCAAGTGCTGGGGTTTTAGGTGTGCGCACAGTTGTTCCCTCCACACACACAAAAGACTAGATATGGTGGCATATGCTGTGCTCCCAGCACTTAGGAGGTGGAAGCAGGAGTTTAAGGTCATCCTTGGTCTTGTAGTGAATTTGAGGTCAGCTTGGGCTACAGGAGAGTATGGAGAGAGAGAGAGAGAGAGAGAGAGAGAGAGAGAGAGAGAGAGAGAGAGAGAGATTGAGAGAGAGAAAGGAAGAGAGAAAGAAAGAAGAAAAGGACACACATAAGCAACAAGCAAAGGTCACAAGTATAATTTGGGAAGCTAGACTAAGCAGATTCTGGGAAAAGAAAGCATTATGGAAATTCTTTATAATAGACAAATAGAATTCAAAACAGAAAACATTTAATAAAACAAAGAACTGTATTTTATCATCATATAATGTATAATTCATGAACCTTTATGTACCCTCAACAGTAGCAAAACAAAGAGAGAGGATTAGATTGAAACCCAGCGATGAGAAAAGTCGGAAAATGTCCTGCGAGAGCATTTCCACTCGGTTGCTCGCAAGCCCCTCTTGCTCATTCATGCTCCAAGACACCCTCTTAAGGCTTTGATGGTGACAGAGAATTTACATTTTGCCAGAAATTTATGCACATCAAAATGTTTACTGTTCTACCTTATATGTATGTGTGTACGTGTATATATATATCTATATATCTCTGTGTGTGTATATATTGTGTATATATATTATATGTATATATATTTAATTTTTTTCCTTTGCTGGGAATGAAAACCAGGATGTCACTCATGCTAAGCAAGTGTTCTAGCACTGAGCTACATCCCTTGCCTAACAAGTTTCTATTTGAAGTACTTACAGCAATTTTAAGTGTAATCTAAAGATTCTTTCTCTAATAATCAAAGAGCTTTTATGCTTTTTCTCTGTCTCTCACTATGATGACAAACTCATAGAATTAAAATTTTCTTTCCTTTAGAGCCAATCTTAATAGGAAGTGTCAAAAATATTGCAAATCACTCCATGTGCCATAATATAATATAAAATACCAGGAAATTGAAAATTACTGTAAAACAGTTAATTACTGTTAATTGTACTGTAGATATTCAATTTTCTCCATTGTTTTACTGTTTTCTTGAAACAGGGTTGCACGTAGCCCTGGCAGACTTTAAACTTGATATGTAGCCAAGGCTTGTTTTCAACTCCTGATGCCCCTGCCTCCAGAGTGTCGGGATCATAGGCGTATAGCACCAGACTTGGCTTTGTTTTCACCATTTTTAGCCTGCGTTTGTTTGTGTGGATTTGCGAGTACATTTTATCATATGTGTAGCTTTGTGTACTAATCATCACAGTCAAGACACAGACATGTTCCATCATCACTAAGGAATACTATCTCAGAATTTTGCATTTGCATGTAGTTCCCATTCTGGCCTCCTGTTCTTGTTGCCTGGCAACCACTAATTTGTTCTTCTCCTCTATGGTTTTATTATTCCGAGCATATTATACGGATGGAATCATACAGTGTATAACCTTTTGAGGTTAACTTTTTTCACTGTGAATAATGAGCTTGAGGTCCATGCAAGTTGTTGCCAAAATATCAATAATTCATTGCCGTTGATTTCAAAATACTATTCCAATCTACAGATGTACCGAAGTTCGCCCAATCATTCAGCCACTGAGATAGATTTAGGATGTGTCTAGCATTTTGCTATGACAAGTAAAACTGCCGTGAGCATTCATACACAGTATTTTCTCTGAACAAAGTTTTCTTTGGGATAAATGTTAAACAGTGGAAATATTCAGTCACATGGTTAATGCGTGTTTTAGTTTTGACAGTTTTCCAGAGTGGCTGGACCACTTTCCATTTCCCCTAGCTAGTTATGAAGTGACTCAATCCTTTACACCCTTACCAGTATTATTTTATTTTTTGTTAAGATTTTGCTTTTTAAATTTATTTTATTTTATTTTTGTGTGTATCTATATGTGTAGGTGCCAGAGGAGGCCTGAAGCTGGAGCTACAGACACTGTGATCTGCCATGTGGGTGCTGGGAATCGAACCCTAGTCCTTGCAAAGGTAGCACATGTTCTTAACTATTCAACTGTCTCTCCAGGCCCTAAGAATTTTTTGAGCACGATTTTCCTACAACTCCTCCCCAGATCCTCCCCACTAACCCACTAAACCTGATGTTCTCTCTCTTCCTGCCTCCTCAAGAAAACAAAAACAATCTCCCCGAACAAAAACCAAAGCAAACAAATAAACAAAAAACCAACAAACAAAAATCACCCACCGCCCACCCACAAAACAAAACCCCATGGAGTTAGTTTTGTGTTGGGCATGGGGACTGCCCTGAAGTGTGGTTGATATACCAGTGACACGCCATTGGAGAAAGCTGACTTTCCCTTTGCCAGCGAGTATCAATTGCAAAAGGCTTCTTGGCTGGAGGTGGGGCCTAATGTCTACTCCCCCCTCTCATACTGGGACCTTGTCTGCCTGGAACCCGCGCAGGCCTGGTGATGTGCTGCCACAGTCTCTGCGAGCTCATATATGCGCCTCAGAGCATCACTAGGCTTGCTTTCCCTTGAATTGCCCACCACCTCTGGCTCTTAAAGTCTTTCGGCCTCCTCTCCTGCTTAGACCCCTGAGCCTTGAGGGGAGGGATTTTAGGAAGGTATCCCACTTAGGGCTGAGTGCTCCATCTCATTCCCTGCACATTGTCCTGACTAATCCCCATCTGCTGCAAGAAGCAGCTGCTCTGATAAAGGCAGAGGGATGCTCTGGTCTATGGCTAGAACCATATGTTATTAGAAGTTCTTTGTTGCTGTGTTTAGCAGAATAACAGTAGCAGACTTCCCCCTAAACCCGTGACCTTTCTAGTCTCAGGTTCTCGGCCCCCTTAGCAGTGTCAGGTAGAGTTCTATCTCATAGACTGGGCCTTAAATCCAGTTCAAACCGTGCCTGGCTGCTCCCATAATATTTGTGCTACTATAGCACCGGCGTATCTTGCAGGCAGGCAGCTGGTTCATGTTTCAGGGTTTGTAGTTGGGTGATACCGATGGTTACCACACTCTTCCGGTAGCATCCAGAGTACCTTCCAGCACCGTGAACGCTAGTCAGTAGAAGTCAAACTTTTATTTGAGCACCAATCCAATTCTTCCTGTTCAATGACTTAAGTAAGCCACGGTGTCTCCAGCAATAGCTTTACCGTCAGGCTACACAGGATAGTCAATAGTCTTGGTGACAGCCTATGATGTTTGCGGGGGTCATAGAGCCCCTTGAGCCAATGACTCAATAGGCTATAACCCATTCGTGGCACTAGAGTTTGTATTTGGTGGCATAAGATGTCGGGGCCTTGTTTCCCCCATTATATGGTGACTCCATTTAAGTTCATTTCGTTTATGTACATATTTTAGGGGGCTTCTTGAGCAGCAGCTCCCATATGGGTTTATAAGAGGCGTTTAGTGTTAGTTGTTGTCCTCCCCATAGCCTTCCTTTTGTTTACCCTACTCTCGCATCTGCTCCTCACGTAATCCTCCTGTTCTACTTTCCCTTCATCTCTCTGTACCACTCTACCTTACTCCCCTTCTTCTAATCTCTGCGGTGACTTGGATTGTAGCACACATAAGCATTTGGTGCTATCACTTTTTATTTTGCAATTCTGTTGAGTGAACAGTGAGCTCCTCCTCTGCCTCCCTGCTCCTCTCCCCTCTCTCTCTTCCTTCCTCTCCCTCCTCCTTCTTTTATATATTCAGGAAACAAGTCCTTTGTAGCATTGTGGGGGTATCTACCAGAGAAGACTGCTCAGACACGAGTTTAAACTAATAAAAAGTGTTTACTAGCTAACAGAAAACTACAGTGGGATCCCAGTGGAACCCTGAGCCTTTCTCAGGGTGAGCTTTTAAGCACAAAACCATGTTCTGGATTGACATACTCAGTTAACAATGGAGCAGTTAGCTGAAAACAGAACTACAGAAAACCAAAAAACCAAGGTTAGTGTACTTACAGACTTTCCCAGATCTATGAATTTTTGATGGATTAGGCCTTTATTTTAGTTTTGGCAGGTGGTACTGTCTACGTGTTGAGTTTTACATCCTAAATGGCAGTTTCACCATGGAGTCAGTTATGCTAATGTTTGAAGGCCTTCTAAGGAAGGTCTGGGGGCCTGCCTGTTATGTGCAGATATTTTCCCCTAGCATGTAGCTTGTATTTCCATCCTTTTGATAGGGTCTTTCATTGTACAAAAGCTAATTTTCCTAAAGTCCAATCTATTGACTTCTGTGGATTATCCTTTTCATGTCTTGTCTAAGAAACCACTATAACTCTAGTTCTTGATTTTTCTCTTGAACTTCCCTCTTATAAGTTTTGTAAGCACATGTGTGTTTCAAGACAGGGTTTCTCCGTGTAGCACTGGCTGTCCTGGAACTCACTCTGTAGAGCAGGCTGGCCTCAAACTCAGAGATCCCCCTGTTTCTGCCTCCTGAGTCCTGAAATTAAAGGCTTGTGCCACCACTGCCCTGCTCTTCTAAAAAGTTTTTAAGTTTCTGTCTTATGTTAAAATTCATGATTTAATTTCTTTTTTGTGTACTATTAAGTGTAAATTTTTTTGTGTTTTTAATTTTGCTGATGACCGTCCCATCGGTTCAGTGGCATTTGTTGAAAGGACTACTCTTTCTCTATTGAATTGCTTTTGCACCTTTGTAACAAAGGAAATTGATTTGCGTGCTTATTTTAGTCTGTTTGCAGATTCTCCGTTGCTCCATGGATGTCTGTGTATCTTCTTCCCCTGACATCATGCCATCTAGATTCCTGTGGCTGCAGAGAATGTTGTTATCTGGCGACACATTATTCCGGCTCATTATTCTTTGTTATTCTTTTTTGTTGTTCCTCCCCCTCCTCCAGGTAACTGTCCTGGCTGTCCTGGAACTAGCTCTTGTACACAAGGCTGGTCTCAAACTCACAGAGATCCTCCTGCCTCTGCCTCCCGAGTGCTGGGATTAAAGGCGTGCGCCACCACTGCCCAGCCCTTGTTGTTTTTCTTAGTTCATTCCTTTTTTTTTTTTAAATTGATTTCACCATTCTCATTCCTTTGTCTTTTTCGCAGACCTTTTAGAATAAGCTTGTTTAAGTCTACAAAAAAATTCCTGCTGGATTTCTGATAGAACATGTGTTAAACTTCTATATCAGCTCAGGCAGAATTTACATGCTTGCTAAGTCTGCCATTTCTAAACTGGATTCTTTTCGTCAACATTTAAAAAATTCAGTATACAGAACTATGTATATCTTGTTAGATTTATATCTAGGTAGTTTTTTGAAACATAAAAATTTTGAAACAGGATTCTCACTATGTAGTCTTGACCTATCTGGAACTGTCTATGTAGAACAGGCTGCCTTTGAACTCACAGAGATCTGTTTGCCTCTGCCTACCACTTGGTGGGGCTGATGACATGTGCTACAACACATTCCTGGCTTAAATAGCAATTTTAAATGGCATCGTGTTTTTTTATTTTTATTATCATTTTTCTTCTTTTTTTGAGAGAGGGTCTCATATAGCACAGGTTGCCCTTAAACTCATTCTGTAGCTGACCTTGAACTGCTGTTCTGTTCCTCCTGCCTTCCCTCCCACATTCTCCGCCACACCCAGCTGGGCTTTGAATTTTGACAATGAAATTTCCATAAACTGGACGGTGGTGGCACGTGCCTTTAATCCCTGCACTCAGGATGCAGAGGAAGGCAGATCTCTGTGAGTTCAAGGCCAGCCTGGTTTACAGAGTGAGTTCCCAGACAGTCAGGGCTGTCACACAGAGAAACCCTGTCTAGAAAAACAAAGACGTAAAGGAAAAAGAAAAGATAATCTTGCTGAACTCATTATTCTTCAAGTTTTTTTTCCTCTCCAGTAAATTCCTGAGGATTTTCTATGGAGACAATCCTCTCACCTACCATCTTTCTCCTTTCCGATCTATAATCTTTTTATTTCCATCTCTTGCTTTATTGTAACCATTACAACTCTCAGTACTGTGTTGATTAAGAGGAAAGCATTCGTCTTCACCATTGAATATGATGTTAGCTATAGGATTTATCAAGTTAACAAAGTTCCCCTAATTTACAAAGTGTTTATTATGCATGGGTGTTCATTTTTTTTCAAGTAATTTTTCTGAATCAATTCCTTTAGCCCATTAATATGGCTAAAGAATTAGATTGGAGGGTTTTTTAAATTTAGATTAAAAAAATGCCACATGGGAATGTAAACTTGTGCAACCACTTTGGAAAGCAGTGTGGCAGTTTCTCAGGAAGTTTGGGATCAACCTACCCCTGGACCCAGCAATACCACTCTTGGGAATATATCCAAGAGATGCCCTATCATACTACAAAAGTATATGCTCAACTATGTTCATAGCAGCATTGTTTGTAATAGCCAGAACCTGGAAACAACCTAGATGCCCTTCAATGGAAGAATGGATGAAGAAAGTATGGAATATATACATATTAGAGTACTACTCAGCAGTAAAAAACAACGACTTCTTGAATTTTGCATGCAAATGGGCGGAAATAGAAAACACTATCCTGAGTGAGGTAAGCCAGACCCAAAAAGAGGAACATGGGATGTACTCACTCATGCTTGGTTTCTAGCCATAAATAAAGGACATTGAGCCTATAATTCGTGATCCTAGAGAAGCTAAATAAGAAGGTGAACCCAAAGAAAAACATATAGTTATCCTCCTGGATATTAACCTTCATCAGGCGAGGAAAGGAGACAGAGACAGAGACCCACATTGGAGCACCGGACTGAAATCTCAAGGTCCAAATCAGGAGCAGAAGGAGAGAGAACACGAGCAAGGAACTCAGGACCGCGAGGGGTGCACCCACACACTGAGACAATGGGGATGTTCTATCGGGAACTCACCAAGGCCAGCTGGCCTGGTTCTGAAAAAGCATGGGATAAAACCGGACTCGCTGAACAATGAGGACTGCTGAGAAGTCAAGAACAATGGCAATGGGTTTTTGATCCTACTGCACGTACTGGCTTTGTGGGAGCCTAGGCAGTTTGGATGCTCACCTTACTAGACCTGGATGGAGGTGGGTGGCCCTTGGACTTCCCACAGGGCAGGGAACCCTGATTGCTCTTTGGGCTGACGAGGGAGAGGGACTTGATCGGGGGGAGGGGGAGGGAAATGGGAGGCGGTGGAGGGGAAGAGGCAGAAATCTTTAATAAAGAAATAAATAAATAATTTTTAAAAATGCATGTGTATGTTTGTACGGCATGTATGTGTGTGTACCATATGCCGGGTGCCCATGGAGGTCTGAGGAGGGTGACAGATTGCCCTGCAGCTGGAGTTACAGATGGGGATGAGCTGGCATGTGGGTGCTGGGAATCTAGTGCTGTTAAATCGTTGAGCCGTCTCTCCCGTTCAGCTGATTTTTGAATATCAAACACTTATATTCTGAAACACATCTCTAATTGATCATGGTGCATACAGTTCTTTTTCTATATTGTTGAGCTTGATTTGTAACCTTTTCACAGAATCTTGCGTCCAAGTTCATAAACAATCTTGTGTAAGTTTTGTTTTTTTTTTTTCAAACGACCTTTGTCTGCTTTTGCTATTAGGATGACATTGTCTTCATAAAATGAATTGGGAGATATTCTTTCCTCTTCAATTTTATGAGATAGTTTCTGTAGAGTTGGGGATAAAATTCACCGAATTTTAAAGCCGAGTTAACACCCTTGAAATCACTGACTGGAACCTGTGCTTCACTATTGACTCCAGAGACCCAATTTTTTCTCTCCAGGTTGCCAGAACCAATTGTAGATTTGTTTATCTTGAGGGATTAACTGAGGAATAAAATGACTGTTTTTTGACACAGAGTACAAAGAAGACAGATCCAGAGTAGCCGGAAAAGCCATTTCCTAACAAAATTGACATTTGCTCTGCTCACTGCACTGTAAGCCCAGGAAATGACAGATTCAAATGCAGAGGAGAGAACAAAGCAAAGCCGTAGGGCTGCCGAGCCTCGGGCTGCCAGAAGCAGGGGAGTGAATGCAGGCAAGGCAGCTTCTGGCCCTGAGAAGGTGCAAACACACAGCAGAAACAAAATCGACCTTTGTAGGAAAATGAGGAAATCACCAGGGAAGGAAGTCGAGGCAAGGTAGCCAAGAAAGGAGGTGTGTTACATCAGTAACCACTATGGGGGCTTCAACCTACTTTGCTGGAAAATTCTGAGAACCAGCTCTCACACTCTGAGAACAGGCTCTCACACACTCCAGTCACCCCACAAGACAGAAGCAGCTGGGATGTCTCTGCACCAGCTTCTCTCAGCCTCTGAGGGAGAGCAACTCAAGAGCCGAATTGACCTAACCTTTTTTGTTTTTTTTTTTGGCATGCTCGCATAAGCCCTGGTGCAGGAGACTACCCTGAACAAAGATGCCTAGGGATTGACAGACTGGAAGTCCTCTAGGCAGTAAAGGCCAGGATATCCAGGTAGCCCATTTGCAGCATCATCCACAGCAGGGCTGGAAGTTACATTTTGGACACGGTGAGAGAAATCAGTTTCCAGAGAAATATTTGCATGATATTAGAAGGAAACCATGAATAGCATGATTTAATTTGTTGCAAAAATTACTTGAACTATGGAAATGTATTCCACACAAATGACTCTAAAATGTTTTTGTGAGAAATAATGTTCCTGCCAGACACAGTGGCACGTGCCTCAAGTCTTGGCTACTTCTGGAGAGCTGGGACAGGAGAGCCCAGGAACCCAGAGCTGGAGGGCAGTCTGGGCTACAGGACTAGACAGGTCTCAAAACACAATCCCTTTGATGTTGTGCCTTCATAAGTAGCTTGTGATGGGAGAGAGACTGGCAAGGTGCTGTCGCGGCATAGAGCATTTTAATCTGACTGAAATGGAGGCTGACTGGCTGTATTCACTAGAGCGTGCTTAAAGAGTTACATTCATTTGCACAACATGGCAAAGCACCCTGAATCAGAAAACAAAGACAACAAGCTAAGAATAACCTATGGATTAATATTTAAAGTTTCTGAAGAGATGATGTCATAATAAAACTCTTCAGACAGATAGTATAATGACATTACTCATAGATTTCCGGAAATGCTGAGCCAACATCTTTTAACACTGAAAGCTTATTTATAGAAATCTGTAATAATTATTGATCTAAAATAGGCTTAGATTGTATTTGAGTCTCTAAAAGATTCCATAAGGGAGTGATGTTTTTTACCGTGGCCCATCACATCTTTTCATTTTCGTCTTCAGAAGCTTCTCATCTCTGCGAACGTTGGAGAATTGGGGGAGATGTAATTTGACAGGTTAATTTGAATGCCAAAGATTGTCATAATTTCATATCGCCAGGGAGAAATGAATATTCACTTTTCCCAAAATACAGAAGGAAATGATTTACTCTTTGAGAACTTTAAAAAATGATACACTTGAATATTTTAAGCTTAATGCCATTTCTATGAATCATAGCTGAATATAATACTGTAAATTTATAGACTAGGCTCACACAGTTTTGAATTTTGGGCCATATTCACTTTTTCTTACCTTTCTTGGCCAAAGATGTTGGGCCTCTCATGTTGTTTCTAAACAAAGATTTAAGAGGGAAATGGAAAAAATATTCTCCTGTTACTAAAACCTGATTAATTTTGTATACTTACTAAATTACAGTCATCAGTTTGATGTAAAAATAAGCCATAAGCTAATTTTAAATGAAAGGACATGTAAAATAACTTAATGAGCTACAGGTTACAAAATGGAAGTCTTGAAATTTGACTTGATGTGAATTAACATTTCCTCAAGTTATCGATCATATTCTAGGGACAATTAGCACTATTTAGGGGAGCTGCCCTGTGGTATCGCCATAGGAAGAGGTTCTATAGGATGTAAAGTCACTTACTGCACACCCCCTTTTCACTAAGGTTGGGATTATTTAGAAATGTCCATGATATTCCTTCTTCTCTTCAAAAAAGTCCTTGATTACCTCATTACCAAAAACTGCTCCTTAGGCTGGGTGGTGGTGGCGCACGCCTTTAATCCCCGCACTGGGGAGGCAGAGGCAGGAGGATCTCTGTGAGTTCGAGGCCAGCCTGGTTACAGAGAGAGTTCCAGGACAGCACCCCTCCACCAAAATTGCTCCTCAGAAATTTGCAGTCATTGTTAGTGGTACTTGTTAAGTATAGCATTATCGAACCCACCTTGATAAATAGACCGGCAGCTCCCACATAAATGGGCACGTGGTTATTACTGTCTTTAGGAAGGCATTGCTCTATTGCCTCTGTTTGCTTGTCAGGAATGCCTTGTCTGTTACCGGTTTCACGCAGAAACTCTGACCATTTTCTTTTTCCTTTGCTGGAATAGAGACTTGTTCTGCAGCCCAGGATGTCCTGGAACTCACTCAGGAACTCAGGCTGGCCTAAAATTCAGAGCAGCCCTCCAACCTGGGCATCCGAAGTGCTGAGGTTGCAGGTGTGGGCCACTACATCTGGCTGGAGTTGTCCTCTGAGCTGGAGACCATTATGGTTTGGAGATATTCCCCAAAGGGCCGTATTGTTAAAGGTTTGCCCCCCAGCTGGTTGCACTACTGGGAAGTGGGGCCCAGTGGGAGTAGGAGAAAGCTGATGCACTGGGGGAGGGATATCGGGACCCTGGCACCTTCCTGTCTTTCTTTGTTTCGTGATTGCAATGAGGTAAACAGACCTTTTTTGTCCCACAGTCCTGCCACAGTGCACTGTGCCACCAAGGCCCAGAAGGACAGTGCCAAACAACCTTGGCCTGAAACCTCTGTATCAAAATAACTTTTTCCTTTTTATAAGTTGACCAGTTCTGGCATCTTGTCACAGCAATGAAAAACTGACTAATACAGAGACAGGCTAATGTTATAATGTGAACCACAACAACTAATTCCTAAATCAGTCTTATCAAGTTGCTTGAAATGATGAAAACAGTTTGAAATTATTTCATACCTTTATCCTTTTCAGATATGTAATAAATATTGAATCCATATTTATTCAAATGTGTAATAAATATTGACTGTATACTCAAATATGTAACAAATATTAAATATATATTCAGCAAATATATTTCTGATATCATTTTCCTGGTTGTTTTCATTGCTTTTTTTCTTTTTCTTTTTGTTCTTTTGAGACAGGGTTTCTTTGCATAGCACCATCTGTCCTGGAACTCACTCTGTAGACCAGGCTGGCCTCAAACTCACACAAAGATCCGCCTGCCTCTGCCTCCCCAGTGCTGGAATTAAAGGTGCACAAGGCTATTGCTGTTTTTAATGATGCCGAGGGGTTGGAGAAACGGCTCAGTGGTTACCAGCACTGGCTGCTGAAGCAGAGCACCCAGGGTTGAGTTCCAGCTTCCACATGGGGTTCACAACTGACTGTAACTCTAGCTGCAGGGCATCTGACATCTCTGATCTCCGTGACATCAGGCATGCGGATGATCAGACAAAACACTCATGCACATAATATTTTAGCCACACTGTGGATATTCAAAAAAAAAGTCCAGATTCTAGCAGGGTATGGTGGTGCACATCTTTGATCCCAGCACTGGGGAGGCAGCAGCAGGTGAACTCTGAGTTTGAGGCCAGCTTGATCTAAATAGTGAGTTCCAGGACAACCAGGACTGTGTAGAGAGACCCTGGCTCGATTCTCCTCCCTAGATCCTGGGAGATGCAGCCAGTTAAATCAACAAATTGTAAGGATGAAAAAGAGGTAGGCAGGTGGCACCCGGAGATATGAACACTTGCTGCTCTTTCAGATGACCTGGATTTGGTCGCCAGTACAAGGTACATGGCATCTAACAAGTGTCTGTAACTCCAGTTCCAGGGGATCTGGTGCCCTCTTCTGGCCTCTGCAGGTAGTGCATGCACGTAGTATATTGACATACATGCAAGCAAAATCACTCACTCATACATACAATACACATCTGGCCCGAGAGAGGACTCCAGCAACACCGCCACACCAACCAGGAGTCTGTGTAGTCTGTGTATGCCTGCAGGCCAGAAGAGGGCACCAGACCCCATTACAGATGGTTGTGAGCCACCATGTAGGTGCTGGGACCTTTGGAAGAGCAGGCAATGCTCTTAACCTCTGAGCCATCTCTCCAGCCCCCACCATCCAGGAGTCTGCCGTCGTGCTATTATGATCTCTTTATGACAAGGAAACGTGGTCCTGCTCAGGGCCACGATGGACTGAGAGGGACAAGAAGAGCTACACGCGGGCCTGGGGCAGTGTGGTCCATAAATGAAGGCAAAACCTTCATACACAGAAAATAAAAACAAAATCTTAAAAAGAAAAGCAAGCTGGGCATGGTGGTGTATGGCTTCAGTTCCAGCATTTTGGTGGCAGAGGCAAAATCAGTGGCATGTGGATCTGTGAGTTCGAATCCAGCCTGTTCTACATAGATTCAGGCCAGCCAGGGCTACACAGAGAAACCTTGCCCCCCCCAAGTAAAACAAAACAAAACAAAACAAAAACAATAAGTAAGTAAATAAATAAATTAATAAATAAATTTTAAGAGGTATGCAGGGAACGTCTAGATGAAAAGGAAGTGAAGGCCATATTAAAAAAAAGCTGAAATTAGAGAGCATGTTTGTTATGTATTTATTTTTATGTGTATGGGTGTTTTGCCTGCACATATGCCTGTGTGCCTGGTGTCCTTGGAGGTCAGAAGAGGGCATCAGATTCCCTGAGACGGGAGTTACAGACTATTGTGAGCTGCCACGTGGGCTCAGCGAACTGAAATCTGATCCTCTGTTCTTCATGCAAGAGCCACTCTTAGTCCTAGATACATGCTTTTTGAAACTTCAGGGAAGGGGCTGGAGAGATGGCTCAGTGGTTAAGAGCACTGACTGCTCTTCCGGAGGACCTGAATTCAGTTCCCAGCTCCCGTGTGGCAGTGCACAATTGTCTGTAACTCCAGTTGGGAGGGGTCTGTCGCCCTCTTCTGGCTGCTGAAGGCACTACATGTGTGTGATATACAGACATGCAAACAGGCAAAACGTTCATACACATAAATATAAAATTAATAAATTATTAAAAACTTTTATTTTAAAATATATGTGTGTTCTGGGTGTGGCATCATTGCTTGTCTTAATCCCAGCACTCAGGAGGCAGAGGCAGATGGGTCTCTGTGAGTCTGAGGCCAGCCTGCTCTACAGAGTGAGTTCTAGGACAGTTAGGGATGTTACACAAGGAAACCCTGTCTCAAAAAAGAATGTCTGGCTGGGCCGTTGTGGCACAAGCCTTTAATCCCAGCACTCGGGAGGCAGAGGCAGGTGAATCCCTGTGAGTTCGAGGCCAGCCTGGTCTACAAGAGCTAGTTCCAGGACAGCTAGGGCTTTAACACATGGAAACCCTGTCTCGAAAAAAAAAAAAAAAATGTCTGTAGGTGCCTGGAGAGATGGCTCAGAGGTTAAGAACACTGACTATTCTTCCAGAGGTCCTGAGTTCAATTCCCAGCAACCACATGGTGGCTCACAACCTCTTCTGGTTACAAGTATACACCCAGGCAAAACACTGTATACATAATAAATAAATAAATTAAAAAAATGTCTGTAGAAAGCTATATAAAACAAATGTACAGTTTAAAGATATCTTTTAAATGTCATAACAACCCTTGGCTTTGAAACTTACCTTTTCATGAATTGATTTGATTGGTTTGCTTTTCAGGACTTGATTTGTTCACTGCCTTGTACCCCCAGCCCTTCTTTGGAGAAGAAGCTAGTTTAATGGGCAGTAGCAGCCCCAGGGACAACTTCATACTTGCCCTTCATACATAGGCACAGTCGTGTCTACTAAGGGCCTGAGCAACACTGTGTCGCACCAGGTTTCCTTACCCTCCTCCTCTAGGGCTCCTGCTCCATTCTCGGCTTCTCTCAGAAGCGTGCCTCAGAGACCCCATCAGGCAAGAGCAGAACTGAGTGTAAAAAGATGTGTGGGCATATAGTTTCCAACACGACATCAAACATAGGAAAGAGGTGTCTTGTGTTTTCCCAGCATACCACACTACTGTCATACATTGAAAGTACTTATTAATAACACTAAGTGCAAAGGCCATCATAAACACACAATCATTTAATTTTTTTTTATTTTGTGTGTATGGGTGTAATACTGTATGTGTGCTTGTGCCCCTTGTGTGTAGTGCCCTCAGAGGCCAGAATAAGGTGTCGGATCCCCTGTAACTGGAATTGTACGTGGCTGTTATCCATCACGTGGGTGCTAGAAACCAAACCCGGGCCCTCGGCACGCATGACAAGCGTTCTTAACTGCTGAGCTGTCTTTCCAACCACTGTCTCAAAGGCAAGAATTTGAACAATGCATTTCCATCTGGGAACACAGTGGCTGCGATGGGGAACATGTTTAGTGTGGCTGAGGTTCTGGTTTTATTTTCCATCACCAAAAAAGTGGTGGCTTTTAAGGCATTGAAATCTTTTTACTTATTTATTTTTGTTTTATGTGCATTGGTGTTTTGCGTGCATGTATGTTTGTGTGAGGATGTCAAATCCCTTGGAGCTGGATTACAGCCAGTTTTGAGCTGCCATATGAATGCTGGGAATTGAACCCCAGTCCTCTAGGAAGAGAAGCCGGGGCTCTTAACCCTTGAATTATCTCTCCAGTCCCGAAATCTGTTTCCTGTATAGTTTACTTGGTTACAAGATTTGCAGATTAGTCTGCTAATAATGCCTGTAGTTAATAACTAGCTCACAGAATTCCTGAAAATATAACAACTACCTAACAATGCTAATCATTCTACTTTCTTGTATTTTTTTTTGAGACAGTGTTTCTCTGTGTGTCCCTGGCTGTCCTAGAACAGCCCTAGCCTGGCCTTGAACTCAGAGAGATCTGCTGTGTCTGCCTCCCAAACTCTGGGATTAAAGATGTGCGCCCTGCCACCACCTGGCCTTTGTTGTATTTTTTAAATTTAGTATTTAAATCAAACACATACATATGCAGGAGTGACTGGTGTGTGTGTCTGAGAGAGAGAGAGAGAGAGAGAGAGAGAGAGAGAGAGAGAGAGAGAGAGAGAGAGAGCCACAGCACATGTATGGAGGTCAGAAGGCACCTTTTGAGAGTTGATTTTCTCCTTCCATTATATGAGCCCTGGGAGTCAAACTCAGGTTGTCAGACTTTTTGCTGCAAGTACTTTTTTTTCTGTTGTCTCATCTTGATAAGCCATCATACAGAACTTACACACACACACACACACACACACACACACAAAATGTCGATTTTTTTTTTTTTTTGAGAAAAAGGACTCCTGAGAGATCATGTGCCCCTTTCTGGTCTGTGAGAACCCAGAGAAAAGACATTCTTCAAAGACTGCACACAAGTCCCCCTCCCAGACGCGGAGTCTGTTGGTGCCTTGATCCCTGACTTTGCGGTTTCCACAATCGCAGGAAATCAACGGCTGCTGCTTGTAAGCTACCTGGTTTCTGGTGTCTGTTAGAGCAGCCAGCAAACCAAGTGGAAAGGTCACCTGCATTTTCCCCCTAAGGGGGATAAGGGTCAAACTCTCCTTCCTCCTGGACCTTCCCAACTGTACTGTACACACTTGCCAGCTCTCCAGGTTTCCCATGCGATCATATTCGAATTTCTGTTACAGCAGTGTGGGAATGTTACTTAATGCTCAAACATGTGCTACCATTAGCCCTCCTTTTCTTTGAAACCTTTTCATTTTTTTTCTGAAGTCATTCATTGTCCTATTTTTTTTCATGAGTTTGGTATGTATGCTCTGACTTTCGGTTAGGAAAACTTTTCATAATTAAGACTCCTTAGATTCATGTTTTTGTCTTCCTAAGAAGTTTCTGGAGTCATCTGATTGGCCCAGTGGCATTGTTTTCCCAGCTCGGGGGGGCCCATAGCTCCTATGTTGAGGCTTCTTCCATTATCTCGAGTATTTCCTTCACTTCTCTTGTGTTAGATACCCTAGTTCTTGGATTCCAAGTTCATCTTTCTTTCTTTGTGCTCTGCGGTTGCTGTACCATATCCTCTAGGGTTGTTCGAGAAAAGCAACTGGGGGGTGAAATTGCTCTAATCTTGCACAAGTGGGAAAAATTGCCCTTATTCTATCTTCCCTGAAGTGAGGAGCTGGCTTGCTTTGAAGATTTAGGGGAAATTCTTCTCCTCGGGATTTTCAAGGTCTCTCTTCACCGTCTTGGAGCCTCTAGGGCTACTGGTGAGAGGCCTGCCTCAACTTCTTTGGGTTTCTCCTTCCTGGAAATTTAGGAGGCTGCTATTTGTCTTTTTGTCTGTAGTATCCTAAAATATTACAATGAAACTTTCTGGTTGTTCTCACTGGGTGGTGGCAGCGCAAGCCTTTAATACCAGCATTCCTGAGGGAGACAGAGGCAGACGGATCTCTGTGACATCCCTGTGAATTAGGGGTTACTTGGTCTAAAAAATAGAGTTCCCGGATGGCCAGGGCTACATAGAGGAACCCTGTCTCCAAAAAACAAAGATAAATAAATATAATAAAAACAAAAAATAAATAAAACAAAAAAAATCTAGGTCTTGTTCAGTAATTTACATTGAACTCAAACTTACAATCCTCCTGCCCCAGACTCCCAAGTGCTAGGATTACAGGTTTGAGGCACCATTGCTTTGCTTGAAATTTTGCAGTTTCAATTGCTCCTTACAGAGTTCTCTTTGATTTTAAAATCGTGAAAAAAATTTATTACATTAAAAGATTTATTTTGTGTGCATGCGTGTTGGCATGTGCACACCACAGCCTTGAACTCAGAGATCCACCTGCCTCTGCTTCCTGAGTGCTAGGATTAAAGATGTGTGCCACCACTGCTCAGCAAATACATTTGTTTTAAAGTTTTTCAAGGCAAGGTCTCTCTGTAAAACAGCTCTGACTGTTGTGGAATTAGCTCTGTAGCCCTGGCTGTCCTGGAATTAGCTCTGTAGACCAGGCTGGCTGCGAACTCACAGAGATCTGCCTGCCTCTGCCTCTCAAGTGCTGTGATTAAAGGGGTGCACCACCACTGGCTTGCGGTTATATTTTTCTTAAAGGTTTCTGTATTCAGAGGTTCTATTCTCTCCCAAGTCTCCCCCCCCACACACTGTTTGTCATCACGTTAGATGTTCAATGCCCATTGGCCCGAATGTGACTCAGGATGGTTATGAAGGGGGCCCACAATAAATTGTAAATTTACTAATATTATGAGTTCTTTTGTGGTTTGTATTTGTGATTTGGCCATGTGGTTCTTGAGTGTGAACTCTGTAGATCAGGCCAGAATATCACGCACTAGAAGCTTTCTTTGTCTCCAGCTGTCCAAGGATGCCCGGTTCTTGTGTTTACTTAAGAAGCAGGTCCTCGAAAGCCAGAGCCAAGGCTCTGTGCAGAGTAGAACTTGCTACTGCGTCCTCCCTGGCTGCTTGAGCCATTAGCTGTAGGACTGTCTTTCCTCACACCAGTATTTTGAAGGCTCTTTCCCCTTTCTTCAGGCTTTCTAGAAAAGTCTCTTCTAAACTTCCTAGAGAGTTTAAGTCTAACTCCCAGATTCATGAGTGTCTGTCTGGTCAGAGCAGAGAGCAGGGTATTTATCTGTCTGTCTGTCTGTCTGTCTGTCTATCTATCTATCTATCTATCTATCTATTTATTTATTTATTTTGGTTTTTCGAGACAGGGTTTCTCTGTGGTTTTGGAGCCTGTCCTGGAACTAGCTCTTCTAGACCAGGCTGGTCTCGAACTCACAGAGATCCGCCTGCCTCTGCCTCCCGAGTGCTGGGATTAAAGGCGTGCGCCGCCACCGCCCGGCGAGCAGGGTTTTTTAAAGTTCAGTGAGTGAGCATGGGCTTGATCCGCATCTGATATGGTCCCCTCACTTTAGCCGTACCTTGTCTCTTAAGCCCTCTTGCAGGCAAAAAGTCTATTCTCATGCCCACAGGCTGGACGGCGCGCTGCCTGTCTCAGGATAAATATATTGGTTCCCCAGAGAGGATGTGACTGAGTTCTCCAAATTAGGTGGTTTGCGGTTACAGAAATGAATCAGTCGTGCTTTTTACCTGTGTAAAATCCCAGCTCCGGGAAACTGAGGCAGAAAAGTAGTGAGTTTCCAGCCAGCCTGGGTTACCCTGTAAGAGACCTTGTCTCGAACAACAGCAACAAACGGCAGGCTCTGCAACAACCCCTCAACAGAAGCCACCACCACCAAACCAAACCAAACAACAGAGAAGCAGACTGCGGTAGTTCCGGAGGCTGCAACTGGAAGGTGGGGGCTCCCTCTGGTGGTTTGCGGACGACTGTGAGGACGCTCCAACTGCTACTAATGGAGAATGGATTTGATATTCTTAATTCCTCCTCCTCCCGCTGCTGCTCCTCCCCCTCTTCTCCTTTGCTGCGGAGCGTGAAGCCAAGGGCTGCCAGCAAGTACTCTACTGCTGAGAACCAGCTCCAGCCCTGCAACTCGCTCTTTCTTCTTTTCTGTATCTTTTTGAGACGGGGGCTTTCTATGTAGGCCAGGCTGGCCTTGAACTCACGGAAATACGCCTGCCTCTGCCTCCCAAGTGCTAGGATTAATGGTGTGTGACACCACAACAGGTTCTTCTGTTTATGTACAAAATTAGAATTTTTGTTTTATTTTTTATTTTTTTTTTTACTCGATCTTTTGGCCTTTATTTTTGAGACAGGGTTTCTCTGTGTAACATCCCTGGCTGACCTGGAAACTCATTTGTAGACCAGGCTGGCCATGAATTCACCTCTGTCTCTGGAGGGCTGGGATTCAAGGTATGTGCCACCATGTCTGGTTGATTTATTTCTTTTTATCTTATATGTATGGGTGTTCGTTTTGCCTTCTTGCATTTCTGTGCTCCACATGCGTACAGTGCCCATGGACATCAGAAGAGGGTGTCAGGTCCCCTGGCACTGGAGTGACAGACCTTGCTTGGCTGCCATGTGGGTGTTGAGAAGCAAACTGGGGTCCTTTACCTGCTTGAACCATCTCTCTGCTCCCCAAACTACAACTTTAAAAAGTGATTTATTTTAGTGCTGGCCGTGGTGGCAGGCTTACTTCTGTGCGTTCAGCTCCAGGACAGCCAGGGTTACGCAGAGAGATTCTGTCTCAAGAAATAAAAAATAAAAAAAAATGGTTTGTATTAGATGATTTGTGTGTGTGTGTCTGCATGGGGGTGTGTGTACTTGAGTGCAGGTGTGTGAGGGAGCCAGAGATAGTGTCAGGTCAACCTGGAGCTGGAATCGCAGGTGGTTGTGAGCCTCATGACAGGAGGTCAGGTCCTCTGGAAGAGGGGTACATGCTCTTAATCCCTGAACCACTTCTCCAGCCCCTAAAATACGAGATGTTTAAAAATTAAAATGTTAGGTTAGTATACCAAGTCATGGGTATCAGTGTGGCATTTTCTGGTTGACTTCTGCTTTCATGTCACTTGAATTTCATCACCCTCTCTCCTGACCCCATCGCCACCATTTGAATATTTGTTGCTCATTAGTATTTCTTTTATTCTTTTTTCCTTCTCTTTTCTTCTCTCCCTCCCTCCCTCCCTCCCTCCCTCCCTCCCTCCCTCCTTCCTTCCTTCCTTTCTTTTTTCGAGACAGGGTTTCTCTGTGGTTTTGGAGCCTGTCCTGGAACTAGCTCTTGTAGACCAGGCTGGTCTTGAACTCACAGAGATCCACCTGCCTCTGCCTCCCGAGTGCTGGGATTAAAGGCGTGCGCCACCACTGCCCAGCTCTCTCTCTCTTTCTCTCTCTCTCTCTCTCTCTCTCTCTCTCTCTCTCTCTTTCTAGAACTGTTGGCTAACTATATTAGTCCATTTACTACTTGTTTGATTTTGACTTTTTGGTGTTTAACTTAAGATTCTATTTTTTATTAGTGTGTGTGATTCGTGTGTGCATGCATACGTGTGAGTGTGATGTGTGCATTCCCATGTAGGTGTGGCCATACCATGATGCATGTGTGGAGGTTAAAGGCTAATTATCAGGAGTCAGTTCTCGGATTCTGGGGATCAAACTCAGTTCTCGGATTCTGGGGATCAAACTCAGGTTGTAGGTTTCTGTGGCAAGTGTTTTACACCCTGATCTGTCTTGCCAACCTGATACTTGATTTTTTTTTTTTAGAGTTCTTCATGTGTTTTGCATATCAATTCACTGGTAACTCATTGGCAAAGATATTTTTCCCAGTCGATAGACTTTCTCTTTTCTCTGCTGAGTGTTTTCTTTGCTGAAACTTGTTCGCTTTGTGTAATCCCATCTGTCAGTTGTTGGGATTATTCCTTGCCTGGGCTTGTATTTTAAAGTGTTTAATATGTTTTCCTCTGGTAGTTTCAAGATTTCAAATTTTACATTTAAGATCTATGATCTATTTGAATTGATTTGTGTGAAAGATGAGAGACAGAGACCCAATTTCATTGTTCTATGTGTGGACATTCAACGTTCTCAGCATCATTTGTTGAAGATGCTGGTGTTCTGTTTCTTTTCTTTAACTGAATGAATGATTTTGACACCTTTGTCAAAATAAAGCATCTGTACCTGTTTGTGTTTATTTCTATTCTAGTTTATCCTCTATTCTAGTCCATTTGTTTACATGTCTGTTTTTATCACTATGACTTTGTAGGATGGCGTGAGGTAAGATACAGAGTTAACTGTTCTGGAAACAACCTAGATGCCCCTCAATGGAGGAATGGATAAAGAAAGGGTGGAATATGTACGCATTAGAGTACTACTCAGCGGTAAAAAAAAAAAAAAAAGACAATGACATCTTGAATTTTGCATGCAAATGGATGGAAATACAGAACACTATCCTGAGTGAGGTAACCCAGACCTCAAAAGATAAATATGGGATGTACTCACTCATTAGTGGATTCTAGCCATAAATAAAGGACATTGAGCCTATAATTCATGATCCTAGAGAAGCTAAATAGGAAGGTGAACCCCTCCCCCCCAAAAAAACCATGTGGTTATCCGCCTGGATATGGGAAGTAGACAAGATTGCCGGGCAAAAATTGGGAACTTGGGGGTGGGGTGGGATGGAGGTAAGGGGAGATGGGGAGAGAGAAGTGAGAAGGGGAGGATGGGGAGAGCTCCAGGGAATGGGACAGTTGGGATAAAGGAAGGGTGGATATGGGAGCAGGGAAGTAGATATCTTAATTAAGGGAGCCATTTTAGGGTTGGCAAGAGACTTGACTCTAGAGGGGTTCCCAGGTGTCCAGGGAGATGTCCCCAGTTAGTTACTTGGGCAGCTGATGAGAGGGAGCCTAAAATGGCCCGATCCTATAGACATACTGATGAATATCTTGCATATCACCATAGAACCTTCATCTGGCAATGGATGGAGATAGAGACAGAGACCCACACTGGAGCACTGGACTGAGCTCCCAAGGTCCAAATGAGGAGCAGAAGGAGGGAGAACATGAGCAAGGAAGTCAGGACCGCAAGGGGTGCACCCACCCACTAAGACCTTGTGACTGATCTAATGGGAGCTCACCAAGGCCAGCTGGACTGGGATCAAACCGGACTCACTGAACATGGCAGACAATGAGTGCTGACTGAGAAGCCAAGGACACTGGCACTGGGTTTTGATTCTACTGCATGCACTGGCTTTGTGGGAGCCTAGACTGTTTGGATGCTCACCTTCCTGGACCTGGATGGAGCGGGGAGGACCTTGGACTTCCCACGGGGCAGGGAACCCTGACTGCTCTTTGGACTGGAGAGGGAGGGAGAAGGGGGATGGGGGGAGAGGGAGGGAAATGGGAGGAGGTGAAAATTTGTAATAATAATAATAATAAAATAAAAAAAGAAAAAATATTCTTCTGCTATAGAGAGTCTTTTGTGCTTTCATCTGAATCTTAGCATTATTTTTAGTTCTGTGAAAATGTCACTGGAATTTTGATAAGGTTTGTGTTAGATCTTGGGTTGCCTTTGGTAAAATAGTCATTTAGGAAGTATTAATTCATGGTAAGTCTTTTCCATCTTCTAGTGTCTTCTTTAAATTTTTTTGTTCAGTATCTTAAAATTTCTTTTTAGAAGTCTTTTACTTTTTTGATTAGATTCATTATTAGATAATTTTTGAAGTGATTGCAAATGAATTCTTTTTCCTAATTCCTTTCATGGAAACTTCATTGTTAGCACACAGAAAAGCTACTGTCCTTTTGGAGACTGGGGTCTTACTATGTAGGCCCGGCTCGTCTGGAACTTGCTATGTTCATCAGGCTGGCCTTAAACTCACAGATTCACCCGTCTTTGTCTCCTGAGTCATGGAATTAAAGTCATGTGCCACCACACTGACCTAAAGCTTCTTATTTCTGTGTGCTGATTTAGTATCCTGCTATTTTGCTGAAAGTGCATCATATCTGTTTTTTTGGTGGAGTCTTTGGGATATTTTAAATTTGTGATTATGTCTTATGCAAATACGAAAAATAATTCAACTTCTTCCTTTCCTATTTGGATCCCTTTTATTTCTCTATATTTTTTTTTTTACTTTTATCTGCATTTATTTCATGCTGAATTTATTCCCGTGCCATAAGTTTTTGTTTCTTTAGTTTCTTCTGGGATATCTTTTTCTTCTGTGCAACCTCCTCTTCTGGCTTTGGAACAATCTGTTCCTTTTCAGTGAGGATCATCTCGATGTGGCAGGGGGAGCTCATGTATGGGTTAATCCGGCCATGAGCTCTGTAAGTTCGTCGGCGCATCTTAGGTGCTTTGTTCACCTGGATGTGCTCAATGACCAGAGAGTCCACATCTAAACCCTTCAGTTCAGCATTGCTCTCTGCATTTTTCAGCGTGTGCAGCAAAAATTCCGCACTCTTTTTTGGCCACCGACCCTGTGTCCAGCCCCACTGTTTGGCCTGGGCGCACCTACCGACTCCACCATTGTACCGTCGGAATGGCACACACTGCTTCTTCAAAGTGACATCTTTCAGATACTTGGTGGCTTTTCGGATATGCATACCCTTGATGGCCTGGGCCGTTTCACGGGTGTTCTTAAAGTGAACCCGAAGGTTTGATCCTCTCGATTTGCATGATTTTGTAGGGTTTTCTGGGTCAAGAGAGTAGCGAACCATCTCCACGGGTCACCTCTGGCCGCTTACAGGAAGAGCTTTCTCTATATTTTTTAAACTAATTGCTCTGACTAAGACTTCGAGCACAATACACCCAATTTGTCAGTTCTTGGGATTATTTCCTGTGCCACTGAAGTCCTGTTCAAAAAGTTCTTGTCTCTAGCATATCTTGAAATGTTTTGCTTAAAGTTTCCTGACTCTAAAAAAGATGAAAAATTATTTTAGATATTCCAGGAAGACTAACCCCAAACCCCAAAGCTAGATAAAGTAGGCTTTATTCATATTTAATTCTGAAATTATATATGTATTTAACCACATCCTCAAATAGCATAACGCAAAACCAACAGAATGTGTCAGTCAGCTTTCCGTCTCTGTAATAAGTGCCCACTATAACCAACTGATCAAGATAGAGTTTATTTTAGAAATGTCTGTCTACTGTTAATTATCCCGCTTGTTTGGGGCCTATGGTGGCATATCACAGCAACAGATCACAATGAAATAAAACTGAATCACCTCATGGTCTAGAAAAGAGACAAAGAAGAAGCCAGAGGTCACACCATTTCCTTTAAGCCACTCACCAAATGACCTGAAAACCTTCCCTAGGCCCCACCTGACTATGCAGTTGGGAGGCTTAGGCAGGAAGGTCAGTAGTTTATATAGTGAGTTCAAACCCAGCCTCATCTACATTAGACACCATTTGAAAACTCCAAGAAGCAGGAGAGATGGTGCAGTCGCTAAGAGCATGTACTACTCTTTTTTTTTTTTTTCCAAGACAGGGTTTTTCTGTGTAATGGCCCTAACTGCCCTAGAACTCGCTGTGTAGACCAGGCTGGCCTAGAACTCACAGAGATCTGCCTGCCTCTGCTGCCAAGTGCTGGGATTAAAGGTTTGTGCCGCCACTGCCCCGGCTCATGTACTGCTCTTGCAGAGGGTATTTATTACTCAGCTTCCAGCACCCGGGTTGGGAGGTTCGTAACTGCCTGTAATTGTAGCTCTAAGGGCATCCATCTCCTTCTGCCTCACCTCTGCGCACTCACATGCACAGACAGACACATACGTGTAACTAAAACCACGAAACCAAATACCCACAGTCCCAAAACAGGGCCTAGAGGGATGGCTCAGTGGGTAAGAACACTTACTGCGCTTCTAGAAGAACTGAATAGGCTTTCTAGACCCAAGTCTGAGGCTCACAGATGCCTTTAACTTCCAGCCTTTCAGAATTTGATGCCCTTTTCTGGTCTCTGTAGGAACCACACACACATATACAACCCCCCCCCCACAGACACGCATAATTAAAAATAAAAAAAATATTAAACCCCTAAACAAAACAACAAAAAAAAAAACTAAAATAAGCTGGGCGGTGGTGGCGCACTCAGTTAATCCCAGCAATCGGGAGGCAGAGGCAGGTGGACTTCTGTGAGTGCAAGGCCAGCCTGGTCTACAAGAGCTAGTTCCAGGACAGGCTCCAAAGTTACAGAGAAAACAAAAATAAATTTCAAAAAAATATGGGGGTGGAGAGATGACTCAGTGGGGTAAATGCTTTCTGTGCAAGCCTGAGTACCAGAGTTCAAATCCTCAGTGCCTATGGAAAAGCCTTAGTCATGGCTGGAAATCTCTGTAATTCTAGCACAGTGTGTGTGTGTGTGTGTGTGTGTGTGTGTGTGTGTGTGTAGGTGGAAGGACGGCAGAGACAGGCAAACACGTGGAATTCTCTGGCCAGCCAGCGCCCCCAAATGGTGAGCTCTAGGTTGAGTGACAAAACCCTCTCTCAAAAAACTCAGATGGAGAGTGCTTGAGAAAGACACGTGACATCAACCTCTCCTCCACACACGCACACACGCACACACACAGGAGCATGTCCGCATGCACACTGAAAGGACTGGAGCCCGGGCAGGACACCCCCAGGTCAAGTTCTCAGCGCAAACGAGATATATTTGTCCCAGAGGAACAGAGGGCAGGGAATAAGAGACAAGGACAGGAGAAAGAGGACAAGGGAGAAGGAGAAAGGAACAAGGGGGATGGGGAAAGGATGCTTGCCACAGAGGGTCAAAGGGCTGGGAGGAGACAGATGTAACCCATAGGCGGAGGGCAGTTTGTTTATTTTTTAAAATTTTGTTATTTGTTTATTTTAGTTTTTACATCCCACCTGCAGTATCCCCCTCCTTTCTCTCCTTCCAGTCCCTCCCCCTCCTCCCCTCCTCCCTCCCAACCCCACTCACTCCTGTTTCTCAAATGGCAGTTTATAAAGGGAAAAGGAGAAACCCCATGTTAGGATGAGTTGGTTCATTTTGATTTGACATGTTCACTAGGGCAGCCAAAAGAGGGCTTTTGCTTGCTGAACTTTATTACTTGGATAGCTGGACCTTGGTGTAGCACGAATTCTAATTATTCTTAATACAAACCCGGAGTCAGATATTAGGGGGTGAAAGCTGGGCGATCAGAGAAGCAGTGCAGCCAGCCACTAGAGAGACCTTCGACCTCTACTGAATCCTCAGACCAAAGGGACGATCCTGTCCTCAGACTGACCAACTACTTCAGACTGCACCGCGGGCTGCATCCTCAGACTGCACTGAGCCCTCTGCCTTATACTCCTCTCTCAGCCCAGCCATCTCCCTTCCTGTCTCCACCTCCCCAGTGCTAGGATTAAAGGTGTAGGATCACCTCTCCATGAGCTCTATTTCTCTTATAGACTTGATCAGTTTTGTGTAACCCAGGGTGGCCTTGAACTAGCAAAGATCCCTCTGCCTCTGCCTCCTGAGTTTTGGGATTAAAGGTGCGTGCCACCACTCCCTGGCTTCTCTAGTGGCCTAGCTCTGCACTCTGATCTTCAGGCAAGCTTTATTTGTTAGATTGCAAACAAAGTATCACTACAATAATTTATCCAATGAAATACCAATACAGGCACTCCCACAGATAGAAAGGTACAGGGAAATGAAAGCGGCCATTGCTGAGACTGGACTGTGTGCAGCTCTGCTTTGGAAAGGGTTTCTATGATATGGCTGCAATGGCGTGTGCTCTGGAAAGGCAGAAGTTACATCTAAAGAAATAGGAGGAATGGGTTCTTTGAGGCATAAAGAGTGTGGCCTCTGTCCTGTTTCTCATCTTTCTATGTGACAACTTCCTTAGCTTTGCTATTGCAGGTACTGGGGCTGGATTGAATCTCGTATGCGTTTGACCAGACAAGAGGCTGCTTCCTAAGTTAATGAATGAGTCTATGAGGGATTCAGGAGGACAAATAGCTGTGTTTTATTTGATCAGTGTCAGGACAAATTCTAAAGAGAAGAGATTATGCTTCTTTTGTGGATATCAAATGAGGCTATTTATTAATATTAAAAATACATGCTTATGTTAAATATACTCTAGTGTGACTCATATACATTTCTTCCAATATTTATAATTTAAAAGAGTCTTTTAATAGAGAATGAGATCCTTGCCATGCCCGAGTAGCTTTAACAACCAACCTGTGCATTTGAAATCCTAAGCAAAGTAAGATATTCTATTTTAAGAGTTCCATAAACAACTGGATTCAGTTTAGCTATTGCAGTCTCTAGTAATATTTGATATGATTCAGTAGCTTGGATCACAGACGAAATCAATAATTTGCTCTTATCAGGAAGGCAAATTTGTCAATTCAAAATGAAATGGAGAATTATCGCTCAAAACAGTCTTTATATTTGAAAACTCTCCAAAGCAGACGCTACATTGTGCCCCAGATGCTTGCAGTGTGCAGTAATGATTAGGTATGCTGTGTCATAACAGATTTATCATCATTTTATTATAATTCACAATAGGTCATTCCAGAACCATTCAGTAAAAAACAACGGTAATGGAGGCCGACTCGAGATTAGCCCTTGACATACATGGATCTAATCTACATGGGAAGTATAAAAAGACAAGATCTCCTGAGTAAATTGGGAGCATGGGGACCTTGGGAGAGGGTTGAAGGGGAGAGGAGAGGCAGGGAAGGGAGCAGAGAAAAATGTAGAGCTCAATAAAAATCAATAATAAATAAGATTAGCCCTTTATTCTGTGAATTCAAATATTTGTGGTAAGCATGGCCTGTTCAAATAATTGTAATGAAAAAGATCAACGGTGAATCAAACACTTAGGCATTAATTTGCTTCTCATTTCTTGGACAAAACTGTATATTGCTAGTTTCAGGATCTCTAATGGAAGTAATCAATTCAGGTTAAAAACCATTCCCACCTATGATAATACAAAGGGGCTTCCAAATACATCAGCCATCTGGTTAAGAAAGCATGCCAAAGACTTTTTTCTACTTGGGCTGTTCTTTATTTATAGATAGCCAACAACATTGTCAAACAACTGTGGCTTTGGGTCCACTAGTGTTTCAAAACAATGAAGACTGTTTAACATACAGGTCTTGATACCAGGCAAAGAGTTCCCTTTCTTCTTTATCCAGTTCGGTGTCTGATGAGGAGTCTTCAATTGCCAGGATTTCAAAAGACGGGCTGCTGAAGATGACCTTCCTCTCCTTCCCTTCGAACCTGTCTGCCTGTGCTTCCTGGGTGGAATTACAAATAAAAGCAGACTGTTTCCCATTTGGCTTTCACTACTTTGTATTCCCTATTTTTTACTTAGCTTCACCCTCCACAAATTTTGAGCAGAATTAAGAATATTTTCATGTATTTATTTAATATGTGTGAACGTGAAAACACACAAGTGCCATGGCACAAGTGTGAAAGCCAGAGGCAACTTTTGGGGAGTTGGTTCTCTCCTTCCATCATGTGGAGTCTGGCTCAAACTCAGGTTATTAGCTTTGGTAGCAAGTGCCTTTAGTTGCTGAGTATCTTGCCAGCCCGGCAAAATTTTTAAAAATCACATGGTAGTGCATCAAAACATGTTCATTATAAATATCCCTTCAATGTGGAAGTATAGAGGCAGATTTTATATAGCATAGCTCTTTTATGGTTAAAGAGAACGTCTCCAGCCTATAGCTCCAGCTACTCAGCAGGCTAAAGCGAGACCTGTCATTCGAGCTCAGAAGGAGAGGCCATCTTGGACAACACAGAAAGACCCTATGTCTCAAAAATGACAGAGGTAGGGATAGAGGTCAGTGTATAGCACCTGGGAAGCTCTGCTTTAGTTTTGAGCACACACATCAGAAGGCTTTCATTCTGAGAAAAGCACCCACAGAGACACACTGGATCGAACCTGTGAGACAATAAGTCACTCTTTCCTTTTTGCCAGCTTTTGCTTATGTGGAATTCAAATGGCAGGTGCTTAATAGAATAGTTACCAATATTGTGCAAGAATTCTTTTTGTATATATATATAAAAAGCTTTAGCCTTCGTTTTTATTTAATGTGCCTTGGTGTTTTGTCTGCAAACGTGTCTGTGTACCATGTGCGTGCAGTGACCTTGGAGACCAGAGTGGGGCGCCAGATCCCCTGGAACTGCAGTCAAAGATAGCTGTGAACCACACTGTGGGCACCGGGAATTGAAACAGAGTCCTGTGGAAGAGAACGCCAGTACTCTCGACTGCTGAGCTCTCTCTCCAGGTTGCTTCCCCCACCTTTTTTTTTTTTTTCTGTTTTGAAATAGTCTTGCTATGCAGCTCAGGTGGGTGTTGAGCTCAGTAATATAATCCAGCTGGCCTTGAACTCAGGCTCTCCCTGCCTCTTCCTCCCCAGGACTAGAAAGTGTGTGGATATTTAAGAGCCGAAAATGCAGCTGGGTGTGGTAGTGCATGCTTTTCATTTCCACTCTCAGGAGGCAGAGGATCTCCGTGAGTTCGAAGCCAGTCTGCTTTATACAGACTTCCAGGGCAGGCAGGGATACACAGTCAAACAAACAAACAAACAAACAAACAAACAAACAAACATATAATAAAAGAAAACGGGTGTTACCAGAAAGTAGCTTCCCACTCCCCAGGTATTGGTATGCCAAAGGTGTTTCAGCCTTGAACTTGCATTTCTTTGTGCAAACAAAGTTACGTGTAGGCAGTTTGAAGGTTGTCCAAGCTAGCGAGTGAGTTCCCTGCTAGTTAAATTTGAGTTACCTTGGGGGAAGCCTTGTCTTGTTTAGCTGCCATATAGGCTTTTTTCATTTTTTCAACCTTCTTTTGTGCCTGCTTGGATCGACGGCCTAGATGTTTCGCTTTACCTTGCTCTTCCCAAGGCTGGTAAAAAGGACGGATGGTTGTAATGCATGGGCACCTAGAAGACATTTGAATTAGACACAGAAACAAAAAGAAAGAAAAGAACACAAAGCTCCAGGTAGCTCCAGTGGTGACTCTTGCTAACACACAGGCTTTCGTTTCTATGGTACTGCCCTAACCCTCAGCAGGTCCCAAAGAAACTGCTCCGACTCAATTCCTGCTCTTGGGGGTTTACTTCTGGGAGATCCCAGACTAGGACTTTATCCAAAGATGCTCTTATGAAAATATTTTTCTTCTTCAGTTGATTTAAAATTTGGCTAGCTGTCTGGCTTCCAAATGACTCATTCTTGGATAATCAGTAGCATGCATCCAAATAGCAGGGAGATCAAGGTTATGTATGGCAGTGAGGAAAATGACATCATTTATTTGACCTTGGTGGTAATAGGGTTAAGTTCTATATTCAATGCTCATATGCATGAGCTAGAGAAAATCTATTTCATGATGACAGACTGCGTCTTGAGCCAGGCTATCTGTCTGGAAAGTGCACAGCCTTGACTGTAAAATAAAGGAGCTAAATTACATTGTCGGGCCAACACCTTTCATCTCTGCTCTCGAGAGTCCCCAGTGTGTTTCCTTGCCAGTGTCTTCTTTGTGGTCTAAGGACCATTTCTCATTGCAAGTATATGTGTGAAGACATATTGCCACCAAGTCCCCTTCAGCCTTAGCATCGCTTTCTCTTTCTTAAGAAAGACAGATTAACTTGTAAATAAGCTGGGCCGAGTGAGTCTTAGTAACGGACATTAAAAGCAATCTGATTGGAATAATAGCGTTCTGTCCCTGTCGTTTCAGCTTCTAATCCATATATTTTGTTACAACATGGTCGTCCAAAATATGAATCGGTTTGCTTGTTATTGGTAAGGAAGGGAATAATGCCACTGCAATTTATATACAACTGATCCTAGGCAATGGGAGCCAGGAGAGTGAGAGTCCAATTCGAGCTTTCTTTTCTTTTTTTTTTTTTTTTTTTTTTGGTTTTTTCGAGACAGGGTTTCTCTGTGGTTTTGGAGCCTGTCCTGGAACTAGCTCTTGTAGACCAGGCTGGCCTCGAACTCACAAAGATCCTCCTGCCTCTGCCTCCCGAGTGCTGGGATTAAAGGCGTGCGCCACCACCGCCTGGCCAATTTGAGCTTTCAACAGGAATGAAAAAAGCCTTCAGCTCTGTGCCGCACAGAGGAAAAAGCCTTCAGCTCTGTGCCGCACGGAGAATGCGAGCCTTTTTGGCTGTACTTAGGAAAACAAAAATATCAACAGTTGCATGCAGGCCCCTCTCCCCAGAGAGGCACACTTAGCCCCGGACTCACGCTACTGTGGCCCACCACTTCCTGACCCAGGTTGCACCAAGTCTTATGTTCTCTTGAAAGCAAGCGGTGCTGGCCTGAGGCTTCTCTTCCAGCAGCGGCTGCGGCTGCGGTGGCGGCGGCGGCGGCGGCAGCAGGAGCAGCAGCAGCAGTAGCATCTCCGTGTGTGCCTGCTTCAGTGACAGCGTCACCAGCAGCTCCTTACCACTGCACTGCCTTCACATTTGCCGGGGCATCCCGAGGCGCCCGCCTGGTGGCACAAGTCACCACCTCAGTACCAACTGGCCTTTCTGTTAGTGTTCTGCTTACAAAGCTGCATACATTTGGGACCATCTTCCCTAACTCAGGCTTTTCCATGTGCCCTGTGGTTCTCTTTAGATCTACTGTGTTTCAGCAAAGGAACATTTTCAGGAATGCTTTTAGTACTGTAAGCTCTAGAGAAATGGTCTCTTACCTAACTTTAGAAACAACCTCTAGCTGGTGCTGGCGCATCGCCTCTGTTAGTGGCTTCTGCACCAAATATTTCATTTCTTTTTGTAAACGGTTCGAGATGACTCCGGACTCTGCGTAATCAATGATGTCGTACATCATCATTGTCTTGGGAATGCTTCCGAGGTTTAATCTTCGCCACTGGTTATTCTTGCCGCCAGATGATGCAGGGGTATCATCCAGAAGACTGCAGTACTACATGGGGAAAAATGCAGAATGTGCAGTGGTTAGAGCTCATCTCCAAACGCTGCCGACAGCTCTCTCCTATGGCTTTTATCCCAGCGGGACATTTCCGTTATCTGTGTGTACCTTAACTCCCTTACTGGAAGGCAGGCCCCATGCCGTGAAGCTTCCGTTCCCCCAGCCCCACGTTCTCTAGATATTTCCCTAACACAGCAACACCGGCACACACTGTTTTAGGGATAATGAGCTAATCTCTGGTGCTAAGTGGAGAATTTCATCATCTTTATTTGTAATACTTGTAGGAATCTCGCTTTGCTTTTTTTCCAATTTAAAATGATATCAAGCAAACAATTTAAAAACACAATTTATATATTCAATTCAACAATATAAATGTGTGTTTAAGAGATAGGTATAGGGGATTAGGAGCTAGAGTGCTAGGATAAGGCTTTTAGGGCCTACTACATACTCTCAAACTTTCGTGTGCACCCACTTTCACATGCACTCGAATGCACACACACACACACACACACACACACACACGTACCCATGTGGCATCATGCAGAAGTGTCCTCTGCCACCATTTTGTTAAGTCATACCAGGCTCTCCCCAAGAAGCAGCCGATTCCAATTCTCACTGCAAACCTTTGCATAAAGCAGACTCTGCAGCTGGATCTTCAGTTCACAGCCTACTGCACTGGTGACAAGTGCGCAATCATCCTTAGTGACAAGTCATGCCCTGTCTCTAAAAATATCAGTGTTTGCTCACTGTGAGTCCAGTAACGAGTTCACATACAGACAGCAAGTACGCAGTTCCGTGGCCTTTTTGTCTCACGATATTTAAGCCCATGTGACATTTTACAAAAATGGATAATCACAAGAGGGAATTGGGGGCCGGAGAGCCGACTCAGCGGTTAAGAGTATATGCTGCTCTTGGAAAGGACCGGAGTTAGGTTCCTAGCGCTCGCTGGTGCCAATTGGCTCACGACCATCTGTAACTCCAGCGCCCTCTTCTGGCCTCCGCGGACACCTGCACGTACGTGCACACAATCTTGCCCCACACACGATTAAAATAAAAATGACCTTTTTCTTTTCAAAGACAGACTTGGCCAGCAGAGAAACCAAACGTGGTATCCCTGGAAGAGAAACTGGAATCCAGTGCAAAGTGAGTTGGAGAAGAAACGGGTGGCTCTAAGAGGCCGCTAGGGCTTAGGGAACTGGAGATGTTGCATCGCCAGAGGGGCTTGGAGAGGGTGAACCACCAACATAAATGGTTGTGATCAAATGAATGCAGTGGCTCTGGCAGAAAAAGCTTCGTTCTTGGGAGAAATCTAACAGAGTTTGCAACATATACAAGACGAAGACTAAAATGTCAGCAGCCGAGTCAAACTTAGGAGTGTGAGAACTGACAAAGACACAGCAAAGACAGTTTGGACCCCACTGCAACTTCCACGAGAACAAGGTCAGCATCCTTCCAAGGGCTCTTTAGGTGGGCTGAGGGTAGAACTTAGGGCCGTGTGCATAGTGCTCTACCCTTCGACCTCTACATTTTTTTAAATTTATTTTTGAACACTAATTTTTAAAAATATTTATTTTTTTTATTATGGATACAGTGTTCTGCCTGCATGCTTGGATGCCAGAAGAGGGCGCCGGATGGTTGTGAGCCACCATGTGGTTGCTGGGAATTGAACTCGGGACCCCTGGAAGAGCAGGCAGTGTCATCTCTCCAGCCAGTTTTTAAAAATTTGATACCATCTTGGTAAGTTACTTAGGTTGGCCTTGCACTTACTCTGTACCTCAGGCGGGCTTCGAACTTGTAATCCTTCTGCATCAGCTTCCTAAACATCTAGGATAATAGGCCTGAGCCACAGGTTTCATGTTTTTTTTTTGATTATGCTTTTTCCCCAATGGCTTTTCTTTGTTTTGACTGAGGTAGGGATCAAACTCAGGGCACCGTACCATTGAGCTACACCCCCAATCTGTTATACTCGCAGCTTTATTGAGGTTCATGTATCATATACTTCACCCACTTAAAGTTGTCAATTCATTGTTTTTTAGTGTCTTCTCAGCTGATTAGTGTATACAAAGAAATGAAACTTTCACTCTCAAGGTTTTTAGATGTATCAAATAATACCATAGTGAACATTTTGAGGCTTTCATTTCTATTGTAAGAGAGCTTTTAAATGCTTGTTTTTATTTTGGTTTTGAGACTGGATCTTTCTATGTAACTCAGGGCTGCTTTGGAGCTCTCTATGTAGCCCAGGCTGGCCTCGAATTCGAAATCCTCTTTGCCTCAACTTTCTGAGTGCCGAGTTTACAGCCACGCACCAGCACACCTAGCTGTTTTTAATGTGCCAACAGATTTTCTCTATTGATTATTAAGTTTGCTTTGTATGGGGCTGGGGACATGGTTTAGGGATAGCGTGCTTGCCTGTCATGCAAGGAACCCTGGATTCAAGCTCCTGTGCTGAAAAAAATCAGATCTGCATACACTGGAAATCAAACAGCCAGGAGAGGTGGCACAAGAAGACTTGGGATGTGGTGACTAGAAGATTAGAAGTTCAAGGTCATCCTTTGGCTATATAGCCAACCTGAGGTCAGCCTGGACTACATGAGACCTTGTCTCAAAACAATAAAAAGATGTGAGCTGTGCTTTGTATAGTTTCAGCTCGTATCCTCGGTTATTTTAGCCCTACACCACATGAACAGTGAGAATGCCTGTGTTTTCTATTTGTCTCAGACCTGTCAACGGGCTCACTCACTGTGTGACCTTGGGTGAGTCTTTAGAACTCACTAAAGCTTCATTGCTCTCATCCCTACAGAGGGTCGCAGAATTTACAGACTTAAAGAGCAAAGGAAATGACAAGCCCGGAAAGGTCTTTCCAAATGCCATTCATGCCCACAAATAATCTTATCTCTTTTCCAGTGTAAATATTTGGGGCCTTCTGTCTGGGACCCCAATCCTTGACATATTCACAACCTGTGAGTTCGTGACTCATGTCCTTGGCAAAGATAGCTGGCATCTCTAGCTTCGTTTAGTTTCTGATCTAATTCCCTAGTCTCAGAGGCTAAGCCTCTTAGAAGAAAGAAAACACAATCAAGAGTCTCTAAGGCTCTATATTAACTTCAGATGGCAACATGAGGCTGAGGCTTCCAAATGAAGAAGCTAAGGTCACATAGTTACTACATTAGGAGTCAGAGTACTGGTAGTTTTCGTATTGCCAATGTTTACCTCTTTGGATTGTCAGTAGAAAAATGGGAGGGAGCGTTTCAAAAACATTTATTATTATTATTAATTATGATTATTTTATTAGTATTCAGGTATGCTGCTTAAGTGCCCCAGTTCAGCATTTCTCTGTCCAGCTATGCAAACCAGAAACCCAGGAGTCATGCCAGATGTATTCCTTCAGTTTCTCTCCCTGTCTGTCGCCAAGGCCTTTACTCTGAATCTCACATCTGTAGACATATATCCTTAAACCAAGCACCCACCATTTCCCCTGGAATATCAAGAGCCTTTGAACAGAACTCTTGCTGGTTCCTAATTCTTTCTGTACCCTGCAGCCAGAGGTAGCTTTTCATTCATTGGCTTAAAAAATGACATTTTGTGGGGGCCGGAGAGATGGTTCAGTGGTCAAGAGCACTGACTGCTCTTTCAGAGGACCTGGGTTCCCAGCAACCACATGGTGATTTGCAACCATATATAATGAGATCTGGTGCCCTTTTCTGGCCTGCAGGAATACATACAGGCAGGACATTGTATATATAACAAACAAATAAATCTTTTTAAAAATTACATTTTGTTCAGTGTGTGTGTGTGTGTGTGTGTGTGTGCTCAAGCATGCGTGAGCATGTGTATGCTGTACTTCCAGAGGCCAGAAGAGAGCAGCATTGGGTCTTGTCAGGCTGCTGTTAAAAGCAGTTGTGAACTGTCTGGTGTGGGTACTAGGAACTGAACTCAGGTCCTCTGGAAGCACAGCAAGCACTCTCAACCTCTGAGCCATCTCTCTGGCTCCCCAAATGCTAGTTTTTTAAAAAACTATTTTATGTGCATTGGTGTGAGGATGTCAGATCCTCTGGAACCAGAGTTACAGACAGGTGTGAACTGCTATGGGGCGCTGGGAATTAAACCTGGGTCCTCTGGGAGAGCAGCTGGTGCTCTTAACCACTGAGCCATCTCTCCAGTCCTCCAAATGGGAAATTTTATGTTGCATGTATTTTACCACAATTAAAATATTATGAACCAGGTGGAGTTGGCGCACACCTTTAATCCCAGCACTTGGGAGGCGGAGGCAGGCAGATCTCTGTGAGTTCGAGGACAGCTACAAAGTGAGGCCTGGTCTACAAAGTGAGTTCCAGGACAGTCAGGGTTGTTACACAGAGAAACCCTGTATTAAAAAACAAAACAAAACAAAAATTATGATTCTTTCTTGTTAGAGGATAGGATCAGGAAAGACTTTTTTGTTGATTTTTCAATATCTATATCTAATTCCTTACTTGCATGTAATCTTTCACTGTGACAACATCCATACGATCAGCTATTTTGAATTTCTGGAAAAGGTGCTCATCTTCCATAATTTGTTGATAAAATTTTCTTTCCCCCATTATCTTGTAAGCATCAGTCACTGCCTATAAAGAAAGCAGATTTTCAAAATAATATACTTTAAATCACTGGCACACATTTTCTATATTTTCTGACAAATACTGCAAATATTGTTCCTGTCTTTTACAGTCTTGCTAGTAATAGAAAGGCTACGTTTACAAAAAGGAAATTATATAGCTGCCTTTGGTAGGGAGGAAGGGAAGGGGTTAAAATAACGTTTCACTATGTAGCCCAGGTTAGCCAAGCACTTACTAGTAATCCTCCTGCCTTAGCTCCCTGAATGCTGGGGCTATAGGCATGAGCCACCATGTCCAGCTATATAAGGATTTGTTCTGAGACGTGGTCTCGTGTAACCCAGGCTGGCCTTGAATTTGCTCTGTAGTCAGGGATGAGTTTATACTTCTTCTTGCCTCCACCTCTCGAGTGCTGGGATTATAGGGATGGATCTTCACGTCAGGCTTATATAGGCATTTTAAAACCATTTGAAATTTGTCCACATAGATACTGATGCATAGTTTTAAAATAAAACTACAGGTATAGTTGAGTTTACAGTCCTGAAGGGACCACATTTTCTAAAAAGGTTTTAATTTGGGGCTGGAGAGATAGTTTAGCAATCAAGAGCCTTTGTTTTTCTTCCAGAGGACTCACGTGACAGTTCACAACCAGGGGAATCTGATGCCCTCTTCTGACCTCTGTGGGCACTGCACACAGGCAGTGAACAGACATACATGCAAACAACACACCAAATATTAAGAAAGATTTTATGTTTATATTTGATTATGTGTATATGCATGTGAATTTTGCAATATGAATCTAGTGCCCACGGAGGTAAGAAGAGGGCCTCTGATCTGCTGGGGTTGCAGGTACAGTCCGTTGTAAGCTGCACGATGTGCCTGCTGGGAACTGAGCTAGTGTCCTCCACAGGAACACTACGTGCTCTTAACCATTAAGCTTTCTCTCCAGCCTGGACCATAGTTTTTAAGATTTTTTTCTTTTACGAAACATTCTTTTTACCTAGGCGGTGGTGGTGGCACACACCTTTAATCCCAGCCCTTGGGATGCAGAGACAGGTGGATTTCTGTGAGTTCAAGGCCAGCCTGGTCTACAGGGCTAGTTCCAGGACAGGCTCCGTAGCTACACAGAGAAATCTTGTCTCGAAAACAAAACAAAAGAAAAGAAAGCATTCTTTTCATTTAAATGAAAACAAAAGACACCATACTCTCATTTGTGCATCAGAGAAAAGAAACAGGGTGCCCGAGGACCGAGAAGACAATGTGCTGCTGGAATTCACAATCTTTTCTGTTAGCTAACTCGTTGTTTCAAATGGAAATGGCAGACGTGTCGCCTTGCTTATACCTCCCTTGCCTTCAGCTTTCATTTTCAGTAGTCAAAGAAAAGCAAATAAAGGATTTTTCCTTCTTTCTAAAATGTCAACAGTTTGCATTCAAGGAAAATGTCTGAGAGGCCAGTGAGAGAAAATTCATAGACAGCACAGAGGCTGAAGTTCTTTGTCTTGGCTCTAGTCACACCAACTCCTCCCACATGAATCTGTCCTGCTGATACTAGCTGGCCACACTGGGAGAGACTTAAATACTGCCAGGCCTCCAGAAGTATGTGCAGAATCATCTAACACCGTTTCTTTTTTTTTTTTTTTTTTTTTTTTTGGTTTTTTTGAGACAGGGTTTCTCTGTGGTTTTGGAGCCTTTCCTGGAACTAGCTCTTCTAGACCAGGCTGGTCTCGAACTCACAGAGATCCGCCTGCCTCTGCCTCCCAAGTGCTGGGATTAAAGGCGTGCGCCACCACCGCCCGGCTCTAACACCGTTTCTAAGGTGAATCTGTGCTTCTGGCCACAAAGGGTCTGCTTATGTGGAGGAAGGCTCGCAGAGGAAAACTCGAGTCTCTTTCTATTCCAGATCAGTTTCGTTCTCTGGACCTCAGAATGTGCTATTGGCAGAGAACAGAGGCTGTTCCCCACCACCACCAGGAGGCCATAAGAGAGCGGTCAGTCAGAGTCAAAAGCCAGAGCTTCTGTTCCTTTCACTAAAGCACAACACAATAGCTTGCCTTCACATATCTTCCTCTCTAATTCTCTTTTATTATCCAAAATAGTCCCTTTGTATTTTGTTTTGACTTCCGAAGCTTTGGTAATGCATATGGAAGATGAAATGGGGAGAAAATGTTTCAGTGGTCATATTTTATTCTTTTTTTAAAAAAATATTTATTTATTATGTGTACAGTATTCTGCTTGCAGCACCAGAAGAGGGCCCCAGATCTCACTACAAATGGTTGGGGGTCCCCATGTGGTTGCTGGGAATTGAACTCAGGACCTTTGGAAGAGCAGTCAGTGCTCTTAACCTCTGAGCCATCTCTCCAGCCCCATATTTTATCCATAATGCACCAAAGTGAACAGTTTAATGAAAATTGGAGGAGCTTTTCCATGGGTGGATTATTTTTGCTTTTCATTTCACCAATTTCTTTGTACATCATAGACCTGAAGAAAAGATGATATTGGTGCATCTCTCTAATGTGTTTTATTACAATGTTTTGCGGATTTTAATTAACCAGTCCAACCGTACTAAAGGTAAAAACAAATCCTGGCACACTGAACAGATATAAAACCATGCAATTTCTGCTTTTGTGATTTCTTTAGGAATAACTATAGATTACTTCAGCTCAGATTACCTAGAGAAGGCATATGTATTATCAGCTCTTCCCTCCACCGCTATACTCAGCCACTACCACTGAGCTTTCCAAGACCCAGTTTTCTCATCCATATATTGCCTGAGATGCACTGGGTCTATTCTAGTCTCGTGGGCAAAGAAAACCAGGCCCAGAAGCATTGGACAAGCTCTCTGTCTACTTGTGAAAGAGCGTATTAGTAACGTTTCTGTTGCTGTGGAAAATACCATGATCAAAAGCAACTTATGGAAGAGTTTCCTTTGGCTTACAGCTCCAGAGGGCCACTCCACAAATACCAGGGGAAACATGGCATCAGGTGCCTGGAGCAGGAAGCTAAGAGATCACATCTTCAATAGGAACCTCGAACCAGGGACCAGGTACTTAAACATGTCATCTTATTGTCTGTGTGTCTCTGTCCCCCAGCAGGGAGTTTCAGATGTAT
This sequence comes from Chionomys nivalis, assembly GCF_950005125.1. NCBI lineage: Eukaryota > Metazoa > Chordata > Mammalia > Rodentia > Cricetidae > Chionomys > Chionomys nivalis. The sequence goes on from NC_080112.1 coordinate 62,947,666, forward strand.
GCCACAATGGATACTGTGATTTATCTTACATGGATGCTGGTGGTCAGGACTCAGGTCCTCATGCTCATGTAAACAAGCCCAGAGGTGTTTGAAAAAAAATAAAGAGTGCTGCCCAATAGTCAAAATGTTCTTTGTCAGAAATTGGCCACATACAGCCAGTTGCTCATTTTTTGCTGGAATCACTTATGGAAGTAGTGAAAAGTGGTACCCTTGCACTTGACTTGGAATAATTCAGTATAGGCAGATGCAGAATAAATAATAGCTTACTAACTGCTGGGATTGTTTCAGCTTTGAAAAGTATGCAGTATGGTAGAAACAGATTAGCATTCAAATCTCATTTATATATCTCCAAGTCTCTCTTCAAAAGCTAACCTCTCTCTCTCTCTCTCTCTCTCTCTCTCTCTCTCTCTCTCTCTCTCTCTCTTTCCTTTTTTTGAGACAGGGTTTCTCTGTGTAGCCCTGGCTGTCCTGGAACTTGCTCTGTAGACCAAGCTGCCTCTGCCTCCTGAGTGTGGGATTAAAGGCATGCACCACCATGCCCAGCTTCAAATTCCAGCTTTTTCCACAAAGTGGGAACAGTGTTTCTCAGCATAGAGAATGGGAGGAGGGCCATGTGAGAGAACATGTATAGTGTCATCCCAGACCTCCGGAGTGGTTAAGAACATGGACTTTGGTCTCAATTCTTTCACTCTCTAATTGTGAGATTTTAAGTCAGTTACTTGGTCTTTTTATTTATTTACTTTTGCATGTGTGCTTTTATTTTTCATTTTTAGGCATTATGGCATTTTAATAACATATATATTTCCCTCCTACTCCCACTTCTCCATTAGTCTCTTTTCTACTTTCATATACATTTTAAGGAGTAAAGATAGATTAACAAAACGTACAGACTAGTTTTTATGGGAATTAAATGAAATAATGCACATTCGAGATTACAGTTGATAGAAACTGATCAAGTTGAGCCAGAGGGACCAAGGAGATGGCTTAGTTGGTAAAGTGCTTGCTGCCTAAGTGGGAGGACCCAAGTTCTGATCACCAGCACCCATGTAAGATATCCTACAGTATCCATTGTTGATGGAGGAAGGTCATTGGTTAAATAATAAAGAAACTGCCTAGGCCCATTTATAGGCCAGCCCTTAGGTGGGTGGAGTAAACAGACAGGATGCTGGGAGAAAGAAGCCGAGTCAGGAGTCGCCATGATTCTCCCACTCCAGACTGACGCAGGTTAAGATCTTTCCTGGTAAGCCAGCTCGTGGTACTACACAGAATATTAGAAATGGGTTAGATCAATATGTAAGAGCTAGCCAATAAGAGGCTGGAACTAATGGGCCAGGCAGTGATTAAAAGAATGCAGTTTCCATGTAATTATTTCGGGGCATAAGCTAGCCACGTGGGCGGCTGGGTGCCGGGGACGCAGCCCCGCCGCTCATACTTCAACAGAGTGGCACCCAACGTGCTAATGAACTCCACGTAAAACCTGAGAGGGCTTGAAAAGGAGAGAGAGAGAATTTAAGACAGTTTTTTGCTGTTTGTGGGTTGCGTGCCGCAAAGAAATTGTCCTGACTCAGCAGCAGGAAAAAACTGGCTGTTTTAAAATGCCGGCTTTCTGGGCTGTGCCGCCATTACGATCTTTGTCTGGCTCCTGCGGGAGAAAGAGTCTTTGAATGGAGCATTTGGAATAAAGTGCTACGATTTGTTTGATGGCAACTAGACTCGCTGTGTGCCTAAAAGGAAGTCATTGCATGCTGTGGCTCAGGGGCACCAAATGGCTCTGAGGCAGGAGCTGCTCAGCTCCACCATGCTGAACTATGCTGGTCTCAGGCAGGAACTACCATAATTACTGTAATAACAGCGCAGTTAAGGTTTAGACTGGGCAGGACACAGGTGGTACCATATTATCTGTATATGGTGCAACTTAAGTTTTTAAGAAGTGCTTAACATTTTAAGAAATGCTCCTGGATAGTAAAAAAATTACAGATTCACAATAGAACTGATTCAGACACTGTTAGATGAATGTACGTAGGCTTGAGAGAAAAAATATATAAATAGAGAGAATAAAGTTAATGCCCTTAAAAAGGGGGAATAAAGTCTTTAAAGAGACAGAGTACAGATAGTTATAGATTAAAAGAAATAAAGAAAAATAAGCCACGTAAAAATGGAAAATTCACAGAGAGTCTGGATTTTTTGTATTATTGTGCTTTCTTTAAAATTTTTGACTATAAAGGAGCTAAGTGCAGAGAGACATTTCATTACATGGGCTGCCAAGCTAAACCAGAATGGATATAAGGGTGTTATGGTTTCAGAATATGGGTCTAAGGATATGATGCTTTGGAGAGGGTCTTCTTTTGTTTTCACAGAGGACGAGACCCTGTTAATTGCTTCTATCCCAATATGGTATGATAGACCACGCCCTCCTGAAAGGTTGCTGTGAACACCCTCAAAAAATTGCTTCACTCAACTGCCCACTGAGATGAACCTGGAACACAGGTTATACCGTGAAAGACCTGAATAACAGCGCCCCCATACAGCAGGAAACAGTTTGGAGAGAAAAAAACTGCGCCCATATTCCCAAATATTGTTTATAAATGTTCTTTTACATTTAAAGGGGGAAATGATATAGGTATGAATAATTTGCATTGGTTTGGATTTTAAGGTCAATTTTGTTATGTGTATATGTATTTCTGATCTTGATTACTGTATTGTGATTGTATAGTTCATTTAAAATGTAATGTATAATTAGGAAATATAGGTTGCTAATGGATAATCATCAATAATAGTCAAACTTGTAGTCATGTTAGTTAGATTTTCTAGATATATAGAGATATATTTCAATTAGATAGGCATTCTTCATATCTTTCAAAGACTACAGAACATGGCATTTAAAATATTTTAATAACTTAGGGCTTTTCATGACAATGAGACACGTCTGCTCCTGGCAGTACCAATCTACTTCAAGAGGAAGATGGGTACCGAAGAGGCTCCTTAAGGAGTTTGATAGTCATTTGGACAAGAAACTGCTCTTGCATGGACTGATGCATAAACTGGACACAAAGAACCCGCAGAGAGAGGACTGCTGAACTTGCCTAAAGGTGAGATGGTCTTTCGGGGTTCCTGATTCATGAAAGAGTCTGCGAGACGTTCTGCAGGACACAGCAGAAAGTGACTGAACTGTCTTTGGAATTTCCTGCTTCATGAAAATGTCTGCTGGATACTATGGGCCTGTAGGCCGAAGATGGATACCCCAACGGTACAAAAGAACTTTGGGTGACTGTACAGGCAGCAAGATGTCTCTGTCATTTCTAGAGTTTGAAGTTTCTTATTTCTTGTTTACTTAGGTAATATTGTATCCTTCTGGAGTCTTTGATGGAGTTGAAGAATGATTAGTTATAGTTATAGTTTTCCTTAGTTATGATAAAAGATAAAATAGATATAAATATTGTAACTGTAATTCTTGCTTGATAACTGTTTTGCTATATGTAATCTTACTATGTTAAAATGAAAGCCTTTTTTTTGTTTAAACAGAAAAAGGGGAAATGATGGAGGAAGGTCATTGGTTAAATAATAAAGAAACTGCCTAGGCCCATTTATAGGCCAGCCCTTAGGTGGGTGGAGTAAACAGACAGGATGCTGGGAGAAAGAAGCCGAGTCAGGAGTCGCCATGATTCTCCCACTCCAGACAGATGCAGGTTAAGATCTTTCCTGGTAAGCCAGCTCGTGGTACTACACAGAATATTAGAAATGGGTTAGATCAATATGTAAGAGCTAGCCAATAAGAGGCTGGAGCTAATGGGCCAGGCAGTGTTTAAAAGAATACAGTTTCCGTGTAATTATTTCGGGGCATAAGATAGCCATGTGGGCGGCTGGGTGCCGGGGACGCAGCCCAGCCGCTCCGTATTACAACACATTGTGGCATACATCTGAAACCCCACTGCTGTGGGACAGAGACAGGCAGATCCCTGAATCTTACTGCCTAGTTAGCTTGGTTAGATTGGTGAGCCCAGCCGGGCAGTGGTGATGCCTTTAATCCCAGCACTGGGGAGGTAGAGGCAGTCGAATCTCTGTGAGTTCAAGGCCAGCCTGGTCTACAGGAGCTAGTTCCAGGATAGGCTCCAAAGCTATACAGAGAAACCCTGTCTTGAAAAACAAACAAACAAAAAATTGGTGAGCCCATGTTCAATGACAGATCCTGTCTCAAAAATCAACATGGAATACAAATGGGGAGGACTTCCTCAACGTTAACCTCCAGCGTGGGTACTCCTTCACCCCTAAGTGATCAAGCAGGACTGACAAAAGATGGCAAGGCTGGCAGAACACTTGCCTAGCATGCATGGAGCCCTGAGTTTGATCCTCCGAATTTACTGCACAAATCAGATATCGTGGTGGACACCTGTATTAACAGCATAGGAAAGCAGAAGAAGGAGAATCAGAAGTTCCAGTTTGGTTACAGGAATTCGAGGCCAGCCTAGTATATATGAATCTTGCCACAAAGAGGGGAAAAGAGCAGGAGGTGGGGAGGGGAAGAGAGCGAGGGAGACAGAGAGAGAGTGAGAGAGAGAGAGAGAATAATCAAGTAACAAGGGTAGCTATTAATGTTTTTCTTATATGAAAAAAGTTGAAAAGGACAGGCCTTTTTCAATGTAAAACAACGGTTGCTATATGTTAACACTGAAGACTTGGCAGTTGGATGCATGGATCCTTTTGTAGCCTGTAAGTGTAGTAACTGGGTTTTAACACCGTTACGTGAGATGTGCCTCCTTTAACGCCATTACATGTAGGCACAATACTGTCTGACATGAAAAAAAAATGCCAGTTACCTAGTGGTGCTCCGGGCCATGGAATAGGAGGTTTTTTAGGGTAAATGATTTCTTGTCAAAGATCACTGTGTGAGGGGCTTGTTAAAATGTATATGCTGGGCCTGGGGGTCTGGTGTGGGACAGGTGCATCTGCATTTTTTTCTTTAAAATACTTATTTTTTATTCTTTTTTTTCCGAGACAGGGTTTCTTTTCTTTTTTTTAAACTTTCTTCTTTTTTTAAAAAAAAAAGATTATTTATTATATATACAGTGTTCTGTCTGTATGCTTGCTGGCCAGAAGAGGGCACCAGATCTCATTACAGATTGCTGTGAGCCACCATGCTGTTGCTGGGAATTGAACTGAGAACCTCTGGAAGAGTAGTCAGTGCTCCTAACCTTTGAGCCATCTCTCGAGCCCTGAGACAGGGTTTCTCTGTAGCTTTGCAGCCTGTCCTGGAACTAGCTCTTGTAGACCAGGCTGGCCTTGAACTCACGGAAATCCACCTGCCTCTGCTTCCCAAGTCCTGGGATTAAAGGCGTGTGTCACCACCGCCCGGCTTATTTTTATTCTTTAGTTATGTGTGCACATATGCACATGCATGTATGTGCTCAAGGAGGCCAGAGAAGACCCAAGATCCCCTGAAGCTGGAGTTACAGGTGGTTGTGAGCCACCTGATATGGGTGTTGAGAACCAAACTTGGGTCCTCTGCAGGAGTGCGCATACTTTTGATTGTTCAGCTGTCTCTCCAGTCTCGAGGTTCTACGTTTTAAAATGGCCCAGTGGATGCCCGTGTGTAAGACATGCTTTGGGTAGCAAGGTTTTAGAAAATTCTCTGGTGGACCAACAATAATGAGAACCTCTTGTAAATTACCAATGCTGAGAGAATAGATCGTCAAAGTTGAAAAAAAACCGAGAGAGCATGCGTGCATGTGTGCGCACGCAGCACGCGCAAATGCACACGCACACACATATGTGCACGCATGCGCAAATGCGCACACAGCACGCGCAAATGCACACGCACGCACGTACATATGTGCACGCATGCGCAAATGTGCACACAGCACGCGCAAATGCACACGCACGCACATATGTGCACGCATGCGCAAATGCGCGCGCACGCACAAATCATTATCCTATTCTACAACAGCGAAACTCAGCCTGTGGGTTGCGATCCTTTGGGGGAAGGGTCAAAAGACCCTTTAACAGGGGTCTCCTAAGACCACTGGAAAACACGTTTATGTTACGATTCATAACAGTAGCAAAATTACAGATATGAAGGAGCAACGAAAATAATTTTACGGTTGGGGGTCACCACAGCAAGAGGAACTGAATTAAAGGGTCGCAGCATTTGGAAGGTTGAGAACCACTGCTCTAGAGCTATTTGACCTGCCTTGGCGCCTTTGGAAAGAACACTCATCATCTATATATAGATGCAGTTCTATTTTTTTCTGGAGGATCCTATGTGTGTCTTTATGCCACATTTTTCTGTCTTGATTACAGTAGCTTTGCCTAACTTCCTTTGTTCCTCCTCTTTCACTTGCTGTGCCTACTGGGAACACCTGAGAGAGGCGGCTGGGAAACGACGAGGACATGCAACGAGAAATGGAGATTCGGAGGGGAATTCTGCAGCAAAGTGTTCTGAATTCCTCTTCCCTTAGAAGTGAAATTACAGGGGCTGGAGAGAGGGCTCAGTAGTTATGAGAATTGGTTGCTCCTCCAGGGAACCCGGGTTCAATTCCCATTACCCGCCTGGAGGCCCATGACTGTCTGTAAATCCAGTTCCCGGGGATCCGATGCCCTTTTCTGGCCTCCCCAGGCACCAGGCAGGCACGTAGTGCGCAGACATGCAGGCAGCAGGCAGGCACGTAGTGCGAAGACATGCAGGCAGCAGGCAGGCATGTAGTGCGCAGACATGCAGGCAAACACTTCCAACACATAAGAATAATAAAAGTATTTTCAAAGATAAGTGGATTTAGACTAGACATTTGGACAAACTAAAACTGGCTACTTATATAAAGAAATAAATGAGGGCCTGGAAAGATGGCTTAGCAGTTAAGAGCACTGATTTCTCCTACGAAGCATAGGAGTTCGATTTCCAGCACTCACATGGTGGCTCACGACCATTTCCAGTTCCAGTTCAAAGGCATCTTACATCCTCCTCTGACCTCCTCTGACATCAGACTGGAATGTGGCATGCAGATATATATTCAGGCAGAACACCCATATTCATAATAAAATGAAAGGGTAAATGAACTTAAGGCTAGGGAGGTAGCTCATTTGGTACAGTGCTCACTTGGTGCCCAGCACACATGAAGAAGCCCCGCCACTGCACACACCAGATGTGCCGGCATACCTGTTATCCTCGCACTCTGGAAGTGGAGGCAGTGCAAGCAGAAGCTCAAGAAGTTCAAGAGTCGGGTGTGGTGATGCACATTTCTGATCCCAGAGCTCTAGGGGGAGAGGCAGGCAGATCTCTGAGAGTTCAAGGCCAGCCTAGTATATGTAGTAACTTCCGGGGATAGTCAGGGCTACAAAGAGAAACCTTTTCACAAACAAACAAACACCGAAAAGAAATAAGTAAACAGAAAAGTTGGATCAATTTGATACCAAAAATTTTATTCAAAGAGCAAAAATGTAAACTTAGAATAAGAACAATCCCCCCCCCCCCATTGCAAACTTCAAAAGAAGTCTGTTTTGAAGAGGAATGAAAGGGACAAGGCAGTCCAAACTGTCCTCTTCAAGCTGGGTATGTTCTGCTCATTAAAAGACCATTATAGTGTTAACTGAAACAGTCAGGCTGAATATTATGATAACATCTTAATAACAAGAACAAACACAATTCTAAAATTTCATTATAAAATGAAGGCAACACCATGAACTATTAGGGCTGACTACTCCCAGAGAGTGACCGCTGCAGCACTTTAGGGCAGGCATAACAGTGAGTGCATTTTCTTTCTTCTTTGGTACAGTTTATAGAACTTTAATAAAATAACACTGAAACGTATTTCTAAAACATATTTACAAGTCATATAAGAACCTGTGTGAGTGCAGGAGAGCTTTCTTCACGCCGGCTTTCGCCTACACACGTGATAGCCAAGAGTGCCTTTCCAACGTCAGGATGAAGATGTAAGTCCTCCAACCATCCAGACTTTCTACTAATACACACACTTGGATGCTAAACAGCTTAATTCTGGCTTCGACTTATGTGTGAATAAACACATGTACATACCAACTCAAGTTCTTACAGATTTCATGTGAGACTCCTTAACATTTTCCCTCCGCAAACTCCATTTGAAGTGCAGTTTTTTATGCTCTGAATGATACTTCCGTTGTTCAGTTGATGGGATTCCCCCAGTTCCTATGCTTCACGGTCCCAAGGACCTCACTCAGCTGGCTCAGTCAGCTTCCTCTACTCTCTCCTCCTTCCAACAGTCCTCCACAAGTCCTCTGAGACTGGAGAGAGTTTCTTCTGATGTGATCTCCTCATTTCCTCTCCTCAAAGGAGAGGCTGGAAGGGTATTTATGAAGATGCTTGGTGGGACCCAGGAGTATGTATGATCCTTCAGAGTGCTTCAGGGAAGGCGAGATCCTATCCGGAGACATTTTCTTTTCAGGAGGATGGGATGAGGAAGCTCCCAAGATCTTGGAGCTCCAGTAGCCGGTTCTCGATCTAGTGAAGATCATTCGGACAGGTTCGACTGGAACGTGGTTGGACTTTGTACAACAGGACTCAGTGAAAGAGTGGGGGAAATTCAGGAAAGCTCCGCCGGGTGGAGGCTCTTGTCCAACACTGCTCACTTGAGGTGACCCTTTTGGGTCAATTTGACTGGCACTAGAACATGGCACATCATGAAAAGCCTCCAACATAGACTTCTGCTGTTTCTGATATAAGCTTATTTGCCATTTCTCTTGAGGATTTTGGATAATCTGGCTGGGGAACTGGAGATTTCCTTCATGGGTTGCCTTGAGGCTGAGTTCAGCATGCTGACTATCTGGATGTGCAGTGGAGTACACACAGGGGTGTTTATCTTCGTCGGAATACTGGGCTGGTGACTGGGTGTTCAGCATGTGGCCCATCTCCTGCACTTTGAAAGCAGCCTGGGGAACTCGATGGAAGCAATCCTTTGTGCTTTGGTCTGCTGGATTCTCACTGAAAGCTGGGTTCTCACCACTGTGCCCAAATGCTGTTTGTGGCATGTTAGGGACTTCCAAGGTCTGACATTTCTCTTCCTTAAGAGGTAAGATATTAGTGTCTTCTGTGGAAGGTGCTGTATCACACACATGTTCCTCATCAGATTTCTTGACTGATGGCAGATCAGTTTGAGTGGACTTCGTGGATGATCTCCTCCTCATATGGATAATCGTTGGTCTGTTTGGACGCCTCAGATGGTTACCAAAAGGTGCCAAATCCTTCCAACACGGCGTCCTCCTCTTTGGGGGCTTCTTGGGAAATTTAAGCAGGAGAGCCTCCCTTTGCTTCTCTTGTCTTTCTCTGTCTTTTCTCTCTCTCTCTGTCTCATTCCTTGGGTCAGGACCCCAAGGATTCTTTGGCTTTCGTGGGTTCTGGTTCTCCTTTTCCTTCTTAAAGCCCAAGGGCAGTGGGACCATGGCACCATCCCAAGTCTTCATAGGGCACTTCCTGCTTTTTAAAGTGTGTCCAAAGGCCCCACAGTTCTTACATTTCATCCCGGGATTCTCTACTGGTGGGGGGACATTCTGTACCCTTGGTATTCTCGGATTCTGTAAATTTTGAATTTCAATGTTTTTGTTAGGAAAAGTTTTCATGTAAGGGTTTACCACTTGAGCCATCATTTTGGAGTCTTGTCAGTCTTCCTCGGGTGCTGATTTGGGGTTTTCTAAAACCCAGATGTCTTCCTAACAGACAGGTGGATGGCGGAGACACAGCAAGGCATGTGATGAAGCTTACAGGATGCTGGAGAAAAGGGAAGCCACATTTTCTTTTTTATATCACTGGGTTATTTCCTCCCCCTCCAACATTTACTTCAGGAATAAACAAAAAAAAAATAATGGAGTTATTATACCATGTTTTAATGTTTAAATACTATTTTTGAGTGACTTCTTCCTTTTGAGGTTGTTATTTTCTTAACCCTAACAACGGGGACAGTGGGATTGACCCAGGAGAATTTCAGTTCCTGGAAAAGTCTGATTATATAATCTTACAATAGAAACGATCGATGGTATTTTATAGAAACAATCTCATCTTAATCTAACGATGAACATGACATGAATTCATCCTTCAAGAGTAAGATGAAAATATACTTCTCATGCCTGAAGTGATGGTGCACACTTTTAATCCCAGCACTTGGGAGACAGAGGCAGGGAGATCTCTTTGAGTTCGAGGCCAGCCTGGTCTACAAGAGCTAGTTCCAGGACAGCCAGGGCTACACAGAGAAACCCTGTCTCAATAAACCAATATGTATTATACTGTAATATTTGGTTTTTGGAACTTGCTCTGTAGACCAGACTGGCCTTGAACTCACAGGTGTGCCTGCCTCTGCCTCACCAGAATTTAAGGTTTTAATGCAAAGAAAACCGATAAGGTATTTTTCTGGAGCTCCATATAAGTAATATATTTCATGTTTGTTTTTAGTGGAGACACATTGAAATATGGTGCTTAGGAATAAGCTTGGTGGGCTGACTAATAGCAAAATAATGTAGCCTGTATACCTGGAATGCAATTTAGATATCATATAGATGTTACAAAGCAATATTAATATAAAACATCCATCATGAAACATCACCTTACTTGACGGCTTTAGTAAATCTTTCCCACTGAAATACTTGTAACCATGGCCATCGTTTTTAAAAAAAATTTTGAACACGATAAAAGGTGGAAACGTTTCACCACCAAATCTGAAATAAAGATAAAAAATTAGTGATATGACATCAGTTGTGGGGATCCATTGCTTCTTCCTCATGTACTTAGCACAGCTCATACAGTTTTTCAAATATAGGGCATAGAAAGAATATATAAATGCTGTGGGATGGTCTCTCTGTATGCTGTGAATATATGTTGCCCACATTGGTTGATAAATAAAGCTGTTTGGCCTATGGCAAGGCAGAATAGAGCCAGGCAGGAAATCCAATCAGAACTACAGGAGAAAAAGGGCGGAGTTTTGGAGACATCAGCCTTGCACGGAGGAAGCAAGATACGTAAAAAATGAGGTAGCAAGCCACAAACCACATGGCAAAGCATAGATTAAAAAATACGGGTTAATTTAAATGTAAGAGCTAATAATAAGCCTTAGCCATCAGTCAAGCATTTATAAGCAATATTAAGCCTTTGAGTGTTATTTGGGAACTGGTGGGTGGGAGAGAAATGGCCATTTGCATATAAAGATCAAGCAAAGGAATGAACACATGGTGGTGAGACCTTATGTCAATTCATAGCCAGAGTCATGTCTTAGCCTTTTTACATAACAAATGCAAACAGGGAAATACTTACTTTTAAACTTTGTCGTGAAAAATAATCAGTATTAAAAAATCATTTCTATTATTTCTTCTCTGAAAATAAATCAGCATAGTTACATTACCTGAATCTGACTTTACACTTCATGCTAGGATCTTTAACAAGTGCAGCCTCTACGGGGCTCACTCTCGTCAGCAGTTCGTGTGCCACACAATATTCCTGAAATAAAGGACAACACTGTAAACAGAAAGTGGTATCCTGTCCAGATGTCATTTATTGATTACGAGAATGGAAGCAGCCTCGTGGTGGAGGCACACACCTTTAATCCCAGCACTTAAAGAGGCAGAGGCAGGTGGATCTCTGTGACTTAGAGGCTAGCCTGGTCTACAGAGTAAGCTCCAGAAGAGCCCAGAAAACAAAATAAAACAACAACAACAAAAACATTGGAAGCATAATGAAATGAAGCCTGAGCTCAGGGCTCTAAAGAGGTGAATTTCTACTCTTGACTCCTCAATTTCTCGTCTGTTATTTCAACTCAGGGGTCTCCATGCCTTTTGAGATTGCAGGCATTTGAGATCCCTACGAAAATACTTTCCTGCAATCTACTGAATTTATCTATAGACTTATCCGTTATCTCCAACTAGATTATAAGCATCACGTAGGTAGAGACAGCATCTTTCTTCTTTGTTATTATTCCTAGCATCTAATACAGTACCCTGAAACACACAAGAAACTTAAAAAGTGTTTAATGTTAAATGAATCATGGTAATATGGGGATGATAATGGTATTAAGTGACTAATTTTTAAGTACCTTTTATTTACCATTATAATATGGTGGTATCACAGTCCTATCTATCTATCTATCTATCTATCTATCTATCTATCTATCTATCTATCTATCTATCTATCTATCATCTATCTATCATTTATTATCTATCTATCTATCATTTATTATCTATCATTTATTATCTATCTATCTATCTATCTATCTATCATTTATTATCTATCTATCTATCTATCTATCATTTATTATCTATCTATCTATCTATCTATCATTTATTATCTATCTATCTATTTATCTATCTATCTATCTATCATTTATTATTTATCTATCTATCTATCTATCATTTATTATCTATCTATCTATCATTTATTATCTATCTATCTATCATTTATTATCTATCTATCTATCTATCTATCTATCTATCTATCTATCTATCAATCATTTATTATCTATCTATCTATCTATCTATCATTTATTATCTATCTATCTATCAATCATTTATTATCTATCTATCTATCATTTATTATCTATCTATCTATCTATCTATCTATCTATCTATCTATCTATCTATCTCCTCATTTAATCCTAAGAACACCACAAGTAGAACATTATCACTCAGTTCATAGATGAGAAAGCGAGGTCTCAAATTTAGATTTTTTTGACACTAAAATTGCCATTCTTTTCCTTAAATGACTCTATTCAATTTTATGCCTGTGATAATTCCATAAAATGTACAATAATAATATTTTTAACAAGATAAAGCATTTTTCCTTGTTTTTATTTTTTGAGACAGGATTTCTCTGTGTAGCCCTGGCCATCCTGGAACTCACTCTGTAGACCAGGCTGGCCTTGAACTTAGAGATCTCCCTGTCTATGCCTCCAGAGGGCTGGGATTAAAGGCGTGTACTACTACAGCCCAGCTAGGATAAGGCATTATTAATGTGAAGTATTACTGTGAAGCACTGGAACAAAGATGTAAAAAAAAATAGCTGATTAACTTCATTTATTTACTGAAATTATGAGAAATCAGTAACATAATAATTAAAAATGAGTTCTGTATAGTAATACATATAGGTCTGTGGGTAAGGTAGTGAAGAAGTATACATATTGCTCAAACTTTCTCAGGGCTGCAAAACTCCTCTAATGAGAATATCAGAAGATAGCAGACTACTTTAAGCAAGGCTTAATACTCTGCTGAGTTTCCAGGGTTGTTTTTTTTTTTCAGGGAAGGAGGATGGGCATCTGTGATTTTTATTTAAATAGGATTATATCCCTCATACCACTTTGACTTGCCCTTTTCACTAACAAGCTGTCTTGGTTATCTTTGTATTGTAGACTCGAGTTAATACTGCAAGCTCTACACGTGAAGGCAGAGGCATTTCCTTTCTTCCATGAACCAATGCTGCAATGAAATGATATTGTAGAATGTGCTCCTAGAAGTGAAACTGCTGGTGATGGCTCAGTGCTTTGCTTCCCAGCACTCACCCAGCGGGTCACAATTGCTTGTAACTGCCAGGCGGTGGTGGCGCACGCCTTTAATCCCAGCACTCGGGAGGCAGAGGCAGGCGGATCTCTGGGAGTTCGAGGCCAGCCTGGTCTACAAGAGCTAGTTCCAGGACAAGCACCAAAGCTACAGAGAAACCCTGTCTCAAAAAACCAAAAAAAAAAAAAAACAAAAAAAAAAACAAAAAAACAATTGCTTGTAACTCCAGTTCCAGGGGATCTTACTTCCTCTTCTGACCTCTGCAGACTCTTCCATGCACATAAACTCACTCAGGCTCATGTACATACACACGTATAATAAATAAATTCTTTAAAAAAAAAGAAGTGAAACTGCTGGGTAAAAGTGCGTTTTTAAATTCAGGTTTTTTTTCCCCCTGAAGTGTTGGGGATTAAACCTAGGGCTTCACACATGATAATACACATTCTACCACTGAGCTACACCCCTAGTTCTTCTTCTTCTTTTTTTTTCTTTCTCTGAAACAGGGTTTCTCTGTAGCCCTGGCTGTCCTGGAACTCACTCTGTAGATCAGGCTGTTCTCAAACTTGGCGATCTGCCTGCCTCTGTCTCCAGAGTGCTGGGATTAAAGGTGTGCGCCACCATTGCCTGGTTTATATCCCCAGTTCTTAATTCAGAGATTTAATGGTTAGATTTGAATTAAAAACAACTAAAATACAACTGTAATAATTTCAGAAAAATAGTAACACTCATTCATATTGAAAATAAATCCAGAGGGCTGGAGAGAAGGCTCAGAAGTTAAACATCCTGACTGACTGATCTTTCAGAGGACCCAGATTTGATTCCTAATGCTCACATTACAACTGTCTTTAACTCCCCAGTCCCGGGGAATCCAATGCCCTCTCTGGTCTCCGCAGGCATTGCATGCCTAGGTGCACAGATGAACCTGAAGGCATCCATACACATAAATAACATAAAAATAAATAGATCTAAAACAATCAACCGGAAATATTCATTAAGATTAATGAAAGAAGCAATTTTATAACTTTACATAATATTACTATATCTAAGTCAAAGAGATAACTAGGGTTATTTGTTCTCTCTGTAATTAGTTAAGAAATAGCTGCCAGAGGAAAAAAAAAACCACCTACCGCTGCACAAACTGTGTGTTTTAGGAGTTTAAACAATGTTTTGTCCGCATAAATGAACCAGGCCTTCTGTATTATTTTTGCTGAAATATTTCTATTAATTATAAGAGGGAAAAGAGGTTAGCAATTTATGAAGTGCTTTTCATTTTCCTAAAATCTTCAACAAGTTTCAACGTATGCATACTCTTATATTTCCCCATTACCAAGACTGACCTAATAAGGAACATTTGGATGGAGCAATTGGAACTAGTTTTTGTAGTCTCTAATCAGAATGAGAATATGGAATAGTTAATATTTCCCCTGAGATTAAAAAAAAATCAGCTTAAATTTTATCAAGACACATACATAAAGCCAGTCATGGTGGTTTATTCTTATATTCCCAGCAGTTAGCAGGTGGAGGCAGGAGGATCAAGAATTCAAGACCAACTTTGGGCCAGGTGGCACTCGGGAGGCAGAGGCAGGTGGATCTCTGTGAGTTCGAGACCAGATTGGCCTACAAGAGCTAGTTCCAAGACAGGCTCCAAAGCTACAGAGAAACGTAGCTTTGACTACACAGTGAATTTGGGTTGAGGCTACAGTCCTTGTGTGTGAGACATTTTCTCTCTTCCTCCCTTCCTCTCTCCCCCAGTCTTTCCTTTCTCCTCTCTCTTCTCTCTCTGAGACAGTGTCTCCTGACTCTGAAGAGGTTGATACACAACTGAGTATGACCTTAAACTTCTGATCCTCCTGCCTCTAACTTCTTAGAGCTGGGATTATACCAGGCCTGGGTTTATGTGGTGAAGGAATTTGAGTCAGAGACTTGTACACACTACGTAAGAACTCTACTATGTATATCCTTAGTCAGAGATCCTGGGGTTTAACTCCTACTACTATTGGGGAGTTGGGGGTGGAAGAGAGAGGGAAGGGAGGAAGAGGGAGGGGTGCGAGGATAGAAGGGAAAGGGATGGAGAGAGGATACGAATAAATAGAAGGTGTGAGAAGGCAAATTTGCCTCCTAAAAGCATTCATGGGGCTGGTGAAATAGGTTTGTGGGTAAAGAATGAGAACCTGAGTTTGGTAGCCCGAAACCATATAAAATGATAGATGTGTTTGCAAATGCTTGTAATCCCAGCACTGGGGAAGTGGAAGCAGGTGGATCCCCGAGGCTTCTAGGCAAGTCAGCCTAGCCTTGTTAGTGAATTCCAGTTCAATGAGAGAGTGTCTCTCAAAAACTAAGGTAAAGGGGCTTGGGAAATGGCTCAGTTGGTAAAGATTGCTGGGCAAGCCCGAGTCCCCATGTAAAAGGTGGGTGCTGTGGTGCACTTCCGTAATCAGGGCACTGGGTGGGGTGGGTGTAGGCAGGATTCCAGCTGAAGCTGTACACTCCAGATTCAGTGTGCGACCCTATGTAGAGAAACAAATACACGAAGTGGAGAGTGACAGAAGAAGACACTCGGTGTCTACTTCTGACTTCTGTCTGTATGTGTGCAGGGCAGGTGGGTGCTCCTGTGCACACGTGTACACACCCTCCCACCCCGCCCCCACCTAGAGGCATAGGAAGATCTCTGACCTTCACACGCACACATCCAAGTGCATGCACATCTGCACAAACTTGCACGCACCCACACGAGCATGCACATGCACTACAGCAATCCGCTACTTTATAGTCAGGCTCTTGAAAAAGTTCAGACAGGGTCTCACTATGTACTGCATACTGACTGGGAACTTAGTCCAGGCTGGCCTCAGACTCAAGATCCTCCTGCCTCAGGTCCTTTGTGCTGGAATTACAGGCAGTTAGTTACTAAAAGCATGGTCTAGCTGACTGAAGTGCATCGAAAATGTAACCTAGGATAGTTGAATTGACACGAGGCCCCATTGCTTTTCTAGGGGCTTATGAGTGTGACCTCGAGAAAGAAATTCCCTTTTCTGATCTTTGCTCCAGCGAGGCTCTCTCCAGTGCAGCTAGAGAAAGAATTTCCTTTAGATAATGTTCCAGTAGCAACTGATTCACAGGGCTCTCCTCCAGCGCTCCCCCGCCCAGTCAGTGTCTCCTGTAGGGCTATCAGCAAAGACAAGGACATCTGTCCAATCTCCCCACCGGCTGGCAAGATTTAGAGAAAAAAAGGCCTGAGGAGGGCTGGGAAAAGAACTCAGCTGCTAAAAGCCTACCATGCACACGTGAGGACCCGAGTTTGCTCCTTAGAGCCCACATAAAAATGCCTGGCATGGTGGCATGTGCTTGCCATCCCAGTGCTGGGGATGTGGAAACAGGAGGACCCCTGAGCTTGCTGGTTAGCTTAGTCTAATTGACAAACTGTAGGCCAATGAGAGAGTGTATCGCAAAGGAGTTGAACGGCATTCTTAGAGATGACACTCAAGGTTGTCACATGCACACACACATATAAACAACCAAAAATAGAAAAGGGCTTGGTGGTGCCAGTGCATGTCTTTAATCTCAGCATTTAGGAAGCAGAGGCACGCAGATCTCTGTGAGTTCAAAGCCTGCCTGGTTCACAGAGTGAGCTCCAGGACTGCCGGGGTTGTTTCACAGAGAAATCCTGTCTGAAAAAAAAAAAAGAAAATCCCATGGATGGTGGTGCATGTCTTTAATCCCAGCATTTAAGAAGCAGAGGTAGGGAGGTCTCTGTGAGTACGAGGCCAACCTGGTTCACAGTGTGAGTTCCAGGACTGCCGGGGTTGTTTTACAGAGAAACCCTGACTCAAAAAAAAAAAAAAAAAAAATTAAAAAAAAAAGAAACAAAGAAAAGCATCCAGCACCTGAGAACAGAGGCAGGCAAATCTCTGTGAATTCCAGGCCAGTCATCCCTCTTAAAAAAAAAAAAAAAGGAAAGAAAAAGACCCAAAGTAAAGAAATAAACCTTTTGAATTCTAGCTGATGCCATTTATTAACTGGTTTAACTTTCTTCCCAGTTGTGTTTTTTCTCCCTTTTTTGAAGATTTAAAAATATTTTAATTACATGGATGTATGTGTCTGTGCCTGGGATTGGGCATGTCAGTGCAGGTCCTCAGAGGCCAAAGGTATTACATCCTGTGGAACTGGAATTTCAGGTAGTTGTAAGGCTCCTAACGTGAGGGGTCCTAATCACTGAGCCATCTCCCCAGTGCTCTTTTACTTACTTACAATGTGCACTAACAAAACTGTTTCAGAAGGCTGCAGTATTAGCAAGCAGGCGTGTGACTACACTTTGCAAATTATAAAATTCTAAAGCTATAATATTGAACTTGAAGGGATTTTTTTTTAAACCACCAAAATTTTAATTTACACATTAATGAATGTTTAAAGTTATCTGAGTAAACTCGGGCAAGTTTAGCTCGGGGTGGTGGGGCACACCTTTAGTCCTAGCCCTCAGCAGGTAGAGGCAGATGAATCTCTGTGAGTTCGAGGCCAGCCTGGTTTATAGAGGGAGTTCCAGTACAGCCAGGGCTACGCAGAGAAACCCTGTCACGTAAACAAACAAACAAATAAATAAACAAAAACACAGAAAGCATACAAACAAACAAGCAAAAAAAAAAACCCAGGTAAGTTTGTAATTTGTCTAGTTGTGGAAAAAACGTCAAAAGGCAAAAAGATGACTTCTTACTCTTTTCTTGCCTTTATCTTTGCAGCACGTGCCGATTGTGTCTTGTGGCTTTTTTCTGAGAGCTGACTATCTGATTTTGGAGCACCAGTAACTGCTGTGTTTGAGGACTTTTTCATTTTCCCTACAAAGAAGTAATCTGAACACACATACATTAAGCTATTAAAATCATAATCCTCACATTATTACACTTGAACTAGACTTAAATGTCATATGATTGTTGTGTTAATTTTAGAATCCCTTTAAAAAGAAAGCATTGTGCGTCTAGTGTCGCTTACAGTTTATGTTCTTTTATTAAACTGTCATGTGGTTGTGGGAAAGAAAGTGAATCTATGCATACCCTCCTAATTGGCCCCCTCTCTCCTAGCTTTTTCCTCCTATTCATCCTACAGTGGAAGCGAATGTTTCTTCTTGTGCGGCAGTGTCTCCTGTAGCTGAGGCTGGCCTCAATCTCATTATGCAGTAGAGGAGAACCTTAAACTGATCCTCCTGTCCCAGCGTTCCACGTGCTGGGATTTGCAGCCGCTCACCACCACACCTGACTCTGGAAGCTAACCCTTTGGAGCAGTAATTCAGGGATATTCATTCTCACAAAGTGGCAGGAGGTACTTTGCTGACTATGGAAACCGGGCAGAGGGTTTTTACACATTTCTGTCGAGTTTTTGGTCCAGTTTTTATGAGCCATCTCCCCAGTCCTCTTTTAGTTGCTTATTTGTAAGACTTTGCGCAAAATTACTCAATCCCCCCCCCCCCCGTCCCCCTCGGCTCAGTGCCCCTTTGGTGATGTGAGCAGGTACGTATGAAATTATTTGAAGCTGCCTGTATTTTTTTTTTTTTTTTACTGTTTTGAAGGATTACGTTCCAGTTTGGATGAAGCTCTCAAAATCTTAGTTATATCTTCAAAATACCCTTTAAAAATGAAATTGCAGTACGATGTGTCTTTTTTATGCATAAAACAAAAATTTAATAACCACTGTACTTTTGTAGTAATGAGCACAAGTGATATTTTTAGTTGGCTGCCGTGACTGTAGGCGGTGTGAAAATATCTCCGCTTTCTATTGGTGACACTCACAGGTACTGCTAATAATACTGGAGGCTTGTTGCCTCCACTGTACTTGGAAGAAATGCTGAAGTTCAGGTAGAGTTTAGTGGAGGCGAAACTGTCAGTTCCCTCTTTCCCTGGTTCACGTACCCCGGCACTAAGAGCTCCCGCTGTGATTTCTCACTGTACTTTGCACTTCTAAGATATTACCTTACTGATGCAGAGCCTTCGGGATCTAGTCAGTATTTCTCCTTTGGGATCGGAGATGGGGTGGCTTGGAACATACAATTCTGTTGAGAAGGAAAAAAGCTGCCCTTAACATTTGGGGGTTGCTCTGGCACTCGGTCGAGCCTTAGCGTTTTTCCCACCCTGAAGCTTGCTAACACTTCCAAGTCCTGCTTTAAAAAATACTTAACCACATATCACCAAGTCAAAACTCAAATATTACGACAAACTTAACACTTTCTTACTGGAATGCTCCAGTTTGCCCCAGATGGGCGTTTTTGTTGTTGTTTTGTGTTTTTTTTTTTTTTTCCGCAGAAAAAAAAACCCTAATTTCTTCAAGGGCAGGTGGTTTCTAGCACTATCTTTGGATAAGAGGACAGTGACCTTCCATTGAACAACTCTCCAAATCTTCAGGATGCCCATGTGGCTTCCATTTTCTGTCAAATTAGGACAGAAAGGCAGAACGAAATACGAACTACACCGTCTTTCTGGTTCGGGCTAGCGTTTGCCGAGACTAGCGCAGAGATTTAAAAGGCAGACTACCTGGAATTGGATCCTAGCTTTAGATTTTCCGCAGCGCAGCCTTGGACACTCGGCAATGAGAACAGTGCCTATCGGCTTGTGTGGGAGGAATAAAATTACGTCCTTAATAATGCTTGTTTTTCTTGCAAATAGTTAAATACCATCACTTACCGTCTACAGGTATTAAATGGGACAAATATTTGATTATCAGATTTACACTTTAGTACTTTTCTTTTTAAAAAGGTCAATTTTTCGCGATTAAATGACGTGGGGCATTTAGTTTAACCTAAACATTTAAGGAACATTCAGTATACGGTACATTTTTTAGGGAAAAAACCTTATGTGAGGTAACTCGAAGCCCCACCGTCGATCTGCAGCTTCTCCCTAAGAGGCTGGTGCAGCCTTCCCGGGTCCGTCGGGCGCCACCGCCTGGCTACTTCAGTTCACAGGGCTGCCATCTGGCACAGCCTAGTGCCCAATGGTGTTGGTGGAGGCGAAAGTAGGTTCGCGGCACGGCAGAGTGCCAAGGAGCCACCCTCTTACCACAGCTTGCCGCCTACACGGAGCTCCTGCCTTTTGCCGCCTAGCAACAGCCCTCAGGG
This sequence comes from Chionomys nivalis, assembly GCF_950005125.1. NCBI lineage: Eukaryota > Metazoa > Chordata > Mammalia > Rodentia > Cricetidae > Chionomys > Chionomys nivalis. The sequence goes on from NC_080112.1 coordinate 62,968,250, forward strand.
AGGCAAAACCGCCAAGAAGGCGGGGCTTGCGTTCGTCTGGCTCCCGCGCGCGGGCGATGTCGGTTGCTAAGCAACGTAACGCGCCGTCTAGCGGTGTTTGATTGGCGCTTTTGAACGGGAGGCGGGGAGCAACAGCACCTCGTGCGCCCCAGCCTGCTCGCGGTCAAGGGAATCAGGATCTAACCCGGCCACCGTAGTCGCTTTTCTCTATTGGGCGGGACCAAGAGAGGGGTGACCCTGCCGGAGCAGCGGCTGCCAGCGACATGTTCAAGGTGAGAGAGTGGAGCCGGGTCACGGTTGTCATCTCCCCCTCTCCGGCGCCGGGAGCCCTTCCCACGCTCCCGTGGGGCCTTTTTTTGTGGATCAGACTCGGTTCCCCCCGAGGCTTTTCCCACCTCCGGGCTGGCTAAGTCCTGGCCCGGCGATTCATTCACTGCTTGGTACCAGCACCTGTGAGGTTGAGGCTTGGAACCCTAGATGGGTGGGATTGGCCTTGGGCTAGTTCTTTCGCGAATGAAACACTTACAACGCCGCTATAGTACCCACTTCCCCGGCTAATGCCCTTTTGGGTTCGTGGGTAGGATGAGGCCAGGTCCCGACGCTGCAGCCTTTATGGCTTTGGTTGCTTGGCAGGATCGGGTTTCAGAACCTGGCGTGTGGGTGGGGGAGGGTCAGCCTCCGAAGACGTCAGGGGGGCTGAGGAAGGAAAGGCTACGTGTGGGAAGCGTCGCTTACGCTCTAGTGAGCATCAGTGTGGAGAAGTCGACTCTTTCCCCTTCCTTACAGGTGTTTTTTTTTTAACACCTGCCCACCATAAGGTAGGCATTTACAGTGAAGACTTTCGAAAACCTGTATTTTAGCATTAAGTTATTCTTTCGTAAAGTCACTTATATTTTGCCATAAAAAATATCACAGGCCTCGCACTCTTTAATCCCAGCACTCAGGAGGCGGAGGCAGGTGAGTTCGAGGCCAATCTGGTTTACATAGCGATTTCCAGGACAACCAGGCCTACAAAAAGAGACCCTTTCTAAAACAAAACAAAACACACATAAGCAGCCCTAAATCTGTAAATCAGCCCTCCAAGAAACGTAATATTCACAGAATAGTGCCAATATAACCTCAAAATTGTGCTCCCCATTTTAAAGTTTCTTGCAGCTGTAGTGTTCGGGGCGCATTAATAAGGGCTGCAAAATCAGATCATGGTCTCTGCCTTCCAGTGCTGTGGTATTGCCAGTGCCTAGCTATGTGATAGTGGGCATGTCACGTAACTCCTCCATGACTGTTTTTTTTTTCTATTGGTTGAAGTTAGGGTAATAAACGTCTAATTGTTAACTACTGAGGAGAATTAACTCCCTAAACCCAGAGGAAGGATGGACACTGAATGCATTGATTTGTTGGCTCACTGTCATCAAAGACGTGGCTCCTGGGTTTACTATGACATTGTCGATTTTCCTTATGGTCGCAAGCTGACTGTCAGTAACAATACTTTGTCATTTACTAGGGGAAGAGGAGAGGATAAAACTTCCACACTTGGATTATGTTTTTCCTTCAGGTCTGATTGGACCAACATGGGTCAGGTATCTGTCCCTAGCCCCATAACAGTTACCAGGGGAATGTTGGGCTCTGGTTAGTTTAAGTTAACCAGGATCACTTTGCTTAAACACGTGGGAAAGGAATGGCTTCATGACCACAGTGTGGTTCTTCAGGGAGGAAGAGGTGTAGTGGGAAGTGGAACCACAAGCAGCAGTGCCCACGTCGGGTATATTCATGAGTCTGTGAACGTGTTCATTGACTAGGGTCTTTGAAACTCTTTCGTGATCGTCATACATGTAAGTTAATTGATGGAAATGAAAGATTGACACAGATGGATGACTCAGAAAAGTTTTTTTTTACAGGAGTGAGAAAGAGGGAAGGAAAAGAATGTTGTGATTGTAGAACAGTGGTTCTCAGCTGACTGGTACCACCCCCTTTGGGTATGTTTTGGAAATTCCAGGGGTTGTTTTTTGTGTCTTTAGTTGTGTTGAACATTTGTTTTAGTTTTAATTTTTTTTATCTTATGTGTATTAATGTTTTGCTTGCATGTATGTCTGTGTACCACACACGTGCCTGGTGCTCACAGAGGCCAGAAGAGGGCACATGATCCCCTGGAACTGGAGTTACAGATGGTTGTCAGAGGTCATATGGGTGCTGGGGATGGAACCTGGGTCCGCTTCTCTCAGCGTTGTGTGCCGTCTGGTGCAGACCCGTGCAGGCTCTGTGCATGCTGCAACAGTTTCTGTGAATCCATCTGTGTCTGTTATGCTGTGTCTAGAAGGCCTTGTTTCTTTGGTGTCCTTCATCCCCCTTTGGCTTTTATAATCTTTCCTCCTCTTCCACAGGGTTCCCTGACCCTGAGGGGAGGGATTTGATGGAGACATCCCATTTAGGACTGAGTGTTCCAAGGTCTGTCACTCTCTGAATATTGTCCATTTATGGGTCTCTGTGTTTGTTCCCATCTGCTGCAGGAGGAAGCTTCTCTGGTGATGGTTGAGGAAGGCACTGATGTATGAGTACAGCAGACTATTAGGAGTTATTTTATCGTTACATTCTTTAGCAGAACAGTAGTGTTTAGTTTTCCCCTATGTCCCTGGGCCTAGCAAGCCTCAGGCTCTTGGGTACGTGGGCAGTGCCAGGCATGGGTTCATTTTTATGATATGGGGCCTTAGTTCCAATCAAATAGTGATTGGTTACTTCCACAATTTTTGACACTTTTGCACCAACGTATGTTTCAGGCAGGTCACCATTGTAGATCACAGGTTTGTAGCTGGGTTGGTGTTTACCATTCTCCGCTGGTAGTATACCTCCAGTACTATATTATGCGTAAAAATAAGTATGTACTATATAGAAATAAAATCGTGTATGTCAGTGAATGAAAAAAATTTTATTGTGTTACCAGGTAATAGCAGTTGAGAGCCACAGTCCATCAAACTTTAATGTGCGTGTGACTCTTGTTAAAATTTAGAGTGGTATGGCCCTTCAGATGCTCCTGTTTATTTTAGCATCTCAGTGTCATTGATGCTGCTGGTCATCACACTTTGAATAGTTAAGAATTTATTTAGTAAGATCCTTAGTGCGTGTTCCCTGTGCTATTGAAGTTGATGATTTCATGAATAGGGTAAGATTTGGAAGAGGCACTGACCAGAGAACCAAAAAAAGGGGGGTTGCAAAGGCTCTGCTGAGAGGTTTGCTACTATAAGTCTCTACATAGAGGGGACAGAATAAATGGTAGGGACTGGTCTGGCTTTGGGAATTGCCAGCTCGGAAGGTACTGGGCTAGATAGTATCGGTGTTGTACTATAGTATAAGGAAGTTCAATGTGTGTAACTTGTTATGGGTAATGTTTAAACTCTGATCATTGTTTCCTTTTTATTTTATTTTTTTGGAGTTATAAAAGCCCATTTTTTATTGATTTTTTTTTTTCATTGAGCTTTACATTTTTTCTCTGCTCCCCTCCCTGCCTCTCCCCTCCCCGCTTCAACCTTCCCACAAGGTCCCTATGCTCCCAATTTACTCAGGAGATCTTGTCTTTTTCTACTTTATACTTCCCATGTAGATTAGATTTTTTTCCTGCTTGTTACACAAGTTTTTTTTTTTTTTTTTTGGAGCCTGTCCTGGAACTAGCTCTTGTAGACCAGGTTGGCTTCGAACTCACAGAGATTCACCTGCCTCTGCTTCCCAAGTGCTGGGATTAAAGGTGTGCGCCACCACTGCCAGGCTTACACAAGTTTCTTACTTTTCTATGTCTATTTGACAGAATCAGATAGCTGTTTTTACAGGGTTAAAAAAATGGAACAATTACAGATGAAATGTATTTTCTTTGCTTTATTGGTGTAATTTTGTAGTGATATTTGCCCCTGCCCCCAAAGAAAATAAAATGGTTTTCTGTGAGGAAAAGATGTTAACATCTTTTTTTAAGCCTCATTTTTTTGTTTTCTTTTAAGACTTATGGTCTTTATAGTAGATACAGAAGAACTAGGAAATATCAGCTACTTTGGCACAAAACTGCAGAATTGAAAGCTTCTCATAAATAGTTCTGTTTGCAAAACCAAAAAGTACCTTTTTTCCTCTTTTCCTTTTCTTTTTTTGGTTTAGGCAGGTCTCAAATAGCCCAGAGCAGCTTCAGTCTTTCTGCATAGCTATGACTAACTGTCCTTGAATGATTAAATTATTTTAGACTTATTTATATTATTTTATGTGTATGAGTATTCTGCCTGCGTGTAGCTACCCGCACCATGTGCAAGATTAGTGCTCGTGGCGGTTGGAGGAGGGTACTGAATCTCCTGGAACTGGAATCATGGGCACCTCTGAACCACCATGTGGTGCTAGACACTGAACCCAGGTTCTCTACAAGGGCAGCAAGAGCTCTTAACCACTGAGACCTCTCTCCAGCTTTTGGCCTTGAACTGTTTTGAGTTTCCTGCCTTCACCTCCTAAATGGTAGGATTATAGTCAGGTGTCACTCACTGTGCCTAGAAGGTATTTTTTCTTTTTGGGGTTTATAGTGTAAACTTTTCCTATTTTTTTTTATTTATTTTATTTATTTTTTTTAGTTTTTTTCGAGACAGGTTTTCTCTATAGCTTTTGGAGCCTGTCCTGGAACTAGCTCTTGTAGACCAGGTTGTCCTCAAACTCAGATCTTCCTGCCTCTGTCTCCTGAGTGCTGGGATTAAAGGCGTGCGCCGCCACCACCACCCGGCAAAACTTTTCCTATTTCTTTCTTCTCTCGTTTCCTCCCTTCCTGTTGTGTTGTGTTCTGTTCTGTTCGGTTCTTTCTGTTGGGAGTCTTACTCTTTAGCCCAGACTATCCTGGAATTCATTGTCTTACAGTTCCAGGTTGACCTGTAACTGATGCGGTTCATAGTGTGAACATTGCCTATTTCTTTCCCCTTTCTTCCTCCCCTGGTCTGGAATTCACTGTGTAACCCAGGCTGGTCTGTAACTGGTCCTTCTCAGACTCCAAGTGCCACCACACCTTTGAAGTATTGGCTTTGTTGGTGTTAATGGTGTATATCTGGGTCTCCAGTACTAGGGAAGATGTTGCCGGAAGACCCGCCTGGCCTATACTGTGAACCTGAGCTTTATAGTCCCCAGTGCTGTGAGTTAGACTGAAGTGATTGTGGTCTGTATTTGTACATCCAAATAGTGTCTATCAAAACAGACATCTTGAGAACATGGATTTAATTACCTTCTCAATATATTTAATTCCTAAAGCTCTGTCACTGATTAATGTATTTATAAAGTAATTATTATCCTTCATTTGGAAGGATCTTCATACTTTGTGGTATATTCTTTAGAATATCTTCAGGAGTCAGCTAGTTTTATTCCTTTCTGTGTTGTAAACAAATCAGTACTCACCTCAAAACTTCAAGACATATAGATAATGCTAAAGAATCACCATTAATAGCCCCACTCCTAGGCAACCATGGGGTGCATCTTTCTATGCTCGTTCCTTAGTATACCTATATATGCCCTTGGCGTGACCTTTTAAAAACATCCATGGAATTATACTACAGTCTACCTCCACTACTTTTTAAGACAAATGTCATTTTACGATAGGCTTTTGTTCTTTTTTTAAGGATTTATTTATAATTTCCTGTGTTAGAGTATTTGCTTGGATGTGTGTATGTACACTATGTGGAAACCCGAAGAGGGCATCCAGTCCCCTGGAACTGGAGTTACAAACAATTGTGAGCTGTTCTGGAAATCAAACCTGGGTCCTGTGGAAGAGCAACTAGTGCTCTTAACCACTGAGCCATCTCTCCAGCTCTGCTTTTTTTGTCATTTTAAATAGATGGAAAATGAATTTCTTATAGGCTTACATTTTGATCAGAGGCATTTAGAAATGGAAGCTGTGATTACATATAAAAAGTAAGTTTCATTTTTTTATATGCTGTATAAATGGTGGCGATAAATTCTGGCTGTATATGATTTATCAACATCACTTAGAAAATAACGTATTTTTTTCTGAGAAAAATTTTATTGGCCTTTTGGATAAAATTTATTTGCCAGGAAGGATGATCCCATCATACTTCTGCTGGAACCAGCGCATGGCTTCCTCTTTGCTGATTCTGTGTTTGGCCTTGGGTCATATTTGATGCCCAGGTCAATGTGTTCTTGAATCCCAAAGCCAAAGTTCCCAGTATCTGAGAAGTTATTTTTCCGCAACTCATCCTCCTGCACCTTCAGGCCTTTCTCCAGAATTTTTTCTGCCTTGGCTCCACGGACAGTGCAGTGAACAGCAATCTTTTCATTTCTCCTGATGCCGAAGGACCTGATGGTGTGTACCTAGCTTTGGAAAAGACAGATGTCTGACCTGTGAGCTGCTCCAAAACCTTGACTGCCCGGGTCAGTCTGTCCTCGCTCTCCCCAACACAGATATTGAGGCAGAGCTTGTGGATGCGAAGTTCCCACATGGGGTTCTCCTTTTCACCTTGATCTTGCTGAATGGGCTGCGACAGGCGGTGTCACGGTCCCCCTCGGCCAGCAAGGAGGACGCACGACACACCGGAGCTCTTCTTGCTAAGCAGTTTATTTCAGGACTTTATTCACAGCAGTCTTTTCCCTTCTCTTTCTCTCCCTCTCTCACTCACTCACTCTCACTCTCTCCCTCTCTTTTCCTCTCTTCCTCTCTCTTTTCCTCTTTCCCAGGGCAAACCTCTCCCAGCCCTTAAGTAGGCATGGGCTACCAATCCTGGATTGCCAGGTGGGCACTGCTCATAGGTCCACGCATATGCAAGCAGCTGACAATCATTGCGTGATAATAGCATAAGTCAGGCCTAGTTGATATTAGGAGTTGATTATCACAGAGAGCACTTGCTTTCGGGATCGCGGAGGGCTGGAGCCAGCACCATGAGACTCCACGCAGCTCTCTACACATCGCCATCAGGTGTGACTCCACACGGCTTTCTACAAGGCGGGCGGGCAAGCCCTGCGTCTGCGGGCCTCACAACCCTGTCTGTCTCAGTACCACCAGCATCGCAGGCTCTGACCTCCTCCACCCACCGGCAAGAGCGCCCTCATTGGCCCCGCCGGCTGTGGATGGGGGTGGATGAAAGGGAGGTAAAGCAAAGTCTCGAAAATACGTATTTTTTAAAAAATTTTATAACCAATACTGAAATATTTCCTTTCAAAAGTCCAAAAGGTACAGATAGCAACCACATGTCTATTGTCTACCCCCCTTTCACCCCCTACCCAGAGCGAGTCTCTCTTGTGTTGGATGTGTGCCCATCATAGAAAAGCTGGGCAGGGATAGAGGTAGATATAGCTCAGTGGTAGAACAGAACATTTGTTTGCATACAGAGCTGGTGGGGAGCACTGTGTGACACAGACATCCCCATTGAGCTCCTGTTATAGGGAGAGGTAGTCTGTTTTTGATGCTTCTAGAGTTGTGAGTGGATTTGAAATCTCTCTCTCTCTCTCCCTCTCTCTCTCTCTCTTTTGGTTTTTCGAGACAAGGTTTTCCTGTAGCTTTGAAGCCTGTCCTGGAACTAGCTCTTGTAGACTAGGCTGGCCTCGAACTCACAGAGATCTGCCTGCCTCTGCCTCCCGAGTGCGCCACCAGCGCCCAGCTGAAATGTTTCTCTTTATTTTTAATTCAGATTAAAGAAATTGTTAATATGTTTTGACGGATACCTGTGTAATGTTATTTGGACCAGATTGTTGATTATTTTTATTAGTTTGTTTTACCTTAAAAATTCACATTTTATCTTTTGACTTTATGTTAATTATTTAGAACAAGAATAGCCTTGAAAGTGTGGTCAGTTTTCATAGACTTGAAAAAAGTCCATTTCACATGTTAAAAATTGTGTTATGCCTGCTTGCATGTCTGTGCTCTTATGTGTGTGCCTGGTGTCCGGAGAGCAGAAGAGACCGTTAGATCCCTGAAACTAGTTATAGACAGTTGTGAGCTGCTGCCTGGGAGCTTGGAATGGAACCTGGATCCTCTGGAAGAACATCCTGTGCTCTTAGTCACTGCGCCATCTCTCCAGCTCCCTCATTTCAGATTTTTACCTCTTAAGACTGGAAAGTCAAAAGAACAGGTTTTTAGTGTGTGTGGTGCAGAAGATGGAACCTAGGGTCTTGAAGCATACTGGGCATGTACCCTACTACTACTGAACTATATTGCACCCTTAGTCATAGGAGCATTCTATTTCAAATGGATAAATGCTTTGAGAATGGAAGCTATTGGAGACAAGACGAATAATCAAAGAATTGGTATAACATTTTTGGGAAAAACATGGGTATGCCTCCTTTTGTAAATATAAGAATATCTAATTTTAAATGACATTTACTTTTATTTATTTTTTTATTTTTATTTTTATTTTTTTTTTTGGTTTTTCGAGACAAAGACATTTACTTTTAAAATGTTCAGGTAATATTTATTTCCCACAGGGATTTAATATGCTTTTATATAACTTTGGAAAGAGCTGTGCATTTTAGTGTACAGGTTATGTGACAGTCAGCCAAGTGATAAAATAGCTAGAATGCAATAATTAAGGCAATAGAACCAGGTATGATGATGGTACATGCTCATAATCTTAGCACTCAGGATCTAGAGGCAGGAGGATGGAGCTTTCAAGGCCAGTTTGGGCCAAATAGGGAGATACTTGAAAATAAAAATGAAACATTATAGATTTGCTCATACAAGTTTTGCAATCAAATTGCTTATAATCGATTAGGTTATAGTTGCCACACAGTGGTGGCGTATGCCTTTAATCCCAGCACTTGGGAAGCAGAGATAGGTAGATCTCTGAGTTCGAGGCCAGCCCAGTCTACAAGAGCTAGTTCCAGGACAGGCTCCAAAGCTACAGAGAAAGCCTGTCTCGAAAAACCAAAAAAAAAAAAAAAAAAAAAAAAAAAAAAAAAAAAAAATCAAAACCAACAAAAAACTTGATTGAAATTATTTTTAATATTACAAAATAACAGCTGTTAAATGGAATCCCATATAGTTTCTGTAGATAAAGCTGCAAAGATTGTGATGTGTTTAAAAAATCATCCTCATGTTTTAAACCTTTGGTTTCTTTTACTCTCTTTACAGAGGCTATTCCCATTAACACTGACTCCAAACATCAAGTCTGTTGGGTGACTTTGCTAAATAAAAGCTATACATACTTTTGTGATTTCTGCTTATTTTAAAATAAAGTTAGGGACTGGAAATATAATCCAGTTGGCCGAGTATTTTGTCTTTTATGTGCAAAGGCCTAGATTCTTTTTTTTTTGTTCTTTTTGGTTTTTTTTCTTTTGTTTTGTTTTTGAGACAAGGTTTTTCTGTAGCTTTGTAGCCTGTCCTGGCACTCGCTCTGTAGACCAGACTGGCCTTAAACTCCCAGAGATCCACCTGCCTCTTCCTCCTGAGTGCTGGGATTAAAGGCGTGCGCCACCACCGCCCGGCTAAAGCCCTAGATTCTTATAAACTGGGTAGAGAGTTTCCCTAGCGAGCCTGAGGGCCTGAGGTCTAGTCTCAGTATCACCACCACCATAAAACAAAACTCCAGAAATTGTTACAAAAAGAACAAAGGAAAGAAAAAGTGCTGAAGAGGGGCTCAGCAGTTAAAAGCACGTGCTGTTCTTTCAGAAGATCAGAGTTTGGTGCCCAGAACCCACATCAGGTGACTTGCAAGAGCCTGTAACTCCCTCACAACAAAGAAATCAGTCTTAGAAAGCTAAACCAGATTTGTTCCTGGCGGGAGGTAGAAGGCTGTTAGAGGTTAAGGTAGTCATTGAGTATTAGAGTGGAGTGTCGGTCAGGGCTGGGGATGCACTCTAGTGCTGCATAGAGCACTTTCTAGCATGCACAAGCCCCTGGCCGTAATCCCTAGTACTCCCTCCACCCCCAGGAAAGGAGGAGAAGGAAGAGGACAAAATTAGTTGTACCTTGATTAAGATGGGAGAGTTTTTGGGAGTATAAATTAATCATGCTATTGTTTTTAATGTTTTGGGCAATTTTCATTTCAGTTCATTGTCTTTAAAATGTTCTTAAAAATAAGTGCACTTGATTGTGCAGCCCAGCTTATGGTGAGTGTCTGTTCCCTAAGCATCTTGTAGAATGGTGGTTTCTGAAACTTGGCTTGTGGTGGGAATATGTTAATGGGTTCCTTTAGATTTACTGAGTCAGACTCTTTAGGGGAAGGTGCTGGAATCTTTGCTTTTAAAACAGTCCTCCAATGATTCTGAAACCCCACCTGTCCATAGGCACACAAAAAGGCCTTCTGTTGAAAAGGATAGAGCAACACAATTTAAATGGAAAGCCTAGTAAGATGAAAGGTATGCATCTGGGAGAATAAATAAAGGGCCTTGTCTTCCTTAGAGTTATCATTGTGCTGAAGCAGTGCGATCTAAAGCAAGGTGGGGAGGAAAGGGTTTATTAGGCTTACACTTCCACACTGTGGTCTGTCACTGAAGGAAGCCAGGGCAGGAACCTGGAGGCTGGAGCTGATGCAGTGGTCATGGGGGGGTGCTGCTTACTGGCGTGTTCTCCATAGTGTACTCAGCCTGTTTTCTTAGAGAGCCTAGGGGTGGCCCCATGGGCTGGGCCCATCCACAGTAGTCACTAATTAAGAAAATGCCCCACAGGCTAAACTGCAGCCTGATCTTCTGGACACATTTTATCAGTTGAGGCTCCCATCTCTTAAATGACTGTAGCTTGTATCAAATTAACATGAAACCAGCACAGGTCCCCTACTTAAAAATGGAAGAGTCTATCCATTGGATACTCCAGAGAGTTAGAAGGCAAGTTGTCTGGGCTTTGGGAAATTGGAGGCATCCTATTTAACTTGAGTTTTCGATTTTTTTTCAAAGCAATTTTACTGGGTTGTAGTGTCCCCAAGTTGCTGAATTCTGGACAGTACTCTTTAACTTGAGAAGCAGCAAAAATAGCTTAGTTTTCTGTGTACCTATTATGATCTGAATGCTTATGACCTTGCCAGATTCATTATCTTGGCTGACTTCCAGAAATCTACTCTTGTGGCAAGAGCTGAAGAGTTAATCTGTGCCTGAGTCTTTTTGGTTTTTGTTAGAGCCAGGGCCTGGCTTGGAGGCCTAGGCTGACCTTGATCATACTCTGTAGCCCAGGATTGACCTTGTACTCAAGAAGTCTGTGTTGTTGGTAGTGACGATGACCTTGGGATTTAATTTTAATTTATTTTTGTTTTTTTCTAGTTTTTTAAGAGAGGGTTTTACTATGTAGCCCTGACTGTGTTGGAACTCATTCTGTAGACCAGGCTGGCCTTGAACTCATATCTGCCTCTATCTCCTGAGTGCTGGGATTAAAAGTGTGGGCTACCACCAGCTGCTTATTTTTAATTTTAAATGGGGAAAAGGCATGTATTTAATATATATGTATATATATGATGCTTTGAAATATGTATTATAGTGTGTCTAAATGGAAGTAACTTGTTCATTATTTCATATTTTCCCTTTATTTAAATGTAATCTAAAAATACTGAACTGATAGAAGCAGATAGGAGAATGGTAGCAACCAGTGTCTGGGATTTGGATTGAGGAAGGTTATCTATCAGTCAAATAATACAAAATTTTAGGAAGATACAGTTGGAAAGATCTATTGCATAGCATAATGATTGTAGTTAATGTTGAGCTATTACATTTTGGGAGTGAATTTCAAATGAGCTCAGTTTTTCTGGTGAGGTTGTCACTATTCCTGAGACACGCTGTAGAGAAAGAAAGGCAGGTGTGTGTGATAAAATGATGAGTTAGATGTTTTTCAGAGATGTAATATATTGAATATAGATTGGTATCAATTTGCCTAGCTTTTGCCTGGTGTCTTTTTTAATTTTTTAGTTGAAGGCTTTAGAACTTTTATCTTTGGGAAATTAAGATAAAATCTTGAAACTTGACCTCTTAGAATATATGCTTAAGTTTTGACGTCTTCTAAATTTCAGAAATGCATTTACGTTTCAGAAAGGACAGTAAGCTTTTCTGAGTGGGAATGTCTGAGGTTATCGGCCTGCTTACCTTGTAGTGCTTTGTATGTACCATGGACAAAAGATTTAAAATTGCTTTTGTATTTCAGGTAATTCAGAGATGTGTGGGGCCAGCCAGCCTGAGCCTGCTCACCTTCAGAGTCTATGCAGCACCGAAAAAGGACTCAGCTCACAAAAATTACATGAAGGTTGATGAGGTAATGTGCTGATACTGTCTGGTACATAATTAACATCAGATTTAGTTAGGAGAATTTTTGTAAATTATGTATCAAGATGATAAAAGGTTTGTAGTTTATTCTACTCTTTGAGGTACTGGATATTAACATATACCCTTAGCATACTTAGACAATATTTGAAAGGAAGACATACATTTCCTGAGAGTTTGTTTTCTCTGTGGAAAACTTCTGAACTCTGATTTTTCCATAGATGATAGTTGAATGTTGCTAGGAATAGCTCATAGATATAGTTTTTAGTGGAGAGCTTACTCTATCCCAGATTGTAAGCAAAGCTCACTTTTCCATTTTCTTAGTAAGTACTTATTATTTTATTGACTTTTTTTCGTACAATATATTCTATTCACTGTTTTCCCTCCCCCAACTCCTCCCAGATCCTTTCCTCCTTCCCACCCATCCAACTCTACACTTCTCTTTCTTGAGAAGACAGGTAGGCAAACAAAAAAATCCAAGCAAGCTATAATTAAAAACAGCAAAGAAAAACCATTCTCTCTACATTAAAAACAAAATCAGAAACCATAATATACAAGCAAAAGTAAAAAAAAATGACCAAATGAAACAATATGGGACAAAAGTCTATAAAAATATCATTGAATTTATTTTGTGTTGGTCATCCACTGCAAGGCATGGGACCTGCCCTTAAGTGTATTTAATCCTCAGTGAGACTCCATTGGAGAGAACTAATTTTTTCTTTGCAAGAGGTAGTCAGTTGGAGATAGCTTCTTGATTAGGGATGGGGGCCTGTGTCTACTTCCTTCTCTCAGCTTGAACCTGTGCAGGCCCTATGTGTAATGGATTATTAAAAATGTTGCAGGTTCCCAAGCAGCAGTGGCAGGCAGGGGGCAGCGGGTCCCAAGATGAGATCCCAGGCAGGGACTGCGTGTGCACAAGACCACGTGGCAGATCTCCGAAGGTGGCTGGTCCCTGGCAGCGGGCAAGAGACAGATGGATAGGCACGCCATTGGATATTTATTTAGTGGTTATGGAAAGGAGGGGAGAAAGGGAGAAGAACAGAGAGAGGGGGAGAGAGAGAAAGAGAGAGAGAGAGAGAGAGAGAGAGAGAGAGAGAGAGAGAGAGAGAAAGAGAGAGAGAGAGAGAGGAGAGAGAGAGAGGAAGAGAAGAGAGAAGGCAGAGACGGAAGCTGCCTCTTTGAGAGAGAACTCTGGAAGCTGAAGATGAGCCTGTCTCAGCTGATGGGGGAGGGAGTGGGTGTGGTTTGTGTCTTAAAGAGACAGAACAATCATTACACTATGCATGCTGAGTTCATGTGTGCTTCAGCCATACAGTGTCTGAAAGACACTGTTTCTTGGAATCTTCCATCCCCTCTGGCTCTTACAGCTCTCCTCTTCTGTATGCTTCCCAGAGCACTGAGAGGAGGGTTTGGAGAAGACATCCTATTTGGACTCAGGTTCCCAAAATCTTTCACTCTCTGCACATTGTCCAGGTGGGGCTCTGGACGACTCACTTTTCAGAGGGGCCTGCCTGAGTCTGGACTGCTTATCAAGCTAAGAAAACTTTTCACATTTTTCTTTCAAAGTATTTAAATGCCTGGGTTCTTCCTGGTTCCTAGCAAGATTAGAGATGCTTAAATAAATATTTGTATATAATAGATCAATGAACTAAGACATCTTCTCTTCGTATTTATATTCTTTTTTTTTGTCTGTACCTCACAGAAATTATTTGGATTTTTTTTATTTTATTCAATTTCTGTTACCTTGTAATAAAATGTTGTACAGAAGTCAGTAGTGGCCCGGCAAGGTTTCCTGAATGGTGTTTATGTGAAGCTTGTTATCGGCCCTTTTCCTTTCCTCTCCTCTCAGGCTTTAGAACTAGTAGTACCTACTGAAAAGACTCTTCTAGGTAGACAATGGATTTGCTCACCTGCTTTGATCAGTAGCATTCTGATATTTGATCCAGGTAGCCAGTTTTTCTTCAATTCCTCTCAGCTTTTTTCTTAACAAAACAAAACAAAACTCAACGGCTGGTAATATGACTCAGTTATAATAAAAACATTTGCTGCCAAGCTGGATGACTTAGTTCGATCCCTGAGACCCAGACGGTAGGAGAAACCTGACTCAGAAAGTTGTCTTCAGACTGCCACAGTGCGCCCTGACTTCCAGAAAGCTGTTTCAGGGTTCTACATATGCACCATGACCTGTGCCCTCCCCGCAAATAAACCTCCGTTCACTCTTTAGAGCAGTAGAATGTTTTCCACTTTAAGTTTGAGGTAAAATACCAGTTACCACTCTGTAAAGTGTATCGAGGGGACTGGAGGTGCTTGCCTTGCGTGCCTGAGGCCCTAGGTTCAATAATTACCCCACACTACCAAAACAAAACAATAGATAGAGTAGATAGGGAGAAGACAGGGCCCTTTGTAGTCCTGCCCTCTTGTCCTTATCCTTACTGAGGGAACAAGGTACAAAGATCATCTGAAGTAAAGTTAGAGGTTGCGTACAACCCTGAATGTAACCGTAATTTATAAGTTATTAGTGATGCTAACCTATAAAATTGATCATGTTGCATGATCTCATAGCATATACTTTTTTGTTTTTAATATGTGTAGCTTTCACTCTACTCAGTTCCTGAGGGTCAATCTAAATATGTGGAGGAGCCAAGGACTCAACTTGAAGAAAACTTCTCGCAACTCCGACATCATTGTGAGCCATATACAAGTTGGTGTCAGGTACAGCTGTTTAACAGTTAATAGTGAAAAGTCTATATTGATTGTATGTTTTAATTTTTAGTTTCATTATTTACTAATTAATTTCTATTTATTTATTTATTTGAGGTTCTTAGGATCTCACTCTGTAGGGTTGGCCTGGAATTTACTGTGTTGTCCTCAGACTGGCTGGTGATCTTCCTGCCTTACTGACCAGCATAGGTGCTAGAATTACAGATGTAAGCTATCATGCCCAGCCCTGACTGCATGTTTTTAGAAAAAGGTGTAATAGTGAGTCCTAAGTTAAGAATGTCTAATTTATAAGTGTTCTTCAGTTCTAACCAGAGAGCAGATACAGTGAAATCCGGCATCCTGGTGGCAGCAAGAGGAATTTCCCTCTCACCAGAAGGGTTGTGGCACCTTGACTGGAGAGCAGAGGGCAAATAATTACCTTGTTGGTTTGTAGTATAAAGTAATAACATGGGACATTAATTGAAAGAAATGAAAATAACAAAAAAATGTATATCGAAATTGTAATGATGGCCTGGTGAGATGACTCAGTTACTGAGTGAGGACCTGAGTTCAGGCCCCAGTATCCACTAAAAGGTAGGTTGTGATGGCATATACTTGCAATCTCAGTGATAGGGTAACAGTTTGGTAGATCCCTGGAGCTCACTGGCCAGCTAGCCTAGCCTAATCAGCAAGACCCAGATCCCAGTGAGAGATTCCATCTTAATAAAACAAGGTAGATGGCTCCAGAGGAAAGAAACCCACGGCTGACTGTAGTGGGGGTGGAGGGCTGCGTTCCTGTCACCCGGCTCCTGGCCGCCTGGCTAGCTTATACCCCGAAATAATTACACAGAAACTGTATTCTTTTTTTTTAAATATTTATTTATTTATTATGTATACAATATTCTGTCTGTGTGTATGCCTGAAGGCCAGAAGAGGGCGCCAGACCTCTTTACAGATGGTTGTGAGCCACCATGTGGTTGCTGGGAATTGAACTCAGGACCTTTGGAAGAGCAGGCAATGCTCTTAACCACTGAGCCATCTCTCCAGCCCCCGAAACTGTATTCTTTTAAACAGTGCTTGGCCCATTAGTTCTAGCCTCTTAATGGCTAATTCTCACATTTTGCCTAACCCATATTTAGTAATCTGTGTAGCACCAGTCTTACTGGGAAAGATTCAGCATGTCTGACCTGGCAGCTTGCTTCATCGCGTCTGTCCTGTTGCTGAACACAGCTGAGGACAAAAAGCCCAGGAGCTCCATCACCAATGCTGCACACACACCTTACCGCTGAGCTAGTCCCCAGCCTAGTTCTGTAATGAAAGCAATTTGTCAGCTGGCTGTGGTGGCACATGCCTGTGACCCCAACACTAAAGATGCTGAAGCAGGATGGTTGCTGCAAGGTTGAAGCCTGCCTGGGCTATGTAAGGAGACCCTGTCTTAGAAAAAAAGGACTTTGTTTGTTTGCCTTTCAACCTGAGGTTTTTTTTTTAGTACTTTTTTTCTGTGATACTCAGTGCAACAAAATGTCTGTCGACATCATATGCTAGTTATCAACATGCTTATTTTAGTACTGATAAACGGGGAAAATTTTTTGTAATTAGGATGGCTTTATTAGGTACGTTGATTTCTTCATGAAAAGAAATATTTCTAATTCCTGGCCTTTTTTTAAATTTTTAGATCAGAAAATTTCTTGTTCTTTCTTGAAAATGGCAAAATAATTAGTCCAGCAAAAGAAATAGACTGTTCCTCTAGACTTTGATGTGTAGTTTTTTTCTGTTTTTAAAGATTCATTTATTATTTGTGTGTGTGTGTGTGAGCATATTATGTGCACCTGTGAGAGTGTCTGCACGCGTGGAGGCTAGAAGAGAGCATCAGATTGCTCAGAGCTGGAGTTACAGGTGTTTTGGGGATAGCTGACTTGTTATGTGGGAGCTGGGATCTGAACTCCAGACTTCATGCCTGTACCACAAGTGTTCTTAACAACTGAGCCATATCTCTAGCCCTCTTTTTTTTCTTCTTATAGATGGAAAAAGGTATAGTCAAACTTAAAACATAGTTGATTTTTTTTATTGTTTTTATTGAGTTATATATTTTTCTTCGCTTCCCTCCCTTCCTCTCCCCATCTCTTCTACCCTCTTCCATGGTCTCCATGCTCCCAATTTACTTAGGAGATCTTGTCTAAAAAATAGTTGATTTATAATGAAGTGATGTTAGTTCTTTACATCCTCCTCCACACTCAACATTTGGGACTGTACTTACAGATAGCTGTGAGCCACCGCGCAGGTCCTGGCAATCAAACCCATTGCTCCAGCCTATGTTTAATCCATTTTATTATTTACAATTTTATTTTGTTTGGGGGTGGGGACTTATATATTTGTTTGCTGGCCAGAGCTAGTGATGAAACTCAGTTCCTTACTCATGCTAGGTAAGCACTTTGCCACTGAGGTACGTCTCTAGCTCCTCAAAACCATTGTATTGTTAGGAGAATGATGATAAGTTTGTTTACTTTAGAATTGGGATGTATTTTTAAAATTGAGTTATCAACTCATTGGTCTCAGTAAAGCTGTCCATTCCTGCTTCAAAGAAGCATTTTCCAAATGTAGGCTCTAAAAGTATTGCAAATCATAAAATAAACTTAATTTGAAAGATGGTGTTAATAACCTAATGGGGAAATGATCACCTCTGATTACCAAGAATATCAATTTTGTCTTATTTTAGGATTTTTAAAAAAGGTTTATTTATTATGTATACAATGTTCTGCCTGCATGTGTCCCTCAGGCCAGAAGTTGGTACCAAATCTTATTAGAGATAGTTGTAAGCCACCATTTGGTTGCTGGGAATTGAACTCAGGACCTCTGGTAGAACAATCAGTGCTCTTAACTGCTGAACCATCTCTCCAGCCCCTTATTTTAGGATTTTTTTGTCATTTTTAAATGTGTGTGTCTGTGTCTACGTGTGTGGCTATGTGCACCTGCCTTCAGGTGCCTGCGAGGAACAGAGGCATTGCATCCTCCTGGTGCTTGAATTACGTAGTTGTCAGCCACTTGACATGGCTGTTGGGAATTGAACCCTTGACTCTGCAAAACAAGTGTGTTCTCTTAACCATTGAGCTCTCTAGCCACTCAATTTTCTGTCTTCTTATTTCCTTCAGTCTCAGGAGTGAGAAGAGTAGGTTGTCAAACCATTTTACTTCAAGTCTTTGCTTCCCATGACAGTAGTAAAGCATGCTGATGACCAGGCTACTAGTGAAAGGGAAATTACAGAAGAGAAAAGAAAGCAATAAAACTGAAACGGGATCCCTTAGTTTAAAAACTTAATAGCTGGAGGTGTAGCTCAGTGGTAGTGTATATGCTTAGCCTACTGGAGGCCCCAGATTTATCCCTCGTACTGAACAGTGTTAATAATGGTAATTTATTCAGTAAAGACAAGTATATTTACTCTGCTGCTTTCCAATTGACAAACCCTTTTCATTCTATTTCTTTTTATCTTCTTAGGAAATATACTCCCACACTAAACCCAAGGTGGAACGCTTCGTCCAGTGGGGAATAGGTAAGCTGAGTTTTAATTAGGCATACTCAGTTACTTCATCCTATTGAAGTACTGAACTGGGTTTTCGTGAATAGGTGCTGGAGACCATAGAGTCATTGAAATTGTATGAAGAATTTAGAGCTATGTAGATGTTTTCTGAAGACAATCTATGTTTGAATCTGGTTTCATAGTAGTAGTTCATGATTCTCTAAACCGTTATTAGGATTGTTGGGTTAGCAAGTACTTGTGCCCTGAATTAAAAAAAAAATGTTCAGGGCTTGGGATGTAGTTCAGTAGCAGAATGTTTTCTTAGCATCTGTGAGGTCCAGTGCTAAAAAAAAAATTGCAATGCAATACAGTGTGCTTACTCCTCACGAGATTTTCTGAATCATGGTAATTCATTAGCTGTCATTAATCAATGTTGCATAGGCCAGGCGTGGTAGTGCATGCCTTTAATCCCAGTACTCAGGAGGCAGAGGCAGATGGAACTCTGCAATTTCAAGGGAGCCTTTTCTACATAGTGAGCTTTAGAGCAGCTAGAACTATATATAGAGATCCTGTCATGCCCGCCCCCCCCCCCCCCAAAAAAAAACCAAAAAGCAAAAAACAAAGACAAAAAACTTTAAAAAGAGGGTGTACAAATCTAGATGCAGGAAGGAATTGAGCTTCTATTCTCTTTAGGGCATCTCAGCATATCAGGGTCTTGCTTTCCCAGGGGTTTGCTCTCACAGTGGAATAAGACTGAGGAGTTACTCTTACTGATAACCTGTCATTTCCCACTGATCAATGGCAGCTGGCATTATTTGAGATATTCGTTTTTCGCCTCCTGAACACAGAGTTACTACAAAGATTCTTAGGAAGAAGCATTTCATTATGCCAAGACAGTGAGTCCGTTTTCCAGCAGTCACAGCTAAGGCACGTAGTCAGAAGACGCTAGGCTTTGGCTTTAGGTGCAGTCTTAAAACATGCCTAAGCAATCCACCATGAGGGGACATATGTTCCATGTGGGGAGAATATACTCACATGAATGCTGAAATACAAGGTGCCCGAGGATGAGATAGCAAGGGTGGTACGGAGAATGACATCTGATGGTACTTCAGAGGAGGCAGGGTCTGTGCCAGTGAGCTTAGGATGAGCTTTCCAGAGGAGACAGTGCCTAAGCAGGCTCTAATTCGCTGTGAGACTGGCTCCATAGAGAGGAGAGGAGAGGAGACATCATGCAATCCAAGTCTGAAGACGTACTCAGGCATGGCAAATAAGGTCTTGTGTTGTCTTATTTATTACATGAGTAGGCCTACTGCTGTGTTTATTATTCAGTTATTAAATTCTGTCACCACCAAGAGTGGCTATTTCCAGCATCAGCTTTGTTCTGATTTGCTTTTTTTTAGTGTTTTTTAAATTTTATTGTGTTTATTTAAGACATTTTTTATAATAATGCAAATTAACATATATCATAAAAAATTCTAATCGGCTTTATTTTTCTGTGGAAAGAATAGCTCAAATCTACTCATTTAGCATGAATCCCCCCAAACAGAGCAATTCTATTACCTGCACCCCTGGCATGATACATTCAATCTCTAGACTTCTTTATTCTCCTTGTTTATGCATCCTCTGATCTACATCTCCCAACTTCCTGCTATGTTGGTTCAGGTTTTTTGTCAACTCTACACAAGCTAGAGTCATCTGGGAAGAGGTAACCACAGCTGAGAAAATACCTCCATCAGATGGGCAAGTCTATGGGGCATTTTCTTTATTCATGATTGATGTCAGAGGGTCCAGCCCACTGTGGGTGGTACTTCTTTTAGGCAGGTAGTCTTGGGATGTATAAAAACATCAAGGTGAGCAAGCTATGGAGAGAAAAATGTAGTATTCCTCCATGGTCTCCTTCAGTTCCTGTAGCACGAATAATAAAAACCCAGAGACAGAAACTGGGGTTCAACCTCAAAACCAGAAAAGCACAGCAGCCAAGCCACTAGAGAAGTCTTAACCTCTACCAAGGCTGGGTGACCTCAAAACTAAGCAGGCTAAGCATACTGAGCCTCTCTCTCCTCCCATTTTATATTCCCTCTAGTACTGGATTTAAGGGCATATGACTCCCTAGTACTAGGATTAAAGGTATGAGCAACTACCACCTGGGTTTATTTCTACATTGATCTTATGTAGCCCAGGGTGGCCTTGACTCACAGAGATTTTTAATTTTTATTAAAAATTTCCGCCTCCTCCCCACCTCCCATTTCCCTCCCCCTCCCCCCACTCCCCTCCCCCTCCCTCTCCAGTCCAAAGAGCAGTCAGGGTTCCCTGCCCTGTGGGAAGTCCAAGGTCCTCCCCCCTCCATCCAGATCTAGGAAGGTGAGCATCCAAACTGCCTAGGCTCCCACAAAGCCAGTACATGCAGTAGGATCAAAACCCAGTGCCACTGTCCTTGGCTTCTCATCAGCCCTCATTGTCCGCCACATTCAGAGAGGCCGGTTTGATCCCATGCTTTTTCAGTCCCAGTCCAGCTGGCCTTGGTGAGCTCCCATTAGATCAGCCCCACCGTCTCAGTGGGTGGGCGCACCCCTCACAGTCCTGACTTCCTTGCTCATGTTCTCCCTTCCTCCTTCAGCTCCTCATTTGGGCCTTGGGAGCTCAGTCCAGCGGTCCAGTGTGGGTCTCTGTCTCTATCTCCATCCATCGCCAGATGAAGGTTCTATGGTGATATGCAAGATATTCATCAGTGTGGCTAGAGGAAAGGGCCGTTTCAGGCTCCCTCTCCTTATCTGATTTGCTTTTTATTACTGTGACAAAACACCATGACCAAAGCAAGCTGGGGAGGAAGGGTTTATTCCAGCTTAGAGTTTATATTGCAGCCCATTGTGGAGGAAGTCAGGACAGAAACTGAAGCAGAGACCATAGAGGAATGTTACTTACTGGCTTGTTCCCCATGGCTTGCCCAGCCTGCTTTTCTTTTCTTTTTCTTTTTCACACTAATGCAATTTTTTCTTTTGTTGAAAATAGATTTTTTTTCACATAATATGTCATATCTCTTCCCATCTGTATCCACTCCCTTTCTGTCTAATTAGAAAACAAAAAGTCTTCTGAGAGATATTAAAATATAATATAATAAGATAAAATGAAAACACACTGAAACTTGACAAAACAAACAGAAGGAAAAGTGCCCAAAAGAAGGCACACGAATCAGAGACTCACGTGTTTGCACACTTAGGAATCCCATAAAAACACTAAACTGGAAGCCATAATATATGCACAAAGCACCTGGTGCAGACCCGTGCAGGCCCTGTGCATGCTGCTTCCATCTCTGTGGGTCCATGTGAGCTTTGCTCATGCTCATTTAGAGAACCTTGTTTCCTTGATGTCCTCCATCCTTTCTGGCTTTTATATTCATTATGCCTCTCTTCTGTGGGACTCTCTGAGCCTTGAGAGGAGGGATTTGATAGAGACTTCCCATTTAGGACTGTGTGTTCCAAGGTTTCTCATTCAGTTTGCTTTCTTATAGCACCCAGGACCACTTTCCCATGGGTTGCTCCACCCCCAATGAGATGGGCCCTCCCACATGATCAGCCATCAATCAAGAAAATGCCATATAGACCTGCCTACAAGCCATTCTGATTGAGTCATTTTCTCAATTGAGGTTCCTCTTGCCAGATGACCCTTGCTTTGTCAAGTTGACAAGAACCTAACCAGTACAAAATTTCCTTAATTATCCAAATATATTGTTCTTGAGTTCAAATAACGAGTTCAGATGCCAAAGGATGCTTGCTTTTCTGAGTTGAATGTGTTTGGTTCATGAAAGAATGTGCTGCAAAGAAGCATATTGGCACATTTGGCCCTGGTGGTGTGTATTCATAATCCCATTACTCAGAAGGTGAAGCAGGATTGTCAGTTCCAGGCCTGTTTGGGATACAAAGCAAGTTTAAATTCGGTGTGTGCCACATAGCAAGACTGTCTTTAAAATGTGTGGTCTGGGCTTGCTAAAACATACCTCTAATTCCAACACTTTGGAGGTGTGGTTGGATGATCATGAATCATGAGTTCAAGGCCACTCCATACTAAATGAAACCAGACTTAAATAAAAAAACAGATCTTGGTTAGCAGAAAGTATAGGGTGTGTGGTTGGGAAACATTGGGTACTATATTTTCTAGTTATGTATGAGACTTTTGTTTTTGGTTTTAATGAGTAATTTATGGAGTTATTTCCTAATTTGATTCTATTGTAGACAACTATGAATATCTCCAAAACGCACCTCCTGGATTTTTCCCAAGACTTGGTGTTATTGGTTTTGCTGGTTTTGTTGGACTCCTTTTTGCTAGAGGTAGGTGCAGTTTATGTAGGTTTATTCCCCAGTCAGTTTATATGGGATATATGTTAGGTTCTTTATCTATATTAATAGTTTTCTGATTAGTTGGTTCCTGAATGTGGACTTCTTAACATATAATTCATTTCCTTGTTCATTCCATTTCATTTGATTTTAAACATATGTAGAAATTGTATACTCTTGGTAAGAAAAATAAATTAGTTATACTTAATAAGCACATCTGCCAGTTCAAATACCTGTTGCTCTTTGCTACAGAAAGAGTAAACAAAGTGTTTCACGCCTGACAAACTGTAAATGTTTCAGCTGTTGCGGCCAGGCTGTTAATCACATCACAGCAAGTAGACAGTGATTTAGGAGTTTATTAACAGGTATCACACCTTCAGTTAGTGATGATATAAAAACTTTAAAAATGCTTAAAATGAAAGAACCTAGTAAGTATCCCCGAATATTACTGTAGGGGCTGGGACATCTAGCTCTGGCAGAATGCTTGCCTGGCATGCTTGAGGCCCTAGGCTCCATCCCAAGCACAGGAAAATACCACTCTGTTCTACTGTTGCATCACAAAATGGTAATAAAAGGCTTCTCTATGAAGAGATTATTTTTTATGATCTATATGAAATTTTACTAGTTATAAAATAAATGTTTATGGCATAAAATGTAGATATTAGGAAAATTTCAGTTAGAAGCCTGGTGTGATAGTTCACACCTGTAATTCCAGCAGTCAGGAGGCTGAGGCAAGATTGCTTTACGACCAGTCTGGGCTACATAGTGAGTTCCAGGCCAGCCTGGCCTACAGAATGAGATTCTCTCTCAAACAAACACAACAAACAAAAATTCAAAATAGAAATATCCATTGAATGGAGATAGAGACAGAGACCCACACTGGAGCACCGGACTGAGCTCCCAAGGTCCTAATGAGGAGCAGAAGGAGGGAGAACATGAACAATGAAGTCAGGACCACGAGGAGTGCACCCACCCACTGAGACAGTCGGACCTATCTATGGGGAGCTCACCAAGGCCAGCTGGACTGTGACTGAAAAAGCATGGGATAAAACCGGACTCTCTGAACATGGCGGACAATGAGAGCTGACGAGAGGCCAAGGACAATGGCATGGGGTTTTGATCCTACTTCAGGTTCTCGCATTTTGGGAGCCTAGACAGTTTGGATGTTCACCTTCCTAGATCTGGATGGATGGGGGAGGACCTTGGACTTTCCACAGGGCAGGGAACTCTGACTGCTCCTGGGACTGGAGAGGGAGGAGAAGAGGAGTGGGGGGAGGGGAAGAGGGGCGGGAGGATGGGGAGGGAAATGGGAGGCGGGGAGGAGGCGGAAAATTTTTTTTTTCAAAAAAAAAAAAATAAATATCCATTGAAAGAGCTCTAATCTGACCACCATAAAAGAGAGAGAGACCTAGTTTTCCAGCGGTTGCTCTAATTTGAGACCGCTTCCCTCTGTGCATCCGGTGTATCTTAGAGTCAGGACGGTGAGGAGAAAAGTCCTGCGCATTTTCCTGACTCATCCTCTTCCAGTTTGTGTCCACTTCGTTGTTAGGTTTCTCCAAACCTTGTATCCTGCTGATTGTTGTATGTAGTGCACTTTCCCCCTAGTTCTATATCAGCCTGTAACCTGGCCTGAGACTAACACACGGTTGTCATGGACTTTTCATGCTCAGTATGGAACCCTGTTTTCTGGGCTTCTATGTCACCTTCTCCTTGGTGTATTCAGCCATGGTGTTGAAGTACGTGCCTAAGTTGATTTAAAATAATTACATGTGAAAGGCAAACTTTTAACACCTTATATTTCTGTTCCTCATGCTGACAGTTTAGATAGCTTGGAGTTTTCTTGTTTTTTCTTTTTCAGTTTTTATTTCCCTTTGGTCATTTCCATGAGGTCTTGTTCTCTGGATGTTTGTTTTTATGTTGAACTTTGTTTTCTGATAGTGTAGTAGCTTCTTCTGTTGATTTCATGACACCTAACAGGTTTAGCTTTCTTTGTAAAGTTTTGTTTCCTGTTGGGTCATTTTTGTTTTCTTCTTGCTTGTCTTGGTCTTTCTCTTTTATGTTGCAGGCACTCCTCCAATGTCTGCTGATCCCTGGTTGTCCAGTCATGTTTCTGAATGAGGCAATTGAAATGCTAGTAAGAATTCTGTGTATAGATTTGGCTTGCTGGTAGGCAGGTTCTATGTTAGGGTAAGCTGGATGGGAGTTGGCTTTGTATAGAGAAGGTCTTTATTCTTTTTTTTTAATCTTTATTTTTTTTATTTATTTATTAAAGATTTCTGCCTCCTCCCCGCCACCGCCTCCCATTTCCCTCCCCCTCCCCCAATCAAGTCCCCCTCCCTCATCAGCTCGAAGAGCAGTCAGGGTTCCCTGCCCTTTGGGAAGTCCAAGGACCACCCACCTCCTTCCAGGTCTAGTAAGGTGAGCATCCAAACTGCCTAGGCTCCCACAAAGCCAGTACGTGCAGTAGGATCAAAACCCAGTGCCATTGTTCTTGACTTCTAGGCAGCCCTCATTGTCCGCTATGTTCAGCGAGTCCAGTTTTATCCCATGCTTTTTCAGACCCAGGCCAGCTGGCCTTGGTGAGTTCCCGAAAGATCATCCCCATTGTCTCAGTATGTGGGTGCACCCCTCGCAGTCCTGAATTCCTTGCTCGTGTTCTCTCTCCTTCTGCTCCTGATTTGGACCTTGGGATTTCAGTCCAGTGCTCCAATGTGGGTCTCTGTCTCTGTCTGTTTTCATCGCCTGATGAAGGTTAATATCCAGGAGGATGCCTATATGTTTTTCTTTGGGTTTACCTTCTTATTTAACTTCTCTAGGATCACGAATTATAGGCTCAATGTCCTTTATTTATGGCAAGAAACCAATTATGAGTGAGTACAACCCATGTTCCTCTTTTTGGGTCTGGCTCACCTCACTCAGGGTAGTGTTTTCTATTTCCATCCATTTGCATGCAAAATTCAAGAAGTCATTGTTTTTTACTGCTGAGTAGTACTCTAATATGTATATATTCCATACTTTCTTCATCCATTCTTCCATTGAATGGCATCTAGGTTGTTTCCAGGTTCTGGCTATTACAAACAATGCTGCTATGAACATAGTTGAGCATATACTTTTGTTGTATGATAGGGCATCTCTTGGGTATATTCCCAAGAGTGGTATTGCTGGGTCCAGGGGTAGGATGATCCTGAATTTCCTTAGAAACCGCTACACTGCTTTCCAAAGTGGTTGCACAAGTTTGCATTCCTACCAGCAATGGATGAGTGTACCCCTTTACTCCACAACCTCTCCAGCAAAGGCTGTCATTGGTGTTTTTGATTTTAGCCAGTCTGACAGGTGTAACATGGTAACTTAAAGTTGTCTTGATTTGCATTTCCCTGATCGCTAAGGAGGTTGAGCATGACCTTAAGTGTCTTTTGACTGTTTGAACTTCTTCTGTTGAGAATTCTCTGTTCAGCTCAGTGCCCCATTTTATAATTGGGTTGATTAGTTTTTTACAGTCTAATTTCTTGAGTTCTCTATATATTTTGGAGATCAGACCTTTGTCAATTGCGGGGTTGGTGAAGATCTTCTCCCAGTCAGTGGGTTGCCTTTTTGTCTTAGTGACAGTGTCCTTTGCTTTACAGAAGCTTCTCAGTTTCAGGAGGTCCCATTTATTCAATGTTGCCCTTAATGTCTGTGCTGCTGGGGTTATACGTAGGAAGTGGTCTCCTGTGCCCATGTGTTGTAGAGTACTTCCCACTTTCTCTTCTATCAGGTTCAGTGTGTTCGAACTGATATTGAGGTCTTTAATCCATTTGGACTTGAGTTTTGTGCATAGTGATAGATATGGATCTATTTTCATTCTTCTGATGTGGGAGTGATTTCTTTCTAATCTGTTGCTTTCATTGGTTAATTAATAAAAAAAAACTGCCTAGGCCCATTTGATAGGCCAACCCTTAGGTGGGTGGAGTAAACAGAACAGAATGCTGGGAGAAAGAAGCTGAGTCAGTGAGTCGCCATGATTCTCCCACTCCAGACAGACGCAGGTTAAGATCTTTCCTGGTAAGCCAGCTCGTGGTGCTACACAGATTATTAAAAATGGGTTAATCGAGATGTAAAAATTAACCAATAAGAGGCTGGAAATAATGGGCCAGACAGTGTTTAAAAAAATACAGTTTCCGTGTAATTATTTCAGGTATAAAGCTAGCCGTGCGGGCGGCCGAGTGCCAGGAACTTAGCCCGCCGCTCTTATTACAACAATTCTTCTACAGATTGACATCCATTTATGCCAGCACCATTTGTTGAAGATGCTTTCTTTTTTCCATTGTATACTTTTAGCTCCTTTATCGAAAATGAGGTGTTCATAGGTTTGTGGGTTAAAGTCCGGGTCTTCTATTTGATTCCATTGGTCAACTTCTCTGTTTTTATGCCAATACCAAGCTGTTTTCAATACTGTAGCTCTGTAATAGAGTTTGAAGTCAGGGATGGTAATGCCTCTGGGCGGTCCTTTATTGTATAAGATTGTTTTGGCTATCCTGGGTTTTTTGTTTTTCCATATAAAGTTGATTATTGTCTTCTCCAGATCTGTGCAGAATTTTGATGGGATTTTGATGGGGATTGCATTGAATCTATAGATTGCTTTTGGTAGAATTGCCATTTTTACTATGTTGATCCTCCCAATCCAAGAGCAAGGGAGATCCTTCCATTTTCTGGTGTCCTCTTCAATTTCTTTCTTCAAAGACTTAAAGTTCTTGTCAAATAGATCTTTCACTTCTTTGTTCAGAGTTACCTCAAGATATTTTATGCTATTTGTGGCTATCGTGAAAGGTGATGTTTCTCTGATTTCCCTCTCTGCTTCCTTATCCTTAGTGTATAGGAAGGCAACTTATTTTTTGGAGTTGATCTTGTATCCTGCCACATTACTAAAGGTATTTATCAGCTATAGGAGTTCTTTGGTAGAGTTTTTGGGGTCGCTTATGTATACTATCATATCATCTGCAAATAACGAAAGCTTAACTTCTTCCTTTCCAATACGAATTCCCTTGATCCCCTTATGTTGTCTTATTGCTATTGCTAGAACTTCAAGCACTATATTGAAGAGGTATGGAGAGAGTGAACATCCTTGTCGTGTTCCTGATTTTAGTGGGATGGCTTTGAGTTTATCTCCGTTTAATTTAATGCTAGCTGTCGGCTTGCTGTAAATAGCTATTATTATATTTAGGTATGACCCTTGTATCCCTAATCTCTCCAAGAGAAGGTCTTTATTCTTAAGCACTA
This sequence comes from Chionomys nivalis, assembly GCF_950005125.1. Taxonomy (NCBI): domain Eukaryota; kingdom Metazoa; phylum Chordata; class Mammalia; order Rodentia; family Cricetidae; genus Chionomys; species Chionomys nivalis. The sequence continues at coordinate 62,996,234 of NC_080112.1, forward strand.
ACATTGGTGTGTGTGTGTGTGTGCGTGCAGTATTGGTTCTCAGCATAAAATTCATGATTTTTTTTTTTAGTGAGACTTTGCCTCTGTTTTTAAAATTGTCTGTCATGACACCCAGGAGCAAGTTTGGACTGGGATGACATGGAGGGAAAGGCCAGGACTTGTATTTGTCTTCCTGTCTTGCTTCCTGGTTGCCCACTCTATTGCCCATAGTCATTCCCATCTGTATCTGTGGAAGATATGCTCTCGCCTTTGCCACAGATCCCTTCTTCAAGACAATATCAGCTGGTCTTTCATTTCCATTCATACTTTTTTAAATTGTGTGTGTGTGTGTGTGTGTGTGTGTGTGTGTGTGTGTGTGTGTGGTCAACCTGGGACCTCATGCATGCCAGACAATTTCTCTGCCAACTGTGCTATATTCTTAGAAGTTAATACCTTTTTGTGGTTTGTGGTCCTGGAAATGAAACCAAGGGCTTTCCTTAGGCTAAGCAAGTAATCTACCACTGTTCTCCATCCCCATCCTGGATAATGTAGATGCCAGTGCCCCTCTAACACTTTTTCTCTTCTTTACAGGATTTCTGATCTGTGTCTTATTTTCTTGCTGCTTTAGTGAAATCTCAGGAAGGAGAAGAAAGGAATAATTGTCTTTCGTGTTTAAATAGGAAGATGATCAGTTTCTTTAAAATAATCAAACCCTAGAAGCAAAATTTCTGGTTTTTTTTTTTATTTTTTTTTCCAGTTTCCTTAGAAATGATGTTCTCAAGTTGGGTGTGCAGGTAGTCTTAACACTGTAATGTAATCTCCACACCTGTGATCCTACCATATAGGAGGCAGAGACCGAAATATCACAAGTTTAAGACTAGTCTGGGCTACATAGTGAGACTGTCTCAAAAAGCAAAATGAATCCAGAAAAGCAAGGCAGCACAAACAAACAAAACCTGGAAAAAAGGCAGAGCAGTACATACCTGTAGGCCAACTTAGACTACCTTGCCTTAATAATTATTTTTTTGATTATTTTTGAGACAGGGTTTCTCTATGTAGCTCTGTAGACCAGGCTGGCCTCAAACTCAGAGTTCCACCTGCTTCTGCCTTCCAAGTGCTGGGATTAGAGGTGTGTATCTGCCACCACCACCTGACACCTTAGTAATTAATAAATGGTGACTCTCTAAAAATACTTGTTGAGTGAAGGAAGTCAGTCACAAACATTCACACTTTATATGACTCTGTGTATATGAAATTGCCAGAGTAGGCAAATCATAGAGATTGAAAATAGATTTCTCTCAGCCTTAGGTGGTTGTTGGTAGGGATGGGGGATATTGCTGGCTGGCTGGCTTCTGCCAGCTCCCTCCCTCCCTCTCCCTCCCTCGCCCTCCCTCTCTCCTCCTTTTCTTCTACCTTCCTTTCATTGTGTCTTGCTGTTGGGGATTTCAGGGCCTTGTGCATGCTAAGCATGTGTTTTACCATCAAAGGTGGGTGTTTCTTTTGAGAATATCAGAGTGGATTGTGATGATGGTTACATAGCTTTGTGAATATACTAAGTCATTATAGTTTGTACTTTAAATTGGCAAAATGTATAATTATGTCACAAAGCCGTAAAGAAGTAGTGATACATTTTGTTGTATGTACTATTAAGTAACATTTCAATTTATGGTCAGAGATATCTTGTTTGGCATTAAAAGTATAACGTAAATTGTGTATCAAATCAGCTGATAGTGTACCACTTTTTAATCGATCAGGTTCAAAACTAAAGAAGCTGGTGTACCCTCCTTTTTTCATGGGATTAGGTGCCTCTGTCTATTACCCACAACAAGCCATCACCTTTGCCCAGGTAAGTGAGACCCAGGAAGCAAGGATGCTCTTCATTCCTGCTTCTGTGCGCCTGAGACCTCCACTGGCTTAGTTTATTTTGCAGTTCTTTTTACACCAAACTGAGAATTATTTCTTTAGCAACTTAAAATTTGTTTCTCCTCACTATTTTCCTCAGTATCAGCCTTCCTTCCAGTAATGTCAATCTTCAGAGAATGTATCCTAATTTGAATAGTAATCCAAGAAAATTTAAGATGCCATTTGTATACTTACGCAGAAGTCTAAAAGACTCAGTGTCTCAGTGTGATACTTACAGGCCCCTTTCAGCCTGCCCTTCCTGGCATTGTCAGCACTGACTGTGCTCTGGCCTCCATGCTCTTCCCTGGTATTGCTGCCCTACCCACTTTCCCTATGACAACATGAGGTGCCCTATTTGGGGTTTTCAATTATTTAACTGTCTTTTTTCTTACCCTTCAGACCTCAGTTTGATGATATCGTATCAAGTAGATAATAGTTGACTGAAAACTTGGGTAAAGATAGACCACAGGTTCTCCAAGCATGACCTTAGAGGATCAGTAACATCAGCATCTCCTGGGGACTTGTCAGAGATGCAAATTCTCAGGTCTCATCCCAGACTAATTGAACCCGGCAGTGTAAGGGTGTGGATTAGCTATTTCCGTTTTAGCAGGGCTTCCAGGCGATTCACATGCCAAGATATTTGAGAAGCACTGATTTACACAGACAGGCTTTAGATGCTGGTTTGAAATCAGTGGTACTGTAAACACATAATTCATGGAAGACAGGCTTTAGGTTTTGAGGTCCCCAACAGCTTAGGGACATAGGGACCCACTGGCCCGAACTTCCATATCACATGGAAATGCTGTCCTAGGAAGAGACAGCGGGTATAGTCCTCAGAATCAGGCCAGCTTGACACTGGGCCTTTGGATTCCTCGTGACAGACGTTCCAGTTCCCAGACAGGGCTGCAGTTGTAGTTGGGAATCTAGTGGCCACATCAGTGGGAAATTGATGGGTTTCGTTCTGGAAGTAGAAAGTTAATGTTCCTGTCCCTGCTCTTGCTCCAACTCAGGAAGAAGGAATAATGTATGCCTTGCCGAGATAAAAGATAAAAACTAGACATCATTTAGTCTCTTACAGTTTAAGAAGTAGCTGGTAGGCAGGGGCTCGCTGCTGGTCGTGAAGCAGCTGTGGTTGTCCTTGGAGAGAGGCACTTATTTTACAGCCCTCTGTGCCTCAGCATTTGTTGCAGAACATTTTCTGTATTCACCCCTAAGGGAGTAGGATGTGATGAAAAGGATCTGAACGTGGGTAGTGGTGGAGCAGTAAGGATATCCTCAGTGCCCCACCGCCACTGAGCTATACTCCTGAACAGTGCAGGCGATAAACTTTGTGCTGTATATCATTTCCTCTTTTTAATTTTACTATTAAAAATCATGTCCCGTATATTTTACTACAAGAAAACCAAGCCAGAAGAGCAGCAGCTTTGAAAGAGATTCTCCAATCTTATATCATGTTGTTTAGTTTCTTTTTTTACAGTTTCAGTTTTCTTTTTGAGAAACCTCAAACTTGGACAGACCACTTAGCCACTTAAATCCTGCTCTGTTCTGTAGTTTGTAGCTAAAAATAACATCCCACAGATTGGGGCAGGGGAAGCAGTAGCTCAGTGGTAGAGCACTTGTCCAGCATATGTCAGATTCCATGCCCAAACCACAAAAAAGGAAAGAAAATCCCCTCATCTCGATGGCAAATGTTATTTTCCTTTCAGAAAAGTGAAACACCAACAACAGCCGTGTCATATATGGTAAATGCTCCCCATATCTAACAAGAGTCCAGATTGTTAGCATATCATACATTTTAAGAACAGTACATTCAGCTGAGGAATGTGACATGCAGAAATCAGCATGTTACAGAGCCTCTCTTTTGGGAGTTTAGACAAGTCACTTAGCCTTTGAGTGTCGGTCTTCCTGTCCTTACTGTTCTGTAAGATAGGGATAACACATGTGAAAGTGTTTTATAAAATAGCACTATGCAAAGATTAATTACAAAAATCAAGAAGAGAATTTTAAGTGGTGGCATACACCTTTAATCCGAGCACTCGGGAGGCAGAGGCAAGCAGCTCTCTGAGTTCAAGGTCAGCCTGGTCTACAATGTGAGTTCCAGGATAGTCAGGACTGTTACACAGAGAAATCATGTCTCCTCTAAAACCAAAAAAGAAAAAAGTGTTAGGGCTAGATAGATGGCCCCAGGGTGGAGAGCTGTCACTGCTCATCCAGAGGAAGTGCTTGGTTCCCAGCACCCACGTGAGGCAACTCACAGCCAGTCTAAGGGATCTGAGGCTCTCTTTTGGTCTTCAAGTGTAGCTGCGTATGCTTGACAGGCACACATATGCCTGTGTGCACTTGAGCATGCACACCAAATAAAAACAGTTTGAAGTATTATCATGGAGTAGATCAATCAGTGTTCTTTGTTAGAAGTAGAACCAATGAATAAATTATTAGAAACATTGTTTGAAGACCCAATACTTGGAAAAAATTTTCAGTGGTTAAGAGCACTTGTTCTTTTTGCAGAGGACCCAGGTTTCCTATTGTCCTCATGGCAGCTCACAACTGTTTGTAGTTCCTGTCCCAGATGCTCTGATGCCCTCTTCTGACCTCCACAGGCACCAGACACGTGTGGTATGCTACATACATGCAAGGAAAACACTGAAGCACACACAAATTCTAGTAATTCAAGTCAGCTCGCCAAAGATAGGCAAAACATTTTAAAGTCATGACCTCTCTCAGGCTCAGGCCTCATCAGATGTTGGAAGGATGATTATGGATCATGCTACCTACAAAATCCCTATGTTAATCAAAAGACTTTATCATGACTGTGCCTGGGAAAATTGGACATATCTTTATTGGGGTCACATATTTTACATCTAAGTCATTAAAATTAATGATTTTTTTTTTTTTACTTTACCTTGACTTGGTTGATTGTTCTATACCAGACTGGGTACTAGATGGGTTAGGTAATTGCTTCTTCTTCTATATGAGTTTAGGAATTCCCCATCTCATCAGAGGTCTCCTACGTTTAGTTTAGAAGATATACCTTTTGGGAGCTGGGATGTAGGTATCAGTAACATGTATAATGCCCCAGGTTTGATCATTAGCACCAGTAATAAAAGATGTATTCTTATAATTTATAGCAAGTCATTTAAAGAGATAACTAAATGTAACCAGACTATTTCTTCTTGCCTTTTTTCCTTAACTTTGGTTTTTCATTTTATTTTTATCTTTTACTTGTTTCTGTTTTATAATGTTTTGCCTTTGAGACAGGATTTCACTGTGGTGTTCAGGCTGGCCTTGAATTTGCACTAATCTGCCTGTCTCAGCCTCCTGGGTGCTGAGATTATAGGTGTGAGCCACCATACTGAGATAGGAGTGTCTTTTCTTCTTCTTTTGTGGTACTAGAGAATGAAGCTGAAATTTTTCTTGGGCACATGCTCTACCATTGAACTGTATCCCCGGCATTTATGCAGGTCTAATGGACATGTCTCAAGACTTCCTGTGTAGCTACACACGCACACACAAAGTAGTCAAATGCAGTACTTTTGGAAACAGGCCAAAAGAAATTCTCTTGTTTATCATTCACAAATGAAATGTTCATCAGTCTTTCTATTTGCGCTTCAAGGTCAGCGGGGAGAAGTTGTATGACTGGGGATTACAAGGATACATAATTGCAGAAGATTTGTGGAAGCAGCATTTTCAGAAGGTGAGAGACCTTTCATTATTTTCCCTTTGGTTTAAGTATGTGATTCTTCTAAAGTTTTGTAAAATACTTAAACGATCTTATTCCTTTAATTGCTTCTTTTGTTGGCTTTTAGTTTCCTACTCAGATTTTCAAGTGTTCATTTTGGGAGAGTAGTAGAATGTCTGAGTATTTGGTTATTATCAATAGGTCAAAAATAGTGACTAAAATGCATTCCAGTGTAGCTTAGACTGTAATTTCTATTCTGTTCTATATGTAGTTTCTTCAGAGTGTAGCATATTGTATAAAGGTTGTACCATAAATGGATTCAAGGCCAGTGAGATCGCTCAGTGGGTAGAGGTGCTACCTGCCAGATGACCTGGGTTTGGTCCTGGGAACCCCACATGGTGGAAGGAGAAAACTCACGCCCACAAGTCCACTCACTCACACACATGTAAATAAATGTGATTAAAAATACTTGGGGCTGGAGAGATGGCTCAGCAGTTGAGAGCACTGGCTGTTCTTCTAGAGGCCCTGGGTTAGATTTTTATCACCCATACAGTGGGTTTATAACTGTCTGTCACACCATTCCTGGGGAATCTGCCTCTTCTGACCTCCAAAGGCACCAGGCACATACATGGTGCGTATGCATATGTGCAAACAAAACATCTACACATATAAAGTAATTAAGTAATGTAAAAAGGCCTTGGGTTTGCCGGACAGTGGTAGCACTGTTAGTCCCAGCACTCTGGAGCAGAGGCAGGCAAATCTCTGTGAATTTGAGGTCAACTCTGCAAAATGAGTTCCGGGACAGCCAGGGCTGTTACACAGAGAAACCCTGTCTTTGAAAAAAAAAGCCCTGGATTCAAGTGGATCCATTTATAGGTCTTCTATGTCTGAATCTGTCCTATTGTGAATCTGCAATTTTTTTTTTTACTGTCCAGGAGCACTTCTTAAAATGCTAAGCACGTCTTAAAAACTTAAGTTGCACCATGTAGAGGTAATATGGTACCACCAGTGTCCTGCCTAGTCTAAACCTTAACTGCGCTTTTATTACGGTAATTACGATAGTTCCTGCCTGAGATCAGCACAGTTCAGAGTGGAGCAGCCACTCCTGCCTCAGAGCCATTTGGTGCCCCTGAACTGAGCACAGTTCCAGGCACACAGCAAGTCTACATTGGAGCCACACTCAGCAGTTTAATTCTGAGACTGAGTGTGCAGCACAGAAACTCTTTTCATCCAAGTTACAGCCAAATCTGACACGCAGAGCATTGCACAACCTGCAAACATCTCTCTGTATGGTGTCAGAAATCCACCATGTTCTTCCATCTGCCTAAGCCTGATTCCTCTGTCTGCCAAGGCAGGAAGAGCTGAGCCAAGGGCATGATCTCAGCTACTTTCCTCCCGATCCCGAGCGGGAACACAAACATCCAGTCCCATAAAAGCCATTGAAATGCTTTAAAGCCAGAGTTTGCAGTGGCGGCACAGCCCCAGGAAGCTGCGCTTTAAAATGACATGGCTTTTTTTCTGCTGCTATTGCTGAAACAGGAAATCTCTCTACGGCACGCCACCAACAAACAGCAAAAATCTGCGTTAAACTCTGTTTTTTCTGTTTAAAATTAAGCTCTCTCAGTTTTACATGGAGTTTGTTACCACATTGGGCAGCCACTCTGTAGTAGGGAGTGGTGGGCTGCGTCCCGCCACCCGGCTAGCTTTACCCGAAATAATTACATGGAAACTGTATTCTTTTAAACACTGCCTGGCCCATTAGCTCTAGCCTCTTACTGGCTAACTCTCACATCTTGATTAACCCATTTCTAATAATCTGTGTAGCGCCATGAGGTGGTGGCTTACGAGGAAAGATCTTAACCTTCATCCATCTCAGAGAGGAGAGGCATGGCGACTGCCTGACTCGGCTTCTTTCTCCCAGCATTCTGTTCTGTCTACTCCGCCTACCTAACTTTCTGTCCCATTAAAGGGCCAAGGCAGTTTCTTTATTAACCAATGAAAGTAACAATAGACAAATGACCTTACTCCATCACTAACCTAATGAATCCATAACTCGGTTATGTATCCTAGTGAACCTTAGATTGTTTTCTGAGGTTTTTCCACACTTTTTTTTGAGACAGGATTTCTCTGTAGCTTTGGAACCTGTCCTGGAACTAGCTCTTGTAGACCAGGCTGGCTTCGAACTCACAGAAATCTGCCTGCCTCTGCTTCCCAAGTGCTGGGATTAAAGGTATGTGCCACCACAGCCCAGTGGGTTTTTCATCTTTAAGCTATTATCAAAGTATATGATGTAACCTGAAGTTATTTTAAAGCTTTGTTTCAGCTAATGATGTACCCCAGGGCTCCTCCCAATGGCTGTCCTCAACAAGAGAGAATAAAATTGATGTTGACTATGTTCGATGTTTACTGCAAGTTTCCAGTGAAAAGTAGTAGGAAGTCATGTTAGCTCAAGGTTTGATAGGCGTAGACTTCAGACAGTATTTGACAATGAAGTACCCTTTTCTCTGATGACATATTGTGATCCCCCATAGTACCTTGTTGGGTTTCATGGTTTTCAGAGTTCTTTGAATTTTTTTTTAAACCACAGGTACATTTTAATTCACTACTTAATCAAATGCTAATTCAAACCCAGTAGAAAGACATCATGGTTCAAAGCTCTTTGTAGTTGGAAAGCAGGAAAAAATGGTTTAGCCTTTAGTTGATTACTTTTTTATAGGGGTACTGCCTTTCTTCTCTTTCTTTTCTTTTTTTTTAAACTTAAAAAAATATCTATTCTTATTTTATGTGCATTGCTGTTTTGCCTGCACATACGTCTTTGTGAAGGTACTGAACTCCCTGGAACTGGAGTTACAGACAGTTTTGAGCTCTTATGTGAGTGCTGGGAATTGGGAATTGAGCCCAGGTCTTCTGGAAGCACACCCAGTTCTTTCAACCACTGAGCCATCTCTCCAGCCCCCTTATTTTTATTTTCATGTGTTTATTTTTTATTGTGCATATTAATCATATGGTTAAGCTCCATTTGTTTTTTAATTGAGAGCAAAGAGTTAAGCTATGTTGGAACAGAAATCTTTGGGGGCCTTGAAGCTGAGTGTATTCTCTTCACTGAATATCAAAACAATTACATATATATCAGCTTACAATATAGTTAAGGGGATGAAGCATACAACTGAAAATCCAAACAAGCAGAAGCACTCAAGAAAGGCACAGACAAGGCCTTCTGAAGGGACACTGGGGTAGGTGGGCACTTCATAAAGGGAGACTTGTTTGGAAGTTAGTTTTCCTTTTTTTCCCTTGTTTTTTTGAGGTAGGGTTTCTTTGTGTAGCTCTGCCTGGAACTTACTCTGTAGATCAGGCTGGCCTCAAACTCAAAGGTTGGTCTGCTTCTGTCTTCCAGGTGCTGGGATTAAAGGTGTGTGGCACCACTGCCCTCAAGTCAAGTGTCTTACCAGTCTCAATTAGTGTCTTCTAATTTGGAATTTTTTGTACTGTAGTTATGTAGTACATATTTTTGGTTGTGTCCAGTCAAAGAAATTAATGGACATTATGGTTAAAGCAGGAACCTAAAGTCTTAAATGCAGGCTGGGAGACAACCTAGTAAAGTGCTTGCCTTGCAAGCATGAGGACCTGAGTCTGAACCCTAGAGTCCACATAAGAAAAGTTAATGCATGCTGGCACGCGCTTATAATCCGAACCCTGTGGAGGTAGAGGGAGGTGGATCCCAGGGTCTCTCTAGACAACTGCCCTTGCCTAACAGGAGAGCTCCAGGCCAGTGAGGCCCCTTCTTCAAAACGAGCAGGTGGCGCCTGATGACATCTGACATTGTGCTCTCTCTCTCTCTCTCTCACACACACACAGACACACACACACCTACCTGATGACATCTGATGTTGTACTCTGGCCTACACAGACACACACACACACACACACACACACCTGATTGTAGGGATATAGCCCCACCCATTGGGGGCGTGTTCACCTTGGGCTAATGTTTACTGATAAATCTGCCGGGCGTGATCCCAGCAGCCCCCTTTTTTTGCTCTGCCTTTCCTGTTCTCCGCAGGAACCTGTGGTCCTGTAAGTCTATTTCCTTATTAAAGCTGTATATATTTTTATAATCTTTCTGCATTCATTTACGCCGCCACACCTGATGACATCTAATGTTGTGGCCTACACACACACACACATACACACACACACGATGACATCTAATGTTGTGCTCTGGCCTACACACACCTACACACACACATGCACACACACACCTGATGACATCTAATGTGCTCTGGCCTACACACACATACATGCAAGCATGCACGCATATATATATATACACACATGTGCATGCACATACACACGCAGGTATACTATGCATGTGTGTTTGTACACATAGACATACACAAATTAAAATGGTGTGAATTATGGCCAGGATTTTTTTTGTTTTTTTGAGACCGTCTTCCTATGTAGGAGAGTCGAACACCTCAAACACTGTTCTCCTGCCTTAGTTGCTTAAGTAGCTTGGATTCCAGGTATGTGCTGCCTGTCAGTGGCTCAGTTCTTAGCTGTATTCTCTTCCATGTAACTATAGCACTCTCAAGTACCTACAACAAATCTGTGGCAATTTGCTGCTCTGCCGTATGCCATCTCCTTTTAGGAATTGATTCTAAACATTTGCATTTTGTCTTCTAGTAGTTATTAGGATAAAGGCACATTTTATTTTGTCATTGTCATTGGTCACTTAAAGTTCTTTGCTTCAGCTAAAATTTAAATGTCTAAAATGTAAAGATAGGTGCATCACAACATGGTTTGTGTTTTCTTTTTTGTATAAGTGCAATTTCAAGCTGGAGAGATGGCTCAGAGGTTAAGAGCACTGGCTATTCTTCCAAAGGTCCTGAGTTCAATTTCCAGCAACCACATAGTGACTCACAGCCATCTGTAATGAGATCTTGTGCCCTCTTCTGACCTGCAGGTGTACATGCATATAAAACACTGTATTTATAAAAAATAAATTTGAAAAGTATTGAAGTACAGTTTCAAACCCAACAGTAAAGCCACACATCTACCCACCTTCAAAACGAGGAAGTTACCCAGGCCCCTCCTATCTCCCAGAGGGAGTCACTAACTGAAATGTGTTTCTTTAATCCTTGTTTTTCTTTCAAGTTTTATATTTTGTTTAACCATGTAAGTATATATTATAAAACACTGTGGTTCTTCCATGTTCTTTTTTGTTTGTTTGTTTTAGCCATAGTCTCGTGCTGTTCTGACTGACCTTGAATTCACTATATAGCTGAGGGTGACTTTGAACTCCCGAACCTCCTCCCTCAGCCTTTTGAGTGCTAGGATTACAAGTGTGGGCCCTCACATCCAGTTCAGCTTTTGTAATTTTTCTTTATCTTGGCTTATAAACATATAAGCTCTCTCAGTTGAGACTTATCTGTACTTTAATATTATGATTATAAGCAATATAAGGCAGTAGCTTATTTATTTTAACTTCTGTAGACTATATTTTTGTGTGGAAAAATATATCCATTGATGGCTAATTGGGTAGTTTTCAGCATACTGTTGGCAGTATACAGAACTATGGGCGTTTTGTTTGTTTGTTTTTGTTTTTTGACTTGCTTTGTACACCAGGCTGGCCTTGAATTCAAGAGAACTGCTTGCCTCTACCTCCTGAGTGCTGGATTAAAGGAGTGTGCCAGCACATCTAACTCTGGGGGGGGGGGAGACAGAGAGAGAGACAGACAGACAGATTGAGAATGAGAATATATTTACCAGTGTCTATTTTGGAAGAGGTTTTTTTTTTTTCTCTTTTGGAGACGGTCTCTCTTTATGTAACTCTGATTGTATAGAACAGGCTGACCTCAGAGTTACAAAGACCCACCTGTCTGTCTTTCCCGAATTTGATACTAAAGGCATGAGCCACCAGCTGGAAAAGCTTTAAGCCTACAGGAGAGTTGTAAAACCCATTAGCACCTGCTATTTTGTCTTACCATCTTTTAATATATGCAATTTGATCATATACACACGTATGTATATTCTTCTATGGAACCATTAGAAAGTTCTAAATATTTATTGCACTCTCCATACATCATCTATAATTCAATATGTATTTCCAAAGAACATGTAGGTTCGTTTATATGAACAGCAATGGTAACATCATACCCAGGAAAGCTCTTTCATTATTGATAGTAATATTACTTAATATATATCCCACACTCAAGATTTCTCTAGTTTCCCCCACTGAACTGCTTTTAACCTTCTATAAACTTTTACAGCTGTGCATTATTAAAAGGCAAATACTTGTTGACTATGGCCTAAGATGAAAATAGATCAGTCAGCTTTCCACTTAACCCTCTGGGTAGGTAGCTGATACAAGGCACAGCCTTCCCCACCTCTTCAAAATCAGCTGCTGTCTTGCATTTTATTGTGATAGCTTTCTCATTTGTTTATGAGACAGGCTCTTACTGTGTAACTCAGGTGATCCCCAACTTTTAGTGATCTTCCTACCTCTGCCTCACCAGTGCTGGGCTTATAGGCGTGAGTCACCATATATGCATACACGGCGACCTTTCTTCATGGGTTCAGCACTTTAGTACTTAGCCTATCACTTTAGGGTTCTCTCTCTCTCTGTCTGTCTCTCTCTGTCTGTCTCTCTTTCTCTGTCTCTCTTTCTCTGTCTCTCTCTCTCTGTGTATGTGTGCGTGCACGCGTGCGCCTGCCTGCCTGCCCGCATCTCTCCCCAAAGTGTTGCCATGTAACCCTCTCAGGCTAGAACTCCCTCTGTGGACCAGATTGGCCTTGAACTCAAAAGATGTGCCTGCCTCTGCCTGCTGAGTGCTAGGATTAAAGGTGCGCACCACCGTGCCAAGTTTTTATGACTTCTAGCTAATCCAGAGGCTGCTTCCTTCCTATTTGATCATTTGAAAGCTCTATGTAGGCACAGAAGTCTGGCTTGTTTGTTTTTGTAAGGAGAGTCTCACTGTGTACTTCAGATTGGCTTTGAAGGTAGGGTCCTGCTTCATTCTTAGGAGTGCTGGGGTTCCAGCTGTGCATCAGCAAACGTGGCTGCTGTCTTTTACTGACAGCCGGAAATTCTTTATACAGTTGATTTACTGATCTTCTCCAGAATTCTTTTACTTTAGAAACTTAATTAGAACATGAGTATTCTAAAACCTTTTCGGAATAATGCCAACCTCAGATCTTTTTTTTTTTAAGATTTATTTTAGTGTTCTGTCTGCGTGTATGCCTGCAGGCCAGAAGAGGGCGCCAGATAAAGATTTATTTTTTATGTATACCGTGTTCTGTCTGCATGTGTGCCTGCAGGCCAGAAGAGGGCGCCAGATCTCATTACAGATGTTTGTGAGCCAGCATGCAGATATTGGGGATTGAACTCAGGACCTCTGAGCCATCTCTCCAGCCCCCAAATAGCTCTTTTTTAAAGACACAGCCTTCTTTTGTAATCTGGGCTAGGCTGGAACATGTGGCTGTCTTTGTGTTTGTTGGGAGGATTGCATGCATGCCTACCATTGGCAGCTTCACAGGGCTCAAGTTCTCTTACAATTAGCTAAACACAACTGTCTCCCAGTAAATGGCAGATTTTTCTTTTTACTAGGTTTTTAAAATCTGCAGAAAGTTACTTTCAAATGACTGCTAAAAGCCAAAAATAATTATTTAAAGGTCAGAAAAACACAGAAATACAAACTTTTCTCAACATGAGAACTGGGTAGAACCTCTCATGCTGAGCTTTTAATAGTTTTAGTCTGGCCTTTGCTGGCTCAACAGGAAAATGCAAGAGAAACAGCAGCCACCACCCTAAGTAAACATTGTGCACTCTCTTCCTGCATTCTAGATTTCTTAGCTCTTTAAACACAAGTTTAGTTGAGAGTAACTTACATGATCATCGAAGATTTGCCTTTGGGTATACAAGAGGAGGTTTGTGAGGTTCAGTGATAATGGTGTGTCAGAGGCTGGAGGCCGTGAACCAGACCAGTTGCAATGAACGTTTTTGGGCGGGACTGATTGTGCCACACTGACACTCCCAGTGCCAGCGGGATGAATGAAGAGGTGTTGGAGAGGCAGGAAAATGGAAGAGGAGCAAGGTGGTTTTTTGTTTGTTTTGTTTTGTTTCTAATTAATTTTTTGGGGGGTGGTTTCTTTTGGGAAGGATGATACAGGGGTAATGGGTAGATATGGAGGGAGGTGAACAGGATTTGGGTGCTTGGTGTGAAATTCCCAGAGAAGTCAATAAAGAGTTATGTTATATATAAAAAATTTGCCTTTGAAATAATCCAGTCATATACCATTTGATTCCATGTATGTGAGGTATATGGAGTTACTAAACGCACAAAAGGAAAGATTGACTGGCTGTAGTTGCTAGGGGCTGGAGGAGGGAGGAATGGGAAGTTGCTAATTGATGGGTAGAAAGTTTCAGACAAGGTGAATAAGTTCTGAAGGTCTGCTCTTCAACCTTATTTTAAAAAAGAGAAAAATTATTACCTAGTTCCTTTATTTATAATAGTCTTGTATAAGAGAAATGACATACATCCAGAACAACTTTAGCTTTCTGGAAAATCTACCATGCTGCCCTTACCTTCTTTTTCATTTTCTAAGGTGGGAAGAGTAACGCTCTCTGCTCTTAACAGCTTTGGAAGTTTACAGCACAACCTTGTCTTCGTTGTCCCTGAACCAATGAATGTACTCAGGCTGAACACGATGCCGACTTACTATCTTTGCCCAGTAGGTCAGAAGTCCATTGCTAACCCAAGATGTTAGGAGGGCCACATTCCTCTCCAGAGGTCCTAGAACAGAATTCCTGTGGACTTAGGTTATTGACAGAATTTCGTTCCTTTCTGTTGTAAACCTAGGTCTGTTTTGCTGCCTGGCAACTGAGGCTGACCCAGTTTCTGGAGACTTTCCTTGGCAGTCCCCTTCCTTTGCCTTCAAAACCAACAGCATAGGTCTTCTTTTTCAAGGTGCTCTCTCTGACCCCCTTGTTTTGCTTCCATCTTAGCCTCTATTAGCTCTTCAAGGTCAACTGGACCCATTCGCATAAGCCAAGGTAATTCTGATGAGTGTGCCATCTGAAGGTGTCGCAGAAAGTAGCAGGTCTCAGATACAGACATCTGTGGAGTCACTATCCTGCCTATCATGTTCCAGTGAACTGAAATTTTGCTAGGCTCTTTAACAGGTCATCTGTCCTCACCGATTTATTTTATACTTTGCATTGTTTTCTTACATTTGCATACAAAAGAATGGATTTTCTCTGGTATTTCCACACATACTTTGTTCTTGTTGATCCTGCTCCCTCATACCTCTTATCCCCATGTCCTTTTAGTCTTTCTCTATATAATAACCCCTGTATTTAATGTCAGACATGTTTAGTCCCCCCCTGCTCCAAGGACCCCTTCTTCACCTCTCATGGCTTACTTTCTAGTTTCACATACACTCACACCCATACTGACACGTATCTATGTGTAAGTGTGTGTGTGTGTGTGTGTGTGTGTATACATATACAAATTAAAATCTAGGAGCCATACAGTGTTTGTCTTTCCAAGTCTGGCTTACCTTGCTTAACATAATAATCTTTAGTTGTATCCATTTCATTTTTTTACAAATACGTTTTTTTTTTGCAAATATGACAAAAATTTTGTTATTTATAATCTATTAAGGGATACATAGTACATTTACTTTGTCCATTCATCTACCGATAGACATTTAGGATGGTTTCATTTATTAACTACTTTTTTATTAAAAAGAAGTGACCTATCATACAGTAGGTTATATCCATTGAGCCTAGCTCAGAGTGCTCTTTACTCAGGAGCCTGACAGGGCACGTTTTTGTTACCTTCATTTTACAAGTAAAGAAATTGCATTTTTGAGGAGTTAAGCAATTGCTGAAAGTAGTTCAGGACTCTAGAGTGTGTGTGTGTGTGTGTGTATACGCGCATGCACTTGAGGGATGTGTGTTTGTGTGTCTGTTTGCTGTGCACTCACACGTGGGAGTGGAGTTCGGAGGGCAATGTCATCCTCAAGTGCTGTTCATCTGGGTTCTTTTGTTTTGAGAGTTGGTTTTTTTACTGACCTGGGATTTCCCTAGTCTAGGCTGGCTGGCTTCTGAGCCCAAGGGATTCTCCTGTTGTCACCTTCTCACTTCTGAGATTACAAGAATGTGCCACCATACCTGCATTTTTTTTTTCAATCATGGATTTTGGGAGTCAAAGTCACAAATTCCTGTCTAGTTCTAGGACTCACAGATTTTAGGAGAATGCAAAGCTTCTAATATTTGGCTGGCCATATTAGTTACTTATTACTGAGATTGAGTACCTGATAAGGGGACCTTAAGAGAGGGAGAGCTTATTTGGGGTCTTGCTATGAAGGCACCGTCCTCATGGCTGGAAAGGCATGGTGATGGCATGGCTCTTGTGGTGACTCTTATTTCCTCACATCTTTTTTTTTTAATATTTATTTATTATTTATTATGTATACAATAGTCTATCTGTATGTATGCCTGAAGGCCAGAAGAGGGCACCAGACCTCATTACAGATGGTTGTGAGCCACCATGTGGTTGCTGGGAATTGAACTCAGGACCTTTGGAAGAGCAGGCAATGCTCTTAAACCACTGAGCCATCTCTCCAGCCCCATTTCCTCACATCTTAACAGAAGAGTGCAAGGAATGTTGGCGCTCCACTTGCTTTCCTGTATGCTTAGTCTGCGACCAGAGACCATGACCATGGGATGATGCCCCCACACTTGGGGGAGGGCTTCCTGCCTCAGTTTAACCTCTTTGGCAACACTTTTACAGACACAACTCTGCATCCTATTCCAAATCCAGTTAAAATGACAGTGAAGATTAACCACCACACTGACAATCCACCTTGACATAGCAGTGCATAATAATTAGAAACCAATGTGTTGATGTTTCGAGCTTTTCAGAAACCATTTAAGTTTGGGTAACATAAATTGTTATTTGTGTTCATAGACATGGTAGTAAAACATTGAAAAACAAATATGCATTACTGTTGAAGGAGCTGCGGGCTGTGTTCCTGCCCCTGGCCACCTGGCTAGCTTATGCCCCGAAATAACAACACACAAACTGTATTCTTTTAAACACTGCCTGGCCCATTATATCTAGCCTCTTCTAGGCTAATTCTCACGTATTAATTTAGCCCATTTCTAATAATCTGCCTAGCACCACTAGGTGTGCTTACCAGGAGAGATTCAGCATGTCTGACCTGGCGGCTGACTACATTGCGTCTGGCTCTGAGAGGAGCTGCCCTGCATCTGAGCTCACTTCCTCTTCTTCCCAGCATTCTGTTCTGTTTACTCCACCCACCTAAAGGCTGGCCAATCAAATGGACCAAGGCAGTTTCTTTATTAGCCAATGACCTTCCTGCATCACATTACAATCACATAAGGAAAATATTTTTTTAAAGAAAACTTGTTCTGAAAATACAGTAGATTTTTTTGCTTATTCTTAAATCACAAACTGCTTTTTGAAGTGAGAATGTTGTTTCCTTTGAGAACATGGTGCTGTCTCAAGAGAGCTCTTAATTTGTAACATGGTCATGGGTGGGTAGGTCCAGTATTTTTTTAGTGAGATATTGGTTCTGATTTGTATTATTATAAGTGTTGTATATCGGAACAAGGCCATGTTCTTAGCAACAGATTATTTTTTTCAATCAGTAGAATGGAATGCTTTGCCTGTTTATTTTCTTCATCTGAATTATTTTTGAGAAGCTTGAAAATTTGGCACCTTATTTTTTGAGGTTGAGACATTGGTAGGTATAGATAGAATGTGTCTAAAGAATATCATTAAATATACTTGGCAAGTAGTAAATAAATTTAATTAGGTGGGAAGCCACATTACTTTAGGGCCGCCCCAGTAGTTAGCCATGATTGTGTTACTTTCTTAACTTTCTTTTTCTATCTTTCTCTTTGGATTTTTGAGACAGGGTTTCTCTGTGTAGCCCTGACTATCCTGGAACTCTCTCTGTAGACCAAGCTGGCCTCGAACTCACAGAGATCTGTCTGCTTCTGCTTCCCAAGTGCTGGGATTAAAGGTGTGCACCATCACACCTGACTTATCTCTTATTTTTTAATGAATCGCTCCCCCCTTGAGACTCTGTGTGTAGACTAGACTGGCCATAAGCTCTCAGTCTTCCTTCCTCTGCCTTCCAAGTGCTTAGATGATAGGTCTGCAGCGCTAGACCCCTAAGCTCTCTCCTATTCCATTTGTACATGCAACAAATATTTGAATGCGGTGTGCACACATATGGACACACACATGGGATGGAGGTGGGAAGTGACTGTGCAGGGAGGGCTTAGCACTAATAATAGGTCCTTTAGAGTTCCATCGGGCCAGTTTCTGTATTTTGTGTTGAATCAGCAGGCAGTGCATATGGTCTTGTTCCACAGAACTCCTCTATAAAGTGCTATGGTGTGTAGATGGGTATCCATGTTATCATCAAAACTTGGATGCTCCTGTGAATGAGAGAGGACAGTGTTCATTATGCTGGTATGATGGGCATAAAGCAACACATAGAGAACTGTTCTAAACCGCTCGAGGAGACTTTAGAATTGCCCAGAAGCTATGCTGTGCACTGACAGTCGGTCACATGCTCTTGCTTTCGCAAGCCCCCTTCACTCATTAGTGCTGATGAGAGAGAGGGCCACCTGCACCAAGTCTAGTCTCCCGAAGCATGGCCTCACGGCCTGCCCAGCTGCAACCCAGAGTTGTTCAGACTGGCAGTTCATGAGTTTTGATCTTTGATATCCAAGCAGGTCTTATTAATAGGATTTCAGAATCTAAGCCTTAAAAAATACAGAAAAGGAAAGCCTGAACTTAAGCACATGAATTTTCCCCACTAGAACCTTTTCTACATATCTTCCCATGGATATGACCTAATTAATTATATGTTCCCCAAGGATAGTCAGGCAGAATGGTTGTGGCTCAATTTAAAAAGCTCTTTGAGAGTGTACGTTTAATGAATTGACCTTGTGGATAATGTAAGAAGCTCTCTTAACATCTGTCAAGCCTTCTACGTCAGTGATAGTGGCATGTAGTAATAAATCCAACTTTTAAGAAATAAATCTTTTGAATATTGATTTGATTTTACTTTTATGGAATCAACTGTTTACCTGGATCTATAGAATAAGAATTCCTATAGCCTTTTTTTCTATTCTCTGTACCTAAGCTACTCTTCCCAACAGGACACTGAAGGAAACAGACTAATCTCTTCAGTCTCCTGAGAAATGGGTCATCCTGTATTATATCCTCCTTTAACATGTCTCACTGCAGTCCTAGTTGGTAATTCGGGGTCTCAAGCCTTTCTTTGACACCCCACCTCAGACCTTCAACAAAATGACTTGACCACCTTACAAAGAAATAATAATAATTCATGTTTATTTTCAGCCAAATACTGAAGACATCTTGACATTAAAGCTTTCTATTTTCTTTCACAAGCCAGGAAATGTGAAGAACTCACCTGGAAATAAATAGAAAACTCCATGTTCTGTCCATTTTAATCAGGTAAAGAATAAAACAAAGAAACAAAGACCTGGTTATTTTCAGCATTGTTAGTGCTAGCTAAAATGATTTCTTGTTAATTAATTAATTATAGCACTTTCACCTTGATGTGGAAACATAAGGGTCATATTTTATTCTGTCTTTAATTTCTGGCTTTAAATGCCATGACTTAGATAAACTAGAACCAGACAGAGGTTAGAAACTCAATGCAAGGCCAGGTGATGGTGGCACACGCCTTTAATCCCAGCACTCGGGAGTCAGAGGCAGGCAGATCTCTGTGAGTTCGAGACCAGCCTGGTCTACAGAGCTAGTTCCAGGACAGGCTCCAAAGCCACAGAGAAACCCTGTCTCGAAAAACAAAAAAAAAAAAAAGAAACTCATATTCAACTCACTATTACTCATGTTTGTTTAATATTTACTTACCAAGCACCTGCTAAGTATAAAAGTATTAATTCTATTAGTATTTTGTGTATATGTTAAAATTATATAATACATCTTGTCATTTCCTGATAATTAGCAAATTATAAGGAATTAAAATCTAACCTAGGTATCCAGCTGCATGAAATTAGCTTAGTTATGATAGATCTATAAAGAGGATTACTATTGTTTCAATTATACTTAATTGCATGGGAGCATGCACAATTTTTTGTGGCACTGGGGTTGAACCCAAGGTGTCACACATGCTGGGCAAGCACTCTCTCTCTACCCCTGAGCTATACCCATAGCCCTCATGTTCCCTTTTATTTTCTAGACATTTTTTCCATAAAGTTGCCTGGACTGGGCTTGAATTTACGATCTTTAAGTCTCAGCTTCCTGTGTAGCTAGGATGACAGACCCAGAGCTACAATTATTAATTAGAGAAGAAAGGTGGTATATTTTGTTAGATCAGGAGGTATATAGAAAATTTAAATGTGCATTTTTATTTGAGCTTTATTTTTTTCATATTTCCTGCCATGAATATGAGTTTTCTTTTATGATCAGTTGTGTGTGTGGTACTGAGATTGAACCCAAGGCTTCACACATGCCAGGCAAGCATTCTACCAGTGAGTCAAAAGTCAACTCATCTTAAAAAGTTGTGTTATATTGTTGTTTATCACAGTTACTGTTTAAAATGCCCCAAACTCTGCATTTGAGGCTTTCCTTTCTCAACTATCTCTATGTTCTTAGAGAGCCAGAGAGTCATATCACTTGGAATTTGAGAGGTCATGCAGTGCAACCCCCAGCCCCAAGCAGAATCCTCTGTTACTCTGCTCTTCACCCCCTTTTACGCTTCCATTGGTAGGAAACACGTCACAGGGCAGTTGTCTTTGGACACTCATGACAGTTTAGGAAGCTGCTGCTTATAGTAAGGGAAAAGATATTGTCTTGTGACTCCTGAACAGCGGTCCTGATCCTGGTTGATGTGTCGCAGCAATCTAGTTCCCCTTTGACACTGATACTAATGCAAAGTCAGTAGTTCTCTGCTGTTAGACAAATAATTTAATAACTGCCCCGAGCTCTTGTTAAAGGGTAGAGGCCCAGGCTCCACCCCAGAATCAGCATTTCTGTGGATATGGCGGCAGAAGGGAGACTAGAGAGTGAGCTTCCAGAGGGCCATACAAGTCCTTAGATACTTTATATAGAATGTGTTTGTATTTCTCTATAGGGATGAGATCTAACAAAGAAAAAGTTGGTAATAAGCCATTTCAGTGTTCAGAGGGTTCTAGACCAGGGTTCAACTTAACCCGTATACAACCTTGATTTTTTTTAGTCCTGAATTTTTAGAACTTTATTGGTGGTTTAGTTTTTAATTATAAGAGCAGTAGGGGGCTAGGTAGATGACTTAATCAGCCAAGTGCTTGCCATGTAAACATGATGACCTAAGATTGGATTCCCAGCACCCACATAAACAGCTAGGTGTGGTGGCATGTTCCTGTGGTCCCAGCACTGGAGAGGTGGAGACAGATGGATTCCTGGAGCATGACGGCTGGAATCTAGCTGATTCGGTGAGCTCCAGGTTCACTGAGAGAGTCTGTCTCAAAAATAAGGTATACAGTGTTGAGAAAGATCCCCAATGTCAACCTCTGGCCACCAGGCACATGTGCACCTGCATGCACATGCATACACATACACACACACTATGCACACATAAAATAAAATGACAGTATATGTTGGTTGTAGCTATTGTTTTGGAAGCTAGGGATGGAACCTGGGACTTTATACATGGTAGACAAGCACTCTATCTCTGAGTATACCCCAGCCCCAGATAAAAATTTTAAAAGCTTTCTTGTCATTATTCCTGTCCCAGAGATAGTTTCTGCTCATAATTTGGTACACTATAGACATTTAAGTATGCATGGATTTAAATAGATAATACACATTTGTATGCTTTTGGTTTTTTTGACTGCAAGTACACAAAAAACTCCAAAAAGGTATGTATAATTTTATCATCATACCAAAAGAAACTAACAATAATTCCTTAATACCCTCTAATATCTAGTTAGTGTATAGATTTTCCTGTTTGTGTGAGTCATAACTTCAGTGTTGTTATTTTGAGATACATCCTCATTACATCGTTCAGGACTTGTGATCCTTCCGCCTCAGCCTTCTGAGTGCTGGGGATACAGTCTTGTTCAGCCATACTGGCCTTTCATAATAATTTTTTAGTTGGTTTATCAAATATTATGTCCTTCACATTTTAGTGAATAAATCTCTTATTTGTCTTTTAAATGTAATAGTTTCTTGTTCCTCATTTATTCATTGAGAAACTTGGCTTTTTGGGTCTTAAATTTGCCATGTTCAAATGGTGGCTAAATATATCCATTTAGTGCCAACTCTCCTTTTCTCTTCATTTCCTTCTTTTCTTCTTTTCCCATGTAGCAACAGTTGGATCTGAAAGCTTTATCAGATTTAGGCTTCATTTTTTTCTTACTATATCTCATAGATAGCACTGTGCTTAGGTGTGTTAAATAAGGAATTTGCTTCTTCAACTGGGTTTATTGTGTATATTCTCCATCAGTATTTGTAGGCCTACTTTGCCCCTTCTTTATTTACATAGTTCCTGGTCTATACTTTACCATAGCTTACTTAATCCTTGTTAATATAGGTTGCTTCCAGAATTTAACAAAACAGTGAATCAATTATATTCTTAGGATGTCACTAAAAGGTGAATAAACTGAGAGAGACCAATTAGCTAGTTGTTTGCATGTTTAAGAAATTTTGATTTTACATTAAAAGCTCAAGTGAATAGTCAGTCATTGGCTTCTCAGATGTTGGGCTGTATGCTCAGTGCTAGAGTGCTTGCTTAACGTGTGTCAGGCCCCAGGTTCAATCCCCAGCACATAAAAGATTTAGAAACTTCTAGAGCTGTGCAGTCTCATCATATATGAAGGAAAAGACAGTCTGGAGAAGATTAAGCTTGGCTTTGGTGTGCGTTTGTGTGTGTTTCATCCCTGGAAGGAAGGGTGTGAGGGAAAGGAAGGTATGAGGAGAGGCATTCAACTGTCTGAGGATGATGGGATTGAACTCTCCTTCAGTGATACATGGAAGTATGTCCTGGTCCTCAGAGGGCAAGAGTTGCATGTATTCGCTGTGCCATTTAGGTATGTACTTGGCATCATCCACATACCTCAGTATGCTCGGGTACTCAGCCAGTTGAAAGTCTGGATATAGTATGGATGGAGCACAGTCTGAGTTTTGGCTCACTCTTCTGCAAAATGAGACTAGGTACTGTGTTTTCTAGCTCATTCTTTTTATGGTGATAAAATAGTAATGTAAAAACTTATACTGCTTATTAATTTAAACCTAAATACATTTCAAAATGCGTAATTTTAGTCATTTTTGTTTTCCTGTGTACAGTTAACTTATATTTTTCTTTCTTTTAGTTATAGGTAAACATTGAAAACTCCAGACGGTAAATCAGTATTTCTACAGACAAATGGCAGAGAGTCAGTATTGGATATAGTAAACTGGCTTTCTTCAGGAAAAACAACACTAAGCCTCTTTGCTATCTTGGGTGATGCCATATTATAGGCCAACTAATCAGCAGTCCTTCACATGGAAATAATGTACAAGCCTTAGAACTCCTCATTCTTCTATCACTATTTATGTACATAATTAAAATCCAGATTCAAACAGAGCTGGCCTGCTTTCTTTACTGATCTGAGTAACAGCTTCAGTGAGCATCTCCAGTGCTGTATCTGTGTGGTTTATGTGTACATGTGGTTAGTGTGCAAGGCTCATTCCTCTGTGTGTGTCTCTGTGTGTATCTGTTTGTCTGCATGCACACATGTGCAGTGTATGGAGGATGTGTGTGAGCATGAGCATGTGTGCTCAAGGCAATGTTTTTACTCTTTTTTTTTTAAAGGGTTGGCTTTTATTTGCCTCACTTTGAGATTTTGGTTTTTGCTTATTTTTGAGATTTATTTTAATTACACCATTTCCTGCTTCCCTTTGTTCCCTTCAAACATTCACATACACCCCTCCATTATATTTTTTACATCCTTGGCGTCTTTTGCCATCAATTGTTATTGCATGCATATATATGTATACACACACACATATATACATATTTACACACATACATATACATTCCTAACTATAACCTCTTCAGTCCATACAATGTTACTTGTATTATGTTTTCAGGGCTGACTGGCACTGGATAACCAACTAGTGTGCTCTTCCCTGACAATATTTACTCTTTAGGGCCGCACCAGTTGGCAGTCAGCAGACTGGACCCTACAACTCAGAAATGAGGAGGAGAACGTAGAGGTGATGCTTCAGAAATCAACAGAAGTACCAGATTCCTACCTGCGGCGGTTTGAATGAGAGTGGCCCCCATAGGCTTATATATTTAAATGCTTGGTCCACAGTTAAAGGGACTGTTTGGGAAACATTAGGAGGTGTGGCTTTTGTTGGAGGAGGTGTTTCACTAGGGGTGGGCTTTGCAGTTTCAAAAGCCTATGCCAGGTCCAGTCTTGTTCACCCTCTCTGTCTGTGGATCAGGATATAAAGCTCTCAAGCACTACTCCGGAGCCATGCCTGTTTGCTTCCTGCCAGGATGATCATGGACTAACCCTCTGAAATGGTAAGCAAGTCCCCAGTTAAATGCTTTCTTTTGAAGGGGTTATCTTGGTTGTGGTATCTCTTTACAGCAATACAACAGTAACTCAGACACTGGCACATTCCGAAACCAGTAACGATAACCCTCGTTGTCTTGGTTGCCTCCTAGTTTGTATAGGTCTTCAGTTCTTGAATGCCTGGGAGAAATGCATGATGAAGTAGCGCATGCTCTTACCTGCTGGGGCGATGAAGATACTGCTGTGTACTGGCTCCCTGTCTGTGGCTTCCTCTCTCATGGTTCTTCAGCTCACAGCTCATGGAATTCTGAATAACCAAGGTGAGGGGGACCAACAGGAACCTCTTTTGACTGGTCAGCCAGCCCAGAAGGTTAGCATGTGTACAGCATGTGAAAATGAATGTAGAATTTCCAAATTTCATTAAGATTTGGAAACTAATCCTTTTGTATTCCTGTGCTGTCCGTTTAGTTGACCTTCCAGAAGATAGCAACTGGAAAGACAATAAACACACAAATAGGTGTGTACTTATTAAATTAATATTGGATACTTTTAATAGGGCCAAGTGACAGGAAAAGTGCTGGTATTGTTACCTGATTAATGAACTGAAACAAATTTGATGCTATAAGAATTCTCCTGGCCACCCAGAAGCCTTTTGTTTTCTTTTATGTTGAAGTACTTTTGTTTTGCTGTACCAGTACTCTGTGTGTATTTAAGCTTCGTCAAAATTACAGCTATGTTCTTGTTATTTTAGGCTTTCTTCATTTGGCTCATCTTTGTCACCTCTGCAGGGTAGAGAGTCCACAAGTTTCTTCACTGAGATTACTTGATTTACACCTCAGCTCACTCCGGAGATTATTAATCAATAGTACTCGACTGTCTCCTAACTGAAAGGTATTGGCTTCCCACTGCTGTCTTCTTAGTCATGATTGAAAGCTATACTAAGACTTACCTTCTCTGTGGGGGGATAGGATTGAGTCTTACTGAAAGACCCTCGGGGAGGACCTTCCCTCAGGAGATGACCCTGAGACCCAAGGAACAGTCCAAGACCACTGGCTGCAAATAGCAAGAGGTTTATTGGGTGTACATAGGTACCTGCGGGCGGCAAAGTCTTTCGGAGGACTTGTGCGCCCTGCAGTCTGGGAGAAGGTCTTTTTATAGGGAAAAGGGCGGCAGAAGCAGGCATACAGAAGCAGATGCATGGTTACAGGGATCTCATTGGTCGGTTGGAATGAGGCGATGGGTTCACTTGGGGACAAGCTCCTCGGGGACATGAAGATCTGATAATAGCTGACTTGGCTCTATCTAGGGCACATGTGGATTTTCCCAGAACTTTTCATTCCCCTCCTAGGCCTGATGTCTGACCACAGATATCCTGTTTGGCAGCCTAGGAGTACTGACTTTACCTTGAACTAATACTAGTTTGTGTGAAAGCCTTGCAAAATGGCGTTACAGCAGCTAAGGTGGGGTCTTTCATTACAGAGCTGTTCCATGTTTGGTGCCACACAGAAGTTACTGCTCAACCATGATAGATCAGTTGCCTTTGGACTATTTTTTGATCATGGCTAGTGGACAAAAAGATCTTGTTTTTTTTGTGCTGTTTTCTTCCTATATTTAACACATTTTTCATTGGATCCTGAACTGTTGGCAATATAAAATATATTTATTTGAAGGCTTTGGGTTGTGGCTAATGCTAGATTGCATGCTTAGCATGCATGAAACCCTTGGCTCAGTCCCTGGCATGACAAACAAAACCAAAACCCATATTTGAATACATTGTATTTCTCTTTCCACTTACTTCCTTGGCATATTCCTCACGTTAGCACATGTGTGTTGTTTTTTCAGTCCCATGTCATAAATTCTTTTTACTTTTCATGTGTGTGCATGTGTATAGCGTATGTGCATGCTAGTGTGGCACTGGGGATTGAATCCAGAGCCTTTTCTTGTGTGTGTTTTGATAGGTGTTCAAGTATAGTAACATATCATTATATGCACTTTTTTACACAGATGCCAAGTGCCAAGAGCAAACATATGCTGGTGCATATGTGTGTACTGATATGTGGTACTTCTAAGGGAGGTCACATGTCAGAACATATATATATTCACATGTGTGCATTTTGAGTAGACACATATCTTGTAAATGTGTTTACATGCGTGCTACTCTAAGCATGGTCACACATCATCATGTATGAGCATTTTGATATCTGTGGAAGTTCTGATCCTGATCACATTGGCATATATGTGCATGCTGACACACACATGGCAATTCCAAGTATGGTCATATGTTGGCACATATGCACATTTTAACATGTATACAAAGTTCTGAGAGTGAGCACATGCTGGCACATATGCATGTGTTGACAGGTATGTAACTTCCAAAAGGCATCACCCGGTGCTTATGTGCGTGTTTCCACATGTGCAGTTCTGAGTGTGGTCACATGCCTGCAAATTGGTGTTTACAAGCATTAAGTTCTGAGACGATTCACATGCATGTGCTTACATTCACTTGTGTGAAGTTCCCAGTGTGGTACATATCAGCACATATGTGCATGCTCACATACATGCAAGTTACAAGTGTGGTCACATGTTGGTATATAATCATGTGTTCACATGTGCATTTGCTGAACATGATCATGCCAACATATATATGCATGTTCACATGTGTATACTTTTCCTAGCATAGTCACGTTTGTGATATATGTTTGTTTACCTGTGTACAGTTCCATATGTGGTCATATGTCAGTATTTATGTACATGTTCACATTCATGTAGTTCTCAAATATATTAGTGTGTATACACATGTTCACTTGTGTGCAGTTGGGTTTTTTTGTTTTGTTTTGTTTGTTTGAGACAGGGTTTCTCTGTGTAGCTCTGGCTGTCCTGGAGCTTGCTCTGTAGCCCATGCTGGCCTAGAACTTAGACATCTGCCTACTTCTGCCTCCTGAGTGCTGGGAATAAAAGTGTGTGCCACCATGCCCATCGTGTTGTGTGCAGTTCTGGGTGATGGGAATATGTTGGGTCACATTGTGAGTGTTCACATGCAGGCAGTCCTAGGTGTTACTTATTACATGTTAACACATACGTGCTATTCACACCTATATGCTTTGTGAGTACAGTAAGATGCCAGTGCATATGATTGTGTCCACACAAGTGCATTTCCCAAGCATGGCCACATGGTGGTGTATGTGCATGGTTACACACTGGCAGTTCCTGAGCAAGGTCATATGTTGACACATGGTGTATTCACATGCATGAAAATCCCGAGTCCTGGCATATGTTGGTACATATGCATGTGGTCACTTGTGTAGTTCTGAGCATGAGTGGTCATATGTTAGTGCATATGTGCGTGTTCACATTTGTACTGTTCCTGATCATTGGAATAGGTTGTTGCATATGCAAATGTTCACATATGTGGAGTCCCCTGTGGTTGCATGTGGGTGCATATGTAGTGTTCATATGTGTACAGTTCGCAAGTGCAGTCACATATTGGTGTACATGTGTATGCTCACCTACATGCAGTCCTATATAAGGCCATGTCAGTGAATGTATATAGTGTTCACATATGTGTATTTCCTGACCATGTTTATATGTTGACACATATGCACATGTTCAGATGTGTGCACTTCTTGGGTTTGCCGGCTAGTATTTTGGTGTGTGTGTGTGTGTTTCTTTCAACTGGACGTGTGCTAGAGTTATTTAAGAGGAAGGAACCTCAATTGAGAAAATGCTCCCATAAGATTGGGCTGTAGTCAGGTCTGTAGTGCATTTTTTAAATTAGTGATTGATGAGGGAGTGTCCAACCAGTTGTGGGTGGTGTAGTCCCTGGACCGGAGGTCCTGGGTTCTGTAAGAAAGCAGACTGAGCAAGCCAGTAAGCAGCACCTGTCCATGGCGTCTGCATCAGCTCCTGTCTCCAACTTCCTCCAGTTTGAGGTCCTGCCTTGGCTTCCCTCAAGGGACAGTGACTCAGGAGATGTAAGTAACCAAATCAGCCCTTTCCTCCCCAACTGGTTTTTGGTCATGGTGTTTATCTCAGCAGGAAAAAAACTAAGACACTAGACAGAGTTACATGCATATATATGCATATATTGGCATATATATGCATGTTCACATGTATGTACTTTCCCGGTATGGTCACACATCAATGCATCTATGCGTGTTCACATATATGGTCATATGTCAGTGTATATATGTGTTTTCATGTGTATGCAATTCCTGACTATTATTATGTGTCAATGCATAAGGACATGTCCATATGTGTGCAGTTCCTCAGCATGGTCACATGTCAGTACAGATGCATGTTTTCTCTTGTTTACAGTTACTGAGCATGAACATATACAGACACATGCAGTTTCCAAGCATGGTCATATGTAAGTGCATGTGTGCCGTTCCTGTTTGTGGTCATGTACGTGAATATGTGTATGTTACAAGGCATAAAGGTAAAATGCATTAATAGTTTTTTATTCTTAACCCAATTTAAATTATTTGTTAAAGACTTGAGGCATAACATATATCTGCTTCTGTCTCCACTCCTGGCTTAAGCATTTCCTTTTTTGAATGTTTGTGAGGCATCAAAAGTAGGGTAAAACGTCCAGAGCAAGATGAAGTTTGGCATTTATGACTCAGATGATTATTTTTAAATATGTCATTATGATGTAACACATTAAGATTATCTGTAAACTCTTAAAATGTCTTGGTCATCCTTAAAGTATTTTTTGTTTGTTTATTTTTGCTGCCACATGGAAGAATGATTTATTAGAACAAATTTCATGACAAATCATATAAAATAACTATTTTCAGAAAGACATCCACAAGACCACCTGAGAACAATGTACAGCGATACCTTCCAGAAGCCAGGCAATTTAGGATACCAACGCCAGGTCGAAGGCTGGAGGGACAACGGAGCTAAATATGAGGAGGTACACCAATTTATGCATTGAAAAAACAATTGTACAGTGCTGACCAGGGCTGGGAGGCTGGATAGCCATTTACTATGGGAGCAGGCTGTGGGCAATGTGTGGGACATGTGGGGGAGCAGCCAACAGGCTGGGCTGGCACCTCCTCCAGACAAATGCATGTAATCATCAGGTGGGCTAGGCAGAGGCCACAGGGCCCGTGCATGACACTCTATCAGCTAAGTGTAAACAGAGACCCATGCTACCCCCGAGGGCTCTGGGTCTCCCACTGCAGCTACCTCTCCCCCAGCAGACAGTCCTGATCAGAAGCAACACCCCCAGCACATCTGGCAGGACATAGAGCACACCCACGCCAGCCTGGTTGATATGGGACATTCTTCATCCCATCCCAGCCAACGGGCTCTTTGGCTTAGTGCCTCCAGAAACATCAGCAAGGGACAGCAGCTGGGCAGCAGCCACACTCTGCTCACCTGGCAGGCCCCAGCCTAACAAATCCTGAGAAAGCAGAACCAGTAGTGGGCCTGTCCCTGCCAGGCCCCCACAGAGGATCAGGCCACAGGAATCTCCTGCAGTCACCACTTTGTGCCCACACACAAAGCCAGGAGCTTCCAAATCTTTTTTGAAGTGTTTTTTTTCTAAATGACAATAAAAAATATGTTTAGGGTTTTCTCTTACATAGGCTTGGCTAAGACATGGCTCTTGAAAAACTCATTTGTTTTTTAAAAGGCAGTAGTTGTGTAAATATTCTTAAAACCTTTTAAAAGATTTTTAGTGTTTTAAAATGTATTTGTATGCATATTCACATACAAAACATATCTAAAGGCACAGAGGTGAGTTATTCTCTTAATCTTTGGAATAAGAAGTTTGGTATTTCAAATGAGGACAGTTAATAGGTAAGAAAACATATCCTAGAGTATGAGAAATCTTCTCTTAAAGTTAATTTTTACCCTCAATTAGTAGGGACCTTGTTGTAGAACCAGAATTGAGATAAGGATCAAGGAACTAACGTCTTTATCAGAATTGTATGATTATGTATATATTGTTTTTTTAAAAAAATAAATTTAAAGACTCATTCTAATTGTTCCAAAGAAATGTTTAAGACCATTGGCCATCTCTGTAAATGTATTCCTTTGTATTTTGTCATTTTGTTCCTAAAATTTTAACTTTACTAAAAGCCAAAATGAAGTTGGGCCAAGTTAATAACTTTATTTTTGTTTTTATTTATTCTCTCTTACAATATATTCTTACTATTCCTCCCAGTCCTTCCCCCACCTCCCTGCTCCCCAGATCCAGGTCTTCCGTCTTCCCCCAGAAAAGACTAGGCCTCCCAGGGACATCAACCGAATGTGGCACAACAAGATACAATAAAACTAGGCACAAGCTCTCACATCAAAGCTGGAGTGGAGGAAAAGGATCCCGAGAGCAGACAGAAGAGTCAGAGACACCACTGCTCCCACAAAACCACTAAGGTAGCAGCCATAACATACTCAGAGGACCTAGCACAGACCTGTGCAGGCTTTGTGATCTCTGTAATTCCCCATGACCTCTTCTTAGTTGTTTCTGTGGGCCATGTTCTCCTGGTGTCCTCGGTCCCTCTGACACCCGCTACTCCTCCCCATCTTCTGTGGTTTCTCGAACTTCAAGGGAGGGACCTTATGGAGAGCTCTCATTTGGGCTCTCTCTCTGTCTAATGTTTGACTGTGGGTCTCTGCATTTGCTCCCTTCAGCTGCTGGGTGAAGCCTTTCTGATGACAACTGAACTATGAACCAATCTGATCTGTGAGTATAGCAGAATATCATTCGAAATCATTTCACTGATTTTTTTTTGTCCAGTCACATTTGGGAACACTTATAAACCAATCTTGTATTGAGTAAATTATGTTGAAAAAAATCACACTTAGTGTATATATTTATAACCATACATAAGATATTTTTATCCAAGATTTTAAACATTATTGTTTGTTGGGTTTACACTTCTTTTTTCCTTTCCTGTCTCTGGTCCAATCCTTCCTTCATCTCTTCCCTCTCACCATAACTTCCAAAATTTTCTATAATTTTCTGCTACTATTGATGGTACACAGCCAATAAGTTCCTCAATTTCTGTGGGAGCTTTTTCCCACTGTGGTCCTTTGATGGCCGATCATTATGAAACATCTCTCTAGAGACCAAATGTTTTCATCTTCATGTTTCGTAATATTGAGAGATGGAAGGAAAATCCTTGTTCTTTACTATCTCCTCCAAAATATCATGTACACACACGTGTGTACAAGCAAACACACACACACACACACACATAGGATCATGTAAATTGGATATTCCTTTTTTCTATACTTTGACCATCATATTCTGAGGTACTTTGATTTCATTTTCTATCTGGCTCTGTCTCTCATTTCTACCCAAAAGGTAGATCCTAGTTTCATTTTTGTTTTTGTGAGAAAATATCCTGAGAAAAATTGAGGCAGAGAAAGGGTGACTCCGCTCACAATTCTGGGTTCCAGTCTAGCATGGCAGGCAAGTCACAGGGGCAGGAGCTTGGCACATCCAACATGTATGATTGCTTATGCTCAATTTGATTTTTCCACACTATACAGTTCAGGACTATCTGAAGTATATTGTAATCCATGTAAATTTTATAACACAGTGAGCTGGGCAATATCATACCAAGTTACAGGTGTAGGAGAATATGTTACAGTTGTAGAGTTGGAGAGATATCCTGACTTATCGGGAAGCCAGGTTATACTTCAAGCCACAATAGGACAGCTCAGCCCTGGAGGAAAGGTGTCCTGACTATCAGGAAGTCAGGCTACCTGGAGCTGGGGTGCAATGGGGAATGGTCTCCTGGCAGGATATAGTGATCCTACTCTTCTCCTGGAGAGCATCTATAGCTGAGCTCTGCTCTGCTCCCTTAAGGGAGCATCCTAGCAGGGCTATTTGCTTCTTCTCCTTCTCCCGCCCAAGATGTTTCTTCTCTTGCTAACACTCTGCTAAAGGGGAAGCCCCTACTCCTTTGAAAAGTTGTTACTTTTTTCTGCCCAGCCTTGCTCAGCCCCCTTAAGGAGTGTCCCAGCAAGGTTCTTCTGTGCTGCTCCACCTTGCTGAGGCCCCCAAGGGGGCATCTCAGCAAGATTTTTTAGCTCAGTCCCCTAAGGGACATTCCAGCCAGGTTCTTCTAGTCTGCGCAGGCAAATGAAGGTCGTCACCCAAGACTCTTTGGAGAAAGAAATTTATTTGGGAAGGAGGAGTCCAGGAGAGTGGCTGCCTCTGCCAGGGAGGGATAAATGGTGGCCTTTAACTGAAAGGGCAGAGAGGCTTATACAGGGCTTCTTAGGAGCGTAGTTTTCCCAGGGAGAAGAGGAATTGGTTAGTTTTTCCCTGCTCAGGGATTGGTAAGTTTAGTTTGGTCAGGGGCAGAGATGGCTCTGACTTTATGGCCAAACTGTTTCTTTCACTGGTCCTTTTTAGCTTTTTGACTCTTAGGACCAGGGCATATTTCTCTCACTAACTCTTATCCTAGGGACAAAGTGTGTTTCTTTCTTTGACACTAGTTTCAAAGTCAGGGCATGTTTCTTTGGTTCTGGGCTCAGGGATAAAGATGTTTCTTTCCCTGGCTCAGGTCTCAGATCCAGAGTGTGTTTCTGTCACTGGCTCTGGGTTCAGAGTCAGGGTGCCCAGTGATTAGTCAGTTTCCTGCCCTGCAATTGGTTGGTGCAGTTGGTCAGGGGCAGAGATGACTCTGACTTCATGGCCAAACTGTGTTTCTTTCCCTGGTTCTTTTTAGCTTTTTGACTCTAACCTTAGGACCAGGGCACATTTCTCTCACTGGCTCTGATTCTAGGGACAGAGTGTGTTTCTGTGACACTAGTTTCAGAGCCAGGGCACACGTCCTTAGTTCTGAGTGCAGGGATGAAGATGCTTCTCTCCCTGGCCCATGTCTCAAATACAGCATGTGTTTCTTTCTCAGACTCTGGGTTCAGCATCAGGGTGCTCAGTGCTTGATTGATTTCCTACTCCAGTTGTCCCTTTCACCCTACAACAGGTCTGAAGACATGAGACAGAGTGGTTAAATGAGTTTTTCTGTGTCATAGCCTAAAAGTAGCAAACCTGTTCAATGGAATTATTTTAAAGCACAGAGCTGCAGCCCTTGCTCTGTGTTACTTGTTCTCTCTAGAATATTCTCCTATACTCATTTTGTTCCATTGATTTCTTTTTACAGAAAGTGCTAGGAATGTGTTTAGATTCTGCCGTATCCAAATCCACCTTGTCCTCTTGGTCTAGGCCAATATTATCTCTGGCCTGGGTTGATCTAGTAACATCTCTCATACTCCATGCATCAATCCTTGCTGGTTTCATGCTTGTTGTAAATACTCCTATTTGCAAATAAATCATTTAAGAACAATATCAGTACTTAATATCTTTCATCATATTGTGTTCCTATGTATTTTAATACGCATGCATATTTTTAAGGCTGTACTGTATAGGACACATATGAAATAGCCAAGAGTTTCTACAAAGAGATCCACAGGTTATCATGGTAACCCAGAACACAGTTTTATTTTTTTATTAAATCCTTCTCATTTTAATTGTTTGGATAGGAAAATGCTATACATTTTCCCCACTCCCCTTCCACCCTCTGCCTTCCCACCCCTCTCCCCCTGTCCTTCATGCTCCCAATTTACTAAGGAGATCTTGTCTTTTTTCCCCTTCCTAGACAGATCCATGTATGTCTCTCTTAGGGTCCTCTTTGTTACCTAGGTTCTCTGGTTGTCCTTTGCTTTATGTCTATTATCTACTTATGAGTGAGTACATATTATATTTGTCTTTCAGGGTCTGGGTTACCTCACTCAGGATGGCTTTTTCCTAGTTCCATTTGCCTGCAAATTTCAAGATGTCATTGTTTTCAGAACACAGAACATTTATCTATGCATCCCTAGATGTTGTGATAGTGGTACAGTGAACAGGGGGCACTAGACATTCATCTGCAATATTGATTGCATTTCTTTCAATACATGCCCAGAAGTGGTATTGCTGGATCATAGGTTAGTTCTATTGTTCCTTTTGTAAAGAAACTTTATAGTGCTTTATATAATACTCCCACCTACAAAACGTAACAGGGTGCGTTGGTATTCCATATAATTAAGCACACTATCTGTGATACTGGCAGGGTAAGGCCTTTGTATAAAATCATAAGGAAAAATGACTGCTCTCTAAAAGTCATCATGGATGTGGAAATGGCATTTAGCCTGGCAGGGTCAGGTGGTAGGGATTATAATTTATCTTTTGCTCTTTTTTCCAAATCTTATTTTGCATTTATTTATGGGCGAATGCATGCCACAGTCCATGACGTGTAGCAGTCATGTGCTTCCGTCATGTGTGGTGTGGGGATTAAACGTGAATCATCAAGCTTGTCCACAGGCACTTTGCCCTGTTCAGCCATCTCGTAGGGCCTCAGTTAGTCTCTAAATCCCATAATGACGTACAAACTGTCTTTTTCTTTTTTGTCTCTTGTTAATTCATCTGTGCTGATAACAAAGTTTTATAGTCAAAACTAGTATCTCTTATTAATAGTTAATAAAGGAGAAACAAATTCTTGTATCCTCAAGAGGCTGGCATAATTGAATTTAGTTTGAAGCCTAGAAGTTCTATTAGTAAGAATCAGAGACGATCAGACATATAAGTGGCACATTGCTCCAAGATGAATCTAGATTTGGGTAAAAACAACATTCCAGGGAAGTATAGAAAGGACAAAGGTTTCGAAGGGTTAAATAACACTGGGAATTTTTATTTTTATCCTAAACGGGGAAAAATCAAACAGGCTCTGACAATGCATGTCTCTGACTTTCTTTTGTTTTACCTACAAGCCTATATCTGAGAACACTGCCTATATCTGAGAACACTGCCTATATCTGAGAGCACTGCCTATATCTGAGAGCACTGCCTATATCTGAGAGCACTGCCTATATCTGAGAGCACTGCCTATATCTGAGAGCACTGCCTATATCTGAGAGCACTGCCTATATCTGAGAGCACTGCCTATATCTGAGAGCACTGCCTATATCTGAGAACCCTGATGGCTGCCAGTTTGTTCGTGGCTTTAAGGATGGTAAAGGCCATTTGGAACATGAGTCTCCCACCGCATTCCAACATCTGGTTCTTTCAGTTCTTGCTAAAGACACAAATAGAGCTTTCGTTTTTTTATTTTAGTTTTCCCTTTTATTGAAAATAGATTTTTTTTCTCACATAATATATCCTGATTACAGTTTCCTCTCCCTCTATTCCTCCAGGTTCTTCCCAGTTTCTAACCCATTTGGATCTGATTAGAAAAGAACAGGCTTCTAAGAGATAATACTCAAATATAACATAAAATATAATAAGATAAAACAAAAACTATCACTTTAGAATCTGACAAACAAGCAGAAGGAAAAGAGCCCACGAGAAGGCATAAGAATCATATCCACTCACTTGCCCACTTTGGAATCCTATAAAAACACTACACTGGAAGCCATAATATATATGCAGAGGACCTGGTGTAGACCCGTGCAGGCCACAGCTGTGTGTGCTACTTGAGTCTCCAGTTGCTTTAGAGGGCCTTCTTCTCCCAGGGTTCTCTAACTCCTCTGACTCTTACACTCTTTTTGGGTCCTTAGGCTTGTCTGCAAGTTCCTTTACCTACTGAGCCATCTCACCGCTCCTCAGTTTTTTTCTGAACCTCATAATGATGTATGAACCATCATTTTCTGAGCCCTGAGGGGAGGGATTTGATGGATATATCCTATTTAGGACTGAGTGTTGTAAGGTCTCTCACTTTCTGTATAATGTCTGGCCGTGACTCTGTATTTGTTCCCTTCTGCTGCAGGAGGAAGCTTCTCTGATGATGGCTGAACGAGGCAATGATTTATAAGTATGCAGAATGTCATTAGGAGTCCTTTTGTCACCACCTCTCCTCCCTTCTTTTAGACAAGTAGTATTTGATTTTACCTTAGTCCCTGGGCTATCTAGTCTCTGGTTCTTGGTTACCCTAGTAGTATTGTATCGGTAGTAAGGGTTCAATCTCATGGAGTGGGCCTTAAGTCTAATCAGAATTTGGTTTGTTACTCCCACAAGCTTTGCAAACACTACTGTAGATCAGAGGGTTTATGGCTAGGTTGGTGTTTAGGTTTCTCTTTTGTTAGTCTGCAGAGTACCTTCCCATAGCCAAGACACTAGAACATAGGAATGGAAGGTCTATGCAGGCACCAGCTGGACCTGTCCATGTTCAGTGAGTTGTGTGGGTGTTGTGTTCAGCAATAGGGCCTTGTCCTCAGTTTGTGGAGAGCAACCTATTGTCTTAGCAACAGCCTGGGTTTGGGGGTTCCCATGGGACCCCTTTGGCCAACAACTCAACTCGATGTAATCCATTCCTGGTACTGGAAACTTCATTGGTGACAAGAGATGGCTAGTTGGGGCTCTGCCTCCCCCATGATTTAGCAGTTTCATTTAAATCACCTATAATGTATGTGTATATGTGGAAGTTTCTACTGTATTAGGTTTCCATACCACCCCTTAGATGCTCCTTCATTTTATCTGTCTTTCCTCATGCTCCCTTCCTCAATCCCTTTTTCCACTCTCCCCACTTGCTTCTCCAGTTCCAGCCCACCCCATCTATCCTTAATGATCTAGTCTATTTCCCTTCCCTGTCTGTTTCTCTAGTCCCTTAATGTCTCTATACTTACCCTCTGAGGTTCTGTGTGGTAGCGTGGTTGTCATTGATTTAACAGCTAATATCCAGATCTAAGTGAATACAGTCGATATTTGTTTTCTGGGTCTGGGATACTTCACTCAGGATTATTTTTCCTAGTTGTACACATTTGCTTGTTGTTGTTGTTGTTTTTTTAATGGCTGTGTAAGTGTACCACATTTTCTTTCCCCTTTCTCCTCTTTCTCTCCTTAGTTAGCTGACAGTGAAGGGGCTTTTTTATTGTGCACCAGGCTGCTTTACTAGGAGGTAAGAAAGTGACTTAGGATGTGCAGGTGATAAGGAATTTGGAGGTCACAATTTGTACCAAATCAGATCTGGTCACTCTTCCTCAACAAGGCAATTAAAAGAGTCAAACTAAAAGTGAAAAGCAGAAAAGGGAATTTATTCAATGGAGTCACATTGGAAAGGGGGACAAAGAAATACAGAAACCTCTTCATGTCCATTTTTAGGGCCTCCAAGTAAGGTCAAGGTTTAAAGAGAAGGCCAAGCATGTGCACATCTGAGCAGTCCTGGCCAGTGCGTGGTCAAAGCCACTTGTGGCGGCTTCAGTCTCCTCCTGTAAGGTGGTCTGACAAGTTTTTAGAACTGTGAAAATAATCTCTTTCCTAAGACAAGTTCCTTCTCTGCCTGGTGCCCTTTTCTTCTCCCAGCATGAGATTTCTGAGGAATTTTTCATATTTTTAGGGTCTGTGTTCAACAGTCTAATAG
The DNA here is from genome assembly GCF_950005125.1 of Chionomys nivalis. NCBI lineage: Eukaryota > Metazoa > Chordata > Mammalia > Rodentia > Cricetidae > Chionomys > Chionomys nivalis. The sequence goes on from NC_080112.1 coordinate 63,033,726, forward strand.
CCAGATTGTGTCTCTTTATAATATCTTTATTTCTGCCAGACCAGTTACATAGGGAATCAGGTTTTATGATGTTACCTCCAAACTAACCCCCCCAAATGTGCTATTACATATGACCCAGGAGCAGAATTCTAGGCAATGTCTATTTCTAGTGGGTGTATCATTCAGACATTTAGTAGGTTTCTGGGTAGAAAAACAGAAGCCAAGGAACCCAGAACCCACGTTTAACAGGATCCATCAGACACATGACAGACAAGAACCCCCGCCCCCCAACTTTTAGGATGAATTTCCAGGAATGTTGTGGTGGGGACACAGACCTAGCTTCACTTGGTTATCTTTAACAGTCTGAGCAGTTCCCCTAAGCTAGGGGCCTCCACTCAGGCCAGAGACTTTTGGTTTAAGACTGGAAGGAATTTTAGTACTTGTTTGTACAAAAACGTCACTTTAATGTAAACAGGGAAATTGAAAGGAGAAAAAAGCTGCTCAAGGAAAACTGTAAGACACATAAGACACAAAGAAACAAGGGCAGAGAAAGAGATGAGTATTATGCCCAGTCCTTGGGGACCCCAAAAGGCCACCAGGGAGACTGACTCACCGAAATGCAAGGATAAGGTTTATTGTGTCCACATACAAGCTGGCAGGGACCTCATCAGCATAGCAGTGGCAAGAGCAGGTACCCTGCTCTACCAGAGGGCATTATTTAAAAGGTAAAAGCCAGAAAAGTTACATTAGCAGAGTGTGGTGATGGGTTCACTCCTGATTGGCTGGTGTCTAAGGACTTCTCAGAAATTTTATTTTCAAACCTCACCTGTTGCTTGTCAAGTGTTCTTATCATCTGACCTTTGGGTGGGGACATTCTGCTGTTATTTGTACTTTCTGGATGGCTACCCTGTTACGTTTGCCCCTAGCCATTTCTGAGGACTGGAATGTTTTATAGAAAATAGCTTACACAAGACACAAGATGGAGCGTAGGACAAAATGGAGGAACTTTGGTTCTTCAATGAGCAGGGAGCTGTTTTAGAATTTATCTTTAGTTTTGATATAAACTCAAATCTTAATTTGTTTTAGCATCTAATTTAACTCATGTAGTTATCTGAAAAGCTCCTTATTATAGATTAGCAGTTTTATCAGTATTTTACATTTGAATTAAAGCGGGCTATTTGTGTTTTTAGAAATTTTTATTACCTAGGACTTTGTGTAAGCATACGAGATAAAACCAGTTTGGAGGTAGTAAATGTTATTTTATCTTTACTTCAACCTCTGTAGTTTCCAAATATTTGCGAGTTAGTAAGTAGTTATATAAATTGACTAGAATACCAGATGATGGTTTATCTTTAAGCGTTCAAACACTTCCTCACTTTTGGAGAGAGAGAAAGAGTGGTGGAAGAAGAGAAAGGGAGAGAGGAGAGAGGTGGCAAAGTATCTCTTATGTGTAAAAGACTGGAACTTTTGCTGGACCTCACAGCTCGAGTTAATAATATACTTTGAGGTTACTTAAAACTTAAGACTGCTATCCTGCCCTGTACTCAGCCTGTTTGCTTAGCCTGCCTTTAAGAAAAGAGTGTAACCACCAACCTTGCTTGCCTTGGATTTTCCATGTAATCAACTTTTACAGCCTAAGCTAATGTATAGCCATAATCTTAAAATACACAGTTTTTCCATGCCCCTGACCTAGAGTAATATATGTGTACCATTTGCTGAAAGCAGCAAAAGTAGAGGTTAGAAGTCCTTTCTAAAATGAATAGCTACAATGGACATAACATTTGGACTGTCCAATAATGGTGCTTGTAATACTGTTGGTTCTCTGAGCTTGTTGACTTTGTGATTTAATCCCTTGTAAAACACCTGTAAGGATTCCTGTAAAGTGCCCCTCATTCCCTCCTCGTGAGGTATTTCTGTCAGAGCTTCCACCAGCCCAAAAGCTAAGAATTTCAGCTGATAGTAGCTGAGACAGACAGTGCAGAATGCCCCTGCTTTGCTATAATGTGCTGTTCTGCCAAAGTATTTGAGAAATGTTCTGATTTATGACTTTATTTTGTTCCGTAACTAAAAACAGCGTTGGATTCAGAGTGCCCTGACTGAGTACTATAGCCCCAGGCCATGAGTACTTAGGTTTTGCTTAAGAGAGAACTATCTCATATTTGTTTTGAGGTGAGCACTGTGTGTTTTGTGTGGACACTTTACAGATCTAAAAAGCCCAAGGGGCAGTCACCCCCAAACACAAAACAGAACATAATACTAAGAATGAAAGGAAAAGGGGTCATGAACTTGAGACAGAGTGGACAGTGGGAATGAGAGGAAAGGGAATGAGAGATATGATATAATTATATTTTAATTTAAAAAATTAAGATACATAAATGGATGGTGGGAGTGTAGCATGATTTTTTAATATTAGGTGTAGAACTCAAGTACTTGATCATGCTCCACTGCTCTGTGTGTGTGTGTGTGTGTGTGACATGTCTGAACTCTTGATCCTCCTACCTCAAAGGTTCCACCTACTAGTTGAAAGGATGTTAGGTCAGAGGCAGAAGGGAGGCACTGATGGCTATTTAAGGGGACTGAGATAGTTTTGGCTATGGGTTTATAACATTTCAGCTCTCCACAGTCATGAATTCAAACCATTCAGCCTTGCACAAGTTATTTCTTCCCAGCAATTTTAGTTTACCGGGAGTTCAAGGTTGGCTGGGCCACATAGCTGAGGATAATTTGAACTCATGATCCTTTTGCTATCACCTCCCAAGTGCTGGGATTACAGGTGCATGTCACTATGTTCAGCTTAAATATGTAAGATTTCATGTAAGAGACTATGATTTTTAGAGTGAGTACTTTGTGACTGGGGATGTAGTTTCAACATCCGGGCGTATACGTGGAATGGGGAGGCCTTGGCATCAATCTCTGGCACTAGGGAACGTGATGAAAGAAAGACGTTCTCAGGATCATTCTGGCAGTCAGAAACTTTCCAGTATCTTTAACCGCTTTCAAAAGCTGAGACTCTTCACAGTTGCATGCCGTACTCCTTCCCTAAGTAAATTTCCACCCTGCGTCAGCCCTGGTGTGGTCTTGCCTCACTGTCCTCTTTGCTGTGCGTCAGATGAATAGCCCTTAAACTTGAGTCACTCCGTTTTTCCCTTTGACATGACACCTTGCCCTGGATGACCTGAACAATCTGTCCACACTAAAATGTAAGACAACGGCAGAGCCTTCTGGAGCGCCACTGTCAGCTCACAACATAAGGCCTCCCCCTCACTCTGTTCTGGTGTCTCCCTGCATCCCGAAGCATGTAAGCTTTGGTTCTTAGAAGTACATATTCAACCCTTAGTCACATGATGGTATAGTGGGTAAGATTATTTTTAAGCCCTGGAATCGGGAGAGTTTCTCTGCATCTTCAAACATGCAAGCAAAGGGTCCTGCAACAAAACAATTTTTAACATTTGAGTAGGAATTACACATGGGAAAAATATGATGAGCTATTTGGAAAAATGTGTATACACACAGATGAAACAATGTGAAAATATATTCATATTTTTAAAACTAACAAAACAGGACTGAAATTTCTATGAAACTTAGTTTTCAATGATGCACTTCTGTAGTTGCTTCTGTGAGCCACAGGCTATTTTGCAGGCAGCAAATGAGATTTTTAAAAGGTTGACGTTTCCTTACAAATCATTGCTTAAGTCAAAGGGTGGTGCAGTAGCTTGTCAGTGCTGTGGATTGGAGCTTAGAGGTTAAGTTGGGGTGACTAGTACGCCTAAGGAATGCTAACTTTACTCGGTTTCCTAATTTCCTTTGTCTTCCCAGCTTCCTTTGCTTTCTGGAGCACTGAACACAGAGAAAAGCTTAGAGATCATATAGGCCAGGGGATGCAACCTCTTTTGTTTATATAAGCAATGCTTTCTTAGGGGCAGGCCTCCCGCCCAGCTCAGATGCGTGCTGGCGACTGGCCACTCCTGGACAGCACAGAAAAGCACTGTCTCCTGTGCTGCCCAGGGCCCGGTTGCAGGTGGGGAGACTTTAGAATGGATAAGCAGAAGGCCCTTGAAAAGGAAAGACTGCAGTGGCAGCCTGCCCACTCACGTGGGCTCAGAGGTAGGTTGTTAGGGTCTAGAAGTGAGGGCTGATGCTCACGACCTCACATCCGATCATTGTGCAGACCCAAAGCCCACCAATCCAGTGTCTTGCTGGCTTGTGTACTTCCTGTGTTTCTGGCATGGCCTGCTGCTGTTGCTATAGCTCCAAGGGCGGGACTAAAGGCTGCGTTTCCAGGCATGTTCTCCAGGCCGGAGCACTTAGTGCATGAGATCTTGTAGTCTCCGACCCCCTCATTTATGCCGCCTGTCTGCCACATCCTTTCTCACTTGGGCAGTGGGTCGAAGAAGGAAGAAAAGTTAGATTTTCGTTCCCTGTGGTTGGATCTGGTTTTTTTCTTTCTCGCCGGTAGATGGTAGTGCTGCTCCTTGCTGCCGCCTGCTGCCTGCCTTCTCCCCCGCCCTTTGTGCTTGAAAAAAAATGCGACGAAGTGACGCTGTCTTTCTTTTTACCTGTTTCCTTTTGCCGCCCCCCCCACACTTCTTTTTCTTCTCCCTTAAATGCTATAGATTCCATGGGATTTTCATGAGGGTTTTTTCAGGGTTCTTTTACTAAAACGCAATATCTGGTTTTGGGTAACTTCAACTACTCATATTTTCTCTTTATTAGTTGTCTTGGCATGTAAGGATCTGATTTTGTATTGAGGCCATATACTGTTTGATTCATAGACATCAGTTAGCATCACTGTATAAAATTTGAAATCCAGATAAGGTATCCAGTCACCATGACCATAGTATCTTATAATTTTCCTTACAAGTTTTTCATTCCTAATGGTACATTTTATTTTTCTTGAACTGTATTTTTCATACTTTGAAATCAATATTGAATATATTTATTAGGTGTGTGAAATTTTGTTTATTCATTTATTATGTAATACTCAGTGAAATATCTATCCATTATCCATTATCACCACAAAAACATAACTCTTACCTCTAAGGGAAGAAGAGAGTTTATTATGGAGATGAGTAACCCTGACCCTGGAACATAGATTTGGGTTACCCTAAATACCATGTTAAGATGTGGTGATGGTTTCATGAAATTTTATAGTAACAGACAAAGGAAATCCTAATTGAGGACCCTTTTTCAAATGCATTCAGATAGCCAGATGTGAGAATTCTTTGAAGAAGCCTAGTCTGCAAAGGCTTATTGACTGTTTAAAACCTTGTGGGGTATAGTGGTGTCCGCCTTAATTCCAGCAATTGTAGGCATATCTCTGTGAGTTGGAGGCCAGCCTAGTCTACATAGTGAGTTCCAGGACTGTGAAGAGAACCCTGTCTCAAACAAACAAAGAAACAAAACAACCTACCTCAATGATGTGGAGAGGCTGGAATGTTGCCATTCCAGGGCCTAATTACAGTTTATCTTGGGTGATCTTTAGCCTACTAAATGGCCTTTTCTTTCCCCTCTGTAGACCCACCATCCTGACAAACAGATAAAGCCAACCAAAGGGTGAGCAGTATTGTTCGGTGAGCAGTATTGTTCGGTGAGCAGTATTGTTCGGTAAGCAGTATTGTTCAGTGGGCAGTATTGTTAGGTGGGCAGTATTGTTCGGTGAGCAGTATTGTTAGGTGGGCAGTATTGTTCGGTGAGCAGTATTGTTCTGTGAGCAGTATTGTTCGGTGGGCAGTATTGTTAGGTGGGCAGTATTGTTCGGTGAGCAATATTGTTAGGTGGGCAGTATTGTTAGGTGGGCAGTATTGTTCGGTGGGCAGTATTGTTCGCTGAGCAGTATTGTTAGGTGGGCAGTATTGTTCGGTGGGCAGTATTGTTCGCTGAGCAGTATTGTTAGGTGGGCAGTATTGTTCGGTGGCATCGAAGGCCTACAGCAGGGGTCTTTCAATCTCGCTGTAACCTATCTGCCTTATGTGCCCACTGATGTATTTGGAAAAGTATCTTGATTTATGGATTTCTTCTGTCACTATAAAGTGATAAAGTGTATGAAACTGCTACCTCATTAGAACATGGTATTTTGGGGAGATCTAAATCTCTGTTCCTGTGCCATGGCAACTCATATTTGACTCCAGAAAAACCACACACTTTTTTTTTTTTTAACTTTGAGGTGAGACCGGTTTCTTTCCTTGGCAGTGGTTATAGTGAGGGAGTGGAGAGGGAGTGGGTGGGGAGCTCTACTCTAGACCTCGGGTACTGTTCTTAGCTTTGGGATTTACCTACTGGTCACAAGGATGTTGAATCACATCTATTGGGTGGAACTCTGTTTAGGAGTTGTGGTAGCCCAAGATAATTTGGCTTTGGTCCTGCAACATTCCAACTGTCCTTAGCTTTGTAGAGTGTTTAAAGTAGATGTGGATTTTCCCCTGAGCGCTTTAGTTCACACCATTTATTATGGCTTTAGGGTAGAAAAGTTGCAAATAATTTAAAAACAAAAGTGCATGTTAAACACAGTGAAATTCATATTGCATAGTGATTTCAGCTTTTTTTTTTTAAATGAGGTTGGTAACACGAGATACTTTTCCTGTTTTATTTTTAAAAATATATGGTTGCACTATGTAGCCCTGGATTGCCTGAAACTCATTTTACAGTCCAGGCCTTGAATTCTTAGTTCTGGGAATAAATGCATGTACCGCCATGCCCTGCTTATCTGCCTTTTGAAACACAGTCATTGGCCGTTACTCACTTACTTTAGTTAAGGCGTCATCTATTATAGAAGAGTAGATGAACAGCACACTACTGAGAGACTGGTCAGTACCGTTCTGAGGGGACAGGAAGTGGCCTCCTCCTTTGACAGATTGAAAGAGAGACAGATTCAGATTCCTAAACCTGGAGTTATGGAGATGGGGGCAAGGAGGCATCCAGTGTGGTCATAGACCCGATGACGGAGAATCGCATGGAACTCTGGAGTGGGTACACTCATACAGAGACAAGTCATACCTTGCAAAGCAGTGTGGTTCTAGCAGCATCCATGTTGTGCCAGGCCAGACACATGTGTACAGCAGTTCTCTGAAGTGCACAGCCTCTGGCATGTTTGAAAACGAGAGAAAACAAGAATAGTAGGTATTTCCAATGCTTTTTGAAATGACCCTGAACACAATGCTGCCACACTTACACTTTGATGTATACCTCTAGAAAAGTAATATCTTTGTGTCTAACTTATTTGATTACTATAGTGATTCTTTATATAATTATGAAGTACCTTTCAGTGCCATGTAAATACCAAGAAATCCACTAGTGATTTTGTAGCAATATTGACTTTTCTTAGAATAAAATGACAAACATTCAAAGGGAGATGTTCTTTCCTTCACAGAGATAATATAAATGCCGCAGTTCAACTTCCTTTCAGTTTGGTGTTGTTTGTACTTTTCACCGGTAATTTAATTCCTTGATGCCTTACATTAAGTTACCACTGTACCTCTGCCTTGACAGGCTGGTCATTATCATAGCTTTCAGGGTTTGCAGCTGGGTAGGGCTGTTAACAGCTTCTCTTTCCCAGAAGCCTGTGCAGTAGCTTTCATTAGTATGAAAGCTAGCCAGTAGGGGGGAAGCTCCCTACTCAGTACCAACTTGATTACTTGGAATCCTGTGGCTTTTTAGCTATTAGGCTCCAAATCTGCAGTCTTCAGCACTTAGGCTCCTACCACCAAGTTCTAGTGGGCAACCAAGAGCTATCGCAGCAACCTGTATTGTTTGAGAGATATCTGGAACAATCCAGACAAATGGCTTGAGGGCAGGAATTTCATGCCTGGGACTGTGGGATTTTATTTGGCAACCTCTGGCTTCTGGGAGAGACATTCATTTCTGCAGGGCAACTCCAGTTAAACTATTTTACTCTTGCTTCTATCAGTTTGCACAGCAGTTAGTGAGGCCTCAACTTTTCTCACATCCTCACCAACCTTTGTTGTCACTTGTTTTCTTAGCCATTTCTGAATAGGATAGATTAAATCTAAATGTAATTTTAAGTTGCATTTCCCTGATGGCTAAGTGTATTAAATACTTTAAAAAATATTCTCAACTATTTGTGTTTGTTCTTTAGATAGTGTTCTGTTCAGTTCCATAGCCAATTTTAAAATTGAGTTTGCTTTTTTGGTGTTTAATATTCTGAGTTCTTTATGTACCTTAGATACTAACTCTCTGTAACATGTACTTTTGAAGACTCATGCCTCTGTCCTCAGATTCTGTATGACTCCAGTTAATTGAAAGTTTATCTTGCAGTATAGACACCTGTTAAGTTGATGAAGTCCAACTTGTTGGTTGTTGCTTCTGTTTTGTGAGAGTCCTTGTCTGAGCCTATCCTGAAGTGTGGATGCTCCCAGAAGTTTCAGAGTCTCGGGGCTCAGGTGTCACGTTAACATCTTTGATCCATTTGGAGTTGATTTTTGCACACGCTGACAGATAAGTAGTAAATTTTAGCTACATTTAGATGCCCAATTTTCACAACACCATTTGGTAAGGATGCTGTCTTTTCTCCAATGTCTAGTTTTGACATTTGTCAAAAATCAGGTGGCTGGGCTAGGGAGCCTGCATGGGGCTGGACTAGGCCTTCTGCATGTGTGTGTCGGTTGTGCAGCTTGGTCTACTTGTAGGACTCCTGGCAGTGGATACGGGGCCTGTTTCTGATGCTGCGTTGTCTTGCTTAGCCTTAATACAAAGGGAGGAGCTTAAAGTCCTACCTGAACTTGATATGCCCTGCTTTGTTGGCACCAATGGGAGGCCTGCCCTTTTCTGAACAGAGGTGGTGGAGGGAAGGAGTTAAAGGAGAGATGGACAGAAGGAATGGAGGGAGGGGGAGGGGAAACTTGTCAGGATACAAAATAAATGAAAACATTCAGTTAATAAACAAATCGAAGAAAATCAGATGGCTGTAGGTGTATGTTCTTTCATCTAGTCTTCAGTTTGCCCGTTTATGTGTCAAGTACAATACTGTTTTCTTTACTGTGGCTCTGAAATCTTTGAAATCAGGCATGGTTATACCTCCAGTAGTGTGTGTATTGCTCAGGATTATTTGTGCTACTCAAGGTCATTTGTACTTCCATATGAAATTCAGATTGCATTTTCATTATCCATGAACAATTCCTCTGAAATTTTGGTGGCGATTACAATGAATTTGTAGATTGCTTTTGGTAGGATGGCCAATTTTTTGTTTTATAATATTAACCCTATTAATCAGTCCATATTCATGGAGGTCTCTCCATCTTCTGTTATCTTTTTTAATTTCTTCATTGTTTTAAAGTTTTCATCTTATAGATCTTTCATTTCCTTGATGTATTAGTTATTTTTCTGTTGCTGTGATTAAATACTACTCCTTAAAGTAATTTATGGAAGAAAGAATTTATTTTGGGTTTATGGTTCCACGGGGATAAAGAATCCATCATGGCAGGGAGGCATAACAGCATCATGCATGGCAGCTGGAGCAGGAAGCTCACATCCTAGCGATAAGCAAGAGTCAGAGAGCAATTTGGAAGCAGGCCAAGACTTTAAGCTCTCAAAGCCTTACCACAGTAACATACTTTCTCCAACTAGGCCATACTTCTTCAACCTCCCTAAATAGTGTCACCAACTAGGGACCAAGTATTCAAAATTCAGAGCCTATGGGGGACATTTCTTACTTAAACAGACGCAATTGGTTAGGTTTATTCCATGGTATTTTATTTATATAAGTTAAGGATATTGTGAAGGTATGTTTGCCTTTGGTATATAGCAAGGGCATTGATTTGTGTATGTTGATTTTTGTGACCTGCCACCTTGCTGAAAGTGTTTGTCAGATCTAGGGGAGTCTTTAGGGTCTTTCAGTTGCAGAAAAAAAAATATGCAAATAGGGATACTTGGACTTCTTTTCAATTCCTTCATTTGTCTTAATGCTCTAGCTAGTACTTTAAGTACTATGTAGAATTTGAGTGAGGAGCATGGATACCCTTGTTTTGTACTGATTTCAGTTGAACTTAGTCCAACTTTCATCCATTTAGCTTTATGATGAATAACATATTATGTTGAGAAACAGTCCCTTCACCAAGTTTCTCCAGGGTGATTAGTGTTAGTTTTTTTTTTTTAATTTGTTCTTTTTTTTTTTTTATTGAAAGAAAAAAAAATTTTCCGCCTCCTCCCCGCCTCCCATTTCCCTCCCCCTCCTCCCGCCCCTCTCCCCCTCCCCCCACTCCTCTTCTCCTCCCTCTCCAGTCCCAGGAGCAGTCAGGGTTCCCTGCCCTGTGGAAAGTCCAAGGTCCTCCCCCCTCCATCCAGATCTAGGAAGTTGAACATCCAAACTGTCTAGGCTCCCACAAAGCCAGAACCTGAAGTAGGATCAACACCCCGTGCCATTGTCCTTGGCCTCTTGTCAGCTCTCATTGTCCGCCATGTTCAGAGAGTCCGGTTTTATCCCATGCTTTTTCAGTCACAGTCCAGCTGGCCTTGGTGAGCTCCCAATAGATCGGTCCGACTGTCTCAGTGGGTGGGTGCACCCCTCGTGGTCCTGACTTCGTTGTACATGTTCTCCCTCCTTCTGCTCCTCATTAGGACCTTGGGAGCTCAGTCCGGTGCTCCAGTGTGGGTCTCTGTCTCTATCTCCATCCATCGCTAGATGAAGGTTCTATGGTGATATGCAAGATATTCATCAGTATGGCTATAGGATAGGATCATTTCAGGTTCCCTATCCTCAGGTGTCCAAGGAACTAACTGGGGACATTGCCCTGGGCATCTGGTAGCCACACCAAGTTCAAGTCTCTTGCCAACCCTTAGGTGGTTCCCTTAACTAAGATATGAGTTTCCCTGCTCCCCTATCCAACCTTCCTATATCCCCAATAATCCCGTTTCCCCATAGTGTTAGTTTTTGTACCAATTGAAACCATCATATATGTCTACAGAAATGTATTTTATGGAATTTTAGGTAAGTACAGCATAATATGATTCACTATTAATTTTCCAAATATTTGATGTTATTTGTGCCCTCTCCTTCTGCATTGTTTTTCCTCCTCCTTCCTCAATGAAAACTCTGCTCCTCGTTTTTCCAATTTCCCTCTACATAGCACTCATGCCGTGCTATTTCCCTCTGTAGGGATCGTCCGCCACCACATGTGCTTCTTAAAATTCCCGGTTACTGCAATTACTCAAGGTTACATAGTCACATCTGAAGATTTGGATCTAGGAATCACAGATAACAGAGAACACGCAGCATGCGTCTTTCTGGTCTGAGTTACTCCTCTCAATATAATATTTTATAGTTCCATTTGCTGCAAATTTCACGATTTAATTTTTCATTACATATAGTGTCTACATTTTCATTATTCATTCATCAGTTACATACATTTAGGATTTCCTACCTGTCTTAGTTAGGGTTTCTATTGCTGTGAATAGATACAATATCCACAGCAACTCTAATAAAGGAAAACATTTAATTGGGGCTGGCTTATAGTTTCAGAGGTTTAGACCATTATCTTCGTGATGGAGTACAAGCAGACATGGTGCTGGAGAAGGAGCTGAGAGTTCTAGATCTTGATCCATAGGCAGCAGAATCAACTGTGTCCCACACTGGGCATAGCTTGAGTATATGAGACTTTAAGTTCAACCTCCACAGTGAGACACTTCCTCCAACAAGGCCACACCTCCTAATGCCACTCCCTTTGGGCCAATTATTCAAAGACATGAGTCTATGGGGGCATACCTATTCAAATCATTACCCTAGCTATTGTGTATAGAGCGACAGTGAACAAAGCTGAGCAAGCATTTATGGACCAGGATGTTGAGGTTTTTGGACATATGCCAAGGGGTGCTGTAGTTTTATAATATGTTAGACTTATTTTTAGACTTGTGAGAATTCTTAAAATTGTTTCCAGAGTGGCTTTACCAGTTTCAAATCCCCCCAACTGTGAATGAGGGTTCCCTTTTCTTAAATTCCTCAAAGGTATTTGTTGTTGGTTGTTTTGTTGATTCTAACTATTCTGACTGGGGTAAGATGAAATCTGACCTGTAATTTGAATTCCCCTAGTTACTAAGATTGTGAACATTTTAAGCCATATTCATTCATTGTGAGAATTCTGTTCAGATTCATAGTCTATCTTAATTGCTCATTTGTTTTGGTAACTCTTTAAGTTCTTTATGTATTTGGGGTATTAATCCTCGGTCAGATGTTTAGCTGAGTTTCTTTTCCACCCAATTGGTTATTTTCATAACTGTACAGAATCTCTTTAGTTTTATGAGGTGCTACTTGTCAATTTTGGGCCTTCATTTCTGGGCAAAGGGAATCCTTTTCAGAAAGTCATTTCCTGCACCTAGCTCTTGTAGGATACGCCCCAACTTTCTTCTATATGTTTCAGCATTTCAGGTTTCATATTGAGTTCTTTGATTCACTTGGAACTTTTTTTTTTTTTTTTGACCAGGGTGATAGATACGAGTCTAATCTCATTCTTCTGCATGTTTTTCCAGCACCATTTGTTGAAGAGGCCGTCTTTGTCCAGGGTGTTTCTGGCATCTTTGTCGTAATGGAGATGTGACAGCTGTCTAGGGGATTGATGAATTTGCTCCCTGACACGAACAAAGAATTGAATGACTAGGAAGACAGAAGACACAACTTTATCCTGTCAAGATGGGAGAAGTCTAAAGCTGGAAGTCCATTAAACAGAGGCTGACTTGGGTACTTAGCAGTTCCTCTTCTTTCCCCTATTGGTCCTGTATAGATACCTGTCCCCTTCCCCGACTTTCTAGTCATTTCTCCTCATGGAGTCCTCTGGGAACAAAAAGTAGCCATCTCACAGAGCCTGCTTTTGTTTTTCTTGTCCCTCTAACTATGCTTAATACCCTGTGGTTTGAATAAGAATGGTCCCCATAAGCTCATATTTGAAAGCTTAATCACCAGGGAGTGGCAACTATTCAAAAGGATTATAAGGATTAGGAAGTGTGGCCTTGTTGGAAGAAGTGTGTCACTGGGGGTGGGTGTTGAGGTTTCAAAGGCCCATGCCAGGCCCAGTATCCCTTTTTCTGCCTACAGATAAGGATATTGCTCTCAGGTACTGCTCCAATGTTGTTTGTATGGTGTCTTGCTCCCTACTATGGTGACTTTGGACTAAATCTCTCAAACTATAAAGGAGCTTCCAACTAAATGCCTTCCCTTCTAAGAGTTGCCTTGGTCATGGTGTCCCTGGATAGCAATAGAGCAATAACTAAGACATACCACCCCCTCAAAGATTGATACTGCCTGCTGTTGGAGGAGTGGGTATTGACTGTTCTACTTACTTTCTGCTCAGAGGAGGTGGAATCTAGGGGTGTCAGTGTAATGGAAAAATTAAAAATGCTGCAGATCCCCTGTTGCGTCAAGCAGCAGAAATGCTGCAGATCCCCAAGCGGTGGCAGTGGGCCCTGGGAGCAGCCAGTCCCAGGTAGGGACAGATGCAGGTCCCTGAGCTGTGGCTGGTCCTGAGCAGGGAGACACGCGGTGGCGGGCGACAGAGACATGGATAGACACACCATGCAGAGTGAGGTTGGATATTTATTTGGGGGTTATGGAAGGGAAGAGGAAGAAGGGGAGGAGAGAGAGGAGAGAAGAAAGAGGGGAGAGATAGAAGGGGGAAGGGGAGAAGTGGGGAGAGGCAGAAGCTGTCTCTTCGAGAGGGAGACTGGAAAGAGAGAAGGAACTCAGGCTGGAAGCTGAAGATCAGCCTGTCTCAGCAGACAGGGGAGGGAGTGGGCGTGGCTTGTCTCTTAAAGAGACAGAACAGATGATTACAGTCAGTCCAAGTGAGGAGTGGTCCAGGGTGCTGTGGCCAAATTCTAGTGGGCAGTGTATCTGGGGCTTCATCTGTAGGACCTCTGTCTTCATCTGCAGCCGGTATATGTGTCTATATATGTGAATAATTTCAGTGAAGTTATATCACTTGGGGTACTAATTGTTTGGGTTAAAGCCTCATCCTAGTCCCTGGCAGATTATCCCTATACTCAAAGAGTCTGGGATGTTCGGGTGGAAGCCTTACCCCAGCCTCTGGCATCCGTATATCCAAAGAGTCTAGAATGTTTGTGTTAAGGCTTCACCCCAGCCCCTGGCATCCATATACCCAAAGAGTCTGGAATGTCTGGGTGGAAGTTTCATCCCAAGCCTCCTCCCCTGGGAGTTGCCTTAGCCCAAACTCCACCTCCAAGACAGCCTGCCAAATGATGACCCCTCCCCAGAGATTCTCCAGACCACTCCCACTGGGTATTTAAACTGCCCCCCAGAGAACAAACACATGGTTTTCCAGTCTTCCTTCCCCGGCTCCTCTCTAGGAGGATGGAAATCCATCTTGGAGCATTGGTATCCGTTAAACCTGGGTCTTTTCTAGTTCAGTTTGATTTGGTCTGATTCGGATTATTGCATTAGCAGAGAGAGACTTATCGGGGTGCAGAAACTTTTCACTAATGCTTCCTCGAAGAATCATAGACCAAAAACCCCCACCCCCAGTACAAAGTCTGAGAAATCTCCTTTCCTGTTGTTGTTCAGGGAAGTCCAAGATACTCCCAAAACAATATAGGCTATTGCTAGTTGTCTTTGCCCCCGAGAAGTAAATTCCTAGTGTTGACGACTCTTTGCTCTTCACACACAGGACTTAGAGGATTTGAGCTGAAGCTGACCTGAAAGCCTCTTCCCTGAGGACTAGCTTTCCCAGTAATGGAAGGCGCTGTACAAGCTGCTGGAAGAGGGAAGCCGTCAACTGTCCTACCAGTCTGTGAGGCCTATGACCAAAGCATGAGCAGCATTGGTAAGATCTAGAAATAGTGACAGTTATATTTTGGTGGCAGCCAGCGGCTGTCTAATTGGACTTATGGCTCCGATAAACAGTGGGAAATCATGCCTGGTACTGGAAACCCAACCAACTACCTGTTGCTAATGAGCTCGTGGATCTTCAAGTAGAACCTACTGATGCCATGTCTGGTAACAGTAATTAACCTAACTGCATTCTGAATATTTGTCCTTATACCCACAGATATGTGTAGCTCTCACCCCTCATCAAAGGCGCTTCCCTTTGCAAAAGACAGAGACAATCCAGAAAACCCCAAGTGGTCACAATGCAGAGAACGAGTAATGGTAGGTGCCAACCTGAACTGATCCATCTACCTAGAACCCCGAACTCTAAAGTTCATGGGACATCAGAGAAGGCACAGAAATTTCAAGAGCCTGAGGACAGGTAAGTTTGCTGTGAGATTGTGTCTACTAGAAGTGACAGGGAAGTTACAACCATGATACCAGCAAAAATATGGCTGCCCAAATGAACCTGAATAATGACTACACCAATAGGCATGCTTATTTTGAAGGGGGAAATCTCATGGGACCGTACCCCTAGACAAAGAACTGCAGGCACCTGAGAATGCTAAAAACGGGAGAATTAGTCTCCCCAGGACTGAACCTCCCAATCTCTTATCCACAAGGGGTCAACCCTGAAAATCATATATATACAAGTAACATTACATAGACTCAGAAGATTTATTTATATATGTACACATACATGTACATATGTAAATATATATTTATGTATATAAAAGAATAATAAAGAAAAAAGGCCATGAATTTGAGAGTTAGGGACAGACATGAGAGGGGCTGGAGAGAGGAGGAGGAAATGATGTCATTATATTAGATTTTTAAAACTTGCAAAAAAAAACCAAAAAGAAAGAAAAAGCATGATAGAGATGAAGCTCATCTCATGACCCTGTCTCTCGCATCACTTTGTGGTCTGCCTTAGGGGCCAGATAGAGTTAAATAGTCCTTTGTATGCCTATAGATTTAGAACTTGTGTAGTTATTGGTGTTTATAAACATACAAAGTTTTGCTTGTATGTGAACTTTACATAAAAGGAACTAA
Organism: Chionomys nivalis; assembly: GCF_950005125.1. Taxonomy (NCBI): domain Eukaryota; kingdom Metazoa; phylum Chordata; class Mammalia; order Rodentia; family Cricetidae; genus Chionomys; species Chionomys nivalis. Next base: position 63,049,579 of record NC_080112.1, read on the forward strand.
GGAAAAATGAAACAGAATTCAGAACAATATATCTTAAACAATTTCAATTATTAAACTGCCTCTTTTCTGTCCATCCTTTCCACCTCCCTTCCTTCCTCTCCTTTTCTCTGTGCATCCATACTTTCCCCCATTCTCAATTTCTTGCTGCCTTACTCTTTGCTTAGTGATGTGGAAATAGTTGTGTGGTTGTTCACCTGTTTTCTTCATTGGTACCATCTTGTGCCAATGGAACACTTCTGTGCCAAATCCCTGTGACTTAGGAAAAGGCACTGGCAGCAGCATAGAAGTTTGCTGGAATGTTTGCATATGCCAAAGATCCTGACATTTACTTAAGAGATACTGACTGACTTTGGACAGGATCCTGTTGCATTTTCCCATTTTCCCAGGGTTGAAGCGTGCATCTTGACTGTCTCTTGAGAGTGTGTTGGCATCAGGAAAGGTATGAGCATCGGTCTCTGCAAGGCTCGGAATATCTAACGGAGATAGTGCCTACAGAAAGCAGGTATGCTCTGGCGCTGGCTGCTTACTGTTGCTGCCCTGTCTAAATGGATCTCGTGATGTGGAGATGGAGTCATAGCGCTTGAGTGGGGTATGTTTGTGTTTTTGAGGTGAGCAAGGACATGTCTTTGGTCCAGTACAAAATAGCCCATTGAGCAGCACGTGACAGTGAGAAGGTTGAGGTCAGTGCTTACCTTTGTTGAGCTGTGCATCCTTCCTTATCCCATATGTAGAACTGGAGTCAAGTCACTATGGGGGAGCAGGTGTCCAGAAAATAGGGTTTGCTGAGCTAATTTTGGGCAGTTGAAAGTGCCACATTATTGCTGCAATGAGTGGAGACTTTGGGGCAGTGGATTGTGGCTTTCTGTCTGCTTTCAGCTCTCTCTTTCAGGTGATCCTGCTTTTTTGCTGCGGTACCAGCAAGAGTGAAGAAGGAGTAATGTCTGGCCTTCCAGTGGGACAGATTGGAAGCAATAGAGATACAGCAATCTAAAACATATTAGAAGACACTTTCTGAGAGCAGTTTTAGGTTATTCTTAAAGATACTCACTAGAAAATTCATTGGTGTACATTTCTATTTGACTTATTTTGCTGCTGTAATTAAGAAAAATTTCTAACAGCAGGTATACAGTGATGTCAAACAGAAACCCTTTTGATATTACCAAACGAAAGTCAAAGAAATGGTCCTCCTTCACCTGGACTTCTTGATTCCCTTTGGTGTGTTCCACCCTAGGGTAACATGGCACCAAACAGACAGTTCCGTGGCATCCAGGAATTTTATGTTCTATTATGTGTGTGTGTGTGTCTATTTATAGATCAGTATACAGTTGGTGGGAATTTTATACATAGCTACAATGAAAGATAATTATATGTGATCCTCAGTTTCCCTCTCCAACTTCTGTCACGTTCCCCCAGCTCCTAGCATGCCCCCTCTTAACTTCATGTCTTCTTTTTTGTAACCCTCTCAGCACAGTTATTGCTCCCTAAAGGAAACCCTCAAAAAGCAACGATTCTCTCTCTTCCTGCAGCTGTTGGCTGTCAATAGCATTTCTTCTTTAAGGAGAGAATCCAGAAGAGCACCCCTCTCTGAGTGTGGGCTGACTTGATCTTCTGCAGGTACACACAGCTTATGTCAATTCATGACTCTGCTCACCACATCATGTCCAGAAGACAGCACATTTTGCAGTGGCAGCAGTCAATGTGGAGATGCAAGATCGGTCAGAGTGCTCAGAGGAAGACTGTTCTGTTTCAGAGAGGTGGTGAGATGCAGTTTGGGTGAGCAGAATCAGTAGCCAATGATGGTGGGCCTGCTGAGGATGATGAGAGATGTTTACTAGCATACATGCTTGTATATAGTTGGCTCCTCGTACAGTTGACGTGTGTGTGTGTGTGTGTGTAAAATAACAGTTAACAAAAAGCAGATCATGAATTTTAAAGAGAACTATACAGGAAGGTTTGGAAGGAGGAAAGTGAATACGAAAATGTTGGAGTTCTATTATCTCAAATATAAAAGAAAAAAGGAAACTAATAACAATTAACTTAAGAAGACATTAAAAGGTGAAAACAGTAAAGCAGGCTGGGCAGGCCATGACGAGCAAGCACATCGGTGGGCAGCACTACTCCATGTTCTCTGCTTCAGTTCCTGCCTCCAGGTTTCTACCTTGACTTCCATGGATGGTAGACTACAAGCTAAGAAGAAGGAAACGACTTCCTCCTCCCAGGTCGCTCTTGGTCATGGTGTTTTATCATGGCAGTGCAGACCTGCTGTTCCACGTATGTAATTCTTCCCATGGATAGAATCCAGAGTTGGGTAAGGGCATTGATGGCTTTTCCCCACAACCTGCATGGGGCCTTCCAGCACTGTGCACACCAGCCAGCAGAGTAGAAGCTTCCAGCTTAGCGCTAGCTTCCTTCAGTGATGTAGTCTTCCCATCTAGTTCTGGCGGCTGACCTAACAATGGCAGTGCCCTCCATTGTTTGGGAGCCTCTAGCCAACAACTCAGAAGGAAATAACCCACAACTGGCGTTGAGATTTTTGTTTCAAAATCTATGGTTTTTGTGAGCAGCATTATTCGTTCATTTAGGGTATCACCATTTAAAAATTTCAGCTCTCTAATTGGACTTAAGGCCTGCTTAATAGGAGAGAAACCACGGCTGGTACTGAAAACCTAGCCAACTACCCAGGGCTAGTGAAGTCATGGATCTTGGAGGGGAGCCCACAACCACCACTCTACTAAACCATCACAATCCCTAACTATGCTCTTAACTCCTTGTATTCACAGATAGTAGAGTCCTCTCTCATCATTTTTTTTTTCTCTTTGCAACAGACAGAGACTACTACAGAAAACAACAACCCATCAAGCTGCGGAGTTGCGGAGCCCGTCCCAATGGATACATCTGCAAAACAACTGCATCTAAGGCTCTGGGAATATTTTAGAATAGGAGGCAGAAAGATTCTGAGAACTAGAGGATCAGGGAACAAGCTGTGAGGCTCTGTCTCCTAGTAATGCCATGAGTTACCCATAATATGTCAGCAGTATGACTGCCCAAACATAAGCTGAACAAGGACAAAAACAGACATGCCCAACTGGACAGGGGAAGCCCGCTAGGCCTCAGCCCTATACAAAGAACAATGAGGCAACTAAGGAATACTGAGAGCTGGAGAAACAGTCTTCCCCAGAGAAGAGCACAGCAATTGTTTGTCCCATACCAAATGATCAGTCCTAGAAGCATACGTACAAGTAACATGATAAACACTGAGGGGCTATATTTAGAAATAGATATGTATATACATAAACGCACACGCATGAAACCAGTTCATGAAAAAAGAGGCCATAAATTTGAAAGAGAACAAGGAGGGGTATATGTGCGTCTTTAGAGGGAGGAAAAGAAAGGGAGGAAAGGTGGAATTATAATGACAAGAAGAAAACAAAGCTTTAGTTACCATCTAAATTTAGGAAGTTTCTGCGTGGCTGTTGCCTATGTCCTAAGTATCGGTTGACCCTTTTCTCAACCCTATTGCCCCTGACACCGTCCCTGTTTAAGCCTTTCTAGTCCTTGTGTTCCTCCAATGGCACTTCCATGTCACAAGCATTTTACTGCCCCTTCCCTCAAGACCGACTCTTGCTCCCTGACTTCTACAGAAAGTAACTCCTATTTAAACACAGAAATGTAAAACTGTGAAGCTAGGGCCCACATGTGACATAACATGTGGCTGCTGTGGCCATTGTAACAAAGATGCTGAACCATACATTAGAGAACAGGCAGGCATCCTCATTGATGTGGAGTTGTGGGAAAATAGATAGACACATGTAGAAGACTATAATTGAATTCCTGACATTATCCTGAAGAAAAATCAGTTCTAAAGACATGAAAGAACTTAATAAGAGACCTGAAATTCTGAACATGTCAGAGGAAGGTAGAGGGAAAATTACACACCAGAGGGTACAGCCAAGAACTTTCTTTTTTTTTGGTTTTTTTTTTTTTTTTTTTTTTTTTTTTCTCGAGACAGGGTTTCTCTGTGGCTTTGGAACCTGTCCTGGAACTAGCTCTTGTAGACCAGGCTGGTCTCAAACTCACAGAGATCCGCCTGCCTCTGCCTCCAAAGTGCTGGGATTAAAGGCGTGCGCCACCACCGCCCGGCAAGAACTTTCTTAAAAGGTTCAATAGCTCAGGAAATGTTCTACATATTTGGTGGGTGGCGTTAGATTAATAAACAGCTTTCTCCACAGCAAAAGCTAGCGCACCACTGGAGTGAAGAGACAGCATTCGGAATGGGTGGAAAATATTTGCTACATATCCAGCAGGCAGAAAATTAATGAATACGCAGATAATCCTACGTTTCAACTACAAAAGAACCAAACAACGTAAACACATTTCTCATGCATAATATATGACCTGCATATTAACAAGAGGAGATTGTGATAGGGCAGAATAAGGAGACAAAGAGGAGGGGGGAGAATGTGGATGAGGAGAAAAGTCAGTGTGATGCGGCTTGGAAATGGTTAAGGCACACTTGATATTTGAGCATAGAGTGCATTAGACTCCTTGCTGTTTTCAGTGTGTGCACAGCAATTTAAAATGGATGAACAGGTCTGTCTCTCGTCCTGAGATCATGTGGGTGTCCAAGAGCCACGCTGCAGCAGGTTAACATGACCCGGGAACGAGCTGTTGGAGACGGCAATGTCTGGGTCCACGGTCGTGCTGTAGCCAAGGTCTGTGGGAATGCCCATGGCTCATGTTGCCCCCAAAGGTGGCACGGATACACAGGTCGGGGTTGCCACCTCCAGTCACATTGGTGCCTGAGGGCCCTGCTGCCTCTGATTCCATGTGGGTCTGCGTGACCTGAGCTTGCCAAACAAGGTCATGATGACATCTGGGTCTGAGCTACACCTGGGGGCCAGATCTGGGTCTGTGGGCTTGCAAAAACCAGGGTCTGCGTTGACACCCTGGGTGGCTCCAGTTGTGACTGAAGTCCCCGCAGGTGCCTGGGGTGCAGGCCACCACCTGAGGGGATGATGCTGTCTGCAGACCATGCTGCAGATGGGCCATGCAGATCTGAGTGGGCTGCCCAGCTACCAAGTGTCATGGTGACATCTGTGTCAGAGCCGCAGCTGAGGGCTATGTCTGGGGCCATGGTCCTGCTGCAGCTGGGGTCTGTGTTACTATCTGTGGCCTGGGTTACCACAGGGGACCATAAGAACCATGCACCATGAAATCCAGGGGCGAGGCTAAGCCGGCCCTGCCATTATCTAGCCCCTGGGAAAGCTGACTCTGACCCTTGCTGGACACTACAGCAAGACAGCTGGCCCCAATGACCTGGGAACCAGTGAGCCGCCCCTGCACTTGGGAGAGGTAGCCCAACTCCTCCTGGCCCTGATGGCATGGGCATAGGAGAGCTGGCTCTGTCCCACACCTGAGTGGGGCAGCCCTAGCGCCCAGGTCTGACAAGCTCAGCTACAACTGGGGCCCATTCAGGGCCTTAGCTTGGCCCACCCTACATCTGCCCAATCTATGACCTGCTAGACCACATGAAGGAACTGGTCCTGTGGAACTAGAATCACAGCATCTCCATGACTCAGGGAGCCCTCCGGATTGCTGAGAGGAGTTTCAGAGAGGGTCTAGTGATGATGATAGACCAGAAACCAGAGGCTTTGAACCAGACCATGGCAATGAACATTGCACATAAAGCTGATAGGACAAAAGGGGATACGTTCTGCCTATGTGACACACCTTGGCTCCCAATGTTACTAAGACAACTGTAGAGGTGTTTGAGAGGCAGGAAGTACAGAGAGCAAAGTCTTTTTTTGTTATTTTTTTGTCCCAACCTCAGTTTCTCCTCCCTTCTCTTCTCTAAGGCCCTCCCCCATTACCTCCCCTCTGTTTGCTCCCCATCTACCCTTTCTCCTTTCCTTTCCTATGCAGAAGAGGACAGGCCACCATGGATATCAACAAAACACGGCATATCAAGTTGTAGTAAAGACTTAGCACCTCCCCATATATGAAAGCTGGGCAGGTGACCCAGTATGAGGAGTAGGGTCCCAACGGGAGCAAGACTCAGAGACAGCCCCTGCTTCCACTGTTAGAAGAGCCACAAGAGAAGCAAGCTACACAACTGTCACACATGCAGAGGGCCCAGGTCAGTCCCATGCAGGCTGCCTGGTTGTCGGTTCAGTGTCTGTGAGTTCCTGTGAGCCAGGTTCGCTGTTTCAGTGTGTTGTGTTGTGTGGTCCTTGAGTCATGTGACTCCTACAGTCCTTCCGTTCTCTCTTCAGTTGGACTCCCTGGGATCAGTCTAAGGTTTGACTGTGGGTCTCTGCATCTGTCTCCAGAAGTTGCTGGATGAAGCCCCTCTTATGACTTTTGATCTAGGCACCAATCTAGGAGTAGAGCAGAATATCATTAGTTCACGTATATACACAAGGGCAAGCATTCATACACAGAAATAAAAAGCATCATTACACTGACATGTTTCATTGGGGGCGGGGAGGGTTGTCCAGTGGTGTTTGGGTCAATCCTAGGGCCCTGGGATATCCAAACCCTGCATTCTGGGACAGTGTCGGGTGGGCTCCCTCTTGTAGAATTGTTTGGTTTGGTTTTCATTTATTCAAATTTTCTTTTTGGTGGGGGATGCTAACAGGGTGAAGGGCAGATATGGAGGGACTGGGAAATGAGTGGAATTGGGTGGATGATGGGACATTCCCAAAGGATCAATAAGGAAATCACCTGTTAAAATATCCAACAAACAAACTCTGGGCACAGCCCTCAACGTGACCCCAGGAGGTACAATATAAATAAAACATGATGGTGAAAAATTTGTTTTAAAACATGAGAGAATACCATCTGAAGACGTGGCTCAGAAGTTGAGGGTACCTTTTTTTTCCTGCATAGGTTTTATTCTCAGCAACACAAGACAGTTCACAATCTTATGTAACTCCAGCTCCAGGGGATCTGACCTCCTCTTCTGGCCTCTGATGCTACAGGCACTTATGAGTTCACATATAAACACAGGGGCAAGCATTCATACACAGAAATAAAAATCAACAAATCACTAAGAATGATACCCCAGTGGTTTTCTAAAGAAGGTTTATGTATGCCCAGGCACAAGGTGCTGTTGCCGTTCAGCAAGCCTGCGTTTGTGTTGTTTGAACTAAACACAGTGCTTGATGTAGGAACTGACAGATGTACACGGTGCGTACATTCACAGTGGGAAAATGAATCTCCTCCTAGAGGAGAAAACATGAGAAAGGGAGAGGTGGGAATAAAAAGTCACTTTTGCGTGCACAAGAACACAAGACGTGTGGAGAAGCAGCACAGGAAGATGTGCTCAGGCCCCGGGAGCTGCTGTGGTCGTCATAGTCCGTGCTAACGAGAGCACAGAATGGTCAGAACGGCAGTGTCTGGAGTGCTCTTATGCAAGCTGCCAGGATCATGAAGTAAAGATGTCTGGAGCCCAGAAGGGGATGCAGGACACTTGGGAGGCAAATGGGGAGGAGGAAGGCTGACAACTGATCAGCTTAGCAGAAACACTTGGCAAAAAGGGCAGCAAAGAGCACGACAGAGAAGCATCTAACCTAAAATCGAGAGGGAACAACTGCAGGCTAATGGGGAAAAAAGCAAACACTGGTGAGAGGGACTGAGAGGTGCCAGAGTAGTGGAGGTCGCTTGCATGCTGTAACCTTTGGAAGAGAGAGAGAGATCAGGGACAGTAGGAAGGCTACCTGCTGAAACCCTACTTAAAAAGAAATACTGACAACCCCGTTTCTGCATGTGGCCACACTGAGGATGAAGCTTAGTGGAGCCAGAGATGCATGGAGCTGAGGACTGAGGTTCGAATCTACGAGATCTGGAATGATTAACACGGGGTAAACCGGAGTGGCAGGGTGAGATAAGACATGCATTCGCTGGGGGATAATCCCCGGTCCCGGAAGCACGTGTTTCTGCTCCCCTAAGTCCATATGCTTGGATCTAGAGGAAGGCGAGGTTGATGGCCTGTTGAGAGAACAAGGAGGTTTGGCAGTACGGTCCAGTGTTGGAGGGGGTCTTTCTCCTCAGCAGAGAGAGAAAGGGGGATTCTCCAGACACAGCAGGGAAGCTGTGGTCCTGGACTGACTGAAAATGGAGTCTCTCCTGAGGGCTAGCATTCCTGTAGTGAGCAGAGGATGGCTGCTTGGTCTTGGCCTCCGAGAACACACACACATAGCCATCACTTTCTCGCCATTTGGTTTAATCACGCTGGCCACTTCCCACTGTTTGCTGAGGTCTGTTTCCCACATAGAGCTTGAACTCCTGGGAGGGTTGTCTTGTATTTGGGGGCGGCGTTATGAAGCAGCACAGACAAGGTAAGCTTTGCCCTCCTGGATGCCGTTCCTCCCTGGGATCTTCTCCAAAGGAGCCACAGACCTGGAGTCACTCAGTGGCTGTGAAACATGAAGGTGTTGGTGGCACATGGTATCTTGGGAGTGCATAAGATGGATGCAGACACCCATTGTGAATACTGATTAGAAACCTCACAAAGAACCCAAAGGTCGAAATGGTGACAAGCCTTGGCGTGGCCCCCTTGTGTGAAGGGCATAGCCAGGGATGTAGGTGGCTCAACTAGAATGAGTTTCTTGGTCTTTGGGAGCCCAAGTCCACGCTGAGGGAAGTGTCTGGTGGGCAGTCGAAAGCCAGGCAAGCACAGTGTGGCTGGACAAATGGACGTCCAGACAGATACCGGAATCATGGGAGCAAAGGGAAGAGAAACCAGGGACTCGGCTCAGCTTCGGTGCCCTGTCTCGTGACAAATTCAAGCTGTCAGGCCTCTCATGCTGACCAGGCTCTGAAATGGTGCAAGAAGACCAAGGTCAAAGTTGTCCCCTCAGGACAAGATGGTAGGGGGTGAGGAGGCGCTGAAACAGTTGGCGCGTTTTCCACAGGGGGTGAATAGCAGGCTCCCCCTCATGTCTGTCTCTGTAAAGCCCAGGAACTAGGAGTAGGCAGGAAGTGAGAGCCTTACAGATTGATCCCCTCATCTGGACATTAGGTCTCTCAGGCAGGAGAGGAGAGGAGAGACAACGCTCATGTCCTTCATGACACCGTGGCGGGGACTGAAGACCACCTCTGGGGGAAAATGCCGAAACTAGGCTGGGATGTAGGTTTTCGTCCTAAAACTGACTGGAAGCCCCAACAATATGGCAGAGGCTAGAGGATGTGGAGAGGGGGGAGCAGTTTGAGACAGGCAAGAGGGCTAGGGGTGACGGCCATAGTTTGGGGGTAGAAGCCACTGTTGGTAAGGGGGAGTCAGGGATGAGGTCTGCAAAACGTTCTGCCGCAGTGTGCGGATGGAGAAATTCACCTCAGGGCTCTGTACCTTCTTGTCTGCCCCCACTAAGCAGCGATGGGAGGGCAGGGTGGAATTGCGCAAGCTTCCATTTTCTCCTGTAATAGAGGCTTGTTGTGCACCGCAGAGGAGCAGAGAACACAGGCACTTCTCCGCTTCCTTTTGTCTCATATTTAGTCCCTACATCATGAGCCTCAGTTGCCATGGGAACTGAAGCTAAGTGTGTGATGCATTCGCTGGGCTGTGGGAGAAAAGCAGAGCTGGTCCTTGAAATAAAGCCCTCTGGGAATAGAGATTTTAGCAAAGTGTTCCCGTTAAAAGAATTAGTAATTTCTAGAATTCTATCGATCTCTGAGACCAACAACAGCTAGGAGGGGTGGAGGGAGGGAGAACAGGAGGGACGCAGAGAGGGAAGTAAGGGAGGTGGGAGAGAGGAGAGACAGGAAGAGGGATAATGGAAAGGAGGGAGGGAGGGACACACACACACACAGAGACAGAGACAGACAGAGAGAGAGAGAGCCCTCCACATTGGGTGCACCTTTGTGGTGTGCCCCTCTGACACTACCTGGACCACAGGATTCTAGTGGGTTAGGCTACCATGAGAAGTCATGGGGAATTGAATTAGAACCAGTGTTGTCAGGGGTCCCCTGAAACTTGCTGCTTCCAGCTCTATGTGCAGAGGAAGCAAGGACTAAGCCTAGCCAAGACACGGTAATGTGTCCTGCTAACAGTCATGGCGAGCTGTAATGTGACAGGGGCAGCAGGGAACAAGAAGGCATCTCATGTCCCTTCCCCTTGGCTTCAGTGTCTGCTTTCAGAGGATCTTTGCAAAGAGACCCAGGCTGGACCTAGATTGAAAGTCTCCTGTGTTGTTTGTCGCCAGCAAAATGAAACTCCAACCCATAGTTCACAAGAATTGAATCTCTGCAACACAAACACCGGCAATGTAACAGTAAACAGATAAGCCATTTGAACCTGTCTCCATGGCAACCTGAGAAAAGATGCACAGGCGGGCAGGAGAAGAGGCTGGGGTCAAGCTCACCAACGCATTGGCAGAGCTGGGTCAGTGATCTCTGCCAGCTCATGCCCGCCTCTGTTTTGATTTTCTCCTTTCAGTCATGAAGGCAGGCAGGAGCAGAGAACATTGGTGAGAATGAGATGTAATTAGGAGTGCGTGCTTAGGTAGATGGGGGAGGTTGGAGTGAGAACACAGAGGGATGCGTGGGTGGGAGGCTTTGCCTGCTGGACCCTATGGCTTCCACCATGGAGGCGACAATACGCTGCAAGGTCCATGGCAGGCATCCTGTCCTCAGAGGGTTTTAGGTTTGAGTCCTCACACTGCTACCCCTGACAACGGGCCATCAGACTGAGGGGCCTCCGTCTCGTCCACACTGCTACCCTCTGACTACGGGCCATCAGACAGAGGGGCCTCCGTCTCGTCCACACTGCTACCCTCTGACTACGGGCCATCAGACAGAGGGGCCTCCCTCTCAGGCCTTCCGTTTCCTCATCTACAGGATGGAGGAAATGGATCGCTCCCCTCTCTCTGCAGTGCAGATACATGAAACACAGGCCCGACGATAAATTGCATATGAACAGACAAATCAAAGTCCTCCAAAGCCAGTGAGCCCTGGACATGCGTGAACCCACACTTTTGAAAATGGGATAGAGCTGGAGCAGGGGTGTGAAGGGGAGCTCTGTTTGGCATGTAAAATGGTTAAAAAATTAAAAAGCAAGTGACGAGGGGTCAGGGGAGCAGACCAGTGTGGAGGAAGAAGCCGTGTGGGAGTAGTCAAGCATCTTAGGTATTGCTGCCTGAGACCTGGCACCCCCAGACATCTGACCAGAACCGGGTGCCATTGTGGGAGTGGTGGTGATGGCTCAGAGCAGCAGGCGCGTGGGGGTCCTCTGTCCCCTGCTGATGATGAGAGGGAGGAATGGAGGCCTCCCTCCACATGACCTGTCTGCCTTTCCTATGGGACTCATCGTCTTAGTCAGGGTTTCTATTCCTGTCCTGATCACCATGAACTTGAGCAACTTGAAGACGGATGGCTTATTTCATCTGAGTTTGTAGTGCGTCTTTGAGGTACTCATGGAAGGCAGCTGGAGGCGGGAGCTGAAGCAGAAGGCATGGAGAAAGGCTGCTTACTGGCTTGCTCATCATGGCTTCCTAGTCCTGCTTTCTTAAAGCACTCCGGATCTCCAACCTAGGGATGCTACCACCCACAATGATGTGGGCCCCTTCACATCAACCATTTATCAAGAGAAAAACCAGAGGTATTTTCCCATAGAGTTTCACAGAGGCCAAAATTCTGGGGGAATTTTCTCAATTGAGGTTCCTTGGTCCCAAGTAACTCTAGTTTGTCTCAAGTTGAAATAAAACTAGCCAGCAATCCACTCTCTGAACACTTGCCATGGTTATCTCATTACACTTTCTCTGCCTGCCCTGGCTGCTCCCCTTCTCCTTGTCCTGCTTGCTCTCAGCTCCACTCCCTGGAGAGTACTGGCAGGTGTGCATGCCTGGTGAGGCCTTCCTGGAAAGGTGTCCTGGGAGGAAGATTGGTAGGAGCATCCAGGACGGGGTGTACCAGCTTCTTGGAGCTGTTTCTTCCTCCTTTCCGCATGTGCTGTCCTATCTCAAGCATCCTCTGTACACGATGTTCACACTCAAGGCTTTTGGTTAATGTTGTTGTCCTGTTGCCGGAGAAGACATGGACCGACTCATTTCAAGAATGTGTCAGGCGATCCTAGTCATCATGAGTACAACGGAACACACCTAGCCTGGGGTCCCAGGCATCCCTCCTGTCTGTCACAGTCCCGAAAAAAGGTGAGGACACTGAATGGCAAGGCTCCGTTCCTATGTGTACGTGTCTCTGCATGTGTTTATACCAAACATTGCAAACCAGTGATTGTCAGAGCCCCACCATGTCCAAGTGGCCAAATGCCAAGCCTAACACTAGAGAATCAGCACAGGTCACCAAGGAGGGTTTCATCCCAACCTCAAAATTTGTTGGAAAAAACCACAGTTGGGTCCTAGGTGTGGGACCTATGCAAGTCCACTCCACCCCTGCCAAACTCTAAAGGGCTCTGGGCTGGTATACTGCTCTCCTATCAAATTCATAACCATATTCTTGCCAACAGACCTGAGGTTCACTTTCCACTAGGCCTTGCAATTTATACAGACACGCTTCCTCTTGAGAAGCAATGTGGAGGCAGGGACCCTGGAGCTACTGGATCCCTTGTGGCCAAGTGGGGTTCTGTCCAGCTAGGCTGTGGACATTCTTGAGACAGTTCAGGAATCTCTGGACACTGTCCCTGCTTGCTACTTAACCCTTCCCAGGAGATCAATCTGTCTCTTCCCTCGCGGCCTTGTACCTGGACAACCTGCTTCCCTACAGCCATCCTTGGCAGTTATCCTGTAGCCCTGGAGATACCAGCATCAAGGCCTGGCCTTGGCCTCACCAGGAGACACCACCATCCAGGAAGAGCATCCGAGTCCCTAGCCACGTGAAAACTGAGTTTGTAGTGCGTCTTTGAGGCACTCATGGAAGGCAGCTGGAGGCGGGAGCTGAAGCAGAAGGCATGGAGGAAGGCTGCTTACTGGCTTGCTCATCATGGCTTCCTAGTCCTGCTTTCTTAAAGCACTCCAGAACACCAACAGAGCAGCCTGCCATTTTCCCCTGGGATGTGAAAGTCCAAATCACTTCTTTTCATAGCCGTGTTTGCCCCCAAATCCTCCAGTGCAGGGTAGCGGGGACAATCGTCCCTCTTCCCCACGGCTTACCCTAGCAGATACTCAAACACTGGTAGTTCCTGGCGAGTCCAGCAGGCACCAGGAAGGCCCAGTCGACAGCATGATGGTGTCAGTCCTAGGGACGTGGTCCAGTGGTAATGCAGAGTGGGCCCCTAAGGTGTGGGTCCCACACCGAGCAGAATTACATATAGCATCCTGGGGTGAGACTGAGTTTCTCTGTCTGAGTCCTGGATGTGAAACATAAACTTAAATCTCCAGGAAGGTGAATCCTGCTCATTTGGGACAGATATTGTGATATGGCTGACCTGTCACCCCGTGGGAGGAACAAAGGGACAACCAGACACACTGCCCACTCCCATAGCCCTCTGGATTGAAAAAAGGCCAGCACACTGTCATCTAGAGTCCTATAAACTACACAGTCTAGATGGAAGCCCCTGCCTGCTCTCCCACGCGGCGATCAGATCCAGGCATAATATCTGAGCCTTCTGTTGCCAGAGTCCAAGTCTCCAACCCCTATAGCCAATGGCGTCTGAGTTCCTAGCCCCCACTTCCTTTAGATTACTCCAGGCAAACAGACTGCTTGTTGCTTACCCAGATCTTGAACTTAAGCTCCCCCTCCAGGCCTCTTAATCCAAGCCCCCATTAGTGTTTCAGTCCCAGCCTCAGCTCAGACTGAGTCAGCTGAGTTTCCCCTTCCCCCTTCGCTCCACCAGCTCCACGTATCTCCTCCTGACTTTGGCCAGAGTGGCTCCTTGAGACCGGGTTTTCAGAGCTGTCCTCTGCCCCTGTTGTCTGAGCACTGATCCACTGTGTGTTAGCGTGACTCTGCGTGTCTGTGCACGTGCCTCTGCGTGTGTGTGCGTGTGTGTGTGTGTGTGTCTGCATCTGGGTATCTGTATCTGTGTGTGTTTTCTTCCAGCCCCTGCGTTTCAGTTTCAAGCCCCACCCCCACCCTCTTTCTGTGCATTCCACGTAGAATTTTTGTGATTGCTTCCTCCAGTTCAAATACTAATCAAATCTAGACATCCAGACGCCCCCTCTAAAGTTCCTTTTCATCATGGTGTCTCCTCTATGATTACCTTAGCCAGGTCTTTGTCACGGATGGACCAGCTTCTCACACACAGCCTCCTGTCCTGTCATGCCTATGCCCTGCATAGCTACCTACCTGATGAATGCTGGCCCCTCACCTCGCCAGAGGCCCTGCTTCCACCCCATCATCCCCTGTTCTCACTCTCAGACTGAGCTCTCTCCTCAGGATGGCTGGGGCATGCTTCATTGTGGAACCAGAATACTGCTAGGCTAAAGACATGGACAGAACTTGAGACCATGCCAGGGGGAAGTGAAGGAGACAATGGCTATGAAGAATTTGGTGTTCTTGGTGGTGTTATCGTCTCCAACAGCTTTGACATCCATCTCCTCAGAGCCTTTGGTAGCTGGCGTCAAAGCTTTCAGATGTTTTTGGTGAGCCTCGCTCCTTGTCCACCTGATCATTCTGGTCTTCTTCCCTGCTCTAGTGGCACAGATGCAAGGGAGGCAAGAGTGGCGTAGGCTTGTACAGGTTCCCCAAAGCTTTCCTGCCCTACCGGGGAAGGTCTTAGGGGCACCAGGCAGTCACAAGCTTCCTAGAGCCCCAAACTAGGTGCTGGAAAAAGACTGGGTTTTCCAGGGAGCGTGATGCTTGGCCCTCCCCTCACTTCCCATGGCTTCTGACTTGGCAGAATGAGCCCTGAGAACTGAAAAAGCCCTGTGCTGGTCCAGACACTGGTGCAGGCACTCCAGCTGGATTCTGAAACCCTGGATGGTGGCAGGGGCACCAGGGCCTATGCTTCCAATAGAGCCTCGACCTCTAGCCCAGCTGCATAGGCTGCTGCAGCTGCTGTTTGTAGGTCCTTCAATCGGATGGGTCACCAGCCATCAGGTGACTCCACAGCAGGCCCCAGGAGGCAATGCTTAGCCTTGGTAGCGGACACCCCTAAGGTAATCTTTGTCTTCTTGTAGGTGTCCCAGGGGTTAGTGGGTAGCGGCACAGCTGCCCCTGGGACACCAGAAACAGCTGCATAATCCCACAACACCTCTAGCCCAGGAGGTTGCTGCCAAGGGGCCAAGTAGGGCCTGTGATTTCTCTCAGCCTCCAAGAGTCAAAGAGGTAGATGTCACCCAGCCTCAGCAGCCTTCCTGAACCAGAATTAAATCTTTGATATCCCTCAGTCAGAAGTTATCAGTGCAATGGCCTTTCCATGTTTCATGAGGTCTACAGGGCCCAAGAGGCCATGCCGGAGAGGCCCAGTGCTGCTTCTAGAATGCCCCAGACATCCCCTGCCAGGAAGGAAAAGACCACCAAGTCTGGGGAGGCTCTGGCTCAGACAGGAAGGGTGGAGCCTCAGAATGTTGTGGCCATAACTGCTGCCAAGGCCAAAACAATCACAAGCACCCTAGAGTGTGAGGGCAGCCACCGTTGCCCAGCACAGAGCTGAACCCTGACTCAGGATGGGAGGCAAGGGAACCAAAAAGGCAAAAGACTTCCCGTCATTTGGAATCTCTCGTCCCTCTTTTCTTTCTCTCTTCTCCTGTCCATTGCCTTCTTCCTCTGCTCTTCTTTCCCATCCCTCCCCCTCCTCCCCTCCTCACGCCTTTCTCTTGTGTGCCCATGTTCCTCCACTACACATTTTTAGCATGTTTCGGTGACTCCATGTAGCTCTTATTCTCTGGTCTGGTTGGAGAGCACACCAGTCAGTGCTTGTACTTCTCTTGCGGCCAAGAGCCTGCGTGGGTAAGGGATGCATGGGGCCCTCTTGAATAGAGCATCTGGAAACCTTGCATGTGGCTGGCATTTCTGACATAGTCCAAGCATCTGATAAAGGACATGAGAGCAGTGAAGAAGAAAGAGATCCTGCTCTGGTTCCCTTTACCTGTATGGTATCTCAGCCCCCACTGGCACCTTGGGCTCTATTAGCACCTAGGTCCCCAGCGGCCCCAAGTTCACAGATAAATCAAGGCAAGTGTTGGGCCGGCCCCTGTGCACCATGACCCTTCTGCCAAAGAGTAAGGAGCCCATCCCTCCTGTCTTTTTTGCTCCTTCCCCATGGGCTAGCACTCTGTGGCTACCCATGCCTTGATTTCCTCTGGTGTAACTTCTCCTACTCCAGGCAAGTAAGCTGGTGAAATACCTGATGATTAAGGACTACAAAGAGGTACCCATCAGGCAGGCAGCTAGACAGTCTGTGCCTCTATAAACATCCCTTTAACATCTCTATAAACATGTACCCCATGTTCATGCTGCAGTGGTTTCTGTCTCTCAGCATGGTGCTCAGAATGGCTTCCTTCAGCCGGAATGGCCAAAACGCTGAGTCTCTGAGGCCCTACTCAGAGCAGCTGCATTTGCTGAGCATTCTGTCATCCCATCCCTGCAAACATGCTGGAGGATGTCATCAGAGAATATGATTAACATTTGCCTAAGGACATTGCAAGACACATCTACCTCTGGAAAAGCAGGTAATGAGGGGAGAAACTCCAAGCTATCAGAACCTTCGGCAAGGCTGTGGCCTGATTGCTCTAGAAGCCTCCTCTAGCCCTCACTGCTTGAGCTTCTACTATACCAGCAGTGCAGTGGGAACATGTCCCCCCTAGTGTCCCCCCTGCCCTCTGAGAGTCTCTGTCTCCTAAGGCAGATGCTACTCATTGTCCCTGCTTGCTCCAGTTTCTCTTAGATTCTCACCCAGGTGTGGACTCCTGACTGGGAGCTGAGGAAATGTCCTGACCAGGGCTTGACTGAGTGCATCAATTCCCAGCATAGGGCTTGACTTCACTGGCTTCTCTTCAGGTAGAACTTTGGGATCCACCTGAAGAAAAAAGACAAGAACATCCTTTCTTGTCTACATGAGGGATTCTTCTGCTGCTTTTGGGGGAAGTAAGGAAGGGAAAGGCAATGCTGTGTCCCGTCCCTGCCCGAAAGCTCTCAGGGAAACAGGAGTGCAGGACTAAGGGGCCCAGTAAGTCAGTCAGCCTCTCTCTCTCTCTCTCTCTCTCTCTCTCTCTCTCAACAGCACGCAACAACTGCAGGTGGAAAGGAAGCATGCTGGGTTCAGGCCTGTCTGCATTTTGGGTTTTGCAGGCATGCACCCATGCAGGTGCACACCTACACACATAGCTTGGAGGAAAAGCAGCTTGTTCTTTGGTCCAGAATTGACAGGTCAGTCCTCCGTGGAGATGCTCGCATGTAGATCTTGAGGCAGACAGGACCAACAAACCTTGCATCTGTATTTGTACACCTTATGGCCTTCTGCAAAGTTTCTGCTTCCAGCCCTGTAACATTGGGGCATCCATCTTCAGCCTACAGAACCCATAGTATCTGGAAGACTTTTCAATGAAGCAGGAAATTTCAAAGATAGTTCTGCCTATATTGGCAGGGTGTCAGCCACTTTCTTCTGTGTCCTGAAGAATGTCTGGAAGACTCTTTCATAAAGCAGAAATGCTGAAGGACTGTCTCACCTTTAGGCAAGTTCAGCAGTCCTTTTTCTGTGGGTCCTGCATGTCCATGTTTATACAGCATAACATCAAGTATTCCAGGCCAGAGCAGTTTCTTTCCCAAATGGCTAATCAACTCCATAAGGAGCCTCTTCAATATCCATCATCCTCTTGAAGTAGATTGGTGTTGGGAACTGCGGACCACCAGATCCTCAATTTCCTGTAAACAACTTGTTTTCCTCTGCTCTGAGCAGCCTGCAGCTGCTCTGAGCACAAGACCCTGATGGCAGGGGAGTGATTTCTGGTGGACCTGCAGCTGAAAGATCCCCAGAGCTGGGGTGTGGCCAGAGCACTATATAAGCTGCCCCTGAACACAATAAAGGGGGCATTCTTGGGGAATTCAAGGATGACCTGTGTGTGTCTCTCTCTCATTCCCTGTTTGTGTATGTGTGTGTGAGAGTGAGTGAGTGAGTGTGTGTGTGTGTGTATCTTCAGGCCCTTGCTTGACTCTTGAACTCTCTTGTAGAGTAGGTGGTATGCTACAGGCTTAGTAACATAGTACACATAGTACAGGTGCTACAGGACTGTAGTACACATAGTAGCACGGACACTACAGATTGGTGCTGCCAGGAGCAGATGAGTCTCATTGTCATGAAAAGTCCTAAGTTCTTAGAACATTTTAAATGTCATATTCTGTTAGTCTTTGAAAGGTTTGAAGAATACCTATCCATCTGAAATATATCTCTGTACATCTAGAATACCTAATTAACATGACTGTTATAGATAACTATTAACCTGTATTTCTTAATTATATATTACATTTCTAAATGAGCTGCACAAACACAATACTTTAATCAAGAACAGATATATATATACACACAAAATTGACCTTAAATTTGTATCTCTATACAGAGATGTTCCTGTTCCCTGCCTTATCTCACACCATGAAGAACCCAGGGAAGAGAGGATCAGCTCGGCCCTCTTAGGGATGAGGCAATTCAATCTCAGGTTGTAGAAGTATGAATTTTCTTGGATGGGAAAGAGGACCCTTCATGTGGTGGGGAAGAATTGTCCTTCTGTGGGAAGAGGCTATTGGAGAGCTAGCTGGCTACAGTGTGGGGGAAGCTGCGTCCAGACAGTGTCACTCCCTCTTCTTCTTCCTCCTCCTCATTAGAACCAAGGACACTCTGGTTAGAACCAAGTTTCCTCTTGGTGATTTTGGGCATCACTTTCATGAATGGCAACTGAGGTGGCAAAACTGAGTCCTCAGTCTGTTGATGGTGTTCTGCCCATCCCGTGCTGTCATCCACAATTGTCAAACCATTGTTCCCCAACTTTCTTTGCTGCTGTCCTTGGGGAGTTACTCCTCAAAATGGGACAGTTCCTGTGCCTCAGTACTCTCAAAGGAATAGGCTCCAGGACTGGAATAGCCTGAAATAGGACTCTGGTTCCCTGAGCTAGAAAGACAGCAGAGGGGTCTCACCACAATAGAAGGGTAACTTCCTGGAACTCCCAGCCCCTTCATAGACCATTGTGCCCAGATGAGATCTCAGACAGTGCGAGTTGGGGGCAGTGGCCATCCTTTCTGTTGGGTGCCTTGGCCTAGCATTCATGTGGTGTCTGCTGTGAGGGTGTGGTCTTCTGTTGAGGTGCTCTCCTGCAGGGAGTGCTCTGCACACATCTCTCACTGCCACTCCCAGCAGGCATGCTCTTTTCTTGCCCTCAGAATCAAGTGCCCATTTCTTTGTGATCTGAAAAATGTCATTGTGATGGCTTTGTAAAGCAGAAGTAAGGATTCATGAGCTTGTTGCACTCATGTGGAATCCTTGGTTCTGGTCAGGTGGGGAAAACCATTCCCTAGGTCAAAGTGCAAAGTGTAGGAACTCTGGCCTCTGGTGTGGACATGTATGGTAACCAAATACATGCTGGTGTCTCAGTTAGGGTCTCGATAGTTGTAAAGAGACACCATAACCACGGCAACTCTTGTAAAGGAAAACGTTTTATTGGGGCTGAGTCCTAGTTCAGAGGATTAGTCCATTATCATAATGGCGGGAAGCATGGCAGCATGCAGGCAGACATGGTGCTGGAGAGGTAGCTGAGAGTTCTATATCTGGATCCACAGGCAGCAGGAAGAGAGTGTGAGCCACTGGGTCTCACCTGAGCTTCTGAAACCTCCAAGTCCACCCCTAATGACATCCTCCAACAAGACTGTATCTACTCCAACGAAGCCACACCACCCAATAATGCCACTCCCTATGAGTCTATGGGAGTCATTTTCATTCAGACCACCACAGCTGGCATGTGGGGGGAAGAAATTCAGGGGCATTCTTGGAGGGGGAAAGGGAGCACCAATTGGCTGAGAACACTCTGCAGGAGCCGAGTGTGATAGACCACCAGATCACTAAGCACTTGCCCTGCAGACTCACATACAGAATTCCCCTATCTTACATGTGAGGAGACTTGGGCTCTGGAATCCGAAGGCTCTGAGCATGTTCCATAGTGGAAAAAAGGCAGGGCACACCCTTTCTTTGGTACTTAGAGAATGCACAAGTGCAAACACAGGCAAGTGTGTGTACGTGCCATAGTGCACAAAGTCACACAGTCACGGGTGCTTGTGTCCACACAGAGAAGTACAGGGATTTAAGAGCTCCAGATTCTTCCTTTCTAGTCATTGTCTGTATGGCTTAGCCAGGGACCCTTGCACCCGGGTGTTCTTGGAGCAAAGGGCTTAAAGAATGACTCTTCTGTTTACAACGCTTTCGACAGAAATCTGGAGCCTCTGTGGTAAGAAGCAAAAATTGTGGCTTTCCTGTGAGCAAATATCCTACCCAAATTCTGAGTTAGCCCACTGGCGTAAGGTCACGAAGCTCTTACTCTTGGATGCTGAGGTGTTGGGAGAGGGAGAGGCAGTGTAGACCCCCTTCTGCTAACTGAGGAATATCACCAAGGTAGAAGAGGTCTGCTTGGCTAGAAGAAAGGGATGTTTTCTTCTTGCACCAATAAACCTGGAATACCATCAGATTCCCCAACATCACCTTATTGCAGTATGAGATCCTCGGCAGTCTTTGAGCCTGCCATGAGACCAGCAAGATGGGGGCCTAAGGCTCAGTGCACAGGTACAGGAGATCTTCTGTGCCTTGTGGTCCTTGGCTGAAAGCTCATACAGTGACCCTATCACAAAAGAAGCTCTCAGAGGAATGAAGAATTTACCCAGAAATTCATAGATGTCATCCGATGTGTTCTGGGAGCAGGGGGATTCCCAGTCCTGGCATAGAACAGTAGAGGCTTGATTTATTATGCCTAACACAGGAGGGCATGGCAGACAGCAGTTGCTCCCTGAATGTGGGATGTTCTGTCTTTAAATTTCTGCTTCCCATATCAGTACCATAACCAGGATCCTTGGGAATGGAAGGCTCGTTTCTTGGAAGCAGTGGATAATGCTTTCCAGAACATAAATGTGGATATGATCAAGCAATATGCTAGGGCCCAGATGAGGACCCAGATAAATATTGGGGATGAAGCTTGGATTGGGCCATAGAACTCAAACAATATCCAGGCAAAGCTGCTAACCTGCGATGAAGACAAAGATTTTAGTGATGCTTGGGCCAGGATCCCTTTTGTATTCTGGGCCAGGTATCATCAGTGCACCCTAAATAGCAACCATGCCAATGGGAGAGCCATATGGAGAACTGGTACCAGAGGCAGCACCAAAGGTGTGGCAAACACTAACATCCTAGTTAGCCCCAGCGCCTGCTCTACCATCTTGACCAGAGATGCCACCAGAGGTGGCACCAGCTTCTCCTATATTCAGTAATATCATCAAAGGGACATGATGCTCTAAGGAAGGACTGAAAAGCTGGTTAGGGATGTTCATGGAGGTGAAGGGTAGCCCCGATGGTGGGGAAGCACACATGTTTATTGTTTGTGTCTCTCCCTTGTTGCTATGGAGTCCATCTATGTTCTTCTCTTTGCTCTCTGTGTTCCTGGCAGCATTGAGGACATGAAGCCATCTTCCATACCCAGCTACACTGTGTCACTCAGAGTTCCTCTCACATAGCACCCTGGTCTTTCTCCCTGTGGGTCAGAGGTCATGTGTGAGGAAGGCTATTTTGCCTCTGTGTTTTTCTTGTGTATTTGTGATTTTGGTATTAGTGTTACACTGAAGTTGCAGAACTAGTGTGGACGCCTTGCTTTACCCACGTGTGAGTTGTAGCAGGCCTGTGGATGGCTGAGCTCCTGACTAGGACACTTGTACAGGCCACCCAGAGTCAGGGGCTCCACTGTGACAAAGGACCTTGGGTGTGTGTGGGATGGCGTGTGGTACGGAAGTTCAAGCTGAGTGGGGAGAACTTGAGTTCAGAGAGGAGTCTAGATGAAATCATGCCAG
The DNA here is from genome assembly GCF_950005125.1 of Chionomys nivalis. NCBI lineage: Eukaryota > Metazoa > Chordata > Mammalia > Rodentia > Cricetidae > Chionomys > Chionomys nivalis. The sequence goes on from NC_080112.1 coordinate 63,071,503, forward strand.
GGTTCTCTGGAGCACTGCCTAGATGCTAAGAACACAAAGAAAAAACAGCACGGAGGGCCAGAGGTCGGGACCACTGCCCCGTCTCCAGCGACAGAATGCACAAGCAGTCAACACAAAGCCTACTTGTCCCCAGACCCCTCTTTGTGGGGACAAGGGTCTGCAAGCTTTCACTCATCTCTCTGAGAGTGAGTCAAGTCTTCCTAGATGGGACAGGATCTTAAGACAAATGAGGCCAGCCCACAGCCATGCATGGTATTCTTCTGCATGCAGTAAGAGGGCTGGGTACTGTTGACAAAGAAAGATACGATGAGAGCAACACATTCTGAGCACCCACCCAGCCCAGTTTTCACGTGGCTAGGGACTCGGATGCTCTTCCTGGATGGTGGTGTCTCCTGGTGAGGCCAAGGCCAGGCCTTGATGCTGGTATCTCCAGGGCTACAGGATACCTGCCAAGGATGGCTGTAGGGAAGCAGGTTGTCCAGGTACAAGGCCGCGAGGGAAGAGACAGATTGATCTCCTGGGAAGGGTTAAGTAGCAAGCAGGGACAGTGTCCAGAGATTCCTGAACTGTCTCAAGAATGTCCACAGCCTAGCTGGACAGAACCCCACTTGGCCACAAGGGATCCAGTAGCTCCAGGGTCCCTGCCTCCACATTGCTTCTCAAGAGGAAGCGTGTCTGTATAAATTGCAAGGCCTAGTGGAAAGTGAACCTCAGGTCTGTTGGCAAGAATATGGTTATGAATTTGATAGGAGAGCAGTATACCAGCCCAGAGCCCTTTAGAGTTTGGCAGGGGTGGAGTGGACTTGCATAGGTCCCACACCTAGGACCCAACTGTGTTTTTTTCCAACAAATTTTGAGGTTGGGATGAAACCCTCCTTGGTGACCTGTGCTGATTCTCTAGTGTTAGGCTTGGCATTTGGCCACTTGGACATGGTGGGGCTCTGACAATCACTGGTTTGCAATGTTTGGTATAAACACATGCAGAGACACGTACACATAGGAACGGAGCCTTGCCGTTCAGTGTCCTCACCTTTTTTCGGGACTGTGACAGACAGGAGGGATGCCTGGGACCCCAGGCTAGGTGTGTTCCGTTGTACTCATGATGACTAGGATCGCCTGACACATTCTTGAAAAGAGTCGGTCCATGTCTTCTCCGGCAACAGGACAACAACATTAACCAAAAGCCTTGAGTGTGAACATCGTGTACAGAGGATGCTTGAGATAGGACAGCACATGCGGAAAGGAGGAAGAAACAGCTCCAAGAAGCTGGTACACCCCGTCCTGGATGCTCCTACCAATCTTCCTCCCAGGACACCTTTCCAGGAAGGCCTCACCAGGCATGCACACCTGCCAGTACTCTCCAGGGAGTGGAGCTGAGAGCAAGCAGGACAAGGAGAAGGGGAGCAGCCAGGGCAGGCAGAGAAAGTGTAATGAGATAACCATGGCAAGTGTTCAGAGAGTGGATTGCTGGCTAGTTTTATTTCAACTTGAGACAAACTAGAGTTACTTGGGACCAAGGAACCTCAATTGAGAAAATTCCCCCAGAATTTTGGCCTCTGTGAAACTCTATGGGAAAATACCTCTGGTTTTTCTCTTGATAAATGGTTGATGTGAAGGGGCCCACATCATTGTGGGTGGTAGCATCCCTAGGTTGGAGATCCGGAGTGCTTTAAGAAAGCAGGACTAGGAAGCCATGATGAGCAAGCCAGTAAGCAGCCTTTCTCCATGCCTTCTGCTTCAGCTCCCGCCTCCAGCTGCCTTCCATGAGTGCCTCAAAGACGCACTACAAACTCAGATGAAATAAGCCATCCGTCTTCAAGTTGCTCAAGTTCATGGTGATCAGGACAGGAATAGAAACCCTGACTAAGACGATGAGTCCCATAGGAAGGGCAGACAGGTCATGTGGAGGGAGGCCTCCATTCCTCCCTCTCATCATCAGCAGGGGACAGAGGACCCCCACGCGCCTGCTGCTCTGAGCCATCACCACCACTCCCACAATGGCACCCGGTTCTGGTCAGATGTCTGGGGGTGCCAGGTCTCAGGCAGCAATACCTAAGATGCTTGACTACTCCCACACGGCTTCTTCCTCCACACTGGTCTGCTCCCCTGACCCCTCGTCACTTGCTTTTTAATTTTTTAACCATTTTACATGCCAAACAGAGCTCCCCTTCACACCCCTGCTCCAGCTCTATCCCATTTTCAAAAGTGTGGGTTCACGCATGTCCAGGGCTCACTGGCTTTGGAGGACTTTGATTTGTCTGTTCATATGCAATTTATCGTCAGGCCTGTGTTTCATGTATCTGCACTGCAGAGAGAGGGGAGCGATCCATTTCCTCCATCCTGTAGATGAGGAAACAGAAGGCCTGAGAGGGAGGCCCCTCTGTCTGATGGCCCGTAGTCAGAGGGTAGCAGTGTGAACGAGACGGAGGCCCCTCTGTCTGATGGCCCGTTGTCAGGGGTAGCGGTGTGAGGACTCAAACCTAAAACCCTCTGAGGACAGGATGCCTGCCATGGACCTTGCAGCGTATTGTCGCCTCCATGGTGGAAGCCATAGGGTCCAGCAGGCAAAGCCTCCCACCCACGCATCCCTCTGTGTTCTCACTCCAACCTCCCCCATCTACCTAAGCACGCACTCCTAATTACATCTCATTCTCACCAATGTTCTCTGCTCCTGCCTGCCTTCATGACTGAAAGGAGAAAATCAAAACAGAGGCGGGCATGAGCTGGCGGAGATCACTGACCCAGCTCTGCCAATGCGTTGGTGAGCTTGACCCCAGCCTCTTCTCCTGCCCGCCTGTGCATCTTTTCTCAGGTTGCCATGGAGACAGGTTCAAATGGCTTATCTGTTTACTGTTACATTGCCGGTGTTTGTGTTGCAGAGATTCAATTCTTGTGAACTATGGGTTGGAGTTTCATTTTGCTGGCGACAAACAACACAGGAGACTTTCAATCTAGGTCCAGCCTGGGTCTCTTTGCAAAGATCCTCTGAAAGCAGACACTGAAGCCAAGGGGAAGAGACATGAGATGCCTTCTTGTTCCCTGCTGCCCCTGTCACATTACAGCTCGCCATGACTGTTAGCAGGACACATTACCGTGTCTTGGCTAGGCTTAGTCCTTGCTTCCTCTGCACATAGAGCTGGAAGCAGCAAGTTTCAGGGGACCCCTGACAACACTGGTTCTAATTCAATTCCCCATGACTTCTCATGGTAGCCTAACCCACTAGAATCCTGTGGTCCAGGTAGTGTCAGAGGGGCACACCACAAAGGTGCACCCAATGTGGAGGGCTCTCTCTCTCTCTGTCTGTCTCTGTCTCTGTGTGTGTGTGTGTCCCTCCCTCCCTCCCTCCTTTCCATTATCCCTCTTCCTGTCTCTCCTCTCTCCCACCTCCCTTACTTCCCTCTCTGCGTCCCTCCTGTTCTCCCTCCCTCCACCCCTCCTAGCTGTTGTTGGTCTCAGAGATCGATAGAATTCTAGAAATTACTAATTCTTTTAACGGGAACACTTTGCTAAAATCTCTATTCCCAGAGGGCTTTATTTCAAGGACCAGCTCTGCTTTTCTCCCACAGCCCAGCGAATGCATCACACACTTAGCTTCAGTTCCCATGGCAACTGAGGCTCATGATGTAGGGACTAAATATGAGACAAAAGGAAGCGGAGAAGTGCCTGTGTTCTCTGCTCCTCTGCGGTGCACAACAAGCCTCTATTACAGGAGAAAATGGAAGCTTGCGCAATTCCACCCTGCCCTCCCATCGCTGCTTAGTGGGGGCAGACAAGAAGGTACAGAGCCCTGAGGTGAATTTCTCCATCCGCACACTGCGGCAGAACGTTTTGCAGACCTCATCCCTGACTCCCCCTTACCAACAGTGGCTTCTACCCCCAAACTATGGCCGTCACCCCTAGCCCTCTTGCCTGTCTCAAACTGCTCCCCCCTCTCCACATCCTCTAGCCTCTGCCATATTGTTGGGGCTTCCAGTCAGTTTTAGGACGAAAACCTACATCCCAGCCTAGTTTCGGCATTTTCCCCCAGAGGTGGTCTTCAGTCCCCGCCACGGTGTCATGAAGGACATGAGCGTTGTCTCTCCTCTCCTCTCCTGCCTGAGAGACCTAATGTCCAGATGAGGGGATCAATCTGTAAGGCTCTCACTTCCTGCCTACTCCTAGTTCCTGGGCTTTACAGAGACAGACATGAGGGGGGAGCCTGCTACTCACCCCCTGTGGAAAACGGGCCAACTGTTTCAGCGCCCTCCTCACCCCCTACCATCTTGTCCTGAGGGGACAACTTTGACCTTGGTCTTCTTGCACCATTTCAGAGCCTGGTCAGCATGAGAGGCCTGACAGCTTGAATTTGTCACGAGACAGGGCACCAAAGCTGAGCCGAGTCCCTGGTTTCTCTTCCCTTTGCTCCCATGATTCCGGTATCTGTCTGGACGTCCATTTGTCCAGCCACACTGTGCTTGCCTGGCTTTCGACTGCCCACCAGACACTTCCCTCAGCGTGGACTTGGGCTCCCAAAGACCAAGAAACTCATTCTAGTTGAGCCACCTACATCCCTGGCTATGCCCTTCACACAAGGGGGCCACGCCAAGGCTTGTCACCATTTCGACCTTTCGGTTCTTTGTGAGGTTTCTAATCAGTATTCACAATGGGTGTTTGCATCCATCTTATGCACTCCCAAGATACCATGTGCCACCAACACCTTCATGTTTCACAGCCACTGAGTGACTCCAGGTCTGTGGCTCCTTTGGAGAAGATCCCAGGGAGGAACGGCATCCAGGAGGGCAAAGCTTACCTTGTCTGTGCTGCTTCATAACGCCGCCCCCAAATACAAGACAACCCTCCCAGGAGTTCAAGCTCTATGTGGGAAACAGACCTCAGCAAACAGTGGGAAGTGGCCAGGGTGATTAAACCAAATGGCGAGAAAGTGATGGCTATGTGTGTGTGTTCTCGGAGGCCAAGACCAAGCAGCCATCCTCTGCTCACTACAGGAATGCTAGCCCTCAGGAGAGACTCCATTTTCAGTCAGTCCAGGACCACAGCTTCCCTGCTGTGTCTGGAGAATCCTCCTTTCTCTCTCTGCTGAGGAGAAAGACCCCCTACAACACTGGACCGTACTGCGAAACCTCCTTGTTCTCTCAAGAGGCCATCTACCTCGCCTTCCTCTAGATCCAAGCATATGGACTTAGGGGGCAGAAACACGTGTTTCCGGGACCGGGGATTATCCCCCAGCGAATGCATGTCTTTTTTTTTTTTTTTTTTTTTTTTTTTTTTTGGTTTTTCGAGACAGGGTTTCTCTGTGGTTTTGGAGCCTGTCCTGGAACTAGCTCTTGTAGACCAGGCTGGTCTCGAACTCACAGAGATCCGCCTGCCTCTGCCTCCCGAGTGCTGGGATTAAAGGCATGAGCCACCATCGCCCGGCTGTGAATGCATGTCTTATCTCACCCTGCCACTCCGGTTTACCCCGTGTTAATCATTCCAGATCTCGTAGATTCGAACCTCAGTCCTCAGCTCCATGCATCTCTGGCTCCACTAAGCTTCATCCTCAGTGTGGCCACATGCAGAAACGGGGTTGTCAGTATTTCTTTTTAAGTAGGGTTTCAGCAGGTAGCCTTCCTACTGTCCCTGATCTCTCTCTCTTCCAAAGGTTACAGCATGCAAGCGACCTCCACTACTCTGGCACCTCTCAGTCCCTCTCACCAGTGTTTGCTTTTTTCCCCATTAGCCTGCAGTTGTTCCCTCTCGATTTTAGGTTAGATGCTTCTCTGTCGTGTTCTTTGCTGCCCTTTTTGCCAAGTTTTTCTGCTAAGCTGATCAGTTGTCAGCCTTCCTCCTCCCCATTTGCCTCCCAAGTGTCCTGCATCCCCTTCTGGGCTCCAGACATCTTTACTTCATGATCCTGGCAGCTTGCATAAGAGCACTCCAGACACTGCCGGTCTGACCATTCTGTGCTCTCGTTAGCACGGACTATGATGACCACCGCAGCTCCCGGGGCCTGAGCACATCTTCCTGTGCTGCTTCTCCACACGTCTTGTGTTCTTGTGCACGCAAAAGTGACTTTTTATTCCCACCTCTCCCTTTCTCATGTTTTCTCCTCTAGGAGATTCATTTTCCCACTGTGAATGTACGCACCGTGTACATCTGTCAGTTCCTACATCAAGCACTGTGTTTAGTTCAAACAACACAAACGCAGGCTTGCTGAACGGCAACAGCACCTTGTGCCTGGGCATACATAAACCTTCTTTAGAAAACCACTGGGGTATCATTCTTAGTGATTTGTTGATTTTTATTTCTGTGTATGAATGCTTGCCCCTGTGTTTATATGTGAACTCATAAGTGCCTGTAGCATCAGAGGCCAGAAGAGGAGGTCAGATCCCCTGGAGCTGGAGTTACATAAGATTGTGAACTGTCTTGTGTTGCTGAGAATAAAACCTATGCAGGAAAAAAAAGGTACCCTCAACTTCTGAGCCACGTCTTCAGATGGTATTCTCTCATGTTTTAAAACAAATTTTTCACCATCATGTTTTATTTATATTGTACCTCCTGGGGTCACGTTGAGGGCTGTGCCCAGAGTTTGTTTGTTGGATATTTTAACAGGTGATTTCCTTATTGATCCTTTGGGAATGTCCCATCATCCACCCAATTCCACTCATTTCCCAGTCCCTCCATATCTGCCCTTCACCCTGTTAGCATCCCCCACCAAAAAGAAAATTTGAATAAATGAAAACCAAACCAAACAATTCTACAAGAGGGAGCCCACCCGACACTGTCCCAGAATGCAGGGTTTGGATATCCCAGGGCCCTAGGATTGACCCAAACACCACTGGACAACCCTCCCCGCCCCCAATGAAACATGTCAGTGTAATGATGCTTTTTATTTCTGTGTATGAATGCTTGCCCTTGTGTATATACGTGAACTAATGATATTCTGCTCTACTCCTAGATTGGTGCCTAGATCAAAAGTCATAAGAGGGGCTTCATCCAGCAACTTCTGGAGACAGATGCAGAGACCCACAGTCAAACCTTAGACTGATCCCAGGGAGTCCAACTGAAGAGAGAACGGAAGGACTGTAGGAGTCACATGACTCAAGGACCACACAACACAACACACTGAAACAGCGAACCTGGCTCACAGGAACTCACAGACACTGAACCGACAACCAGGCAGCCTGCATGGGACTGACCTGGGCCCTCTGCATGTGTGACAGTTGTGTAGCTTGCTTCTCTTGTGGCTCTTCTAACAGTGGAAGCAGGGGCTGTCTCTGAGTCTTGCTCCCGTTGGGACCCTACTCCTCATACTGGGTCACCTGCCCAGCTTTCATATATGGGGAGGTGCTAAGTCTTTACTACAACTTGATATGCCGTGTTTTGTTGATATCCATGGTGGCCTGTCCTCTTCTGCATAGGAAAGGAAAGGAGAAAGGGTAGATGGGGAGCAAACAGAGGGGAGGTAATGGGGGAGGGCCTTAGAGAAGAGAAGGGAGGAGAAACTGAGGTTGGGACAAAAAAATAACAAAAAAAGACTTTGCTCTCTGTACTTCCTGCCTCTCAAACACCTCTACAGTTGTCTTAGTAACATTGGGAGCCAAGGTGTGTCACATAGGCAGAACGTATCCCCTTTTGTCCTATCAGCTTTATGTGCAATGTTCATTGCCATGGTCTGGTTCAAAGCCTCTGGTTTCTGGTCTATCATCATCACTAGACCCTCTCTGAAACTCCTCTCAGCAATCCGGAGGGCTCCCTGAGTCATGGAGATGCTGTGATTCTAGTTCCACAGGACCAGTTCCTTCATGTGGTCTAGCAGGTCATAGATTGGGCAGATGTAGGGTGGGCCAAGCTAAGGCCCTGAATGGGCCCCAGTTGTAGCTGAGCTTGTCAGACCTGGGCGCTAGGGCTGCCCCACTCAGGTGTGGGACAGAGCCAGCTCTCCTATGCCCATGCCATCAGGGCCAGGAGGAGTTGGGCTACCTCTCCCAAGTGCAGGGGCGGCTCACTGGTTCCCAGGTCATTGGGGCCAGCTGTCTTGCTGTAGTGTCCAGCAAGGGTCAGAGTCAGCTTTCCCAGGGGCTAGATAATGGCAGGGCCGGCTTAGCCTCGCCCCTGGATTTCATGGTGCATGGTTCTTATGGTCCCCTGTGGTAACCCAGGCCACAGATAGTAACACAGACCCCAGCTGCAGCAGGACCATGGCCCCAGACATAGCCCTCAGCTGCGGCTCTGACACAGATGTCACCATGACACTTGGTAGCTGGGCAGCCCACTCAGATCTGCATGGCCCATCTGCAGCATGGTCTGCAGACAGCATCATCCCCTCAGGTGGTGGCCTGCACCCCAGGCACCTGCGGGGACTTCAGTCACAACTGGAGCCACCCAGGGTGTCAACGCAGACCCTGGTTTTTGCAAGCCCACAGACCCAGATCTGGCCCCCAGGTGTAGCTCAGACCCAGATGTCATCATGACCTTGTTTGGCAAGCTCAGGTCACGCAGACCCACATGGAATCAGAGGCAGCAGGGCCCTCAGGCACCAATGTGACTGGAGGTGGCAACCCCGACCTGTGTATCCGTGCCACCTTTGGGGGCAACATGAGCCATGGGCATTCCCACAGACCTTGGCTACAGCACGACCGTGGACCCAGACATTGCTGTCTCCAACAGCTCGTTCCCGGGTCATCTTAACCTGCTGCAGCGTGGCTCTTGGACACCCACATGATCTCAGGACGAGAGACAGACCTGTTCATCCATTTTAAATTGCTGTGCACACACTGAAAACAGCAAGGAGTCTAATGCACTCTATGCTCAAATATCAAGTGTGCCTTAACCATTTCCAAGCCGCATACACTGACTTTTCTCCTCATCCACATTCTCCCCCCTCCTCCTTGTCTCCTTATTCTGCCCTATCACAATCTCCTCTTGTTTATATGCAGGTCATATATTATGCATGAGAAATGTATTTGCTTTAGTGACTCATTTTTACGTTGTTTGGTTCTTTTGTAGTTGGTAGGATTATCTGCGTATTCATTAATTTTCTGCCTGCTGGATATGTAGCAAATATTTTCCACCCATTCCGAATGCTGTCTCTTCACTCTGGCGGTGCACTAGCTTTTGCTGTGGAGAAAGCTGTTAATTAATCTAACGCCCTCCACCAAATATGTAGAACATTCCCTGAGCTATTGAACCTTTCAAGAAAGTTCTTGGCTGTACCCTCTCTTGAGGAATTTTCCCTAAATATTTCTCTGATATGATGAGGAGGACATCAGGGGCCAGATACCTAGTTACAGAGCAAGCCATAGACAAAGAATTAAAGAAAGGTCCACAGAAAAAGAGAAAGATAAAAGCCCAGAGGGAAAAGATATTCGGGATAGTTTAAGTTAAGAAAAGCTGGCAAGAACAAGCTAAGCTAAGACTGGGCATTCAGAACTAAGAATAAGCTCCTGTGTCTGATCTATTTGGGAGCTGAGTGGTGCACCCACCAAAAAGCCAAAAGAGCAAAAGATCGTACAATAACTAGGTAACTAAAAGATATAATGAATTTATTATTTTTATCAGAGGCACCTTCCATGAATGGAAATGCTACTGCAGAAAACCCCAATGGAGGATATTTCCACTGGCCTAGTAACCCATCAGATCTAGACGGTAAGACCCTATTACTGAAGAAGCCACAGACATTTGATGCAGCACATAGATAAATCAAGCTAGACCTAAGCTGAAAGCTTCTACTCTGCTGGCTGGTGTTCATAGTGCTGGAAGGTACCATGTAGGCTGTGGCAAAATAGAAACAAAACAAAAACAAAAACAAGGCCTCAATGGCCTTACCCAGCTCTGATTTCTGTGTAATCCCCACAGCCTACAATTTCTGTGTGTACCCCACCAGGCAAGATGCTATCATTCTGCAATAGTGACACAGTTGCTTTTGAAGTAACCAACTATTTCATGAGCGAATTTGAGGTTATGTCTGTTGTAATGAGGAGCTGAGGACTGTGTCCTGTCGCCTGACTGGCTTACACCTGGGCTGGTGGGCTGCTTGTCATCCCAGCCACCTGGCTAGCCTATGCTCGAAATAATCACATGGAAATCTGTATTAATGAAATTGCTGCCTGGCCCATTAGCTCTAGCCTCTTATTGGCTAACTCTCACATCTTGATTCAACCCATTTCTAATAATCTGTATGTCACCACGAGGCCATGGCTTACCGGGAAAGATTCAGCATGTCTGACCTGGTAGCTTCATGGTGGGCGGCTCTCTGCCTGCCTTCTTCCTCCCAGAATTCTGTTCTGTCTACTTCACCTACCTAAGGGCTGCCCTATCGAAAGGCCTAGGCAGTTTCTTTATTTGACCAATGAAAGCAACACATAGAAAGAAGAACCTCCTACACCATATGTCAATGGGAAAAATTACATACCTTGAATTTTAGGTTCTCTCTTGCTGCCATAATACACCAAAACCAAAAGTGACTTTGGGAGGAAACTGTTTCATCTTACATCCAGTGAAACCAGAATAGGAACCTGGAGACAGGAGCTGGTGCAAAGATCATAGAGGAATGCTTCTTATTGGCTTGCTCATCATGGCTTGCTCAGTCTGCTTTTTTATGTGACCAGAACTACCTGCCCAGGATTGGAACATCCAGCAGTAGGCTTGGACCTCCTATATCAGTAATTAATTAAGACAACACCCCAGAAACCTGCCCTAGGCCAATCTTCTGAGGACTTTTTCTCAGTTAAGATTCACTCTTCTCAAATATGTTTAGGTTTATGTCAGGAAGACAAAAAAATTTTCACAACCTACCCTTTGAAAACTTGTCACCAAAACACTTCACTTTTTTGACTTATCAGGTTGCATTTATATATTTATGCATTTTATATGTAACAATAACAATGAAATGACCATAAATTTTTTATTTTTCTTTTTTTGTTGTTTATTTATTTATTTTTGTTTTTACATCCCAATTAAGGTTTATCTTCCTTCCCCTCTTCCCAGTTCCTTCCCCCTTCCCTCTCCCCAACTCATCCATTCCTTCTCCTCTGTTTCTCTTCAGATATAAGTGGGCATCCCATGGATATCAGCCGGCTATGGTAGAGCAAGTTGCAGTGAGGCTTGGCACCTCCTCTTCTATTAAGGTTGGATGAGGCAATCTGGTAGGAAGAAATGGGTCCCAAAAGCAGGTGACAGAGTCCGAGACAGTTCCTACTTTGACTGTTAAGAGTCTAACGTGAAGACCAAGCTACACAACTGTTAACATATGTGCAGAAGGCCTAGAGAAGTCCCAAGGAGCTCCTTGGTTGCTGGTTCAGTCTCTGTGAGACCCTTTGAGGCCAAGGTAATTGATTTTGTGAGTTTTCCTGCTTGACACCACTGGGTCTTACAATTCTTCCTCCCTCTTTTCCACAGGATTTCTCGAGACCCACCTAATGTTTCACCGTGGGTCTCTGCATCTTTTTCCATCAGTTGCTGGGTGAAGAGGCCATGAATTTGAGAGGGAGAAATGCAGAGGATAGGAAGGGTAGGTGGGAGGAAAGGGGAGCATAAAATGATATAAATATATATGTAAATATATTTATTGAAATACATTTTTATTGAAAATAGGTTATTTTCTCATGCAATATATCCTGGTTATGGATTCCCCTCCCTCTACTCCTCCCAGCTCCTCCCCACCTCTCTTCCTATCTGGATCCATTCTCTTTCCATCTCTCATTAGAAAACAACAAGCTTTTAAGAGTTAGCAACAAAACATAACAAAATAAAACGTACTATGATAACACAAAGTCCAACACATCAAAGTTGGACAGGGCAAACCAACAGAAGGAAATATCCCAAGAGAAGGCCCAAGAATCAGAGACCCACTGGTTCATACACTCAGGAATCCCACAAGAACACTAAACTGGAAGTCACAACATAAGGGCAGAAGACCTGGCGCAGACCCGGGAAAGCCCTGTGCATGCTGCTTCAGGCTTTGTGAGTTCGTATGAGCTTTGCTCATGTTGATTTAGGGGCCTTTGTTTCCTTAGTGTCCTCCATTCCTTCTGGCTCTTCTATTCTCCATGCCTCCTCTTCCGCAGGGTTCTTTGAACTATGAGGGGAGGGATTTAATGGAGACCTCCCATCTAGAGCTGTGCAAACACACCAGTTTTAAGCAATAACCTTTCCTTTCTTGTTTATCTCCTTGATTTCACATCAATATCACTATCCCAATAGAAAACATTCATATCACTATCCCAATAGAAAACATTCAAACTTTTACAAGTTCCACACTCTTTAAAAATTTCAACATTTTGTCCAAAGTCTTTTAAAAATATTCCAAGTCTCTAAAAATACAAAGTCTAACAGTATAAAGCTAGGCGCTTAGTGTATGAAAGGTACTCATGATCCTCTTGGTTCCAGAGACTTGGCAACAGCACTTCTCTGGTCCCGCCACCCCCAACACAGCAAGTCTCAGGCTCAGGCCGGCTCCACCCCCTGGTTGTCGCTGCCCTTTTATTCCTTTACTGAAACTTTCCATTGAGGTTTTGCTTGTTGACTTGTTTCTTTCTCTTTCTTTTTTATACAATATACTTTGCTCCTGCTTTTCCCTTCCTCAATTCCTCCCAGACCTTAATTTTATTGAAATTAAAGTCTTTTATGTATCCCTGGCTGTCCTGGAACTTGTCATGTAGACCAGGTTGGCCTTAAACACACAGAAATCACTTGCCTCAGCCTGCACCCCCTATGCTGGGATTAAATGTAGGTGCCTGGCGAGTTTTATTTTAATTTGTTTTGCTGAGCTACTCTTTTAAAAATTTCAGTTTTACTTTTTCCTGTTTCTATCTCCTTATTGAATTCCTCTTTCATATCCTGTATTAAATTCCTGATTACATTCAATGATTTGTTTGTATTCTCTTTGAGTTCATTTTGAAGTTTGTGTCCTCTGATTGTATTGACCACTCATCATTTCAAATTCTTTCTTTTTGCAGAGTAATTGGTCATTTTGGAAGCAGTCATGTTGCTGGATATTTTTGTGTATTTTTCTTATATTTATGTGATGGAACTTGATCAATTTTAGATTTTTTTGATTACTTATTTTCTTTAAGTTCAAAAACTTTCAGTTTCTAAATGAGACTATGTTGTAGCAGATACGAGGTTTCTTCTCCAGTGGACGAGGGGTGAGGCTCGGTAGCTAAACCTTCAGCCCATATACTCAGGGCACAAACCCTAGACTAAGAGGAGAATGCTAGCTGCGGAAATGACCAAAACTGATGGGCAAGCTAGATATGAAAATACATTAACTCCAGTAATCTTTGTGCAATGTAGGAACCATGTCCTAAAATATAAGTTGATGAAAGTTTAAAAATTAAAAAACAAACATAATAATAGTGATTTCTATTAAAGCAACAGAGAAAAATGCAAGAATGTAAAGGAAATAGAGACAGGAAGCAATATAGAAGAAGAAAATGAGTTTAAGGTTAGTCTCAACAGAGAAACGCAGTTACTCAGCCTCAGTACTTGGAGCATGAGGCAGGCAACTCCCAGACCAGGCTATATAGAAAGGCTGCATTACAAAAACAGAAAAGAAAAGGGAAGGAAAGAAACGAAAGGAAGAAGAGTATAAGACAAAGCTTTCCACAGAATTCAATTTAGATATGATACAATATCTCTATGCAGTGACTCTCCTGAGCCTAGGTGCAGACTTTTTTATGTGGTCATTTGCCTGAGCACAGGTACAATATGTCTTTATGTGGCCACGTGCATGAGCTCAGGTGTGTCTGTGGCCACACATCTGATCTTATGTGTAGACTCTCTCACACTTAGGCGTGACTGGGTACAGACTCCATGTGGTCATTTACCCGAGTATACGTACAGATGTCTATGTAGCTGATAGCCTGAAACAAGGGGGGTAGATCTTGCTTCTTCACCATCTTGCTTATCTTTAAAAGTCTGGCAACTCACAGAGCTTTGTGCAATTATCGTTCCTATGCCCATCTCTTTGTTTCTTGCCTTGCAACCAAAGGGTATATAGTTCATGCACCATACAGAGAGTATTATAACTGAGGATGTTCTTTCAGACTATATTAACTGGATAGGGCTCTCAGATTCAGAGGTTTCTCTGTGGCCAGAGGCATTCTGTATGCTTTCCAGAGCCCAGAGACTAGTCTCATGGTGGTTACTTTTGACTGTCCACTTAACGCCATATAGATTCACCTGGGAAGGGAATCTCAATGACAAACTGCCCAGATTAGGTTGGCCTATGGATATGGTTGTGAAGGATTTTCTTAGTTGAGTTAATGGAAGTAGGAAGGTTCTTTCTGAATTTGGGAGGTGTTGTTTCATGGGCTTGGACCTTGAGTGGACTGAAACTAGAGAGACAGATGACCATACTTGTGACCATTGCTCTTTTCCTACTATAAATGTAATGAGAGCAGTTCTTTCAAGCTTTGGCTTGCTGTGATGGACCTGGAATGACTAGCCAAATAAACTTTCTCCATTAAGTTGCTTTTGTGAGTGTATTTTATCACAGTAATGGGAAAGGGATATGGGATAAGTGCCCTGACATTTGCCTTGATTCCCAGAGTGGATTGTGTAGGCAGGGATCTTTGCTTCTTTGAATGCCTAGCCACTGACTCTGAAGGGGTTTTATTAAATGACTTCTTGCTCCCGATACTATTAAATGCTGAGAAGACAGGATGTCACCAGAACCTGTATAGTATGCAGACCCAATGTTACTATTGTCTCCATGTACTGCGAATCTGCTAAGTGATCATTTTGGTTCTGCTTTATTTATTTGCATTCATTCATTCGTCCGTATATTTATTTGAGGCAGACTCTCATGTGTTTCAGGATGGCCCCCTACTTTGAACTTCCTGTGATCTTCACTTACTTGCTGGGATGGCAGTCATGGGTCTTCTTGCTTAGTGTAGTGCATCCTAGGCAAAACGCTGTGCTAGCTGAGCTATAAATTCACCTGGTTGTTGTGCTTTTGGAGTCTTTTGCTTTTGATTTTGTTTGCTCTGAATATGTCTTTCTGCTGCCAGTTGTAGTTCCATGGAGCTGTGTGACAAGACTTTTGCCTAGGAAGATGCAGCATATATGTCTACCTAGCCCATATAGGAAGCCTGTGACAGGCCAAAGTACAGAAGCCACTAAAGTCCAACTGTTAATCCACGAATTTTATTGGGGTTATTTACAGGAATATGCGTGAGGGTTACTTACAGGAGCATAAACAACTCAATGACAACTTCATCACCAAAGCCCACCTGAGATGAATGACCGCTCACCGAAGCTGGGAACCCAGAACACATTGCATAGCTTGCAGGCAACTCAACAGGCTGCTGAGTGTCCTTTCTAATTTGGTCTAAACCTCTTCTAGGCGTCTCTGCTGGTTTCTGCTTCTTTCAGGCAACTGGTTTGGTCTTCTTTGCATCATGTATCATCTTAGAGAGACTCTCAGTAGTCTTCATTGTTTACTCTTGTGTAGACAATGAATCTACCCAAGGGGCCTATGAATCAGGTCATTTTCAGGGACTTACTGAAGCTATCTAGAGTTATTCACCTTCTTGTTAATGGAGCGTTCCTGAAGGATAGAATGTTCCTTTTTAAAAAATGATTTTTTAAATGATTTATTTTTAGTTCATGTGCATGGTATTTTACCAGCATATATTTCTGTATAAGGGTGTTGGATCCCCTGGAATTGAACTTATAGATAGTTGTGAGTCATCATGTGGGTGCTGGAAATTGAACTCAGATCCTCTGGAAGAGCAGCCAGTGCTCTTAATCATTGAGTCATCTCTCCAACCACAGGATGGAATGTTTCAATCTCAAAGGAAAAACTTTGTGTAACTCACGGCACTTTTGCCCCTCCTACAATCATTCATTCAGTCAGTCAGTCAATCAATCAGTCAATCAATCAATCAATCAATCAATCAATCAATCAATCAATCAGTTTTCCTCTCTTTTCTCTCCCCATCTCTTCCCATCCATCCCTTCTGCTCACTCTCCACTTTCTTTCTGCCTCCTCTCTTTCTGTAAATTATCTGGTACTGAAAGTAAAGTATGCATTTTCTTGAGCCCCTTGCTTTGTATTAAGCCATGATTCCAAACTTCCACATTTGTGGTCACTTTGTACTAAGACCACGTCTCTCCCCAGGTGGCTTTGACCCATATGGAACGGACTCTGAACTCCCTTGTTCTGATTTCTAATGTACTCGCCCTTTTTTCTGTTTTGTTACTGAAACTAGTGTTTTCTCCCATTTCAAAGAATAGCTTTGTCAAACTACCCCTGATTTAGTCCCTATAAATGTAAGCAGTAAAGATACAGGGGGCCACCTTCCAGGCCATCCTGTACCATTTAATTTCCAAATTGAAGCCTCCATATTTCTTTGTTTTGTAATAATTCAGTTATCCCCTCTGACTTGTAGGCTAACATATTTGCACATGCATATGCATGTTAGTTTTAGTAATAATTGATGGGTGTTTGAGATTCCTTTGGATTCTTTTTTACTTATTACAATTTTTCTTTCTTGCTGGGTGTTGGAGATGAGGCATGCTTTTTTTTTTTTTTTTTTTTCAGCACAGGCAGACAGATGTCTGAGTTCGAGGACAACATGGTCTATAGAACAAGTTTCAGGACATCCAGAGCTACACAGAAAAACCCTGTTTTGGAAAACAAAAGCAAAATGCAACTCAATAACCACAAAACCCACTCTTTAAAAAGATGGCTTCATCAGAGGCCATGCCTATTGCTGGAACTCTGGGTAGGCCACTTACCCACAGAGTCCCCCATTCTTTCCATACATGCCAACCTTACTCCCGATCATCCTCCCCTCTTTGCTGTGTCCCTGTCTCAGACTCAGACAGAAGCCTCTGCTTGATCAGAGTCCATGCTGGCCACCAGAAGTCCAGGTAGACTGGTTACCCATGAACCCACTCACTCTCTTTATGACTCCCCAGTCCCCAATTTCACTACTCCTCCTTGTCACTGTGTCCGAACCCCCACCTCTAGTGGAGACACCTGCCCAACCATAGGCCACACCGGCCAGAAGACCAGAGAGGAAACAGAGACCATGGAACAAAACATGCACCCAATAAAGACAAACTCAGAAGTTGGCACCTAGGCCTATAGTCACCCCCAAACCAGATGCCTAGAGACCACTATAAGAACATAATCAACAGCCAGGGTGATACGTCACCACCAGAGAGCCCAGCATATTCCATAACAGCTGAAACACAAGAAAAAGACCTTAAAGCCAATTTTATGAAGAGGATAGAGGTCCTTAAGGCAGAAATGGATAAATTCCTGAAAGAAATTGAGGAAATGACAAAAAATTGGAGGAAATGAATGAATCCCTTAAAGAAAGCCAAGAAAAAAAATGAAACAGTTGAATTCTAGAAGTGGATAATCTAGGTAAGCAAACAGGAGCTACAGACACAAACATCACCAACAGAATACAAGAGATGGAAGAGAGAATTGCAGGCATTGAAGGTATGATAGAAAAAATGGATTCATCAGCCAAAGAAAATGTTAAATCTAAAAAAATTCCCGACACAAAACATCCAGGAAACCTGGGACACTAGTGGCTGGCTGCTCTGCTTCTCTGATTTTTCAGCTTTCACCGCCTAATATCTGACTCTGGGTTTTTATTAATAAGACTAATTAGAATTCGAGCTACATACGCTGATAGTGGGAGACTTCAATACCCTGCTCTCACCAATGGACAAGTCACCCAGAAAAAAAACTAAACAAAGAAATACTGGAGCTAACAGATGTTATAAACTAAATGGACCTAACAGATAGCTATACAATGTTTCACCCTAACTCAAAAGAATATACCTTCTTCTCAACACCACACAGACTTTTCTCAAAAACTGACCATATTCTCAGTCACAAAGCACATCTCAACAGATACAGGGCAATTGAAATAGCCACCTACATCCTATCAGACTGCAAAGAATTAAAGGTGGATATCAACAACAGAAAACTGACAAACTCATGGAAACTGAACAATTCTATACTGAATGATTATTGGGTCAAGACAGAAAGAAATTAAGAGACTTTCTAGAACTCAGTGAAAACGAATACACAACATACCTAAACTTATGAGACACAATGAAAATGGTGCTAAGAGGAAAGTTCATAGCATTAATTGCCTTTAAAAAATTGGAGAGATCTCATACTAGCAACTTAACAGTATACATGCAAACTCCCGAAGAAGAAGAAGTACACCTATGTCGAATAGGTGGCAGAGAGTAATCAAACTGAGGGCTGAAATCAATAAAATTAAAAACAAGTAGACCAATACAAAGAATGAAACAAGTTAGTTCTTTGAGAAAATCAACAATATAAACAAACCCTTATCCAAATTAACTAAAAGGTGGAGAGAGAATACCCAAATTAACAAAATCAGAAACCAAAGGGGGGACATAACAACAGATAACAGACACTGAGAAAATCCAAAGAATCATTGGGTCATACTTTAAAAATATGTACTCCAGATTCATTGTGGTCAGATTAATATTGAGGTCTTCAATCCATTTGGACTTGAGTTTTGTGCATGGTGATAGATATGAATCTATTTTCATTCTTCTACAGGTTGACATCCAGTTATGCCAGCACCATTTGTTAAAGATGCTTTCTTTCTTCCATTGTATGATTTTAGCTCCTTTGTCGAAAATCAGGTGTTCATAGGTTTGTGGGTTAATATCCGGGTCTTCGATTCGATGGAGGAGTGGAAGGAGAGGAAACTGTGGTTGGGGTGTATTTATTGTATGAGGGAAGAATAAAAAAAGGAAAAAAGATGGAGTGCAATGATCTTTGGTATGTTCAATGAGTTGTACACTCCCCCAGTAGGACTTTATTTAATTATTTAATTTGGTTTTCAGAAATTTTCTTGTCTTGTGGTGTTTCTTATGAAATTTAGGGCTGCACAATGAGTCAGTAAGTACTTTAATACTTAGCTACGCTGGAGTGGCTTTGTAGTCTGAGTGTTGTTCTACTTGTCTAATTTTAATTGTCTTACTTACGTTTTTCGCTCATATCTAGGAATTCATTGCAAAGCTCAAAGTCCACAAAACTTTGAGGGCATCCCTGCGGGTGTCATGGCAGGCAGGGAAACAATCTACGAAGTGAGAATGAAAACTCAGTTCAGCTTGACTTGGGCTGGACCAAACTTTGAAAGTCTGATACCAGGCCGTTTATTGCCAGCATATTTAAACAATATATTTGGAAAAAATTTCCTGGTGTAATACAATCTTAACTCAAAATACACGTCATTTCTTCCAAGATGGGGTCTAGAGATAGGCTACCTTTAATAGCTTAAGGGCCTAGGGAAGGATTTTGGAGTGATCTCAGTCATACGGATAGTGTAGAGATCATTTGGGCTATTCTCCATATCCAGTCTTGATTGTGGTAGCTTGGGGGAGCCCCTGGCTGTCCAGATAATGTGAGGGTCATATAAATTACTAGCCATCTCCAGTCTTGGTTGTGGAGGCTTGATATTGTCTGGCTCAACAGGTAGCAAAGATCACCCAGCTGTTAATCACCTCCAATTCCCAGTCTTTTCTACAGGTATTAATTTCTTCCTTTGCGGAGAAACTCCTGTGTGATTAACATTCCTGGTTTCCTTGGAGATCTGTGGGTGCAAGGACCTTCATACCTCCCAACCAAACTTTCCACCCATGTTTTCTGGAAAATCCTTTCAAACAATATATTATCCAGGATTAACATACAAAATACTTAATGAATTCTTACAACTTAATACAACAACAATTCGACAAATAAACTGATTTGAAAATAAGAAAGGACTCAAATAGGATTTTCCTTTCCAAAGAAAACTAATGTAAATCTACCAGATATATTAGCAGTTAATCGTTATGACTAATCAGCATGGAAATGCAAATTAAAACCACAATGAAATATCATTCCACATTCATTAGGAGGAAAGTTCTGAAAATAAAAAAAAGAAGACAGCAAATGTTGGGGAAGATGTCACACAACTGGAACCATGGCACACTGCTAGTAGCAATGTGAGATGACACAGCCACTTTTGAACAGAGGGTGATGACTTCTCACACAAAATCGCTCTTGTGGGGAGCTACCCCTAAGAATTGAAATCACTGTCTTAAAGTGGTATACATATCCCTACTTTGTCTCAGCATTATTCCTAATAGCTAAGATATAGAAACTATATGAAAAATTCTCTAAACGCCCAATGGCAGGTGGATGGATAAAAAGGAACTCACCAAGGCCAGCTGGCCTGGGTCTGAAAGAGCATGGGATAAAACCGGACTCGCTGAACATAGTGGACAATGAGGACTACTGAGAACTCAAGAACAATGGCAATGGGTTTTTGATCCTACTGCACGTACTGGCTTTGTGGGAGCCTAGGCAGTTCGGATGCTCACCTTACTAGACCTGGATGGAGGTACGTGGTCCTTGGACTTCCCACAGGGCAGGGAACCCTGATTGCTCTTAGGGTTGACGAGGGAGGGGGACTTGATTGGGGGAGGGGGAGGGAAATGGGAGGCGGTGGCGGGGAGGAGGCAGAAATCTTTAATAAATAAATAAATAAATTAATTAATTAAAAAAAAGAAAAAAAAAGCCATGAGGTTTGAGCAGCCTTTGGCGTGAGCCTCATGTTTGGAACTTGAATCTGTCTGAGCAGCAAATATGCTCAGCAGAGGCGAAATTGACACAAGAACCTAGCTATAATATCAGAAGTACCTCTGTAAGTATGTTAGTTTTGATTTATTTTAAAGAAATTAACACCAAGATTTTATTACACCATTTAATAAAGGTCCCTTTTCCTCTTTAAAGGAAAAAAAAACCCTGTGGTCATGCACTCAATGGGATGTAATTCAGAGTTAGTGAAGAATATCATCGCCACATGTGATAACACAGATGAACTGAAAAGACAGCAATTTGAAAAGAACACTTCTGAGAGCGTTCAGCAAAATCGAGGGGGATACAAACAAACTCCCGAATGAACTCAAACGCAGTGCAAGTAAGCAGATGTAAGAAGGAAGTCAGTCGTTAGCAAGCTTAACTCTGAGGATTATTTTGACACCCTAAGTTTTCATTTCCAGTTAGAGTTCTCTTCAGTGATTCTATTTCTTTGTTAAATTCTACTTTCATGTCTGGGGTTGTTGTCATTGTTTCTCTTAACTATTGTGCTTTCACGGTCTTCATTAAGGCATTTATTCAAATCCCCTTTAGGGTCCTTGAATGTATTCATAATTACGATGTTGAAGTCCTTGTCTTGTGCTTCAGCTCCATTGCCTTTCCCAGGGCATGTTGCAATAGGGGTTCTGGCTTCTGGAGGAGGTGTATTGTCTTGGTTTTTCTTGTTGAAGTTTTGTACTGGGATCTAGGCATTAGGAGTTACGTTTGAAGTGTTTCTTGGTGTGGATAATCTGGTCTCACTTTTGTTAGGTGGGTGTTCCACTCTTTGCTTGTCCTTGTCCATTCTGGGCTCTAGCCAAGTGTGGCAGCTGTGGGGTCCCTGAGTCTCAATCAAGTGTGGTGTCTGTGGGGTCTCTGGTAGGGAGCTATTCTATTTGTCTGTGGGAGTCTCAGAGGAATCGAGATGGGCTATAAGGAAAGGCTGAAAGGGCAGCAGGGAAGAATTAAAGGGGATCTTGGATCTTCACCAAGAGGCAGAGCCCCTAAGGAGATGGAGGCAGGCTCGGGGGAGGAATTCAGATAGGTGGGCAGCAGGAGCAGGTCTAAGAGTAAGTCTAGGGAGTCCAGAATGGAATATCGGAGGGGGCACAGGGGATAAAGTCCCAGCCAAGTGTGTTGCCTGTAAGTCTCTGATAGACAGTGGTTCTGCAGGTTGCCGGGGAGTTAGAAAGCAATGGAGATGGGCTACAAGGAATGGCTGAAAGGAGCACTGGGGAAGAACTCGGGGGTCCAAAGGTGATGGAGGTGACCTAGAAGGTGACAGGCTCATGTTCTGACACGTGCTTACCGCCTCTATATAGTCACATCGTGTAGTTTTCAGTTCAAGGACTTGTTTGCTTTTTAAAGTGCTTCTGTGCCTTTATTGTTTTCTTTAGAATGCTGAACTTTTTCTTTAATTACAATTTATTTTAACATTTTAGTTTAAAAGACTCATTGTGCTGTATGATGTGTGTGAGAGAATTCATGTCACACTGGCAGAGGTCTGAAGACAGCGTCGTGGAGCTGGTTCTCTCCTTCTGCCTTTATGGGTTTCCAGGCATTCACACTCAGGCCACAGGGCTTATGTGGCAAACACATTTGCCACCTCCCCAGCCTTATTTGTGTCTTCTTTAGTTCATTGTTTTCTTTCTTCTTTTCAAATTATGATTTTTTAAAAATGTATTTATTTTTATTTCATGTGCATTGGTGTTTTGCCATGGGTGTCAGAAGCCCTGGAACTGGAGTTGCAGACAGTTGTGAGCTGCCATGTGGGTGCTGAGAACTGAACCCGGGTCCTTTGGAAGAGCAGCCAGTGCTGAGCCCCCTCGTTGTTTTCCTGCAACAACTCTTTTAACTTTTTTGAGACTTGTGATTATTATCTAGCCAGTGTCTGGCACCTTAATTTAACTGATGGGTGAGGTCATGGCTTCTTAAAAAAAACCCACATTTTTTGTTTGTATGTAGTATTTTCTGCATATCATAAGATCAGCTATTATTCTAGCCTTCCTAATTTGAGTCTGTGGCTGTTTCTCTAGAAATTCTAAGCAAGCATCTGTCTTTCCTAAGGCTGTCATTACTTCTACTATTTGGGGCTTAGGAAGCACCTACCCTAGGTTACGCTTTGCCCTGACTCTATTACTGTGTTGCCATCATTTCGGCACTAGAGAGCAGTCTGAGCTTAAGATAGCCCACAATCTGTAGCTAGTCTGCTTCAACAAGAATTAG
The DNA here is from genome assembly GCF_950005125.1 of Chionomys nivalis. Lineage (NCBI taxonomy): Eukaryota > Metazoa > Chordata > Mammalia > Rodentia > Cricetidae > Chionomys > Chionomys nivalis. The sequence continues at coordinate 63,094,343 of NC_080112.1, forward strand.
GGGGAGTCAGGGCTCCCTGCCCTGTGGGAAATCCAAAGTCCTACCCCCTCCATCCAGGTCTAGGAAGGTGAGCATCCAAACAGCCTAGGCTCCCACAAAGCCAGTTCATGCAGTAGGATCAAAACCCAGTGCCATTATTCTTGACTTCTCAGTAGTCCTCATTGTCTGCCATGTTCAGAGAGTCCGGTTTTATCCCATGCTTTTTCAGTCACAGTCCAGCTGGCCTTGGTGGGCTCCCATTAGATCAGCCCCACCATCTCAGTGGGTGGGTTCACCCCTCGCGGTCTTGACTTCCTTGGTCATGTTCTCCCTCCTTCTGCTCCTCATTTGGACCTTGGGAGCTCAGTCTTATTGCTATTTTAATTGTTTTCTATATTTTTGTTTATCTTGGTTATCTTCTGGCTGTTTTTGAAGTTTGATGATATTTTATAGTGGTACACTTTCGTTATTTTTACTTTATTTACCATTTTTTTGTGGTTGCCCTGAAGTTTGGATAAAGCTTTTGATAGTTCTTATATCCTATTTGTAACTGGTAAGTATTTCAATCCTTTATGAAACTATGCACATCATACTCTATACTGTGGATCGAACCAATTTTATGTATACATCAGAAACGGTATTCTATTAATATTTGGATTCCCTCTCTATCATATCGTGTATTCAATAACCTAGTTTTGATGTTAAGGTTATTTTGTTAGTAGGGTTTCGTTGTGATGACACACATCTGAAGGTCTATTTAAAGCGACATTTATTTTGGCTCACAGTTTCAGATCAGCACTTATTGGTTTGTAAGCCTATTTTAAGAAGAAATATAAACTGGGTACTGCTACTGCATGTTTTTTATCCCAGCACTTGGGAGGCAGAGGCAGAGGCTGGCGGATCCGAGTTCAAGGCCAGCCTGGTCTACAGCGAGCATTCCAGGACAGCCAGGGCTACACAGAGAAACTCTGTCTTGAAAAACCAAAGAACCAAGAAAACAAAGACAAAACAAAATGAAAAAAAAAAAACCCATCATGGTGAAAGGGCATGACCAAGGGAGATGATAGAAAAGAGAAACTGTGAAAAAACGTCTGGGTAAACCCACTGACTGGGAGAAGATCTTCACCAACCCTGCAACTGACAAAGGTCTGATATCCAAAATATACGAAGAACTCAAGAAATTAGATCGTAAAAGTTTAATCAATCCAATTATAAAATGGGGCACTGAGCTGAACAGAGACTTTTCAACAGAAGAAGTTCAAATGGCCAAAAGACACTTAAGATCGTGCTCAACTTCCTTAGCAATCAGGGAAATGCAAATCAAGACAACATTAAGATACCATCTTACACCTGTCAGAATGGCTAAAATCAAAAACACCAATGATAGCCTCTGCTGGAGAGGTTGTGGAGAAAGGGGCACACTCATCCATTGCTGGTGGGAATGCAAACTTGTGCAACCACTTTGGAAAGCAGTGTGGCGGTTTCTCAGGAAAGTCGGGTTCAACCTACCTCTCGACCCAGCAATACCACTATTGGGAATATCCCCAAGAGATGCCCAAACATACAACAAAAGTATATGCTCAACTATGTTCATAGCAGCATTGTTTGTAATAGCCAGAACCTGGAAACAACCTAGATGTCCTTCAATGGAAGAATGGATGAAGAAAGTATGGAATATATACATATTAGAGTACTACTCAGCAGTAAAAAACAATGACTTCTTGAATTTTGTATACAAATGGACGGAAATTGAAAACACTATCCTGAGTGAGGTAAGCCAGACCCAAAAAGAGGAACATGGGATGTACTCACTCATATTTGGTTTCTAGCCATAAATAAAGGACATTGAGACTATAATTCGTGATTCTAGAGAAGCTAAATAAGAAGGTGAACCCAAAGAAAAACATATAAGCATCCCCCTGAATATTAACCTTCATCAGGCGATGAAAGAAGACAGAGACAGAGACCAACATTGGAGCACTGGACTGAAGTCTCACGATCCAAAGGAGGAGCAGAAGGAGAGTGAGCACGAGCAAGGAACTCAGGACTGCGAGGGGTGCACCCACACACTGAGGCAATGGGGATGTTCTATCGGGAACTCACCAAGGCCAGCTGGCCGGGGACTGAAAAAGCATGGGACAAAACCGGTCTCGCTGAACATAATGGACAATGAGGACTACTGAGAACTGAAGAACAATGGCAATGGGTTCTTGATCCTATTGCACGTAATGGCTTTGTGGGAGCCCAGGTAGTTTGGATGCTCACCTTAATAGACCTGGATGGAGGTGGGTGGTCCTTGGACCTCCCACAGGGCAGAGAAACCTGCTTGCTATTTGGGCTGAGGAGGAAGGAAGACTTGATTGGGGGAGGGGGAGGAAATGGGAGGTGGTGGCGGGGAAGAGGCAGAAATCTTTAATAATTAAATTAATTAATTAATAAAAAAAAAAGAAATTAAAAAAAAAAAAAAACGTCTGGGTAGAGACCTTGAGGTAAACGTTCTAGCATAGCTGCCACCACCCCATCTAATAAATAGAAAACCCAAAAATGTCTGAGCAAGATTTCTGTGAGTTCGAGGCCAGCCTGGTCTACAAGAGCTAGTTCCAGGACAGGAACCAAAAGCTACGGAGAAACCCTGTCTCGAAAAACCAAAAAAAAAAAAAAAAAAAAGTCTGAGCAAGATATATCTTTTAAGAGTTTGCTCCCAGGATACTGTCTCCTCAAAGCAGACCCCCACCCTGTAGCTTTGATTATTTCACAATAAAGCCAACAGATTATGAGTCCGATGAGAGAGCAATGCATTGCTCAGTTCACAGCCTGCATTGTCCATAGTCTCACTTCTGAACACTACCTCAGAGAAGAAGCCTTCAGCACTTGAGCTCATAGTTCAACCTGTGACAGTTATTGCCAATACTTTTGTATGTTGATGATTACACTTGGACTTTATTATATTTATTTATATTATTTATTGTTATTCATATTTATTTATATATTTATTCATTATTTATATTTATTTATATTTACTTATATTTATTTATTATTTATATTATTTATTATATTTATTTATATTATTTATTATATTTATTTATATTTTATACCACCATTGCAGTATCACATTATTCTCTATTTTCTGTATATTTACACCTTCCAACTAGGTTTTATAGTTTTATGTACCTTTCTTTTACTGTTTAGCCTCTTTTCACTTTAACTTGAAAAAAAAAATCCTCTTTGCACTTCTTATGTCTAGTGGATCAATTCTATTTTGTATGTCTAGGAATCACATAAGCATTCATGCTTATAGTTTTCGTAACTATAGTGTACTTGGTTCATGGGTTTTAGTTTTATTTTCTACAGGCATTTTAAATACACCATCTCACTCACTCCTTGTATTTAAGTTTTCTGTAGAGAAATTGACTAACAGTCTTATGACAGATTTTGCTGCCTGTCTCCTCCTCTCGGTGCTTACAAGGGTGTGACACCGTGATGCCTAACATTTTTATGTAAATTTTGGGAAATCAAACTCGGGTCCTCATGTGTACAATGCAAATACTTAACTTTGCTGAACTATCACCATGCTCTTCAAGTATGTATTATCAAAAGTCACATATATATATATATATATATATATATATATCCTCTTCATCATTATTTTCATTTTATCAATACTTGACCTTTTAAACATGATATTTAGTTGTTACATTACATGTATTAATAAGGAGAGCATAGTAGCTAACTCCAGCACTCAGGAGGCAAAGCCAGGAAGATCTAAAGTTCAAGGCCATCTTCAGCTACATAGTGAATTCCATGGCACCCTGTGGTACACAGACTCAGCTCAGAAATGTGTGAACAATTTTCAGTTGTTTTTCTTCTTTCTCCTGTTTTCCCTTTTCTCATTTAAAACTTGTAAATTTTTTATTAAAATATAATTACATAATTTCCCTTCTCTTCCCTCCACCCCTCCCATATCCTTCTTCTTCTTAAATTCAAGACCTCTTTTGCCTTAAGAATATATATGAATAAATATATAAATTGGACCCACTGACTGCATTCAGTGTCACTGTGTGTATGTGTTCTTATGGGTGATCAGTTGGTGAAGGCGAAGGCGTAAGTCACAAACACCAGTTTGGAATTATCATTAATAAAATGGTTATTTATTTAAAAGGGAAAAAACTTACAGATCACCGTCCCAGACAACAGCCCTCTGTGCAATCAGGAAGGGAGTCTAGTCGCCGGAAGCGGAGCAGGAAGTAAGAGAGAGCGAGGAGGGAAGTGGCCACTTTTTTTAAAAGGAGAGAGACCAAGCTCCAAAGGGCTGGTATCTCAGCGGCTATTGGCGGGAGGAGTGGAAGGACCTCTCGCAACACCTCCCCCTTTTGTTTAAGTAAGAGAGTTCTAAACCTACTATGAAATTATATACAATAAGTACAAATATCCTATTCTAACTAGCTTAGGTCTTGTATAATAAATAGCTTGGCCAAGTCATGAGTGGAAAGTAACTACATTTATATAGTCTTCAACCCCATTGAAGATCTGAGAAGGGAAATAATGTTACCTGAGTAATTAGGAAGTGCAATCAAACAACTTCCAAAACATGCAACAAATCACAGAGACAATTAGCTACCTGGGCAATCACCCAAGGTCACGTTTGCAGCATTGAAGCAACCAACTTTGGCTAAGGCCTAACATAACTGACATACCATTTTCAAAGGCAAGAAACTTGTCAAAACTATCTTACCCTGTCTTGGCAGGATATGACAGTCCTGTTTTTTCCATTCACGGATATTCTGTATTTCTGTCAGTGGTTGAGGTATGGGCATTTATTTGCCCAAAGGCCAGTTCAGCCAAGAAGAAAGGCTCCAGGCGGAGTGTCTTTGGTGCTCAACAGTCTCTTGAGAATAGAGCGGTGTTGCCAGGAACAATTGTGTCTCACTACCACAAAACTCTGAGTTAGATTAAAGGCCATTTTCTACAGCTCTTTGAAAAGGTTGAAGATTATCTATCTACACTGAGGATAATCTCTATGTATCTAAAGAACCTGATTAGTCTAATTATAAATGACAAACTTAGAATACTATTGATCTATATAATTCTCAATACCTATCTAACTTAAAGACTAAGACAATAAACGACTGTGAAACAAATGAGGACAATGACCTCCAAATATAAACAATGTACAAATATACATTGCAGTATGGTAAATATATATCAATACACAAACAATATATAAGTATCTTAATCAGAGGTAGAAATGAACAATGCAATATGGTAAATATATACAATATATATCAATACAATATTTGTCAATACATAAAAATGTTTTAAACAGAGGTAGAAACATGCATGCATACAATAGTCAATATAATTTCACTTTGTATCAATATATAAGAATCGATACCAATATATTTATCTCAAAACAATAACTCACAAGTACCAACAAGTACCAATCTATTATCCCATCATCCCATTACATGTTGGGCGCCAGATGAAGGCGAAGGCATAAGTCACAAACACCAGTTTGGAATTATCATTAATAAAATGGTTATTTATTTAAAAGGGAAAAAACTTACAGATCACCATCACAGACAACAGCCCTCTGTGCAATCAGGAAGGGAATCTAGTCGCTGGAAGTGGAGCAGGAAGTAAGAGAGAGCAAGGAGGGAAGTGGCCACTTTTTTAAAGGGAGAGAGACCACGCCCCAATGGGCTGGTATCTCAGCGGCTATTGGCGGGAGGAGCGGAAGGACCTCCCGCAACAAGTTGGTATTGGATAAACAGTTAGGATGTTCATCCCTGGTGAAGACTAGCTCTCCATCTTCCCATAGTCATTAGTCGCTCATCGCCCTGCTTGTAGGGGTGAGTCCCCTTGATATTTCTCCCACCCATGTTGGTATGTCAGTTGGCATTGGAATTGTTTAGGTCTCGTTTAGGCGGTTTTATTGTTGAGCTTTCATGGGTGTAGCTGTCCTGTCATATCTAGAAGGCACACCCCAACACCAGACTTTCTGGCTCTTACTTAGCCTTTCCACCCCCTTACAAGCTGTAGATGTAAGAAGGTGTGCAGCCGGTGTATCAGCTGTGATTGGGCACATTCCAGTTAGTTGTTCTCTACATTTTGACCAGCTGTGACTTTCTTTAATTGTCTCCACGTGAAGCTTCTTTGATGAGGGGTGAGAGCTACACTTCTGTGGGTATCAGGATAGTATTCACTGGCCCAGCCATTTAAAGGTTAAGCACCTTTACAAATTCTTTTAAATTTTAATTTAAGTTTGACAATTTCAAGCCTGTATACAACATAGTTTGGCATATTAACACTCCTACACTTCTCTTATCCCCCAAACCTCCCTTCTAGTTCCCCTCCTAATTTCCATGTCTTTTTTTCCTTATATTTTGTATGTGCAGGTAGCCATAGCTGTTGTGTGTTCATGATTGTAACAGCCACACAATAATCTAAAAGAACAGCATTTCAAAGCATTTGGTACTATCCTCTGATACTTAAATTCTTCCGCCCCCTCTTCTGTGATGCTCCCTGAACCTCAGAAGGGGTGATATTGAATGTCCCATTAGGACTGAGAAGGTATTTCTTTTATCACTTTGACCACCTATGGGTCTCTGGTTTAGCTTCTGCACACAGCAGCACAGCTGAGAGCAGTAGTCTAAGTAAAACCTTAAGCAATTAGAAGACAGTTGGGCTACGTGTCTATTCAGCAGTAATTCCCCACCTGGGACCTGTAACCAGCCGGGCCATATGGCTTTGACCTGGTCTGCACGCATTCTCGTAAATATAGTCAGAAAGCAGTTGATTACCCCCAAATAGCCAAGCCATTGCTGCAGCAGTGGGCACTTCTGCTTCTAGGTCAGTATTGTAGCATTTGGGTCCACAGCTCAGCAATAGCTTTGTAGATTTTCTTCTACATCAGCCTGAGTAGTATTCTCGCACTGCAGACACCAAACAGCAGAGAGGAAGCTTCACGTCAGTTCTAGCCTGATTTCTCTCTGTCCTCTATCCAAAATGGGTGATGTCTTCACCAATAAGGTGTTATCATCTAGTTCCGGTGGGCGACCAAGAACAATGACAATTTTACTAATTTTACAATTTTATTGGCAAACAACACATAGGGAGGTATTCTGTACCCGCTATTGGGATTTTTCTCTAAAAGTTTATGGCTTCTGGGAGTCCCAGCATCACCCATGTGGGGTACTTCTACTCAAACTCTCTTTTAAAAGATTGTATGTTTTAATTATTTTTATATTAATAACTTCTGCTTGGGTTGTTTCCCATATCCTGACTTTTGGTTAACCCTCATCCCTAAGCCGCCATCCCTCCTTGGACCTTCCCACCCGCATCACCCCTCCCCACTCGCTTAGGCAGCACAGGTTTCCCTACCCAACTCCTCTCCATCTGCATACCTCGTGACTTCTGTTTTGCTCCCTGCTCCAGACTTGAACATGGAAATTAAAGCATTTGAAATAAAAATCTACATACGAGAGATAACAGATGTTTTTGTCTTTCTGGGTCTGTGTACCTTCCTCAGTAAACTTTTCAGTTTTATACCTTTCCCCATAAACTTAAGAGTTCACTTTTCTTTGTGCTGAGCAGAATTCTGTTGTGTTTATGTATAGTATTGCCATTATCCATTCTTCAGTTCATGGATATATAAGCTAATTATTACATTTTTTTTCTTTTTCTTTTCTTTTCTTTTCTTTTTTTTTTCTTTTTTTTTTTCTTTTGAGACGGAGTTTCGTTGTACCTATCAACCCTGTCCATGGACCTAGCTCTTGTAGACCAGGCTGGCCTTAAACTCACAGAGATGCCTCTGCCTCCCGAATCCTGGGATTAAAGGTGTGCACCACCACCGCCTGGTTGCTAATTATATTTCTTAACTATTGTGAATATAGTATCAGCAAACATGGATTTGATTTGCATTTATTCATAGACTTTTGGAATGTATTCAGATAAGTTCCAGCTCTATAGACCAGGCAGCCTTGAACTCACAGAGATCCCCCTGCCTCTGTCTCCTGAGTGCTGGGATTAAAGGCGTGCACCACCACTGTCCGACCAAAAGACAGGGTTTCTCTGTGTAGCCCTGACTGTCCCGGAACTCACTCTATATACCAGGCTGGCCTCGAACTCAGAGATCTACCTGCCTCTGACTTCCAATTGTTGGGATTCAAGATGTGCACCACCACTGTCTGGCTCAGTTTATCTCTAAGACTGTATTCCCTGTACCTCAGGTTTTGTCACATTGGGTTTCATTTTCATTCAGTTCTAGGAACATTTTAAATTTCCTTCCTGATTTCTTAAATAGCTAATTCATCAGTCGAGAATATGCTTTTAAATTTCCAAGGGTTTGCATATTTTCTGTAGTTTCTCTTGTTGGTTTCCAGCATTATTCCATTGTGGTCAGATAAAATACAAAGAGCTATTTCAGTTTCCCTATATTAATTGTCTTGCTTTGTGCCCCGGTATGTGATCTTTTGAGTAAGTTCCATTGGGTGTGGAGAAGGTTGAGTCGTCTGTAGTGCTTGGTTGAAATGTTCTGTAGATTATCATTAGGTCTATTTGACCTGTGGCATCATTTAACTCCAATGTTTCTGTTATTTTTTTGTCTAGATGACCTGCCCACTGGCAAGATGGGGTTTTGAAACACCCACTATTACTGTATTTGTACTAAGCTGTGACTCTGTATTTTAGAGTGTTTCTTTTAGGAAATTGGGTGGACCTGTGTTTTCTTCAGATGTTATAAGATGAATTAGTCTTTGATCAATATGAAATGAACTTCTGCATCTCTCTCGTCTAATTTTGGTTTGACAGACATTACGATAGTAACACCTGCTTGTTTCCTGGTTCCATTGTGTGAAATAACTTTTTATACTATGCCACACTAAGGCAGTGTCTATCTTTGATGGTGAAGTGTGTTTCTTATGGACAGAAAAAAAGACAGACCCTATTTTCTGACCCAGTATGTCTGTTTCTTTTGATTGAGAAATTGAAACCATTAACATTCAGTTATTACTGAAATGTGTGTTGATTCCTATAATTTTGTTGACTTTGTAGTATTAAGTATTCTCTTAGTCATCATTTGCTTAATATCTATTTTAGCATCATTTGTTTTCTGACAACCTCTTGGGTGTGTTTATCTTCTTTCTTACTCTAAAAGCATTCCTTCCAGTCTCTTGGTCTCTGTACATTGACTAGTTAGGGGTCTCTCTGTTAGTTTCCTGTGAGAGGAAGCATCCTTGAGGGTTGGTAGATGCACTGATGATCTGTGGATAAGGCAATATGCCATCAGGAATCATTTTCAGTGTGCTGCATTGTTTTCACGAGGTTGTGTACTCTCTGTCATTTCTCTTGCTAATATCCAGCTCTATTTCTTTGTTGTCATATGGGATGTGTGGTGTTATTTCAGTTTTTATATGTTTGTTGAGACTAGCTTTGTGTTCTGATGTGTGGTAAATTATGGAGAAAGTTCCATGGGTTTCTGAGAAGAGATTATATTTTTCACTGTTTGGATGTAACGTTTAATAAATGTAAATTAGATCTATTTTATTCACGATATGATTTAACTGAGGAGTTTCTGTATTTGTCTATTGGTAAATTAAAGTATTAAAGTTACTCATCATTATGTAAGGGCTGAGATCCGATAGTAGGTCTGTTGTGGTTTTTTTTTTTTTTATGAAATTGGGTGCCCCTATGTTTGGTACATAAATATTTAAAATTGTTAGATTCTCTTTGCTAATTTTCCTTTTAATTAGTATAATGTGTCCTTCCCTGTCTCTCTGACTAGTTTTGGTTAGAAGTATATTGTATCTGAAATTAGAATAGCTACATCTGCTTTCCTCCTCAGTTTCAATTGCTTAGAATATTCTTTTTTATCTATTGCTGATGATGAGGTGTGCCTCTTGGAGGCTTCAAAAATATAGATCCTCACCTCTCTTCCCCTCCCAGGGCAGTCTCTGGGGACATAGTGAATCCAGATCCGTCTGTGCTGCCTGGACTCCTCAACCCATCATAAACACATTTTTCACTCTGCTATGGTGATGCTTCCTACCTGAGCAGAATGTTCCAGAATTCCAGATCCAGGTCCCCCATACTGTGGGATTTCCCTATCTCTTCTGATGTTTCCGAAGGTGTAGGGAGGCAGAACAAATGTGTCAGTGTGGTTCTGTATAGGCTGATGGAGAACGAGTCAGCTATGGTATGGGCCTTCCTTTCTGATGGAATTTGGGAGACCTGAGATCAAATTATTGGATTTAGCATACAAGAGCCCAGGAGGCAAGCCACTAACCACTTCAGTTATTCTGGTGCTACACCCACTCATACTCCAGAGGCTCAGAAGTGGAAGTGATGGACAGGAGGCACCAAAGCCTCTAAACTGCAGAATCTCCTCCTAGGAGCTAAAAGATCATCTCTGGCATAGGAGGAATCCCCGACATCATGTTTGCTTCTCAGCTCTCCTGCTGATGGGGCTGTCGGGCTCTCCCTCTCAAGGAAAAAGCTTTTATTTGTCTTTCAAAATAATGCTGTATAATTAAAAAGTACAGAGAGAGAGAGAGAGAGAGAGAGAGAGAGAGATCTTCTTTTCTAATCCAAACTTTTAGTCTATGTCTTTTTACCAGGGAATCTGGGACCTTTAGGGAGGTGGTGGTGCTCACCTTTAATCCCAGAACTAGAGAGGAATCTAAAACAGGAGAGACAGGTCTCACTCTCAGTCTCAATTTGAGGATTCATGGAGTCAGGATTGCCCATTTTCGGTCTGAGGTAGAGGAAAGAGCCAGTGGTTGGTTGCTTTGCTTTTCTAATTTTCAGGTTGAATCCCAACATCTGTCTCTAGGTTTTTATTCTTTGTGCTACAACCTAACCTCAGCAGGACTGGTGTCTTCATACTGCCCCGTAGGTCCTGTGTGTTCTGTTCCTCAGTTGGTTTGGAATTAGCATTTTCTTTGACTAAGTACTCCATTTCTTCCATCTAGTTTTCCAGACTGTATTCTGCCTTTCACTTGATCCAATTTATTGGTGAGGGTTTCCTCTGAGCTTTTTGTCTGTCTTCTTAGTTTTTAATTTTGAGCTTTACTTCAGTTTGGCTTTCCCCCAGAGATTCTCTTTATTAAATTCTACTTTCATATCTTGAATTGTTTTTTATCATTTCATTCATATATTTGTGTTTTGAACTCCAGAAATGTATTCATATTATTTAGTTTCTTAAAAATATTTATAATTGCTCTTTTGAAGTCATTGTCTTATGCATCAACTAAATTGTTTTTCTCTGGGAATATTATGATGGATGTGCTAATTTCTGGAGAAGACTTATGGCCTTGATTACTCATGTTGTTTGTATTTTGTGATGGATCTAGGCATCTAGAGTTAAGATGTTTGTGGGGTTTTTTGTATGGATATCTGGCCTTGCCTTGTTGCATGAGTGTTTGGTCATGGCTGTTACTCCACTTGTCAAGATTTTCAGTCTTGGGACCATTTTGGGGTTCTGGGTCACATTCCACACAGTTCTACTGCGTTGTATTTGAATATTGATAAATTATAAAAATTTCAAGTATTTTCTCCAATTTCATAGCTTGCCATTTCATTTCACTGACCAGTTCTTTTGCTGCTGTAGATTTTACATCTCTGCAGTCCCATTTATTACTTTTGTTTTTGTTTTCCATGAATTTAGAGTCACATATAAAATGTAAGACAAAAGTTTTCTTTAAAGACGTTTAGAATTTCAGGTATGTTTAATTGTTTCATTTATTTTCAGTTGAATTGTGTGTGTGTGTGTTTAGTATAAGAATTTATTTTTATTTTTTGTACCAGTTTCCCCAACAGTGTTTATTAAACACAGTTCCTGATCATATATTTTTGATAATCCTGTAAAAACATTAGTCTAAAGCTGGGCAGTGGTGGTGTAGACCTTTAATCACAGAACTTTGGAGGTAGAGACAGGAAGAGCTCCAAGTTTAAGGTCAACCTGGTCTACAGAGTGAGTTTCAGGATAGCCAGGGTTACACAGAGAAATCTTGTTTTGAAAAATCAATCAACCAACCACCATCACCAATAACAACAACAAAACATTAGTCTAATGTATACCCTTTGTTTTATTTCTTGACTCTCTAATCTCTTTTATTATTCTGTCTATTTTCCTGGGAATATCATATCATTTGGATTCCTATAGCTTACTGGTATATATTTTTTTCTGTTTTTGCTTTCTTTTGTTTTGAGACAAGATCTCACTGTGCAGATCAGGACAACCTCAAACTCTCATTTTTCCTTCTTCACTTTCTTTAGCGCTAGGATGAGCTGGTATGTGGCTTAATTAAAATGAGAAAATGCAATGTCAAGTTGACCACGGTGTTCTTACAGTCCCAGCTGAAGATACACCACTTCATTCCAGGAACTTGAGGTCATCCTGGGCAACATAGCAAGACTCAGACTCACAAAGAAAAGAAAAAAGTGAAAAAAAAAGAAAATTAAAATAATAAAAAAAATGTTGGCTAGCTGCAGATCCAGGGTCCACAAACCCTCTTTGTTCACAGGTCGTCATCTCTTCTAACCCTCCTCCAACCCTCTGCCATCTGTTGGCTCACAAACCTGCAGTCCTCTAAGTGAGCACCTCCTTTCTCGGGTAGGCAATGCCTTCCTTTTCCCTATGTATACCCCAACCTTGTTGCAATCTGCAAACTCACAATCCTAGTTCCAGACCTGTGGCCATGAACTCTCTACTTTTGTACACTCATGTTGCTTGGACTAGCTCTAGACCATGGTCTAGGAGGCATCTTTCCATGAGCCGATTAAACAGTGCACCCACCAGCTTTTCCTGAGATAGTTCAGTCCCACACCTCCTGCACCGGCTCAGTCTAAGGAAGACCAGTTTATTGCATGAGACACACAACCAAAGAAAGAATTCTGCATGTCCAAGCCAAACGGCCCAAACAAAACCAACATGAATGGCTAAAACAGCATGCCTGCCATCTAACACACTAGTCCTCTGGAAGTGTTCTCTAACGAGAACTAACTAGATAAACCCCAAGACACAGAATTTAAGAGACCAATAGTAAATTTTATCAAATAATTGAAGGAATATAAAGAAGGCATGAACAAACACTTCACTGAATACAAATAAGACTACAATAAATGCTTGAGCGATGCCAAAGAAAACACAGTTGCACACTGAACAAAATGCAATGATAACTGAGAATTTGAAAATTGAATTCAATAAAGAGATCGAAATATCGAAGAGAACACAAACTGAAATGAAAATGGAATTAAAAACTCAATATCTCAATTAGAAAGATTCAAGCAGAATACAGAATATCAAGACTGGAAGATAAAGTAGAGAATCTAGATGAAATAATCAAAAAAAAAAAGAAAAAAAGAAAGAAAAGAAAAAAGAAAATAAAGAGGAAAAATTACAAGGACAGAATAGGGAACATACAGGAAATGTGGAGTACCATTAACAGACCAAATCTTTAAATTACAGACCTAGCAGAGGGAGGAAAAATTCCAGGGTAATAGCATAGGATCTTGGCAGGATTCAAGAAGAAAACTGCCTCAAAGTAAAGAAATACACATCCATGTACATCCAAGAAGCACACACTAGATAAGACCAAAAAAGAAAAAGTACCCTGGCATATCATACTGAAAACACTAAATATACAGAATACAGAAAAATATAGAAAGGTGGAGGGAAAAAGTTATATGCAAAGGAAAACACATGATAATAACACCTGGTAATAATAATACCTGACTTGTAGACATTTGCTTCTTTGTATAATTTTCTTTATTTCCATTTAATTGATTTTTGCTCTGATTTTCCTTGAAAGTTTGGTAGACCAGCATGGCATGACAACTTTGAGGGTGCAGTAGTGATATACATCCCTGGGTAATAACCAACAGCTCTCTACTTGGGCATAAGACCTGTTCAACTCTTTTCCTTTATAGAACAACAAGATAATTATGTTTGTACCGTGCCTAAACATGTTCATTAAGAACTTAGTGCTTGTCCCAAATATATTTTTCTCTCTTGGATTTTATGGTGGGGAAACATATGAACAATCAACATAAAAAGGAATTGAAGCATATAATACATTTCTAAATAAAAGTTTTAAGGGAAAAAGAAAATAGAGAAAAGAGAATCAGGTTAGTATGGGATGCTCACTTGAGTAAAAACTGCACTGCAAGGGCATTAGTCGTGAAGCTGTATCATAAGAGTATTCTTAGCCAGGCAAGGTGGTGCACATCTTTAATCCCAGCACTCAGGAGACAGAGGCAGACATATCTCTGTTAGTTTGAGGACAGCCTGATCTACAGAGCGAGTTCCAGGGCAGCCAGGGCTACACAGAGAAACCCTGTCTCAAAAATGAAAACAAACAAACAAACAAACAAACAAGAGTATTCTTGGCATCAGAATCAGCTAAGCAAACACCTGCAGTGGAAGTGTGATGTAGATATGTTTAAACGTCTATGAGGAAGTCAATATGACTGCAATGAGCCAATGAAGCCAGATACGTGATTAATGAATTGTTTTTTATTTCATGGACCAACATAAGAATTGTGATATTAGTTTGAGTTTTATAAGAAATGTGGAAGAGTTGTGAGAAGAGGAGTGCATTAATCAGGGTACTCTAGAGGAACAGATCCAATAGGAAGAATGAATATGTATGAATAAATAAATACATATATTCATACATACACTAGGAAGAATAAGAATATGTGTGTGAAGAATATGTATGTATGTATAAATAATGTATTTAATAATAATGCTTTGAAATAGCAACAACTAAATCACATCTGAGAGGCTGAGAACCTGGTAGTTTCCTGATCCTTGAGACTCAAGGTCTCAATGGTCAGAGTGGTCCTGCAGTGGCTGTCTCACTCGGGCGAGGCTGAGAACCTGGCAGTTGAGAACACGGTCCACAATAGTCCCAAGGTGGTGCTGCAAACTAATGTTATCACAATCCATGTTATATTGCATGATAAAGACATAGAAGAAAACACAAATCTATTTAATGTATACTTAAGTATATTCTTTTTTATTGATTTTTATTGAGTTCTACAGTTTTCTCTGCTCCCGTCCCTGCCTCTCCCCTCCCCTTAAACCCTCTTTCAAGGTCCCCATGCTCCCAATTTACTCAGGAGATCTTGTCTTTTTCTACTTCCCATGTAGATTAGATCCATGTATGTCTCTCTTAGGGTCCTCATTGTTGTCTAAGTTCTCTGAGATTGTGATTTGTGGGCTGGTTTTCTTTGCTTTCTGTTTAAAAAACCACCTATGAGTGAGTACATGTGATAATTGTCTTTCTGGGTCTGAGTTACCTCACTCAAAATGATGTTTTCTAGTTCCATCCATTTGCCTGCAAAATTCAAGCTGTTTTTATTTTTTTCTGCTGTGTAGTACTCCATTATGTGTGCCACATTTTCCTTATCCATTCTTCGGTTGAGGGGCATTTAGGTTGTTTCCAGGTTCTGGTATAGTTCAGCACACGGTCAACAATCCTTGTGGCATGATTGAGCATCCTTTGGATATATACCCAAAAGTGGCATTACTGCTTCTTGAGGAAGGTTGTTTCCTAATTTTCTGAGAAATTGCCACACTGACATCCAAAGGGGTTGTACCAGTTTGCATTCCCACCAGCAATGCAGAAGTGTTCCCTTTACCCCATAACCTCTCCAGCATAAGTTGTCATCAGTGTTTTTGATCTTGGTCATCCTTACAGGTATAAGATGGAATCTTAGAATTGTTTTGATTTACATTTCTCTGATGACTCAGGATGTTGAACATTTCCTTAGGTGTCTTTCAGCCATTTTAGATTTTTTTGTTGAGGGTTCTCTGTTTAGGTCTGTACTCCATTTTTTATTGGATTTTTTATTCTTTTGGTGACCAATTTCTTGAGTTCCTTGTATATTTTGGAGATCAGACCTCTGTCTGATGTGGGTTAGTGAAGATCTTTTCCCATTCTATAGGCTGCCGTTTTTGTCTGTTGACCATATCCTTTGTTTTACAGAAGCTTTTTAGTTTCAGGAGGTCCCATTTATTAATTGTTTCTCCCAGTGTCTGTGTTGCTGGGGTTATATTTAGGAAGTGGTCTCCTGTGCCAATGTGTTCAAGGGTACTTCCCACTTTCTCTTCTATAAGGTTCAGTGTGGTTGGTTTTATGTTGAGGTCTCTGATCCATTTGGACTTGAGTTTTGTGCATGGTGTTAGATATGGGTCTATTTTCATTCTTCTACATGTTGATATCCAGTTATGCCTGCACCATTTGTTAAATATGCTTTTCTTTTATATTTTATATTTTTTGCTTCTTTATCAAAATTAGGTGTTCATAGGTGTGTGGATTAATATCCGGGTCTTTGATTCTGTTTCACTGGTTCTCCTATGCAAATACCAGACTGTTTTCAGTATTGTAGCTCTGTAGTAGAGTTTGAAGTCAGGGATTGTGATGCCTCCAGAAGTTCTTTTATTGTACAGGATTGTTTTGGCTATCCTGGGTTTATGCTTTCCCATGTGAAGTTGAGTACTGTTCTTTCAAGGTCTGTGAAGAATTTTGTTGGGATTTTGATGGGCATTGCATTAAATCTGTAGATTGCTTTCAGTAAGATTGCCATTTTTACTATGTTAATTCTACTTACCCAAGAGCATGGGAGATCTTTCCACTTTCTGGTGTCTTCTTCAATTTCTCTCCCTTGAAGGTCCCAGATTCACATCCAGACCCTCAGTGGTCTCTGGCTCTGGCTCACTCACTCAGCAGTTGCTTCCCTGTACCTGTTCCTTTAGAGTTCTCTGTCTCAGGTCTGCTCTGGCCCAGGTTGCTGGCTCAGTCCTCTTAAGTATATTCTTAAGTAGGACAAAAGCACTGTCGTTAAATTCTCAGTTCTCTAACTGGCAGCATGGCCTTAGCTGGTGTTTACAACTTCCTCCTTTTACTCCTCGTTCTACATGTCCTCCATCCTCAGTCAGTATTTGATTCTTTACCTGGAGGGATGACCTATACCTCCATTCCCGAAGGCACTGGGTTGTTGTTACTGTTTACCATAAACTGTAAACACAGGACATGGTAATACCAGCAGATGCTCTGTGCTGGTTAGTTTCCATTACCTCTACACAAACTAACCTGGGAACAGGGAACGTCAATAAGGAAACTGATTCCATCAGATTGGCCTGTAGGGGTGTCTGTGGGGCATTTTCTTGGTTGATGATTGATGTGGGAGGGCCCAGCCTATAGTGAGCAGGGCCACCATGAGGCAGTTTGGTTCTGGGCTACATAAGAAAGCAAATGGAGCAAGTTATGGAAAGCAAGCCAGTAAATAGAATTTCTTCATAGTCTCTGCTTTAGTTGAGGTCTTGAGTTCCTGACTTGTCTTCCCTTGCTGATGGGCTGTAACATGTAAGCCAAATAAATTCTTTCCCCCAAGTTGCTTTTGGCAATGGTGTTTATCAGACTAGAACACACTGGAAGGGAACTGCCTTCCAGACAATTCTTTCTTACTTCTATTGGGGAGAAGCAGACTAATTTCTTCTTGGTAGTCTGGTTCAATTACACTTGCTAACACTGTTATTTCTTTCTTATTCAGTTGATTCCAAAATCTAAAGTGGCCAGACGGAAGTCTGAGCTTCTAGTTCAATGGAATGTTTGTTGTGCCTCCTGGCAGAAGCATCCTTCATTCTAAGGACAAAACTTCTAGACTTAGAAAGCACAAGATCACTGGAACAGGAAGCAAACACTTTCCTAATAGGTCACAAGGGGTGGTCGTGAATGGGATCATTCTCATTTCCACCCCCTGGTTCTTGAACCTGTGAATCCTGGTTATGGTTACGGAAGAAACTATTTATTTAATTGGATACCGATGCAAAGCATATACAGGCTTCTGGAGAACCCCGACCCATCCCTCCAGGCTATTGGAACTCAATTTATTCCTTAGCTGGGTCTTTAAGGGGCTGTTCTACCACCCTACTAAGGCAGCTGCTTAGGTAAGACCAGGGAATTCCATGAGTAGGGGCTTACAGCCCCACTTCCTTAGTTGGGAAATGGGTTGGGTCAGAAGGAATACTGTGTGCAGTTCTGTGGCAGGATCTCTCTGGTTGTGCTATAAATTGCTTGTCCAGGACAAGGTGGAAATGTTGGTACAAATGAAAGTTTAATTGTAATGATCGACAATGCATAATAATAGTGTTTAGAACAGAGAGATAACTCTGACACGGGCAAGAAGTGGTCACATTTTAAACATATTTTGAATCTAGAACCTAAATACTTGCCTGACAGATTAGCTGTATGTAGAATGTGAAAGAAAGGAGCCAAAGGGAAATAAATAAAACAGATTATATTAAAAATGACAATAGTTTTTATGTTGATGGGCTACTACTGTAGGCTGTTTTATTTTTATTTCTTCTTTATCTTATGTGTCTTCCAATTTCTTGCGAAAGGTATATTTCTTTTCTAATTAAAAAAGGAAGACAGTTTAAAAAGAAGCCTATTTAACTCAACTACTTTTCAAATCTAAGCAAAATTTAAGTGCAGTCATTCTAAAGAGAAATACCCAGAGGGCTTTAGAAATGTTCATATAAACACATATCAACAATTGATTACTGAGAAATTCATTCTAAGGAAATGACAAGAGATTTGCTGTAATGTTTAGTACCAAATCTATTTACTTTTTCATATATAATTTGAAAACTGGAAAATATTTAAACATTAAAAATATGGGCTTTCTTTTTCTTTTCTTTTTGTTATATTTATTATTTAAAACAATATTTAAATTTAAAAATATATATACATATATGTGCTAGGATTAAAGGCATACACCACTACAGCCTGGTTGAATTTAAATATATTTTGACTATATTTTTCCCTCCCCCAAGTACTTTCAGATCTTCTCCCCTACCTGTTTAAGTTCTTTCTCAAAAATAAACAAACAAAAATGCAGTACAATAGTGAAACCAAGAAAACAAAATAAAATGACTCCTCCCCCTAAAAAAAAAAAAAAAAAACCTCACCAAACCATAACCAAAGAAAAGTACACCAAAAAACTGTGGAGTCCGTTATATGTTGGTGAACTACTCCTGAACATGAGGCCTGCCCTGAAGTGGTCGATAAACCCCGTGTTAATCCATTGGAGAAAACTGAATTTCCCTTTCCCAGCAGGTAGAAGAGACAGTTCAGTTGCTAATCTTTACCTAGTAGCTAGGTTTTCATTTATTCCTTTTAAAAAGATAAAAAATAATATAATAAGATAAAAACAAAATGCTACTGTATCGAAGTTGGACATGGCAAGCCAACAGAAGGAAAAGAGCCCAAGAAAGGATCCAGGTATCGGAGAGCCACTCATTCTCATCTTCAGGAACCCATGAAAACACTGGAAGCCATAATATACATGCAGAGGACCTGGTGCGGACCCGTGTAGGTCCTGTGAATTCTGCTTCCATTTCTGTGAGCTCATGTGAGTGTTTACCATGGTTTAGAGGTGTCCTCCATCTTCTCCGGCTCTTACACTCTTTCTGCCACTTCTTCTGTAGGGGCCCTGAGCTCTGAGGGAAGGGATTTGATAGAGACTGAGTCTTCTGAGGTCTCCCACTCTCTGCATAATGTCTGGCTGGGGGTCTCTGTGTTTGTTCCCGTCTGCTGCAGGAGGAAGCTTCTCTGATGATGGCTGAGCAAGGCACTGATCTCTGAGTATAGCAGAATATCATTAGGAGTCATTTCAATTACTACACCCCAGTATGGTTTGGTTTTTACCCTATGTCCCTGAGCTATCTAGTCTCAGGTTCTTGGTCACCTAAGTAGTGTCAGGTATGGGTTCCTCTTGTAGAGTAGGCGTTAAGTCAAATCAGATATTGGTTAGCTAATCTCACAAGCTTTGTAATCACCATTGCCCTAGCGTATCTTGCAGGCAGGACACTGTTGTAGATCAAAGGGTTTGTGACTGGGTTGGTGTTTATGGTTTTCTTTTGTAGGGTGGAGTGTAACTTTCTGTAGCAAAGATGCTAGAACATAGGAATGAAGGCTCTATGGTGGCACCGGCTTGACTTCTCCATGTTTGAAGAGTTGTGTGTGTATTGTTTTAAGCAGTGGGGTCTTGCCATCAGTTTTTAGACAGCAACATATAGTCTTGGCAACAGCCTAGATTGTTTAGTGATCTCCATGGGACTCCTTTGACCAACAACTAAATTAGATGTAACTCAATCCTGGTACTGGAAGCTTTGGTAACAAGAGCTGGCCAGCTGGAGCTCTGTCTTCTCCCTTATTTGATGATTTCAGTTAGATGTATATATATGTATATATATATGTGTGTGTATGTGTGTATATGTGTATGACATTTCTACTGTATTAGGTTTCCACGCTACCTCTCAAATGCCCCTAAGTTTTAGTTGTCTTTCCCTGTATTTCCTCTCATGACCCCTTATCCCCTTCCCATAATAGTCTGCTGGGAAGCACAATGAGATGCAGAACTAGAAATTCCCTAAAACAGCCATCTGCAAGAATTTGAGGCACTGCAATGAACAGCCAGCTCCTCTCACTCACGAGCCAAGGCCTCCAGCTTCTCCACGACTGCTTTTCTTGATGACGTTAGAAGGTGCACACTGGTCAGCACAGCCACCGGAATGAGCTGATAGGAAACCCTCGGCTTCTGTTCCCTGAGTCTGCTTGTCATGGCTGAGTCTGCCGAGATTGGGCCTGTGCGGAGTGTTCACATCCTGAAACGTGGTGACTAATAGGACTGGCCGGCGGGGTGGGGGTAAGGGTCATTTAAGAAACCAGCTGCCTTTCTACCATACATCTCTGAGCGTTTCTAACCAGACGGGACCACTGCTACACTAAATACCTACCGAGCGCCTTGTCAGCTCCAGGTTTGAGATAAGGAAAGCTGGAAAAAGATAACACATTAATGAGGACGGGTGCCTCTTTGACCACTAACTGAATGAACCCCCCACTCATGAGTTGACTATGTCCTCTTTGCTTTTGCCTGAATCTAGTCATAGACTCCTTTTGTGTATGTTGGAGGAATATGGGAAGTGAGAGACGGAGGGAGGGAGGAAGAAAGGGAGAGAGGGAAGGAGAGTGCAACTTGCATATTGCATATTGCGGGATAATCTGTACTGGGGTTTGCTGCTCTCTCACAGGAACCCCAAAAGGTAGACATCAGCACTCCCATTTTACGTGCTAAGAAGCTAAGTCACAAATACACTGTATCACCCACCCCAGAGGCCACTGAACCACTAAGCAGAAAAGACAAAATGGGAGTTTGGATCTTTTGGCCTACGGTTCACATATTCTACTAGTGCTGGTCTGGGGACTAAGATACCCTCACTCACCACTCTATTGAAGCCACAGATTCCCTTACCCCAACATGTGCTCAAGTAAATCTGATTTTTGTTTTAGGGGGTCTAACCCATGCTGTGAGATGTATGTGGGCCCATCAAGTTGCCAGACTCCTCCTTTCGGATCTATTCTGCTCCCACTGACTGACATCTTTCTGAGGAGCGAGAGTGTCACGCTGCCTCTTAGGACTTCCGGGTGCTTTCTGAAGAATCACCAGGTGGTTGTGTCTCTGACACGGCAATCTCTGAGTCAGAGTAATTATCTGTCTACGCTCCCTTCAGCTCCTATGCCTGAGGCAGCAATAGACAGGAGTTAGCTGGGCTTCCAAGTTCCAGGGACAGAATGCATGTCTTATCTGTCAACTTGTTTGCTCAAGTCATTTGCCTTTTCTGAGCCGGGGTTATTCCCTACACAAAGTAAGAATCACAGAAGGTGGGTCCTGTCCAAGGACACAGGACCTGCTGTGTTTCCAAGATGGCTGAAGGAACAAACGCAGAAAAAAATGACACCCAGATACAAAGTGACTCAAACGAAACCCATACGTTTCCCAAATCCAATGCAGCTTTGAGCGCATTTCCCATTTATTCTGGCGTCAGCTCCTGCAAGGAGCCTGCATATGAAAGAGGGCTAATGCTAGGAAGGACTGCAGCATTTAGTCCCCAAGGGCCAACATCAATTCTGCCAGGCTGGATGACTTCCCTCATCTGTTGCATAGCAACCTCCTCTGTCAGCTGCCTGTTTTTCCTCAGCACTTCCTCTGTAAAGCGTCTGCAGTGGGACGTGATCAGACTCGGGAAAGGAGGTCTGAGGTGCCATTTTAGAGAGTATCTGCTTTCGTGTCTGTATCTTCAGTCATGACCCAGACTCTGACTTTTACACTCCTCTCCCACTGCCCCCTCCCCTCTCCAGCTGGATATCTCCCAGTTCTCTGCAAATTAGCATCTTAAACTGTCATTTCATAATGTATTCTTTTTACAAACGTCATGCCTTCTCTCGCTTGATTTTTTTCCACCTTGGTAAATACTACTAATATATATTCTGATTTTTGAGTCAGAAACTTCTGAGTCATTCATCACTGCCCCCTCTTCTTCCTTTTCTAGTCTGAAAGCACCACACTCCTGAATATGCTACCTCACTGTATCCCAACATCTTTCCCCAGCATCACTGCTTTGTCTACTATTGCCTCCCTCCCAGTGCACCGATGATGGTCTGGCCTCCCTCTTCAGATCTTTCTCCCACTACAGTAAGCTCTCGATGACTACTAAACTAATCTGAAAGTCTACATCAAGTCGTCCTACCTCTCCACTTGTCTCGCCCATGTCTTTGAATGACGTTAGAATCAGAGTCATCCTCTTGACCCTGGTCAAGTATGACTTGACCAGAACTTTGACTAATTGTTTTCTTCCTTTCCTTCCCTCACTGTTACTTTATTCAAACACTGTTAACATTATTGTGGAAATGAGTTAATGTTCTTGAGTAGTCATAAGCATCTTTGTGAAGCAGTGATATTTTGTTGGCCTTTAACGTGCATTTATAAATGAAATATGTATGCTTGCTTATAAAAATAGAAATATATTGCTGCGAATGATCTAGTACAACCATGCCAATATAAATATAAGGCCTCATCCCAGCATCCCTTGGTCACATCAGAAATTCTGGAAACCTGCATATTTGATACCTGCCTCGATCCGAATCCTCTCTACCAACCCTTCCATCCTCGAACCAGTCTCCCTTCTCCAGTGACTAGAAACTTCTCTCCTCTCCTTTAACAGCCTCTGTATTCTGAGTAATTTTGCCTGTCACTTGATTTTTCTTACTCCTCACCTAGCCAACTCAACCATCCCACAGAAGTAAACCTAATGGCGCTTGAGCAGAGTGGTCGCCCTTGCCCATGGTGACCTGTTTACACTGGGACCTTTTCTTAGCTAGAGTGACGCATTTCCCAGTTTTTCTAGATAGCACTGGTCTGTGCTTAGGTCATTAGCAAAACCACAAGGTTAGCACTTCAATTTCTCTCCACAGTGACAGGTCTAATGGAGGTCCTTTGTGTTCCAGAGAGCAGGAGACATGAGCAAACAATAGGAGGAAAGGAAATGACAGAACAGGGCAAGACGACACAAAAGTAGGAAAAGTGGAAGAATCTAGGCAGAGAAGTGATTATCAAAGATAACGATTGCGAAGCTGAGAGAATAGGTTAAAATGTAGAGAAAAAAAATGAGTTAGTTACTTTTCTATTGCTGTGCTAAGACACCATGACCGACAAAGGCAAATTACAAAAGGGAGGGTTTATTTAGGCTTGCTGTTCTGGAAGGATAAGCGGCTCCCATGGCTGGGAAGTGTGGCAGCAGGCATAGTGGCTGAACAGCTGAGAGCTCATGTCTCAAATGACAAGGAGGAAGCTAAGACATGCACTGGGAATGACACAGGGCTTGGAAACCTCAAAGCCCACTCAAAAGGCATACTTCCCCCAGCAAGGCCACACCGCCTATGCCTCCCAAACATTGGCTCTATCAGTTGGTAACCAATTATTCAAATGCCCAAGACTATGGGCAACATTTCATTCGAACCACCACAGCAAGGCTGAGAAACAAGCGTAACCATAGGGAAGAGGAATAGCAGTTGAGGAAATTATATCTTTTATTTAAATTTCTAAAATTTTGCATACTTGTCCCAGTTCCCCTCTCCCTCACCTTCTCCCACTTACCTTCTCCCATCCCACCCCTCATCCACTCCTCAGAGGAGGTAAGGCCTCCCTTGGGGAGTCAACGAAGTCTGGTATACCAAGTTCAGTCAGTACCAAGTCCCTTCTCCCTATATCAAGACTGAGCAAAGTATCTCACCATAGGGCTCCAAAAAGCCAGCTCATGCACCCGGGATAAGTCCTGGCCGCACTGCTAGGGGCCCCCCAACAGACCAGGCGACACAACTGTTGCCTGCATGCAGAGGGCCTAGTTTGGTCCCATGCAGGTTCCCCAGCTGTCAGTCCAGTCTGTGAGCTCGCACTAGCTTGGCTCAGCTGTCTCTGTGGTTTTCCCCATCACGATCTTGACCCTCCCTTTGCTCATATGATCCCTCCTCCCTCTCGTCAACTGGACTCCAGGAGCTCAGCCCAGTGCTTGGCTGTGGATCTCTGCATCTGCTTCCATCAGTTACTGGATGAAGGTTCTATGATGACAGTTAGGGTAGTCACTAATCTGATTACAGGAGAAGGCCCCTCAGGCACCCTCTCCACTATTGCTAGGAGTCTTAGCTGGGGTCATCCTTGTGGATTCCTGGGAATTTCCCTAGCACCCGGTTTCTCCCTAACCCTGTAATGGCTCCCTCTATCAAGATCTCTTTCATTGCTCCCCTTCTCTGTCCCTCCCAAAACTCGGCCATCTTGAGCCCTCATAGACCTGTCCCCCCATCCCCTTCCCAGTTTACCCAGAGATATTAACTATTTCCCTTTCCTGGGCCCTCCATGTGTATCACCCTTAGGGTCCTCCTTTTTATGTAGCTTCTCTGGGGTTGTGAATTGTAGCCTGATTATCCTTTGCTTATGTCTAATATCCACTTATGGGTAAGTACACCATGTTTGTCTTTCTGGGTCCGGGTTTCCTCACTCAGGATGTTTTTCTCTAGTTCCATCCATTTGCCTGCAAATTTCAAGATGTCATTGTTTTTACCTCTGAGTAATACTCCATTATATAAACGTACCACACTTTATCCATTCTTCAGCTGAGGGGCATCTAGGTTGTTTCCAGGCTCTGGCTATGACAAATAATGCTGTTATGATCATAGCTGAGCACATGTCTTTGTGGTATGATCAGAGGATGCCACATCTTAACTGCAGTGATTCCATTAAGGATTTACAGTCCATTGGAAAGCAATCACAAGTATAATAGAAATAAGGCACCGTCCAGGACCTTAAGAGAAAATCACAGCCATAAGTTGGCAAAGAACAATTCTGAATTGATGTGCGTGTTAAGCGGAGAAGACAATTTTTATTTACTTATTTTGATTTTTGAGACGGAGTCTCACTACGTAGCTCCAGTTGTCCTGGAACTCCCTGTAGACCAGGTTGTCCTTGAAGCCCCATAGATCTGCGGTGGGAAGGTTTAGAGCTAGCAACCACCCGCCTACTGGGGCGTGGCCTCATAGACTATTTACCTGGATGTGGAAGCACGTCCAACAGTCTGTCAGGCCTCTTCCTCTCTGCTTCCCCCGGGCTCCGTTTGCTGTTCAGTTTGCTTTGGATCTGATCCTCATCCATCGTTGAAGCAGAGAATCCTGACTTTTTCTTTAAAAAGTATCAAGGCTGCCTGCCTCTGCCTCCTGGATGCTAGGGATAAAGGTGCTCATCACACCCCCCTTGCAGAGCTGAAGCTAACCCTTAGGAGGACAGAGATGAGCTGTTATGGAAATTCGGTGAGGATACAGAAAGTTTTTGTTATTTTTGTCCTATTGTTTCCCATCCCTCCCCTCCCAGGTTCTCCCCACCTCCTGACCTATCCAACTTTATGTTCTTGTTCACTCTCTCTTTTAAAAGAAAAACAAACATGAAAATCAAAACAAACTTAAAAAAAACAAGACAAAAAAATACTAAAACAAGACAAAGGAAGCCGGGCAGTGGTGGCGCACACCTTTAATCCCAGCACTCGGGAGGCAGAGGCAGGTGGATCTCTGTGAGTTCGAGACCACCCTGGTCTACAAGAGCTAGTTCCAGGACAGGAACCAAAAAAAGCTACGGAGAAACCCTGTCTCGAAAATCCAAAAAATAAATAAATAAATAAATAAATAAATAAATAAATAAAAATAAAAAAAAACAAGACAAAGGAAAAAGAGTGTGCACAATCATGCACACACACACACACACACACACACACACACACACACACACACAAAACCCATGAAGTCTATTTTATGTTGGCCGACAACTTCTGGTCATGGCCTGGCCTGGAGTGTGGTTGATATAGCCAGTGACACTCCACTGGAAGAAACCAAATTCTCTTTCCCAGTGGGTATCAATTGCGAGTAACTTCTTGGCTAGGGGTGGGACTTTATGTCCAGTCCTGTCTCAGATTCTGTCTGGATCGAGGCCAGCCTAGTCTACAAGAGCTAATTCCAGGACAGGAACCAAAAGCTACGGAGAAACCCTGTCTCGAAAAAATACAAAAAAAAAAAAAAAAAAAAAAAAAAAAGAAAAGAAAAGCACTGTGGGTCTTGGGCCTGCTGCCACGGTCTCTGTAAGTTCATAAGAACACAGAAATTTTTTTAATCTTTATTTTATCTAAATAACATTTTTCACTTATTTTACGTTCTAACCGCAGTTTCCCCTCCCTCCTCCCCTCCCAGTACCTCCCACTTCCCATCTTCCACTCTCTCCTTCCGCTCCTTCTCCGTCTCCACTCAGAACAAGGCAGGCCTCCTGTGGGTTTGAGCAAAGCATGGCACGTTAGGTTTGAAAAGCCACATTTTATTTTTCTATAGGATATGTTTATATTTTATACACATATTACTATATACAATAATGGGTTTCATTATGACATTTTAATACATATATATGTATTAAATTTAAAACTATATATATACATATATAAAATGGACTTTGATCACATTCTCCCCACTGTTACCCTCTCTTGTCCCCCTCCCACTCTGGCTGATCTTCTTCTTTCCAAGTAGTCCCTTGCTGAAGAACGAATATTTGCACAAAACTAATACTGACGGCACCATAGGAACAGACAACAGTAGTAAAGGCCTCCTTTCTCATGTAGTGAATAACAAACTACCGCACTTGTCACTGCCAAAATGTTTCTGTTGGGAATTATTTTCAATATCATGATGACGTATCCATGCCCTTTTCTGAGATGCTGCCATGTCTGCTAATCCTCCCTCTTAGAAAACTATTTATGCTTATATTTTAATTCATTAAAAAAGGAATGCATTACACGGGGAATTTAGATGTAGGAATAATGAAAACGCTACACTTCTGGCACAAATATGTACTTACCACTCTGCTCTTTGAATGAGATGACCTGGACACAAGGCTGAAAGGTGGCATTATGTTTGCATGTTGTGTTATAATTCAGCATGATCTACTATTATGTACACAGACTGGTAAGTTTCAAAACTAAAAATTTCAGTATTCAAATGAATTAAAATGGAAAAGTGCCTCCCATCCTGAATCCATTTTACTTCATCAAATTTAACTGTGCCATGAGGTTTTTTTTAATTCCCTTTCCCCTTTTCTAAGTGTGTACGAAGGAATTCTTACTTTTTGGTCATTCCAGTAGGGCTCATTTTGAATGATAGTACGATGTGATGTGGGGTTTGGTCTTAACATCTGGGGATGACAGAGGAATACAACTTTACTAGAGCTTATGGGAACACAGACTTAATTTGTTATATAAAGAAAATTTTATAGAACAAATAGTTGAAGAGTGATTACTGGACTATAAAGTAGACTACCTGCTCATAGGGGGTATATTTGGAAACTGATCACCAAATATAAATTTAATAATCCCTTTTGATTGTGCTTATAATGTACATGACTTTCATGTGTGAGAAAAACAGGACAGCAGTGTTACAGGACAGAATTGGAAATAGATGACCTATTAGAAGATGAAAGGCCCCTTTTTTCCAAGAAGTTAGTAGATAGTACTTATTTTAATGAAACTATAAAATACGACATATATAAAATAACATCGTGTGCAAGAAAAGCCAGTAATTAGGTAGATGATACTAATTATGAAAGATGAACTACAATGACCAATTATAACTGCCAGACAAATAGGGAATGGCAGAAATCAGCAGTTTTCTCTGGCATGTACTCAGTGATTTGGATGCTTGTCAAGGTCAAATTTGCAAGAGATAAAATGATATCTAAATGAATACAAATTGCTCACTGAAAGAACAGGATAGAAGTAGAAACTAGTTTCAGAAACTGGTGTCAAGATACGAAGTTCCAAGAAACACAAAAGGAAAAACACAGAGTTGGAAAGCTGCAAGAATTAGGAAGGCTTCCTGTTAATCAACAGCTCATCCCTCTTTCTACCTACCTTGCTAGGAGATTGTTTTGGGGTCATTATAAACAAGGCATAGAACAATAGATTACTTCCTGATATGAAATCAAAAAGCCCAGAATGGTCAAAGAGTACAGAACTCCTAATGAATGAATGAGCAAGAAGCAGAAAACTAAGAAAGGAAAGATGATTCTGCATATAGGTGAAACAATTAAGAAACCTAGAAACTTTCGTCAGTATACAGAATCCACTAATCATGCTTGCAAACATTCAGTGCTAATTTTGGATAGGGACTTGTCAAAACCTCAGATTACATTTATCTGAATCTGTACTAAGAGAGTTGTCAGTATTTGTAGTATTAGTAATGGGAGCCTAGCGGTGCTGGGTTAACATTTATCTAGAGGTTCCAAGAATGCCTCACTCCTGCCTCACACAGTTCCGTCACTCTGATTTCTCCAAGAACTTTCCATAAAGGATACATATACACAGGAAACATATTGATCATATTCTCAGCCGATTTTCAGTACCCCTTCAATATAGAGGCCTCGGGTCTAGCTGGGTTGAAGCACAGGCTGAGGCAGGAGAATGAAACAGTCTCTGATTTAGGACAGAGCTTCAAATCCCCAGTGAGAAGAATAAAAGGCGTGCCAAAGTCTTGGCTTAACATATCATATAATTTTGTATATTCCTTGTACCATTATTCTCATTATCCCCAAAATGGTTATTTCATTGTTATATATACAAAGGAGATGAAATTTCCACCTTCAAAAGATATCTGCACTCCTCCTTGTACCTTTATTCTCATTATCCAAACTTGTTATGTCATTTAAGTAGCTGACAAC
The DNA here is from genome assembly GCF_950005125.1 of Chionomys nivalis. Classification (NCBI taxonomy): domain Eukaryota; kingdom Metazoa; phylum Chordata; class Mammalia; order Rodentia; family Cricetidae; genus Chionomys; species Chionomys nivalis. The sequence goes on from NC_080112.1 coordinate 63,123,464, forward strand.
AGTCAAATGCATAAGGAAATGCATATAAACAGTAGCACTAATACACATGTAAATTTATATAAACCTCAACACCTCACAAACTGTGCTGTCTTGCCAAAAAAAATAGTAACAGAAAATCAAATGGAAATATACCCATGCTTGAAAATTAAACAGCATAATTTTATACAGTCTGTGAATCTAAGAAGATATCTTAAATGAAGGAAAATGAAGTTAAAATATTCTAATGGGTGTGCAATACAAAACAGTGATGAAAGAAATGTTCATAAAAATAAATTCTTGTTTAAAAAAGTAAAGATCTAAACCAGTTATCTAAGTTACTGTCTTAAGTAAGTAGAAAAATAGATCAAAGCAAAGAAAACAATAGAAATAAGGAAACAAAGATAGGAAAACTATAATATTGAAAATAAGAAATGATCTAGAAAGTCAATGCAATAACTTATTTTTAATATTAATTTTATTCACATTTATACTAATTTTTATATCAATTAAATTGATAAAAGTATAATATATATGTAAACTGATAAAAGTACATATAAAATATAATTATAGCTTCTTCATAAAATATAACAAAGAATGTGATAAGTTAAAGTTCATTAAATCTATACCTTAGGGAGAAATGGGTCCGATTTGGGAAACACAAGTCACCAAAAATCCAACTAAGATGAGAGAAATAGATAACTATTTGTAAAAGTGATTGTAACTTAAAGGCTTTTTAAAGAGACATCTATGGGCCCAGATGGCTTCAAATGAGGTTATAACTATCTTTTCAAACAATTAATGCACATTTTACACAATCTCCTTTAGATCATGTAAGAATAGAAACCACTTTCAAACTAACGATATGAGCCAACCATTTCTTTTAAGATCAGGAATAATGTACTTATGAGTGAGTACATACCATATTCCTCATTTTGGGTCTGGGTTATCTCACTCAGTAAAGTGTTTTCTATTTCCATTGAGCCTATAGTTTGTGATCCTAGAGAAGCTAAATAAGAAGGTGAACCCAAAGGAAAACATACAGTTATCCTCCTGGATATTGGAAGTGGACAAGATTGCCGGGCAAAAGTTGGGAGCAGGGGAGTGGGGGTGGATTGGGGGGAAGGGGAGATAGGGAGAGAGAAGGGAGAAGGGGAGGACTGGGGAGAGCTTGGGGGAATAGGATAATTGAGATGGAGGAAAGGTGGATATGGGAGCAGGGAAGAAGTTATCCTAACCAAGGGAGCCATTTTAGGGTTGGCTAGAGTCTTGGCTCTAGAAGGGTTCCCAGGTGTCCAAGGGGATATCCCCAACTAGTTCTGTGGGCAGCAGAGAAGAGGGTGCCTGAACTGGCCCTATCCCATAGCCACACTGATGAATATCTTGCATATCACCATAGAACCTTCATCTAGCAATGGATGGAGATAGAGACAGAGACCCACATTGGAGCACTGGACTGAGCTCCCAAGGACCAAATGAGGAGGAGAAGGAGGGAGAACATGAGCAAGGAAGTCAGGACCGCGAGGGGCGCGTCCATCCACTGAGACGATGGGACTGATCTAATGGGAACTCACCAAGGCCAGCTGGACTGGGACTGAAGGAGCATGTGATCAAACCGGACTCTGAATGTGGCTGACAATGAGAGGTGACTGAGAAGCCAAGGACAATGGCACTGAGTTTTGATTCTACTGCATGGTCTGGCCTTGTGGGAGCCTAGTCTGTTTGGATGCTCACCTTCCTAGACCTGGATGGAGGGGGGAGGACCTTGGACTTCCCACAGGGCAGGGAACCCTGACTGCCCTTAGTACTGGAGAGGGAGGGGAAGGGGGAATGGGGGGAGTGGGAGGGAAATGGGAGGAGGTGGAAATTTTTAATAAAAAAAAATCAGGAATAAGTCAAAAATACCTCCTCCTCCAATCCAACATCTTCAACACGGTGTTAAAAATACTAACCAGGGCAACCAGGTAAAACAAAACCCAAACAAAAAGTAAAAGGCATCGGTACTGGAAATCAACAGAAATATCTTCCTTTACATGAGGATTCTAATATGCAGAAAATCCTAAGGATCACACACACATGAGAGAGAGAGAGACAGAGTCAGAGACAGAGACAGAAAGACAGAGAGAAGAGAGACAGAGAGACACACAGAGAGAGACCTGTTGGGGGTCAGAAATGTAGAGCGTTTAGTAGTGCGTGCCTAGCATACACAGAGTCCTAGCTTGAATTCCCAGCATTGCATTAACCAGGCATGGTGGCACAGCCTGGAATTCCAGCACTTGGGAGGTACAGGCAGGTGCATCAGAAATTCAAGGCTAAGGCTGTCTTCAGCTACAGAGAGACTTGGAGGCTTGTTTTTGCCTATATGAGACCCTGGGTCACACACAAAAAACCCCAGATCTACTGACCCTAGTCGCAGGATACAGAGCATATATATATATATATATATACATATACATATATATATATTACATTTTTATGTAATAACAATGACAAATGAAAGAAATTAATAATTGCATTTATGGTTCAGTGAAAATAATAAAGTACTTAGGTTAGTCCTAACAAAGTAGTGGAGGAAAATAAAAAAATATTAAAGAAATGACAGATACACAACAATGAGGCTTTACATGTTCATAGATCAAAAGAGTTAATAAGGTGGGCAGTAATGGTGCATGCCTTTAATCCCAGCACTCGGGAGACAGAGGCAGGCAGATCTCTGTGTGTTCGAGGCCAGCCTGGTCTACAAGAGCTAGTTCCAGCAGGACTGGCTTCAAAGCTACAGAGAAATCCTGCCTCAAACCACGCCCCCTACAAAGTTATTGGATTCTTTCCATTTTATTTATTTTTTGTGTCTTTCACAAGTTAATGTATTTTCAGTGTTTTTAGTTTGTCAAGTTCTTCATTAGTGTATATTAATTATACTTCAGTGGGGTTTATTCATGTTGCATTTTCAGATGTACATAAAATATAATTTGATCAAATTGATCCTTTCTTTCCCATGAATCCCTTCTTTTCCCAAATAGTTCTCTTCTACTTTCAAATAAAAAGACAGTTAACAGATTCAACATAATCTCAACAGCATTTTTGCACAAATAGAAAACTATCATTTTAAAAAACATATGGAAATTCCAAGGATTTGAAACAGCCAAAGTGTGTGTGTGTGTGTGTGTGTGGGGGAAACAGGAGTAATCAGTTTTCCTGAATTCAAGTGTGTAGCAGACTGCAAAAATCAAACAGTGTTCAAGCAGGCAGGACAGTAGATGTCTAAAATCCCAGTACTTGGCAGGCACAGAAGAGGGCGTCATGACCTCAAGGCTTTTCAAGCCTGTCTCCAAAATCTAAGAGCTGGCAATGTAACCGATGTTGTACAGTGTGTTTCAAGGCCCCTGAGGCTATTCTTGATAACCAGAAAAACAAAAAACACAGTGTGGTACTAGCGAGAAGACAGACTACAGACTAAGGACACAGGTTAGAAAGTTTAATCACACTGTGGTTAAATGAGCCATGACGCAGGTGCTGAGATCACTCCGTAGAGAAAGCACAGTAGATACACACACACAAATAGAAGGGGATTCTGATCCATACCATAGACAAAATGAGTTAGCAATGTAAGGGTGATCCTTTAAAACGAAAAAAGCTTCGTGACTTTGGGTTTGACAGTAAAGTTCTGGTTATGACACTAAAAGCATGAGCAACAAAAACAAATGCTACTACATTGAATTTAAACATCTTTGTTCATGAAAGGACAAAGAACACAGCAGATCATCAACATAAAGAATGGAGACATATACTTGAAAATCATCTGTTGAATGATAGAACATATAAGGAAGTCCTACAATTCAGTCACAAAGTAAAATAAGCTGATTTTAAAAAATGAACAAAAGATTTAAATATACATTTCTACAAAGAATATGCAAATGCCCCAAACATATTTAAAGTTGTTCAGTATCATTTATCTTCACCAGAATGCAAATCAAAGCCACAGTGGAATATCACCTCATGTTCAAAAAAAGAAAGACTAACGAGTGAAGGATTGGAGCTTTTACTCAGCACTGGCAATGCTGCAAGCAGTATGGAAAACAGTTTGATGGTTCCACTAAAACATTAAAATACAACTACCATGTGATCAAATAGTCTTGCCTCTTGGATATATCATTAACAGATTAATGGGTAAAAATGCAGTTTGTACATGAAACAAAATGTTGTTAATCTTTAAAAATAATGGAACAATATTCAGATTTGGAAAATAATGGGGGATCAATCATTTAAGTTTTTAAAATTATTTTTGAGAATATCATAAAATATGGCCATATCTATCCCCCATTTGCCCTTTCCAATTTTCTACATATTTTCCCCAATACGTTCCCTCCAACTTCACGTCTTTTTCTTATAGCCGACTCAGTTCAGCTAGTGCTGTGCATGTGTGCACAGGTGTGGGGTGACCCAGTGGGGACACAGGTTTGTGATCAGTGGACACATCTTTGCAGATGATCTGATAGTGTGTGGAGAAAAATTCCAAAAGTACTGCAAAAATATCTTGAAAAAAATAAGCAATGACTTAGCAAATTCATGGTATTAGATCAGAATCTCTGCTGTTTCGGGGAGACTTGCAGACTCAACCCCAACCATCCGCAACCTTTACTTTCTCAGATGCTCAGGCGCTGCTCTGTGTAACTTCCCTGATATGGGCATACATACTCCCTTTCAGTCTCTTTCTCTTTTCACGGCTATCAAAGAGCTAACTGCTGCCTCCCTTCTGGGAAAGGACATTTCCAGATAGCAAACCCCTGATGGATGAGGGCTGCAAACATAGCAATCTCATCACATAATAGCTAGGTTCATTGTTCTTTCAGATGGCCCTATCTCCACGCACGCCCTTGGAACTTTATAAATGCCCGTTTCATCCAGAAGTACAAGAAACATTCTATCTCTAAGTCTGATTTGGTGAGGGGAGCTAATCTTTGACCTATTTTCTAGGGTACAACGCCTTCTTCTGTGTTATTTTCTCCCAAGGGAACTTAACAGAAGTAAGTTCTCTGAGTGTGTTAAAGCCTCTCCCTTACCCTGCTCTGGTCGGCTCTCTAATAAACCGATTTCTGAAGGGGGCTCTAACTCTGCTTTTTTTCTTGTACCCCTTCCCCCCTCTGAAACCTAACAGCTTGCTACCAAAAACCTAGGAGAGAAATATTGAAATGGATCTGTCTGTGGAGTTTCTTCAGCCTTGCTTCTTCTCTCTCCATACCCAACAGCATCCCTTTGTCCTCCCCCAACACTGGACTTCAGTCCCTCTCTGACACTGGATCTTCGTCTTCCATTCGCATATTTCTGAGTTCTCTGCCTGATCCCTAAATCCTAGACTTGGATCTGTTTCCTTGGTCAGATCCATCAGGTCCAGGGACAACCGTCATCAGCTGTGGTACATTGTCAGCAACAAAGCCAAAAGACACAGGATGCTTGACTTCCTCACTTCCTTTCTCTGGACCTGCTCGGTTTACCAGGCTTCATAATGGGGAACACTCAAACTTACCCCCAAACTCACGTCATCTCTTAACCCTCCCTAGAAATTAAGAAAGAAAATCTCCGTAAACTGTACATCTCTCAGTCCCTTCAGAAAGACTTCATTAAGTCACTCTTTAAGGTTAATAGTAGAGACAACAAAAATGAAAAAGAGATCAGGTCAAATACCAATTGATGGCAACTGCTTTTTAGGAGAGTTAAGAACATGCATCTTCTCCTGACAGGACTCCACTAAGATCTTGCTTCAAGTGTGGCCAAGAGCAGCAATACCTGACCAGAGCTTGCTCAAAGCCACAAACTCCACTGGAATGCTGCCCAATATGTAAGGTTAAGGGACGTGGGACACCTGGCTATCCTCAAGCCCTGGTTGTGAGCCAATTATTCTTAACTTTGAGCTGGGTTTTTCAATGCCTGAGCCCTTAGGATGTAGCCCTGAAGATTGATGCTCTATCTACATTCAGAAGCTTCCATCAGCATCCCTAATGCCGAATCCATGGTAAACATCACAGTTGCAGGCAGGCTGATTGATTTCCTTTTAGGCATGAAACAGTCCAGTTTTGCCTGAAATGAATACCAAAGACCAGTGTTCCAGTGTCCCACTTCTGTTATTGGGGTTGATAGCTTTATCCACAAGCTCATTCAAAACCAGTCACTTTCTTACTGTTTTAGAAACATTAACCCCCACTCACTCCAACTAACTATTGCTCCCTGACTCCACTTCCCCGATGATACATTCTAAACTCCTTCCCGCCATCCCTGTTTACCTGCTCACAAGGCAGATAGGAGCGAACTCTCCTCCTCACTGCCCTGGCGCCACCCTCCCGAGCCCTCTCATCTCCAGCACTGTTAACTGTTCAAGTCCAGGGGTGCTAGATATCCCTTGATAGCCATAAAACACTCTTCTAGTAAAGTTACCCCAACAGGTCCTCTCCCTGTCAGCATGTTCCAGGGCCTCCAACCAATCCACATTCCTCAACTCCAGCCTTCTCAGGCCAGCCAGCCCCTAGCTCCCAGGATAGGCCCAGCCTAACTAAAAACCAAAGAGACAAAAACCCTGACAGCTGATAACTGTTTGCTTCCAGAGCTCGGGAGCACTAATGAAGCAGTTTTTATGAACTGGATGTGTGGTTCCTAACCCTTTGCTCTGTCCCTGCAAAAGTTTCTCACTGACCTAAGGGATTTTTTTTTTTAAACCATTCTACCTGAGCCTTCTTCACAAAGCAGTTTTGCCTCTGCCTGGACAGAGCTTCTACCAGGATGGCTCAACAGCTGAACCAAGCGGCCCTTCCTCAGAAGTTCCCAATCAGTCCCCGCATCTTTGAGCTAGCTTAGGTCTTTCCTACAGCGCTCTGACATCTAGCGCTTGCCTACAGAAACTTGGTGACCTTCCTAGCAGCCCCCTCCCCTCCCTACGTCCTGTGCTGCCCCCTTACCTAATTTCTTTGCCAAGAAAGGATAAGGAGTTTCCCTTTTAAAGGGACAATCCCTTAAAACCAGAGTTATTTCATGGAGTTCCACGTAACATCCTCTTACGGAGCCGTCACTCAGAAAACAGAGACAAGTGATTACAGAAACACCTTCTCTCCAAAAGGAAACTTCTTTTTTCCCTGGGCTTACTAACTTTTTGTGCCCCTGCATTTCCAGTTTCGGCACCCTCATCAGAACATAAAAGCAACTGGCCTCAGGGGACCTCAAAAATTGCTTGACCTTGCTGTTCCTAACAGAGGGCTTTCTCGCTCCTTAAAAAAGATTCAGTTTCTGCCTCTGCCCTCACTTTGTCTGGCCCATCTTAACTATCTCTTCCTTCTATACATGCTCAAAGGTATAGCCATTGGCTTCTGAAATAACGGCATGGCCCTGATAGGAGAGTGAGTACACGTTTTCCCACACAATTAAGACAATCCTAGGATGCTCTCCTTGCCTACAAAGTCTAGAGGCAAAAGCCCATCTGATCCAAGAGATTTTAAAGCTGGTCCCTATCCACCATGTCTGTAGGTCTCCTACTTTCCAGACTCTTTTGACTCACAGGTGATCTGATCCCTGTGGCCCCTCCTTCCTGCCTGCAGGCTGTCTGTGCCGCTCTCCTGCAGACTCTTGAATATCTTTTATCCAGGTCCCTTCCTTCTACCCACATCTCCCAGACCAGAAAACACTCCTCCTCAGGATTTCTCTGAGAGATTGAATTAGTTCTCTTTCTTAACCTCCCTGATTCCCTCTTTTCTGATCCAGACCATATATAGTTCAGATGAGAGTTCAGCCAAAATACAGGAATCCATCTGAACAGGATAAGCTGTAGTCACATAGGACTACTTTCTCCAGTTGGGGTCCCTCCCACCTTTGAACACTTCGCAGCAGGCGGAACTAACTGCGGGAACCAGACCACTAACCCTAGCCAAGGGATCATCAGTAAATATTTATACTGACTCCAATTATGGCTTCCACATTATCCATTCTTATGCTCCCATTTGGAGAGCTGAAAACTTTCTGACATCCAAGGGGCTACCTATCATTAATAATACCTTAATCCTAAAACTTACAGACTGTCTAACTCAGCAGGCAGCTGTTCTCTGTTGTAATGGAAACTCAAAGCAGGACTCCCTTATTGGCCTAGGAAATCACAAGGCTGGCAATGAGCCTGAATGCTACACTTTCTCTATGCTTTACGTTTAACCCTCCTTACTCATCTCAAGAGAAAGAAAAAAACTGTCTCAAGAGAGTGGCAGCTTAACCAAGGTTGGTTCACAAAGGGAGAAAAATAACTTTACCTAAGAAAGAAAAGCTTGGCATCTTAACAATGCGTCGTGATTGTTGGCCATCACCCAAGAGCTAACCTCTTTCAACAAATTGAAGCCGCCTTTCTTATCAAAGATCTCCAAGACTGTTACTCAATTCTGCCACATACATCAGAAGTCTTCACCCTCATGGCTCACTAAGGCTTTGTTCTTCCAAACACACTGACTTGCCCATTAAGAAGACAAATATTTATTAGTCTTAGTAGATACTTTTTTGGGCATGGGTAGAGGCTTTTCCTGTATATCTGAAGGGGCAGGTATGAGAAATACATTTTAATCAAAGAAATAATACCCAGATTTGGACTTCCCACCTCCCCATAATCTAACAATGTGTCTGTATTCCTATTTAAAATTATATAGGGATCTTCAAACCCCTTTGTATCACTGAAAAGTTAAGCATCTTTTATAGGCACCAACCATAAGCTAAAGTAGAGAAAATGAATGTCCTTATGAAAACCATCTTACCAAATTAGAGACACAAACACAAGGTAACTGGATTAATCTTTTCTTTATCGCTTTTATGAGAATCTGTTCACCATCTCAGGTCTAAGTCTTTTTGAATTGGTGAATGGAAAGCTTTTTGTGTCAGACAATTTTCCTTTGCCCTCCAAACCCTAGGTGATTACATCCCAGTTCTCTTCCACACCCAACATTCATTAAGACATTTTCCTGAGTCTGGGGGGTGGCTCAGTGGTTAAGAGACTTCTTTTCCAGATGATCTGGATTCAATTTTTAGCACCCACGTGGTGGCTCACAACCCTCTGTAACTCTGGTTCCAGGGGACCTGATGCACTTTTCCGGCCTCTACCGGCCCCAGACATGCATGCGGTGCACAGATATACATAAAGGCAGGACACCCGTATACAAAAAAGTATAAATAAAAAATTAGACACATTGCTAATAAACTTCCATTAAGGCATCCCTTTCAGTCATGTCTCCAAGTGTACCCAGGAGACTTAAAAACCCTAACCCTCAAACTCTTCCAGCTTCTGTGGTCCAGACACCTCCTGGTCCTTCTCATCATCTGCACTGCTGGTAAACCGCTGGATCTTAGCTCTTGGATTCATTTGTATAGGTTAAAGTCTACTCATTGATTACAAGGACTGCATCCTCTCTCCACTTAAACCAGATACTGGCTCAACTCATAATCATCCCAGAGGACAGGACTTAGAGGGTCACTCTTTGGGCAATTCCACCCATTCTTGTGACCTCCTGGAGGATCTCAAACACCTATTCAACAAACAACCAGCTATGAGCGTTCCTTTGTTCTTCCCCATCTCCTGCCTCTGAGGTTGCTGTATCTCAAGGCAGAAGACCTCCTTCAGATACTTTCTCAATCCTCTTTTGCAACAAATTTCAGGCACCACAATTCCTGATAAAGGAGGACCTCACAGATTCCACATAACTGGGTTGAGTTCTTTGCATTTTTTGATTCTAGTTTTTTCTGACTGATAACATGTACGTTCTGTTGCCTGATTTCCCCTCTCTACTCTGTTTTGCCTATTCAGCCCCAATGAGAGAAGTTCCTAATCTCTAAATTCTAGAATATTTTTTCGATTCCATCTATCACTTGTTGTATAACCCCAACACCTCTGGCCAAGGCCTAATGACCGTCTTTTCCTTTCTGTTCTGCACATACCGAAGTCCCTACATCTCTGCTGGCTTGGACAACTCTGGACCCCTAGACTCGAGGGACATCCTTCTTTAATAGCATCATTCTTTATTGATTCTTTGGGAATTTCCCATCATGCATCCTAGTCCTGCTCACTTCCCAGTCCCTCCATATCCTCCCCTCATCCCTGCTGCATACCCTCAAAAAGAGTCCCCCAAATCAATTAAAAGCAAAGCAAAACGAAACATAAAAACCACCCCTTTCCTGTCTATCCAACACTTCTTCATGGCATCAGGAGCTGTGGTGTGTCACACAGTATACCTTTTGTCCAATTAGCCTGCCCCACCTGCAAAATGTTCAATGCAATGAGTCATCGGTCTGGGTCAAGGCCTCTGGCACACCATCATCACTGGACCCTCCCCAAAACTCCTCTCAGAGATCCTACTCTTATTGTTCCTCAGGACCAGTCCCTTCACACACTCCACAGGTCAAAGATGGGGTAGGTGTGCTTTTACTGACAGGACAGACTCCACTCCTCTAACGAACAGGGCTTCCAAATTATAAGGTACTTACATCCAAAATATCTCTACATTTTCTAAACTTATGACATAGGACTCCCATCATTAGCCCCTTTACTATACCTCCTTGGTAACAGAAATCTCTGCTGTATGACACGGTCTTTACAGGGGACATATCAATGGGACAACTAGATCTAACTCGCTGTGCAATTTCTTCATGACTTTCAGACCCACCTCTGATAAACTCCCCTACCGTGTCAGCTGCTAAATCTTGCCCACTGCAAAAGGAAACACCTCCTACCAGTTCTTCTGTTGGGCCCTATGCCTATCTCACTGTCTATCGGCATAGATCTTACCAGGTTCCCAACTCAGGTTCGACTACTGACCTTTGCTTTTGGTCATCAATAAATAGAGTATCCACGAAAGCTTGGAAAAGGGTCTTTTCCCTCTCTAACACCTTGTACTGACTGGGTTTGTGTCAACTAGACACAAACTAGGATCATCAGAGAGGAAGGCGCCTCAGTTGAGGGAATGCCTGCAGAAGGTGTAAGGCATTTTCTTAATTAGTGATTGATAGGGGAGGGCCCAGGTCACTGTGGGTGGTGCCATCACTGGGCATCCTGGGGTCTATAAGAAAACAGGCTGAGCAAGCCATGGGGAGCAAGCCAGTAAGCAGCACCCTCCATGGCCTCTGTATCAGCTCCTGCCTCCAGGTTCCTCTCCTGTTTGAGTTCCTGTCCTGACTTCTTTCAATAATGAACAGCAATATGGAAATGTAAGCCAAATGAATCCCTTTATCCCCAACTTGCTTTTTGGTCATGGTATTTTAAAAACCCTAACTAGGACATACCTCTTTTATCCTATTACCTAGATGCAAATATCCTGTTTCTCCAAGATACTGCAAATCCCAGCCCTACACTCATGCTTCTCCTTCAGTGTGTGAAATTGAACCTACCAAAAAAAAATGACCAACTATTCCATCTCTCCCCGCTCCACTTTAGTACCTGTCTACTCAAGTAGCACGTCTTCCTCAATGGCACCCCAGCCTACTTGTGTCTTCCCACCGACTGGATTGGTATTCGTACCCCAATACACTTATGCCCAAATGTAGACGTGGCTCTCAATAACTGAAGCTTTTCAGTCCCCTTAATTGGCCACACATGCAACCAGATAATCTCCCTTCTTATCCCTCTACTTGTGGCTTTGGGGATGCCAGCGGGCATTAGCACAGGAAAAGGAAGCTTAGCTGTATCCTTAACATACTATCATGTTTATCTCAGGATATACAAGAAAGTCTTGGTGAGATCTCTCAAAGCCAGATAAGAATTCAGGATTAGGTAGTCTCGTCAGCAGTGCTCATGATCCAAAATATGAGAGGCCTAACTCTCCTGACAGGAGAAAAGGGAGAAGTTCGTCTCTTCTTGGAGGCGGAATGCCAGAGGCGCAGCAAAAATGACAGCCAGCCTTGCTTTAACAAGTCAGACAGCAGGCACCAGAATCACAGGCCAATGGCTTCAGAGCTTATCTTGGACTTTACAGTTCGTGTCTATTGTTACCTCCTTGATAACAATGCTGGTTCTTATATCCATAGAGACCTCCATAGTCTGTGTGCTGACCCCATTTATTTAGACTGCTGTCCAGCATGCTGTATAAACTCATGTGCGCAACATCCTCTGAATGGATGCACTCAGATACCAGCCTCGGATGCAAACGCCAACTTCTGACTACTCTTCAAGCAAATTCAGGGAGGGGAACTCCTAGCTGAATAATGCCTTAATCCAGTGCAAAGAAGCCAGACTGATTAATCCTTTAGGGCCCTCTAATCCCCCTTTCTATAAAATCATCCCTCAGTCTTGCTTTTGTTCTATAAACAAAAAAGCTAGAAATGTTAGATTAAAACATTCCTCTAGCTGCACCTCACGGACTCAGTCTCTTTCTGTCTGTCCGTCCGTCTCTATCATGTGCTCCCAGGCAGGCTACCTCAGCCCTCACAAGAGCACAGTGTTTCACCTTCCTCCTCCTCTCCTGACTGGGCATTTCCAGATAACAAACCCAAAGCGAAGGAGGGCTGGGAACGGAATCGCTTCACTGAATAATAACTAGGCTCATTGTCCTTTCAAGCACTTCTTATCTAGGGATGCCCTTGGGACCTTTTAATACCCATTTTAGTCAGAAATGCAAAAATTATAATGTTTCTAAATCTAACTCGGTGAGACGAGTCAACCTTGGGCCCATTTCTTTGGGCACAACCTACCTACTTTCTCTTGAGGGACCTGGAAAGAACTTCTGCGCTCTTTGAGCAGGCGAAAACTCTCTCTTTACCCCTGCAGCTCTGCCTGGCTCTCTAGTAACTCTTTACCCAAAGGTTGCTTCTACTTGCCATTTCTTTCTCAGAACTCCTCCATAAAACCTAACACGCAAGAAACAAATTTTGTGCACAAAGTCAACCAACTCAGCTACAATCAGTTCAAAGCAAAGGGAACAGTGAGGCCAAAACTAATAAATCATGTATATGCACATGGCAAAACTGTGAAATATATCTGAGAAGATCCGAATACACGGAGAGGAGGAGAGGAGGAGCACTGTAAAGATATACAGCCCTTCGGATGATGTCTGGGGGAAGTGTAAATTTACATCGGAATCTAAGCTGTTTGTGGACAGTCTCACATTTCAGTTTCTATGGGTATGCTGCTTACATTTCTGCCAACACCGTCCAAATGTGCTCCTATTCTCCGCATCCTCATCACACTAATTACTGGAGTCCTTTGAGCAAACGTGGTTGTGATTTTAGTTTACATTTCTCTGATAATTCCCGATAATGGACTTTCAAAAGACACACAACATTTTCATTATTAAGAATTTCACGCACACACATAATGTATTTGATCACATTCGCCCCTGCTCATCTCCCAACTCCTCTCAGATCTACCTGCTTCATTCCTCCCATCTTCATGTCGTTTCTTTTTTTCTTTCCCTTTTTATGGTTATTTGAGACAGGGTTTCCCTGTGTAGCCTTGGCTGTCCTAGAACTCACTTTGTAGACCAGGCTGGCCTCAAATGCACAGAGATCTGCCTACCTCTATATCCCAGGTGCTGGAATTAAAGGCATGTGCCACCATACATGGCTTCTTTCTTTCTTTCTTTCTTTCTTTCTTTCTTTCTTTCTTTCTTTCTTTCTTTCTTTCTTTCTCTCTTTCTCTCTTTCTCTCTCTCTCTCTCCTTCCTTCCTTCCTTCCTTCCTTCCTTCCTTCCTTCCTTCCTTCCTTCCTTCCTTCCTTCTCTTTCTTTTTGTATTTTTTTTTAAGAGCTAGAGTCTCAGTATGTAACTCTGTCTGTTCTGAAACTTACTCTGTAGACCAGGCTGGCCATGAACTCACAGAGATCTGCTCGCCTCTGCCTCACAAGGGCTGGGATTAAAGGTGTGTACTACTACATCCTACTATGTTCCCATTTCTTTTCAATTATCCACAAGTCCAATTTGTGCCGCCCATATCCTCATGTGTGTGAGCCCATCAGCTGGATCATGGTCACCCTATCAGACCACCACACCCTTACAGAGCACAAACCCTCTCTCCCAGTAGCACTCAGCTGTCAATAGCGTCTCAGCCTTTCCACTACATTCTGGAATGTAACTCTTGTGCAAGTAACTCCAGCTGCTGTGAGTTTATTGGTGCAGCAATCCTTCATGTCCAGAAGGCATTGTTCTTCCATGATCTCTGGGTCTTACAATCTTTCTGCTTCCTGTCTCGCATTTTTTGTGGTCCTAGAGAGGAAAGGAATGTCGTCGATGTTTTGTTTATGCTTGAGCTGTCCATGGACACTCATTCTCTGTACTTCAACCAGCTGTGAACTTCTGTGTTCTCCAATGTCCACTGTTCGAAGACATTTCTTTTGTGAGGAGTGAAAGCTGTACTAAGCAATGGATAAAGAGACACAAATTTAAAGATTTTTTTGACACTTTGTCTATTTAGCAAAATAATAGTAGTGGATTCATACCTGGGGTTTATAAGCTCTCCAGCCATGGCTTCTTGGTCAGATTTACTAAACCAGACACGTGTTTCTTCCTCAGGAACAGACCTCAAATCAAACCAGACAGTAGACTACAGCCGATTACTCCAACAACATTCACGCCACTATTGCGCTCCTGAGTGTCTTTTGCTATGCTGGATGTTATTGTAGCTCACAGGAGAGTCATACCTGGGAAAGACTACTGAAGACTTTTTTCCCCCAGCATCCTGTATAGAGCATTCTGGTACTATAAAAGCTACCCAGTGGGGAGGAGGTTTTCTGGTCAGTACCAACTTGATTTCTCCATGTCTTGTGACCAAAGTTTGTCATATCGTCATCAAGAGGGTCTTATCATCAGGTTCTGGTGGCTAAAACAAGAGCAGTGACAATAGCCTGCTTTGATTTTGGGGTTTCCGAAACAACTGTGGTCAACAACTTGAGAGGAGAGATCCTACACCTGGTATGGATTTTTATTTGGCAGCAGATGGTTGCTGGGAAGAGCATTATCCCGTGTATCCCCTAATAAAGCTCTTTTATATGAATATATTATAGATTAGTAGGTTTATGTATTGCTCTATCAAACATCCTTAGTGTTAATTATCCTTCCCTCCACGTTTTCCTCCGCCCTACTCTCCTACTGCTTCCCTTACTTACCCTCCCATTCCATCAGTCTCCCTTTCCTCCTTGCGTCACATGCATTTACTGTTTTTTGATATTGAAATTTTTAAATGAAAAATGGTATGGAGAGTTACAAAAAATTAAAAGAAGAACTATCAGTAATCTGCCTTCTGTGAAAATGAATTAAGTTTGTCCAGGTGACAGACATCTGTATGCCAATATCCACTGCAATATTATTCATAATAGCACAAATCAACTGTGTTTCCATCAATACAAGAATGGAGCCAGGCAGTGGTGGCGCACGCCTTTAATCCCAGCACTTGGGAGGCACAGGCAGGCGGATCTCTGTGAGTTTGAGGCTAGCCTGGTCTACAAGAGCTAGTTCCAGGACAGGCTCTAAAACTACAGAGAAACCCTGTCTCAGCCCCCCCCCCCAAAAAAAAAGAATGTGTAAAGAAAACACAGTACACAAACCCAGTAGAATACTAATCAGTTTAAAAAGTAAGGAAATCTTGGGCCAGTGAGGTGGCTTAGCAGGCAAAGGCGCCTGAGGCTGGTCTGAGAACCCGAGTTCTCTCCTTGGAACCCACATAGTGGAAGGAGAGAACCAAGCCCTGCAAGCTGTCCTCTGATCTGAATATTATTGTTATGGAGTGAGTATACCCAAACATGTACTTTTGCACACATCAGATAAATGTAAAAAAAAAGGAAGGAAATATTGCTTTTTGCAACAGCATGGAGGGATTGAGAGAATATTACATAAAGTGAAGTGAGCCAGGCATAGGAAGGTAAGTACAACATGATCTCACTTATATATCAAATCTTTAAAAAGTCAGATTCATAGAAATAGAGAGTAGAAGGGGATTTGCCAGGGCCTGAGTTTGTGGGGTGGGGGTGCAGGTGTTATCAGTGAGTATGAATTTTCAGTTAATCAGGGTAAAGAAGATTCTAGAGACCTAAAGCATAGCGTAGTATCTATAGCTATTAACACTGGATTGTACATTTCAAAATAGCTGAAAGAGTAGATCTTAGATCCTAACTTTTCTCTTTTGTTGGGGGGCTATTTGGCTCACACTTCCAGATCGTAGTCCATAGTTGGAGGAAGTCAGGACAGGAACTGAAGCAGGGCAGGAACCTGGAGGCAGGAGCTGACACAGAGGCCATGGAGGAGTGCTACTTACTGGCTTGCTTCCGCTGTCTTGCTCAGCCCACCTTCTTATAGAACCCAGGGTCAGCAGCCGAGGGATGGCACCACCCACCCTGGGCTAGGCCCTCCCCCATTGATCACTAAATGAGAAAATGCCTTACAGCTGGATCTCACTGAAGCATTTTCTCAGCTAAGGCTCCTTCCTCTGATGACTCTAACTTATTTCACGTTGACACACAAAATTGGCCAGTACAGCTGACCCTTTGTCAACCTGACACATAAACACATCATTATTGAGTCACAACTCTTCCTTTCTTATTCATCCCCAAGATCTCACATTAAAATTATAAATAACTTTGAATGTCCCAGTCTTTACAAATTCAAATGCATTAAAATTTGAGTCTCTTTAAAATATACAACCTCTCTTAAAAGTTCAACTAGACTCCCTTAAAAATAAAAATTAAGTTAAATACCTTCTTTAAGAGGGAAGAACCAGGACACCATCACAATCTGAACCAAGCAAAACAAAACTCCAACAGTATAAATAACTCAGTATCCAATTATCTGGGATTCGCTCACGATCTTCTGGCCTCCTCCAAAGGGCTTGCTTGGGTCACTTCTCCAGCTCTGTCCTCTGCAGCACAGTTTGTCTTCTAGGCTCCAGTTGACCCCACTCTGCTGCTGCTGTTCTTGATGGTCTTCCCATGGTAATGGCATCTCCAAAATGCTGGGCTCCCTTGCTGCAACGGCTGGCGCTTTCTCCAATAGCCTCTCTTAGGCTCTCTTTATGGTACCAAGCCTCAACTTCTTTGCCTGATCTTTCAGTCCTGGGCCTTCAACTGCCACTGAGGCTGCACCTTCACCAATGGCCTCTCCTAGTGCTAAGCCTCAAGTGCTCTCCATGACCCCTTCATCCCTCCAATACCAGAACCACAGGATGATGCTTACACATGACCGAGTCCGGCTGCCAGCATGAGGTACAACCATGGCAGCCTCTGGAACACAGTTTCTCTGTGCTCTCAGAAAACACTTCCCAGAATATCTCACCTCAATGATGCTGGTCTCTTATTAATCCTTGCTAATTTTTAAGCAGTGATTTCACATATATATATATATATATATATATATATATATATATATATACACACACACACACACATACATACATGCATACATGTATACATATATGTATATATATGTTGGTAAACACTGTAGTACATATAACTTGACAATCATGCTTCAATGAAGCTGGCAAAGAAAACAGAATGATAAAAGTTAAAATGCATAGATCTGAATGCAGAATATTGCTTAATTGAGGTTGGGAACAGGATCTGCTTTGAGGAGGTTGGATTTGATTAGAGCATGCTGGATGCATATGTGGAAATAGAATGCCAAACCCCACTAAAATGTGCAATCAGTACGTGTTAATACTAAATTCAAAAAAGAGCTAAATTCAAACAAGAGCTAGTTCCAGGACAGGCTCCAAAACCACAGAGAAACCCTGTCTCGAAAAACAAAAAACAAAAAACAAAACAAACAAACAAAAAAAATAATAATAATAAAATCAAAAGGAGTTACTTGATTTCCAAATTATAAAAATGTGCTAAAACGCCTTTTCAAATTACTGTTTCTTTATGACTATTTTTTATTTTTAAGTTTATTTTTGGGACTTTAACCCACGAGAACACTGTATTCTCATGTGTGGTGCTGTGACAGAGACAGAGAAAGCTGAGGCCAGGCCCCGGACTGAGCGACTATGTCAGTCCTTCCCTGTTTTCAACCATTCTGCAGCAGTCCCTCCATCAGGCCATCCAAACAGCCACCCAAACAACCCCTCCCAGGAGTGTGCTTGCCACATGGTTTTCCTGTAGGTTTCTTATCCTGAATGTACACTGGCCAGAAATGGTCTTAGGACCTCAGCACAATAGCAAAGAGAATTTGGAAATAGAGGTGAGCAGATAGAAATTTAATTTTTCCTAATGGCTTTATTTTCTTCATCTACTTTTATAGACGGCTAAATGAGGATCAGAGAGGGCAAGACCCTTGGCTCAAAGTCATACCAATGGGCAAGGCAGAAGTAGTATTAATGACTCTCTTTTTCTTATCTTTATAAATAAAATAATTGCATCAGAAAGAGGTCAGAGGATCCCAAAACTGGAGGAAGATTGGAGAAGGGGACTTCAGAACCGGAAAGGAGCAAACCAAAGAGGAACAGTTTGACTAAGACACTGCTCTGGGTATAAAATAACACAAACTATGGTTTTGTTCTTGTGCCAATCATTTAAGACTCCAAGGCCAAGCAAATATCTGGACAAGCCATTTCACAAAGACTACAGACTAGTTTTCTCTTAATGCATGACAGATGTTCTCAGACTCAGCTAAAACAGCATCTAGTCCTCATTGCCCTACTTATTTCTGGGTCAGAAGTTCAGGAATGGTTTGGCTGGGTTCTCTGTTCAAGTGAGACTAAAAATCAAGATGTTGGTAGGGCCTCTGGGTAAGGAACTGATTCCAGTTTCACTTTATTTTTGGCATTATTCTTGGTCCTACTGCTGTAGCTAACATACTATGTTTTATTCCCCTTTGATGGCCATCAGCCATGCAGTTTTTTGAACTCACAGAAGCTACGCATATCTTAAAAAACAAAACCAATAAAAACAAAACAAAACAAAAAAAACTTATGCAGCTCTTTAAAGCCAGGCAGATTCCTTTAGTCCCAGCACTCAGGAGGCACAGGCAGGTGAATTTCTATGAGTTTGAGGCCAGCCATGAACTCACAGAGAAACCCTGTTTTGAAAAGCAACAAACAAACAAAAAACAAAGAAACAAAATTCTATGCATCTCTCTCATCTTCAAATCCAGGAATGTAGAATTTCTTTCTGTGAAACAAATCTTTCTCATTTTTCAAATTTCTCTTAGCAAGAGTATAGACCCACCTGATTTCTTACCTGGCTAGGCCTGCCCTCATGCCCAGAACATTCTCTACATTCTCTCTCCTCTCTCTCTCTCTCTCTCTCTCTCTCTCTCTCTCTCTCTCTCTCTCTCTCCTCCCTCCCTCCCTCCCTCCCTCCCTCCCTCCCTCCCTCCCTCCCTCCTTCCCTCCTTGTCTGTGTGCATCTCCATCTCTCTCTGACACACATGGATTTAAAAAAAAATATTTTGAGACTAAGTTACAATTACATCCTGTTACAGAAAACATAAAAATAAGACCATTAATATTGAAGGCTTTATTCAAGTCTTGCCAGCTGTACAACTGCACCAGGATTTTGTGAACAGAGAAGGAATAAAATCAAATCCAGTAGCCAACAGCATACATACATGCATACAGTCCCTGTGCCTGGAGCTAAAGGGGCCATCAGCAAACACTGGGGTTACTTTGCTGTTCCAGGCCCCAGTGACACACTTTTAAACTCCTTTGTCAGGCTCCTTAGAACTTCCTGGCAGCCTCCACACCTCATCGTCCTCTGAATCAATCTTTGTAGGATGTGAGCACCCAGAAGAGCAGCCCAAGACTCATCAAGCATGGCTTAGAGGATCCACAGCCTTCTGTCATTTTTTTTTTTAAATTAACAATTTACTTTTATTTTATGCGTAGTGGTGTTTTGGTTGCACGTGTGACTGTGAGGGTGTTGGTCCCTGGAAGTGGACTTAGAGAGAGTTGTGAGCTGCCCTGTGGGGAATTAAACCAGGCCCTCTGGAAGCAGCAGCCAGTGCTCTTGAGTGCTGAGCCATCTCTCTCCAGCCACTTTCCTCCGTCAATTTCACATACATTAGATCACAGTCTTGGAGACAGCCAGAGTCTGGGAAGGTCTTCTTTCTGCCCCCATGCACAGATGACCTTCTGGAGCTGAGTGTACAGGTAGGGGAAGAGCTGCCTGACTTCACTGCGTCCTTGCGGGGCCTGGAATCCTTTCCACATACCCTAAAGCTCATCTGAGCTCCCCTCCTTCTGGGGCAGATAGAATCTGGAGAGTGTGGATCTGGGCTGTGGGCAGGGATGAGGGTGGTTGTAGTAACTTCAGGGAAAACCTGTGATTATCTTGAGGGTTTAAGGACATAAGTCGTGGGCTCCAGATGGCTGGCGCTGCCAAGCCACAGCTATCTACCTGAATGCGTAGGCTGGGAAGGCACAGCGCACAGCGCACCAGGCCTGAGGTAGGAGGGGTGCTCTGTCCCCAAACTGGCTGGGAACAAAGGGCACAGTGAAAGCATCCTCCCACACGGCCTGGCTGGCTCCAGTCCCACACATCCCGCTGTTTCACATCACTCAGTCCTCAGAAATGCTAAGTACCACAGCCTGGACTCAAAGAGTCTCAGGGCTGTCACATCCCTGCCAAACAGGTATCAGGCTGATTCTCCAGGCCTACCTGAGAAGAGGGCCGGGACCCATGCCCAGCGGAAAAGAAAAAAAGCCTGAAGTAAGGCCAAGAGACAGCACAGGGATTAGAGCCCTATACTTCCTTCTAGCCCTGGGCTCTCTTCTCAGCACGTGGGCATTAGCCATGGATCTAAAGAAGCCATGGGCACTCTGTCTCTGACCATTATTGAAGCCTTCCCAAATAAATTGTCTTTGCTTCTTTGCTCTTGCTTCCCCCCACCCACCCACATTTTTCTGCCCCTGCCACGCTCATATGCCCAAATACCGCAGTTTTTAAGTAAGTGATGGTCTAGGCCCGATTTTGTTCTTGGTGAGAAAACCTCATTAACTCAAGCAGGTCCACTTAAGAGGTCAGAGTGGTTTTACTTCCTCAATCCGGGTTTTTTAACTCCTTTCTCCTTGAGAGACTACTTTCTAAAAAATTTTTTTGAGATTCTAATTACATCATTTTCCCCTCCCCCCATATACCCTTTCTTGTTCTTTTCCAAACTCATGGCCCCCTTTTTTCATTAATTATTGTGAACACTTGAGGTCTCTTTCATAAACTCTGTGTCTGCAATGAAGCTCCCCAATCCTATGTCAACAGGGCATTGTGATGACTTTTGCATTTCCAGAGACGGTACAGGGGTATTAGCTCAGCCCTTTATGGGTAATGTGGCTATGGGTATTCTTACATCAGAGACTCTGGTACCTGGCCCACGGGGTTATTCCTATGCTCACCTTTTCCCTAGAGTTATGCCGCTTTCCACATGGACATAATAAACAACATCCTGGAATCCTAAACCACTGACATCATCTTCTAGCCTCCACTCTCAACACCACTGGGTGTTTTATTCCTTCTGTCTTCTTAAATGGAATTGTTTTGACCACCACACCTTCCATTGCATTTCTTACACAACAGAATTGCCCATCACACGCATTATTTATGTGATATTTACTAAATAAACAATTACACCAGTCCTTAGATCTAATAAACACTTGTATTCACTCATTCCCTTCTTTGGTTCCCAATCCATTAGTTGCATCTACCCACATTTCCATATATTGAAAGCTGATCTGCCCTTCAGGTTAGAGCCAATAAATAGGTTGATCCCTTTCTCTGGATATACACACAAAAAAGAGGAGCACATTTAATTCACTTTGCAATTTCAACATTTATTTCTGATACCAAAACTTGACAACACACAAGAAAAAAAAAGTAATAGACAGAATAGCAAATAAATTTATCTTGCATGCCACTCAGTCAAGAGGATGTGGCTCTCTAGATAGCTGGGTTCTGAAGGAATCTGAGGCTTCAGCCTTACTCAGAGGGAAAACTATTGCAAATGATGCGCAGGATCTGTGAATAGAAGAAAAGGGAAAATAATTCAATAAGCTGTAGCAAGTAATAAGGATCATAAACACCAAATAAATAGCAGTTCTTTGTACTTCTTTTTTCTCCACCATGGCTTGTATATCACTACTAGCTCAGGAATGTGACTACAATCCCCACTGACCATGTATTCCCCCAAGAATCCCATTTGCCTAATTCAGAGTGATTTACTTACTGGACATTTTACTCAACCCAGAAGAAGCCAATGGCACCGAAGTTGGCGGCGAAGTTGGCAGTAGCTGTACCACTGGGGCTGATAATGGGGCCAGTAAAGGCCTGAGGAAATCTGGAGCGGGCATTCTGGTGGTATCGGGCCCAGAAGGTAAAGGGGATTCTGGACCAAGGATCTCCAAAATCTCCTTCCTCATCCCAGGTCAGCAGCTCAAACTCGATGTCATCCCAGCTCCAGGGCCCAGACACAGCCTCATCTCCGATTCCCATGCGGGTTCGTGCTTCAGCGCGGGCCTCTGCCTCAGCAGCAGCAGCATCCAGAGCATCCAATGCTTCATCTGCAGCTTCCATGAACTGTGCGGTCCAGTCACGAGGGTCTCTCTTCTGAACCTGCGACGAGGAACAGAAAACCAAATGGAACCTTTTACAGTAGCCAAGATACATAATCAGTGTAGTGCCCATCAATAGATGAAAAATATTGCTTTTACACACAGTGCAATACTATTCAGTCTTCAAAAATGAAAATCCTACTATTTGTGACGATATGGGTGAAACTGAAGGGCATTATAGTAAGTAAGTCGATATACAGAGACTAGATACAATCTAAATGGCAATCTAAGACTAAACTCATAGGAATAGATGAGAATGCTGGTTGCCAGGGGCTCAAGTGGGATGAGGAACAGGGACATATTCATTAAAGGGCATGAAGTTTAGTTAGATACAATGAGTAAGTTCTAGATATCTATTATGCAGCAGAATGTCTTATAAGTTAATGACTACCACATATTTTAAATTGCTAAGCTAGCTTCTCGTGTGTGTTCCTGTATGTGTGTGTGCACATACATGTGCATGCATGGAGGCCAGAAGTCAACCTTGAGTGATGTTCCTCAGGTACCATCCACCTTATCTGAGACAGTGTTTCTCGACAAGTAGGCTCTCCATCTCCCCAGGACTGGAGTGCAAACGCACACTACCACAAGTGGCTTTTTACATGGGTTCTGGGGACTGAACCCAATTAACCTATTATCAGTTCCTCCATTACCTCTGCAATGAATCTCAGCACTTTCATCTTGCTAGTCTCATGGTAGGAGCGGAGGCCCCAGAGGAACTCATACTCAGGAGGGTTGCTGTTGGGCACTCGTCTGTAGTCCAGGTATCTGAAGTGGGAAAAAAAAAAAAGTCTGTTTATGGGCAGTCTGTGAAAAATACCTCATAAATCTGGATTTTGAAACTCTTTAATTCAAACAGAACTCATTTACTCCAGACTCACTTCTAAACATAGTCAGGGTATCTATCCTTTAAGGATTCCTAGGCCGGTGATTTTATACCAGGCAACCACTCAGAGCTGCAAGGGACACTTGTATGGGGTCACAGGAAGGAAACACTCATTTCAACCCTTCTGCTAAAGTTGTTGCTTATAATCCTGTCCATGAACCACCGATAGAGCTCTTCATGATTCCAACATGGCCCACTGTTCCTGAGAATAGACAGGCTGCACTCACGACTATGCTGCAGAAATGTCCTACCTCAAAGCG
Source organism: Chionomys nivalis (assembly GCF_950005125.1). Lineage (NCBI taxonomy): Eukaryota > Metazoa > Chordata > Mammalia > Rodentia > Cricetidae > Chionomys > Chionomys nivalis. Next base: position 63,147,105 of record NC_080112.1, read on the forward strand.
TACCTTCAGTACCACCTTCTGCATAAAGACACATTGTGTGACCCTTACATAAGGTGTGCTGTAAGCAGTCTGCTTAGAAAGCCCTTTCTGATGCAGACCGAGTGTAATCACTTACTTTTGCTTCACGAACTCGTAAGTAAGAAGTTTTCTCAGATCACCAAGGAGGGGGTGTCTGACCCTGATGGTAAAAAAAGGAAACAACAATCAGAATTCAAGATTGTTTCCCCATCTATTCAAATAATGTAAACTTCCCCAAAGCACTCCCCCCACCCCCCTGCTGCTGCCACAAGAACATCATGTAATGCAATCCTGGAACCACCCTCTTCTGCCAAAGGATAATTCAGACAGGAGATGAAAGAGCCTAATCATACCCAGGACGCAGTCCCATCTTGCGCAGTGCATCCCAAAGGACAGCTGTAACAGGAGGCAAGAGGAGAGATAAGGCACAGAAAGTGAGCATGAGAATCAGGTTGTAGTAATCCCCAGCTGCAAGTCCAGCCACTCACCCTCACTCGCACGGTTGCCATTCATGAAGATAATGCCCAGAATCACCAAGAGGAGGCCAAGCTTGGGTGTATCTTTGGTCCTAGAAGGCAAAAAGAATGAATATATATACACACACATACATAGCCAGCAGCCATTTGCATGAAAACCCCAGCAAGCTTGCCAATTTAGCTTTTCCACTATTCCTCAGGGGAGATCATTATGCCCCCACTCTGCCCAGGACCTTCTATGTGAATGAATACTGAAATTCTTAGGAAAAAAAGCATCACTGAGAAAGGCCATATTCCACCTCCTTTCCCATCTTACGTTCCCAGTATGCCAGCCAGGGACTCAGGAGTACTGATGAGAATATACAGGTGCTCTTCTTTGTCAATTTCCTTCAGCTGAATTCCAAACTTCTACAGGGGCAAGAAAACAGATTATGAAATTACAGCAGTTAGCATAATCTTCACATAGGCAGACAGTCACAGCCCCGTTAAACCTTGCTCTAAACTTTCAGGTAGGAATCTCATAAAACTGACTTTCCCCATCATTCCAGCTTCTTAGATTTGGCTTTTTACCTTCTCCAGGACAAAGCAGGCGCGTTCGATGATTTCTGGATAAACATCAGTGTATTCTCGGATGATATCCCTCAGCATTTCTGTAGGAGACAAGGGGAAGCCCTGGGACTGAGTGGGAGTACCGAGTAGCAGTCCCTTTGCCAGCCCTGGTGAGGGTAGCTGAGTCAGGACCTTCAAAGGTACAGACAGAAGCATCAGCTATGGAAGGGAAGGGATGGACGCCCAAAGAGCTCAGGGATGGGCAGGACCTACCTGAGCGCTTGATGGGCACCTTCGTGTAGTCTTTAAGCATCAGGTACTTGACCAACTTATTTGCCTGGGGAGAAAGAAATAATTAAAATTATGCTTGCAGCAAACGGCTCATTACAAATGGAAGGACAACAGCAAAACACGAGAGGTGCAGTGCTTACTCTTTCCTGAAGAAGGGCCACATCTCGGGGCTGTGGTGCACCCTGGTTCTGTGAGGCACGAGAGTTGGGGGAGGATCTCAGATTGGGCGAGGGTCGTAAGTTCTGCCAGTCAGGTGGAATTGGCCAGTCGGCAGGGATCCAGTCAGGTGGAAAAGGCCAATCAGTGGGAACTGCCCAGTCAGGAGGCAGTGACCAGTCATGGGGTAACTGCCAATCTGGAGGGCCTTGCCAATCTTGAGGGTTCTGCCAGCTGGGGGGAGCCTGCCAGGTGGGTGGGGACTGCCATCCAGCTGTATTCTGCCAGGCCATTGGGTTTGGCCAGACAATTGGACCAGGCCAGACAATGGGATTTGGCCAGATTACTGGATTCTGCCAGATCACTGGGTTAGGCCAGATCACTGGATTCTGCCATGCAACTGGGTTCTGCCAAGCTGATGCTGTCTGCCTAGCTGGGGGACTCTGACGTGCTGGTGGGGTCTGCCTGGTTGTCTGGTTTTGCCAGCCTGACGGGTTCTGCCAAGCCAGTGGGGTCTGCCACAGCACATTCTGGGGTGCGCCAGGTGGGTTCTGAGTGGTCACTGGAACTGGAGCAGACCTCCAGTTCCCTGAAGCCAGTGAGGCCCGTCTTTGATCCCCACTGCTGTTCTCCTCCACATTCAAGTTGTTAATCTGCATTGTAAGAGAAAAGAGAATTCCAGCTTCACTATTAATCCTGAGTCCTCCCAGTAGCTAACCTAGGACGTTAAAGCAAACATAAAGCGACTAATGGCTACTGAGGGGTCATTTTATGCTTCTTTTTCATTGTCTTTCACCTCCAAACCAGATCAAAGACAACCATAAAGGGGGGCCCAGAGCATCTCCTTTCCTATGTGACCACTGCTCCCACCCTGAATTTGAGTCTCATTTCTCCTTGACCGTGTTTTCTCTAGCGAGTGTGGGACTCTTCAAGATCCAATGATAACTCAGTGTGAGCCTGCCTCTCTTAATACCTCACCCATGGTGCATACTGTCAAAATGTAAAATGACCTATACACAGGGGGTATGGTGATCGGTGTCCTTGTATAGACTCACCATCAATCTGTGGCCAATCAGGGGTCAGGAATAAGCATTTACCTTCAACAGACCCTACAGCTTAGCCCCAATACAGGTATATATGCCCTTTATTTTGTTTGGAGCAAAGGTACTTCAAAGAAAGGCGAGCACCCAGAGCAGAGTGAAGCTAGCAGGGATCTCACCTTGCGGGTCCTCTTGCCCCGAATTATAGTCCGGGACTCCACATTCTGAGCCTGGGAGCCATCTGCTGAGGTCTGTGCAGCTGCGCCATCAGTTTCAGAGATACCTGGGCTGGTCCCTATGTCAGCCATCTTGGCCTGGTTTACATTCTGGATCTGGGCATCAGCTGCAGAGACCTTAGTGGTATCATTCCAAGCCTTAGTAGCTGTCTTAGGCTGGTTGTTGGTCATCTCATTGGCACTGGGAGACTGAGAGAAATTGTACGTGGCACTGGGGCCTGCCTTAGTATTCTGGGCCTTAAAGGCCATTTCAGACTTTTTAGCTGCTGATTTGCCTGCGCTTGCTGCCTGGGAAAACTCAGAGGCAGCATTTGGGCCTTTAGCGGTGCCATTCTGTGACTTAAAGGCCGCCTTAGACTGGTTCTTGGGCATCTCCTTGGCATTACGTGCCTGAGAGAAATCATTTGGACCCTTGGCATTCTGAGCTTTAAAGCCTGTCTTAGGCCTAGCAGCAGCTGTTGAAACCTCAGTATCAGCCACCTCATTGGCAGTTGGGGGCTGTGAACTCTGGGGACTAGCATTCTGCCCACTGGCAGCTGCCATGGCCTGGTTGGTGGGTGGAGCCTCGGAGATCTGGATGGCTTCCATCAAGGTCTGCACAAGCAAGGCGCCGTCTTCGACAGGGGCCTCAGCCTGCAAATACAGGAGGGGGACATTTCAACCTCTGGGCTTCCTAAGCCAGATCAGAAGGAGGGGCACACGCAGCAGGGGAGCTGTAGACAAGAGTCACAGTTCACAGATCTGGGGGCAGAGGAGGGTCAAAGGGGGGCGGGGCGGGAACAAAACTTGGTTAAGGGTAGAGGGGACAGGGCAAGGTGAGGGCAGTCAGAGGCAGCAGGGGCTGGTGAGGAGCATGGTGCGACCATTGAACCCCAAGCGTGTTTAGAGCCGGACTGCTTAGGCTTGCGGTGGGGAGCTCAAGACCTGAGAAGGAATGGAGGAGGATAAGCAGAGAGGGTGGAGGGGGAGTCTCGCTGCGTGGAGAAGGGGAGGGTGGAGGCGAGAGGTTGGGGGATGGGGCGATAGACGTCTCTACACGCGTCAGGGTTATGGAAAAAAAATGGTTCCTTACCCAACCCGCATTCTCTGGGCAGAATGCCCTGACTAACAGGGTCTCCCCTTTCTCTAAGCAGGGACCGATGGCTGAAAAGGGACGCCCCTCCCCCCCCATTCGATAAACGCTAGAAATTTGAGAGCCAGCGGAGTCTAGGCCGGAAGAAGGGCAAAATCAGATCCTGGCATTTGCGCCACCTAAGGGGCCGGGGGTGGGCGTCATCTGTCAGCAGGGAAAATGGAGGAATGGGGACCGGGGAATCTCACCTGGAAGCCGCGGAGGCCTGCACCGCCGTCCGGTTTCTGAGCCATAGCTCTTGTCTCGGTGGCAAGAGCAGAGCCTAGGGGGGTGTGGGAGAGGAACTAGGCATTATACTACAGAAGGAAAATACGCAGGACCAAATTGTGTGTGCGTGCGTGGTTTGATTCTGGGGGCGGGGGAGGTGCGGGGTACGGGGAGAAACAGGCCTAACCGGAGCGGGAAAAGTAAACGGCCGTCCCGATAGACAATCTAAAATTTCCAGACGCCGACAGCGAAAACGCTTCAAATCCGCGTTCCGGAATCCGATAAGAGCTCCGACTGCGGCATTTTTCGAGGGGCGGGGGGTGGGGGGGAGGAAGGGGAAAAATTCGCTTCTGCGAAGTTGAATTACGGTTTGGAATCAAGAGGCGTCGTATAACGGATCAAGGTCGGGAAATCTGAGGATTCCGCGAAGGAATTGGATAAGGATTCAGAGAAGGAACGGGGTTCTAAATAAAAAGGGATCGTGAGGGGGGCAGGAATCGGGGCTCGAGCAGGAGGGGGTTTCTAAATCCAGGGTAAAGGGATTGGGATAAAAGGATGGGGGAGGGGCGCCGCACCAGGGGGCAGATGCCCGCTCTGGGGGTTCATCTCACCTTGCCTCAGGCTCTAACCCCAGCCCCCTCGCTGCCTTCCTTCTTCACGACTCAGAGGATCAGGACTGCTGGGCTCGGCTCTCGGCAGCCGCACTCCGCACTCTCTCCGTGTCCAGGAGAAAATGCCAGCGCGGCAGCTCGGGCGACCCCGCCTCTTCGCCTAATATACCACCCACCGCCTCAGGAAGGCTTGCGCCTGCGCACTAGAGAGCTGTCCAAATAAGAGTCCCGCTTGCTTTCCCAACAAAAGCTTCATCCCGAAGCCCTGTCGCGCATGTGCACTTGGAGGAGATCCCGCCTCTTTGCCAGCACACTCTCCCACCGCCAACCAGGTTGACAGTGGACGGAGGAGGTTCCTCCCCTTCTTCTTACGCACCCACCCCTCCAACAGATGCGCAGCGCCTTTTGGTCCCACCCCCTGGCCCAGCACACCAGCCCCCTACCTTTATCCGCAATGCGTCTCTCCGCAGTCCCTCCCTTTTTCCCGAGGACTCTCTAGCCAGGTCCGCCACTACCGCCCACCCGTCGCTCAGGGCCCCCTAGGTCGGCCTCTGCGGGGGGTCTCTTATTTCGACACGAGCCTCGGGCCTCCGCTGAGTTCACCCGCTTCGCAACGCACGAACCTTAACGGCTTGGGTGGGGGTGGGGGATGCTTTACAGGAGGCAGCGAAGCCGGTGTCGGCCAGGGCAATCTATAGATTTCCTCTGACTCAGAAAATTAGCTTTTCTCTTGCCCTTTTTGCAGTTTTGCCATGGAAACGTTTCCTGAGGGGTGGGTCAGACCCAGGAGAGAAAGGCCGAGGGCCACGGGATCACCCCCCTCCCCCGCGATCACAGCCACCCGCCCCCGCACTGAGCTTGTTTATCTCGAACGGCAGCCCTCCGAGAGGGATGCGGGGGTGGGGGGCAACATCCTCATTTTACAGCAGGTAGCTAAGTCATAAACCCACTGTCTCAGCCGACGCACTGAGCTGGTAACAAACAGAAAAGGCAAGATTTGCCACAGTACGGTGGTGCACACTGTTAATTTCAGCACTCTGGAAACTGATTTAGGAAAGCCACGAGTTCCAGACCAAGCAGTACAACTCCAAGACTATCCAAACAACAAACATCCATGTTGGGCCTGGATTTTTCCCGACAGCAGAATCTATATAGTATTAGTGCTGGTCTGAGAACTGAGGCACTCCTGAATTTTCCATTGGAATGAAAAGCTTTCCTCTTCCCAATATGCGTTCCAAGTGGACAAGGACTGTGTTCTAGAAGGCCCTAGTATGTGTGGGAACCCTTCAGGTTCCCGCTGTTCTCCTACTGGCAGGCACTTCCCAGGAGTGAGACCCCAGGAGTTGGTGCTTGCTGGAGTAGCCAGAGCGGTCAGGTGTGTCTGTCCTGTTCTGCAGACTGAAGCTGGGCTGGGCTTTAGACTTTACTGGCTTGTCCATCTGTCCGTGGCTCCCTGAGCCCCTGAGAACATAGTCACTTTAGTGGATTTCTCTGAGCCTGGCTTACTCCCTACACAAAGTAAGAATCACAGAAGGTGGGTCCTGTCCAAGGACACAGGACCTGCTGTGTTTCCAAGATGGCTGAAGGAACAAACGCAGAAAAAAAATGACACCCAGATACGAAGTGACTCAAACGAAACCCATACGTTTCCCAAATCCAATGCAGCTTTGAGCGCATTTCCCATTTATTCTGGCGTCAGCTCCTGCAAGGAGCCTGCATATGAAAGAGGGCTAATGCTAGGAAGGACTGCAGCATTTAGTCCCCAAGGGCCAACATCAATTCTGCCAGGCTGGATGACTTCCCTCATCTGTTGCATAGCAACCTCCTCTGTCAGCTGCCTGTTTTTCCTCAGCACTTCCTCTGTAAAGCGTCTGCAGTGGGACGTGATCAGACTCGGGAAAGGAGGTCTGAGGTGCCATTTTAGAGAGTATCTGCTTTCGTGTCTGTATCTTCAGTCATGACCCAGACTCTGACTTTTACACTCCTCTCCCACTGCCCCCTCCCCTCTCCAGCTGGATATTTCTTGATAGTCTCCAAATTATTATTCCCAAATTTATTCTCTTATGTTTTTCCTCCTCACCACTATTTCCTTTAATTATGCTCTTTTTTGCCATATTAGAATGGAGGCTTCTTTAGGGATATTGTTAAATCCTCAGCGTGAAGAACAATGCCTAGTCCATTTTGTATTTTCAATAAATAATTGTTTGATGAATGAATGAATGTATCTACCACATCGCTAAAAGCAGACACTTGAAAGGGATTTTTGCTTGATAAATTCACTTATTTTTTTTGTCATACAAAGACACTATACATCCTCATAAAAGGAATAGTTTATATATCATTAAAGATTGAAACACTATCTAAATGCTATAGAGGTTAAGTAATCATTTGCTAATCTTCACTGCCTTGAGCCACTGGCTAAGGTTTTTATGCTACCTTTCGTATAGCATTTTAAGTATACACACAGTTCTTCTTGCATTAATAGGATGATATTCATGTGGAAAATATTTTTGAATTACACTCTTTTGCTTAATACTTCACATTCTTTCAGTTCTGTGAGAGGTACATTGTTAACATGATCTTTCTATCTTTCCTTGATCAAAGATTCTTGTTTTGATCATTTGACAATGTAATTTTTTTGCATCTGATTTACTTATCAAAAATCTAACTCTGAGTCATTCTTCAAAAATAAAATTTAACATTCATTTTTGTTCGTGCTTGTTCATGTTGTAACACAGATCCTGGCGTTAACTGAGCCCACTTTGCGGAACAGACTCCAATGCAGGAAAAGACTTTACCAAAGACAGCTAGCCGGCTTGCAGGCTTCTTCCGTGGGACTCAGACGGGAAACGAGGAGGTGGGAGCCTGAGGGGCCGGGCAAGACTCTGTAGTCCAGATGTTCGTCCCTGAGCAAGCCTGTCTTTCTAACTTTCCCTCAAAGTGTCTGTGGGTTTGTCCCTCTGCGTGGACGCCGCATATGTGCTGGCTTCTGGATGGACTCCCTGGAGCTAGAGTTATATAGGTGGTTGTGTGCCACCTGGTGTGGGTGCTGGGAACTGAACTCAATAGGTTCCAACTGCTGGCCCATCTCTAGCCCCTAATTTCTTTTCTTTTCCGTTTTTAACGTTTGTGTGTGTGTGTGTGTAAACAGATTTCCATTCCTTTGAGTTAAGTGTCCAACAGTACAATTTCTGGGTCTTATAGTGTGTGTTAGTTTTACAAGGAAGCTACAGATCTTTCCATGTTACATTCATTAACCACACAGGAGTGGTCCAGTTTCTACAACTCTTTGGTGGCGGCTGTAGTCGGAAGTTTTAGCAATAGTGTGTAGCAATAGTTCACCATGATTTTAATGGACATTTATCTGATGGTTAACCATATTGAATAATTTTCTGTGATAATTTCACACCCATATCTCCTTTCTCATAAAATGTTTATTTTTATCCATTTTCTAATTGGATTGTTTTATTGCTTTTATAAAATATGCTGGATCTTGGTAAGAACACTGCCATGCAAGCATGATAGTTTGAGTTGAAATCTCTAGCACACATGTAAAAAGCTGTATGTAGCTATGCACATCTGTTATGCGGATGGAGACAGGAGAATTGCTGGATCTTCCTGTCTGTAGGTTTACTGAAAGACTTTGCAGGAAGCACCTGACATCTTTGGCTTCTGTGAGCGCATGGATTTATGTTCCTACACACTAATGAACACATATACTACACACATTTGCCATGCTTACACGCACACACATATACACACATACAAAGAAGTAATGAGCTAATTAATCTTTAAAGTTGAATATTGACTTTTTTCCAGTTTATTAATGAGTTGTCAGATATGTGGTTTATATGTGTTTATAGCTTATCCTAGCCTCATTTAAAAAACTATTTTCTTTCTTTTTCCCTTCTTCCTTCCTTGTTTTCCCTTCCCTTCCCTCCGTCCCTCCCTTCCTTCCTTCTTTTCTTTCTGTCCCTTCTTTTCCCTTCCTTCCTTCCTTCCTTCCTTCCTTCCTTCCTTCCTTCCTTCCTTCCTTCCTTGTGTGTGAAGGTGCCTATGGGTGCTGGAAGAGGATGTCCGATCCCTTGAAGCCGTATTCACAGATGGCTCAAATGGGTGATGGGAACCAACCTGATTCAGCTGGAAGAGCAGTAAGCACTAACTGCCGAGCAATCTCTTCAGCCCCCTCTTTTTATTCTTATAGTAAAGTCTTTTGCAAAGCAAAAATTTGAATCTTGTGGAAGTCCAATTTGTCGACTATTTTTAAAGGACTGTAGTTTATAATTCCGGTATTCAAGAGGTGAGATTAGAGAAGTGTAAATTCAAGACTAGCTACATGGTGAGACTGTGACTCAAACGAACACATAGGTGGGGAGGAGGCGGAAATTTTTAATAATAATAAAAAAAACAAGCGAAAGATGGGTGTTTTATGTCATTTCTAAGAGCTCTTCAACAATATTGAGGGTAGGAAGAATTTTTCCTCTTATCTTCCAGAAGTCTTCCAGTTTTAATTATAATGCTTGTCAGCCATTAAGAAAAGGTCCATCCACCTCCTAAAGGTTCCCTAACCTTCCCAAACAGCGCCACCAACTGGGGACCAAGTACACAAACACAGACGCCTATAGGAGACAGCACAGACCGCAGCACCCAGAAAACACAGGATCTAGTCTCAAGTTTTGTTTGAGGTATGAAGTTTAGGTTGAGGTTTGTTTTCCCCTTAGTTTGGGGGGAAGTTAGAGCTATAGACAGCCAATCAGCACAACACAGTTTTATTTAGAGATATTTTCTATTGTCTCGGTTTTACAGTTTGTCAAAAATCAATTGGCTTTACTGATGTGAAGCTATGTCTATGTCCTCCATCCTATGTCATTGTTCTGTGTTTACTCAAAGTAGAATAATTTCTCTCAATCTATTTTTCTTATTTCCCCAAATTATCCTATTATTCTATCCTTTTATCTTTTTGCATATTTTGGAAAAAATATTGTCAATATATAAAAACCATCTTGCTCGCTGGGTGGTGGTGGCGCACGCCTTTAATCCCAGCACTCGGGAGACAGAGGCAGGCGGATCTCTGTGAGTTCGAGACCAGCCTGGTCTACAAGAGCTAGTTCCAGGACAGGCTCCAAAGCCACAGAGAAACCCTGTCTCGAAAAACCAAACAAACAAACAAACAAAAAAACCCCATCTTGCTTGACTTTTGATAGAAATTTCACTCAAACTGTGTATAAATTTACATAAAATTAATATTTCTTTATTTATTCAGCACTTCTAATATGTAACCCAGTATGTTACTTCATTTACTATGTTCTCCTTTCATTTCTATATTAAGATTTCGTGGGGGGTATTACTATAGAAGTCCTGTACATATTGTTAATTGACACATATATTTCACATTTTAGTCACTAGAAATACTATGCTATCATTAACTTTGGTTTCCATGAGTTCATTGCACACACACACACACACACACACACACACTTTTTAGTGTTAACATGAAAGAAGGAGGCAAAGTGCTATGCTTATTTACTGCTCACTTTATTTATTTATTTAGATTTTTCTAGACAGAGTTTCTTTGTGTAGCTCTACCTGTCCTGAAACTAGTTCTGTACACCAGGCTGACCTCAAATTCAGAAATCTGCCTGCCTGTGCCTCCCAAGTGCTGGGACTAAAGGAGTGCATTACCTTGCCCAGTTTAAAATTGACATTATTGATGTTCTCTATAGCTATATCAAATACATTTGGGCAGTGCTTTAAATAAATATCAGTGAACACTCTACTAGTAAGTAAAGGTTACCAGAAGACGCGAAGAGACGAAACCTGTAAGCAAAACCAAAGTTGGGATGCAATTTTTCTATCTTACTAGATAATCTTTTCATATCGTCTTACGACATTTTATAAAACAGACTCCATCTTCCATATGTCCATGAAATAAAATAAATCATCTATCTATCTATCTATCTATCTATCTATCTATCTATCTATCTATCTACCTATCTATCTATTATCTATTCATTCATCCTCAGATATTTGTAATATGATTTAAAGACCATTAGTGTTCTCACTATGAAAATTAAAACCTATAACCCACTTAATTCGAGAAAAATAGAACATTAATTTTGAATAAATGTGTAGGTGAATTCAGAAAAGTAATCATAGACTCAAACATATAACATGTCTAGATTTAATTTTATGAACAGAAAACGTCTGAAAATATGGAAGGAATTTTTCTTTTTTAATTGAAGATAGATTTGTTTTCATACACTATATTCCGATCCTGGTTTCCCTCCCCCAGCATCTCTCAGACCCTCCCCATCTGCCCACCCACCCGAACTCACAAACGCTCTCTCTCGTTCTCTCTTTAGAAAACAAGCATGCATCTAAAACATAAGACAAAATAAAAAGGAACAAATCAGAATAGGACAAAACGAACAGAAAGAAGAGAGAACTAGTACGATAAACAAATATAGACACAGAGCCACATACATTTACACACTCAGAAATCCCATGAAAGGGGCTGGAGAGATGGCTCAGCGGTTAAGAGCACTGACTGCTCTTGCAGAGGACCTGGGTTCAATTCCCAGTACCCACATGGCAGCTCACAACTGTCTGTAACTTTAATATCTTTCACCGTAACATAGCATACAAGCAGGCAAAATGCCAATACATATAAAAAGTAAATAAAAAAGAAATCCCATAAAAACACAAAACAGAAAGCCATAATATATATGCAAAATCCCTGTAAAGTAAAAAAAAAAATGCCCAGAGAATGCACTATGAGTCAAAAAACTCCCCCCCCCAAAAAAAAACAAAGAAAACAACAACAACCAAAAAAAAAAACCTTAAAAATATCATTAAATTTGTTTTGTGTTGGATATCTACTATTAGACATGGGGTCTGCCCTTAAGTGTGGTCTGTATGCCCAATTAGACTCCACTGGAGAAAGTGAAGTTTTCCTTTGTGAGTGGTTATCTGGAGATAGCTTCTGGGTTAGGGATGGCTGTTTGTGTCCGCTTCCCCTCAGTTATCCAATTCAATCATCACATACATGCATACAAACACACACAATTTTAAGTAATAGAATTCATTCAAGACTTGTTATTATCACAACATTCTATTACAATTATTTTCACATAGCATTTTTTTGTGCCAAATTCCTTTTTCTAAGGAACTCAGAAAAGTATATTTAGGGACTAAAGCATTTATAATTAGACTTGTTTATAAATTCTTTATTTGGAAAATGTAAACCATTACATTCTTTTCTACTATTATTTTTCCATTGTTTTTAATGCTAGAGATAGCCTTTGCTATCCAAAAGCCAAATACATATTAATTCTTTTCCTGGAAGCTATTCAGAAATGTGTAATTAACATCTAAAATTATGTATTCTTTCCCAGTAATTTACCTTTGAGAACTATGCAGTGGAGACTCACTTATACCCCAACTTTGTGCACGAGGTTATTCAGGCTTTCTCCTTGTATCGTCTCATAACCTTTTTTTTGTTTGTTTTGTTTTGTTTTCTTGTTTTTCGAGACAGGGTATCTCTGTGTAGCTTTGGTGCCTGTCCTGGACTTAGCTCTTGTAGACCAGGTTGGCCTCGAACTCACAGAGATCCACCTGCCTCTGTCCCCCAAGTGCTGGGATTAAAGGCGTGCGCCACCACCCGGTTTCTTCTCATAACCTTTGTTAATTAGTGGAATGTTCACTGATGTTTAAGTCACTACCCAGACACATTTGATATAATTATAAAATGCATCAGATAATATAAATCATAAATAACACTTTACTTGCTTTGTTATTCACATTGGCACAGAAATTACATATATTATATAATATTATATAATTAATATACAAATATACGAGTATAAAGTATATATTTAATATATTATATAAAATTATATTACTTTATTCTACAAATTTATCGCTAATATATATTACATTAAATATGTAATAAATAATATATATTAGCAATGAACTTGTAGAAACCAAATTAATGATAAAATAGTATCTATAATGACCAAGGTGACTCAGGATGTTTCTAAAAACAGACACAGACTTTTTTTTTGAGGTCGATCGATCTGCTGACTATATTGACAAGATACTGATTGGTTACATGTTGAAGAAAACATACAATACAAAATACAGAAAAAGTTGGTTCCATCCTCTCCCACTCCCTCCCTTGACCCCCCCCCCCCAAATACTCATCATCGTGATTTGGTCAGAACAGGGCTCAGAGCCAGAGGTCAGGGTGGCCAAGGCTGGAGGGGTCCTGGGCCATGGTGTGTGGCTGTCACAAATGATGCTTAAGTAATGCTGCGGTTTCTCTCCCAGTTGGGAGTCAGATGGGGAGGGGCTGCAGCCTGATGACAGCCAGCTGAGGGAAGCGCCGCCTGTCCCTTCCCTAGCCCAGGGCCTATCCACTGTCCTGGGACCAAGACCACTCCCAGCAAGGTAAGATGTGGGTGCTCTTGCTGAGTCTGCTCTCCAGCAAGAAGGAAAGAAAGGGTAACTGCTCCAACCCCTGTCCCCACAGACCAGGGGCTCAGGAGCGTAGCTACTACCAGCGAAGGGCAAGTGGGAAAGCAGCAGAAAAGGGACTGGGAAGAGCAGAAGATCATATACATTAAAAAAGTGACTTAAGACTTAAAATTGAATTAGTATTTGTACAGAAAGGTGCAGGTGGAATAACTCCCTTCGGCCTAGGATCAAAGTTATGCAGAGAATTCATGATGGACCCCTCCCCTGCCCCCAGTGGTGGCTCGAGTCGTTAAGTACGATTGGTTAGAATGGATTCCAGTCGGGTCATTCTGGTGGAGGAGTAGGGGCAGTGGCAGGCAAGGGGGCTCAGTTGCTGCAGCACTGGCTCCGGCTGGCTGGGCTGCTCTCCTGCAGATCCACACCTCTGTTCGGCCTGGAGCACCAGCTGCATTCTGGGGCTCGTTCTTGGGAAGCTTCTTAGCTATTGCCATGAGAATTTCATTCACGTTCATTGCAGTTTTCGCTGATGTCTCCATGAACAGCAAACTGTTGTCATCTGCATAGGCTTGTGCTTCCTGAAACTCCACGGCTCTCTTGCTGGCCAGGTCTGCGAGTGCAATGACGATGTTGGGACTGGCCTGTCTCTGTAACTCCTTCACCCAGTTCTTAGCCTGTGCAAATGTATCTGTGTTGGTGATGTCATAGACTACGATGGCTGCTTGGGACCCCCGATAGTACATGGGGGCCAGGCTGTGATATCGCTCCTGTTCAGCTGTGTCCCAGATCTCAGACTTGACCGTTGTATCGTTTAAGCAGACAGTCTGTGTGAGGAAAGCCGCTCCAATTTGCTCTCCTGATACTCGTGGAATTGTCCCTTGACAAAGCGGAGAACAAGGCTGGATTTGCCCACTGCAGACACCCCCAAGAGGACCAACTTAAACTGACAGATCTTGTTGCCAGCAGCTGGTCCATTGGGTCGTGCTGCACCTCCCCGACCAGCCATGGCCCAATGATGCTAGGTAGCAGTACCAAAGAGAGTGGGGGTGGGGCCGGTGCTATGCAAAGAGGCACTTAAGGGGAGGGAGGCCTTCAACGCGGCTCCGAAGTGGCAGCGTTACTTGGGCCAGGGCTCCTACAGACTCCGCTCCTCTCCCTCCCCTTAAGTGTCCAGGCTCCGGGCTCCGGCCTCCACTTCTGTCTTTCCCAGACACAGACTTTTATTGAAATACTAAGAAAACACATTTTCAGTAAAATATTGAAAGGATTTTTTTTAGGGTTTCCTCAGAATTTTGGTTTAAACCACATATCTTTTTTGTTTTTGTTTTTTCAAGATTTATTTTTCATTGTTTTATTGAGCTATATATTTTTCTCTGCTCCCCTCCCTTCCTCCCCATTTCCTTTCTACTCTCTCCCACGGTCCCCACACTCCCAATTTACTCAGGAGATCTTGTCTTTTACTATTTCCCATGTAGATTAGATCTATGTGTGTGTCTCTTAGGGTCCTCATTGTTGTCTAGCTTTTCTGGGATTGTGATTTGTAGGCAGGCTTTTCTTTACTTTATGTCTGAAAGCCACTTATGAGTGAGTACATATAATATTTGTCTTTCTGGGTCTGGGGTACCTCAGTCAATATGATGTTTTCTAGATCCACCCATTTGCCTGCAAATTTCGAGATGCCATTATTTTTTTCCTCTGAGTTCTCCAATGTGTAAATGCACCACCTTTTCTTTATCCATTCTTTGGTTGAGGGGCATTTATATTGTTTCCAGGTTCTGGCTATTACAAACAATGCTGCTATGAACATAGCTGAGCACATGGTCTTGTGATATGATTAAGCATCTTTTGTGTATATACCCAAAAGTGGTATTGCTGGGTCTTGAGGAAGGTTGTTTCCTAATTTTCTGAGACATCACCATACTGCTATCCAAAAGGGCTGTACCAGTTTGCACTCCCACCAGCAATGGAGGAGTGTTCCCTTTACCCCACATCCTCTCCAGCATAAGTTGTCATCAATGTTTTTGATTTTGATCATACTGACAGGTGTAAGATGGAACCTCAGAATTGTTTTGATTTGCATGTCTCTGATGACTAGTGATGTTGAGCATTTCTTTGTCTTTCAGTCATTCTAAATTTGTCTGTTGAGAGTTCTCTGTTTAGGTTTATACCACATTTTTAATGGATTATGTGTTCTTTTGGTATCCAAGTTCTTGAGTTCTTTGTATATTTTGGAGATCAGCCCTCTGTCTGATGTAGGGTTGGTAAAAATCTTTTCCCATTCTGTAGGCTGACATTTTGTCTTGTTGACCATGCCCTTTGCTTTACAGAAGCTTCTCAGTTTCAGGAGGTCCCATTTATTAATTGTTTCTCCCAGTGTCTGTGCTACTGGGGTTATATTTAGGAAGTGGTCTCCTGTGCCAATGTGTTCAAGTGTACTTCCCACTTTCTCTTCTATCAGGTTCAGTGTGGTTGGTTTTATGTTGAGGTCTTTGATCCATTTGGACTTGAGTTATGTGCATGGCGATAGATATGGATCTATTTTCATTCTTCTACATGTTGATATCCAGTTTTGCCAGCACCATTTGTTGAATATGCTTTCTTTTTTCCATTTTATATTCTTTGTCAAAAATCAGGTGTTCGTAGGTGTGTGGATTGATATCTGGGTCTTCAATTTGATTCTTTTGGTCCTCCTGTCTGTTTTCACCAGGCTGTTTTCATTACTGTAGCTCTGTAGGAGAGTTTATCCCTCCTTTGTACAGATGATAAAAGGTCTGAGAAAGAAATCAGAGAAACATACCCCTTCACAATAGCCACAAATAACACAAAATATCTTGGAGTAACTCTAACCAAACAAGTAGAAGACCTATATGACAAGAACTTTAAATCTTTGAAGAAAGAAATTGAAGAAGACACCAGAAATTGGAAGGATCTCCCATGCTCTTGGGTAGGCAAAATTAACACAGTAAAAATAGCAATCTTTTCAAAAGCATTCTACAGATTCAATGCAATCCCCATCAAATCCCAGCAAAATTCTTCACAGACTTAGAAAGAACAATACTCAGCTTCATATGGAAAAGCAAAAAACTCAGGATAGCCAAAACAATCCTGTACAATAAAGGAACTTTGGGAGGCATCACAATCCTTGACTTCAAACTATACTACAGAGCTATCTTTTTTTGTTTTGTTTTAAATGATCAATTACTTCCAAGTTTTTTGTTTTTGTTTTTCCCCCATACAATACATTTTGATCAAAATTTCCCCTCCTCCTACTCCTCCCAGGTCCTTCCCACCTCCACACCCACCCTACTTAATGTTCTCCCTCTCTAAAAAAGAAAAACCCAAACCAAACAAAAGACTAAAATCCAAGCAAATAAAAAACCGTGAGACAAAAATTACTAAAAGCTCAAACCAACCAAATTAAAGCAAATCAAACCAAACCAAAAAGTATCCCCCAACCCCCCCGCCCAAATACCCACCACATTCAATTGTTTTGTGTTGACCAACTTCTCCTGGGTTTGGAGTCCTTCCTGAAGTTTGTTGATATACTGAGTGAAACTCCATTCGGAAAAGGTTATCTTCCTTTCCCAGCAGGCATCAGTTGTAAATAGCCTCTTGGTTAGGGGTGAGATTTTGTGTGCACTTCCCTTCCTCAGTGCTCGAGTTTGGCGGGAACCTGAGTAGGTCTTGTGCATGCTCCCGTGTGTATCACCCTTTTGTGCCTCGAGCAGTTTCCTAGAGGCCATCCACAACCTCTGGTTATCTCCGACAGTCTTTCCGCTTCCTCTTTCACATAGATCCCTGAAGCCTGAAGAGAGAGATTTGAAGCTGACATAGTTTCTCACTCTCTATACATAGTTCACTTGTGGGTGTCTGTATTAATCCTCCTCTATTGCCACAAGAAGCTTCTTTGATGAGGGTTGAGGGCTTGAGTGATGCACTCATCTATGGATGTAACAATATGTCATTAGGAGTAAATTTATTGCTATTTTTCTTTAGCGGAATGATTTAGTAGGTTTCCCCCTAGACTTATGACCTATCTGGTCTCAGGTCATTGGTCACTTTATCATTGTTAGGTATGGGTTCCATCTCATGGAATAGGTCTTAAATACAATTAAAAAAAGTGTTTTATTACTCCCATAACATTTCTGTCATAGTTTCACCAGTATATCTTCAGGTAGGTTGTAGGTCACAGGATTCAGAATTAGGTGATATTGATGAATACATTTTTCTTCTGATAACATGTAGAGGACCTTCCAGCAGCACAAACACTAATCAGTAGGGGTGAAACTTATAGTGAAACACAGCTCAATTTATGCATGTTCAATGACACAAGTCAGTGGTGTCTTCAACAACAGGGCCTTACCAATAGGTTGTGGAAAACAACCAATAGTTAGGGGGTGGTGGTCATGGTAACACCTTGGCCAATGACTCAACAAGATGTAGCCCATTCCTAGCACTAGAGGTTTTACCTGGTGGCATATGGGTGGTGGTCATGGTAACACCTTGGCCAATGACTCAACAAGATGTAGCCCATTCCTAGCACTAGAGGTTTTACCTGGTGGCATATATTCAGTTGTGGCATTGTCTCCCTTATTAAATGTCGACTTCATTTAAATTCCTGTCATATATGTGTATATTTAAGTTCCTTTCATATATATATATATATATATATATATTCGGGAAGATCACACATTAGTAGGTTTCCATGTGGCCTTTCAAAAGGCCCTTAATGTTAGTTGTCCCTCCCCATAATCCCTTTCTTACCCCGACCTCATATTCCTCTCTTCATTTAATTCTCTGGTTTTCATTTCCTCCTTATCTCTTTATAACACTAATATCATATTTTCCCTCTCTTGAAAGATTCCCTTTTCCCTCCTGATCTTTTACTATGTATCTATTTTCTTTGGTTATTCAGATTGAAGCACACATGTCTAAAACTTCAAAGCTAACACCCACATGTAAGAGAAATCTAGCTCCATCCATTTACCTGAAAATTTCATAATTTTATTTTTTCTTAACTGCTGAATAATGTCCCGTTGTGTAAATGCGCCAGATTTTCATTATCCATTCATCAGTTGGTGGGCATCCAGGTTGTGTCCGATTTCTAACTATTAAGCATAGTGCAGCAGCAAACATGGATGAGCAAGTATCTCTGTGTTACTACGTAGATCCTTTGGGCATATGCCCAAGAGTGGTATACATGTATCTGGGTACTGATTTAAACCATTTTCAAGTCACTTGTACAGCTATGATTCTTCAAAAGACCAAGGCAAACTGGTCAGAATCTTGTTTGTGTAGAAGACATGACATGTAATACCGTACTTAAAAGAAGGACTATAAAAAACCTGATGGGGAAAAGGAGTCTGATACATTTCTTTTCTGCAGAAATTTGTTGCATGTCTGATATTACCATTTGCATCTCTGAGGGTTATCTAAAGGCATAGAACCAATAGAATGAGTATATATATATATAACATGCAGTTTGGGTTTTAACTGATTTCAATGCAGTCAAATTGACAACCAAGGTTAGCCATCACACCACTTATAAGAATAATGCCACTAATGATAAAGGTTTTTGAGTGCGATGACTAAGAAAAGGCTCAGCCATGTCCCTGCGATACGTGGAAATTTCCTGAGGAGAAAGAACATTGCAGTATAATTTATGTGACCAGAGATTTTGCAAATGTTTTGGGAGAATTTTTGATGGGAAGTCTTTTATGTATGATCGACGTCTGAGAGGCTTTTGTCAAGAGTCAAAGTGGAATCCTCGGGGTCCTCAGAGTTAAGAAAATACCTAAAGTGAATACAAAGACATTCGCAGTCATGATGCGAGTCCCACCGGACACGCGAGGACTCGGGCTTGAGGATTTACTGGCCCATTATGGCTGGAAAAGTGTGAAAAACCTCTACATTTTCTTTGAACCTTACGCATTTCACAGAGGAGATTTTTTTTTCAGTGTAGTGGAAATTGCAGTCAGTGGTCAAGCTTTTTCAACAATGCAAAAATTCATGATGATCAGAAACATTATGAATGTATTGGTGAAGGAAAGGCTTCAGAATAAATTTAGACTTTTTAAGCATGAGAGACTTTGTTGAGGAGAAACATGCCATCCTTCTAATGCGTGAATGAAAACATTCACCCCCCACATCAGAACTTACTAAGTGGAAATAAACTGCACAATAATGAATATGGGAAAGGCTTCTGGGCGCATTTATCTTAATGGAACACCAGAAAATTTATAGAAGTAAACAGATCCTTTCAATGTAATCGATATAATAATGCTTTCATCTAGATCAAATTATATTAATCATCAGATAATCTTTTGTAATGACTATATGAAAACTCTCAAACGGAAATCAATCCTTGCTCATCATCTGTAAATTCATAATGGAGAGAAACACTGTGACTGGAATGAATAAGCTTTCAATTAGAGACTGAATTTTATCCATCATCGGAGGATTCATAAAGACAAGATCCATTATGTACGTAAAATGGTGGGTATGCTGTCAGCAGTATTTCAGCTTTATTTGACATCAGTGAGTCCATAGTAGGGGAAAATCTTTTACATGTAGTGATTATAAAAAGTATTTCAATATGAAGTTTAATCTTCCTCAACATCAGTCAAATCACAGTGGCAAGAGTCATAATATTATGGTAGTGATATGGTAGTCTTTTGAGAAATTCAGACCTTGGTAAAAATGATAACTTCTCCATGAAAAGTTAATTAAAATACTTTTATTCATTTAATGTGCATCACCCCCCTTGGCAAGCACTAGACTATCAGTACAGAGTTTATTCTGAGAAAAGGCATACAGGATTCTACACCACTATTCATCGCATATGAAGAAACAAACACAAACCAACATAAGGTGTAGCTATTTTTCTAAGATTCTGTCAGTGGAGGTGTAGAATCGTAAGGCAGTTTAAATTTTCGGGGCTTACAGTGGCAATGTGTGTTAAAAACACAGGGGGTGTTAACTGTTGTTAATTATTAAGTAACTCCCTCCGGAAAGAACAGTCTCCTGCTTTGGAACATCATACTGCGCATTCAAAACACAATTAAGAGTTAGCCCCTTCCCTGAAACCATTTCCTACTAACTCAACCTAGTTGCCTCCTTTGATGTAAGTTTACATACCAAACCTCACAGCCCGCTTTCATCGGAGGAATCACATAGATTGACGCCAGATACTAGCTAGCACAAGACTTTGTGTCTGACATTCTCTCTTCAGGTCAAGGTTGGTGATCCTTTTCCTCTTATTAGGCTTTTTCTCACAGCTTAAAAATATAAAGATGCAGCCGGGCGGTGGTGGCGCACACCTTTAATCCCAGCACTTGGGAGGCAGAGGCAGGCGGATCTCTGAGAGTTCGAGGCCAGCCTGGTCTACAAGAGCTAGTTCCAGGACAGGCTCCAAAGCCACAGAGAAACCCTGTCCCAAAAAACCAGAAAAAAAAGATGCAAATATATGTTGATTATTTTATATGTGTTCATGGTAATTTTTTTCATGTAATTATTTATGTGTCATTTTGCCTGTTGATCAGCTGCTAGTTCGTGTCTATGATTTAGCATATATGTTGTCTACCTTTAAATAAATGTTATATGGTAAGTTTATACTGTAAGACCCTGCAAAAGAGAGTAAATCAAATTGGCTTATAAGTGGACAAGAGTATACATATGCTTAGTTCCGATTCCTTTTAATTAATAAGATTGAGCTATTTAATTTTGAAAAGGAATTTATTTTATGTGGATGGATGTTTTGCCTGTACACATGTACGTATGTGTACCACATGCAGCACTGCTTCTGGAGGCCGGAAAAGACTGTTGAAAACCCTGGAACTGGAGCTACTGACAGTTGTGAGCCATCATGTGGGTGCTGAGAATTGAACCTAGGTCCTCTGGAACAGCAGCAAGAGCTCTTAACCAGTGAGGTATGTCTCCCACCCCAAGATGTGAATATTACCAACAAATTTTAAATTTATGGAAAAGTTACCATGACATTATAAAAACAATGTCATCAGATAATTTATTTGGAAAAACTTTTAACCAATAAAATTTAAACTCTAATCCCATTCCTGGACTCAATACTGAGTCTCCTGTTTGACATACAACACTGTATTCTTTTCCTCTTCTCTTGGTTCTCTAGAAAGTGTAGCCATTGGCTATCCTGCTCAGTCCTTCAGGGACACAAATGCTGTTTGTGTCCAGGACTATAACAATAAGATGAATGCAGAAAGATTTGTGGCAGAAAGATTTGTGGTCCTCTATTTTCTCTCCTGTTTTTTCTTGCTTTCAAGATAGTTCACTCTTCAAGGTCATTGGAAGCTTAATCATTATGGCCAGTTTTGCTAAAATGTAACATTCAATAACTCCCAGATATTTCTGAGACCTTGAGAAGAGTATGTGAAAGAAAGAGCCTTTTAAAAAATAAAGTCTGCGGAAATCTTCCAAGGACAAGAACTAATTTTAAAATGCACAGGCAAGTAACCTTTGGTTGTACTATGTCATAGAGGTAAATTGAATTAAATTCACTTTTAGCAGGTTGGTAAAAATTGTTTGCTATGTCTCCTAATATTAAGAGAGGAAATCAAATAAAAAGGAATCAATAATGTTTAGAAGTATATAAATTTAAGAGTACCTTTTCGTAATGAAAGGATAAAAAAGAAAGTGCTTCTAGGTTACAAAAATATATTAGGTGCTACATTCGCCCTAAAATAAAAGATTATTTTTTATTAAAAAAGAGTAAGACAAACCAAAAAGGGTAAACATGCTTCGGAGAATCTGAGTAAGCTACAAAGGGTTTATAAGAAATAAGACTTTAAGAAAAAGAAAAAAAAATCTAAGGTCAGATATGTGAGGGGAGTACCAAATCAAAGCAACACTGTAAGTTAACTTTTACATTTGACTTTGGGAATTTTAAACAACAAAGATCAAATGGAAACAATTCCAAGATCCAGGAAAAAAAGAATCTAGGCAAGAGAATAAGCCCAACTGATAAAACAGCTTTAGTCCGTGGGAACGATGGATTTTCTTGCAAGGCAGATAGTGACCCGGCGCCTTAGAGAAAGCACAGGCTAATGAGATTTTTAAAGCCACAGACTATAGGAAACCAGGGCACTAGGAACCTGGTAAAAGGTAACCAATGGGTACCTCGGAATCCCTGACTGTGGCTGATAAAAATGTTAACTTTTCAATATGGGAGCTTAATTCCCTGTATTAGCTGATAACCAAGGACCTTTTTATAAACAAATTTAAGTAATAATATGTCCTTGTGAGACTGACCCAAACCCCCAAATTTGTTGTTTTGTATGTTTTAGCCTTGGAGATTTCTGACTAGCTAAGACAGGATAGTTTCAATCCATAACAGTTTTTTATAATAATCTCATTGTACGTGCAGATAGGTAACTCATGATAAAAGAGCTGTATGGGGTTCTATAGAGGAACAGAAGCCAACAGAATAAATACATATTAAAAGGGGATTTGTTATATAATATGGTCTGGGTGGTTCAATGATAGCTCTCTTCACATTGGAGAAGCTATGCACCAGTGGATGCTCAATCTACAAGGCTGGAGGCTTCCCTGCTCCCAATCTGACACTGAAAGTCTGGAGGGTTCTTGGAGAGACATTGGTTTTCAGTCCACATTGACAGGCTGAAGAAGCTCGGTTCTAATGTCAGTGAAGAATAGCAGCAGCAGCAGTAACATGGTAGATGAACCCACAAATCTACAGAGCAGTGGTTCTCAGCCTTCCCAAAGCTGTGATCCTTTAATACAGTTCATGTTGTGGTGACCCCATAAAATATTTTTTGTTCCTACTTCATAACTGTAAGTTTGCTACTGTTATGAATTGTAATGTAAATATCTCATGTCCAGGATATCTGATATGTGACCCCAAAGGGGTTGCGACCTGCTCGTGTGGATGCCCTTGCCAGTAGAGATGTAAAGGCAAACAGGCAAAGGCAGCATGTCTTGGCTGCTGCAGGAAAGTTCTATCTACACTAACGGTAAATCTTCCACTTCACTTAATGTAATTAAGAAGATGCCTTACCAGTATGCTTAGAGGTTAATCTACTGTAGATAATCCCTCTCATATGTGCCTAAACGCTTGTCTCCTAGGTGATTCTAGATCTTCTCAAGTTGATAATTAATATAAAACATCACAGAGGCCTCCATGTTTTGGTGCTAATTTTAGTAATAATCTGCTCTGTGCTTTATTTTATACGTAGCTTGACGTTTAGAGTAAGGACATTTTTTCTTCTAGGCTTCCTTCTAATAATGACCGTCTGATCTCCCAGTTCAGACTTCTCGTGCTCCCCTCAATTAAGATTAGACAAGCTGAATCTCTTGATACCTGGCTAAGGAGGGTTTGTAGCACCATTTTACAGAACATCTAAACTTCTATCCTTAGAAACCATGAAGACTAAGGTTCAAAATTTCAAAGGGGAGAAATTGAAACAGGAAAAAAAAAAGATTAAATAAAGGACAGGAGTAGGGAAAGGAGTCTTTCACTCCGGGGTCTCATTTAAGTTTCTTGCTAGAAGCAAGACAAAAAGTCCCATACAATTTACATGTAAAGATTTCTGCTCTTTTACCAACACATCTGCAATTTAAGGATTCATTCAATATTCGAGGCACTGCATAGTCTAAGACCTTTCAAATTTATGTTGGGAGTTTTCTTTATTCCTAGCACCCATTGGAGCTATGTCTGGCACCTTCTCATGGTTGTCATTTCATGAGACTCTGTTTCACTAAAGTGGATCCTCTCTTTGTCATGGTTAATTTGCCTAAAGTTTTGTCAGTCTTATTAAGTTTTCCAAAGAACCAACTCTTCATTTCATTAATTTTTTTGTACTGTGTTTGTTTGCTTCTATATTTCATTAATCTCCACACTGAGATTGTTTTCCCCATGTACTCTATTTGGATGGTTTATGTTTTTGTTTTTCTAAAACTTTCAGTATATCATTAAGTTATTAACATGTAATTTCATCAGTTTTATGTAGGTATTTAGTGCTATAAATTTTCATCTTAGAACTGCTTACAGATGTCTCACAATTTTTGATGTTTATATTTTTATTCAAGTCTAGGAAGTTTTAACATCCCTTCTTGATTTTTCTCTTCACCCAATTTTAATTTGGTAGCATGTTGTTTAGTTTGCAGATATTTGCGTGCTGTTTGACATTTATATTGTTGATATCCAGCTCTATTTCTCTGTGGTCAGACAGGAAGCAGGATATTATTTCAATTTCCCTATATTTGTTGAGTTTGATGTCCTAATACGTGGTCAATTTTGACTAAAGGTCCATCGGCTACAGAAAAAAATTAGCTTTGGGATGGAATGTTCCACAAACATAAATTAAATCTATTTGTTATGATGCCATTTAACTCCACAATTTCTGTGTTTAGTTTTTTTTCCCTCAGATACTTTGTCTATTGGTGAGAGTATGGTATTAAAATTACCCACTGTCATGGTGTTTAGGTCGGTCTGTGGTTTTAGATTGAATAATATTTCTCTTATGAAATTTGGTGCCTCTGTGTTTTATGCATTATGTTTAGGATTATAATATCTTGTTAGTGGATTATTTTCTTTGATGAACATTATGCCCCCTCTTTATTTCCTCCAACTAGTTTTTGTTTGAGGTTTATTCTTTCAAATACTAGAATAGTTATGTCTTTTTGTTTTTTAGTTGCATTTCCTTGAATACATTTTCCCAATCTTTTAGTTTTAGGTTGTGTTTATCAATGGTGGGGAGGTGTGTTTCTAGAAGCCAGCAAAAAGACAGATCCTCTTTTCTTTTTTTTTCTTTTTTCTTTTCTTTTTCTTTCCTACCCCCTCTCTCTTTTCCTTGACAGGGTTTCTCTTTGTAACAGCCCTGGCCATCTTGGAACTCTCTTTGTAGATCAAGCTGGCCTAGAATTCACAGAGATCAGCTTGCCTCTGCCTTCCAAATGCTGGGACTGTTTTCTAATCCAATTTATTACTCTGTGTCTTTTCATTGGGGGATTGACACCATTAATGTTGAGGGTTATTGTTGAACAGTGTTTATTAATTCCTGTTATTTTGTTGTTGAGGTATTGTTTTCTTAGACCTCGTTTACTCAGTGTTCTAGGATTATGGGGGCATTTGGAGGGAGGAAAGGAGAGGGAGAAATGTTGTAATTATGCAATAATCTCAAAAATAAAAGTTCTTGGCCGGGTGGTGGTGGCGCACGCCTTTAATCCCAGCACTCGGGAGGCAGAGGCAGGCGGATCTCTGTGAGTTCGAGACCAGCCTGGTCTACAAGAGCTAGTTCCAGGACAGGCTCCAAAGCCACAGAGAAACCCTGTCTCGAAAAACTAAAAAAAAAAAAAAAAAAAAAAAAAAAAAAAGTTCTTGGCTATTCATACCAACTCAAATGTCAGGGTTCACTGCTGTGGGTGTGGGTAGATACTCCCTTTGCAAACTTTGTAAAACCTCAAGGCACACAAGTGGCCAGGTCCCAGCTTTAGGAGAACTCAGGCTCCACCCCCAGACTTCCCAAAGGGATGTAATGGCTATTCCTAGTCCCAAGGCTGGAGAGTGGCCAGACCCCACCCTACAAGAAAAAAAAACCCACAAATTCCAGAGTTGGCCCATAATCTCTCCAAGCTCAGACCACACTGGAAAGATCCCCTCAAGAAACCCTATATAAATCCTGCCCATTTCTCTCTGCTGCTTCTTGCTTGAGCAGAGGCAGCCACCCTCCTGAGTTTTTACACTTCCAATAAATCTCATGTGTGAGGTTTGTTGTGTGGTGTGACTTTGTGGTATTCCTGGCTCCTGAATCCCAGGATACCTTTTTTTTTTTTTTTTTTTTTTTTTTTAGTTTTTCGAGACAGGGTTTCTCTGTGGCTTTGGAGCCTGTCCTGGAACTAGCTCCGTAGACCAGGCTGGTCTCGAACTCACAGAGATCCGCCTGCCTCTGCCTCCCGAGTGCTGGGATTAAAGGTGTGCGCCACCATCGCCCAGCCACAGAATACCTTTCTATCTGAGCTGTAATGCTTACATTAAAGTATAAAAATTAATCTATAGAAGCAGCCTTAGTTGAACAAATGAAAGAAATTTCATATTTATGTCAGTAATAAATAAAATTGCACCTTGAGTTCTACAATAAAACCCCACAAATCTGTTTGTGACTAGAGACTAGAATATAGAGAAAGGGAAAGGAATTGAGAGAGTGAGATAGGTAACACATTGTTGTTGCTTCCAAGTCAAGCCTTTGTTTTAAACTACTAGACTTTTGTCTCCAGTCAGGAGGGTGAGTAAAAAGCTACCTTCTTGGAAGTTCACCATCCTTATTACCTAGATATGGCCCCTGTCTGTCTGCTTAGCAGGGATCTGTCTCTCACTCTCTCAACATTACAAGCTGGCCAGCACATGACAACCCACTAAACAATCATGTAATATGATTGCATTTAACCATTGGGAAGGGCAAAAGATAGGGTGAAGGTCTATATCTGTTCAGAAAATGCAAGCATTTTTGATAAAGACAGCACATGGATTTGCTGTGGGATAATGGTCTTGTACCCTGTAAAGATTTGCTACTTGTATTGGTTTAATAAAATGCTGATTGGCCAGTAGCCAGACAGGAAGTATTTGTGGGACAACTAGAACAGGAGAATTCTGGGAAGAGGAATGGCTCAATCTGCAGTCATCACCCAGACATAGAGGATGCAAGATGAGAATGCCTCACCGATAAAGGTACAAAGCCACCTGTCTAACACAGACAAGAATTATAGGTTATTTTAAGATGTAAGAGTGAATTAATAAAAAGCTTGAGCTAATAGGCCAACCAGTTTATAAATAATGTAGGCCTCTGTATGTTTCTTTGGGACTGAATGGCTGTGGGACCGGGTGGGACAGAAACCTCTGTCAACAGGAACTGATTGATCCAAGCAGTGTGCAGTTCCCAAGGTGTGGAGAGAATGAGAAAGAGGAGGTGAAAAAATGATCTTTGGGAAAAGTGGCTGTGGAAGACACTCATATCTGTCACCCTGGCTGACCTGGAAGGGCTTTGAGTCATGTCTTGGAGGCTTCAGGGTGGTCTAGATATAATTCACTGTGAGAATTGGTGCAGAGAGTCAGAGGGTAAGAATAAACAAGTTTCTATGTGGCCTGGATGTCGGGGAGCATTATGAAGGACAGTGCATCCTACTAGAGGTAAAAAGACAGAGACTTGAGGTGGAAAACATTATAGATACTCTGGGAACATTAAAAAAGAGCATGAAGTAAGAAGTAGAAGAGAAGTAGGCACTATGGACAGTATGGCAGAGGGACCTAAAGAGTAGAAAGAAAGGAAAAGATAATATATAAGAGCACATGATGGAGAAAAAGAACTTCCCCTCATAGCTTTCCTCCAGAGGATGGGGAGCCACAACTCATGTTGCTGAGCAGGCGGAGATCAGGGACAACATATGTTTACAAGTTTTCTGCCATATCCATAGGACATAGAGGCACAAAGATAAGGAAAAATATTGTTTACAAGTTCCTGAGGAAGGATGTCTGGGCTTGCCTTCCTGTCAGAGCAGAGGGCCTGTCAATTCTCTCTCTCAAGAGCCTGACCAGAGGGACAAGTGTGGCTTGCCTTTCCTAAACTGTGGATTTTGTCTTAAAGTGGTCAGTCCCCAACCTAATCGTATGATTGACTACAAGACAAAACCCTGGACACCAAAATTCAGGAGAGACTCCCTCCTTGACAAAACTTAACATGAACAAAATGTTTGATAGCTTAGAAAGCTGGACCCATGAATATAATTTTTTTGAGTCCTTATAGCAAATAATCAAGCAAGCTTGAGGCTGCTCCTGTGGACAATCTGTATTAGAACATACTAAGAATGAAGTATAAAAAACTTTTGTAAAAATATAAAGCAAGCAAACAGAAATCACAAACACCATCTTTTCACATTTTAATGCAGCTTTATTGACATATAATTCAAAATACCAATTTTTGATATATTCATATGATTACAAATATGTGAAATAATTATCATTTAATGTTAGAAAATTCTTGTCAATCAAAAAAAGAAAAAGGAAAAAAACACCATATGCTTTGGCTTCCCCTTCTTATCCACCATAAATGATTACTAGTGAGCTTCTGTCTCTGCAAAAAGAGGAGAAAGAAACTTCTGGGAGAAAGCAAAATGTTCCCAGGAGGAAGTTCGCCTTGCTTTGATGTGCCTTGATATGAAATGTAAACAAAGCCCCTGACTGCATCTTCCGGCCTTTTTGTTAACTGGTAACAACCTATGCTTTTCACAAGGCTTCCTAAGTTCTAAGGGCGGAATTCATGACACTTCCTTCTCCTCTTAAAAACCATGTTTTTAATGGAAAGAGAATTATATCAGTTTCTCCCATCTCTTTCCTCCCTCTAACTTCTTCTGTTCCCTCCCCCCAACCTCCCCTCTGCCCCCCTCATTCATTCCTCTGTCTCTGTTCATAAAGAGGGCAGACCTCCCATGGGTGTTGTGGAGTATTAGTTTAAGATGTGTTACATTTGTTTATGCTATGGAATTTTGTTTTTGTTTAATATTGTTTAATGATGCAAAGATGTGTTGCATTCTTTTTTATTGTATTTGCTTAATTCTGTAAAGTTGTGTTACTTTGCTTGTCTAAAACATTTAATTGATCTAATAAAGAGCTGAACAGCCAGTAGCTAGGCAGAAGAAAGATAGGTGGGGCTGGCAGGCAGAGGGAATAAATAGGAGGAGAAATCTAGAGAAGAGAGAGAGGAGGGAGGAGCAAGAAAAGGAGGAAAGGATGATGCCAGGGGCCACCCACCCAGCCACCCAGCCACACAGCCAGCCACAGAGCAAGAAATAAAGAAAGATATATAGTATAAAGAAAGGTAAAAATCCTAACGGCAAAAGAGTTAAAGAGAAATGGGATAATTTAAGTTAGACATGCTGGCCAGAAACAAGCCAAGCTAAGGCTGGGTATTCATAAGTAAGAACAAGCCTCTGTGTTTCGGGAGTTGGGTGGCAGGCCCCCAAAGAGTAAAATTACCAACTACACATGGGTGTCAACGAAGCTTGGCATATCAAGTTGAGGTAGAATTAAGCTACTCCCTGTGTATTGAGGCTGGGTAAGGCAGTCAAGTATGAGATTCACAAAAGCCAGCCCAAGCGTTAGGGACAGGCCCTGATCCCAAGAAATTCCACAAATAGACAATGCTTCATAACATAGGTAGAGGGTCTAGGTCAGTTATGTAGCCATTTCTATGAGAGGCTGTTTCAAAGCAGACTTTCTGGTATTCTGAATCTTATACTCTTT
This sequence comes from Chionomys nivalis, assembly GCF_950005125.1. NCBI lineage: Eukaryota > Metazoa > Chordata > Mammalia > Rodentia > Cricetidae > Chionomys > Chionomys nivalis. The sequence goes on from NC_080112.1 coordinate 63,176,575, forward strand.
CTCTCTCCTCTTGTGCTGTGTTCGCTCCCTCAGCCATAGATGCAGTAGTTGTGATGTAGATGTATCCACTGGGCATGGGCTCCCCATGGTCTGCATTATGTGAAATTGTGGCTTGCTGTGATGGTCTCTATTTGTTGAAATGAATGGCTTCTTTGATGAGGGGTGGTAGCTATGCGTATGTATGGTTATAAGGCTAAGATTCAGAATGTAGTATGGAGCTATGCTAGTATAGCAAAGTGGCTGTAGTAGATCCTTTTCTAATGTCCTTGACCTCACTAGATCTAGGAAGCTGGCTAGGCTCTAGTAGTAGGCATGATTTCCCTCCTGTTGAATGGGCCTTACATTCCAGCTGTTGGTTGCCACTGACATGTGAGTGACACTTACTGCACATTTACGTCTGTCTTGCAATGCCAGTGCTTACCATGGTTCACAGGTATTGCAGCTAGATAGGACTGCTTAGCTGTGGCCCTCCCTTGACAACTTGCATAGTATTTTCTGAAACCATAAAAGCTAAACTATAGGAAAGAGGCTTTCAGGTCAAATGCAGGTCAAATCATCGGAGTTGTGCATCCTAGGTGTATGGTGTCTTCAGCAATAGGGGCCCACCCTCAACCCGAGAGGCAGCAAAGGGCCACATCAATAATCTACATTGTTTTGGAAGTCACTTGTACTACCCAGGCCAGTCATTCAAAAGAAGCCTTCTTGTGCCCAGTTCTAGGTTTTTTTGTTAATCTATGCTTCTTCTGGGGATGATTGTCATCTCAAGTGGTTTAACTTCATAAATATGCAGTGATCCCACCCACTTAAGGCAAGAATGTTTCTGGTCTTGAGCTGAGTCTCAACTAATTTCTCGAAACATTTTCTGGAAATTTTAAACAAGTCTATTTTCCCCACAACCCTGTGATTTTATCAACTATAAACCTGTTAGGTATACTCAAGAACCATGTTGTGATTATATTTGTCTTCCTTAATAACTGTCAAATGTAATAACCTTAAAATCTACCTAAACCCTATATAGAATTCTTGTGGAGACAATGAAATCCAACTTTCCCCCAAGAAACCCATACCCACACTTGAATATACATTACTTTCTGAGACACTCTTTAGAAAACCTCACACTCCTACTTTTGTGTTTTACTTTCTGAGCACCTCTTTTTTCTCACAACCCTCAAGTTTAATTCTATATCAAAATACCTTTACTAATGCCCCAACTCCATTTTATACCATTAGATCATGAATCCAATATTGAACTAAGTTGAGGTGTCTAAATGATTGGGGGAACTGCCCAGGCTACTGTGGGCAACAGAATACAATTGTTATGCCTTCCTCACTTTCTTTGACAGTTTCAGTTATGGGCAAGCAATTACAGTCTCATACTACATGGGGAGTTTTAGAAATAAATTGGGTCTCATTCTGAGTAATTTGATGAAATCTCATGCCGTCTCTATTATCACTGGTGTGGCAAGAAGCATCACTTTGTTTAGCATACACACACACACGATAGCATATATAGCATGTTCTATGTGCTACCCACTCCTTAGTTACTTAGGGTCTAGGTTATCAGAATCACTGTGTGGCAGTGCTTATAAGTAGGACTCAGTATTATTCATAGTTTGAGCACCCACTAGTGGTCTTGGAAGGTAGCATCTGGGGCAGAATAAAAAGAAAATTATGGGGACATGTGAAAAAAGGGGGGACTCTGGTTAAAACTTCTCAACAGATAAAACTAGAAAGTTTCAATCTAACTAACAACATTTGGTAGCATTGAGACAATGTTTATTTAAAGAATTTTAAAGGGCTGGCAAGATGGTGAAGAGACACTTTACGACCTGAGTTTCTTTTTTTTTTTTTTTTTACTTATTTATTTATTTTTATTCTTTTTTAATTAAAATTTCCACCTGCTCCCCATTTCCCATTTCCCTCCCCTCCTCCCAAATATTGCCCTCCCCCCACTTCCCTCCCCCTATCCCCACTCCTCTTCTCCTCCCCCCACTCCATTCCCCCTCCCTCTCGATACTGAAGAGCAGTCCAAATTCCCTGCCCTGCGGGAAGACCAAGGTCCTTCTATCTACGTCCAGAAAGGTGAGCGTCCAAACAGGCTAAGCTCCCACAAAGCCAGTTCATGTATTAGGATCGAAACCTAGTGCCATTGTGTGTGTTGTCTCTGGAGGTCAGAGGGCAACCATCTCAGGAATCTGTTATGTCTTGAAACGTTGGTCAGATTCAGGAATGAAACTCAGGTCGTTGGCTTCTAACCTCCAGAGACAACACACACATACACAAAGTGAAAGAATGTTAAAAAAAATCAAACCTTGGGTATGATGTCCTTTTGTAAACATTTTTTGGGAACATCACAAATGCCACAATTTCGCCACAGCCTGGGTTCAGGTCTGGAGATGGGGAAAAAGGCATCAGAGTGAAGAAATGAACTGTTCAACCACCAGGTAAGTTTCACACAAGTGACTGACCTTGAATGGCTTCAACTGTCTTTATTTATACATCAAAACAAACATGTTTTTTTTTCATAATAACAAACATGCTTTCCCCATCCTCCAAAGTTAACCTTGGGCAAATAAACAAATATGTTTTTCCCAACTTTTACATCAAAACATCTTTTAAAATAAAACAACACTTATCATTTTGCTAGCTTGGACCAGGTACATCCTGTCTTTACAAAACTAAAAGGTGATCGACATAGGCACCCATTTTCAAGAACAACAATCCTGTTCAAAACATATTTACAGAAATAGGGGTGATCTGCCTCCCATCCTGTCAGCACTGAATTAGAACAGCTCTCAGGGTCTGAAGTGAAGCTGGCATCCCTAGACAAGAAACCTAAGAAGCATCAGTTACCAAAGAATTTTAGGGAAATATGTTCAACAAAAATGGGGTTTTCAGGAATGATCATATCTGTCTCATGTATAATTAACAAAATGACACTAAAACTGCCAAGAGAATCATCAATATTATGAGAGAGAAGACAGCGTGCAAGCAGGGTGGTCCCAGCAGTATTCTGCGCTGTCCCAAAGTCCACTGGGTCTTGCCAGGTGAGAATGTCCCCATGGGATTTTGCCTCATCTGGAGACTCATTGGACAAGTACTCATATACTGGTCTGAAACTAGGCCACATGGCTTCCAACATACAAACAATAATATTAACCTTTGTTTTATAGTGAAGATATCCTAAATTCTTGTATTCTGGTGGTATGGAGTTATATCTATCAATTATTATCCTGGCAAGCATAACTTCAGGCACTACCCTATGATCTTATTTAAGAGTCTTATCAACACTTGTGAAATAATGACTTTGGAACTTACCCAAATCCTACATATGACTATTGTCAAGACAAAAGCAGGATCGTCCTTTGAGAAGCCTGCACCCATGATTTCAGAAATACCAAACTTTAATCCTACTTTTAAGTTACTGTGGTGTTTTTTTGTTTTTTTGTTTTTTTGGTTTTTTTTCTTGTTTTTTGTTTTTTTCGAGACAGGCTTTCTCTGTGGTTTTGGAGCCTGTCCTGGAACTAGCTCTTGCAGACCAGGCTGGTCTCAAACTCACAGAGATCCGTCTGCCTCTGCCTCCTGAGTGCTGGGATTAAAGGCGTGCGCCACCACCGCCCGGCTTACTGTGGTGTTTTAAAAGAGATGTTCCTCATAAGTCTCGGGTATTTGAATACTTGGTCCCTAGTTAGCACTTTGAGGAGGCTTAGGAGTTGTGGTCTTGCTAGCTGGAGCCAGATGAATTGATAGAAAATTCTATCAGACGTTTAAACTAATGCCATTATTCTGCAAATGATTCCATAAAACAGAAAAAAAGGTATTTTCCATGAAACCAGCATTACATTGAAAATAAAACAAGGCAAAGATCCAACAAAAAGAAAACTATACACAATATATTTGATTAAATCAATATCAAAATTTTCAATAAAATATTTGCAGTTTCAAAACATACCAAAAAGATTATCCCCAATGATAAAGTTGTGTTGATGGAGGTTTTCATCCTGCCTTGTCCTTCAACAAACACACAGAAACTATACTATTTGCAATACTGTTTGGCCAATACCTAAAACATATTTCAAGCTAGCTCTTATATCTTAAACTAACCCATATCCATTAATCTGTGCATCACTGAAGAAGGAAACTAAAAAAGAAATTCCACCCTAGCTCAGAATTGAGTAGAATATAGGGTTATTTGTTCGGGGGTGGATTCACAGATCACAATCCTCTGCTGGAACAGGGAACAGCAACCAAATCCCATAGCCAGAAAAGAGGCCGGACATGTGTTTTACATTGGCACATATAGTGTAAGTGACCATGCCCAAGTGGGTGGGTAATTTAAAGGCTACTGGCAGTAGGAATTCCTACAGCACCTCCCCCTTTTGTTTAAATAAGAGAATTCTAAGCCTAATACAAAGTTATATACATTAAGAGCAAATAGCACATATAAAAATTAGAATTATAACCAGCATAAATAATATCAAGCAAGAAACATAAGATAAATGTGTCAATAATTATCCTATCTTAATGAGTTCAAGTCTTGTATAACAAATAATTTGGCCAAATCATGAGAGGAAAGTAACAACAACTATCTAGTCTTCAACCCCAACTAAGACCCGAGAAGGGAAATATTACTTGAGTAAGCAGGAAGTGCAATTAAACAACTTTCAAAATGTTCAACAAATGACAGAGACAACTGGCTACCTGGGCAATCACGCAAAGTCTTATTTTCAATGTTGGAGCAATCAACTTTGACTGAGGCCTAGAGTAACTGACAGGCCATTTTCAGAGGCAGGAAATATTTCAAAACCGTCTTACCCTGTCTTGGCAAGATTTGACAGTTTTTTTTTTCTTGTATCCTGCTTGTCCTGTCCAGACATCATAAATTTTGTCAGTGGTCGATGCATGGACAGTTCCTTGCCCAAAGGCCAGTTTTGCCAAGAAGAAAACAAGCTCCAAGTAGAGTATCTTTGGTGCTCAACATTCTCTCGGGAATAGATCAGTGCTGCCAGGAGCAATCGTGTCTCACTTCAACAGAACCTTAAGGAAGGGAGAAGGGAAGGGAGGAGGAGAACTTGAGGGAATGGGATAGTCGAGATGGAGGAAGGACAGAGATGAGAGCAAGGAAAGAGATCTCTTGATTGAGGGAGCCATTATGGGGCTAGCAAGAAACCCAGCACTAGAGAAATTCCCAGAAATCAAGAAGGATTAACCCCTAGCTAAGATCCTAAGCAATAGAGGAGAAGGTGTCTGAAATGGCTTTGCCCTGTAGTCAAGTTGATGGATATCTTAAATGTCAGCACAGAACCTTTATCCAGCAACTAATGGAAACAGAGGCTTGTGGCTGGGTTGGTATTTACATTTCTCCTTTTGTAGAGCAATGAGTACCTTCTTGTACCAAAGACGCTGGCATGTAGGGGTGAAGGCTCTGTATAGGCACCAGCTTGACTTCTCCATTTTCAATGAGTTATATAGGTGTTGTCCTCAGCATTAGAGCTTTGCCATCAGTTTGTAGCCAGCAACCACTAGCATTGGCAACAGCCTGAATTGTTTGACATTCCCATGGGTCCCCTTTGGGCAACAGCTAATTAGATCTAACCCATTCCTGGTACTGGAAGTTTCATTTGGTGACAAGAGATGTCCAGTTGGGCTTCTGTTTCCCCCATTATTTGGCAATTTCATTTAGATCATCTTCATATATGTACGTATTTTAGGAAGCTTCTACTGTATTAGATTTCCATACTAACTTTCAAATTATCCTTAATTTTAGCTATCTCTCCCTCTATTCCCTCATTTGTCCTCCTCTTTCCTTCTCCTTCCAATCTAATCCTCCTATTCCAGTACCTCCAACCCCATTTATCCATAAATATTTACCCTGTTTCCCTTTCCTAGAGAGAGCTATCTGTTTCCCCTAGTATATATACCCAGTCTTACCCTATATCTAACCTCTGTGGTTTTAGGGATTGTAGCTTAGTCATCATTGATTTAGCAATGAATATCCATATAAAAATGAATATATACCATATTTGTCTTTCTGGGTCTGGGATACCTCACTCAGGATGATCTTTTCTAGTTCCATTCATTTACTTGCAAATTTCATGATGCCATTTTACTGGCTGAGGAATATTCTACTGTGTAAACATACCACATTTTCTTTGTCCATTCATATGTTGGGGACATCTGGGTTGCTTTTAATTTTTGGCTATTGTGAATAGAGCAGCAATGAGCATGGTAGAGCAAGTGTCCTTGGGGTAGAATTTAGCATCCTTTGGGTGTATGCCTAAGTTACAGCTGTATTGATTCATTCATTACTCTATATCCTCACCAGTATGAGGATGTATTTTATTGATTTTAGTCATTTTTTTTATCTTAGCCATTCTAACAGGTGTAAGATGAAATCTCAAAGCTGTTTTGATTTGCATTTACTTAATATCTAAGGATGTTGAACATTTCTTTGTTTCTCAACCATTTGAGTTTCCTCGTGATTAGATCTGCATCTCATTTTTAAAATTATTTGTTGTTGTCAGAAGTTTCTGTCCTGCGTGTTTTTTGCAGTTGTTAAGTCTCAAAGAAATCATACAGAGGTTTACATTAGTTATAAGCTGATTGGCCTAGTAGCTCAGACTTCCTATTAATTTTTGCATCTTACATTAGCCCATTATTCTTGTATGTGTTAGCCATGTGGCTTGGTACCTTATTTGATGAAGCAGTCACATCTTACTTCTTTTGTGGCTGGGTCATGACCACAGACTGCGCTTCCCTCTTCCCATAATTCTTGTTGCCCTGCTCCTACTTCCTGCATGGTCACCCTGCCTATGCTTTCTGCCTGGCTATTGGCCAATTAGCATTTATTTAAAATATAAGTGACAAAAAGGGGGGGGGAGTGCTATGGGACAATGGTTTGTACCCTGCCAATCATATTTTAATAAAACACTGATTGACCAGTAGCCAGACAGAAAGTATAGGCAGGGAAAACAGGCAGGAAGTAGAGGCAGGGCAATGAGAACAGAATAATTCTTTATAGAGGGAAGCTCAGTCCTGGTCGTGACCCAGCGACAGAAGAAGCAAGATGTGACTACATTGCCAAATAAGGTACCGAGCCATGTGGCTAACATAGACAAGTATAATGGGCTAATATAAGTTATAAGAGTTAATAAAAAGTCTGAGGTACTAGGCCAATCAGTTTATAATTGATGTAGACTTCTGTGTGATTTCTTTGGGACTGAATGACTGCAGGACCAGTCAGGACAAAAACCTCTGACAACAATTTGTTTTCCAGATATCTAGGTTTCTGAGTTCTTTTGTATTTTGGATATTATCCCTGTATTGATGCATAGTTGATAATTTTTTTCTCATTTTGTAGGCTTCCACTTGGTCAAATAACAGTGTTCTTTGCCATGCAGAAGCTTTTCAGCTGCATGATGTCTGATTTATCTCAGTGCCTGTGCCAAAGCTATTCTGTTCAGAAGTCTTTCCCTGTGTCAATGAGCTCAAGGTTATTCCACACTTTTTCTTCTATCAGATTCAGTGTATCTGGTTTTATGTTGATATCTTTGATCCATTTGGAATTGAGTTTTATATAGGATGATAACTATGGATTTATTTGGATTCTTCTACATTCAGTTGTGCAGTTTGAGCAGGACCGTTTATTGAAGATGCTGTTGTTTTTCACAGCATGTATCTCTGGCTTTTTGAAAAAGAATCAGGTGTCCATATGTGTGCAGACTTTTGTCTGGGTCTTCAATTCAATTCTATTGATCAATATTTTTTATTACTACAGCTGAGTCATATAACTTGAAATCAGGGCTGGTGATACATACAGCAGCTTATTTATTATTCAGGATACATATTTTAGTTATCCAGGGTTTTGTGCTTCCACATGAAGCTTAAAATTGTCCTTTCAATAATGTTAAATCTTAAAAAAATATGAATCAAAAGTAAAAGATTATTGTTGTACTGGGAAAATTCCAGTCTTTGAAATATCGGCACAGAAGGAGGAAAATTTCATGCCAAAGAGGAAATATTTTGAATAAAACTTACTGATGAAAATTTCCCAAAATTAGGGATAGAGATTCCCATTCAAATATAACACGCAAAAAGAATAGCAACCAGATGGGGTTAGAAAAGAAATTACCCATATCATATTACAGTCAAAACAAGAAATATTTAGAATAAGCAGAAGTATTATAAGTGTTGAAAGAGACCTGCCAAGGCACATATAAAGGCAGACCTGCTAGAATAACAGCAGATTTTCAATTGAAACTCTAAGTGTCAGGATGGTATGGAAGGATATATTATACATTTTAAGATCACAACTATAGGAAAAACCTCATAAAATATATAAATTCATAGATTAACTACTGAATAATTAGTGGAGTGTTGAAACAATAAAGAATGAAATAAAAGAGTTTCTAGAATGAAATGAAAATGAAAACATAATATACCAAGCCCTATAGGATAAAATAAAGCCAGACAATATAATAGAATAAAAGCCCATAGGACACAGTAAAGGGAAGTTTATAGTGTTAAGTGTCCACATTATGAAGTTACTGATGCACTTTGAGGCATTGGCAAAACAAGAACAAACAACCCAAACTAGTAAGGAGAATTAGGTAGTTATAATAAAGAAACAAAATCAATGAAAGAGGAATTTTAAAAAACGAAAAGGACATAAAATGATTATTCTTTAAAAAAACCCACCAATATTGACAAACCCTTAGCCAAATTAACCAAAAGAAATCAAGAAAAGACTCAATTTAATAAGATATGACATGAAAAAAAGGAAATAATACAATTGATACCAATGAGATCTAGAAAATCATGAGGACTTATCTCCAAAACGAATTGGAAAAATCTGAAGAAAATGAATAAATATCTAGATGCATATGACCAATGTTAAATCGAAATGAGATAAGTAGCTTAAGTAGCCTCACAAAAAGCAACGAGATTGATGTAATAAAAAAAAAACCTGCCTGATGTAATAAAAAAAACTGCCTGACAATAAAACAAAACAAACAAAAACAAAACAAACCCAGGTCCTTATTTATTTCAGCAGAATATCATCAGATTCTTAAGGAAGAACTGATTTTAGTAATTTGTAATTTATTAATTACAAATAATTAAAGCTTAATTGATTTTTAAGTAATCAGTTACTTACATTATTCCATGAAAGAGTAAAGGAAGGTATGCTCCCGAATTCCTGTAACAATACCAGCATTAATCTGATACAAAGACCAGGTAGCATGCACCAAAAAAGGAAATTAGACTGATTTATCTTTTAGACATAAATGTAAAAATTAAGAGCTTAATAACATACATGTAAACTATATTCAAGAACACACAAAAATTATTCACCATGATCAAAGTGACTTAATTCCAACACATATAATATATATGTAATATCTATTTATATATAAATTATATATTTATATATAATATAAGTACTAGTCTAAAACACTGCAGAAATGATTAAGGAAGAAAATAAAAGATGGGGAAAATGATGTATTGAAACAATTATGATTGTGAAAATAGACATCCTTCAAAAACTTATCTACCAATTCAACTTAGTCCCAATCAAAATTCCCTCATTATTTATTATTTTTTTTTTTTTGTTTTTGTTTTTGTTTTTGTTTTTGTTTTTGTTTTTCGAGACAGGGTTTCTCTGTAGCTTTTTGGTTCCTGTCCTGGAACTAGCTCTTGTAGACCAGGCTGGTCTCAAACTCACAGAGATCCGCCTGCCTCTGCCTCCCAAGTGCTGGGATTAAAGGCGTGCGCCACCACCACCCGGCTTTTTTTTTGATTTTCGAGACAGGGTTTCTCCGTAGCTTTTTGGTTCCTGTCCTGGAACTAGCTCTTGTAGACCAGGCTGGTCTCAAACTCACAGAGATCCGCCTGCCTCTGCCTCCCGAGTGCTGGGATTAAAGGCGTGCTCCACCACCACCCGGCTTTTTTTTTGATTTTCGAGACAGGGTTTCTCCGTAGCTTTTGGTTCCTGTCCTGGAACTAGCTCTTGTAGACCAGGCTGGCCTCGAACTCACAGAGATCCGCCTGTCTCTGCCTCCCGAGTGCTGGGATTAAAGGCGTGCGTCCCCACTGCCCGGCAACTTTAGGTTTTTAAAAACATTATTTTTTATTTTATTTCTATTACTTTAGAGATGATCATATAATTACATTATTTTGTCCTTCCCTTTTCTCCCTCCAACTTAACCATATGTCCTTTTCTGATTGTGGCCTATTTTCTCATTAATTGTTGTTACACACACAAACACAAAAGAGGACACTAATTGGTTATCCAACACCAAATGGTCAGTCCTGAAAACATATATACAATTAACATATAGACTCAACAGTATTTATGTATTTAGGAACATAGACACACGCGCGTGTGTGTGTGGCAGCAATTAACTAAAAGAGAGCAAGGAGGAGTAAATGGGAGAGTTTGGAGGGAGGAAAGGGAATAGAAAAATGGTACAATTTTATTATTTCAAAAATAAAAAATAATAGAAAGTAAGTGATTGTGCTTACATGTAGATATTAGCCATTAAATAAATGATAAACAAGTTATAATCTGTAGACCCAGAGAGATTAGGTATATAGAGGAAGGGACTCGGAGGGGGCACATGGATCTTCTTGGGAGGAAGAAATAGAATAGATCTTATGAGTGGACTGGGGGCAGGAGGGTGGGAATGGAGAATAGGGTGTGGATGGAGAGGGAAGATAGGGTTAAAGAAGGGAATGTGGGGAGAGACAGCTAGAATTGAGGGCCATTGGAGGGATGGGATGGGAACCTAGTGCAGTGGGAACTTCATAAAATATATGAAGACGATCCTAATGAAGTCTCCAAATACTGGTGGAGACAGAGTCCCACTGGCCATCTCTTTTCACCAAATGAAGCTTCCAGTACCTGGACTGGGTTACATCTAATTGAGTTGTTTGCCAAAGTAGTCCCATGGAAATCCTAAAACAACTCACGCTGTTTCCAAGATGGTAGGTTGTGAAAGCCAGAGAGGATGGAGGATAGTAGGAGAACAAGGCCCTCTGAAACCACCAAGCAAGGCACATATGAAATTACAGAGATTAAAGCAGCAAGAACAGGGCCTGCATGGGTCTGCACCAGGTCTGTAACCAACTTTCAGTTATTACATAGGTATATATATCTTGTCTTAGGGTTTATATTGCTAGGCTGAAGCAGCATGACCAAAAAGCAAGTTGTGGAGGAAAGAGATAATTCAGCTTACACTTCCATTCAAATAGGGTAGGAACCTAGAGGCAGGAGTTAATGCAGAGGCTATGGAGGGGTACTGCTTTACTGGCTTGCTCAGCCTGCTTTCTTTGTATTTTTCTTTATACTTGGCTTTTTTACTGTATACTTAACCAATTTTTCATTTTCTTTTTTATTAATTTATTTATTTTACATCCTGACCACAGTTTCCTCTCTCCTCTCCTCTCAGTACCTCCCACAAACCCCTTTTATTTCCACACCCCAATCCACTCCTTCTCTATTTCTGTTTAGGAGAGGTCAGATAGGTATACCTTGAGTATCAACAAAACACGGCATATCTAGTTGAGGTAAGACTATGTACCTCCCTGTGTATTAAGGTTGCACAAAGTGGTTCAGTATGGCAAGTAAGGTCCCAAAAGCCAGTAAAAGAGGTGGAGACAGCTCCTGTTCCCACTGTTAGGAGTCCCACAAGAGGACCAAGCTACAAAACTATATCATATATGCAGAGTGCCTAGGTTAGTTCCTTGCAAGTTCCCTGGTTGTCAGTTCAGTCTCTGTGAGCCCCTGTGAATCCAGGTTAATCGATTCTGTGATGTTTCTTCTGGTGTCCTTGACCCCTCTGGCCCATACAATCCTTTCTCCCCCTATCTGAAGATTCCCTAAGCTCTGTCTAGTATTTGGTTGTGCGTCTGTGTCTGTTTCCATCAGTTGCTGTACAAAGTTTCTCTGATAACAGTTGGGCTAGGCACCAATCTGGTCACAGGAGACGGCCACTTAAGTCTACATATCTACTATTACTAAGGGTCTTAGCCTGGGTCATCCTTGTAGATTACTGGGAGATTCTCTTGCATCAGGGTTTTACCTGACCCCCAAGTACCCCCCTTCCAGTAGGCTCTTTCAGCAGTTCCCCCCACTCTTAATCTGATTGCTCATGTTTCTATCTTCACCCATCCTCAGTCCACTCACGGAACCTCTTCTATTTCCCCTTCCCAGGGAGACCTGAACCCCCATGAACCTCCTTGTTACCTAGTCTCTCTGCGTCTGTGGATTGTAGCATAGCTCTCCTTTATTTTAAGACTAATATTCACTTATGAGTGAGTACATACCATGCTTGTCTTTCTCTGTCAGGGTTACCTCACTCGGGATGATTTTTTTTTTATCGTTCCATTCATTTGCCTTCAAATTTCCTGGTGTCCTTGTTTTTAACACTCCATTGTGTAAATGTACCACATTTTCTTTATCCATTCCTCTGTTGAGGGACATCTAGGTTGTTTCCAGCTTCTGGCTATTACAAATAAAGCTGCTATCAACATAGTTGAGCAAGTGTCCTTGTGGTATGATTGAGCATCCTTTGGGTATATGCCCAAGAGTGGTATAACTGGGTCTTAAAATAGATTGATTCCCAATTTTCTGAGAAACTGCCATACTGATTCCCATACTGGCTATACAGGTTTGCTCTCCCACCAACAATGGAGGAGTATTCCCCTTGCTCCATATCCTCACTTGTCTGAGCTGCCTCTTGTGTTTTTGATCTTAGCTATTCTGATAGATGTAAGATGGAATCTCAAAGTCATTTTAATTTGAATTTCCCTGATGGCTAAGGATGTCGAACATCTCTTTAAGTGTTTCTAGGCCATTTGAGATTATTTTGTTGAGAATTCTGCTTAGATCTGTACCTTACTTTAAAAATTGGATTATTTAATTCGTTGTTATCTAGTTTTTTTAGTTCTTTATATATGTCGGAAATCAGCCTTCTGTGAGATGTAGGATTGGTAAAGATCTTTTCCCATTCTGTAGGCTGCTGTTTTGTCCTATTGACAGTATCCTTTGATTTACAGAAATGTTTCAATTTCATGAGATCACATTTTTTTCCTTTGATTTATTTATTAATTATGTATACAATATTCTCAGTATTCTGTCTACATGTATGTCTGCAAGCCAGAAGAGGGCACCAGATCTTATTACAGATGGTTGTGAGCCACCATGTGGTTGCTGGGAATTGAATTCAGGACCTCTGGAAGAGCAAGCAGTGCTCTTAACCACTGAGCCATCTCTCCAGCCCCCTGACTGAGGTCCCATTTATTAATTGTCAGTCTTAGTGCCTGTGATTCTGGTGTTCTGTTCAGGAAATTGTCTCTTGTGCCAATGCATTCAAGGCTATTTCCCACTTTCTCTTCTATCAGGCTCAGTGCATCTGGATTTATGTTGAGGACTTTGATCTACTTGCACTTGAGTTTTATGCAGGGTGATAGATATGGATATATTTGCATTTTTCTGCATGCCGACATCCAGTTAGACTAGCACCATTTGTTGAGGATGCTTTCTTTTACCCATTGTATATTTTAAAAATTTATTTCTTTATGAAAAATTTCCATCTTCTTCCCTCCTCCCATTTCCCTCCTACTCCCCCACTCCCCCTTCCCCCTCTCTCTCCAGTCCTAAGAGAAGTCAGGGTGGCCTTCCCTGTGGGAAGTCCAAGCCCTCCCCCCTCCATCCAGGTCTAGGAAGGTGTGCATCCAAACAGACTACGCTCCCAAAAAGCCAGTACATGCAGTAGAATCAAAACCCAGTGCCATTATCATTGGCTTCTCAGTCAGCCCTCATTGTCAGCCAAATTCAGAGAGCCCAGTCTGATCACATGCTCGTTCAGTCCCAGTCCAGCTGGTCTTGGTGAGCTTCCATTAGATCAGTCACATCGTCTCAGTGGGTGGATGCACCCCTCGTGGTCCTGACTTCCTTGCTCATGTTCTCCCTCCTTCTGCTCTTCATCTGGACCTTGGGAGCTCAGTCCAGTGCTTCAGTGTGGGTCTCTGTCTCTATCTCCACCCATCGCCGGATGAAGGTTCTATGGTGATAGGCAAGATATTCATCAGTGTGGCTATGGGAGAAGGTCAATTCAGGTTCCCTCTCCTCTGCTGCCCAAGGACCTAGCTTGGGACATCCCCTTAGACACCTGGGAACTCCTCTAGAGCCAAGTCTCTTGCCAAGAAGTTCAAATGGCCAAAAGATACTTAAGGTCATGTTCAACGTCCTTAGCAATCAGGGAAATGCAAATCAAAACAACTTTGAGATACCATCTTACACCTGTCAGAATGGCTAAAATCAAAAATACCAATGATAACCTATGCTGGAGAAGATGTGAAGTAGGAGGAAAACTCATCCATTGCTGGTGGGAATGCAAACTTGTGCAACCACCTTGGAAATCAGTGTGGCAGTTTCTTAGGAAACTGGGAGTCAACCTACCTCAGGATCCCGCAATTCCACTCTTGGGAATATACCCAAGAGATGCCCAATCATACTACAAAAGCATTTGTTCAACTATGTTCATAGCAGCACTATTTGTAATAGCCAGAACCTGGAAACAACCTAGGTGCCCCTCAATGGATAGGGGCCCAGGGCAATGTCCCCAGTTAGTTCCTTGGGGCACCTGAGGATAGGGAACCTGAAATGAACCTATCCTATAACCATACTGATGAATATCTTGCATATCACCATAGAACCTTCATCTAGCGATGGATGGAGATAGAGACAGAGACCCACACTGGAGCACCGGACTGAGCTCCCAAGGTCCTAATGAGGAGCAGAAAGAGGGAGAACATGAACAAGGAAGTCAGGACCACTAGGGGTGCACCCACCCACTGAGATAGTGGGGCCGATCTATTGGGAGCTCACCAAGGCCAGCTGGACTGTGACTGAAAAAGCAGGGGATAAAACCGGACTCTCTGAACATGACGGACAATGAGAGCTGACGAAAGGCCAAGGAGAATGGCACGGGGTTTTGATCCTAGACAGTTTGGATGTTCACCTTCCTAGACCTGGATGGAGGGGGGAGGACCTTGGACTTTCCACAGGGCAGGGAAGCCTGACTGCTCTTGGGACTGGAGAGAGAGGAGAAGAGGAGTGGGGGAAGGGGGAGAGGGGCAGGAGGAGGGGGAGGGAAATGGGAGGCTGGGAGGAAGCAGGAAAATTTTTTTTCAATAAAAAAAAAAGAAGGTGTGGCACATATACACATTAGAGTTCTACTCAGCGGTAAAAAAGAATGATATCTTGAATTTTGCATGCAAATGGATGGAAATAGAAAACACTTTACTGAGTGAGATAACCCAGACCCCAAAAAGATGAATATGGTATGTACTCACTCCTAAGTGGATTCTAGCCATAAACAAAGGACATTGAGCCTGAAATTCGTGATCCTAGAGAAGCTAAATAAGAAGGTGAACCCAAAGAAAAAACATATAGTTATTCTCCTGGATATTGGAAGTAGACAAGATCGCCGGGCAAAAGGTGGGAGCAGGGGGGTGGGGGTGGATTGGGGGAAGGGGAGATGGGGAGAGAGAAGGGAGAAGGGGAGGATTCGGGAGAGCTTGGGGGAATGGGATGGTTGAGGTAGAGGAAGGGCTGATATGGGATTAGGGAAGAAGATACCATTGTATAATTTTTGCTTCTTTTTTAAAAATCAGATGTACATATATGTGTAGATTTATGTCTGGTTCTTTGATTTGATTCCATTGATCTTCCTGTCCGTTTTTATGCCATAACCATATAGTTCCGTAGTAAAGTTTGAAAGCTTGATACCTCTGGAAGTTTTTTATTGTACAGGATTGTTTTAGTTGTCCTTTTTAAAAAAAAGATTCATATGAAATTGAGTGTTGTTCTTTCAATGCCTGTAAATAATTGTATTGTAATTTTAATGGGGTTTGCATTGAATCTGTAGATTTCTTTTTGGCAAAATGACCATTTTTACTATGTTAATCCTATCGATCAGTAAGCATGGGAGATTTTTCTGATATCTTCTCCATTTTCTTTCATCAAAGACTTGAAGTTATTGTTATACAGGTCTTTCACTTGTTTCACTTGGTTTAATTATAACATTAAACCAAGATATTTTATATTATTTGAGGCTATTGTAAAGGGTGTTGATTTTGAGATTTTTTTCTCAGTCCATTTTTTTGTTTACATATAGGAGAGTTACTGATTATTTTTGAGTTGATCTTGCATACAGCCACTTGACTAGAGGTGTTGATCAGCTGTAGGAGTTTCCTGGTAGAGCTTTTGGAATCGCTTATGTATATTATCTTATCTGTAAATATTGATACTTTGACTTCTTCATTCCCAATTTGCATCCCCTTACTCTCCTTCTTTCTTTCTTTTGTATGGTTAGTGTTTTGATTATTTTGTGGTGAGGGGATTTTCTTTTCTGATCGAATCTCTTTGGTGTTCTGTAAACTTCTTATAACTTTATAGGCATCTCCTTCTGTAGGTTGAGAAATTTTTCTTCTATGACTTCGTTAAATATATTCAATGCTTTTTTTTTTTGAGCTGGGTTTCTTCTCCTTCCTCTATTTCTATTATTCTTACTTTTGGTCTTTTTATAGTGTCCTACATTTCCTGGATATTTTGTGTTAGAAATTTTTTATATTTAACATTCTCTTTTAAGGATGAAACTATTTCCTCTATTGTGTCTTCAACAGCTGGAATTCTCTCTTTCGTCTCTTGTATTCTGTTAGTGATGCTTGCATCTATACTTCCTGTTTGCTTATTCAGATTTTACATTTCCAGGATTTCCTCTGCTTGTATTTTCTTTATTGTTTCTATTTCCATTTTTAGGTCTTGAACAGTTTCCTCCATCTGTTTGTTTTCTTAGCTTTCTTTCAGGGATTTATTGGTTTCTTTTAATATTTTGTTTGTCTTTCCCTCAATTTCTATAAGGTTTTTTTATATCCTTTTTAAGGAACTCTGTCATCTTCATAAAGTAATTTTTAAGGTTGTTTTCTCATGCTTCAGCTACATTGGATTATACAGGATGTTGTAAGATAACTGGGTTCTATTGATGCCATATTGCCCTTTCCGTTATTGATTGTGTTCTTTTTTTTATTAATTAATTTATTTAATTATTAAAGATTTCTGCCTCTTCCCCGCCACCACCTCCCATTCCCTCCCCCTCCCCCAATCAAGTCTTCCTTCCTCCTCAGCCCAAAGAGCAAGCAGGTTTCTCTGCCCTGTGGGAGATCCAAGGACCACCCACCTCCATCCAGGTCTATTAAGGTGAGCATCCAAACTACCTGGGCTCCCACAAAGCCATTACGTGCAATAGGATCAAGAACCCATTGCCATTGTTCTTCAGTTCTCAGTAGTCCTCATTGTCCATTATGTTCAGCGAGACCGGTTTTGTCCCATGCTTTTTCAGTCCCCGGATTTTTCGAGACAGGGTTTCTCCGTAGCTTTTGGTTCCTGTCCTGGAACTAGCTCTTGTAGACCAGGCTGGCCTCGAACTCACAGAGATCTGCCTGCCTCTGCCTCCCGAGTGCTGGGATTAAAGGCGTGCACCACCACCACCCGGCTTGATTGTGTTCTTATATTGGCATTTAGACATCTGGGTTTGGGCTAATTGCAGGTCTAGGTGTTGATTCCTCCATTTATCTTTGTTAGATGGGTATTTTGTTCCCTGTTTTCTCTTTCCTTCTGGTCTTCTGGTCTCTGGTAAAGTCAAAGACTTCTTCTCAAGTTGTAGACGAGGATATGGAGCCCAGGGGAGGGGTACAGTCTGTATTCCCTAGATTTGGTCTGGCATATGGGGTCCCTAAGGCCAGCCAGGCCTTCAGTACATCTGCTGAGACTGAGGTCCTAAACACAGCCTGTGTTCTGGTAAAGCTGAAGTCTGCTTCTGAAGTTGTAGGCCTGGATATAGAAGCCAAGGGATGGGGTGCAGTTTTTGGTCATTCCCTTGGTACAGGAATCTCCAAAACTATGGACTCTTCTGTTATACCTGGACTGCACATTTACCAATTGTCTCTCATAGGCTCTCTTCATGGTGTCAACCCTCAACTTCTGTGCATGATCCCTTCACACCTGTGTTCTTAACTGCCACTGAGGCAACACCGTAACTAATGGCCTCTTCTAGTGCCAATCCTTAGCCGCTCTCCATGGTCACTTCATGTCTTCAAAACAAGTACCACTTGGGTGACTCTTACATATTACCAAGTCTGGTTGCCAGCACGAGGTACAACCTTGACCATCTCTGGAACACAGCTTCTCTGTGCTCTCAGGAAATACTTTCCAAAAGATTTCACCTCTATTGTGCAGATGGTCTCTTCTCAATCACTGCTAATTTCTTAGCTCCAGCTAGCCAGCATCAATTGTCCCAGCAATGCAAAGGTTTCACGTCAATGGTGCTAGTCTCTTGTTAATTGTGGCTGATTCTTCAGCCCCAGCTGACTAGAATGATGGAATCTTAATTCAAAATAACAAATGGCCCTGGTAGAGTCTTTCCGCTTCCCTCTGAAACTTTACAAGCCAGGCCTCCATCTTCTGCACTGCCCTTGACATTCTTTCTTCCAAGATGTTCTTTCTAAAGAACATCTCACTGAGCTCTTACTTAACACTCAATAATTTTTCTAACACAAAAGTTCCAAAGTCTTTTCACAATCCTCCCCAAAACAAGGACAGGTCGGTAACAGCCATACCCCACTATGCTGGTACCAACTTGTCTTAGTTCAGGTTTCTACTCCCATGATGAAACACCATGACTAAAAAGCAAGTTGGGGAGGAAAGGGTTTATTTGGGTTACACTTCTACACTGCTGTTCATCATTGAAGGTGAAGAAGGACGCTTAAAAGAAACCCCACACTAGCTCAGAATTGAGTAGAATAGAGGGTTATTTATTTAGGGTAGACTCACAGATCACAATCCTCTGCTGGAATGGGAGGGAACAGCAACTGAATCCTGCAGCTTGGAAAAGAGGCTGGGCACGAGCTTTACATTGGCATAAATAGTATAAGAAGCCACGCCCAAGTGGGCAGGTAACTTAAAGGCTACTGGCAGTAGGAATTCCTACAGCACCTCTCCCTTTTGTTTAAATAAGAAAGTTCTAAACCTAATCCAAAGTTATATACAATAGGAACAAATATCAGGTATAAGAATTAGAATTACAACCAGCATAAACAATATGAAGCAAGAAACATAAGATAAATGTTTCAATAATTATTCTATCCTGATGAGTTTAAGTAAATAACTTGGCCAAGTCATGAGAGGAAAGTAACTAAAACTATCTAGTCTCCAACCCCATTGAAGATCAGAGAAGGGAAAATAATATTACTTGAGTAAGCAGGAAGTGCAATCAAGCAACTTCCAAAATGTTCAACAAATGACAGAGACAACTGGCTACCTGGGCAATCACCCAAAGTCTCATTTTCTCAATGTTGGAGCAACCAACTTTGGCTAAGGCCTAAAGTAACTGACAGACCATTTTCAGAGGCAAGAAAATTTTCAAAACTGTCTTACACTGTCTTGGCAAGATTTAACAGTCTTTTTTCTTGTATCCTGTTTGTCCTGTCTGTACATTGTGCACTTTGTCAGTGGTCAATGCATGGGCAGTTCCTTGCCCAAAGGCCAGTTTTGCCAAGAAGAAAACAAGCTCCAAGTGGAATGTCTTTGGTGCTCAACATTCTCTCGGAAATAGATCGGTGTTGCCAGGAGCAATCGTGTCTCACTTCAGTCTAATTATGACAAACATAGATGACTAATGATCTATAATTTTTTTTTTTGAGACAGGGTTTCTCTGTAGTTTTGGAGCCTGTCCTGGAACTAGCTCTTGTATATCAGGCTGGCCTCGAACTCATAGAGATCCGCCTGCCTCTGCCTCCCAAGTGCTGTGATTAAAGGTGTGCGCCACTACTGCCCAGATGATCTATAATTCTTAATACCTATATAACTTAAAGACTAAGACTTCATATTAGAATATTATACAATAAACAACTATGCAACAAATGAGGACAATGACCTCAAAATGTAAATAATGTATAAGAGGTAGAAATGTACATTATAATATGATAAATATATCCTAAAATTCTGTCAATATACAAATATGTTTTAAGCAAAGGTAGAAGCAGGCATGCATGAAATGACAAAATAACTTTGCCTAGGTATTCAAATATTGTAGATGAAAATAGGAACATATTTGATATAATTTAAGTTTGTATCAATATATAAGAATCTATACCAATGTAAATTGCTTATAAATAATAGCTCACAAGTATTAACTCTATTACTCATTATTATTATTAGTGTAAGCTTGCACTAATCTATTATACCATCCAATTTCCCCCCCCATTTTTTTACAAAAAGATCCCTGAGCCTACATAATTTTCTCCCCCCAACTCCCAACCCTATATCAATTATAATCAACCCCTAAATGATGTCCCTAACCTTGAGGACAAAGTTTGTTGGGAGGGGGGACATCATCTTCTAGAATTACTTCTAGCTGTCATGGGAGCTATGTATTTTCTATGGGATCCTGTGAAAGTAAAATGCTGGTTAAGTTCTGAGATTACTGTCTGGTATAATTGCAAATAGTCTCTGAGTATTTGGTGGGGTTTTTCTGACCACAGAATGTTTTCTGGCCACAGAACTTTGTAAAAAGTGCACCATTTCAGCTAACCAAGTTGGAATCATATTGAGCAGCTGGCACAAAACAGGTCTTATAGTAGCACTATCGGCATCTTGACGCCATATCAACCAGGTGGAGTTGTTGTGAGGCCCCATCTTCTTCCTGGAAACTTCAAAGATTACTGCAGGAAAACTCATTGTTCATTGTGGAAAACTTAATCATTTATATAGACCTTCTGGCTTTCATGGTTTCCATTGAGAAGTCAGGTGTAATTCTGATAGGTTTCCCTTTATATGTTACTTGACCTTTTTCCTTTGCAGCTCTTAATATTTGTTCTTTATTCTGTATGTTTTGGGATATCATCCAGGACTGCTGAAACTAGCTGAAGCTAGTCATGTGGTGTTGCCCTAATTATAGAAGCCCATGTCTTTATCATCTCCCTAACAAATGCGTAATGCAAGCCATAAGTTATAACAGCTTGCTTAATTTCTTTTAGACCATGCATTTCTATAGGCATCCATCTACCTTCTTTGGATCCTTTTGGGCCTTTAGAACTTGATGCTTTGTCAAAGTAGATTACAGGGTAGGAAGCTAAAGCCCTGGGTAAGTCATCTCTGACAGCTACTGGTGATGTTGAATCCTGTCCTTGTACCTTCTTTCCCTGTTCATCAGCTCCAATAATTTCTTCAATCATTTCAAATCTTTTTACTATTTTCTTTTGTAAAGCCTGAATCTCCTGGCCTATATATATTTCTAGTGATTTTATTGAGGCACCTAGCCTCTAGTCGTCATTCTGCAATGTGATTCCAAGGACTGAAGTTTTTCCTTTAAAGATAACACTTCATCCTTGAACATTATTTGGATAGCGTGCAGATTGCCATCCTGGAGAGATACTCTAGCTGCAAACCTATCATAACTTTTTAACAAAGTTTGGTTGTCGAATTCAACAGCATGAATTCTTTCAGATAATTTCTCAGTACCCTTAGACATGGATTCAAATTAATGTTATCCTTTTCAATAGTATTATTTTTTCAGGTAACTTTTGAATTTTGATGGTATTAATTAGTCTGTAAAGACTGTATCATTTCTAAAAGTGCCTCATTCTTGTCTTTGTTATCAAATCATTTTAAGAATCCCCCCCAAAAAAAGAAAAAACCCGAGTTCCAATATCCAATAAATTGATGTATTACCATAACCATATAAGCCTCACAGAATACAATCCATTGTATTAGCAAAAAAAGTTATAAAAAGTTTCAATATTAATGTAGTCTCCCATTGTATACCTTTCAAGTTTATTGATTTATCAATTACCTGTTATTAGATCTGGTAAATTGTTTCAGGTGTAATAATATTTTTTAATCAATTAATTTATTTATTTATTAAAGGTTTCTGCCTCCTCCCCACCACCACCTCCCATTTCCCTCCCCCTTCCCCAATCAAGTCCCCCTCCCTCGTCAGCCCAAAGAGCAATCAGGGTTCCCTGCTCTGTGGGAAGTCCAAGGACCACCCACCTCCATCCTGGTCTAGTAAGGTGAGCATCCAAACTGCCTAGGCTCCCACAAAGCCAGTACGTGCAGTAGGATCAAAAACCCATTGCCATTGTTCTTGAGTTCTCAGTAGTCCTCATTGTCCGCTATGTTCAGCGAGTTCGGTTTTATCCCATGCTTTTTTAGACCCAGGCCAGCTGGCCTTGGTGAGTTCCTGATAGAACATCCCCAATGTCTCAGTGTGTGGGTGCACCCCTCGCGGTCCTGAGTTTCTTGCTCGTGCTCTCTCTCCTTCTGCTCCTGATTTGGACCTTGAGATTTCAGTCCGGTGCTCCAATGTGGGTCTCTATCTCCTTTCATCGCCTGATGGAGTTTAATATTCAGGAGGATGCCTATATGTTTTTCTTTGGGTTCCCCTTCTTATTTAGCTTCTCTAGGATCACGAATTATAGGCTCAATGTCCTTTATTTATGGCTAGAAACCAAATATGAGTGAGTACATCCCATGTTCTTCTCTTTGGGTCTGGCTTACCTCACTCAGGATAGTGATTTAGGGGTAGACTCACAAATCAAAATCCTCTGATTGAATGGGAACAGCAAGTGAATCCCACAGCCGGAAAAGTGGTCAGATGCGTGCTTTACATGGGCATAAATAGTATAAGAGATCACGCCCAAGTGGGCGGGTAACTTAAAGGCTACTGGCTGTAGGAATTCCTACAGCACAAAGGCAGTCAGGACAGTAACTCAAACAGGGCAGGAACCCAGAGGCAGGAACTGATGCAGAGGCCATGGAAGAGTGCTGCTTATTGACCTCTTTTCCATGGCTTGTTCAGTCTGCTTTTCTTATAGAAACCAGGACCACCAGCTCAGGGATGGCATGACCCCCAAAGGGTTGTGCTCACCCCCATTGATCATTAATTGAGACAGTACCTTACAGCTGAATCTTATGGAGGCATTTCCTCTACTGATGCTCCTTTTTCTCTGATGACTCTAGCCTGTATCAAGTTGACACAAAACCAGCCAGTACAGGCTCTTTTCCTTTTGTTTGTTTGGCTTGTCCAACTTCAATGTGATAGTTTTTGTTGTATTGCATTATATTTTATTCCCTTATGTTTTGTTGTTATCTCTTAGAAACCTGTTCTATTGTAACAAGAGGCAGAAAAGCAGTGGATATAGATTGGAGGGGAGGTGGGGAGAAACTGGGAGGAGTGGAACAAGGGGAAATTGTATTCAGAATATAATAAATGAGAAAAATAATCTATTTCAATAAAATGGAAATAAGAAATAGCTGTTTTTCAAGTTCCATAGCAATTAATCTATATCCAGATTATGTAAAAGTGTATATGTGTCATGGAAACTACTTTCTTAAGAGCTTACATTTGGTGGTATTTTTTTAAAAAAGAATTAACAATATGAACTGAATTTACCCAACATCTTAGAATGTCAAAGATTTAATTTTTTTTTTAGCTCCAAGACCAGAAAACATAACTATATTGTAGTTTTATGACCTGTGGTCACTTATTGACTCATATTTTAAATAGGCTTATTTATAAATACTGAAATAAGTATGTGATTGTTTCCCTCCCAGAGAGTCATGCCACTGCCCCATTAAGCATAGCTTCCCTGCAAAGTCAATACTGTAGCACTTTAGGTAAGATTGTAAACTCAGTATTGTAGCATACAATTTAGGTAATATTGCTGATGAATTTTTTATGCAGGAGCATTCATAGCACCTTCTGGTGCTGTGTGTGCTAGACAGCAAGGAGGGAGCTAATAGCTTATTTCCAAAGTGAGTTCTCTATTAAAACTTATTCCAATGTAAACATAGAAATACAAACTACAAGCAACATGAGGAAGAACATATAGTGTTTGACTTTCTGGGCCTGGGTTATCTCACGTGTAATATTTTTCAGTTCAACGCATCTCCTTCAGAATATCATCTTTCATTTTTATGGTTGGATACAATTTCATTGTTTTTATGTATGACATTGTCATTATCTAAAATAGACCCTTTCGCCCCTAAGAAGATTTTGCCAGAGTGTTTTATGACAGCATGCTAAAAAAAAAAAAACAAAGACATTATAGTTACATTGAGTTGTATCTATGTACTTTATTAAATTAAATTTACATATGGGTCTGTTTTTGCATCAGTACCTTGTGGCTTTTATTACTATGGCTGTGGCGTAACAGGAAATCAGGCATGGTAATAGTGCCAGCATTCCTATTTTTGTTCAGGATTTCATTGACTGTATGGGAGCTTTCATGTTTCCATATAAATTTTAAGATTGTTTTTCTGGCACTGGAGAGATTGCTTAGTGTTTAAGAGTGGATACTACAAGGCAGAGAACCCTGGTTTGGTTTTCAGCATCCATGTTGAAAGACTCGCAATTGCCTGTAACTTTAATTCCAGGACATCCATCACCCTCTTCTGTCCTCTGTAGACACTGTATTCATGCTCACAAACACATACACAGACATATGTATGTAAATAAACATAGAAAATATTTCTCCCACATTGACCTTCCTTACTTACCTATAGTTCTTTGTATAGAGTTGAGGTCTTTTGGGATTTCCCCTATCCACATTAGCATGTTTTTTAAAAATTTCTTTTTCTTTTTTTGGTTTTTTTCAACACATGGTTTCTGTGTGTAGCTTTGGAGCCTGTCCTGGCACTTGCTCTGTAGACCAGGCTGCCCTCCAACTCACAAAGATCTGCCTGCTTCTGCCTCCTGAGTGCTGGGATTAAATGCCTGCACCACCACCATCTGGCCACATTAGCATGCTTATTGTTGGTTGTTGTTCTTGTTCAGTTCATGTTTAGTTCAGTTCAGACTGTCGTGTCGTTGGGACTTTATGGGTTAATTTTTGGCACTGCTAGAAGGCATAATCTCACAGCAAAATCCCTGTTTCTCTAGCTCTTACTATTTTTCCACCCTCTCTACTGCAATGATCCTGGAGGCCTAGGTGCTGGAATTGTCTTGTAGATATATCCATTTGTACTGAGCTCCACAACTCTGTATTTTAATTGATTATGGTTTTCTGTAATGATTTCCATCTGTTTCAAAGAGAAGTAAACTCGATGAGGGTTGAGGGCTACATTTGTCTTTGGCAATAAGGACAAATATTTAGAGTGTAGTTAGGGATTACGCTGGTTTAGTAAAGTAGTAGTTTTGATTCTCCTCCAAGATTCATGACTGGGTAGTTGGCTAGGTTTCCAGTACCAGGCAAGATAATCCTCTTGTTGAAGGGGACTTTGTTGGGGACCAGCCTCGACAAAAACACCTCTCCCCAGGGTAGAGGTGTGGAGATTTAGAAATATAGTAAAGAATATGAAGACACAAATGAAAATAATAAAATGGAGAAACATATAGGATAGTATCGTGAGGGAATTCCAGTGAGTACTGAAATCACCTGCATTTAATTTCCAATTGCTTTAAATACTCCTGATCCCAAAAGGTAGGAGTAAGACAAAAAATTGCATTAACACGACACAAGGAAATGAGCATACCAACTGAAGGTCATGGGGCTCCATTTACAGTTTAAAATTCTGTTACTAGAACAAAATAAGTCACACTCACACCCTAGACCAAAATATTCTGTAGGCAAATCATTCCCTGGGTGGGATCCAAAGTTATCTCCATAAAGGAACTGGACTCTTAGTTGGATTTTTAGACTTTTGTTTGAGGTAGGAACACATATACTTTTCAGTAATAGGTTCTTATTATTAGGCTGTGGAGGGTAGCACTGAAAGTATTTTGTGATATTTGAGCGAGTCTATGGGACCCCTTTGTTCAACAACTCAAAAATATGTAACTTATTTCCGATACTGAAGTAATTTAGACACAGAAGGGCAAACATCGTAAGCTCTTCCTCTTATTCACACACATGCATATACACACGCATAAACACGACTATCTTTAGATGTGCATGTTTCAACTCAAATAACTCCAAAAGTTAGGTAACTAGTAGAAACCAGGCAGGGTTTAAATATATTTAAACTTAAAATTGCTTGAAATAGTAAAAATATAATAATAAAAAGGGGCTACAACGCAAACATGGCTTTTTAAATTGATTATCTTTATTTCTGTGCAAATGTGGGTGTCTGTGAGCAAACCATGGGTACCAGAAAAGGAAATCAGATCTATTGGATCTCGAGTTGCAGGAGACTAAGTGGAGAGGCAGGTATACTTGGGATGTAGCGAAGGTCTTGTGGTAGGCAACCTAGTGCTCTTCAGCTCTGAGCTATGTTCCCAGTCTTCAACAGGGCTTTAAGTGGAATCTTGGACTTGAACAGCAATCTTATGCTTGCCTGGTCTATCCTTTACCCTCTGAGATCTCTCTATAGTTGGAATAATCAATTCATCACCTGTGGTCATAACATTCAGATTCTATCACTGCTTTCTGAGGTGTTAATGACATATCTGTGCAATTGCTTTTACAAAAATATGACACATTTGCTATTTCTGAACCACCTGTGGGTGGAAACACATCCTGTCCTTTCTCTCCTGTGAGCTTTTCAATCTTGTGTAAAGTAACTTGTGAAACCTCTGCCTTTTCTCATCTTTCTCTTAAGTTGGCCTTTGGCTTAGAGTTGAGATGAGGAATCATTGCTATCAAGGCTCCTGTGCTGTGTTTCTTCCACTAAATAGAAAATATGGTTCCTTTCATTTGAGGTAAAAAGATAGGGCATGGGAGGGGAGGGTCTATATGAAGATAGTCAAAGACTGGAACAACCACTGGGCATTTGCTTCATATGCCAGCTTCCCCAATGTTTGTGCTGCCTGATGGTGAAAGAAAGGACTAGAATTGAGACGCATATGTGCAGAGGAGGCAAATAGAGCTGCTTGAGATTCTACAAGGATGTCAACAATATACACTGGAGAAAAGACAGAGCTTTCAACAAATGATTCTGAGAAACCTAGACTTCAACATGCAGAAATACTGGATCCTTATTTATCATCTTGCAAATGAATTAGAAAATGCAACCTATAAAGCTTGTTACTTTGAAACTGATAGAGGAAAGAGTATGTATGCTTCAACATATGGGTACATTAATAGATGTTCTGTGTAGGACTCAAGTAGTGCAGGAAGACCAACAATTGACAGACACAATCTCGTGAAACCAAAAAGCTTCTGCACTCTGAAGGAAGCTGTCCAGCAAAGAGGCAGACAATAGAATGGGGAAAGATCTTTACAGATCTACTTCTCACAGAGAATTAGTATCTAAATAATAGAAATTAGTATCTAGATAATATAGATATATAATTGGCCGCTGCCCAATATAATAATGCTCATTCACTTTCACATATTTTATACTTATACATATAAAATTATCTATATACTAAAATTAGTTCTATATCTAATTTATATATAGAACTAAAAAAAGCTCTGCATGAAGAAAACAACTTTTAAAATTGGCCTCTGAGGGACTGGATGATGACTCAATGGTTAAGAGCATCTGCTGTTTTTCTAGAAAACCTGAGTCTGATTCTGGGCATCCACATTAAGTACTCCACAACTCCCTCAAACTACAGCTCCAGGGGATCCGATACCCTCTTCTGGACCCCACAGACACTTGTACTTACACATGCACATACCCTCACATATACATGCACCTATACACATTATTTTTAAAATTTAAAAATTATGAATGGAATATGAACCTGAATGGAAGGTTCTCAAATCAAATGGCTAGCAAATACATTCAACAGCATTCAGTTACCCATGGCTCTCAAGGCAATGCACATTAAGGCCACTTTAAGTTTCCATTAGAGCGGTTATGATCAGGGATGCAAATGACAGCAAATCAAAGGGGAACCTTTGTAACTGTGGGAGTGTAAACTTAGTGCAGCCACTTTGGAAATCTGGAAGCTTCTCAAAAACACAACACAACAAAATAACTAGAAATATGGTGCTAAAAAGATGAGTCAGTGGTTAAGAGCTCATGCGCTCTTGAAGAGACCTCAAGATTTGGTTCCCAGCACCCATGTTGGGCTCACATCCAGCTGTGATGCCAGCTGTGTGGGTCTGGTGCTCGTTTCTGGTCTCTGCAGAAACTACACTCACATGTGTGTGCACAAGCACAAATGTAACTAAAAATAAAAATTATATGTACGATGCTTTGCATATCCTTATCTGTTAAGTAGGTTATTTTGTTAAATTTCTGGAAATTCAAAAATATTTATACTTATCTTCTAGTTACAATCAGCTTCCTATATGCTTCCCTTTAGTATACCAAGATACTTTGCTCCTTCCAGTTTTGCTTGATTGTATGATTCTTCATAGCTTCTCTACCTTCTTATCTTCTCCACTCATTCAACATCACCTTCCTTTCCTAAACCATTATAGATAGCCTTTTTGTGTTCCTATTGCATGCCATCACATTTGTCTCGGCCCAATATAATAATGCTCATTCAATTTTCACATTTCCATGACTATTCTTCGTGCACAGGGGACAAGTCAGGTTTAACTTCACATACCCTGTACCCAACATAAGACCAGATACACAGTAATAAGTTTTCTATAATTTCAATTAATGAATGAATTTCTGTGTATATATGATATAGGTGTGAGAGAATATTGGTGTCTGAGTGTCACAACATATGTGTGCAGTTCAAAGGGTCTATGTTTCTATTGTTTGTTCCCAGGACAAAAATCATGCTGTTTAGCTTGCATGGCTAGCACTTCTCCCTGTTGAGGCATTTCACTGGTTCTTTCTACAAATTTTTGGTGGACAAATAGCCACATAGATAAAGTAATGAAATACTTACATAATTTTCAGTAAGATGTTGATGATATCATTAAACTTCAAAACAGCGGAGAAAATACCCTATCAAAAATGTGAGGTAGAATGACTACAATTAAGAATATTACTGTGACCATCTGTTGATGTGGGAGTGATTTCTTTATAATCTGTTGTTTTCATTGGTTAATTAATAAAGAAACTGCCTAGGCCCATTTGCTAGGCCAACCCTTAGGTGGGTGGAGTAGACAAAACAAAATGCTGGGAGAAAGAAGCCAAGTCAGTGAGTCGTCATGATTCTCCCACTCCAAACAGACGCAGGTTAAGATCTTTCCTGGTAAGCCACCTCGTGGGGCTACACAGAATATTAGAAATGGGTTAGATCAATATGTAAGAGCTAGCCAATAAGAGGCCGGAACTAATGGGCCAGACAGTGTTCAGAAAAATACAGTTTCTGTGTAATTATTTCAGGTATAAAGCTAGCCATGCGGGCGGCCGGGTGCCAGAAACGCAGCCCGCCACTCCTATTACAACAGAGTGGCACCCAATGTGCTAATGAACTCCACGTAAAACCTGAGAGGGCTTAAAAAAAAGAGAGAGAGAATTCAAGACAGTTTTTTACTGTTTGTGGGTTGCGTGCCGCAAAGAAATTGTCCTGACTCAGCAGCAGAAAAAAAACTGGCTGTTTTAAAATGCCGGCTTTCTGGGCTGTGCTGCCATTGCGATCTCTGTCTGGCTCCTGCGGGAGAAAGAGTCTTTGAATGGAGCATTTGGAATAAAGTGCTACGATTTGTTTGATGGCAACTAGACTCGCTGTGTGCCTAAAAGGAAGTCATTGCGTGCTGTGGCTCAGGGGCACCAAATGGCTCTGAGGCAGGAGTGGCTCAGCTCTGTCATGCTGAACTGTGCTGGTCTCAGGCAGGAACTACCGTAATTACTGTAATAACAGCGCAGTTAAGGTTTCGACTGGGCAGGACACAGGTGGTACCGTATTATCTGTACATGGTGCAACTTAAGTTTTTAAAAAGTGCTTAACATTTTAAAAAATACTCCTGGATAGTAAAAAAATTACAGATTCATAATAAAACAGATTCAGACATAAAAGACCACAGTGTTGGATGAGTGTACGTAGGCTTGAGAGAAAAAAAAATATATAAAAAATAAAGTTAATGGTTTAAAAAAAAGGGTAAAGTCTTTAAAGAGACAGAGTACAGATAGTTATAGATTAAAAAAAATAAAAAAAAACCACATAACAATAAAAAATTTACAGAGAGTCTGGATTATGTACATTGTGTTTTCTTTAAAATTTTTGACTGTAAAGGAGCTAAATACAGAGAGACATTTCGTTGTGTGGTCTGCCAAACTACATGTATGTTTTAAAGGTATCATGATTTCAAAATTTGGGTCTAAGGATATGATGCTTTGGAGAGGGTCTTCTTTTGTTTTCACAGAGGATGAGACTCTGTGGATTGCGTCTATCCCAATATGATATGATAGACCACGCCCTCCTAAAAGGTTGCTGTAAACACCTTCAAAAAATTACTTCACTCAACTGCCGACTAAGATGACCCTGACACACAGTTACACCATAAAAGATCTAAATACAGCACCCCCATTCAGCAGAAAGCAGTTTGGAGAGGAAAAACTGTGCCCATATTCCCAAATATTGTTTATAAATGTTCTGTTACATTTAAAGGGGGATATGATATAGATATGAATAATTTGCATTGGTATGATTTTAAGGTCAATTTTGTTATAAGTATATGTATTTCTAATCTTGATTAAGGTATTGTGATTGTATAGTTCATTTAAAAATGTAATGTATATAGGTTGTTAATGGATAATCATTGATAATTGTCAAGCTTTTAGTCATGTTAGTTAGATTTTCTAGATGTGCATAGATATATTTCAGCTAGATAGGCATTCTTCATATCTTTCAAAGACTACAGAATATGGCATTTAATGTTTTAATAACTTAGGGCTTTTCATGATAATGAGACACGTCTGCTCCTGGCAGCACCAATCTACTTCAAGAGGAAGATGGGCACCGAAGAGGCTCCTTAAGGAGTTTGATAGCCATTTGGGCAAGAAATTGCTCTTGCATGGACGGATGCATAAACTGGACACAAAGAACCCGCAGAGAGAGGACTGCTAAACTTGCCTAAAGGTGAGATGATCTTTCGGGGTTCCTGACTCATGAAAGAGTCTGTGAGACATTCTGCAGGACACAGCAGAAAGTGACTAAACTGTCTTTGGAATTTCCTGCTTCCTGAAAATGTCTGCTGGATACTATGGGCCTGTAGGCCAAAGATGGATGCCCCAACGGTACAAAAAATCTTTGGGTGACTGTCCAGGCAGCGAGATGTCTCTGTCATTTCTAGAGTTTGAAGTTTCTTATTCTTGTTTACTTAGGTAATATTATATCCTTCTGGAGTCTTTGATGGAGTTAAAGAATGGTTAGTTATAGTTATAGTTCTCCTTAGTTATGATAAAAGATAAAATAGATATAAATATTGTAACTGTAATTCTTGCTTGATAACTGTTTTGCTATATGTAATCTTACTATGTTAAAGTAAAAGCCTTTCTTTTTTGTTTAAACAGAAAAAGGGGAAATGATGGAGGTGGGTCTTGTATTAATCTGTTGCTTTCATTGGTTAATTAATAAAGAAACTGCCTAGGCCCATTTGATAGTCCAACCCTTAGGTGGGTGGAGTAAACAGAACAGAATGCTGGGAGAAAGAAGCCGAGTCAGTGAGTCGCCATGATTCTCCCACTCCAGACAGACGCAGGTTAAGATCTTTCCTGGTAAGCCAGCTCGTGATGCTACACAGAATATTAGAAATGGGTTAGATCAATATGTAAGAGGTAGCCAATAAGAGGCTGGAACTAATGGGCCAGGCAGTGTTTAAAAGAATACAGTTTCCGTGTAATTATTTTGGGGCATAAGCCATGTGGGTGGCTGGGTGCCAGGGACGCAGCCCCGCCGCTCTTATTACAACAATCTGTAGTTTAGTTTCTAAATACCAATATTCATGGGGGAATTCATGAAAGCATGTAGTTCTTTTACAAATGGTCAATTCTTGGACTGATGTGGGAGGTTTGTCTAGAAATCAAAGAAGATAATGACCAATGAGATTATGTGAAAGAATACAGGTATCAAAAGAGAAGCTCCTAATTTCCAAAGCATCAAGAAATTGACTACAAGGTATTTAACATATTTTTTAAATTATGAATTCCAATTATACTTAGGAAAACAATGACATACCTAAGAAACCAACTCATTACTGGAATTTTATTAGCAAAAAAAGCAGCATCCTTAACTTTTGTGAAATATAATTCAGCACACACACATGTACATGCACATATACATACACAAATAGTTGAAGACCCTCCACTCTGGTCACACTTCATCTGCTTGCTAGCACTTCAGTCACCTTCTCCTTCTTTTGGGACTCCTCCCCATCAGGGACCCTCTAGTTTTTGCACCTGGCATAGAGATACAGGTAATCTACCAGTGCTTTCCAGCATAATCCTCCCACCCTGGTGGCCGTGCGGCTGCTTTCCAGTGAGCATGACCTTCTCCCAGCCTATCTCCTTCTTTTTAGGAATGGCCAGATCATTGACCCTGGCTACTGGAGACCCTTTATCCTGCCCATATGACCTGGAGACATAGGCAAGCTACTTGCACTCTCCAGCAATGTACTGCTCTGGTCAGTATGGCTACTTGTACCAGATCCATTCTCCAGGCGTGGTCCAGTCTGTACATCCTATGTTCTAGCTCAGCCAGGTGAGTCTGCCTGACCCTTTCATGCCTGTATCCTCCCCAGTCCCTATAACTAACCCAGATATACAACAGGAGCCCCAGCCAAACTGGTGAGTCTAACTTATGTCTTTACTGACTTCCAGGTTTAGGCCAGGTGCTATAACTTGTGATAAGTGGCATAACCAATAAAGAAAGTCGACCTGTCAGATCTCATTGATATGGGATTCCCCTCTGTATGCTGTAAATATCTTTTATTACCATTGGTTAATAAAGAAACTGTTTTTGGTCTGCACAAGGCAGAACAGTACTAGGAGGGGAAAACTAAACTGAATGCTGGGAGAAAGAAGGTGGAGTCAGAGAGAAGCTTCTGCCAGAGACAGATGCATTGGAACCTTGCCAGTAAGCCACAGCCACGTGTGAATACATGGATTAATAGAAATGGGTTAATATAAGAGTTAGCCAATAAAAAGCTAGAGCTAATAGGCCAATC
Organism: Chionomys nivalis; assembly: GCF_950005125.1. Classification (NCBI taxonomy): domain Eukaryota; kingdom Metazoa; phylum Chordata; class Mammalia; order Rodentia; family Cricetidae; genus Chionomys; species Chionomys nivalis. The sequence goes on from NC_080112.1 coordinate 63,209,659, forward strand.
AGTGATTTAATTAATACAGTTTCTATGTGATTATTTTGAGTCAGGGCAGTCAGGAAATGAACTAGCAGCCTCCTTTCTTCCAGCATTCAATTTAGTTTCCCCACCTAGCTCTACTCTACCCTATCATAGGCCTAAGACAGTTTCTTTATTAACCAATGGAATTTACAGCGTACAGAGGGGAATCCCACATCATTCTAAGAAAATTTAAATTATGAAATTTGCAAGTAAATAGATGGAGCTGGAAGCAATCATCCTGAATGAGGTAATATAGACCTCAAAATACAATTGCATGTTTCCCTTATATGTGGATGTTAGTTAAGCTTTAGATAAGTGTTCCAATTCAATAACCACAGAGGTTAGGTTAATAAGAGACCAGGTGGAGGAGGGGAATCTCTCAAGGAAGGGAAAATAGAGTACAGTGTTATAAAAACATAAAGCAGAAGCTAGAGTAGATGATTAAATGGGGAGGGTAGGGGGCAAAGTAAAGGAGTAAATATTGGGTAAGACAACTAACATTAAAGGCCTTTTGAAAAACCATATTAAAACCTACTACTGTAGAAGTTTTTAAAATATACATATATCAAAATGATTTAAGTGGAATCACCATACAATGGAGGGCACAAGGTCCCAGCTAGACATCTTATGCCAACAAGTAAAACTTCTAGGGTCACAAATTTGTTTCATCTTTTTGTATCATTGGTCAAAGGGGTCCCCCTAGATCTTCCCAAATATCACAGGCTATTACTAAGGCTATTGGTTACTTTTCACAACCTGATGGCAAGGACCTATTGCTAAAGACATGTCTTACATGTGTCATTGAACATGGAAAAATTGAGCCGGTGCCCAACTATAAGTTTTACCCTTATTGATTAGCATTCAGGTTGATAGAAAGTACTTTGCATACTACTGGAGGAGAAGAGTAGTCATTAGTATTGCCTAGCTATAAAGTCTGTGACTTACAACAGAAAATTGCTTGTGAAATATACTGCTGTAGCAGTGGAACAAATATTATGGGAGTAACCAACCACTTTTTTTTTATTGGATTTAATGTCAACTCCGTGAGATAGAACCTTACCTGACATTGCTAAGTGGCCAAGAACCTGAAACTAGATAGGTTATGGCCCTAGGGAAAAACTTATGATTAACATTCTGCTGAAGGATCATAGAAATAAAATTATGCTTAATGACATCGTGCTATACCCATAGAGATGAGCATTACCTTATCCTTATCAGAGAAGCTTCTTGCAGTAGATTGTAAACAACACACAGATCAACAAATGGACAATGTATAGAGAGTGAGAGACTTTGGAACACTCAGCCGTAAATGGTATGTCTTCATCAAACCCCATCCCTTAAGTCTCAGGGATCTATATGGAAGAAGAATGATTGTAAGTCAGAGCTGGTAGATGACTTCAAGGAAACAGTGTCTTCCAGGCAAAGCAAGACTGATACACATATAAACTCACAGTGACTGTGACAACATCTACAAGACTTACCCAGGTTCAAATCCAACAAAATCTTAGCACTGAGACGGGGAAGTGGACACTAAACAAGCTGTTTGCAACTGATAGCTGCAGGAGAGGAAATATCATTTTCTCCAATGGAGTGTCACTGGGTATATCAACTACATTCTGGGGCAGACCCTGATCCTAGGAGTAGTTGGTCAACAAAAAATTGTTTTTGTGCATGTATGTGTGTGCACTTTTTGTTTTGTTTTTGGCACCTTTTTATATTGATTTTCTTTTAGTGTGTCATTTGTTTTGATTTTTGTTTCTTGTCTCCCTCCCATTTTTGAGATAAGGAGAAAAAACATGAAGTTGGGTGGGTAGGGAGGTTGGAAGGATCTGGAAAGAGTTGGTGGACAGTAAAGAGTATTGTTGAAGGAGCTGCAGGCTGCATTCCTGCCACCTGGCTCCCGGCCGCCTGGCTAGCTTATGCACCGAAATAATTACACAGAAACTGTATTCTTTTAAACACTGCTTGGCCCATTAGTTCTAGCCTCTTAATGGCTAATTCTCACATCTTGCCTTAACCCATGTTTAGTAATCTGTGTAGCACCAGTCTTACTGGGAAAGATTCAGCATGTCTGACCTGGCGGCTTGCTTCATCACGTCTGCCCTGGAGAGCAGTAGCCTGGCATCTTACCTCACTTCCTCTTCCTCCCAGCATTCTGTTCTGTTTACTCCACCCACCTATGTTCTAATCTATGAGGCCAAGCAATTTCTTTATTAATTAACCAATGACCTTCCTCCACTAGAGTATGATTAAATATGCTGTGTGGTATACATTTTAAATAAAAATCAAAAGGATTTTTAAAAATTCCCATAATATTCTCCACAGAAATTGAAAAAGAATCTAAAATACCCATGGAACCCCAAAGGAATCTGGATAACCAAAAAAATTCTAAACAAAACCTTTCCAAAAACCCAAACCCAAACCAACCAAAAAAAAAAAAACTAACTAAAAACAATGCTGGACAGATTAGAAAACCAGATTTCAAGGCATATTGCAGACCTATAGTTATAAAACATACATTGTACTGGCACATAGATAGGTATATAGACTGAGGGAACAAAATAGATGTCCCAAAACATGAGTACTCACAACTATCATCATTTGATATTTGAAAAAGATGTCAACAACATACATCAGAAGAAAGATAATATCTTCATCAAATGGAACTGGAAAACTGGGTGTCCAAATGTAGAAAAATAAAATTAGACTCCTATCTATCTTCTTGCACACACACACACACACACACACACACACACACACACACACCATCTCTGAATGGATCTGGATCAAGTAATTCAATGTGAAACCTAAAATGCCGGACCTATTAGAAGAAAATATAGACAGTATCCTACAATGTGTAGGTATAGGGTTTTCTGAATAGAACTTCATTTGCCCCAGAATTAAGGCCAACAATCGACAAGTAGAACCTTATAAAGTTTGAAATTTTCTGTTCAGCTAAGGCAATTGAATTATGAGGAAGCCCATAGAGTGTGGGGAGAATTGTTGACAGCTGTACATTTGACAGAAAATTAATATCTATATTATACAAAGAACCCCCCCCCAATAACAGCCAAGAAAGCAAATAACCCAATGAAAAATAGTCTATGGATTTGAACAGAGAGTTCACAAAAGAAGAAGAATGGCTAAGAAATAATTTCAAAGGTGTTTATCATTAGCAATTAGGGAAATAAAAATTAAAACAACTGAGTGTTGGTGGGAATCTGCTTGTTTATTCCCAGTTACCCAGAACCTAAATAACCACACAGAAACTCTATGAATTAAATCACTGCTTGGCCTATTAGCTCAACTTTCTTATTGGCTACTTACATCTTAAACTAACACATCTCCATTAATCTATGTATCGCCATGTGGCTGTGGCTTACTGGCAAAGTTCCTCAAGTCTGTCTCTGGCTGCAGCTACATGGCATCTTGCAACTCTGCCTTCTTTATCCCAGCATTCAGTTTAGTTTTCCTGTCTAACTATACTCTGCACTATTACAGGGCAAGGTAGCTTTTTTTTATTCATTAACCAATAAAAGCAACACATATACAGAAAGACTTCCCATACCAACTGAGATTAATCAGATTGGTTAAGATTAAGAAAACAACTTACAAGTGCTGGTGAGGATGTGGGGAAAGGGGAACCCTCATTCACTGTTAGTGGGACTATAAACTGGTATAGGCACTCTGGAATTCAGTAAGAAGAATTCTCAAAAAGTTAAAAATAAACATATCATATGATCCAACTATACCATTCCTTGGCATATACCTAAAATATATACCTGCTGCACAGATACTTGCGCATCCTTGTTTGTTGCTGCTCTCTATTCACACTAGTTAGGAAATGGAAAAAGTCTAAATGTCCTCCAAACAATGAATGGATAATGAAAATGTGGTACATGAACACTATGGAATGCCATTCAGCTGTACAGAAAAAGGAAATAAAATTTGCAGGTATGTGGATGTAAACAGGAAATATTAAATTGAATGAGGTACCCCAAAGTCAAAAAGAAAACTGTTGTATGTTTTGTTTCTTCATTCCAAACCTTCAGATATAAGCATATACATAGGAGCAAATGCAGAAACCAGGAAAGTAAAAAGGGACCAAGTGTATGGGGAAAGAACTTGAGAGAGGAATTGCAGGGAATAGGTTATATGAAGGGAGAAATGGAAAAAACAGAGAAAGCTGTAACTTGTAATGGTGGAGGACAATACAGAAAGAGAGGGGAAAGGTGGGACAAATAATACTAAGTTTGTTGGCAATAGTGATAATGAATTATATTATTTCATATTCACCTGAAATTATATAATTACATATATATGTACATATACATACACACATATATAAATACATACATACATACAGGTGTACACACACACACACACACACACACACACACACACCCCATAAACTATCTAACAGAATCTACAGTGCCAGACAGGGGAAGCCACCTTTAGAGTTATTGGTCAGGAGTCTGGGATACTTTAAAAGCAATGTGAATTATTATCTTTGGTTGCTTCCTAGAAGTTGCAGGTAGGACCTTATTGTTGAAGATACTACAGATTTTGGACACAGAACTCGATGGATTGAGCTGGGTCTGACCCAAAGGCCTATCCCTTAGAACAACAGGAAGGTGCTATGTAAACTGTCAAAGGAGGAAGGCAATGTATAGTCTTACCCAGTTCTGATGCCTATGAATCACAGTAATGACAAACACTGCAAGATATCATTAAGGACACCATGATGACACTTGGATCTTGGTGATAACCAACAGCTGTCTCTTTGAATTTAAGGCATGCTCAACAGGAAGGAAATCATGTCTGGTACTATAAACCTAGCCACCCTTTGTTAGAGAGATCATTGATCTTAGATGAGAACATACTTGTGCCACAATGGGCACATTTGTAGTACAAGACTTCTACCTGGGGTATGGGGAATACTGTGGGGTGTGTGTGTGTGTGTATGTGTTGGGGGAGATGATGTGGGGAGTGGGTGCACTATAAGAAGCAGAGGACCAGGAAGTCTACAAGATTACGTCAGGGAATATACATTCATGAAATGTCAACAATATGCCTAAAAAAGGTTTGGGCAATGATAACACCAGTTTAAATTCCACTGTGCATGGGTGAAAGCTCACCAGGTCTCACACTCGATAAAAAGCTATAGATAATTAAGTTTGCTGATAGAGCGATAATTAGTCTCCCCCAGGAATGAGATCCCTCAGTGGTTACCCAAGAACAAGTGGTCAGCTGTGATATCACAGATAGACAGACAGACACACAGACAGACACACAGATACACACACATACACACACACACATACACAGAGAGAGAGAGAGAGAGAGAGAGAGAGAGAGAGAGAGAGAGAGAGAGAGGAGAGACATTTTAAAGTATTAATGAGCTGGAGGTGGAGAGATGGCTCAGTGGTTAAGAGCATTATCTGCTGTTCCAAAGGTCCTGAGTTCAATTCCCAGCAACCACATAGTGGCTCACAAACATCTGTAATGAGATATGGTGCTCTTTTGAGGAAGTGACCTGGTCAGCTGTCTTCATCAACTTAGACCATAAAATCCAATATGGACAAGTTCAACAGAACCACTATATCCGGGCTGCCCATGCGTGCTTCAGCATTGCCAGGGCATAAATTTCATTTCAATTTCAAATTTCATGTCTAGAAAACAAGTGCTCATATTAAAAGTTTGTTGTTATTGTTTGGAGTCTTCCTTTTAACTCTTAATTGTTTGAGGGGGGACTATAATTAAACATTTTCTCCTTCTTTTTCCTCCCTACAAACCCTCCCATGTAACTTCCTGTTGACAGAAGTTTCTGTCCCATCCAGTCCTGCAGCCATTCATTCCCAAAGAAACACACAGAGGCCTACATTAATTATAAACTGGTTGGTCTGTTTGCTCAGGCTTCTTATTAACTAACTCATACATCTTACATTAACCCATAATTCTTGTCTGTGTTAGCCATGTGGCTTGGTACATTTTATAGTGAGGCATTCTCATCTTGCTTCCTCTGAATTTGGGTGACAACTGCAGACTGAACCCTTTCCTCTTCCCAAAATTTTCCTATTCTGGTCACCCCGCCTATACTTCCTGCCTGGCTACTGGCTAATCAGCATTTTATTAAACCAATACAACTGACAGATCTTTACACAGTACAAGACCATTGTCCCACAGTAACCTCCCACTCTACTGTTTCAAATTCATGGCCTCATTTCCTTAATTATGTAAGTATAATTAAATATATTATTAAATATAAATATATTTCTAAATATATAATATTCAACCTGATCTATCTGTGCAATGTTCTTTTTACATATATATGTTTTCAGGGCTGACCATTTGGTATTAGATAGCCAGTTGGTGTGCCTTTCCCCACAGATGTCTATTTCACTCTCTGTCAGTATTCCTTAGTTATTTGTAAAGATTGTAAGAGCCAGAGGAACATGGAGCTTGCCATGAGACTGTATCTCCTAGAAATGTCAGAATGTACTTACTCATAAAGTCTTACTAACATGGCTGCCTAAACATGACCTGAGCAAGGACAACAGCAATGACATGAGTATTCATCCCTAAAAGAAGGGGTTTTATACTGAACTAATAAAGTTGCTATAAAAAGACATCTTAAAAACGATCATGGAATTATGAGTACAGACTATTGGATGAAATAAGAAAATGTTCTAAATCTTAAATTTTCAAAAAAAATCACTTCTTTTATTTTGGTATTATAATATAATCAAAATATTTCTCCCTTCTCTTTCCTCTCTCCAAATCCTACCATATACTCCTTGTACTCTTTCAAATTCACAACCTGTTTATTTCATTACTTGTTGTTACACAACACACACACACAAATACATGCATATACACTCTTAAGCATATAAGTATAACCTGTTCAATATTCATAATGTTACTTTTACATGTATTTTCAATGTCAAAAACAATAGATATGCTATTGTGGAAAGACAAAATCCATGAGGCCAAAAGCCTACAGAAAGAACTAAAGACACCTAAGGAATGCTGAGAATGGGAAAGTCTTCCCTAGGGAAGAACACACCAACTGGTTATCTAATGCCAAGTGGTCAGCCCTGAAAACATATATACACAAGGGTGCAGTGTGTCACAACAGTTAGTGAAAAAAGAAAAGAGAAGCTGATTCTAAAGTATATGTGGAAATTCAAAATCCCAAGAATAATCAAAGCATTATTGAAGAAAAATAATAAAAGCACAAGACTTCTATGACCATTTATACATTATAAAGATATTAATTAAAGCAGTTATATTCATACAAGAATAGACAAAACAGCAAACTCCAGAACCAACAGATGTATCAATAATTTGATTTATGGCAAAGATAACACCACAATCAGGAAAATGATATTTACAGTAAATGCTTTGTGATTGATTAGATGTACATTTAAAAACAAACAAAAATCCTAGGACTTTTACCCATACCAATACAGATAACATACACAAAAATTAGTTCCAGATGGACTACAAATATACATGAAGGATGGGGAAACAACATAACATTAGGAAAGTATTTTCTTCATCTTGGTAAATACAAAGATTTCTTAATCAAGCCAAAAAGTATTAACATAGAGAGAGAAAAATGATGAATTGAATGTTATTAAAATTTAGGCATTCTGTTCACAAAAACTCATTAAGAGCCCATAAATGCAAGTCATTGTGATTTCCAGCTGATAGATCCTCATGTGTTTTATACAGAAAATCTCCTCCAGGTAATAGCAACATATTCAAAATAAAAAAAAGGAGACAATAACCTTTAGAGTTCAGTTTGACTGTTACATAACTGCCTGACCTATGGGATTATTTGGTATATCTGCAGTATGCTTTATATTATAATAAGCAAGCTGTAGCACTTTATTCACAAACCCCCTCGAAATGCTCTGTCTCCCGCAGGAGCCAGAGATTGTGCTGGCAGCATAGCTCAGAAAGCCGGCATTTTAAAACCGCTGCAGCTTTTTTTACTATTATGGCTGAATTAGGAAAATCTCTCCAGGAGCTGCACAAGCAGCCAGCAAACAGCAAGAAGTTGTGTTAAATTCTGATTTTTTTTATAGAATTTCTTTTTAAGCCCTTTTAGGTTTTATGTGGAGTTAGTTGGCCACGTTGGGCAGCCAATTGGTATATGGTTGAGGGTTGGGGTAGGAATTCTATAAGCTCAGGGATCTTTTTGAAAAAAAAAAGGGTAAATTCGATGATGGGATAATAGATTGGTATTTGTGAGTTATTGTTTATAGACAATTACATTGGTATAGATTCTTATATATGGATACAAAGTTAAATTATATTGAATATTGTATTCATGCATGCTTACATGCATTTTAAGGTATATATATATATTTACCATCTTGCAGTGTACATTTCTACCTCTGATCAAGATACTTATACATTGTTTACATTTATTTATTGCACAGTTGTTTATTATCTTAGTCTTTAAGTTAGATAGGTATTAAGAATTATAGATCAATAGTCATCTATGTTTGTCATATTTATAGTTAGACTAATCAGGTTCTTTAGATACATAGAGATTATATTCTGTATAGATAGATAATCTTCAACCTCTTCAAAGAGCTGTAGAAAATGGCATTTAATTTAACTTAGAGTTCTGTGGTAGTGAGACACGATCACTCCTGGCAACACGGATCTACTCCAGATAGAATGTTGAGCACCAAAGACACTCTACTGGGAGCTTATTTTCTTCTTTGATAAATTGGCCTTTGGGCAAGCAACTGCCCATACCTCAACTACTGACAAAATACATAGTATCCGAAAATGGATAAGCAGAACTGTCAAATTTTGCCAAGACAGGGTAAAATGGCTTTGAAAAATTTCTTTCCTTTAAAAATACTCTGTCACACTCACATTGGAGCACTGGACTGAGCTCCCAAGGTCCAAATGAGGAGCAGAAGGAGGGAGAACATGAGCAAGGAAGTCAGGACCACGAGGGGTGCACCCACCCACTGAGACGATGGGGCTGATCTATTGGGAACTCACCAAGGCCAGCTGGACTGGGACTGAAAAAGCATGGGATAAAACCGAACTCTCTGAACATGGCCGACAATGAAGGCTGATGAGAAACCAAGGACAGTGGCACTGGGTTTTGATCCTACTGCTTGTACTGGCTTTGTGGAAGCCTAGTCTGTTTGGAGAAGACCTGAATGGAAGGGGGAGGACCTTGGACTTCCCACAGGGCAGGGAACCCTGACTGCTCTTTGGACAGGAGAGGAAGGGGGAAAGGGTGTGGGGGGAGGGGGAGGGAAATGGGAGGCGGGGAGGAGGTGGAAATTTTTTCAATAAAAAAATAAAAAAATAGAAAAAATAAAAATACTGTCAGTTATTCTAGGCCTTAGCCAAAGTTGGTTTCTTCAGCATTGCAAATGTGAATTTGGGTGATTGCCCAGGTAGCCAGTTGTCTCTATGATTTGTTGCATGCTTTTGAAGTTGTTTGATTGCACTTCCTAATTACTCAAGTAACATTATTTCCCTTCTTGGATCTTTGATGGGGTTGAAGACTAGATGAATGTAGTAACTTTCCTTTCATGACTTGGCCAAGTTATTTTTTTTTTTATTAAAATTTCCAACTGCTCCCCGTTTCCCATTCCCCTCCCCCTCCTCCCACACATTGCCCCCTCCCCCCACTCCCCTCCCCCATCCCCACTCCTCTTCTCCTCCCCCCAGTCCATTCCCCCTCCCTCTCGATACCAAAGAGCAGTCCAAATTCCCTGCCCTACAGGAAGACCAAGGTCCTCCCACTTCCATCCAGGCCCAGGAAGGTGAGCATCCAAACAGGCCAAGCTCCCACAAAGCCATTTCATGTATTAGGATCGAAACCCAGCGCCATTGTCCTTGGCCTCTCATCAGCCTTCATTGTCCGCCATGTTCAGAGAGTCCAGTTTCAACCCATGCTCATTCAGTCCCAGTCCAGCTGGCCTTGGAGAGCTCCCAACAGTTCAGTTCCACTGTCACAGTGGGTGGGTGCACGCCTCGTGGTCCTGATTTCCTTGCTCATGTTCTCCCTCCTTCTGCTCCTCATCTGGACCTTAAGAGCTCAGACCGTTGCTCCAAATTGGGTCTCTGTCTCTCTCTCGATCTATCGCCAGATGAAAGTTCCTGTGCCATTCTCCTTGGCCTCTCGTCAGCTCTCATTGTCCACCACATTCAGAGAGTCCGGTTTTGTTTCATGTTTTTTCAGTAGCAGTCCAGCTGGCCTTGGTGAGCTCCCAATAGATCGGCCCCACTGTCTCAGTGGTTGGGTGCACCCCTCATGGTCCTGACTTTCTTGTTCATGTTCTCTCTCCTTCTGCTCCTCATTATAACCTTGGGAGCTCAGTCCGGTGCTCCAGTGTGGGTCTCTGGTTCTATCTCCATCCATCGCTAGATGAAGGTTCTATGGCGATATGCAAGATATTCATCAGTATGATTATAGGATAGGTTCATTTCAGGTTCCCTATCCTCAGGTGCCCCAATGAACTAACTGGGGACATTGCCCTGGGCTTCTGGTAGCCATTCCAAGTTCAAGTCTCTTGCCACCCCTTAGGTGGCTCCCTTACCTAAGGTATGAGTTTCCCTGCTCCCCTATCCAAACTTCCTTCATCCCCAATCACCCCGATTCCCCCAGTTCCCCTCATCTTCTCCTTCACACTTTTCTCTCCCCATCACCCCTCATCCCCATCCCACCCCACCCCCAAGATTCCAATTTTTTGCCCATCAGTCATGTCTATTTCCCATAGCTGGGAGGATATCTATATGTTTTTCCTTGGGTTTACACTCTTGTTTAGCTTCTTTAGGATCACAAATTATAGACTCAGTGGCCCCTATCCATGGCTAGAAACCAATTATAAGTGAGTATATCCCATGTTCTTCTTTTTGGGTCTGGGTTACCTCACTCAGGATCGTATTTTCTACTTCCATCCATTTGCATGCAAAATTCGAGAAGTCATTGTTTTTTACCGCAGAGTAGTACTCTAATGTGTATATATTCCACACTTTCTTCATCCATTCTTCCATTGAAGGGCATCTAGGTTGCTTCCAGGTTCTGGCTATTACAAATAATGCTGCTATGAACATAGTTGGACAAATGCTTTTGTCATATGATAGGGCATCTCTTGGGTATATTCCCAAGAGTGCTATTGCTGGGTCCAGGGGTAGGTTGATCCCAATTTTTCTGAGAAACCGCCACACTGATTTCCAAAGTGGTTGCACAAGTTTGCAGTCCCACCAGCAATGGATGAGGGTACCCCTTTCTCCACAACCTCTCCAGCAAAGGCTATCCTTGGTGTTTTTGATTTTAGCCATTCTGACAGGTGTAAGATGATATCTCAAAGTTGTTTTGATTTGCATTTCTCTGATCGCTAAGGAGGTTGAGCATGACCTTAAGTATCTTTTGTTGGCCAAGTTATTTATTATATAAGACTTAACCAGCCAGGCGGTGGTGGCACATGCCTTTAATCCCAGCACTCGGGAGGCAGAGGCAGGCGGATCTCTGGGAGTTCGAGGCCAGCCTGGTCTACAAGAGCTAGTTCCAGGACAGGCTCCAAAGCTACAGAGAAACCCTGTCTCAAAAAACCAAAAAAAAAAAAAAAAAAAAAAAAAAGACTTCTTAAGCTAATTAGAATAGGATGTTTGTTCTTATTGTATAAAATTTTATAGTAGGTTTAGAACTCTCTTATTTAAATAATAGGGGGAGGTACTGTGGGAAGGTTACAGCTAATACCTACCCGCCTACTGGGGCGTGGCCTCATGAACTATTTACCTGGATGCAGAAGCACATCTGGCCCCTTCCTTCTTTCCTTTCTCTGCTTGCCCTGAGCCCCATTTTGGCTGTTCAGTTTGCTTTGGATCTGATCTTCATCCATCGTTCAAGCAGAACATTCTGACTTTGTAAGTCTACCCCTTAATAAACACCGATCTGTTTTCTTAGTTCTGAGTTAGTGTGAGATTCCTTTTTTTCTTTTTGTTAAGCGTCCGATCATTCCGCCTGATATAAATTCAGCAGTTTCAATATGCAAGACAACTGTTTCTATATATTGTGAATCAGTAACTATATTGACAGTTCCTTTAAAATCCCTTAGCACCATAAGAATAGCATATAATTCTGCCTTCTGGACAAAATTATAAGGGCTTTGTTCAACCTTTTTAGTTGGTTATTATCAGTCTGTAAAGACTGTATCATTTCTAAAAGTGACTCATTCTTGGTCCTATTATCGAACCATGTTTTAAAGGAGAAAATATAAAGGACAAAGCTAATTCCTAGAATCAAATAGAGGGATGTAGGAGGGAAATCACATAAACCTTGCATAATATCATACATGGTATGAGTAAAAAAGCTGTTGAACTCTTGTGTTATTAAATTATCATTATCTTGCTCTTTTAAATTACAAATTTATAAATTATATTTAAAATTTTAAATTTCACCTGTAATGAGTTGGAGTAGGTGCAATAACCATTACTGGCCAGTAGGTGTCGTGGTGCAGTTGTAGCCACGTGGCCAGCTTGAACTTGGCTATAGTGTCAGATACTAAAAAATATGCTAAAATTAAAAACAGTCATTCAGTGTAAATCACAGACTGTGTGCTCCGTGGAGGTCCCTGACTGGTCAGCAGCTGCACAAGCACAAGGACAACGAGGCAGCAATGCTGACAGAGATACCCGGTGAAGTCCATGTCCCACCTGAGCTTCCGTGGCACTCTGGAACGCTGGACCCCCAAGATAGCCATGCAGTTGCTGATGGTGCAGGTGTCTAAGGACCCGGATCAACTCTGAGACATTACTGAGGCTAGAAGCTACTCAGGAGCACTGCGTGGGGATCCTCTATCCAAATGCAGCCCGTGGAGCCTCATGGCAGCTGGCTGGAGCTGCTGGAGACTCGAGCCCCACGATTTGGTGCCAACTGTTGAATTATCTCGGCTCGAGAAATAACCAGGCTAGCTGAAAGATAAAACAATAATATTTTTATTTATTACAAGGGGCAAACTCACGAAACAGTAGCAAGAAGTCCAAGCTCAGCTGTGCTGTGAGGGAACCACCAAGAGAGAGCACCTGGGCCGTGCAGCATTTTTCTCTGGGTCCCAGAAAGCCACACCCTAACTTGGTCCCACCTCTTAAAGATAATTGGCTGACAAAGATTCCCCATCATATCTCGCTCTTTTTCTGGGTCTTTAATCTGCTAAGCAGCGTGGCTAGGGTTAAAGTGCTGCCCTTGGCAGCTGGATCTACCCCATTCCTTGGCTTCCTGAGAGTCTAGCTTCCTGATGGAGGTACTGGTAGGAGACACATTTATTACCACATTGTTGTGAATGTATATGATTTCAGTGATGACCACTTGGTACTGCACTTATCTGCCTTGGAAAGACTAATTCTCCCTCTCTCAGCTGCCAGTAGTTGTCCACAGCTATTTATTAAGGAGTTGGCCTCTATGAGATTTTCCCCGCTTTCATGTTAGTATATCCATTGTTGTTGGCATTGTTCAGGTCTTATTAAGCTAGCCATGCTTTTATTTTTAAGAAATGTAAATGTATTATTTTTAAGCTTTTTTATAACCAGTATATAAATGGGCATTGATATGAAAAACAATGTGTTTGATTAAAAATAATGTCAATTAACAATATGTTTGTATAATATAATTACAATTTTTTTTTACATAATCTAATTACCAGAACTAGAAACTGAAGGCATATTGGAAATATCCTTAATATAATGAAGCATATTTATTAAAAATATGTCAATTTTTGAATATACTTTATTCTTGAATACTCTTTCTTTGCTGTATTTTGTTGCATCTCTTTTAGTGTGAAATGGAATCTTTGAAACTCAGGTATGGCATCAACAAAGTTAAGAAGTTAATCCAAACTGTCTTTTACAATAGGTAATTTAAATTCAGCAGTCTCTTTTTTAGCTCCCCACTTGGGACAGATTTATTTGTTGGTCTCACCTTTTGTCTTTTTGGGGGAGGTGAGGAGCAAACTTTTTTCTTTATCACTTCAATTTAACCATATCCTGTCATTTACCCAACTTGGTTTCTAACTCAGCTCCTTTCTCAAGAATTTCTCTATAATACCTATCTTCTAATCCTTGAAAGTGACAGACAGGCTCCTTTTTGTATTCGTATTTTGTAATATAGAAAATATTCCTATGCATTTGCTATTGTTAGTTACTTCTTCCCAACTTTTTGTCCAGTTAAAAATTGCACTTTTCACATTGTAGATTTTAATCTTGGAAACTGTCTTTTTATCTTTTTACCTTTTCACTCTCACTTTCTCTCAAAATTACAAGACTCTTCAAGTTGTTTCCATCTATGAAGTTGTTTGCAGCTCAAGATTATATCTTGATTCATTGCTTGAATCAAGATTGAAGTATTCCAGGTAAAGAACTTGTATTTTGTTTGACCATCCTCATTGGCTAATGGTTCAGCAGAAGGGTGAACTGGAGAACTGTCCAGAGTTAACACTTCACTGAGTTGTTTTCATGAAGTTAAAAAATGCTTGATGTCAGGAACAAAATTGTGAAAGAACCATTTTGAAAATAATTCACCTGTGAAGTAAACACCCTTATTAGGTTTATATATATAATATATAATGTACTTGTGTCCTCTTTCACTCTTTTGGACATCTTTGCTTTTCCAATAATGACTGATTTTAATTTGTGAGTCCCATCTGCATTAGCACATATAAGGGCAGACAATTGTTCTTTGCTTCTTTTCCTCCTTGGTAGGCAGGCATCTTTTTAACTCTGGCATTGACTTCCAATAAAGGTCAATCTCATCCCAACTCTATAGCTTTGCTAAATGTTGTTTTCCCTCTTTAATTATCTAGATAGCTTTTGTCAAAACAGCTCAAAGTGTTCTGAAACTGAACCTCGGACATGTTCCTCACATGCTTTTGGCTTCCCAAAATTGAATGACTATTTCAAAATCTAAAAACTCAACCATTGGGGGTGAGTTTGTGACCAGCGGCTGTGGAAGCAGCCCTGGACAGGGAACTCTGAAGTTCCTCATCCCCCACCCTATACTCCCTGGGCTCCCTGCAGGGGCTCTACACCCTGCATACTGCCTCTCTCTTCTTGTCCCACCCAGCTTGCATCCAGAACCCTTCTTCCTTCTGCCCCCTTTCCTCTTTGGGCACATAACACCATCCAGCTCAGTCTGTCTGGCGCTGGGGGCAAATCCTCAGGGCAAGTAGGCAGGCGAGACTTCCTTTGTCTCACTGGCCTGCCTGCAACAAGAAGGTAAGGGCTTTGTTTACAAACTACCCAACCTGCAGGGAGATCTGATCTAGGCACCAGGAGAGACAGCAGCCTGGTGAGTTTGTGACCAGCGGCGGCGGAAGCAGCCCTGGACAGGGAACTCTGAAGTTCCTCATCCCCCACCCTATACTCCCTGGGCTCCCTGCAGGGGCTCTACACCCTGCATACTGCCTCTCTCTTCTTGTCCCACCCAGCTTGCATCCAGAACCCTTCTTCCTTCTGCCCCCTTTCCTCTTTGGGCACATAACACCATCCAGCCAAGTCTGTCTTGGCACCAGGAGAGCCATCAGTGGGAGAGCTAATCTGGGTACCAGGAGAGCCGTCTTTGGGCACGGAGATCTGATATTGGTACCAGGAGAGACATCACTGGAGCACCAGGAGAGCTATCACTGCAGGGTGCCATCACTGGGAAGGTACATCAGTAGGCAAGGAGACCTGATCCGGTAAAAGAAGATCCATAGGGGAGCATTCGGAGAAAGAGATGGGCAGGCACCAATGCAAGAATTCACCCAACAATCTGAAAAACTATATAAACCAACAGAACCCAGCGACCTCACAACAGGAGGACATGAACACCTTAATCATGAAGAAGTAGATAAAATTGACTTTATGAAAGTGATTGACGCCCTTAAACAGCATGTAAAAAATGCCCTTATAGAAATGGATGAGAAGTATAACAGAAAGTTTGAAGAACTGAGTAAATCAGTGAATGATACCCTAGGAAACCAAGGAAAAACAATCAAACAGATAATGGAAACAGTTCAAGACTTAAAAACTGAAATGGAGGCAAAGAAGAAAACACAAACAGAAGGCCAGCTGGACAGGGAAAATCTAGGTAAACGAATAGAGACTACAGAAGCAAGCATAACCAACAGAATACAAGAGATAGAAGAAAGAATCTCAGATTCTGAAGATACCATAGAGAAAATAAACACGCTGATCAAAGAAAACAGCAAGGCCAACAAATTCTCATCACAAAACATTCAGGAAATATGGGACACAATAAAAAGACCAAACCTAAGAATAATAGGAATAGAAGAAGGAGAAGAAGCGCATCTCAACGGTCCAGAAAATATATTTAATAAAATTATAGAAGAAAACTTTCCCAACCTAAAGAAAGATATACCTATGAAGGTTCAAGAAGCATACAGAACACCGAATAGGCTGGATCAAAAAAAAAACATCCTCTCTCCATATAATAATCAAAACACAAAGCATACAGAATAAAGAAAGAATACTAAGAGCAGCAAAGGAAAAAGGCCAAGTTACTTATAAAGGTAAACCTATCAGACTTACACCTGACTTCTCTATGGAAACCATGAAAGCCAGAAGGTCCTGGATAGATGTACTGCAGAAACTACGAGACCATGGATGCAAGCCCAGACTACTATACCCAGCCAAGCTTTAGTTCACTATAAATGGAGAAAACAAAATTTTCCAGGATAAAAACAAATTTAAACAATACATAGCCACAAATCCAGCCTTACAGAAAGTAATAGAAGGAAAATCATTAATCAAGGAGTCCAACAATGACCACAGTAACTCAGACATCTAGAGACCCTTCACCAGCGCAACTCAAAGAAGGGAAACACACAAAATCTACTACTAAAAAAAATGACCGGAGTTAACAACCACTGGTCATTAGTATCACTTAATGTCAATGGACTCAATTCACCTATAAAAAGGCACAGACTAAGAGATTGGATACGAAAACAGGATCCAACATTCTGCTGTTTACAAGAAACACACCTCAACCACAAAGACAGGCACCTACTCAGAGTAAAGGGCTGGGATAAGGCTTATCAAGTAAATGGACCTAGGAAACAAGCAGGTGTGGCCATACTAATTTCTAACAAAGTTGACTTCAAACTTAAATCAATCAGAAGAGATGGAGAGGGACATTTTCTACTCATAACAGGAACAATTCATCAGGATGAAATCTCAATCCTGAATATCTATGCCCCTAATATAAAAGCACCCACGTACGTAAAAGAAACATTGTTAAAACTCAAGGCAGCCATCAAACCGCACACATTAATAGTAGGAGACTTTAATACTCCTCTCTCACCAATGGACAGGTCAATTAGACAGAAACCTAACAGAGAAATAAGAGAATTAATGGAGGTAATGAATCATATGGACTTAACAGACATCTATAGAATATTCCATCCAAATAGGAAAGAATATACCTTCTTCTCTGCAGCTCATGGAACCTTCTCAAAAATCGACCACATACTCGGTAACAAAGCAAACATTCACAGTTACAAAAAAATATTAATAACCACCTGTATCTTATCAGATCACCATGGATTAAAGCTAGAATTCAGCAACAATGCTAGCCCCAGAAAGCCTACAAACTCATGGAAACTGAATAGTCAACTACTGAACCATACCTGGATTAAGGAAGAAATAAAGAAAGAAATTAAAGTCTTCCTTGAAGACAATGAAAATAAAGAAACAACATACTCAAACCTATGGGACACTATGAAAGCAGTCCTGAGAGGAAAGATCATAGCACTAACTGCCCACTTAAAGAAAACAGAGAAAGCACACATTGGAGACTTAATTAAAGCTATATACAGCCCACCTGAAAGCTCTAGAAAAAAAAGAAGCAGACTCACCTAGAAGGGGTAGAAGACTGGAAATAATCAAACTGAGGGCTGAAATCAACAAAATAGAAACACAGAAAACAATTGAAAGAATCAATAAATCAAAAAGCTGGTTCCTGGAGAAAATCAACAAGATTGATAAACCCCTATCCAAACTAATCAAACGGCAGAGAGAGAATCTGCAAATTAATAAGATCAGAAATGAAAAGGGAGACATAACCACAGACACAGAGGAAATTCAGAGAATCATTAGATCTTACTACAAAAGCCTGTATGCCACAAAACTGGAAAATGTAAAAGAAATGGACACTTTTTTAGATAAGTACCATATACCAAAGTTAAACCAGGACCAGGTGAACAACCTAAATAGACCTGTTAGTCGTGAAGAATTAGAAGCGGTTATCAAAAACCTCCCTTCCAAAAAAAGTCCAGGACCAGATGGTTTCAATGCGGAATTCTACCAGAACTTCCAAGAAGACCTAATACCTATACTCCTTAAGGTATTTCACAATATAGAAACAGAAGAGTCATTGCCAAATTCCTTTTATGAAGCTACAGTAACTCTGATACCAAAACCACACAAAGACCCAACCAAGAAAGAAAATTACAGGCCAATCTCACTCATGAACATCGACGCAAAAATCCTCAACAAAATTCTGGCAAACCGAATCCAAGAACACATTAGAAAAATTATCCATTATGATCAAGTAGGCTTCATACCAGAGATGCAGGGCTGGTTTAACATACGCAAATCTATCAATGTAATCCATCATATAAATAAACTGAAAGAAAAAAACCATATGATCGTTTCATTAGACGCTGAAAAAGCATTTGACAAAATTCAACATCCCTTTATGATAAAAGTCTTGGAGAGATTAGGGATACAAGGGTCATACCTAAATTTAATTAAAGCTATATACAGCAAGCCGACAGCTAATATCAAATTAAATGGAGAGAAACTTAAAGCCATCCCACTAAAGTCAGGAACACGCCAAGGCTGTCCACTCTCTCCATACCTCTTCAATATAGTTCTCGAAGTTTTAGCAATAGCAATAAGACAACATAAGGGGATAAAGGGGATTCAAATTGGAAAGGAAGAAGTTAAACTTGCATTATTTGCAGATGATATGATAGTGTACATGAGCGACTCCAAAAACTCCACCAAAGAACTCCTACAGCTGATAAACGCCTTTAGTAATGTGGCAGGATACAAGATCAACTCCAAAAAATCAGTCGCCCTCTTATACACAAAGGATATGGAAGCAGAGGGGGAAATAAGAGAATCATCACCTTTCACGATAGCCACAAAAAGCATAAAATATCTTGGGGTAACGCTAACCAAGGAAGTGAAAGATCTATTTGACAAGAACTTTAAGGCATTGAAGAAAGAAATTGAAGAGGATACCAGAAAATGGAAGGATCTCCCTTGCTCCTGGATTGGGAGGATCAACATAGTAAAAATGGCAATTCTACCAAGGGCAATTTATAGATTCAATGCAATCCCCATTAAAATCCCATCAAAATTTTTCACAGATCTTGAAAGGACAATAATCAACTTTATATGGAGAAACAAAAAACCCAGGATAGCCAAAACAATCTTATACAATAAAGGAACTTCTGGAGGCATTACCATCCCTGACTTCAAACTCTATTACAGAGCTACAGTAATGAAAACAGCGTGGTACTGGCATAAAAACAGAGCAGTCGACCAATGGAATCATATAGAAGACCCGGATTTTAACCCACAAACCTATGAACAACTAATTTTCGATAAAGGAGCTAAAAGTATACAATGGAAGAAAGAAAGCATCTTCAACAAATGGTGCTGGCACAATTGGATGTCAACCTGTAGAAGAATGAAAATAGACCCATATCTATCACCATGCACAAAACTCAAGTCCAAATGGATCAAAGACCTCAATATCAATCTGAACACACTGAACCTGATAGAAGAGAAAATGGGAAGTACCCTACAAGATATGGGCACAGGAGATCGCTTCCTATGTATAACCCCAGCAGCACAGACATTAAGGGCAACATTGAATAAATGGGACCTCCTGAAACTGAGAAGCTTCTGTAAAGCAAAGGACACTGTCATTAAGACAAAAAGGCAGCCTACTGGCTGGGAGAAGATCTTCACCAACCCCGCTACAGACAAAGGTCTGATCTCCAAAATTTATAAAGAACTCAAGAAACTAGACTTTAAAAGGATAATTAACCCAATTAAAAAATGGGGCACTGAACTGAACAGAGAATTCTCACCAGAAGAAGTTAAAATGGCCAAAAGATACTTAAGGTCATGCTCAACCTCCTTAGCGATCAGAGAAATGCAAATCAAAACAACTTTGAGATATCATTTTACACCTGTCAGAATGGCTAAAATCAAAAACACCAAGGATAGCCTTTGCTGGAGAGGTTGTGGAGAAAGGGGTACCCTCATCCATTGCTGGTGGGACTGCAAACTTGTGCAACCACTTTGGAAATCAGTGTGGCGGTTTCTCAGAAAAATTGGGATCAACCTACCCCTGGACCCAGCAATAGCACTCTTGGGAATATACCCAAGAGATGCCCTATCATATGACAAAAGCATTTGTCCAACTATGTTCATAGCAGCATTATTTGTAATAGCCAGAACCTGGAAGCAACCTAGATGCCCTTCAATAGAAGAATGGATGAAGAAAGTGTGGAATATATATACATTATAGTACTACTCTGCGGTAAAAAACAATGACTTCTCGAATTTTGCATGCAAATGGATGGAAATAGAAAATACGATCCTGAGTGAGGTAACCCAGACCCAAAAAGAAGATCATGGGATGTACTCACTCATAATTGGTTTCTAGCCATGGATAGGGGCCACTGAGTCTATATTTTGTGATCCTAAAGAAGCTAAACAAGAGGGTAAACCCAAGGAAAAACATATAGATATCCTCCCAGCTATGGGAAATAGACAAGATTGATGGGCAAAAAATTGGAATCTTGGGGGGTGGGGTGGGATGGGGATGAGGGGTGATGGGGAGAGAAAAGTGTGAAGGAGAGGATGAGGGGAACTGGGGGAATCGGGGTGATTGGGGGTAAAGGAAGGTTGGATTGGGGAGCAGGGATACTCATACCTTAGTTAAGGGTGCCACCTAAGGGTTGGCAAGAGACTTGAACCTGGAATGGCTACCAGATGCCCAGGGCAATGTCCCCAGTTAGTTCATTGGGGCACCTGAGGATAGGGAACCTGAAATGAACCTATCCTATAATCATACTGATGAATATCTTGCATATCGCCATAGAACCTTCATCTAGCGATGGATGGAGATAGAGACAGAGACCCACACTGGAGCACCGGACTGAGCTCCCAAGGTTATAATGAGGAGCAGAAGGAGAGAGAACATGAACAAGGAAGTCAGGACCATGAGGGGTGCACCCAACCACTGAGACAGGGGGGCCGATCTATTGGGAGCTCACCAAGGCCAGCTGGACTGCTACTGAAAAAAACATGGGACAAAACCGGACTCTCTGAATGTGGTGGACAATGAGAGCTGACGAGAGGCCAAGGAGAATGGCACAGGAACTTTCATCTGGCGATGGATCGAGAGAGAGACAGAGACCCAATTTGGATCAACCGTCTGAGCTCTTAAGGTCCAAATGAGGAGCAGAAGGAGGGAGAACATGAGCAAGGAAATCAGGACCACGAGGCGTGCACCCACCCACAGTGACAGTGGAACTGATCTATTGGGAGCTCTCCAAGGCCAGCTGGACTGGGACTGAATAAGCATGGGTTGAAACTGGACTCTCTGAACAAGGCGGACAATGAAGGCTGATGAGAAGCCAAGGACAATGGCACTAGGTTTCGATCCTAATACATGAACTGGCTTTGTGGGAGCGTAGCCTGTTTGGATGCTCACCTTCCTGGACCTAGATAGAAGTGGGAGGACCTTGGTCTTCCTGTAGAGCAGGGAATTTGGACTGCTCTTCAGTATCGAGAGGGGGGGGGAGTGGACTAGGGGGAGGAGAAGAGGAATGGGGATAGGGGGAGGGGAGCGGGGGGAGGGGGCAATATGTGGGAGGAGGGGGAGGGAAATGGGAAACGGGGAGCAGTTGGAAATTTTAATTAAAAAAGAATAAAAAAAGAAAAAAAAAACCTCAACCATTACTGGCCTTAAAGTCTATTCACCGTGTAACTCTTTCTGCAGCCTGAAGCGCCACACTGTTAGCAGAGGAGTGCTTCTGTTCTTCGCACATGCAAACTGCATCATCCACGTTACCATATTGGGCTCTTGTTGGCCCCTTTCTCTTTTCAGCATAGCATATCCTGTTTCAGCACAAGATTCAAAGTCATTTTTGTTGATCTTAATGCCATAAAATGTTGATTTACTGATATCAAATTCATCCCTCACACTTGAAAGAGATTGCCCAGCTTCAATCCTACGTAGAACCTTCATTTTCGTCTCCAAATTAAATACAATATATTTCCCTCTTTTGTTCATTCCGAATTTTACTTAAGACAACCAACAGTCAAAAGAAAAGGAAAAGCCTTAGTAAACTGGGAAAAGGGGTTTGGTTTAGCTTTTTTAGTTTTTGCATTAGAAAGTAACTGGCTTGGAAGAATGAGGGTTCATGACTGATGTGTTAAGCTAGAGAGGG
This sequence comes from Chionomys nivalis, assembly GCF_950005125.1. Classification (NCBI taxonomy): domain Eukaryota; kingdom Metazoa; phylum Chordata; class Mammalia; order Rodentia; family Cricetidae; genus Chionomys; species Chionomys nivalis. The sequence goes on from NC_080112.1 coordinate 63,232,194, forward strand.
AAGAACCTACTCAAAACTGCCATTGTCCAAGTACTGTCTGGTTCTTACTGTTGCCAGGCAGAGGGGTCAGTCTTCAGAGCTCCACTGTTTCTTCTCCCAGTCAGGAGTGCCAGAGATACCTGCACAATTTCCATAATTCATGGCAGGGAAGAGGGCAAAATAAAGCAGGGAGCAACTCAGAGATGCTCCCACAAGAACAGATCCAAATGGGATGTCAGTGAAAAGCAATGCTTGAGAAAAAACGTGAAAAAGTCCATTGTGTAGAAGCTTTTAGGTGAGGAAAAATTAAGAGGTTGTACGCATGAATGCAGTCTAACTTTTAATTCAGTCAACACAGCAGTGAGCTTTGGAGAGGCACTAAATTCTCTAGGTGATCTATAAATATGGAATTAGTCTTTCATAGCACTTCTCCATTCTTGAATCTTCCTGGGGCAATCTGGATGTGTGTGATCAAGTGTTATTTTTCGTGAAATGGTTTCATATTTTGCATCTTACCAAGTTTCAAAATCATGACAATCCTCACATAGGAGTTTATAAAGTTTGCAAAATATTTAAAAAAAAACATCCTTTTGTTTGTATTCCTAATTTTACATTAGGGTGTTAAATGATGTGTTTTGTATTTCAGGGTTGAATTTTTCTTCAGTGCACATTTTCTTTAGTTCGAATCAAAATTTAACTATCTCAAGAGTCACTTGCTGGTGTTTCTGATAAACTGGTTCCCAGAAGTTCTTCAGATGGCAAATTCTATAACTCGTTGCTGTCAGTATTCATTTTTAGCTTTCCTGGTGCTGTTGAAATGGCTATTTCAGGTCTTTTGAAATAGCCTGCTCTAGATATTTCACGGCTTTCATTCCAGATACACAACTTCATAGAAAGAACAGAAATTACCACTATAATCCCTTCCAGGTGCATCAGGGACGTATAATGATGGGAAAAAAGGAGCCCTTATGACAACAGGAAGTCCACATTCTGGTTTAGCACCTGCCACTGAGAAAATCTGTGGCACTAAGCAAATCACTTCTTAGGTCTCAATTTTTTTTTTTAATCAAGGAAAATACAATCTGTTTCACAGTTTAAAACCTATCTCTCTCACACACACAGAGAGACACACACAGACACACACACTACAAAACAAAAACCTAATTAATGGTTTTGAGGAAAGCAACACACGACTCAGGAGGCATTCAAAGCCGTCGTCCTCCCAGGAAGCTGAGGAGGATTCTGCAAAGGCAGCCTGGGCCACGACAGGCAGGCGGGGCCAGGCAGTGAGCACAGTGTGCAGGGGAGTGGCTGCAGAAACTAGCGGCCACAAAGGTAAGCAGGGACAACCGAGAAGCAAGGTGGCAATGCTCTCCCTGTCAGTACGCAGGGCTTCTTTAGGCTAAGATAGCCATTCTTTTTTTTTTTTTTCCACAGACCAAGCCTTGACCTTTATTTAAAAAGCCGCACATTTATTTCGCTTTCTGACTCTGTGCTTGTGCCTTCAACACTTTCACAACAATTTTCTGCTCCTCAATAAGGAAAGCCCGCTTGATCCTGTCACGGACACACTTGGCATACATGGAGCCACCATAGGCCCGGCTGACATGTTTCTTTGTCTCAGACAATCTCATGAGGACTTTCGGTCTCACAGCACGAACCCCTCAGAGTCGGCCCGGGCACACACCGCATGCTGATTTAGGTGCTTTTCCAACCTTCTTGGTGTAAAGGTAAACAATCCTGTTGCCAGGGGTTCGAGACAGCCTAGTTTTGTTGGAGGCTGTGTTGTAGGAGAGCCTACGACAGTATGTCAAACGCTGAACCATTCTGAGTGCCTCTAAGCACCGTCCCTGGAAGAGGAAAAGGAAGCTAAGATAGCCATTGTTAAGGCAAGGAGCCTATACATAAAATCTTGTAAAATCTAAACAACTGAATTTTTAAAAATAAAGTTTAAAATCAATAAAATTATCATACAGTGATAGAAGCCAGGGCTAGGATTCATTAGAAATTAAGGTGTAACAGGATATTGACATGCTATGACCATAATCACATAAGTGTGCTTACCCTTATAAAATTATTTGAGCTATGCACTTAGAACATATGCCCCTTTCCTGAAAGGATTCATGATTACTTAAAAATAATGCCTGTAAGCCTCAAGTGGTTCATCCAAAATGGATCAGCAAATGAGAAAGAGAGAAACATAAACTGATTGATATGGCAAAGGTTAGCAATTATTGTTCTTCTAGGTTCTAACTATACAAGCATTAATTGCAATCTTCTTTCAACTTATGCTATATTTTTTAATTTTTTTGTTGAAAAATACTGATTAAAAATAGTCATCATGTTGACTGAGGTTTCTGTTCCACCAGGTCCCACAGTCATTTAGCCCCAAAGAAATCACACAGAGGTCTACATTAGTTATAAACTGATTTGTCTAGTATCTCAGACTTCTTGTTAACTCTTATAACTTATATTAGCCCATTATTCTTGTCTATGTTAACCATGTGGCTTGGTACCTTTTTTGGCGAGGCAATCACATTGTGCTTGCTCTGTGTCTGGATCATGAAGCTGAGCGATGATGGTGCACACATTTAATTCCAGCACTTGGGAGCTGTAGATCTCTGTGAGTTCGAGGCTGGCATGGTCTACAAAGCAGATGCTAGGACAGCCAGAACTGTTACACAGAGAAACCCTGTCTCAAAAAACAAACAGACAAACAAAAATAGTCATCAGAGATAGGCTCATAATTCCAACACCTGGACAGCAGAGGCAGGAGGACAGGGAGTTTAAGAACTCGTCTCAAAAAAGTAGAAACAAAAGAAGAAAATTATTGTGCTTCTTAGCTAGGAAATTAACCAACTGCCTGGTCTTCCCTCAGGTGGAGACCCCGGACCCACAGACCAGGCCGAGACCACGAGTCGGATGCAAACTGCAAGAGGTTTATTAGGTAGACACAGGTACCTGCGGGCGGCAAAGTCTTTCGGAGGACTTGCGCACCTGCAGACTGGGAGGAGGACTTTTTATAGGAAAGAGGGCAGCAAAAAGCAATTTACAGAAGCAGAAGCTTGGTTATCGGAATGAGGCGGGGGGGCATGAATGGTTTTCCTCTCCCAGCATGGATGTCTGGCAGCAGACATCCCGTTCCTATCTTATAGATATCCTACTTTGCAGCCATCTTGCTTTGTAGATGTCCTATCTTATAGATATCCTGTTTTCCTCTCACGAGAGCAGGCTAGCTGCTGATCTTGAGAATCTTTCAAGCAAACAGGACGTTCTCCCGGGGAGCCTGCTGGCTGCGGGTTCTGAGGAGGGGGTCTGTAGGGTCTTTCACTGGGAATAGGAAACTAAAAAAATATCAACAGCTAGATTAAAGGGGATGCAAGAAATCAGTTGGTAGAATAAAAACAAAATAGAATGAAAATATTTATGAAAATAGCACAACTAAACCCATTTGTTTATGTGCTGGGCAATATACAATTTAAAGGACAAAAGAATATGATATTTTGCAATTGCAAGTAGTATAATTTATCTAAATTGATATTTTAAAAATAATTTTAAGTCTTCTAATTCTGATTTGCCTTGTAAGTGATAAAAATCACCATTTGTACAACTATTAAAATCCCATTGTGATAATGGTTGAAATGGTGACTGTCATATTTTTGTATAGAAACTACAAATCAATAATACTACCTATTTCTCTACTTTTTAAAAAATCAGTTTTGTTTATTGAGATTAGACTTTCTCTGTTGCCTAAGCTATTCTGTAACTTCTGGAGTCACATGATCTTTCTGCTTTTATGTCTTCAGTAGCTGGAACAATAGGGCTATACCACAGCAGTCTGCTTGCTTATATAGTTTTTAAATTTCTCTCATTAGCGTTTTGCAATTTTCAAATGCACAATCTTTACATTTTGTTTGTAAATTCATGTCTATTCATTTTTAAGCTATCATAATTGTATCACTTTAACACCTTGCCATTATAAGTTTTGAAAATTTCATTACTAGTTTATAGTATATATGTTTGATTCTGTCTATTGACCTGAGCCTCTATTAAATTCACTAGGTACTTCTAGGGCTTATAGTTTTTTTGTAGATTTATTGGTAACTATCATCTAGAAAAATATGAATTTTATTTCATTTTCATGAGAAGCTTATGCCATTTTTAACAAACTGGTGGTTGTTTATGTAATGCTAAGAAATTAATTCAAGTCCCCACAGGTTTTCCCGTACTTTTTCTAATACCATGATTTGAGACACAGCATTGTTTTTTTATTTGGTTTTTCGAGACAGGGTTTCTCTGTGGTTTTGGAGCCTGTCCTGGAACTAGCTCTTGTAGACCAGGCTGGTCTCGAACTCACAGAGATCCACCTGCCTCTGCCTCCCAAGTGCTGGGATTAAAGGCATGCGCCACCACTGCCCGGCAAGACACAGCATTGTTTACTCCTTCTAAAATCAGGTTGAGTAGAGGTGATGAGAAAAACTTCTTTGCTTTGCTGTGGATTAGAGGAAGTTCTTTAAGGGTGATGTTAGCTGTGGGTTTGCAGTGGAAGCTCTTATTACTAGTTTGAGGGAAGTCTCCTAAAAGGTCGAATTTGTAGATTGATGCCTTTTCTAAACCATTGGAGACAATGATCTTATTTTTCCCCAGTGGACTGTTAATAGGGGTAGTTTACACTGACTTTTTAACTATTGACATTTTATAACAGAGGTAGACCCATTATGGTCATCATAAATTGTACTTTTGTGAATTGAAAAATCCCAGAAGGTCAAATGACTGAACTTGAAGATTATGGAGGTTTAAAATGTAGGTGAGTGTCAACTTACCTTGAGCTACTTTTATTCCCCTTGAAATCCACTCATTGACCACCCATGTCTAACCTAACATCTTTTTGACTACAACAATCTTTACAAAAGCAAAACACTAGCTTCCACCAATCTGAAAGCTAAGGAAGTAATCAGATAGCACATGAAACCTATGTTTGGGTGGAAGCCTCACCCCAGCCCCTGACATCCATATACCCAAAGAGTCTGGAATGCTCAGGTGGAAGTTCCATCTCAAGCCTCCTCCCCTGGGAGTTGCCTTATTCCAGACTCCACCTCCAAGAAAGCCTGCCAACTGATGACTCCTCCCCAGAGATGCTCAAGACCATTCCCACAGGCTATTTAAACTGCTCCCCAGAGAACAAACATGTGGTTTTCTGGTCTTCCTTCACCAGCTCCTCTCTGGGGGATTGGAAGGCCACCCGGGAGCATTGGTATCCATCAAATCTGGGCTTTTTCTAATTTGGTTTGATTTGGTCTGATTTGGATTATTGCCTTGGCGGAGAGGTTTATGGGGAGCAGAAACTTTTCCCACCTAGGGGGCTGTTTTTCTCACTGGTCCAAGGACACATGTTGGGAAAACACCCTCATTTGCACCTACTCTCCACCAGGCTAAGATCCACTTTGTCTGGGTAAGTTCCGATTTCCAATTCATTGCCTTTAAAGGCCCAGGGCCTCATCTGATTTTCAGGTTGTCCTGTTGAAGACACAGCCATGCCAGGTGCCCAACCTGACTGGGACAAGAACCTGACTGGTCCCAGTGGGATTCCTTTATCAGGAGCCGTCCTGTTAAGGTATTTTCCACACCCCTCTGTTTTTTATTTATTTTTTGACCCAAAGTCTACCACAGTGGATGCATTGCATTAGGCTTTGAGTTCAGCATAGACTTGCGAAATGGGCACTTGCAATTCAAAGCCAGATACTCAAGCACCCTTAGGCTGCCTTTTACAAAATCTTTTTAAATTGGGACTGTTCGATACCATCTGTCCTGAATGGCTAATCTCTCTGTGCACTAAGATCTGGCCTCAATATGACCTTGACAATGAGACATGACCTTGAAAATTTTTGCCAATATTGGGATAAGTGGGCAGAACTCTCAAGTGTCCAGGCTTCCTGGGCACCATGTTTCCATCCCTCCCTCAGTAGCCAGTATCTTACAGCACTGGTTTTGGTTGCCAGGATCAAGGCACCTCCAGATTCCCATCTATCTGGGAATTGGGACCCTGAAAGTTCTGCCATGACCATGCTGTCAGAGACACTGGCCCCTCCCCCACTGCCCAACCCTGACTACCCAACCCCCTCCTGTGGGGCCACATTCTTCACATTCCTCCCCCATCCATCCCTCCCCCTTCCTCCCCAGCCAAAGAGAAGGTTGAAGGCCAACTTCCTCCTCCTTACCCACCTTCCTCCCCTCCCCTTCCTCCTACTGTTCCTCCCTACCCTTCCACAACACAACCTACCTCTTGGTCCACCTCTACACACTGGCCTAACCCCGCCCCCCCAATCCTCCCTGTCTCTTCTCACACCAGGTCTCCTCAAACCCCTGTCCTTCTCTGCTCTCTCCAAGAGGTAGCTGGAGCTGATAGAATTGTTAGAGTCCATGTTTTCTTCTCTCTTCAAGGCATCTCACAATTAGAACAATGGTTGAATTCCTTCTCTTCTAATCCTTCTCTTTATATCAAAGAGTTTTGCCATCTGTCCCAGGCCTACGATTTAATCTGGCACTATCTCTATGTCATCCAGGCCTGTTGCGGGAGGTCCTTCCACTCCTCCAGCCAATAGCTGCTGAGATACCAGCCCATTGGGGCGTGGTCTCTCTCCCTTTAAAAAAGCGGCCACTTCCCTCCTCGCTCTCTCCTGATTGCGCAGAGGGCTGTTGTCTGGGACGGTGATCTGTAAGTTTTTTCCCCTTTAAATAAATAACCATTCTATTAATCATAATTCCAAACTGGTGTGGGATTTGTTTGTGACTTACACCTTCACCTTCACAGGCCTCTACTCTCACTCCTGAAGAGCAAAGTCAAGTTTAGGCAGCAGCTAGACAGTGTGCAGACCAGATCCATCTGGTGGACAATATAGTCCCTGTGGGGGACTTGGCCATGCCACATCCTGGGATTATCAACCAGGTCAAAATGGTCGGCAGAGGCGGGACATCATGGTCTGCTGCCTCCTTCAGGATATGGAGATGGTCTTGGAAAAAGTTGTTAATTTTGACAAACTCCCAGAGATCACACAGCTAGCTGATGAAAACCTGGCCATTTTTAAAACTGATTACAAGAGACCATGGTTCCATATAGTCGACTGGACCCAGCCTCCCCAGGGGGAGCTATAGTTCTGCCTACCCATTTCATTTCTCAGTCAGCACCAGATATTAGAAAGAAATTAAAAAAGGCCGAGGAGGGTCTCCAAACTCCCATACAGGAATTGGTGAAAATGGCCTTTAAAGTTCTTAATACCTGAGAAGAGGCAGCTGAGTCCTCCCGACAGAAGGCTATGCTGCAAGCCCTAGCAGCTGCCCTGAGGCCACCGGGACCCCCACAAGGGGAACAAGGGAAGTCGACCATGAGACTCCATCCTGCTGGAGCTCAGCCTAAGTCAACTCCTCCAGGAGTCTGCTACAAATGTGGCCATAACGGTCATTTGGCTCAATATTGCCCTGAGCCTCAGCTGCCTATGAGGCCATGCCCTATCTGGCAGCAGCCTGGACACTGGAAATCACAATGACCCTGTGCAGGCTCGTCCTCTATGCCACACCATGGAGGTCCAGTCTCGCCAACACCAGCAAGTGAGACTGTGCCAGCCTTCAGACTACTCAGCCTGATAGAGGATTGACACGGCCCAGACTTGGTGACTCCCATTGCCCTCTCTGAGCCTAGGGTAACACTGTAGGTAGCGGGTAAGTCCATTACTTTTCTTTTGGACACGGGAGCTACCTACTCTGTTTTAATATCTCATTCGGGTCCTACAATTCCCTCACCAATTTCTGTCATGGGGTGGGGGGCCAGGACCCTTTCCTTCCCACTTAAGACCACATCATTGCCCTGCATTCTTGCAGGGCAATTCTTTTCTCATTCTTTTCTAGTCTTACCTGCTTGCCCTGTATCCCTACTTGGTTATGACATTCTCAGCTGCTTGGGGCCACACTCACCTTGGCCCTCACACCCTCTCCTGAGTCCCACTTTCTTCTCACCTTAATAGCCTCACATGTTCCTATCCCAGACTGTCCTGTCCCTACGCTCCCTTATCCAGTGGATCGCCAACTATGGTATATCTCCACCCTTGTGGTTGCTACTCACCACCAGCCAGTCCTAGTTCATCTTAAGGACCCTTCTTCCTTTTCTTCTAGACCCCAGTTTCCTACTTCTGAAACCCACCACAGAGTCCTTAAGCCTATTATCACCCGCCTCCTATCTCAGGGACTTTTCATTCCTATCAACTCACCCTGCAACACTCCCCTTCTTCCTGTGCGTAAGCCTTCTGGTACTTGCCGTTTGGTTCAAGACCTCTGCCTGATAAATGAAGCAGTTATTCCAATTTATCCAGTGGTTAACAACGTATACAATCTCCTGTCTAAAGTCCCTCCTGCCACTTCCCAGTTCACTGTTCTGGACCTGAAAGATGCCTTCTTTACTGTCCCTTTACACCCTGACTCATACTTCCTCTTTGCCTTCACCTGGGAGGACCCTGGCACCCAATACCCCAGACAGCTTATGTGGACTGTTCTCCCTCAGGGTTTTCAGGACCACTTCCATTTCTTTGGCTAAGCCCTGACTCTGGATCTTTCTACCTTTGACCCCAGTCCTAGAACACTTCTCCAATAGGTTGATGATCTCCTTCTCTGCAGTCCCACATTGCCTCTGTCACAACAGGCCACTGCTTGGTTCCTGAACTTTCTCAGATCCCTGGGATATCGAGTCTCACCAGCTAAGTAAGGTTCAGCTATGCTCTCCTACTCTGGTATATTTGGGTGTTCAACTCAGCCCGGGGCCTAAGACCCTCACCTCTGACAGGGTCCAGGCCTTACGGGATTTACACCCCCTAACCACAGCGGCTCAGATTCTCTCATTTTGGGGCCTGATAGGATTCTTCCATCACTGGATCCCTAACTTTGCAATTACAGCCAAGCCTCTGTACCAGGAAGCTAGAGAGACTCCCACGGGGCCTCTCACCCACCCGGCCACCATCTGCTGCCACTTCTCTCTACTGCGAGATGCCCTTCTAACAGCTCCTGCCCTTGCTCTATCCGACCCCATGAGACCTTACCATCTCTATACAGATGAGAGGTCAGGAGTAGCCACTGGAATTCTAACCCAACAGGTTGAGTCTTCAAATTGGGCTGTTGCCTTTTTGTCCAAACAGCTGGACCTCACCACCTGTGGATGGCAACCATGCTTGAGAGCTCTGGTAGCATCAGCTGAACTCACCTGGGAGGCTCTCAAGATCACCATGTTCAAGCCAATCATGGTATACTCCACCCACCTCCTCTCAGACCTTCTGAATCATTCTTCTCCCTCCTTGGGCCCTCATGAGTCCAAGTCTTTAACTTACTGTTTCTAGAAAACCCTCAGATTACCTTGGCCTCCCGTCCTGCCCTAAACTCTGCAACCCTCCTTCCTGTTGCCCTCTCCTCTGGTACCTCCTCTAACTTGTGCCCAGAGGCTGTGGAGGCCTTATGCTCATCCTGGTCTGGTCTCCTAGACCAAGCACTCAGAAGCCCCCAGCTCACCCTGTTTGTTGATGGAAGTTCTCTTATAGACAAATCAGGAAACCACCTGGTGGCATATGCAGTTGTCACTTCCACTAAAACAGTTGAGTGACCTGCCTGCCAATGGGAACCTCCTCACAAAAGGCAGAATTAATCACCTTGACTAGAGTGCTCCACATAGCCAAGGGTCAATGGGATAATATCTATACTGACTCTAAACATGCCTTTTTAATAGCCCATACCCATTCTCTGCTCTGGAAGGAAAGGGGTTTCCTCACTACCAAGGGCACTCCCATACTTAATGGACCCCTTATAGCTAAGCTCCTGGAGGCTCTCCAGCTCCCTGTGGAAGTAGCCATAATTCACTGCCAGGACACCAGTCCTCCAAGGACCCAGTGGCCTTAGGCAATGCCCATGCTGACTCAGTGGCCCAGGGCTTGGCCTCTAGCTCCTTGGATTCCACAGAACATATTTTGTTTTTGTCTCCCCTCTATCAGCCTTGCTATCAATCAGAAGAGAAGGACGAATTCATAAAAAGTGGGGGGCACAAAAACAAAGGATGGATGGTTCTACTTAAATAACCGTTTCATCCTTCCTCAAGACCAGGCATTGTCAATCATTTCAGACACCCACCAGACTTTACACACAAGCCCCAAAGCTTTATTCCATTTCTTAGAGCCCCTCTTTGACCCCACCCATCTCCAAGCGTGTATTTCACAGGTTCATTTTTTCCTGTCAGACGTGTGCCAAGGGGGCTCTCCATATACATCAGTCTCTGCATCAGCTTCGTGGACATCAACTGAGCAAAGATTGGCAGGTTGATTTCACCCAAATGCCTACTCATAAAAAACTCTGATATCTCCTAACTCTTGTGGACACTTTTACAGGATGGATAAGGTGTTTTCTGCCTCAAGGGAGACAGCAGATGTGGTGGTTCAGGTACTCCTGGACCACATCATTCCTCAGTTTGGCGTTCCACAGACCATCCAGATGGACAATGGGCCAGCCTTCACTTCCAGGGTCATAGAGCTTGTGTCAGAAGCTCTCAACATCTCCTGGAAGCTCCATATCCCCTGCCTCCCACAATCCCCAGGAAAGGTGGAGAGGGCCATCGGACTCATCAAACAAGAGCTAATCAAGCTCTCCATCAAGGTTATCTTGGCCCTCCTTCCTCCCCATTGCCTTTACCCATCTCTGGGCCACTCCACATTTGCCTGTGGGTCTAAGCCCTTTTGAGCTCCTTTATGTCAGGCCCTTCCTTCTTAATTGCCACCTCCTTGCCCAAACTCCTCCAATGACTGGGTACCTACCCTACCTCTCCCTTCTGAGGTCCCTTCTCTGTTCACATTCTGACAGCTATCTCCCTGCCCCCACACCGAAGGAACCCAAAGCCCCTGAACCTACTCCTCTCTTCCTGGGGGACAGAATACTTCTCAAAAAGCTAGTTCCTAGGTCTCTCGAACCTCGATGGACAAGACCTCACACAGTGATCCTCGCCACCCCTTCAGCTGCCAAGCTTCTGGGACACCCATGCTGGTACCACCTCTCCAGGCTCTGGTTCAGGATACTAGTCACCTGCCTTCTCATCTCCCTCAAGGAACAAATGCCTGAGGTCTCCAGGATGGCACTTAACTGGATGCTTTTCCACCCACACCTTCCACTGAGCGTGAGCCCATCAACTCCCAACTCTCCTCTCCCCCATGTCACCCCATGTCTGCAAGAAGCAGCTAGATGTGAACCAGCCCCCCTATACCCAAAGAGTCTGGGATGTTTGGGTGGAAGCCTCATCCCAGCCCCTGGCATCCATATACCCAAAGAGTCTGGAATGTTTGGGTTCAGGCTCCAACCCAGCCCCTGGCATCCATATATCCAAAAAGTCTGGAATGCTCAGGTGGATGTTCCATCCCAAGCCCCCTACTCTGGAAATTGCCTTAGTCCAGACTCCACCTCCAAGAAAGCCCGCCAAATGATAACCCCTCCCCAGAGATGCTCAAGACCACTCCCATAGGGTATTTAAACTGCCCCCAGAGAACAAACATGCGGTTTTCCAGTCTTCCTTCCCCAGCTCCTCTCTGAGGGGCTGGAAGGCCACCCAGGAGCATTGGTATCCATTAAACCTGGGCTTTTCCTAATTTGGTTGGATTTGGTCTGATTCAGATTATTGTATTGCTGGAGAGGTTTATGGGGTGTAGAAACTTTTCAACCTATACAAATGTTCTTTCTGGCTTGCTGTAACCTGTCTACCTGTGGCCCCCTTTAATTTATTTGACAAGTACTTTTATGATTTTTTAAAAATTATGTGTCTAATAAAATCTTTTTTTGTTTGTTTGTTTGTTTTTCAAGACAGGGTTTCTTTGTAGCTTTGGTGCCTGTCCCGGAACTAGCTCTTGTAGATCAGGCTGGCCTCGAACTCCCAGAGATCTGCCTGCCTCTGCCTCCCGAGTGCTGGGATTAAAGGCGTGCGCCACCACCACCCGGCGTCTAATAAAATCTTATGCAACTTCTTCAATACTGGACATACTTGTGGTGCTTTGAATGAGAATGGCCCCCATATGCTCATATATTTGGAGGCTTTCACCCCAGTTGGTGGAACTGTTTGCGAAAGATTAGAAGATGTGGCTTAGCTGGAGGAGGTGCAACACTGTGGATGAGCTTTGAGCTTCTGAAAGATCATGCTATTCCCAGTCTCTTTCTCTCTGCTCATACTTGTAGCTCAAGACGTTGGTTCTCGGCTGTTCTTGTTCTCAGCCTTCGCTCTGCCATCATGGATTCTAACGTTACCCGTGAAACCATAAACCCAGATCAACCACTTTGTTTAACTAGTTGCTTTGGTCATACCATGAGTCTTTTGAAATCTCAAAGCCTACCTTCAATGACATACCTCCTCCAAGGTATGTCACAACTCCTAATCTTTCTGAAACAGTTCTACCAGTTGTGGACCAACCAAGCATTCAAACATACGAGCCAATAGGGGCCATTCTCATTCAAACCACCACAATGATATTTGTGGAAACCTGAATATGTGTGTTCCCAGGTCACTCATATTTGACCCCAGAATAAACTCTCTCTTATGTCCTTTGAGGTGACAGTTGGATTTTTGCATCAATACTTTCCATATATTATTAGGGCATTTTTATAATAACTTATTCAGGAATTTTGTGCCTCCATTTAGGGGGATTTTTATCTTCTTTAAAAACACAATTTTATAATGTCAGTTAGGAGCTGTACAGGCTTGAAATTCTCCATTAAATGTATAATCAAATTCATAAGTAAAAGCATTTGAAACATTTGGGCTTAGGGATTTCTGTTTCAAAATGTTTTTAGCAGTTACATAGCTATCATTATAATAATTACACTACAGTTTGCGTTATTTATTTCATCATGGGTGAATTTTTGTTGTTTAATGAAGTTAAGGTTTTGATTAACTTTGATAAATTACTGATTATATATGTATATCCACATATTTACAAAGAGGTTCAGAATGTACCTTATTAGCTATTTTTATCATGAACTATATAATATTCCCTACTTTATACTTGATAATAGAAACCTATCCACTTCCCTCTCTGATGTTTCTTTCCCTTTTACTTTTTTTTTTTTTTTTTTGGTTTTTTTGAGACAGGATTTCTCTGTGGTTTTGGAGCCTGTCCTGGAACTAGCTCTTGTAGACCAGGCTGGTCTCGAACTCACAGAGATCTGCCTGCCTCTGCCTCCCGAGTGCTGGGATTAAAGGCATGTGCCACCACCGCCGGGCCCCCTTTCTTACTCTTCTGGATAAGTAGGTGTTGTAACTCATTATCTATCCTCTTACTATATATTGCAAGCCAAAGAGAAACCAAACTTCAAAATTATGAGTAACATTTCTATTTCAAATGAATATTCATTGTTTTGGCACCAACCTAAGTGCTGAAGGCTTCGCAAATCTGCCAGCAGTTAGTGGATCCTAAGAGTAGGGAATGATATCAACAAAGTCAGATACCATAAATGAGAGTCATCACAAAAAAGAATACATTATTCAAAAATTATGAGACATGTCATAAACCAGGAACATGTTACTTGTGCACAGGAGCTGAAAGGGTATACCAGAACTTGCTAATGAGATGCTTCAGATAGCGGAATTTTTAATACATTTTTATTTTTTAAAATTAAAATACTTTTGTTTTATTTTTATTACTATTATTATTTTTATTCATTCTTCTCTCATACATTATATCCTGATAATAATTTTCCCTCCCTCCACTCCTCTCAGTTCCCACTCCTCCTCTTTCCTCCAGATCCACTTCTCCTCCATTTCTCTTCAGAAAAGAGCTGGCCTCCCAGGGATATCAACTGAACATGGAATATCAAGTTGCAACAAGACTAGGCACAAACCCTCATATCAAGGCTGGGTGAGGTGACCCAGTAGGAGGAAAAGGGTCCCACAAATAGGTAAAAGAGTCAGAGACAGCCCTCACCCCCAAGGTTAGAAGTCTCACAAGAACACCAAGCTACATCAACATAAGTTATGTGCAGAGGACCTAGTTCGGACCCATAAGCCCTGTGACTGTCAGTTCCGTCTCTGTGAGCCCCTGTGAGACCAGGTTAGTTGTAGGTTTTCTTGTGGAGTTGATTCCATTTCTCCTGGTGCCCTTGACCCCTCTGGCTCCTTATCTCTTTATAACACTAATATTCTATTTTCCCTTCCTTAGAAGACCCTTCCTCTACCCAGTCCCTCTGCCCAGCTAGGTACCTAACTGATCTTGAACTTCTGATTCTCCTGTCTCCACTTCCCAAATCCTCAAATTACATATGTGTACCACAACATCTGGTACAAATTTCCATTTATTGATTGTATGCTGGTTATAGGTGTGTTTCCTTTTTACGAAATATTTATAAGGTAATATTTTTTGTTTATTTGCTTTTTAAATCTTTTGAGACTTTCACACGAGTATTGTACTTTCATTATTTCCCCGTTCGTTGCCTCCCCAAATGCATCTTATGTCCCTTCCATTCACTCTCAAATTCATGATGTCTTCTCTAATTATCATTATTACACATATATAATATGTATATACAAACACAATCTGCTGAGTTCATTTGGTGTTGTTCATGTGTATACGTGTTCAGGGTTGACCACTTCAGACGGGATAACCTATCACGGGTCTCACCCTTGGAAAAGACTGATTTGACCTCTCTCAGCAGCCATTAACTGCCTGGAGCTCTTCTAGGGCACTGATTCTCAATCTTCCTAATGCTGCGACCCTTTAATACAGTTCCTCATGCTGTGCTGACTCCAAGCACAAAATTATTTTCATTGCTATGTCATAACTGTAATTTTTACTACTGCTATGAATCATAATGTAAATATTTGGGGAGATGGAGGTTTGCCAGAGGGGTTGCGACCCACAAGTTCTAGAGAAAATTTATGAAAAATTTCCTATCCACATTGGTATGCCAACTAGTGTTATCATTGTGTAGGTCTTCTTTGGGCATCTCGCTGAGATTTCCTGTATGCGGTTTCTCTGTCATATATAGAAGACACTATCCTAAAGCAAAATTGTGGTACTTAAAATCTTCCTGCTTATCCTTCCGGATGTTCCCAGAGCCTTAGGTCAAAATTCAGAGAACAGTTGACTATTGGGTGCCACACCCAAATGTGTTTTTGCCTTTTTATAAGAAAATGGGCATAATTTTGTTTTGTGCACTTATCTTTTTTTTGGGGGGGGGACAAAGTTTCCCCAGCCTCCTGAGTGCTTGGATTAAAGGCATTCTTCATCATTGCCTGGCTTTATGTGATTAATTACCTTTATGCTATATTTTATAACAAAATGCTTTAAAGGGGAAATATTGAATTTATTATAATGTATAAATATCATTTACACTTAAAATATAGTGGGGAAAAGCTTTGATTTAGTGATGAACCCTGTAAAGTTCTATGCAGAGACTGGATAAGTTTTGTCCAAAGTCAGTTATTCTGCTACAGAGAAGTGCATCTCTGTCCCTTTCTCTGCCTGTCTCTGTCTCTCTGGCTTGCTTCTTGCATTTCTGAATCCTATAAATGACAGACTATAAAGGACATCCATCCACTATTCCTCCTTTCTCCTTTGAAGTTATAAAAGCAGAACACCCTCTGTTCTCTACAAGATACCCCAAGCAACGATTTTGATAAGATTTTATGATTAATTCAGTTGACTCAGAAGAAGACAAAAGTCTAAATCTGTCATGTTTATTTGAATAAATTGCGTTATGTGAGAACAGCCTCCTGAATTTTGACAGATTCTCCTAACTCCATTTAAAGATACCTATCCTAGGTCCACAAAATGTCCCAGTACATACCTGGGGCATTGTCCAGAAGCCCATCTGTACACTTCAACTCTGTTTTTCCTATTCATTCCCTTTATTTCACAATAAAATAAAGAAATAGATTATTACCTAAGGAAGAAGAATGAAGGGCTATCTAAAATCCTGGGAACGGCATACAGCTGTGGCAGCCCTAAACTGAACAATATCAAGGGCCCTGATATTCCCATAGTGTATGGAATACAGTTCTCAAATCACCAGGCATTCACTTGCTTTGTAACATCCTACTTTGTTGTTGGGTTGATTTAAAATAAATTCTCCACCTAGAAAATGCAAATTGTATTGTCCCCGGCTTCCCCTCTCTGTTTGCTATAAGATAATTTACAAACAATGCCATCTGGGTTTTAGATAAAATGTCAACTTTGTCTGATGGTGAGAGTCTATTGATTAGAGCCTTAAGGATATTTTTCCACCTCAGAGGTCGTAGTTGCTTTAACTGAGCTTACAGCCACGGCTTCTTTAACTATCACAGCTTCATTGATTCTTACTGTAAACCCAGTTCTGGTTTCAGGCTCTCGGAATGAAGGTGAAAGATCGTGGCCTGAGATTCT
The DNA here is from genome assembly GCF_950005125.1 of Chionomys nivalis. NCBI lineage: Eukaryota > Metazoa > Chordata > Mammalia > Rodentia > Cricetidae > Chionomys > Chionomys nivalis. Next base: position 63,248,588 of record NC_080112.1, read on the forward strand.
AGAGTATACTCTTGGAGAAGTCCCCGTGAATAGGGCAGGCGCCTTAGTGCACCTGCCAGCTACGGTCCAGGTACCAGAACGCATCATTGAAACACTGCCTTCCTTGGAAATTTAAAAATATCTTTAACCCCATCCTTAAAATGAAAGCCGATAGGGCACCAGTGGGACTGTAGCAGCCTCTAGATTTCAAATTAATAAGTGATCTTAAGTTGCAATCACTATCTATACATCTCTTAAATCCCCGGCTAAGCATTACTTATTCTCTCCCGCCCCCCAACCTTGGGTTGCTCATTTTGCCTACCATTTATTCAATAGGAGTTTTCGTTTTATGTGAAAATTTTAGTAGAATTTGAAGTCAGGTGTGTAGCTAAGGTTTAATCATTGGGATGTGGTCAAATCATTCTCCCAGTATGAACCAAAGTAAATTGGAAATCTCATTTTAAAAACTGTACTTATGGATTTAGCCTCTGTCTGAGAATTAAAGGGGACAAACCTACGGATGGCAGCGAGGGGTCAATTCACCACAGGCGTTGGGTCAGGGGTGGAGGAGTCGGAAGTGATTGGGATTTGGGGGAGGAGATTCGCTTACACACAGGAGCCGAGCTTTGAGCGGCCATATCTGCCGCCGCCGCAGCTGTGGATGCAGCATCTGCGCTTTGCTGCCTCCGCGCCGCTGAGGTTCGCGTAGCTATCCCGTGGCCCCTTGGCTGTTCCGCCTTGCCACAATCGGTGGAACAGGCTCGTTCTGACCTGCCTACCTCCCTCCTTCTCCGCCTCACCCCGGCTGCTCAGACCATGGATCTCGGCAGCAGCAGCGACTCAGCTCCCGACTGCTGGGATCAGGTGGACATGGAAGCCCCGGGTTCGCCTCCGAGTGGGGATGGAATCGCCTCTGCGGCCACGACAGTGGCCGAGGCAGCGGAAGCGGAGGCCCAGCGCCAGCATCTCAGCATGGCCTTCAGCAGTCAGCTCAACATCAACGCCAAACCTTTCGTGCCTAGCGTAAGAGCCGCGGAGTTCGTGCCCAGCTTCCTGCCGGGATCGGCCCAGCTGCCCGCCCCCACAGCCACCAGCAGCTACGAAACCTGCACCGGCGCCGCAGACCCTCAAGGTAAAAGGCTGGGATGGGGAGCACCTGTGGAACCTCCCAAAGATGGACCTTTAGTGTCGTGGGAAGGTTCCAGTTCGGTTGTAACCATGGAACTTTCAGAACCTGTTGTAGAAAATGGAGAGGTGGAGATGGCCCTGGAAGAATCGTGGGAGCTTAAAGAACTAAGTGAAGCAAAGCCCGAGGGTTCTTTGGGAGATGCAGGGCCCCCAGAAGAAAGTGGCAAGGAAATGATGGAGGAGAAAGAGGAAATGAGGAAGTCAAAATCTATGGTCATACCATCAGGTGCTCCTAAGAAAGAACACGTAAATGTGGTGTTCATTGGGCATGTAGATGCTGGCAAGTCAACCATTGGAGGGCAAATAATGTTTTTGACTGGAATGGTTGACCGAAGGACACTGGAGAAATACGAAAGAGAAGCTAAGGAGAAGAACAGAGAGACTTGGTATCTGTCCTGGGCCTTAGACACCAATCAGGAGGAACGAGACAAGGGTAAGACAGTGGAAGTGGGGCGTGCATATTTTGAAACAGAAAAGAAACATTTCACAATTTTAGATGCCCCTGGCCACAAGAGTTTTGTCCCAAATATGATTGGTGGTGCTTCTCAAGCTGATTTGGCTGTGCTGGTCATCTCTGCCAGGAAAGGAGAATTTGAAACTGGATTTGAGAAAGGTGGACAGACCAGAGAGCATGCGATGCTGGCAAAAACAGCAGGGGTCAAATACCTAATCGTGCTTATTAATAAGATGGATGACCCCACGGTAGACTGGAGCAGTGAGCGTTATGAAGAATGTAAAGAAAAACTGGTGCCCTTTTTGAAAAAAGTTGGCTTCAGCCCTAAAAAGGACATTCACTTTATGCCCTGCTCAGGACTGACAGGAGCAAATATTAAAGAGCAATCAGATTTCTGCCCTTGGTACACTGGCTTACCATTTATTCCATATTTGGATAGTTTGCCAAACTTCAACAGATCGGTTGATGGGCCAATCAGGTTGCCAATTGTGGATAAGTACAAGGATATGGGCACTGTGGTCCTGGGAAAACTGGAGTCAGGATCCATTTTTAAAGGCCAGCAGCTCGTGATGATGCCAAACAAGCACAGTGTGGAAGTTCTAGGAATAGTCTCTGATGATGCTGAAACTGATTTTGTAGCCCCGGGGGAAAACCTCAAAATCAGACTGAAAGGAATCGAAGAAGAGGAGATTCTTCCAGGCTTCATCCTTTGTGAACCCAGTAATCTTTGCCACTCTGGGCGCACCTTTGATGTTCAGATTGTGATTATTGAGCACAAATCCATCATCTGCCCAGGTTACAACGCGGTGCTGCACATTCACACTTGTATCGAGGAAGTCGAGATAACAGCCTTAATCTCCTTGGTAGACAAGAAGTCAGGAGAAAAAAGTAAGACCCGGCCCCGCTTTGTGAAACAAGATCAAGTGTGTATTGCCCGACTAAGGACAGCAGGAACTATCTGCCTGGAGACATTTAAAGATTTTCCTCAGATGGGTCGTTTTACTCTGAGAGATGAGGGTAAGACAATCGCAATTGGCAAAGTTCTGAAACTGGTCCCAGAGAAGGACTAAGCGATTTCATTGATGCCTCTGCACCGTAATGTTTGACAGATGGACTGCAATTTACTGCCCATTGACAGACTTTTGTCCGTGTTTTGCAGAGCGATTTCACAGCAAAAATCCATGTTTTGTCAGCTTTCTCATGTTGAGATCTCAGTTCTGTCTCTCTTGAATGCATCCTCCAGTTTCCTCCCTCCACGCCACTCTGCTTCCTTGGACAGATCAGTAATAGCTTTGTAAGTGATGTGTATGTAACTGCCTACAATACTAAAAATAATATATTTTACATTTTCAATTTCCCTTTGGGATATCTAAACATCATTTGTTCTGTGCAGAACAATCAGTGTGTCACTGTGTATATGTTAATGAAGATCACTAACATGTAAATAAAGTGTTCCACTCGAAACTGCAAGATTCGAAATGTGTTTGAATAATGCTTGAATTTATATACAATATAGTTTCATTAGTTTTTTTCCCAAGTAATCGAATACATTATTACTTGGGCTTAAGAAAAACTCCACTGTTTGAAATGAGGAATTGGTCAAAACCACACAGGTTTGTACTAAAGGAAAACTTTACTATGGAAAAAAAAAAAAAACCCTTAGTGCCCTTCCCAGTTAACTGTGTTTTCATTGTCTAAGTTCAATTAGTAAAGGAGTTCTTTTCTACTTACCCAGTTATTATTTGAAAATGAAGATTATCTTTTTTTTTGTCTTCCATTAGGTCCCATAATGTTGATCTTGGCCAAATCACATGTATCCCTAAGGTTTCAGACTATATATTTTGAATTGACTCTTATCCACTCCATCATCTTTAACATGCTTTGGTATCATTCACTGTGCAATTTAGGGTGCAAGACAATAAATGGATACAACTACTGCAAAGGTAAATTATTGAATTGGGGCTATGTGTCATTAACCGAAACAAAGGACTTGACGTGGGAAATGAGGAGTCTATTTCTCGTGGCTTAGGGTTCTTTAGAATCTGTTCTCCAAACAAATTCATGGTAGTTAGATTTATTGCCAGAAGAATGACTTTCTGACCCTCAGAACTGTCAACTGCTAGAGAACTTTCTGTCTCGTAAGTAGGTAGTGACTTAGTGTAAAGATCTTCCCAGTGGTGTGCAGAGCCGGCTTCTTTAAGGCACAGCCCTATATTTGGAGTAAGAAACTTCCTTACTAGCCCTCGTGTGCAGGCTGATGGATGTAAGCACTGTGGCTGCAGCACCCTGGGCCTATGCTCAGGCAATGCAGTGTTTTTTCCATGGTCTGTTTCTTTGTGTAAAGCCAGTGTCTCCTTCTCCATGGTCCTTTTCTTTTTGTGCCCATGACACTCCTGTCTCAGTGTATTAGATCGTTACTGACGGTGTTAGATTGCTAACAGCAGGGCTCTATTGTGCATCATCAGAGCACCCTTTTGAGAGAAAGATTTTAGCTTGCCATGCATCAGCTAACCTGATCCACAAGGAACCCCGTGCAGCCATGAACATAGCCGTTTAATCGTAAATGTCAGTGGCTGTTTCGTTTCATCTTTTGGCATTAAGAGATCCTCCTTTTTTGTGTACTAAATTTTGTACAACAATCAGGCCAGTCTAGTACTTGGTAAAAATTATACCTTAGCAGTCACTTTATGGAGAATGTCCCCCTAGCCATGTTGGCCCCACTGTGTAACCTAGGCTGGCCTTGAGCTTGTGGTGATCAGCCTGCTTCAGTACCTTTAGTGTTGAAATTATAGATGTAAGCCACCAAGTCCAGCTCTTGGCAGTCATTTTTAAAAAATTTAACGCTTTATTCCTGTCAAAGTAATTTTAGTAATTGACCAATATCTATATCTATGTATGTGTGTGTATTATATTTACAAATACAACACACACACACACACACACACACACACACAATCTCGCACTTTTGGCCAAAAGAAAAACCAGGATAGAACTCTGTTTCTACCTGTTTTAGATAATTTTTCAAAAAATTGGCTCCTAAATGTTTGTGTGTATGAGAGAGGCATACACATAATGTTCAGAGAAAATGTCATAAAGCTTAAAAGTCTATTTTAGAAATTATTTATTTGCAGTTCACTGAGAATCCTATCCTTCAGGAGGTTGGGGACACCAGAGTCTAACTCTTTTACAATAGTAGATGTGAACCCAGCATTGTGACACCGGCTTGCAGTGTAAACTGAGGCAAGAAGACGATGTGTTCAAGGCCAGTTCTCCAAGGTCACAATGAGTTTGAGGACAGCCTGAGCGACACAGTGACCACCTGCCACACAGAATCACCAGTAGATAAAAACATACGGTAACGTTTCTTTCAAATTTCTAGGTACTTTCCTTTACAGTTGTTAGCGTCTAATATTTTTCAACGTTTCAAATTAGGGCTATTTGCTAGCGCAGCATTAGTTTGCCCAGTGCGCTGAACTGCCTGTCTCAATCAGGGGAGTGCCCTGCTAGGAAATTTCTGCTATCTCCAATTCATATTAAATTAACTTTATGATGGTTTAAGTAAGAATGTCCCTTATAGGCTCATGTATTTGAATACTCGGTTCTCCGTTGGGGGTGCTGTTTGGGGGGAGGCTTAGGAGGTGTGGTCTTGCTGGAGGTATTATGTCACTAGGGGTGGGCTTTGATTGTTTCTGGTCTCACCCCATCTCCAGTTGCTCTCTCTGCTTCCTGCCTGCAGTTGAGGATGTGCGCGCTCAGCTTCCTGCTCCAGCTGTCATGTCTGCTGCTTGCTGCCGTGCTTCCCTGCTGTGCTGATCGGTTTCTCTCTCTGGAACCGTGGGCCTAAATATACCCTTCAGTCTGTAAGTCGCTTCTGGCCATGGTGTGTTATCCCACATTGCTGTGTAGAACACAGCCATGTTGTTTCTTAGAGGAATGCGGGAACACTAAAACTTGGGACTGGAAAAGTGGTGGGATGCCGTAAACAGACATTAGTGGGAGCCTTGAAGACTGTAGTGCCGAGAGTAATTCCGAAGGTAGCAGCCTGGCTCACAAGCGGTCAGAAGGGAACAGTGTGAGCATTTGGGTGAGAGCCCATTTCTGTGTTTTTGGCAAAGAAAATGGCTACCTTCTGTCCCTTCCCTAAGAACTCACTTGAGACTAAATTTTAAAAAGTGGACTAGGAGTTCTATCCAGGAAATTTGCACGTGTTTAAACATTTCTTCCCCTCCCCCATGTTTTCCTTTACTAGGTTCCAGATCTTCCATTAAGGTATTGGATCCATTTGTGTTGATTCTGGTACAGAGCAAAGGCTTCCTGTTTCATTCGACTACATGTGAGCTGACACCATGTTTTTTGACATCTTTTTAAGGATAAGTTGGTTATAAACACACCCAGTTATTTCTCTATTTTATTTCACTTCTCCATGTATATTTTTACATGCCAGTGCCATGCTTCTAGTTATTTCTATTTTGAATATGCGATACTTCCAAACTTTGTTCTTTTTACTCAAGATTACTTTGGCTATCCTGGGACATAGCTCTATGGACAAGGCTGTTAGTATTTTGACAGACCTTGCCTTGAATCTATAAATTTCTTTAGATAATATGGATATTTTAACAACAATAATTTGTCCAGCTCATGAAAATTGGAGTAATTTCTTTGGCAGAGGCGAGTGCAGTGCTGTATCACACTGAATCTGTGGCATGATTATTATTGATCATGCTCTTGCAGGTCTCAGATAAGAAAGAGAAAGTGACACAAAAAGAAATACAAAATATGCAATTTGGAGAGAAGAAGATTGGCTGGAAGGGGCTATAATTATAATTGTGAAGGACATTAACACCACTGAGGAAGGTCTTCTCTGCTCTTGAATAAATGGCAGGGTTCCTTCAGGCAAGACTCAACCCAGTTAAGCTTCTGACTCGGGAAAGAGAGCCTAGAGTGGTTTCTGCTTCTAGAAAGCAACAGCAAATGAAAGCTGCTGCTGCTGGGTTTCAGGGAAGTGTGGATCCATCCTGAGTCGGCAGCCTAACTTGGCAGTGTCATTCCTGTGGTGCTGGCTTTAGAGGCATTAAAGATGCAAGAGTGAAGGGGTTGTAGATTCCTCTTTTTTTGTGTTTCCAGAGAGCCGAGGCAGTGTGTGTTAGGGCATGAAGGCCCAGAGAGGCCATTGCATGAAGTTGCGAGAATGAAGCCTATCCCTAAGATATGAGTGGTGTCAGAGCTGTGAGATATCTGCCCAGGAGAGCTGCATGCATGAAGTGAAACCAGTCTCAGAGGAGATGTATGTTGGAGGGACCAAAACTGAAAACACAGAGCCATCTAAGTCCTTTAAAGTAGAACATAAGAGTTACAGGATTTAGTGTTTGCCATTCTGGGTTCCTGGCTTCCTTTGGGCCATTTTTCCTTCCTCTGCCTCCTCTCCTCCCTTTCAGGATGGTAATGCATATTCTGTGCCATTGCATATTGGAGGTATGTAATTTGCTTTTCTTGTATTTACAGGGAGCTACGATTAAGAGACTGCCTTGAGTCTCGAAAGAGACTTTGGATGTTGAACTTTTAAGCAGTGCTGGGGCTTTTAAAGCCCAGGACATTTTGAAAGCTTGACTGGATGCAGTTTGCATTATGGTATGATCATGAGTCTGTGGAGTCCATGGAGTAGAATGTGATTGTTTGAATACAATTTCCCCCCATAGGCTCATGTATTTGAACCTGTGACCCCCAGTTTGTAGTCCTATTTAGGGATGGTCAGGAGGTGCGGCCTTCCTGGAGGAAGGATGCCGCTGAGAGCAGGTTTTGAGTGGGTATAATACCACCCTTTGTCCGTAGGTTTTGAGTGGGTATAATACCACCCTTTGTCCAGTTCGCGCTCTCTCCGCTTCACGCTTGTCATTGAGGATGTGCGTTCTAGGCTTCTGGCTCCATCCGCCATACTTGCCTCTTGCTGCTGTGCTTCCCTATCGTGATGCATGATGGACTTTTATCCCTCTGCAACCTTAGCCAAAATCAACTCAGTTTTTTTTCTTTAAGCTGTGTTGGTCACTATTTTTATCATCAACACATATAAGTAACTAATGCAATCTTAAAAAGCTTTATCTCAAATTTCTATCAAATAAGATTATGTGTAATTTCCCCATGTCTTATTGCATGCTAAATACACAATGCACTATGCGCTTCAGGATTCATCAGTATGTACCCATTGGCTTTTTAGCAACTTTATAAAATACTTTTCTTTATCCTTTGAGAATTTCCTAAGTATATGGGATGCATTTTTTTTTTTTTTTTTTTTTTTTTTTTTTTGGTTTTTCGAGACAGGGTTTCTCTGTGGTTTTGGAGCCTGTCCTGGAACTAGCTCTTGTAGACCAGGCTGGTCTCGAACTCACAGAGATCCGCCTGCCTCTGCCTCCCAAGTGCTGGGATTAAAGGCGTGCGCCACCACCGCCCGGCCTATGGGATGCATTTTTGATCATATCTAACACCACCTCCCTCCAAATCCCGCGATGCCTTCTTTTTCTCCTCCCAAATCCTTCTAGCAACGTTTATCCTAAGATTTCTCATCTACTTCTCTGGACTTTATAGGACAGCTCTGAGGAAATGTTACATGAAGAAAGGAGTGAGCCCGCGTTCCATGGCAGCAAAGACCCAGGAAGGAAAGCAGAGGAAATGTTTGGCTGGGTAACAGCATGCTGTATTTCTCACAAAAGCCGGTTTCTTTGCTACCTAGGAACAGCTTTTCCAGTAACTGCCAAGGTCACTGTCCCTCTCCTCAAAAGATCCGCTCTCAAAGCAAATCCTCTTTTCAAGCTATCCTGATTCAGCTTCACTACAGTGCGGCAGTCTCTTGTTAAAGTTCCCATATAAACACTAGAGAGTACAAATGGCATGCGCGTGAGCGGAATGGAACTGTAAAATAAGGGGAATGGTTAGTTTTCATTTTCTACCCGTTGAAAGGAAACGATTCAACTGCCACAGGCTCAGCAATTTATTTTCTTCTACATTAGAAAAATAATATCTACTCATAACTGGCCACCTATAGGAAGGAAAACTTGACCCGAGGCTACTCCTTAAAAAAAGGTGAACTCATCTTAGTATTCAGGAGAGGCTTTCTCACAGCAGGTCATGTGTGTGCATATCCCACAAACCGCCACAATGAGAGAAATGGAGAGAGAATAAAAACCTTCTGAATAAACAGGCCATGTGATAGAAAAGAGGATGGATGCTTCTTCGCTTGTATCCCACAGGGAACAGCTGAGAGATTTTGTACAGCAGCATGTAAAATAGTATTCACTTGCCACACGCTTTCGTCCCACACTCTATTATGGCAGACTGTTTTCTAAGAACGCTGCCTTAACCTCTGCAGAGCTGTTTCTCTTCTCACACCCTTAAGCTTACTTACTTTTAGAGTCAGTGGTGATAGAAAGTTTGCATGCTGAATTACATTCCAGCAAAGCCCTCTTTTTGTACTCAATATTAAGTTGAATTTGCCAATACAGGTAATTTTGCATATCTGGCTTTTTGCACAGGTATGTGTACATATATGTGGGTACAGTGTGTAGGGGCGCACAGTGTGAGGGATGTGTATAAGCACGTGTGCACGGGAAAGCCCGGAACTGCTGTAGAGCGTCTTCAGGTTGTCTTTACTAAAGCATTGTCTCTCTCACTGAACAAAGAGCTTACTGATTCTGGCTACCAGCTTGGTCCAGGGATCTCCTCTATCTACATCTAAAGTTCTGGGGTTACAGGCAGCCAAAATAAGTGCCAAGGTTTTACCTAGGTTGTGGGAATCCAAACTCTGGTCCACATGCTTGCTTAGTAAATACTTAATCCACTGAGCCATCTCCTAAACTCTAATTTTGCATGTCTTTCTCAGTCTCCAATGAGGATTTTTTTTTCCTCTTATAATTGCTGAGCTTCTTCAAAAGTTTAAGCAGTCAATATTGAAATCTCGCTTCAGTTTCAGTATGAGGAGATTAGAAAAATAAATAAAAAGTTGTTTATAGTCAGACTACCCTGTCCAGTCATGGCACTGTATCTCTTACTTGTTATGATATATGATATATATGTGTATATATGTGTGTATATATACACATATATATCATATAAATTATGCACATATATACACACATATATACATATATATCATATAAATTAAGAGATACAATATACACACACAGTGCATACCCAATTATAGATATTCACATTTGGGGCACTGAGGCACTGAGTTATGCTCATTGGTGTTCTGTCTGCATGAAGGTGTTGGGTACTCTAGAACTGGAGTGACAAGCAGCTGTGAGTCACCATGTGGGTGCTGGGAATTGAACCCTCTGGAAGAACAGCTAGTACTCTTAACCACTGAGCCATCTCACTAGCCCCTGGGACACTAGATTAAAAGCTTACTCTGTTCTCTAATGGAGGCGAAGATGAATTATGTCCTAAGTCTAACTTGCTTTAGTGTAATCTCACTGAACTTTTTCCATTACTAAATTTACATGGTAAGTGACCAATAATTACCCCAAGAATTTCAGTAGGGTTAACTGGAAATTCCTGGATTAAGTTTTAATGTTTGGCTTCCACATTTATATTCATTTTTGCACCTTTCTTTACTGATACTCTTATGACTAGTTTTCTAGAATGCCTTTAAAACAGGTTTTTGAGTATATAAATGAATAGGTGAGATGAAATGTATTTTTAAAATTTTATTATTATTATTACAAATTTTCACCTCCTCTCCTCCTCCTATTTCCCTCCCCCTCCCCCCATTCCCTCTTCCCTCCCTCTCCAGTCCAAAGAGCAGTCAGGGTTCCCTGCCCTGTGGGAAGTCCAAGGTCCTCTCCCCTCCATCCAGGTATTTTTTTTTTTAATTTCCAAGTACTTAGAGCGCTTGGATTAGATTGCTAATGACCAAATGCTTCATCCTTATCCCTAATGTTCAAGGCATGCTAAAAACAAACAAGCAAACAGTCTCTGTATGAGAGGGCAGATGAGTCACAAACATATTTCTTTTTCAGAATTATATTATTTATTTGTTGTGTGTGTGCGTACATGTGTGTGCATGTGTAGAAAGAGGACAAAGGGTAACATTTGGGAATCAGCTCTCACAATCCACATTGTTAAAGCAGAGGCTCTTGTTTCTGCTGGGCAGTATGCTCCAGGATAGGTGGCCTGGGATTTTCTAAATCCTCAGGTCTCCGAATCCCATATTGCCATAGAAGTGCTGGGATCACAGATACATGTTACCACATCTGACTTTTTACATGTGCTCTGCGAGTCAAACTCAGGTTGTTGTGCAGCCCTTTTACTTGTTGAATCATCTCCTTAGCCTGAAAGCCTAAAAGTCTTACATTCAGCCAGGCAGTGGTGGCACAATGCCTTTAATCCCAGCACTCAGGAGGCAGAGGCAGGCGGATCTCTGTGAGTTTGAGACCAGCCTGGTCTACAAGAGCTAGTTTCAGGACAGCTAGGGCTACACAGAGAAACCCTGTCTCAAAAAAACAAAACAAAACAAAAAAACTCCCATTCAAGAAGAGAGTAGGTTCTGAACAGCAAGAGATGTATTAAAGAGTCCCTTGCAGGGTAGTGATTGAATATAAATAAGAGGTGGCATCATAATATGGTAATAAGTAAAATAATGTAATGATCAATAGTTAACAGTAATTCAAGAATTCTTTGCAGTTAAATCTAGTGTTGGCTTTCCCTGATTCATACAGAGACTCTGCTCTTATAGACTCAGCCCTTGGAGACCTCCAGCTGCCAGGCTCTACCCCCTGACTGCATTGGCAGCCAGACCTGACCCCTTGAGGTGAGCTGGTGGCCAGCCCTACCCCTTGAAGAGCTCCAATAGCTAGGCCCCGCCCCTAAGGAGCTCTAACAGCCAGGCCCTGCCCCTAAGGAACTTCAATGGCCAGCTCTCACCCCCAGACTTCTCTAACCTTCCCACAAGGCAGGAGAGGGGCCAGGTGCCGCCCTACAGAAAAAAATCCCACCAATCCCTGATTGTGCCTCAAGATCAGGCCACACTAATCCCACCAATCCCATGCCACCCTGGAAAGCTCCAACCCCCAAGAAACCCTATATAGGGCCTGCCTTCTGTTCAGTTCTCTGTTGCCTCTCACCTGAACCCAGGCAACCATCTATCTGAGTTTTCCTTCCCAGTAAATCTGCGTGTGAAGTTTATTGTGCAGTATGACTTTGTGGTAATCCTTGGCTCCCGACTGTCAGGATAGCTTTTGTCTCAGAGCTGTAACACGTTGGTGGGGTGACTCACATAGGCTCTCCTGGTGCCTGTGCTCCCCCTTAGGGTCTGAGCCCCACTAGGACCCTCACCCTCACCTCTGGTCCACCCACAACAGACTCACCTTCCTGCTCACCAATTGCTTGGCACCCCATCCACCAGTAGCAATTTGGTTAATTCCCCCTTCTGTTGGTCATGTAAATGCTTCCCTGAGCCTGAGGAGGTGACCATTATGTATCTGGCAGCCCTGTGGTACACTTGGAACTGTGGTACCCCACAGCCTTGGTCTTTAAGGCTATGGTGGGTCTCTTCACCTGACCCTGTCCCTCTACCCTTGCAGCTGTAATCCTGCAGTTTCCTGTGCCCCTTCCTGCCTTCTTCTCCTGCCTTCCCTTCAGAGCTGCCCGTCATAATCCCACAACTTCTCTAGACCCTCATAGCTAGACATTTCCTATCTATTTCCCAATCTTCTGTGTGAGGTTTGTTGTGCAGTGTGACGCTGTAGGATTCCTTGGCTCCTGACAGTCAAGATACCTTTCCTTTCAGAGCTGTAACATACCTAGAGTGAAACTGAAGTCACGAACAAAAATATAACAGCAGTTTCCTAGCAGAATGGATTGTGCTCCAAGGTAGCTAGCAATGAATGCACATCAGAATTATTTCTGTGAGAAGAGAAAGCTGTTGGAAATACAGGCAGCATGAAGCCAACTCTGAGAACAGTGAGATTTACAAGGCTTCCAAATTCTAAAGGTTAAATATGAAATCCTATATTATCTATGCATATCTGAGTTAGTGGAACACAAGATACCACATATAACTAGAGTGTGCAGGCTTGTAACCATTGCTATGGGAGGCCAGTTCTGCTCTGCACTACCCTGAGGTCCCAGACTCTGCCAGCAGCTTCCTCCATCGGACATGACATGTTCCGTGCGGAGTATGCAAATAGGCTTCTTTCTCTTTCATTGCTGATGTTTCCCTTGATGATCTTGGCACGGGGGGGGGGGGGGCAGGGGGAAGCAAGGCCTTAGGGATCTGCTTATCAGAGTCATGAGTAAAGCAGCTTCTCATGAAGTTCAGGTTCCTTGTGCATAAGATAAAGATAATTAAGTCATTTGCTTTGTAGGACGTTTCTGGGGACTGAATAAGACTCAAGCCCCGACAGTTCTTTAATATAGGGTGTGGGGTGGACATGCTATGCCTAAGTACATGCCCAGGTAATGTGTTGCAGGTTCTATAGAAGAGGCAATTTCTTAGAAGAACACGGATAAGAGAAGAGGATACTTGGAGTGTTGTAGAAGGCCGAAGCTGTTGCAGCAATGCTGGGGTAAGTGTGAGGTCATAAAGTAAATTCATTAAAAATGGTCTGGCAGGAATATGTACCTTGAGATACCTTTGAACAGGCATGGTAGTGCAAGCACACATCCTGGCTTCTTACCAGGAGGGAGGGGGAAAAGCAATGTTCTGTCCTTTTTCCACTGGCCGTGAACATTTGATATATAGTTAACTCATTTATTTGAAAGTAATCTTGAAAATGCCACTGAAGCCCAGTCTAATAGCTCAGAACTCAACCCAGCTACAAGGGAGGTTGGGGTAAGAAAAATCACAAGTGCAAGGCCTACTGGACTATAGGGCGAGTTCAAGGTCAGCCTAGGTAGCTTACGTACCTGTTTGAAAATGAAAAGTAAAAAGAGGGCTGATGGTGTACAGCGCCTGTGTAGCATATGCAAGACCTAGGTTAATCCCAGTGTCGGAAACAATCAAACAATAAGATAAGGTAGTAGTGCTAAGTCCAGAGATTCTGGCTTTCATTACTGTGTATTGTGGCTTTGGAGACTTTGAAGAAAAACTACCTTTTGTAACCTTTTGTAAATATTGTAAAATGACATGGTAAGGTATGTTCTAAAGACTACGTGCAATTGGATATAGCTTCATCAACTTATTAAGTTAATATACGTGGCCACTTTTGTTTCCCCAACACTCCCATTTGCCCACAAGTTATTCTGCTAATAATTTTAAACACTAAGCAGAAAACTATATCAGTATGTATCTGGTAAATGACACTTAAAAATAAACATAGCGACATTATCACATGAAAATATATTAAATTATAATAGCAAGGTCATAGGTTGGGGCCTCAGAAAGGATATTGAGGCAGATTGTCCTTTTGGGTAAGAAGTTTATTGAAGAGTTGTTAATGCCTTGGGCATCTATGCAAGCAGACGGTTATAGCATGGCAGAGGGCTGAAGCAGGATGAGGCAGAATGAGGGATCGACCTCCCTCACAGGTCTCAGAGGAAAGGGGAAACTTTCACAGAACAAGACTGCAGCCAGCCTGTCTCCGATTCCTGGGCAGTAGAGGGAGGAGGGAATTCCCTCAAAGGAATAATTGACTTGATTCTGAGGATGTGGACTAAATGCGGAGAAAGAAAAACACATCTTGTTGAGGTGTATCCACAAGTCAGGTCGAGGAAGGTGTCACTGCCAGTAGCTCTCTCACCCAGTGCAGTCCGGCAACCTGAGAGTTGTAAACTTGCTCAGGGAAAGATCTGTAAACTTGCTCAGGGAAGTGAGGATGGTGCCTGTCACTCTTCTGGTATCCAGACACTTGGGGAGTCATAGATAGACTCTAAGTCATGATATATTGTGATAGGTGTCCTAATAACACACATGTGTCAAAACCGGTGTACATAATTTTAACCTTATTCTTCAAGTTCTTGAGATAAATATATATATTTTTTGAATTTTCAAGACAGGGTTTCTCTGTAGCTTTGGTTCCTGTCCTGGAACTAACTCTTGTAGACCAGGCTGGCCTTGAAATCACAGAGATCCGCCTGCCTCTGCCTCCCAAGTGCTGGGATTAAAGGCGTGTGCCACCACTGCTCGGTGAAACTGTCTATTCTTACAGTTTATATCTCCTTCTGGACAGAACCTCTGCTCTGGTACTACCACTGCCAGGCGAGATAAAATTTTAAGCTGGTCTCTCTCTCTCTTCTTTTTTTGGTTTTTCAAGACAAAGTTTCTCTGTGTAACAGTCCAGGAACTAGCTCTTGAAGACCAGGCTGGCCTCAAACTGGTATTTCTAACTATGGTATAACTTTACATTTAGGAAGATTGAGTGTGATGTTGACAGTTCCTAAAGCAAAGTGTTGGAATCTTTGGGAACTATGGGACTTTTAAAGTTATATTAACATTAACATCCTGGGGATAAAGAAGAAAGGAAAAGGAATATTCGTTTCATAGTGAAGTGTTTGTGTGTCAAGTTAATGAAGGGGCGATTGTGCTGGTGTATTTTAGTGTTTGACACAAGCTAGGGTCACTTGGGAAGACAAAACTGCAGTTGGAATAATCTTGAGCATCTTTAGATTAGTGATTGATGTAGGAAGCTCTGGCCCACTGCTGGCAGTGTCAGCACTGGACATAGGTGGATCTGGGAGCTGTCAGAAAGGCCGTTAAACATGAGGCCAGAGAGCAAGCCAGTAAGCAGAATGCATCTAGAGCCTCTGCTCCAGTTCCCCTCTCCAGGTTCCTGCTTGAGTTCCCGCCATGACTTGCCTTCATGATAGACTGTAATCTGGAATAGGAAATGGCATGTCCTCGCAAGCTGCTTTTGGTCATGGTGTTTGTCTTAGTCAGTGTTCTCATGCTGTGAAGATACACCATGACCCGCATTGGGGACAAGGTCTTGTTATGTAGCACAAGATTTCAACTTGTGATCTTTCTACTTTATCATGGTAGCTTGAATGAAAATGCCCCCAGAGGCTCACGGGAACTGGCACCATTGGCAGGTGTGGCCTTGTTGGAGCAGTCTTGTTCTGTGAAAGCTTCTCCTTTCCTCTGAGACCTGGGAGGGAGGTAGAGCCCCCATTCTGCTTTATCCTGCTTCAGCACCTCTGCCATGCTATAACCGTCTGCCTGCGTAGATGCCCAAGGCATTAACAACTCTAATAAACACCCACCTCATTTTCTTTTATAAGATAAATATTCTATTGTAAGTAATTGCAGTAGGAAGTTGAACTCACTTATAGGAGTTGGGATTTCCTTGGATGCAATTAAGGTTCTCATTATTAAGTTTAAAAACATAATTTGAAAGGAAATACCCTTATTTACTAAAATAAGAAGCACATCATTTATGAGGGCAGTATTTTTGAGATTGCCGCAATCAATTCTAATTTTGGTCTTAAGGCTTTTCTCCCTTTAAAAACTTAACATGGTATTTGTTTTTCTTTTAGCTTTAAAGATGTAGGGGGTATATGTATTAAAAAGTATTTTTAGTAGCTGGAGAAATAACTCAGCAGCTAAGAGCACTGGGTAATCTTCCAAAGCACCTAGGTTCAGTTCCCAGCATGCACATGACAGCTCACAACTCCAGTCCAAGAGGCTCCGATAGTCTCCTCTGGTCTCTATAGGTACTGTATGTACACAGTGCATAGACACATGCAGACAAAACAGTCATACATAGAAAATAAAAATAACTGAAAAAAAACACAAAAACTAAAAAAACATTCAAATATAAATAACTGAAAAAAACCACAAAAACTAAAAAAACATTCAACAGTTTAAAACTTGAAGTTTTCTTTTTCTTTCTTATTTTTTTTAAAGCCTCACAGCTGTGGGCACCTGGAAAACAAAACTCAAATTAACTTCTTTCTTGAGATGGGAAGAAACAGGGCACAATCACAATCAAATCAAAGCAAAAGCAAATATCAAATCTTATAAGTGACCCAGTGTGTGCAGTGTCTGGGATTCACTTATGGTATTCTGAGTCCAAAGGACTGAGGCAACTCCACTTCCCTGGCCCTGCCACCTGCGATACGTCCAACTTGTCACATGGGCTCAGGGCAGCTTCTCTTCCTAGCTGCTGCTGTCTTTGATGCTTTCCCAAGGTTCTGACATCTTCAACATGCTGGGGTTGATCCAGTAACTGAGGTTAAACCTTTACCAATTGATGGAGGAAGGTCATTGGCTAATAAAGAAACTGCCTTGGCCCATCTGATAGCGCAGAATTTAGATAAGTGGAGTAAACAGAACAGAATGCTGGGAGGAAGAGGAAGTGAGCTCAGAAATCATGCAGCTCCTCTCAGAGGCAGACGCGATGAAGCAAGCCGCCAGGTCAGACATGCTGAATCTTTCCTGGTAAGACTGGTGTACACAGATTATTAGAGATGGGTTGATTGGGATATGAGAATTAGCCAGTAAGGGCTAGAGCTAATGGGCCAAGCAGTCTTTAAAAGAATACAGTTTGTTGTTATTTCGGGGCATAAGCTAGCCAGGCGACCAGGAGCTGGGGCGGCAGGAACACAGCCTGCAGCTCCTACTACAACCAATAGCCTCTCCTAGGTTCTCTTCAGGGATGCCAACCCTGCCATGTAGTACCAAGATGTAGCCTCTTTCCATGACCATTTCTGAGGGGGTCCCTGCAGGTTTATACAGGGGAGCAAACCATGCAAAGAGATAACAATGAAAATCTGGTGCAGATGGGCGTCATCAACATGCATCAGACTTTGGGGAGTCTAAGAACAGATGATTTATTCCCAGTGTATTTAAAGTCCTGTGCAATTTGAAAAAATATCCTACTTGATATGCCATGTTTTGTTGATATCCACGGGAGGCCTGGCTCTTTCTGAACAGAAACAGAGGAGTGTACTGGTGTGCATGTGGGGAGGGCAGAGGGGAGGTGGGAACAGAAACAGAGGAGTGTACTGGTGTGCGTGTGGGGAGGGCAGAGGGGAGGTGGGAACAGAAACAGAGGAGTGTACTGGTGTGCGTGTGGGGAGGGCAGAGGGGAGGTGGGAACAGAAACAGAGGAGTGTACTGGTGTGCGTGTGGGGAGGGCAGAGGGGAGGTGGGAACAGAAACAGAGGAGTGTACTGGTGTGCGTGTGGGGAGGGCAGAGGGGAGGTGGGAACAGAAACAGAGGAGTGTACTGGTGTGCGTGTGGGGAGGGCAGAGGGGAGGTGGGAACAGAAACAGAGGAGTGTACTGGTGTGTGTGGGGGGAGGGCAGAGGGGAGGTGGGGAAAGGAATAGGAGGAAAGGACGGAAGGGAACTGAGTTCAGGCTGTAAAATAAATAAATTTAATTAATAAAAAATATTTCCTGGTGTAATTACAATCCCCAGTGCACAAAGAAGCATAATTATGTTGAAACTCAACTCAGGGTACATGTGGCATCTTCCAAGGAGATGGGTTCTAGAGATAGGCTACCTATACTAGTTTAAGGGCCTAAGGGTCTGGCCTGGCCTAGATCATACAGATAGTAGAGGCCATTTGGGCTATTAGCCACTTATGGTCCTGATAGCAGAAGCCTGAGGGAGCCTCTGGCTGGAAGGGTCTTTTAGATTACTAGCCAGCTCCAGTTTTGGTTGTAAGAGCTTGATATGGCCTGGCCCAACAGATTACACAGATCACCAGGTTCCTTATTACTTCCAATCTCTGCATTCTGGATGGATGAACAGGTTTTGCATCTTTCCCGTTGGAAAGACAATCCTCTGGGCTTCACATTCCTGGTTTCTCTGGAGATCTGTGGGTGCAAGGACCTTTGTACCATGCTCCCAACACCTTTCTACCCTGGGCTCTCCACCGCAAGTGAGGCTGCCCCTTCACTAGTGGTCTCAC
This sequence comes from Chionomys nivalis, assembly GCF_950005125.1. Taxonomy (NCBI): domain Eukaryota; kingdom Metazoa; phylum Chordata; class Mammalia; order Rodentia; family Cricetidae; genus Chionomys; species Chionomys nivalis. The sequence goes on from NC_080112.1 coordinate 63,267,053, forward strand.
ACGGTGCCGAGCCTCAGCTGTTCTCAAAGACTCATTTGTACCTTCAAAACCAGTACCGTGTAGGGAACTCTTATATACTACCAAGTTCGACTGTTAGCGTGAGGTGTAACTTTAGCCACCCTGGACCATACTGTTTGTGTGCTGACCCTGAGGAAATATTCCCAGCAGATTTCACCTCAGTGATGCTTGTCTCTTAATCACAGCTGAGTTCTCAGTCCTACCTAACCAGCCTCAGATTGTTCCAGTAAAGCAAGAGTTTCACTTCAGTGGTGCTGGTCTCTTGTTAATGATAGCTGATTCTTTTTTTTTCAAGGTCTGATCATTTATTTGTTACCCTTACAGACTTATTTTTGACTGGATTCAGACCTAGAAGTAGAAGCTCTCAGCGAGGACAGTCTTCGCCTCTTGGCAATCTGTTCCTGGCGCTTTTCTTTGGCTTCCTTCATTCTCTTGGCCAAAAGTTTAGCATATTCTGCAGCCTCCTCCTTGTTTTTCTTTGTTCGTTGCTTCTTCAGAGCAATACGCCGGCGTTTGTGTTGCAGGACACGTGGGGTCACAAGACGCTGAATCTTGGGTACCTTGGTCCTGGGCTTCTTACCTTCTGTGTTTAAAGGCTTTCTGACAACGTACTGGCGGACATCATCTTCTTTAGAAAGATTAAAAAGCTTTCGGATTCTGCTAGCTCTTTTAGGTCCCAACCGACGAGGCACAGTAGTATCTGTCAGTCCAGGAATATCCTTCCCTCCTTTTTCTACAATAACCAAGTTGAGAACACTCAGATTGGCATCCACAATGCATCCTCGGACAGATTTGCGCTTCCTCTCTCCGGTTCTCCTTGGTCTATAACAAGAATGCCCTTTACTCAACAGCAGGCGCACTCTGCCATGGGTCAGGACACCTTGTTTTATAGGAAAACCTTGTTTGTCATTGCCGCCACTGATTCGGACCACGTAACCCTTCCACTCTTCACCCAGGGCATCGGCAGCCACTTCCGTGGCCATGCGCTTCTCATAGAAGGTCCGAAGCTTGCGTTCATCGTCCACTTCGATGAGTTTCTGGCAGCCGGTGGCAGGGAAGGAGATATTCAGCTTCATCTTCGCACAGCCGACCGCCTAGGAGGCGCCACGAAAAAGAGCGATAGCTGATTCTTCAGCCTCAAATGATCAGGACTGGTCTTCATATGGCCTTTGAAACCCCAAAACTGTGACTAAGCTTTCAGATATATGAGCCCAGTTTTATTCAAACCACCGCAATCTTTTGACTCAAAGTTTCAGACTCTTCCACAACCCTCCCTAAAACAAGGTGGTCTGGTATGTTACAGCAGCGCCTCATTTCAGGTACCGATTTCTGTTCCAAAACCAACTTGAGGAGGAAAGGGTTTATTTCATCTTATGAATTACGGTCTATCATGAAAGGAAGTCAGGGCAGGAACTCAAGCAGGAATCTGGAGGCAAGAATAGAAGTAGAGACCATGGAGAAATGCTACTTATTGGCTTGTTCTCTGGGTTCACGTTCAGTTACCTTACTTATAGCTCCTAGGACTATCTGCCTTGGGGTGGCACTGCATTCAGTAGGTTGGGTCCTCTCACATTGATCCCTGTTTTAGTTAAGTATTTCTATTATTGTGAAGATACACTATGACCATGCAACTCTTATGAAGGAAAACATTTCATTGGGGCTGGCTTACATTATTGCCATGGCAGGAAACATTGAAGCACACAGGCAGACATGGTACTGGAGAGGTAGCTACGAGCTCTACATCTGGATTGGCAGGCAGCAGGAAGAGAGAGTGAGCCACTGGGCCTGTCTTGAACTTTTGAAACTTTAAGCCTGCCCCCAGTGACACACTTCCTCCAACAATGCCACACCTAATCCAACAAGGTCAGAGGTTGTAATCCATTCAAAATAATGCCAGTCTCTGAGCGCATGGGCTACATTTTCATTTAAATCACCACATTCTACTCCCTGGCTCCCATAGGTTTACCATATCATAATGCAAAAAGTTCAGTCCAACTTTCAGTGTTCCCATAGTCTATCACACTCTCAATTGCTGAAAAGTTCAAACTCTTTTCTGAGACTCATGGTAATCTCTTAATAGTAATTCCCTGTAAAATTAAAATAAAAAACAGGTTACATACTTCTAATATACATTGGCATAAATATACATTACTATTCCAAAAAGGAGGAAAGGGAGCATAGTGAGGAAATGCAGGACCAAAGCAAGATCTAAAACCAGTTGGGCAAACTCCAAACTCTGCATCTCCATGTCTGATGTCAAAGCTTTCTTCAGATCTCCAGTTCTTTTCAGCTCTGTCAACTGTTACACACTTCTTTCTCTTGAGCTGGTTCCACTCCCTCTTAGCAGCTTTCCTTAGCAGGTATCCCATGACTCTGGCATTTCCATTTTGGGGTCTCCGAGGCAACCCAGGCTTTACCTTCACAGCTTCACACAGTGGCCTCTCTGGGCCTCCATGCAGGGACATTCCTGACACGCGCCTAGCCTCAGTGGCTTTCCTTAGTCACAGATGGAGATTCCATAACCATTTCTTATATACTTGACTCTGAAGTCAGAACCATGTGGCCAAAGCTGCCAAGTTCTGCTGCTTGCTGGGGCCAGAAAGTGGCCCTCTTGTTCAAATACATTTTTACCAGCTTTCTGCTTTTGATGGTTTTATTTACTGCCTAAACTTGGCTGGCCTTGAATTCACTTTGTAGACCAGACTGACCTTGAACTCTGAAATCTGAGTGCTAGAATTAAATTTGTGGAGCATTACACCCGACCCTAAACTTTTCTTTGCTTCTTTTCACAAGTTGGAAGCGTCTCTGGGTGGGGTCTTCCCCTGAGATCACCACTCCCTTTATTCAACTTATCATCAGGTTTTTCTTTAAACTTTTAATCTATATTTTGTATTTTTCCTTGCTCAGATTACTCCTTTTCATTATATATCTGTGTAATACTGGCCACTAATAACTAAGCAACACAATCAATACTAGGCTGCCTGGAAACATCCTCTGCCAAAGCTGTTAATTCATAACTCTTCAATTTAGCTTCAACCAGATTTTGTGCATAAGTACAGAAAGCAGCCACACTCTTCCCCAAAGATATTATTTTTTTTTATTTTTAATTGTGCTTTACATTTTTTTTTGGCTCCCCTCCCTGTGTCTTCCCTCCCCTTCAACCTTCTCAATTTACTCAGTAGATTTTGTCTTTTTCTACTACCCATGTGTTATTCTTTTGGTCTCTGGTCCCTTTAAGGGACAAGCCATGCCCACTCCCAGCGATCTCTGACCTCTTGTCACCATCTTGAATCTCTCTTGCTGTCCCCTCTTGGCATGTGCCTGCGTGTCTCTCTGTCCCTCTCTCTCTCTCTCCTTTCTCTTCTCCTTCTCTCTCTGTCTCCTCTAAGTAATAAATGTTCAGTTTTATGCCTATTTACTGTGTCTTGTAAGCCTTTTACCCGCCGCCTGCTCACCCACCTGCTTGGATGGCCTCCCCGGCCACATGGCAGGACCAGCCTGCCCAGCACGAGCCACCGCTTGTAAACCTGCTTGGGTATCTTGCAGGGACCCACAACCATCTCTGCTGGGCTAGCGGCTGCTCTGCCAGCCCACCGAGGGCACACCAGGATTTTTAAAAAGGCATAAAACCATGTAGATTAGATCTTTGTATGTCTCTCTTAGGGTCCTCATCGTCTAAGTTCTCTGGGATTATGATTTGTGGGCTGGTTTTCTTTGCTTTATGTTTAAAAACCACCTATGAGTGAGTACTGAAGGCGTAAGTCACAAACAATCCCACACCAGTTTGGAATTATGATTAATAGAATGGTTATTTATATAAGGGGGAAAAACTTACAGATCACCGTCCCAGACAACAGCCCTCTGCGCAATCAGGAAGGGAGCCTACTTGCCGGAAGCCAGAGAGCTAGCAGAGGGCAGTTGCTGCGTTTTTTAAAGAGAGAGAGACCACACCCCAATGGGCTGGTATCTTAGTTCCTATTGGCTGAAGGAGCGGAAGGAGCTCCTGCAACACCTGACAGCAGCTTTAGTGTGCTGCCCAGGTGGGGTACAGGGCCTGCTGTCTGCAGTGCTGCAGCAGGTGAGGGGCAGGGCTAGTTCTCCAACTCTCATGATCCCAGGGCTAGTCCTCTCACCTGCCACAGGTAGCAGGGGGTTGGGGGAGGCATCTTTTCCTCACCCTGCCACCACATGCCAAATGAGGAAGGGCAGGGTCAGCAATGATGCTCTTAGACTGTCAGGGCCAGCTCACTGGAGTCCCTGACAGGAGGGTAAGATGCATGCCCATGGTGAGGGGTGAGACCATCTTTCCTGATTGCAGCAGAGGGGAACAGCTCTTCTGCTTCAGTATCCAGTGAGAAACAGGGCCAGTGGGGGTCGTGGCCAACTCAGTATGGCCCTCGGATTTCAACAGGCATGGTTCCTGTAACCCCTGGTAACACAGGCCACGGACATCAGCACAGGTCCTAGCTGCCACAGAACCATGGACCCAGGTATGGCCCTGGGCAACAATCCTGGACTGGGAGACACCGTGGCCCCAAGTGTCAGCGCAGGCCACTTAGTTCAGCATGACTCTGGCAGCGGCATGACCCCTGGACACCCACATGACCACAGGTTTCAGCCTAGACCCAGAAATCCATGTGGCCTTTGGTGACACCCTGGGCCACAGACATCAGACAGACCCAGACTGTGGTAGGGCCATGGACCCAGAACCAACCAGAATTCCTGTCACTATAGCCAGGTGTCAGCCCCCGTCACTTGGTTCAGCATGGACTCCACAGCAGCATGGCCGTCAGTCACCAACATGGCCCTAGGTGGTAATCCATACCTATGACACCGAACAAAAGAATTTTTACAATCTCTAGGTAAATCTCAGACACAAATTGCCTTTTTTACAGTTTTCATTAACAAGGTTTTTCAGTTAAACTAGTGTTTGTATTTAGTCCATTGTCTTCTTCTGGTACTTTCTGATGGTGTTTACCAAAGCTCTATACCCCCCTAATACTGCCAGTTTTGCATAGCAGAGAAGGGTATGCACAACCAAAATGTCATGTATACCCACCATTTAAAGGTTAACTCAGTTCACATCAATTGCTGGTGATGAGTTGGCCAGGAGGCTATCAGAAAGCTGACTCTCAGTTTGCAGAGAGCTGCTTCAGTCTTGCAGACAGAGCTGTGTGCTGTAAAGCAAAGTAACCTACTGTTAATAGTTAATCCTTAAGCTGCTGAAAAAGCTGCTGACAGCCTGCTCTCATTCTCCTAGGCTTACAATTTTGTATTTTTTTTTATTTCTACATTCTTATTTTTAGAATCTACATTTCTGTATTCTTATTCTTGGACTCTTCACCCAGGATAGCAAAAACAATTGTGAATAATAGGGATTTACTGGAAGTATTATCAACCTACATTCCAATTTCTATTACATAGCTACAGCAATAAAAGTAGCATGGTATCAGCATAAAACAGACACATTGATCAAAGTAATAAAACTGAAGACACAGACATAAGTTCACACAACCATGGACACCTGATTTTTAATAAAGAAGCCAGAAATAAACACCAAAGAAAAGACAGTATCTTCAACAAATGGTGCTGTCAAACTGGATTCTGCATGTAGAAGAATACAAATAGGTACATATCTAGCACCTTGCACAAAACTTCAAATGATCAAGAACTTCAACATAAGGCCAGATACCCTGAATCTGATAGAAGAGAAAGTGGAGAAAAGGCTTGAACTCCTTTGCAAAGGAAGGACTTTCTGAATAAGACAATAATAGCACTGGCAATAAGACCAGCAATTAATAAATGGGAACTCCTGAAGTTAAAGGGATTCTGTGTTGCAAAGGACACCATCATTTGGGCAAGATGGAAGCCTACAAAATGGGAAAAGATCTTTATGAATTATATATCTGATAATATCTAGTGTACATAGGAACTAAAAACTGAACATAAAAACCCCAAAACAAATAACCCAATTTAAAATGTGCTATAAAACTGAACAGAATTCTCAAAAGAAGAAACAGATAAGGCTGAAAAACACTTTAAAAATGGTCAACATCCGTAGCCATCAGTGAAATGCAAATTAAAACCACTTTGGGATTTTATCTTACTCTAGGTGGAATGGGTAAGATCAATAAAACAAATGACAGATCATGTTGGAGAGGATGTGGGGGTAAGGGGGACAAACACTCATCCATTGCTGGTGGAAGTGCGAACTAGTCCAGTCATTATGGAAATCAGTGTGCTGGTTCCTCAGGAAGCTGGGAATAGGTCTATCACAAGAGTCAGCTATCCCACTCTTGGGAATATACCCAAAGGATTACACCCTACCACAGAGATACTTGATCATTCTTGTTCATTGTTGCTCTATTCTTCAATCTAGAAGTTGAAAACAGTCTAAATACCCATCAATGGATGAATGGACCAGTAAAATGTGTACATTTGCATATTGAAATATTATCCATCTGCTAAAAATGATGAAATTACAAATTTACAGATAAATGGATAGAGTTAGAAACAATAATCTTGGGTAGGGTAACCCTAAGCCCAAAGACAAATATTGCGTTTGTTTCTCTCGTATATGGATGTTAGCTTTTAAGCTTTCAATATGTATGTTTCGATATGAATAACCACAGAAGTTAGGTACCTAGTAAGGACCGGGGGCAGGAAGGGATCTTCCAGAGAAGGAGAAATAGAGTATAGTGTTATAAAGATATTATGGCAAAGCTAGAATAGGAAGATTAAATGGGAAGAGGGATGGGAGGGCAAAGGAAGGAATATGGGGAGGGGCACCTAATACTAAAGATCTTTTAAAAAGTCACATGGAAGCCTACTAAAATCTATACAGTCATGAAATGAATCTAAATGGACTTACCATACAATGGTAAGCTAGACTTATGCACTAAGTAAAACCTCCAGTGCCATGAATGGGTTATGTTTTTGAGTCATTGGCCAAGGGGATCACACATACCACCTCCCCGAATATCAGAGCCTATTGTCAAGATTATCAGTTACTCTCCATAACCTGATGGTAAAACTATTGCTGGAGACACTGTGGCTTACTTAAGTCATTGAACAGGAAGAATTGGATTGGTGCTCAAATAAAAGTTTTTTTTTTCACATTTGATTTTATTTAATTACTTCATTGTTTTGGCTTTTTAATTTTAACTGTTTTTAGTATTTATGTTTGTAGCACAATTGTTCAGTTGTGCTTAATTTGTATATCATTGAAAAATGTTTTGTCTCCTTTCATTAGCTAAACCTAGTATATAGTACTTTCTCTACTACTTATTTATTATTTATTTATTAAAGATTTCTGCCTCCTGCCCGCCACCGCCTCCCATTTCCCTCCCCCTCCCCCAATCAAGTCCCCCTCCCTCGTCAGCCCTAAGAGCAATCAGGGTTCCCTGCCCTGTGGGAAGTCCAAGGACCTCCCACCTCCATCCAGGTCTAGTAAGGTGAGCATCCAAACTGCCTAGGCTCCCACAAAGCCAGTATGTGCAGTAGGATCAAAAACCCAGTGCCATTGTTCTTGAGTTCTCAGTAGTCCTCATTGTCTGCTATGTTCAGCGAGTCCGGTTTTATCCCATGCTTTTTCAGACCCAGGCCAGCTGGCCTTGGTGAATTCCTGATAGAACATCCCCATTGTCTCAGTGTGTGGGTGCACCCCTCGCGGTCCTGAGTTTCTTGCTCGTGCTCTCTCTCCTTCTGCTCCTGATTTGGACCTTGAGATTTCAGTCCGGTGCAATATCACTAAGACAAAAAAGCAACCCACTGACTGGGAGAAGATCTTCACCAACCCCGCAACTGACAAAGGTCTGATCTCCAAAATATATAAAGAACTCAAGAAACTAGACCGTAAAGGGCTAATCAACCCAATTAAAAAATGGGGCACTGAGCTGAACAGAGAATTCTCAACAAAAGAAGTTCGAATGGCCAAAAGACATTTAAGGTCATGCTCAACTTCCTTAGCGATCAGGGAAATGCAAGTTAAGACAACTTTAAGATACCATCTTACACCTGTCAGAATGGCTAAAATAAAAACACCAATGATAGCCTTTGCTGGAGAGGTTGTGGAGAAAGGGGTACACTCATCCATTGCTGGTGGGAATGCAAACTTGTGCAACTACTTTGGAAAACAGTGTGGCGGTTTCTCAGGAAATTCGGGATCAACCTACCCCTGGACCCAGCAATACCACTCTTGGGAATATCCCCAAGAGATGCCCTAACATACAACAAAAGTATATGCTCAACTGTGTTCATAGCAGCATTGTTTGTAACAGCCAGAACCTGGAAACAACTTAGATGCCCTTCAATGGAAGAATGGATGAAGAAAGTGTGGAATATATACATATTAGAGTACTACTCAGCAGTAAAAAACAATGACTTCCTGAATTTTGCATGCAAATGGACGGAAATAGAAAACACTATCCTGAGTGAGGTAAGCCAGACCAAAAAAGAGGAACATGGGATGTGCTCACTCATAATGGGTTTCTAGCCATAAATAAAGGACATTGAGCCTATAATTCGTGATCCTAGAGAAGCTAAATAAGAAGGTGAACCCAAAGAAAAACATATAGGCATCCTCCTGAATATTAACCTTCATCAGGCGATGAAAGGAGACAGAGACAGAGACCCACATTGGAGCATCAAATAAAAGTTTGACCTCTACTGACTAGTGTTCACGGTGCTGGAAGGTACTTTTAATGCTACCGGAAGAGTGTGGTAACCATCGATATCACCCAACTACAAACCCTGAAACATGAACCAGCTGCCTGCCTGCAAGATACGCCGGTGCTATAGTAGCACAAATATTATGGGAGCAGCCAGGCACAGTTTGAACTGGATTTAAGGCCCAGTCTATGAGATAGAACTCTACCTGACACTGCTAAGGGGGCCGAGAACCTGAGACTAGAAAGGTCACGGGTTTAGGGGGAAGTCTGCTACTGTTATTCTGCTAAACACAGCAACAAAGAACTTCTAATAACATATGGTTCTAGCCATAGACCAGAGCATCCCTCTGCCTTTATCAGAGCAGCTGCTTCTTGCAGCAGATGGGGATTAGTCAAGAGACCACAGCTGGACAATGTGCGTGCAGAAAGTGAAAGACTTCGGAGCAGTCAGCTATAAATCATATGCTTTTATCAACTCTTCCCTTCAAGGCACAGGGATCTGTGGAAAAGGAGAAGGAAAGATTTAAGAGCCAGAGGTGGAGGGTGATACCAGGGAAACAGAGTCTTCTACATACAACAGGGCTGGTGCACAAGTAGACTCACAGAGACTGGAAGCATGTAGAAGACCTGCATGGGTTTAAAACAGACAAGATCCCAATATGAATAAGGGGAAGTAGACGCATAGTCCCACCCCCAATCAAGACACTATTTTCAATTGATAACTACCGGGAAAGGGAAAATACATTTTCTCCAATGTGATATCACTGGGCATATACTCTAAAGTAGCGCCCACGCCAAGGAGTAGTTAGCTAGCACAAAAGGTACTTCAGTTGTGTTTGTGTGTGTTCACTTTGGATTTTGTTTAGGAAGGTTTTGTCTTTTTTAGGTTTGATTTTTGTTTTTCTGTTTTGTTTGTTTTGAAGAATGGAGGGAGGGGAAGAGCAAGCTTGAAATTGGGTGGGGAGGGAGGTGGGGATGATCTGGGAGGTGTTCGATAGGTGAAGTAATATGATCAAAACATATTGTATGGAAAAATTTAAATAAAAATTAATGAACACCTAATTCTGACAGTAAAAATTGGAAAAAACATATATGAAATTTCAGAGAACTGATAAAATTTATTAAGAACAACACGAAGTTTTTATTGAGTACCTCCAATATCTATAAAATTTAAACTTGAAATGTATCATAGACCTAAAAGTAAAATCGAATGTACTTGTAGAAGAAAATACAAGAGAAAGATCTTTATTTTTTCCGGGTAGCCAACAGGTTCATATATTTACCACAACAATTCAGAAGACCAAATGAAAAAATGAGCAAATCCAAATCATAAAATGGGAGGAAACCTTAAAATTTAAATACCTGACAAAGAACTTGTCCCGAAAATAAGAAGAGATCAAAACTAATTAGTAGGACAAAAGATAGAAACCCTTTTATACAACTTGTGTGAATGACAAGCAGATACATAAAATGTTTCTCGGCCTGGGGTTGGAGAGATGGCTCACAGTTAAGGAAACTTGTCGCTCTTGCAGAAGGGCCAGGTTCAGTTCCCAGAACCCATTTGTCTGTTTATAATTGTACATATCTCTAGTTCTAGGGGATCTAGTGCTCTTTCCTGGTCCCTGCAGGTACCACATACACATGGTACACAGAATACATATAGGGGACACACACACACATATGCAAAAAAAATTGAAGATAAATCTTAAAAAAAAATACATTGCTCAATATCACTTATTATGAGGGAACTGTAAACTAAAACCTATTAGGATGGGGAAAGTTCATGGGAAGTATCCAGTGCTGCTGCCCAAACCGAACAGCTAGACCTCTGCTGACTTAGCTACAAGTACGGAAACCTAGCAGAATAGTTTTCTATGCATTTCTCAGTTTCAGCATCTCCTACCACATAACCCTAAAATCCCTGTCACAGATACAGTTACCCTACTGTGAAGTCTGCCAATTTACAGAGTTGGAGTTGGGTGTGGTGGCACACACCTGAAATCCTGGAACTCTGGAGTGGGGGCAGTGAGGTCAGCATTTGGGGCCTGCCTGGGCTACAGAGAAAGGCCTTCTTGCACAAAACTTCTTAGGGCCATGCAAGTGTCCGTTTCACTGTAAATATGGTATATACCTAGATGTTTCTACTCAAATATTCAGAGATTTTAGGGAGTGTGAACTAATTGTAACTGTGTAAATAGAAACATCTCTGTGTGCCCTCAAAAAGACTCCACCATCTACACCAAGAGGTTATAAAAACATGCAGAGCCAGTGTTTCCGGGGTAACTTTCAGCACAAGCGGCTACCCACTCTCGTTACTGGCTTTCAAATCTCCGCTTTGAATTTTTCTCACACGTGAGGTGAGAGAATACGGAGAAAGCATGCGGAAACGTCCAAACCGGAAATATAAAAGTACTAAAAAAAATTACTAGGTATATTTGACTAGCAGTTATAGAAAAGGCCAGGTCCCCAAGGTGCTGGCAGCAAAACAGCACAGTTTCTGGGGCAAGAAAAGGGTCCAACGGAACAATGAAGTATTATTTGAATATTTGGTGATGGCGGGAAGAAACCAGAGGGGAAATATAGGATCTTGTATGAGAAAGAGCAGCGAAACTAAAAGCGAATGGCCCGGCACCTTCACACATGTTTACAAGCCTAGAGGCTGCGACAAGAGAATGAATGGGAAGTCAGCCTGGGTTACATAATTAGACCTTATCTTGGTTAAGAAAAGAAAAAGACCACACAAACCCCTCTCTACAGTGCCCCCAAAGGGAAGGAATCCACTGAAGAGGTTGTCCCTCATCTCACTGTCAAGATCTAGTGCTCTTGAGCTAGGAATGGTGCAGGCAGCACAAACTTCTAACCCTGGCTTCAAAACCAGTAGAAGGAAATACTCTAGATCCATCTAAAGTTTCCTTTAGGACAATGGGAAATGAGGAAACATTTCATACAAAATAAAGAAGCAGGTAAGCAACAACGGGAAGTCCTTGGCTTGGTGACACAGCCATGCTGTATCACATGTATGTGGGAACATACCTATCATTATCTCTTCTCCTTTGGTAACTTGGTACATCAAATTAAGCAACACAGTGACTTACATGAAAGTATGATATATAAAGAAAGATTAAAAGATGAGGGACTATTTTCCATCATGTTCTCTAATTTTTATATTCCTATCCCAAAATTTGAACTTTCAAAAAACTCAAAATATAAGTTGTATTATTTTTTTCAGTTATTCACAAACTATTTCATTCCAATCATGAGGTTGCTGAGGAAACTGAGTGGTACCTGTCTAAAATGAATGATGGCGGGTCTGTGGAAATCTGACTACCCTTTGTATAATGGTTTTGCTATATGGGTGCTATAGTGCTGACATCTTAGTATTCTGCTGACTTAAAAAGACATCCGGGGAACAATCTGATGTCTGAAAAATCTTGCTATTTGAAACTCTGCTGCTGTACAAGTTTCTCCTGACAAAATAATTGTTTTACTATGTGTGATATACACTTATTTGTCATAACTGTAATAACTAACACTGTCTCTGAATTTGTAAGAAATGAAAATTTTCGATTGGCAATGCTATATAGACATAGATTCTAAATTTTGCCTTAGAAGTAGAAGATGTGATTTTTTTTAACATTCTACATAACTGTAAGTTCTATAAAAAGAACCCGAATAAAAGTTTAGAGATTCTAGGACATTACTCAAAGGACAAGCAGAACAGACTACTGGCATGACTGACCTAAGATCCATTCCTTCTACACTTCTTATTTGCTTAAAATTGGACCTAAAGGGCTTATTGTTACTGTCTTAGTTAGGGTTCCTATTGCTGTGATAAGAAGACATCATGATCAAATGCAATTTGGAGGGGAAAGGATTTTTTTAGATTACTTACATATCCTGAATCACAGTCTATTGAAGAAAGTCAGAACTGGAACTTGGAGGCAGGAGCTGATGCAGAGGCCATGGAGGGGTACTGCTTATGGACTTGCCCCCCATGACTTGCTCACCCTGTTTTCTTGCAGCATGTACGACTACTAGCCCCGGGGTGGCACCATCAACAATGGGTTAGGCCTCCCACATTAACCACTAATTTAAAAATATACATGGTAGCATTTTAGGTTAACCTGGGTGTCATAGACAGACCCTGTTTCAAATAGTCAAAGATAGAATTCCTCGTGGAACCCTTCCACAAGGAACTAAAAGCCAACAGGTTGTATAGAAATGACTCTTATGCATGGTAACCTGACACTGTCTGTACTCTAATCTTTGTTCCTACTTGTATTCTTATGACATTTGTTTCAAGTAAGCATGTTTCACCTCAAAACTGAGATGTTAAAACAAAAAGTTGAGTAAGGTATTCAGTCTGTCTGGTTGGAATATTTGAAAAGGACACTTGTGCTCCCCTCTTTGGTTAGCAGACTATTATAGGAATGGAGCCCCCAAATTAGAATCTCCCCCAGAATCTCCTGTTTGGAGATGAAATGGATGAAGTCCTAGGGGCATCCAGAGGAGGAGCTTGTCTTTCAGAGACGATGTCAATGGATGACCTTGCAGCAGGCTGACCTCACAAGGGACTTGGAGTTGGGAGCAGGGGATCACACCCTGCCAGAGAGCTTAGTTATGCACATCGCTTGCTTTCAAGTTCAATGCAACCCTCCTTTCATCGTACAAGAAGACAGACTTGCGGGAATCACTGTGGGGTTTTTTTGTTCCTGTTAATAATTTGGCCACACTGGATACATCTTTTTGTGCTATTCATTGTTTATTTTAATGGAAAAAATATTGGAAGCTGGAAGAGAAAAGGCTCAAAAAGCAGACCCACCAGAATAAAAGCTGACTTCTCCATGGAAACTTTAAAAGGTAGAAGAGCTTAGAGCTATGTACTTCAAGTCCTAAGAGACCACAGACACCAACAGAAGACTACTATACCAGCAAAACTATCCAGCCTAATGAAAAGAGAAAGAAAAACTTTCCATGACAAGGTCATTCTAAAGCACTAAGTCAGCTCTACAGAGGATACTGGAAAAACATTTCAAACAGAAGAAAATGATTTTAAAAATCCATGAAACAACAGAAAAATTTAAAAAGTTACTAACACATTTAGTACGCAAGTGATAACAAGGACAATACTAACCACTACACAATCAACAAAATGACAGGAATTAGCACACATTTTCAAAAACTCTGCATATCGACAGTTGCAACTCTCCAATCAAAAGTGAAGACTAAAAGATTGGACCAACCCTCCCCCCCACTATTCCTCCTTTTACTGCCTCCAAGAAACATACCTCACCAGCAAAGATGGACACCACATTAGGGTGAAGGCATGGCTAAGTGTACTCTAATCAAACAGAACTAAGAAGCAAGCAAAATCACTGCATATCATGGGACAAAATAGACTTCAAGCCAACACGTGTCAGAAAAGATAAAGAAGGTAACTCAACAAAAGGACATTCCAATGACATACATGCCCTGGATATAGGTGTACCTAATTTCTTAGAACAAATATTATATTTAAAGTCAAAGATTAAGCTCAACATAGTAATAGTTGGTTGTAGTGGGAGCTGCTGGCTGGTGTTCCTGCCACCCAGCTCCCAGCTCCCAGCCGCCTGGCTAGCTCATGCCCCAAAATAATGACACACAAACTGTATTCTTTTAAACACTGCCTGGCCCATTTCTATTCATGTGTGTAGCACCTTGAGGTGCGCTTACCAGGAAGATTCTAGTCTACGTTCATCCTGGGTCAGAGCTTCATCACATCTGCCCTGGAGAAGAGCGGCATCGCATCTGGCTCTGAGAGGAGCTGCCCTGCATCTGAGCTCACTTCTTCCTCCCAGCATTCTGTTCTGTTTACTCCACCCACCTATGTTCTAACCTATGAGGGCCAAGCAGTTTCTTTATTTTTTAATTAATGACCTTCCTCCATCATTTCCCCTTTTTCTGTTTCAACAAAAAAGGAAGGCTTTAACTTTAACATAGCAAAATTACATATAACAAAACAGTTATCAAGTAAAAATTACAATATTTACATCTATTTTATCGTTATCATAACTAAGGAAAACTATAACTATAACTAACTATTGTTTAACTCCATTAACAACTCCAGAAAGATACAATATTACCTAAGCAAACAAGAAATAAGCAACTTTCAAACTCTAGAAATGACAGAGACATCTCGCTGCCTTGACAGTCACCCAAAGTTTCTCTGTACCGTTGGGGCATCCATCTTCCTGCCTACAGGTCCATAGTATCCAGAGACATTTCCATGAAACAGGAAATTTCAAAGGCATTTCAGTCACTATCTGCTGTGTCCTGCAGAATGTCTCGCAGACTCTTTCATGAATCAGGAACCCTGAAAGATCATCTCACCTTTAGGCAAGTTCAGCAGTCCTCTTTCTGTGAGTTCTTTGTGTCCAGTTTATGCAACAGTCCAGGCAAGAGCAGTTTCTTGCCCAAATGGCTATCAAACTCCACAAGGATCCTCTTCAATGCCCATCTTCTTCTTCTTCTTTTTTTTTTATTCTTTTTTAATTAAAATTTCCACCTGCTCCCCGTTTCCCATTTCCCTCCCCTCCTCCCAAATATTGCTCCCTCCCCCCACTTCCCTCCCCCTATCCCCACTCCTCTTCTCCTCCCCCCACTCCATTCCCCCTCCCTCTCGATACTGAAGAGCAGTCCAAATTCCCTGCCCTGCGGGAAGACCAAGGTCCTTCTATCTACGTCCAGAAAGGTGAGCGTCCAAACAGGCTAAGCTCCCACAAAGCCAGTTCATGTATTAGGATTGAAACCTAGTGCCATTGTCCTTGGCTTCTCATCAGTCTTCATTGACCGCCATGCTCAGAGAGTCCGGTATCAACCTATGCTTATTCAGTCCCAGACCAGCTGGCCTTGGTGGGCTCCCAATAAATCAGTTCCACTGTCACAGTGGGTGGGTGCATCCCTCGTGGTCCTGATTTTTTGCTCTTGTTCTCCCTCCATGTTCTTCTTGAAGTAGATTGGTGCTGCCAGGAGCAGAGTGTCTCATTGTCATGAAAAGTCCTAAGTTATTAAAACATTAAATAGCATATTCCGTAGTCTTTGAAAGATATGAAGAATGTCTATCTAAAATATATCTATGTACATCTAGAAAATCTAACATGACTACAAACTTGACTATTATAGATAACTATTCATTAACAACTTATATACATAACATTTTTACATGAGCTACACAATCACAATATCTTAATCAATATCAGAAATACATATACATATAACAAAACTGACCTTAAATTTAAATCACTAAAGCAAAATCCATATCAATGCAAATTATTCATACCTATATCATATCCCCCTTTAAATGTAAAAGAACATTTATAAACAATATTTGGGACTATTGATGTAGTTATTTCTCTCCAAACTGCTTCCTGCTGAATGGGGGTGCTGTTAATCAGTTATTTCAGGGTATAACCTGTGTGCTAGGTTCATCTCAGTCATCAATTGAGTGAAGTAATTTTTTGAAGGTGGTTACAGAACCTTTCAGGAGGGCGTGGTCTATCATACCATATTGGGATGGAAGCAATCCTCAGGGTATCATCGTCTGTGAAAACAAAAGAAGAATCTCTTTTCCAAAGTATCATATCCTTAGATCCAAATTCTGAAGTCAAGGTATTTTCAAAATATCTATGTTGGATAGTGTTTTCTATTTCCGTCCATTTGTATGCAAAATTCAAGAAGTCATTGTTTTTTACTGCTGAGTAGTACTCTAATATGTATATATTCCATACTTTCTTCATCCATTCTTCCATTGAAGGGCATCTAGGTTGTTTCCAGGTTCTGGCTATTACAAACAATGCTGCTATGAACATAGTTGAGCATATACTTTTGTTGTATGTTAGGGCATCTCTTGGGGATATTCCCAAGAGTGGTATTGCTGGGTCGAGAGGTAGGTTGAACCCGACTTTCCTGA
Organism: Chionomys nivalis; assembly: GCF_950005125.1. NCBI lineage: Eukaryota > Metazoa > Chordata > Mammalia > Rodentia > Cricetidae > Chionomys > Chionomys nivalis. The sequence continues at coordinate 63,283,688 of NC_080112.1, forward strand.
GAAACCGCCACACTGCTTTCCAAAGTGGTTGCACAAGTTTGCATTCCCACCAGCAATGGATGAGAGTGCCCCTTTCTCCACAACCTCTCCAGCAGAGGCTATCATTGGTGTTTTTGATTTTAGCCATTCTGACAGGTGTAAGATGGTATCTTAAAGTTGTCTTGATTTGCATTTCCCTGATTGCTAAGGAAGTTGAGCACGATCTTAAGTGTCTTTTGGCCATTTGAACTTCTTCTGTTGAAAAGTCTCTGTTCAGCTCAGTGCCCCATTTTATAATTGGATTCATTAACCTTTTACGGTCTAATTTCTTGAGTTCTTTAGTGAGTTAAGCCAGACCCAAAAAGAGGAAAATGGGATGTACTCACTCATATTTGGTTTCTAGCCATAAATAAAGGACATTGAGACTATAATTCGTGATTCTAGAGAAGCTAAATAAGAAGGTGAACCCAAAGAAAAACATATAAGCATCCTCCTGAATATTAACCTTCATCAGGCGATGAAAGAAGACAGAGACAGAGACCAACATTGGAGCACTGGACTGAAGTCTCATGATCCAAAGGAGGAGCAGAAGGAGAGAGAGCACGAGCAAGGAACTCAGGACCGCGAGGGGTGCACCCACACACTGAGGCAATGGGGATGTTCTATCGGGAACTCACCAAGGCCAGCTGGCCGGGGTCTGAAAAAGCATGGGACAAAACCGGTCTCGCTGAACATAACGGACAATGAGGACTACTGAGAACTGAAGAACAATGACAATGGGTTCTTGACCCTATTGCACGTAATGGCTTTGTGGGAGCCCAGGTAGTTTGGATGCTCACCTTAATAGACCTGGATGGAGGTGGGTGGTCCTTGGACCTCCCACAGGGCAGGGAAACCTGCTTGCTCTTTGGGCTGAGGAGGGAGGAAGACTTGATTGGGGGGGGGGGAATGGGAGGTGGTGGCGGGGAAGAGGCAGAAATCTTTAATAATTAAATTAATTAATTAATTAATAAAAAATCTATGTTGGATTAGTTCAGTAGCATTTATAAACAAATATCTTTTAGCAGCTGTTGCTCTTTCCTCAGCATTCAAACAATTCAAAGAGAGCATAATAGCATACAGTATCAAGATTCTCTGTGTATTTTCCATCTTTGTATGGCTTTATTTTAACCTCTATTTCATTTATTTTTACTTTTATTTTTTGAGACAGGTTCTCTGTCTATTTTTGTCCTGGAATAACTCTATAGACCAGGCTGTCCTTGAACTCTCAAAAATCCTTCTGTCTCTGCCTCCCAGGCCTTGGAATTAAAGGCGTGTGCTACCACACCTTGAAGTCACAGAGGTCAATCTCCCTCTGCCTTCCAAGTGTTGGGATTAAAGGTGTGTCCTACCACACCTAACTATTCTCTTTCTTCCTTTTTTGTTTTTTACTTTAAGAACTTTAACTTTTAGCCTGCATATATTTTTAACACACTTCAAACCATTTAGAAATTTTCTTTGTCTTTGAATCTCTCTTTACTGTATATCTCTCTTTTTCTGACCACACGAGCCTTTAAATTACTGAACAATATGGGTAGGATTAAAGCCGTGGCTTTGGCGGCTGGATCCAGCCCATTTCTTAACTTTCCAGCCTCATGGCTGAGGTACTGGCTGTAGCCATCTTTATTGTCACAACTCTATGGCGTTTCAATGTCCCTGCCAGCAAACAAGCTGCAACACTATATCCACAGACAACACTCAAGTCCTCTCTCTGTAGTCTGCCCTCCTGCCTCAAACAGTCAGAGTTTGCCCTGGCAGGATGGCCCAGAAAGCCCACATTTTAAAACAACACAACTTTTTTCCTGCTACGGTTGAAAACAAACAAGCATGCAGTCAGCTTTTATCAATACCATTTAAGTGTTTCATGGCAGGAACTCTTAAAAGAGCTGCAAGCTTTGCAGCTAAAGCTGAGTCAGGAAGCCTCTCTTAGATGAGAGCACTTGCTTGCCTCTAGCAAACAGAGCAGACCCAAGAAATTGCTGCTACCACATCAGGTGCCATTTTGTAGTGGGAGCTGCAGGCTGTGTTCCTGCCGCCCCAGCTCCTGGTCGCCTGGCTAGCTTATGCCCCGAAATAACAACACACAAACTGTATTCTTTTAAACACTGCCTGGCCCATTTCTATTCATGTGTGTAGCACCTTAAATTTGAGGTGCGCTTACCAGGAAGATTCTAGCCTACGTCCATCCTGGGTAGGAGCTTCATCGCATCTGCCCTGGAGAAGAGCGGCATCGCGTCTGGCTCTGAGAGGAGCTGCCCTGCATCTGAGCTCACTTCCTCTTCCTCCCAGCATTCTGTTCTGTTTACTCCACCCACCTATGTTCTAACCCATGAGAACCAAGCAGTTTCTTTATTTTTTAACCAATGACCTTCCTCCATCAGTTGGTGACTCTAAAACCCACCCTCATCAAATAGATAGGTCATGCAGGGGGGAAAAGAGACAAGAGTGGTATTAAATGATACCATAGATCAAATGGACTTAACAAATACCTACAGAACATTCCACCTAAACACTGCAGAATATACATTCTTCTCATCAGACCATGGGGTAGACTATGAATTTGGTATCTGTTAGGATATAAGTTAGAAACAAGCAAGAAAATTAAAATAATTCCCCACAGTCTCTCTGACCATATTGGCATAACTCTAGAAGTCAACATGATGAAAAAACATAGAAATTACATAAACTCTTGGAGACACTATTGAAAACTGACTTTAGCCATGAGCATGACGCAGAGATAAGGAACTGGAAATCTCTCCAAATCTGCCCCCAGTGATGTGCTTGCTACATCTCCTCATTAACTCCCCAACCAGCCCAGCTGAGGGCTAAGTATTTGTCTTAGGGTTACTATGATGAAACATTGTGACCAAAAGCAGCTTGGGGAGAAAAGGGTTTATTTGGCTTACATATCCTGGACCATAGTACCTTGAGGGAAACCAAGGTAGGAATTCAAACCTGGCAGGAACATGGAGGCAGGAGTTGATGCAGAGATGATGAAGAGATGTTGCTTTCTGGCTTGGTCACCTTGCTTTCTTATAGAACTCAGGACCAGCATTCCGAGGGAGTTCCCACGTATGGGACTGGACGCTCTGATATCAATGACTAATTAAGAATATGCCCTACAGTCTTGCCTGCCTACAGACTCGTCTTAGGAAAGCATTTTTTTCCAATTTAGGATTTACCTCCTCTTAGCTGACCATTAGTTTGTGTTGGGTTGATATAAAGCTCACAAGGCTAATAATGGTCAATGCCTGAGCCCATGGGAGACATTTCTCACTCCAATCCCCACCTTCCACTCCATGGCCCCCATATTCTCATGGCAATATCATAATGCAAAATGCATTTAGTTCAAATACAAAAGTCCCCATAGTCTGTCACAGTCTCAATGCTTTTAAAAGTCCAAAGTCTCAAGCCAGGCAGAGGTACTGCATGCCTTTAATCCCAGCACTCAGGAAGGCAGAGGCAGGTGGATCTCTGTGAGTTGGAGGCCAGCCTGGTCTATAGACTGAGTTCCAGGACAGCCAGAGATACACAGAGATACCCTATCTCGAAAAACAAAACAAAAACGTCCAAAGTTTCTTCTGAGATTCATGGTAATCTCTTAATTGAAATCACCTGTGAAATAAAAAAATACTTTTAACATTTAATTGTGTGGAATATACAGTTCCATTTTAAAAGGAAGGAATAAACAGCATTGTGAGCAAACACTGAGCCAAAGTAAGACCAGACAGAATCCAGCAGGACAAAAACCATGTCCAATGTCTGGGACTATAGTGTCATGGATCTTAGGTGGTTCAGAGCCTCCAGAGTTACTGCCCGGGACAAATAGCTGTCCTGGGAAGGTTGCACTCCCTGTAAGAAGCTCTCCTTGGAAGGTGTTTCACAGCTCTGGCATCTTCAACGTCTTGGGATCATCCACCACAGCCCAGGCTTTACCTTCATAACTTCATGTAATAGATCCTTCCAGTGTCTCTCCTTAGGACCTTCAATCAGGGACTATTCTGCCACACATTGCCTGACCTCAGGGACTCTGTAACATTGGGGGAAGAATCCATGGGGTTGTCACTCCTTAATGCCTCATGCCTCCGAGACCAGCACCATCTGAACAATATGGCCATGTTTGGCTGCTTAAGATGGTTGGGAAACATGGTGGCAAGTGGCAGGCATAGTGAGCTGAGCAGGTTTCTGGGAGCTCTTATCTAACTATGAGCATGAAGCTGAGAGGGCGCATGGGAAACAGAGAATTTCTACCTCAAAGCCCATTCACTTTCGACGTGCCTGCTCTAACAAGGCTGCACCTCCTAAACATCGTCCAAAGCATCACCAACTGAGGACCAAGTTTTCAAATGCCAGGCACTATGAGGGTCAGTTCTCACTTAAACCACCACATTCTACAGTCCCTGTAGTCTCACGGCCATATCATCATGCAAAATGCATTTAGCCTGACTCCAAAAGTCCCTGTAGCCTTCCAGTCTCAATGCTGTTTAAAAGTCCAAAGTTTCTTCTGAGACTTCAGGCAATCTCTTCATTATAACTCCTTATAAAATGAAAAAGCAAATTAAAGACTTCAGTCCAGAGTTAGTCATGCTAACTTTATTATGGTAACAAAAGAGGAAGTGTTGCCAACCGCCTCATCTGAGAGAGAAACACATTCACTGCCTAAGAACACTCTGACCCTTGGCACACTAGGGACAGAAGGAAATAGTCCACACAGCAGGCTTTCCAGCTCAAGGAAGCTGGGATGAGCTGATTCTTAAGACGTGTGGGTTTGTTATGCAGCCTCATCTGAGAAAGAAGCACATTCTATCTAGGAAGCTCTGACATTGGCACACTAAGGACAGGGGAAATGAGCTGTACAACAGACATTTTTGCCCCAAGAATACAGGAATGTGTTATTTCTTAAGATGTATGTGCTTGTTATGTTCCCACACATTTTTTTTAATCCATACTTGCTTGTCTTTGTTCTCCCTGAGGACATATTAAGAAAAACATTCTTTTTCTTGTAAACATGATTTAATGACTGCATACTATCATTACAGGTAGTTTCTTCTAGTAAAATCTCAATACTGGGGATACTGTGCATCTTTTTTTTTATTTTACTTTTACTGACTCATTGTGGATTTCATATCATGCTTTCCAATCCCAGTTATCTCCCCGTTCCCTTGCATCAGCCCTCTGCCCTTGACCCTCCCCCCAAATCAAAACCAAATATAAAAGAAAAACCAAAAACCAAACAAAACTAAGAACCAAAACAAAAGTGAAATAAAAGGAAGAAGAATCCTGTCGTGGAAGCTGCAGTGTGGCCCGTTGAGTCTCACAGCTCACCCGTTAGCCCATTCATCTTTACTTGCAAGTGTTCATTGGTCTGGCTCGAGGCCTCTGGTTTCTGCTGCACCACCAGCAATTGGCTCTCAGTGGGGCTCCTGTTGGATATTCTGCTATTGTCCTGTGTCATGGAGATCCTGCTGTTTTGTATCTGTAAGTTCATCCCCTTCACATTCTCCAACAGTTCATAATGAGGTGGATATTGGGGTGGGTGAGCTCATAGCCCTGGCTCTGGGCCTGGGTGGTAGCTGGATTGGTCAGCTTCCCTCATCTTCTCTACCCAGATGAGCTCCCCAGCACTGCCCAGGCTAGCTCACCCAATGCAGCCTACAACAAGGAGCTGGGCCAGTTCTCCTGCTCTTAGACCCTCAGACCTGGGTCCCCCTCATTCATTTTGCCAGGATCCGCTCTACTGTTCTGCCCAGGCAAGGTACAGGGCCCTCTTTCCTGATTTCTGTAGGGGGCATACGGGCCCGGGGGGGGGTAGGTTCAGCTCTCTTGATCTCACACCCTCCAGACTGGCTCACCTGAGTCCATGATAACAGGTTCAATTCTATCTAGTGTGCGGCCCAGATGGGAATCAGAGACTGCTTTCTCATGCACTGCAGTTAGTGAGGGTTAGGGCTAGCTCTCCTGCTCTTGTGTCTCCAGGGCCAGCTCTCTCATCTGGATACTATGCATCTTTAAAGCTAATCAAATGGTTATTTTGGGTTTGCAGTCTCCTTGTATTGAAAATCACATTGCTTACTCCAAGTCTTGTTTGATGCTATTCACAGTAAGTACCACCCAAACAGGGACATTGATTGGTCAGTAACTCAGTTCACCTAATTGCTGCCAAATTGGGAATTTTTGAAGGTTGGGTATCAGTGAGGCAGAATTAATCTTCACGTTGTTATTTGACCCTTTTACATTGCTTAAACAAGCAAGGGATGTAGTTAGTTCTGGGGCTTTTCAAGAACTGTTACAGTGGGTAATGCAGGCATGCTCATGCTTTCCAAAAGAAGAATGTTCTGGAAGTGGAAATGTGACACCATATTGGTGAAATACCTAAGTACTTAAGACAAGCAAGTATGGATAGAAAATGTGTGTGAACATAACAAGCCCATACATCTTAAGAAATAACACATTCCTGTGTCCTTGGGGGCAAAAATGTACAGATCATTTCCCCTGTCTATAGTGTGCCAATGCCAGAGCTTCCTAGATAGAATGTTCTTCTTTCTCAGATGAGGCTGCATAACAAGCCCATGCATCTTAAGAATCAGCACATCCCAGCTTCCTTGAGCTGGAAAGCCTACTGTGTGGACTATTTCCTTCTGTCCCTCATGTGCCAAGGGTCAGAGTGCTCTTAGGCAGTGAATGTGTTTCTTTCTTAAGCAAGGTGGCAATAACAAAGGCGTGATAAAGACAGGTGAGCTTTCGCCATGGCTGCGAGCCCAGGGGCCGGGGGGGGGGCTTAAACCCTCCTCTGTCTTTCTTAATAAAACTGCTTTCTTTCTGAAAAAATAAAAGGCAGGTGCAATATTTCCCAACAAAATATTTCGAACAGAATTCAAAGATACATCAAAAAGGTCATCCTGATCAAGTTGACTTTATCTTAGCAATACAGGGGTGGTCTACACATTTAAATGCATATGTGTTAAAAACCTCCACGCCAATAGACAAAATCCATTATACCTTCTTGTTGGAAATTCTGAAGAAACTCAGAGTAGAGTAATATATTCCAAGATAATAAACACTATAGATAACAAGTCAACATGATATTAAACGGGGGAATTTGTGGTACTTTTATCTGGGGGGAATGAACATCTCTCTGATTGGGCTTACTGCTACTTAGTGGTAGGGAATTCATTCACGGTACTATAAACCCAGCCAGCTATCTGTGGCTGGAGAGATCACAGACCCTAGAAAAGAACATACTACTGCTATTTTCCCTAACCAATAAAATTTCCAACTTTATTCTAAATACTTACTCCTATACTCACAGATGAGTGTAGCATTCATCCCTCATAAAAGAAGATCCATTTCACAGCAGATGGAGATTATTACAAAGATCCACATCTGTTAAAATGCAGACAAAATATGACCATGGAACGCCCAGACACAACTGGTACATCTACAATGCAACCCCAACACATAAGGCTCAGGAATCATCATAGAAGAGGTAGTGAAAATATTGTAAGATCCAGAAGACCAGATGTCTTCTAGATATGAGAGGGATGCTGCGTGGATGAATTCACAAAAATTTGGTTGCTGAATCAAGACTGCCACATAGTGATAAAATTAGTGTACACACATAAAGGAATTGGAAGTATTTCATAAGCCCCTCCTTCCCTTTAGAGGAAGAACCACAGTCTAGCAATGACTACAGAGAAAAGGAAAGTCAGTTTTCTTCAGTGATGAGCCCTCAATTAGATTATCCAACCCCAAGTGCTCAGTCCTAAACACAAGAACATACAAGTAACACTAAATGAACTCAGTAGGTTTTGTGTGTGTGTGTGTCTCTGTGTGTGTGTGTGTGTGTGTGTTTATTATATTGACAAAGTTAAGAGCTGTATCTGTCTTTTGAGAGAACAAGGTTAACTCTGGGGAATCAGTAAGGCTGTCTTTTCTTTGTGAGTCTCTGTGTTAATCACCTTTAGCCCTGAAAGGTGGTCATATAAGGAGTGGGTTCTTCCTGTGTCATTGTTTTACCTGAAGAAGGTAGTGCTAAACAACAGTTGAGTCTGTGGGGCCCAAGCTTACTCTATTTTTGAGAGTTCTTGGGCTAGCATAGTTATTTTAGTTACCAAGTTTAGGAATATTTAGGGGCAATAAAAAGAATAACACAGCAGTGGGTCTGGCTTCAAAAAAGAGTTTCCCACTTTTGGGAAGGTGACAAAAAGGCAGAAGCATGTAATGACGCGAGGACAGAGAACGGGGCCTTTTATACATCTCCAGAAGATAAGATAGAAACAAGATAGGCGACCGATTCATATTCTTTCCAGTGTGTACTAGTTTTCCAGTGATGGAGCATCCCAAAAGAAGCCTTTCTTGTATTGTTAAGGGTCTATGAATGAAAGGAGAATGTGGCTACTAGTTGTTTCTGAGGGAGTAGACGTCTTCCTTTAGGGGGAGTACTACAGGCATAGGAGTGGATGGATGACTAGAAACTTTATTTCTAGTGTGCCCTGATGGCCTTTCTTCCACTCTATTGTTATTTTTTTTATGTGGGTTCCTATCCTGGTAGAAATCCACGGAAGCCTGAAGATTAAGGCTCTTTAGATCATTTCCCTTGGTTCTAATAAAGTAGGACCAGCTGCAAGATGGTATTAAAGTTTAAATTGCCATCATTTGGTCAAATTTCATTTTTTGTGCAACACTTTTGGTGGATTTCTTTTTTTAAAATTAATTTATTTATTTATTAAAGATTTCTGCCTCCTCCTCGCCACGGCCTCTCCTTTCCCTCCCCCTCCCCCGATGAAGTCCCCTTCCCTCGACAGCCCAAAGAGCAATCAGGGTTCCCTGCCCTGTGCAAAGACAAAGGACCACCCACCTCTAGTAAGGTGAGCATCCAAACTGCCTAGGCTCCCACAAAGCCAGTACATGCAGTAGGATCAAAAACCCATTGCCATTGTTCTTGACTTCTCAGTAGTCCTCATTGTCCTCTATGTTCAGCGAGTCCGGTTTTATCCCATGCTTTTTCAGACCCAGGCCAGCTGGCCTTGGTGAGTTCCCGATAGAACATCCCCATTGTCTCAGTATGAGTGCACCCCTCGCGGTCCTGAGTTCCTTCTCTCTCTCTCCTTCTGCTCCTGATCTGGACCTTGAGATTTCAGTCCGGTGCTCCAATGTGGGTCTCTGTCTCCTTTCATCGCATGATGAAGGTTAATATTCAGAAGGATTTCTTTTGTTTTTTGTTCATTTTACATACAAACTACAGTTCCCCTTCCCTCCCCTTCTCCTGCTTCCCCCACCTTCCCCACCCTCCATCCTCTATCCACTCCTCAGAAGGGGTAAGACCTCCCATGGTGAGGAGTCAACAAAGCCTGGTATATCAGGTTAAGGCAGGACCAATCCCCTCCCCCACTTGAAGCCTGCATCAAGGCTGAGCAAAGCACCCCACCATAGGGAATGGGCTACAAAGTGTTTTTGGCCAAATTTCATCCTCAGCAAGATTATATTGGGACCAGAACGTGGAAAATATATATTTCTGTTTCTTTAAATTTTCAGTTTCTACCTTATTTTAGTTCTTGGGATGCCGTATGGCATTTATTTCAAGGGCACTGAACGCAGACACGGCACTAAGGACTCTAGAGTGGAGAGTAGCATCTCTCTCATCCATTTGCATCATCCTTAGAGAGAGCACGTGGTTAGAGCAAATTCCTCCTCTAATACTCTCCATCCAAGCTTCCTTGGGGCATCTGAGTGCACCCACAAAGGGATCAGAGACACTGTTTTGTACAAGTTCCAGATGCTTTGGGTCTTACCTTTACCCCAGTCAGAGTTTCACCTCTATGTCCTACAAATTGTCTCTTCTCCAGGATTAACTCATAAAAATGCACAAATGTTGTTCCTGCTACGAGCATCTTTGAGGTATCTAAGCCCTCTTTATTCAGAAGCACAAACAAAACCAAGAAAGACTAGGCTCATAGAAGATGCTTGTTTCTCTGGTGGCCTTTCCTGTTTGAGGTCACCACTCGGGCTAACAGAATGAATATGTGGGGTTTGTTCTCTACTAATTACCAAGGGAACAGCTTTATTACCTAGGAAATTAAACCCATGTCTTTATATCTTTTCAGATAGTACTGTCTGAAGCAAATGAACAGACAGGAGCTGAGAACAGTTAGTACATGATGAAACAGAAAAGCAAATAGATCATAGTGGCAGAAGAGTATAGAGTCCAGTCGAGATGCAACAATTTAAAAGATTTGGGAAGCCCTCTGACATACTCAGATTTCAGATTGCTTTAGAGTAACTTTAGCTTCACTGACACTTGATAAGAATGACCAGTAATTTGGGTTGACTCATTTTACCTAAATTGTACAAAAGCAAGAAGTCTTCAATGACAACAGTGTTCATGGTGTTTTGCTTTAAGAGCTCATGTTTCTGGATTGAGTTTATTGAAGAGTCTTTAAGGTGACCCATGGTAGAGCTGAAAGGAATTTTATTTAATTAAACAATATACACGTTTTGACAATGAAAACTAAATGGAAATATTATAAAGTGACTCCCATTGGAATCTTATTTCTCATTTTGCTTATAAAATAAATAAGATTAGACTATGCCCTAAAATATATGGAAATCCCAACTTCTCATGATTTTGACTCTTGTCTTTATCACAGATGCTAATATTTGGTAAGTAGGGAAAAAGATAATTTTGTTACTAAAAAGTATAAGGTGATCATAATTACTGATTTTCCTACAATGTGACTATCCAATTATGATCCCAATCTGGAACCTGATGTACTATCATAATATTATGACAAATGAAATTATTGATTACAAATAAGAGTTATAATAATTTAGACATTAAAGGTCAATATTTTAAATCAGAGCTAGCCACTTCACATAAAGTTATATGTATTGAATCAAAGTGGCCAGAAAGAAAACTAAAATTAAAAGATAAAATATTATTTCAAGAACTCTACACATCACATAAAATATTTCACAAACTACAAATAACTACAACACAGAAGATAACATGTGGTCAATGTAGCTAAAGAAAATGATTGTTTGGTTAGACAATAAATCTGTTTCCCTCTGCTTCTTGTGCCCTTGATTAATTTAACTTTTAACATAATAAACCCTCTTATGTTACCTACAGACAGTGAAATAAAGCAGAAATGACACACAGACCATAATGCCTGGTAAATTCGATGTGATCTGGGGATTTATTCCTTAATGGCTACATCAACTATCTCTTTTCTAAAGACTGTTTTTCAGTCTACTCTGACCCATTTTCATCAGACTCTAGGAATGAGTCTTGCTAGAACTGGGACACAGAACAGTATTTGGCCTCTGCCAGTATGATGCTTGACCAACTAGAGGACCTGTAAACAGAAGTTACCAGAATAAAAAGGAAAGCTGTGTTTGTAATACAGTTTCTACAAGACCAAATGACAAATAGAAGATTGGATAAAGAAGGTGTGGCACATATATACTTTAGAGTTCTACTCAGCGGTAAAAAACAATAATATCTTGAACTTTGCATGCAAATGGATAGAAATAGAAAACACTTTACTGAGTGAGATAACCCAGACCCAAAAAGAGGAATATGGTATGTACTCACTCATAAGAGGATTCTAGCCATAAACAAAGGACATTGAGCCTATAGTTCATGATCCTAGAGAAGCTAAATAAGAAGGTGAACCCAAAGAAAAACATATATTTATCCTCCTGGATAATGGAAGTTGACAAGTTCGTCAGGCAAAAGTTGGGAGCAGGGGGGTGCGGATGGATTGGGGGGAAGGGGAGATGGGGAGAGAGAAGGGAGAAGGGGAGGATTGGGAAGATCTTGGGGGAATGGGATAATTGAGATGGAGGAAGAGTGGATATGGGAGCAGGGAAGAAGTTATTCTAACCAAGGGAGCCATTTTAGGGTTGGCTAGAGTCTTGGCTCTAGAGGGGTTCCCAGGTGTCCAAAGGGATATCCCCAACTAGTTCTGTGGGCAGCAGAGGAGAGGGTACCTGTAGTGGCCTTATCCTATAGCCACACTGATGAATATCTTGCATATCACCATAGAACCTTCATCTGGCGATAGAGGGAGACAGAGACAGAGACCCACATTGGAGCACTGGACTGAGCTCCCAAGGTCCAAATGAGGTGCAGAAGGAGGGAGAACATGAGCAAGGAAGTCAGGACTGCAAGGGGTGGGCCCACCTACTGAGACGGTGGGACTGATCTAATAGGAACTCACCAAGGCCAGCTGGACTGGGACTGATGGAGCATGTGATCAAACTGGACTCTCTGAACGTGGCTGACAATGAGGGCTGACTGAGAAGCCAAGGACAATGGCACTGAGTTTTGATTCTACTGCATGAACTGGCCTTGGAGCCTAGTCTGTTCGGATACTCACCTTCCTAGACCTGGATGGAGGGGGGAGGACCTTGGATTTCCCACAGGGCAGGAAACCCTGACTGCTCTTAGGACTGGAGAGGGAGGGGGAGGGTGGAAAGGGGAGGGAAATGGGAGGAGGTGGAAATTTTTAATAAATAAAAATAAAACCAAAAAGTTCAGGTCTACACTTAATGTGCTTCTTTGTTTTCCTGACTTTCAGTAATGTTAAAGACCCCAGAGAGTCTACTGGAATGTAGGTACATTTTCCCACTCATAAAGGACAATGCTATAGTTTGTATATACAGCAATTGCTTCTTTGAATGCATGAATCCCATGAATAAAGAAGTTTTGACCTCCATGATGCTATTTTCTGAATGTGGGATTTCCTCCAATTTCCTGTCTCTAGAAATTTTCAAATGAAAAGAACTTATTAACAGAAGGAAATATTTAAAAATTAATCAGAAGTGGTTAATTTTTTTTCAACTCACAGCTCAATTTCTATCCTTGAGTCTAGTTATCTAAAAACTTTCTTCTCCACTGTGAAAACTGACCATCTGATGTCTGGATGATATTAAGGGCCGTTCTGAAGGCCAGTGCACCAGGACAACAGATGCTATGCAACCTACAAATCAAGTGCCAGTTTGCCACTCAGTGGTCTGTCTTTGGCTGAAATAAACTCAGTGGGATTGTCAAATATGTAATACAATGATTTTTAGCATATATCAATAATAGATTCTAAATACAGACACATTTAGTAGTAGTTATCTAGGAAAATCTCCATTAAAACAACTTTTAATGGATCATATTGTGCTGTTTCTTTTCTTCTCCTCTTTTCCCCCTCTTCTCCTCCCACCTCGTCTTCCTCCTTCTCTTTGATATGTATATGACTGAGATGGCATCTGAAGATATATCTCAGTATATCTCCTCTTAAGTTCTTTCAATTATATTTTAATGAATATTCAGTTACAAAATGAATTTATCTATTTATTTAAACTTATTTATTTTATTAAAATATTTTCCATATAGTATATCCTGCTTACAGTTTCACCTCCATCTACTCCTCCCAGCTCCTCTCTATCTTCCCATTTAGATCCACAAACTTTCTGTCTCTCATTAGAAAACAAACAGGCTTCTAAGGTATGATAATAAAATATAATGAAATAAAACAAAAACTAACACATCAGAATAGAACTAAACAATTAGAAGAAAAAGAGCCCAATAAAAGGCACAAGAAACAGAGACACAGAGACCCAGTCATTTGAACACTCAAGAATCCCATAAAAACATAAAGCAGAAGCCACAATATGTATGCAGAGGACCTGAAAAAAATATAAAAATTTTTAAAAGAAAAAGGAAGGGCCTTGACATGACATTATGAGACAAGGCACCTCCACAGATGCGATTGTTTTTTTTTTTTTTTTTTTGCCCATCTTCTGCTGGGCATGTGTGCTACCCCTAAGAGGAGTTCATTTCCCCAGAGACACTCCCTTGGAGGAAGTTAATCTGGTCTTCTAAAGACAACAGGGTTAATGCACATATGAACTCACAGAGACACAGAGACAGAGTGTGCTGCCTAATTTTATGTCAACTTTACACAAGGTGGAGTAACTGGAGAGGATGGAACCTCTACTGAGAAAATGCCCCCATAAGACTGGGTTGCAGGAAAGCCGGTAGGACATTTTCACAATTAATGATTGATGTGGGAAGACCTGGACCATTGTGGGCAGTGCCATTCCTGGGCAGGTGGTCCTGAGTTCTATAAGAAAGCAGGCTGAACAAGCCATGATGAGCAAGCCAGTAAGCAGCAACCCTTCACAGCCATCAGCTCCTGCCTCCAGGTTCCTGCCCTGTTTGAGTTCCTGTCCTGACTTCCTTTAATGATAACAGTGATGTGGAAGTGTAAGCCAGATAAAGCCTTTTCTCTCCAAGTTTCTTTGGTCATGGTGTTTCACCACAGCGACAGTAATCCTACCTAAGACATGGAAGCAGCATATACAGAGACTGCATGGGTCTGCACTAGAGGGACCCTAAAGCTGAAAGAAGTAGACACACACTCCCATCCCTAATTCAGAAACTATCTTCAATTGATAACTATTTATTTAAACATTTTTGTGACAGGCTTTCATATAACTCGGAGTCTAGGTACCTTGAAATCCTTATCCTCCTCCCTCTACCTCCCAAGTGCTGGAATTCTAGGTGAGCACTACTATTCCTGCTTTATACAGCATTGGGGTTCAAACCCAAGGTGTTGTGCCTGCTAGATAAAAGATCTACCAATAGACCTATATGCCAAAACTACAAATTTTAAAGTGGATGAGCTAATCTCAGTCATTGTTTCAGCAAACGCCAGGATCTTCTTCCTAATGATAACTTGATAAAAATTTGAATTTCTGTTTTGTTGTTCTTTGAAAAATATGTATACTCTCAGTTGGTTGAGCACAATTACCTTGAAAGACATGATATGGCCCGATGAAGTGTCTTGGATGAAAGCTGCATGCCACTGAAAAACTGAGTCATATCAGCTATCATTTTAAATACATTTTAATCAAATAACATAATATTATCATTAGCTACAGTCACACTTTAGTGCTATGTTGCAATAATGTAAATCAATGGTGATGGGCTTTAAAGTGAAATAGTAAAGACGGGGGCTTTATATAGTCCATGTTTAGTGAGCAAAGGAAGACAGTGTGTATTAATGATTCACACCCATAAACCATAAACAATCCAAAAAGAGAGAGAAAGAAATGGTTAGAAAAATAAGAAATAAAATGTGCAGGCTGAAATGTGATGATGTCTCATTCAGTTGCCCTGCTCAGGAAATTTGGAAAAAGGGTGAGAATCTGTTGGTCTTGGACAGATACATCTGTGTTCAAGTCAATTAAAAACCAATAAATAAAAATGCTCAAGTAGATGGGCTCACACCCATACTCATATTGGCAGTGCTGAGTGGACACAGTGAGTTTATTTTTTTAAAGAAAAGAACATATGAAGTTTGGAGGGAAAAGAGATGGGGGAATTGTGGAGGAATTGGAGTAGGGAGGTAAAGGTGGGAAGAATTGATCAAAACACATTGTACACGTGTATAAAATTCCCAAACAATAAAAAAGTGATTCGTGCTGTACATGATTGAACACCAGGATCCTACAAAATCATAGGAAAATTACAATGCTTCCATTTCAGAACTATTTCAGAACTTAGAGAAAGCACATGTGTTTTCACAGGAAGGTAAATATATAAGCTCAATTGTGTGTTATAGAGGATGGATTTCCATATATGCTGCTGAGATGCTGGGAGTGCTGTGTCTCTGCCAGGCCAGGTGCGTTCGAGAACAGGAGCTTGGGAACCTGGTGTCTACCTGCAACGCCAGTATTCAGGAGAATGACGTGGGAGGATCTGGAGCTCAAGGCCAGCTTGGGCTATGGAGTAATGTCCTGTTGTTAAAGGGAAAGAAAAGAAGAAAAAGAAAAGGAGCTTCAGAGAGGGTGTAGGGTAAGAAAAATTATTCTTGCACCTATATGATCAGAATACTTATCCAAATATACATTTCTGTGCTAGATATGGTTGGTTGTGCTTCCATTTCTATGCCACAAATGTGCAAGTTGAGTCCATGGGGCCAGAACCTGGAATATGAGTGAGTATATATGGAATAACTATGGTTCCAAGATCTGAGATGCAGTGGGCCTGCTTTAGCAGTGATAAAATCATTTAGGGCATTGTTGTAGAATATTATTGTAAGCTGTGCTGCTTTTGTTTATGCTGCATTTGTTTAACTCTGTGAAGCTGTGGTTCTTTGCCTGTCTAAAACACCTGACAGTCTAATAAGGAGCTGAATGGCCAATAGCGAGGCAAGAGAAAGGATAGGCAGGGCTGACAGGTAGAGAGAATAAATAGAAGGAGAAATCTAGAAAAGGAGGAGGAGCAAGAGAACAAGGAGAGGAAGACACCAGGGGTCAGCCTCCCAGTCAGTCAGCCAAACACAGAAAAAGAAGGAAAGTAAGATATATAGAAGAGAAAGAGGCAAAAGGTAGACAGAATAATTTAAGATAAGGAAAGCTGGCTGCCAACAAGCTAAGGTAAAGCTGGGCATTTATAAGTTATAATAAACCTCCACATGTGATTACTTGAGAGATGGGTGGCAGCCCCCCCCCCAAAAGAGAAAAAAGCCCAAAAGAGTAAAAGTCAAAGAGCAGAAAAATACCAAACCAACAGGGCCTAGGTGCCTCTAATGCTGCAAGGATGGAAATATCTGATCTATCAGCTTTCCTGCTGTACCGGTGGAGTGTGGGGCTTGGGTGTTTGTGGATCAACCACAGAGCCACAATTATGGGCATAGATGTCTGTGAGGTGATCACAGCTCTGGGGTCTGAGATGCAGTCTTGGTGTAGAAGTCACAGGGGTGCCTACTGTGGTGACATGCCAGATCCAAGTATTCACTAAGTGGCTTTGGAGGCAAGTTCCAGAACACACATGCACACTAAGAAATTGAAAAAATGGCTGTAATGTTTTAAAATTTGAGATAAGGGTGGAAACTTTGCTGAGGGCAATATCTTTAAACATCAAAACATCACATCAGTTCCTTGAGTATATATATGCTTTTTGTTTGTCAAAATGGTAAAGATGCAGATTTGAAAAAACTAGATGATTCGTGCAAATAATCATGAAAAAGGACGCACTATCCTGAGAATAGGCTAGTTTTTGATTAAAAAACAAACGTTGAACTAAGATGTGACCCAGAACACACTCATTAAAATGATGACTTGTGTTTCCTGTAAACATTTGCCCATATTACTTAATACTTGATGATGAAAAAGGACATTTTATTTATTGATTTATTTGTATTGATTTTACATACCAACCACAGCTCCCTTTCCTGCCCTCTTCCCACTCTCACTACTCCCCCCCCACCCCTGCCTCCCATCCACTCCTCAGAGAGGGTCAGGCCTCCCATGGGGAGTCAACTAAACCTGGCTTATGGAGTTGATATAGGACCAAATTCCTCCCCACTGCATCAAGGCTGAACAAGGTATCGCTTCATAGGGAAAGGGCTCCAAAAGCCAGGTCATGCACTGGGGATAAATCCTGGTCCCACTGCCAGGGGTCCCACAAACAGACCATGCCAAAGGACTGTCACCCACATTCAGAGGGCCTAGTTGTATTCCATGCAGGTTCCCCAGCTGTCAGTCCAGACTCCTTGAGCTCCCACAACCTCAGGCTAACTGTCTCTGAGGGTTTTCCCATCACGATCATGCCCCCAACCCCATCCTTGCTCATACAATCCCCCCTCCCTCTCTTTAACTGGACTCCAGGAGCTCAGCCCAGTGCTTGGCTGTGGATCTCTGCATCTGCTTCCATCAGGTACTGGATGAAGGTTCTATGATGAGAAGGCCAGTTGAGGCACCCTCTCCACTATTGCTAGGAGTCTTATCTGGGGTTTCTGGGAGTTTCCCTAACACCAAGTTTCTCCCTGACCCCATAATGACTCCCTCTATCAAGATATATCTTTCATTGCTCTCCCTCTCTGTCTCTCCCCCAACTCATCCATCTAGTTCTCTGTGCTCTCATCCCCCATCCCCTTCTGTCCCCCCTCAGTTTACCCAGGAGATCTCATCTATTTCCCCTTCCTATAGCAATCCATGCATGCTTCTATTAGGGTCCTCCTTATTACCTAGCTTCTCTGGAACTGTGGATTGTAGCCTGGTTATTCTTTGCTTTAAATCTAATATCCACTTAGAAGTGAGTACATACCGTGTTTGTCTTTCTGGATCTGGGACCTTACTCAGGATAATTTTGAAAAAGAATATTAGACATTGATTCAAACAATAACCCACAACAACTCCTGAGAAATTTCCTATGTGAAAAGATTTGATGTTTTGATACCATTTAACTAAAACTCTTGAGATATTAGAGAACTCTAAAATCAGAGAATAGATGAGTTGTCACCAAGAGTTATGTTGGAAGAATACACCAGCATATTAAGACTGTGGTTTCAACTTTAAGAGAAAAAATTCTGCTCAAAGATTTAAAGAGGGTTTTAGAAAACTAGAAAGTTATATAGAAATCTGAAGAATACCATTATCTCTTAGCAAGAAATATGCATATAATATGCATGCACAGAACTGTATACCTGCCAAGATGAAGGAAGGGAAAATACTTTGTATTCTGAATTTAGCTGGCCTCAAAGCAATGTATTTTTCAAAAATTTCCAATTTTCAACAACAATAAGGATTATAAAACATGAAAAGAAAGCAGAACGATGGTTTTTTTTTTGTTTGTTTGTTTTTTGTTTTTTTTTTTTTTTTTTTGGTTTTTCGAGACAGGGTTTCTCTGTAGCTTTGGTGCCTGTCCCGGAACTAGCTCTTGTAGACCAGGCTGGTCTCGAACTCACTAAGATCTGCCTGCCTCTGCCTCGCGAGTGCTGGGATTAAAGGCGTGTGCCACTACCGCCCGGCAGAACGATGTTTTCTGTCAACAAGAAAAATATAGCCACCAGAACCTCTTCTGTACGGTGAACTTAAGAGATGTGCTTCTGGAGGCGGGAGAGATGGCTCAGAGCTGCTTGCTCTTCCATAGGACCAGGGTTCCATTCTCAGTACCCACAGAGCAGCTCACAACTGTCTGTAACTTCAGTCTCAGAGAATCTGACATCCTTTTCCAACCTTGGAAGATGCTGCCTGCATATGACACATATGACATACATGCAGACAAAACACTCATATACATAAAATAAAAATAAAGAAAAAAATTAAGTAGAAAGACAATGTTTAAAACTTGTTGTAAATATATTGAAGAGAATAAGAAAAGTGCATCTGAAGAGGCAAGATAAAGCACAGAAATTATGTCTCTCAAAACAGACAATATAAAACATTGAGTTAGAAGTTATCTAAACATTAAGAAAGCACATAGAAACTCTGGAAGGGAAAGCACAATGGCTGAAATGAAAATTCACTGGCAGAACTCACCATCATTTGTGCTCTCGGGAGAAAGAATGAGTGAAATTAAAGATAGGTCAATAGACACTATACAGTCTAAGGAGCAGAACAATTAAAAATGAAGGAAAATTAGCAGAGCCTCGACCTACCTACAATGTGGTACACCGTCGAGTATGCAAATATGCGTAACTGGAGAGCCAGAACTAAAGCCAACAGTGGAAATTGCCTTCCAACGTTCATGAAAAAGAAAAAAGAAAGCATAAGCATGAACATTCGAGAAAATCATCCACCTCCATGGAAGATGAGCTTAGAGACACTTACATGATTATTTCAGTGGCAAGAGTAGAAGATGAAGAAAACTACTTGGAAGAAGAGAGACATCAACTCATATATACATAGTCATATGATCCTAAACAGATGATTTGTAATCAGAAGTCATAAAAGGCGCAAGGAAAGTAAGAAGATATCTGAAAGTGCTAAAAGCAAATGTTTTTTCTAATAATGTTCCCCCTCAAAGTCAATGGAAATTATGACACTCAGGTAAAGAAAATCTGGGTCCTCTACAGAGCTAGTAACACGAAAGAGATTCTTTCTGGCTGATTTATCATACAATATATTGACGGAATGGAAACTAAAAAGCCCATAACCATTTTTAAGGGAAGGTGGACCATTAATGTAAATGTATAGATAAATATGAAACACAGAATGTAAAGTATTATATAGCGGTTTTCCAATTGCCCAAAAACCTAAAAGGCATTATGCACTAGACTAGAATAACAGAGTTAGATATTCAAAGATGTAATTAGTCCATTAGAAATAAAACAAAAGCAAGGGGAGAGGATAATTGGATGTTGAAGCAAAAATTTTATGTATCATTGAATAAATTTAATGGATTACAACTGGGTTGTTTATATGACAATGCTCATTGTAATCTGAAAAATTTATAGTAGAAGAAATGAATAAGATAATTACCTTGCAACTATAAAAACTATTCATTACAAAAGCTAGGAGTATGAATGCCTAGAAAACCAAATAGATATATGATACATAAGAAATAAATAACAAAAGGTCAAGTATAAATGTTATCTAGAAGAAGTTTAAGGCTAAGTAATGCAAAAAAAAAAAAAGCCCCAAGAAAAACAAGTGGTGGTGGCGCACACCTTTAATTCCAGCACTTGGGAGGCAGAGGCAGGTGGATCTCTGTGAGTTCGAGGCCAGCCTGGTCTACAAGAGCTAGTTCCAGGACAGGCACAAAAGCTACAGAGAAATCCTGTCTCAAAAAAAGGCTAAGTAATGCTTTATGGTAGAATGAATATAACAAAGCATTATCTATAGTAAACTCTGTATCTTGTGTGCTTTTACTGAAACAAAAGGAATTAAAATAGCTCACCATGTGCTGTCTATAAAATACATCTTTTAGAATCAAATGCACTAATAAATTGAGGTAAAACAATGGAAAATTTATACCATACAAACAATAATGATAAGAAAGTTGAATCTGAGTAATAATATGGTTTGAAATGGAAACTAATCTTAGTAGTGACAAAGAAGAATATTTTGTGATGGCAAAAGCAAAAAGATCCAACCAGGCATTGTGGCACACACATATGATACTATGGATTAGGAGACTGCCATGGGACGATCACAAGTTTGAGGTTATGTATGAACACAATAAAGAGCTCTATAAAATCCGTGTAAGAGTAAATTTTCAATCAAAATTTAAAAGAGCAGGAAAATAAGCACAGTATGTTTTCTGACCAAAATAGAATCATATCACAAATGAATAGGAGAAGGGAATTTGTGGAATTTGCAATAGGAGAAAAAAGGACACTTTAATAACCAAGGAGTCCAAGGCAAATTCATGTGGAAATGGAAACAGAATAACAAGAATGAAAACATTGTGCATGGTCAGGAATGTAACTGGACAAGGGCAACATATCAAACTGCAAAGAGGTAATTAGGAGGACATAAAAGGGTCCCCATGTGCACATTATATAAGGGGAAAAAAGAAAGATTGGAAGTTAACAATATCTAATTTCTAAAAGCAGCTGTGGTCGCCCATGCAAGGCTGCACGAGATGAAGGAGTTGAAATTCACAGAATGGCGGTGAGAGGGCTCCTGAGGCCCTAGACCTAGCTGAAAAACTACTGGCAGTGGGCGGCTGCTGGGGGAGGAGAATCATTTTTCTTTAGGAGTGTGGGCCTTAAGGAGTACATCGAGAGGGGGGCAGTGGAAGCCCGACACTGAGAGCAGGGGACCAGATGACACAGACAAAAAGAACACACCAGTGAGCAAAGCATGCTTATGTTGGTTAGGTTAGGTTTCAGCTGATCTGCAGTATGACTCAACCAAACCTGTGTTAGCTTGGGGCCAAATACTCTGTGCCCTCCCTGAAGACACCAGCGTTCCTTTCAGAAAGGAGGCAAGAGCTGGCATTTTTCCTCCACCTGCAAGCTCACCACTAGCACACTAGCTTTATGGGTGTTGACAGAAGAGGACAGACTCTTGGACCAGAGTTTGTCATGGTTCTTGTTTCTGTTAGTTGCTCCTTGCCACCAACCTCAATTTCCACATGAGAAGTGAGGGGCGCCGATTCACATATGGACAGGCAAATGTTATTCAGAAGGCTTTGATAGCAAAAGCTGCTCCACCAAACGTAGAAAGGCCAGGATGACTCGTCCTTCCGCTATCCAGCTTGTTTCCTACTCTATCTTGGCCTCTGTGCACTCTTCTAATAATTAGGAGTGGTGATCTCATGGACCTAAAGACAAGGAAAAAGACATGACCACAAGATGGCAGCAGCGTGGCAGCAGCTTGCACCAGAGCAGTTAGTACTGCCTGTTAACTGTTAGAGCATCTGTAACATTTGAGACATAGGAGTGATGCTGTTTTTGAAACCAGGCACAGCAGATAGTGGTCCACTGCTTGGTGGGTTAACGGCAGGAACTGATGGCATGGGTATCTTGTGAATTGAAACACAAGGTGTCTCCACACAGTTTGGAAGGGAATCTGCGACTCACAAGGCTTATTGTGATAGTTGCTTCCTAGTAGGCAGAAGTACTACTTGGTGTTGATGTCTCTGGGTGTGTCAGTAGCATGGACAGACACAATGGATGATTTCTCTTGTTCCCAGTATGACCTGGATTGTGTCATCTTTGGACGTGTTTCCATACATGCATTGATGGTTACAGCTTACCCATCACCAGAAATAAGGGTGATGGTCACCAGGGTCAGGCTAACCACGAATCAGGGTATAGCTGACTTTGTTTTATTGTTTTTTTTTTTGTTTGTTTGTTTGTTTTTTTTTTTTTTTTTTTTTTTTTTGGTTTTCGAGACAGGGTTTCTCTGTGGTTTTGGTTCCTGTCCTGGAACTAGCTCTTATAGACCAGGCTGGTCTCGAACTCACAGAGATCCACCTGCCTCTGCTTCCCAAGTGCTGGGATTAAAGGCGTGCGCCACCACCGCCTGGCTTATAGCCGACTTTGTGACAATAGGAAGTTCTCATGTAAGGAAAGGGGACAGCAACAGTGCACAGGCTTAAAAGTTGGAGCTCTTCTGTGTCCCGAAGACACAGGTGACAAGTGTGCTTGTCCCTTGGATGCCATCTCCAGGGTGTTACTGGGTCGAGAGGCAGCTGTTTCTGTTTTCTAGCTGTCCAGATGAGAACAAAGTCTGTTCTTGGAGCCCTTGCATAGGGAAGTGCACAGGCAGAGTGTGAGGCTGCTCCTCTCGCCACACGCTGCTGACTCCCGTGCTTGGCTGGCACTGGATGATGAGGAGACCAGACAGAGAGTGGAGGCTGACTCGGGAGTCCTCGGGAGGACTGGGAGAGAAGAGGCTAGGCTCTGGGTGTTCTGTGGGGGAGAAGGAAAAGCTGAAAGTGCCTGGGCCCTGGGTTACCTGTGGGAGAGAAGGAAGCAGTGTCAGTACCAGGAAGGACTCCTTTGTGGTAGGTGTTAATGGCTGCACTCCCATGCTCATGAAAACTGGCGATTGTGTAGTGATTGGTGTCAGCACATTCTTCAGTGGTTTGTTTGTTGCAAATTAAAATGCAGTGGGTGCATTTCTGCGTTATGGGCATGGGCCTGATATAACTATGACTGTGGTGTTTGGCTAACTGGGATGTTATTGTCCTTCAAATTTTCCCAATGGTCTTAAATTTTAAATCATATTATGTCCTTCTAGGATACCTAAAACTGAAGTACCATAAACTCAATGGGGAAATTCCAAGCAAAGTTGTCCTGCAACGCCCTTGTTGCTAAATTCAGTTTTCTGTGGCCCGCTAAAAAAGGAAAAAACACACACACATGCCCCCCCCATCTCCAACATGTCAGGGACTCACCCAGGGTGCTGATGAACGTCAAGCCTTCAGCAGGTCAGAGAAACTGAAGAGGAATGCAGAGCATGCGAACGACTGGACAAAAGGTCACACGAGGACTTTTTGAGGGCAAAAGCTTAGTTCTTCATTTTATTATTCTTTCTGTTGCTTGTTTGAGTCTATTCCTTTTCTGTTCTGTTCATCTACCCTGATGTTTCCATTCTGTGTCTTTATATTTTTGTGCTGCGGAATAATCCTTCTGTACATGGTGTGAATATATATCATCATGATTGGTTTAATAAACAAGCTGACTGGCCAACAGCTGAACAGGATAAAGTTAGGCAGGAAAACCAAACTGAGAATGATGGGCAGAAGAAGGACAGAGGCAGAGGGGTCACCAAGCAAAGGCAGAGGGAGCTGGAGAGGAACGTGTCATGCTAATAAAGGTGCCACCCAGCGGCAGAGTGTAGAAGGAATATGGGTTAACTTGAAATATAAGATCTACTTAGTAATAAGCCAGAATTAATAAGTGGCCGAGCATTTACAATTAGTATAAGTCTCTGTGTGGTGATTAGGAAACAGCTCCCAGGATGAGAAACCTCTGCACACATTTTCCTTACAGCTTATAGACCCCAGAAAGATCTTCTGAGCAATATAAAAATTATAATATGGCTACATTCTAGTTTTAAGTGAATGAATACAAGTGAAAAACAACATTTTATGTGTTATAGGTAAAAAAAAAATGATTCCCAAGAATACACATAGCGTTAAACATTTATCTTTTAGACTTCTCATAGGTCAGGAGCCTTCCAGCCATAACCGTTTACAGAGGCAGTAGTTTTTATAATCGCCAGAAGCCAGGTCGCTAGTTTCAGTTTTCAGATTTTAGAGTCCTGTCCAATTATCTTAAGAAACCATCCAGCTCTTTGTTTCCTAGTTACTGAAGCCAATTGTTTAAAGCTTTGTTTTAGGTATGGTGCACACTGAAACGCGTGAACACATTTCTCAACATCAGAAAGAACTTGAGCTGACTCATGGGACTCAGTTGTTTTCCTTAATCATTAACCTAAACCGTAGTCTACATGGCTTCTCAAGAGAAACTTGTAATCCCAGCTGTGTGACACTTCCTTGCTCTTATTGTCTATCCCCAGCAGCCTCTGCCTTCTAGTGCTGGGGACACACTATGTCCCACCTTTACCTGTATTACTTTCCCCACCAGACTAGCCTTCATCACAATCCTTTACTACATTTGTTAGAAAGCCTTAATCATCGAAAACTGTATTTAAACTAACACTATTATTGTCGAAAAGTCATTACTTCAATTAAACAATACAGCTTAAAAGGAAATTATCTTTATAATAACCCGCAGGTAAAAATGCCCAGTAGAATGGGATACTTCCATGAGATAATCGCAGCACATTAAAGGCAGTGGAGATCCCCAACCCCATTCTCACCATGCCAGACACCAGAGAAAAATGACAGTGGCAAAACAGGCACAGAGATAGTCTGGAACTGAAGCCCCCAGGGCCTTGCCTACCTGAGATCTCACCCATGAGTGCCTTCCACTCTGCTGGGGCTCAGCTGCCACCTGCTCCTCCTCTGACAAGGCCACGGGCACTAACTAGTTAACTTCGGTAGTTCTAAAGGATTAAAAGATATTTCATGGGACTGGAAATATTGCTCAGGGGTAAAGAGCACTGACTGCTATTCCGGAGGATGAAGTTGGTTCCCAGCATCTAAGTTAGGTAGCTAATGATGGCTGTAACTTTAGGGGCTCAAATTTCCCCCTTTAGCCTCCAGTAGCTTTTTGCACACACGTGAGAGACACTCACACAGACGCACCCTCGTATTCATGTGATTACATAAAACCTTAAAGAGTGACCCGAGTTCTATTGCCAGCCCGCAGGGGCAGCCGGCAACCCTTTCTAACTCCAGTTCCAAAGGATCTGACACCCACTTCTGGTCTCCAACAGCACTACGCATGACCATGGCCCACAGACATACACGCAGATAAAACACCCATACACATAATTTTTGTCTGAATGTAAGTCTGTTCACTCATAAATAGCATTAGCAGAGGGTGGTGTCTTCCTGCTTAAGTGGAAGGAAGTCTGTGTAGGTGCTACTACACCATTGGGGCATATGCAGTAGCTCTGGCCTCCTCAGAGACAGCCTAAATGAAAGGGACTTGATTTACCAGTTCTGCTGTGGGCCCTCTACCCCCTATTTTCTAGCATGCAGTATAAACCCACATGGTTCTGTGTCAGTGGCTCTCGGCTGGGTTGGTTCCTCATTAAGTCTCTACTTGAAAGATCTCACTAGCCCCAAAGTTCCGACCTCTTGTGAGATGGATCTACCCCAAATTCTAGAAAACAAGCACCCTCCAAGAGGCTTAACTGCATTGGTGGGTTGCTTATGTTATCAGCTTCAGTGTTGTTTTCCATACCCCACATTCCCAATCTTGCTATGAGGTAGCTAGTATGTGATGTAAAGGGAAGAGCAGAGCAGGATGAAATAGGTTGGCCTCCCTACCTACCAACCACATTTGCTCATCTCAAATATCTGAACTTTGTGCTTACTAGATTTCATTTTGACTCTGTAAAGACTGGGTAGTCAATCCGTTAGCCACTGACAAGCAGTTGACTATATACATATGTATATATATGCACATATATATGCATATATACACATGTATATGTATATATTTATGTATACATATACTCATATATCATAGGCAAAAACTATTGGTCAAAGGTACCCTTTCTGCACTGAGCCTGACAAGTAATTTGTTATATTTTGCTCCTATAAATTGGAATGGCTCCCTCAATTCTTGTGCTGACACTATTGTGATTTTTTAGTGTGTGCTTTAAGAAATAAAGCTTGCCTAAAGATCAGAATGCAGAGCTAGCCACACTAGTTGGCCATGGAGACCAGGCAGACACATTTATCCCAGCACTCAGGAAACAGAAGCAGATGGACCTCTGAGTTTAAGGGCACCCTGAACCATAGAAGATTGAATAAATCTAAAAGAAAAACAGAGCCAAGCAGCGGTGGCTCACACCTTTAATCCAAGAACTCCAGAGGTGGGTGCAGGAAGTGACATGACAGGGCAGAGAGAGGAGCAGAGGATCCAGCAGAGGCACAATGCACTCTGCATGTTCTTGTAGTGTTTTTTGTTTTGTTTTTCTTTCATTTCTTTCAAGACAGGATTTCTCTGTGTAACAACCCTGGCTGTCCTGGAAGTCACTCTGTAGACTAGGCTGTTTTCGAACTCACAGAGATCCACCTACTCTCTGTCTCCCTAGTGCTGGGATTAAAGGTGTGCACCACCACTGCCTGACCTCTGTGGCTAACTAGCTCCGTACTCTGATCTTCAGACAAGCTTTATTTGTTAAAGCACAAACAAAATATCACCACACACCATTGGCAAAAAGTCAACCACAACATTACTTTGATGTTTTGAAAATGCTGGTCGTCCCCTGCTCCATCCCACAGTAAATAAGAGCCTGTGTGGGGAGGAGGTGACAGTTAGCCTGGTGACCTGGCTGATATGGTCAGTAGCTCGTTCCTCAGGCAGTAGTGACACCCAAGGAGGGCTCCGTTTAACTCAGTCACCTAGACACGTGCTCATTTTAATAAATAGGACTTTGTTGTCAGTCCAATTTTGTGCTCATTTCTCCCCCTGACAAAGGCACAATAGGACTCTTGATGCAGATAGTAATTGGGTCTGTGGCAAGTGCACTGTCTGCTGTGAGGATGTGTTTCTCCAGCAGTGAGTCCTTCTGACTGAGTCTGGGAGCTACTTGAACTGACTTTCCCCATGTAGGCTTTACCTGTCCTTACGGCCCCGATGCTTCAGGAAGCATATTTCAGAGTGACAGAATGCTTTTGGAGAGCCATGGTAGCAACCCTACTTTGCTCTTCCAGTACCTGTTGCTCAGAACCATGCAGAACAGTGAGCAGTGTGCTTGTATACAGGTGTTTTGTTATAAATGTCTCGATAACAGCAAACGCTAGGAGGACTGGGTTGTGTTGGAATCCAGTCATTACTACCAACCGTTGTAGCTGCTTTGTCTCTGTGGGTGTAAGGGAGCCTTGTCTTTTGTTAAGAGGTCTCGTCCGAGTTCCAATGAACGCGCTGCCTACCAACAAAACTTAACAGACTCACACTCTATATGACTTGAATGCCGACCCTCTGTAGACAGGTCATTTATTCACCGTGTGAATGAACAATTTGTTTGATATTGATTGATATTGATGTCCTTCTCTAGAAGTCATAAAATAGTGACATTTGTGTGGTTGAGTAACAGAGAAGAGACAAGAAGCACAGATGCCTACAGAGTTCTGTCCCCAACTTCACATAGGAGATGAGCTATGACACCATGTCTCTTCTTGGGGAAGCTTTTATTGCCTAGTACTCTTCAGGGACAGAAAAGGGTCATCGCCCAGAGTTTTCCAAATCCTCATCCCATCCTGAGTTTCAGGGGTTTTTGACAGTCTATGTTGGCTTTGGATTCAGGAGCGGTCCATGCCCTGTTCTGGAGGCTTGTCCTACCCCCTCCCTCCTCTGCTCAGGTGCACACATCTCTCAAAGACGGATGGCCACTTGACTGAGGACCCTGTGGACAGCTTATCCCCCTCATTGGATTGCAGTGCCTCTGTTTTCAAAAGTCTGGTCTAATGATACCTGTTCACATGGATTTGGATGCTATTCCTCTGCCATGCTAATAAGGAAAAGAGGGAAAATGAAAAAAAAAAACTGTGAAGCAGCGCAGCAATGGGAAACAGGAGGACCATCTGACTCGGGGCCATTCAAAACATGAAATCCTGGCATCTGTGATCACCAAGGGTTGTTTTGCCAACCGACTATTTTTTTTTCCAATTAACTAAGCTAATTTCTTGTTCCTCCTTACTACTGAAGAGCCAGATTTTGAGAACTGAGCTAAGAAAATGACATGAACACAAGATGGCAGCATCACACAGTGAGTTGTGTTTGGCTGTACTTTCCTAGGTTGCTAGAGACTTTCCGGGGGCAGTGGCAGGAGTCCCCACCAGAAGGGTAAGGGAACAGAGTGATTCTAGCAGAGCAAAGGAAATGGGGGAGGCCTGCTCTGTCCATCTATGAGGAAACTTTTCTGCCTTCAGGGTGCTGAACATCTGTTGGGAGGTGAGGATAAGGAGGTTAACCTCACCAGCTGCATGTGTGTGTGTGTGTGTACGCGCACACGCGTGCGTGCTCGTGCGTACACACATGGGCGTCCTTTCTCACATAGCAGCGTCCTCCAGTAGGGTAGAGCTCAGCTCCATCCTCCAGATGCCAGTTCTTATGTAGGAAACAAATTGCTGTCCTCAGTCTAGTTTTATGGACACCTTTCCCCGGGATTTGACAGGATTTCGCAGTCCACAGGGTAATTGGTAACACATCAACTCAATTTTCCTTAGTTTTTTACTTGTATTTCTTCCTTCTGAAAAGTATGGAATTCTCTCACACACCCACAAGGCAAGTAGGTGCAGAAAGGAGGCCTGACATCTCATCCTTCTCCTCTACTTTGGCTGAAGGAACAGAGACGCCTTAATCTGTCCTTTTGAGTCACTTTGTTGAGTGGGGCAGCAGGAACACTCGGGACAACCGCCCTCCCCGGAAGAAGGTAGTTATCCAGGATATAAGGACCACACACTGGAGGAGAAGCAGTCCTTTCCTGAGAGTCAGGCTGATCTCTTTCAGCCATGACAGATAAGGACTTCAGAACAGCTTGCAGGGCTGGCATTGCTACAATGATCGGCAGAGCAGCGTCTTGACTAGTACTGCTTAGTTATGCATACTTGTACCCCAGGCCCCAGTTCTCCTCTATACTCACCCCAAGCTCTTGTTCAGTAACTCCAAGGTAGACTGGTAGGGACTCTAATCCTGTATTTATTAATCTTCCCAATATGGCCACATTGAACAAATCTCCTCTCTGCTTGTCACCGTGACTCATGTTCTTAATCCCTGCATTGCAGATGGGTGCCAAAGCCTAGCTTGCTGAGGCTGCTAGATCCCAGGCTTTTATATCCCATTCTAAGGTAGCATCGAGAGTTGTGCTGATGCAGAGGACCCATCCTTCCTTCTGCAGACTAACCAGAAAAAGAAGGGAAAAGTGAGGAATTTCAGCTCCTACTCTTACTCTCCCTGACACTATGCCCATAGCACACAGTCAAGATTCTCATGTAATACATTTCTGCTATCCACTGTACTCCATGTGTGTGTGTGTGTATGTGTGTGTGTGTGTGACAGAGAGACACACACAGGGGGAGGGTGATTTTTACTTGTCTCTGTGTGTGAGCTCATATGTGAAGGTCAGAAGACTACATTTAGAAACTGAATCGTGCACCATGACCATGTAGGCTTCATCCTAGAGATGTAGGGGTGATTTAGTACGTAAAATCCAATCAATATAATCCATTATATAAACAAATTGAAAGGAAAAACCATATAATATCATCTTAGATGCCTCAAAATCTTGACAAAAATCCACCATCCGTGAATGATAAAAGTCCTGGAGAGAATAGGACTACAAGGAACAGATCTCAACACAATGAAGGCAGTTTGATGCAAGGCTATATCCAAAAAAAATTAAATGGAGAGAAACTCAAAGCAATTCCTCTAAACTCAGGAATAAGACAAGACTGTCCATTCTCTCCATATCTATTCAATATGATACTTGATGCTCTAGCTAGACCAATAAGAAAACTGAAGAAGATCATGTGCATTCAGACCGGAAAGGAAGAAGTGAAAGTATTGCTATTCACATATGATATGATAGCATACATAAGCAGCTCCAAAATACTACCAGAGAACTCCTACAACTGATAAACACCTTCAACAAAGTGGATGAATACACGATCAAACCCCCTATCAGTATCTCTCTTATATACAAATGATAAATGAGCTAAGAAAGACATCAGGGAAATAACATCCTTTACAACTGCCACGAATAATAGAAAATATCTTGGTGTAACTCTACTCATCAGGCAAATGAAAGACTTCTATGATAAAGACTTTATGTAGCCAGGCAGTGGTGGCACAAGCCTTTAATCTCAGGACTTGGGAGGCAGAGGTAGGAAGATCTCTGTTAGTTTGAGGCCAGCCTGGTCTACAAGAACTAGTTCCAGGACAGGAACCAAAAGCTATGGAGAAACCCTGTCTCGAAAAATTTTAAAAAAAAAAGACCTTATGTCTTTGAAGCAAGACATTGAAGTAGATATTAAAAGATGTGCATGGATCTATAGGATCAACATAGATAAAATGGCTAGCTTACCAAAAGCAAACTACAGATTCAATGAAATCCCCATCAAAATTCCAACTTTTTTTGGGGGGGGGGTTTCGAGACAGGGTTTCTCTGTGGTTTTGGAGCCTGTCCTGGAACTAGCTCTTGTAGACCAGGCTGGTCTCGAACTCACAGAGATCCGCCTGCCTCTGCCTCCCGAGTGCTGGGATTAAAGGCGTGCGCCACCACCACCCGGCCTACATAATGTTTTATAAACCATGAAAAGATAATATTCAACTACATTTTGGATGAACAAACAAACAAAAAACCAGAATAGCTAAAGCAATCCTGAACAATAAAAGAATTTCTGAAAGTATCATCATCTCTGATTTCAAGATGTGCTACAGAACTATGGTGATAAAAAGCCCATGGTATTGGCATAAACACAGACAGGTTGGTAAATGGAATCAAAAAGAAGACTCAGCCTGAAACACACACCTATAGACACCTTATTTTTTAATTTAAAAAGCCCAGAAATACATGGAGTACAAAAGACAGTGTCTTCAAAAAATAGTGCTGGTGTAACTGGATGTTGGCAACAAGATCCATATTTATCACCCATCACAAAACTCATGCCCAAGTGGATCAAAGACCTCAGCATTAACCCAGATAGATACACTAAATCTTACAGAATAGAATGTTGGATATAATCTCAAACGCATTGGCACAGGACATAACTTTCTGAACAGAGCACCAATAGCAAATGTCCTAAGATCCACAATTAGTAAATGGGACTTCATGAAACTGAAAAGCTTCTGTAGGGCAAAGGTGATTGTCAATAGGGCAAAATATGGCGTACAGAATGGGAAAAATCTTTACCATCCTATATCTGACAGAGGGATGCTTTCCAAAATACATAAAGAACTCAAGAAAATAAATATAAACAAACCAAACAATCTAATTAAAAAATGGGGTACAGATCTAAAATAGAGAATTTCACCAGAAGAATCTCAAATGGCCAAGACACATTAAAGATGTTTAAGGGATGGCTTCCAGCGAATACTGTAACAGAAGACCCTAAGAGAAAAAGTCCCTCTAAGTCAATGTGAGCAAAGCTCCTATGAACTCACAGAGACTGATGCAGAATGCACAGGCCCTGCACGGGTCTGCACCAGGTACTTTGTGCATATATCATGGCTTTCTGTTTAGAGTTTTCATGGGTTTCATAAGTGAGCAAACACGTGAGTCTCTGATTTGTGTGCCTTTTCTTGGGCACTTTTACTTCTGTGGGTTTGTCTTGTTCACCTCTAATGTGATAGTTTTGTTTTGTCTTATTATATTTTATTTTGTTTAGTGTTTTAAAAATGAACGAATGAATGTAAAGTGAGTCACAATGATAAAGGTTAACAACCGAACTGGCACACATGTTCGGAGAAGAAACTCAGGTTACAACATTAGAGTGACACTGGGTATATCAACCACTCCAAGGCAGGTCTCATGCTTAGGGGTTGTTGATACCATATAATAGACTCCACAGATTGTTGTGTGCTCTTTCGAAATTTGTTTGCAGTTTTGTGGCTTGTTTTATTTTCTTTTATTTCCCTTTGGAGTGTTGCTTTCTTGGTTTGGGAGGGTTTTTTTTTTGTTGTTGTGTTGGTGTTTGGTTGGTTGGGTTTCTATGAAGATAAATCTTATTTTTGGTTGTGAGCCTAGCCTTTAACGGCTGAGCCATCTCTCCAGCCCAAAGAAAAATCTTAAAGTTGGGTAGGTTGGCAGGAAGAGAGGTTCTGAAAGTAGATAGGGGAGGAAGAACACAATCAAATATATTTCAATTTATAAATTATTTTAAATAATGAAAATATAATAATGAAAAGTCGCTCAAACAAAAAGATTATTCCTGGGTGTTTAATTTGATTTAATGTTATTTTATTCATTATTTTGAGACTATTGTAATGGCACTTTCCCATGATATCGTGCTGAACATGTTTATTATTGGTATATAGAATAAGTTGTATGCTGTCTTTCTATCAGAATATTTATCAGGTATAAGCATTTCAGGTGGAATATTTGGGGTGATTCAAATATAGGATCATGTGGCTTTCAAGTAGGGATAATTTGACTTCTTCCTTTCTTATTTCTCTTTCTCTTGTTCCTTTATCTTGACTTTTTGTTGTAGTAAATGCAGGCACTGGGTTGAGTAAGAGTGAGCCCTTGGCTCATCCCTGATTTTAAAGAAAGTCTTTCAACCTTCCCAAAGTTAGGACAATGTTGACCTAAAGTCTGTTGTAGGTACCTTTTCCATGTGAAGGTATGTTCTCACTTCAGGACTTTGGAAATTTGTCAGAGTCCTTTTCTGCATCTGTTAGGATGATCATATGTCATCTGTGTTTGGGTGTATTTACATTGGTGTTATTCAGGGAAATTTTAAAATATCATCTGCTGCTGAGATCACACAGTACCAATGATTGAAAGAATGACTCAGTCAAACTCATCTCTAGAGTGAACCCTGTTCTTCAGGGGCTATTTGCAGAGTGCTGGGTGACTTATGGATAGCTGTGCTTTCCTGGAAGTCATCCACCAGCCTCCAACCAACCACCCTCAGCTTTCCAAGTTCCTTGTTCATGTGACTCTAGTCTAGAGTAGGACATACATAAACCTGACTTCAGGGTGTTATATGCCAACTTAAGCAGTAGGAGGTGACTGACTGGGGACTCAGATAACATAAGGTAAAGAAAAGACAGGAGTCCTGTGATTCTATTCTCAGTCATGTTTCATACTTACCAGACATTGTCTTGGGGTTGACGAAGACTGTACAGTCTTGGGAAAGGTCGTTTGTTTTGCTACCATCTGGCACAGAGAGCAGAGCAAAATGAAGCCTTGATGCAAGATAGAATGATTGTAGCAAAAATTTGGAGGGACATCTGGAATTCATATTCACTGTTCCATATTTATTGATAAAGATATTGGAACATCCTTACATCCCTGGCTGAAGTCTGCTTCGCCATAGTGGAAGGTCTGATTTGATGCATTGTTGAATTTGATTTATAAGAACATTTGTACATCATTTTCATTAAGAGCATTTGTGCATACTCATGAGGTAAATTGTCATCAAAATTACTTTTGCTGTTGATTCCTTGTGGAGTTTGAGATTCACGTTGATACTACTTTCAAGAACTGTGATTTGTAGTGTTCCTTCCTTTCCCGTTTCATGGACTAATTTTAGCTGCACTGCTCTTAGTACTTTCATCTCCTGGTGGAACTCAGTTTATCCTACCTGATCCTCAGCCTTTCAAAGTTGAAACATTTGTTATCTTTTACAGCTCCTTGCTAGTCACTGATCTGTGCCTGTTTTCAATATGCACTTGGTTCCATTTTGTTCAATCAAATGCATGTACACATGTATGCAGTTCTGTAGAACCTTTGAGAGTGAGAGGGAGGCCACCATGAACTCTGAAGTAGGGGTTGGGATTGACATCATGAAAATAAGGTGCTCATGTATGCAATGATCAAAGAAAATAATAAAGGTTATAAAACAAAAAGATTGTCTCTACCCTCAGCATGGGTCGCCCTCTTGACCCACACCCTGCTAGGTTCCAACTTCAGTGTGCTGGCTGTTCACATTTTCCACCCACATATTTCAGTGTTCAAAATTCTGAGGGACTGGGCACAGGAGACCACTTCCTTTGTATAACCCCAGCAGCACAGACATTAAGGGCCTCATTGAATAAATGGGACCTCCTGAGTCTGAGAAGCTTCTGTAAAGCAGAGGACACTGTCACTAAGACAGAAAGGCAACCCACTGACTGGGAGAAGATCTTCACCAACCCTGCAACTGACAAAGGTCTGATCTCCAAAATATATAAAGAACTCAAGAAAGTAGACCCTAAAAGGCTAATCAGCCCAACTATAAAATGGGGCACTGAGCTGAACAGAGAATTCTCAACAGAAGTAGTTCAAATGGCCAAAAGACATTTAAGGTCATGCTCAACTTGCTAAGCGATCAGGGAAATGCAAATTAAGACAACTTTAAGATACCATCTTACACCTGTCAGACTGGCTAAAATCAAAAGCACCAATGATAGCCTTTGCTGGAGAGGTTGTGGAGAAAGGGGTACACTCATCCATTGCTGGTGGGAATGCAAACTTGTGTAACCACTTTGGAAAGCAGTGTGGCGGTTTCTCAGGAAATTCGGGATCAACCTACCCCTGGACCCAGCAATACCACTCTTGGGAATATCCCCAAGAGATGCCCTATCATTCAACAAAAGTATATGCTCAACTATGTTCATAGCAGCATTGTTTGTAATAGCCAGAATCTGGAAACAACCTAGATGCCCTTCAATGGAAGAATGGATGAAGAAAGTATGGAATATATACATATTAGAGTACTACTTAGCAGTAAAAAACAATGACTTCTTGAATTTTGCATGCAAATGGATGGAAATAGAAAACACTATCCTGAGTGAGGTAAGCCAGACCCAAAAAGAGGAACATGGGATGTACTCACTCATATTTGGTTTCTAGCCATAAATAAAGGACATTGAGCCTATAATTCGTGATCATAGAGAAACTAAATAAGAAGGTGAACCCAAAGAAAAACATATAGGCATCCTCCTGAATATTAACCTTTATCAGGCAATGAAAGGAGACAGAGGCAGAGATCAACATTGGAGCACCGGACTGAAATCTCAAGGTCCAAATCAGGAGCAGAAGGAGAGAGAACACGAGCAAGGAACTCAGGACCGCGAGGGGTGCACCCACACACTGAGACAATGGGGATATTCTATTGGGAACTCACCAAGGTCAGCTGGCCTGGGTCTGAAAAAGCATGGTATAAAACCGGACTCGCTGAACATAAAGGACAATGAGGACTACTGAGAACTCAAGAACAATGGCAGTGGGTTTTTGATACTTCTGCACGTACTGGCTTGGTGGGAGCCTAGGCCGTTTAGATGCTCACCTTACTAGACCTGGATGGAGGTGGGTGGTCCTTGGACTTCCCACAGGGCAGGGAACCCTGATTGCTCTTTGGGCTGACAAGGGAGGGGGACTTGATTGGGGGAGGGGGAGGGAAATGGGAGGCGGTGGCGGGGAGGAGGCAGAAATCTTAAATAAATAAATAAATTAACTAAAAAAAATTCTGAGGGACTGCGTGCTTCCATTCAGCTTTGCAGCTGGAATTCTTATCCTCGCATGATCAAGCCGCTCTTAAAAACGTATTAAACTCCTGTGTCATCAGAGTGGAAGGGCTGGTCCTGCCCCACACTGGATGCAACACTAGGGGAGCAGGCCCTACACCTCTCCATGTCACCAAAGTAGTGCTACCAAGTGGATGGGGACATGGGTGACCCTTATCAGAGGATATGGGATTGGGAGAGCTGGTCCTGCACCCTCATCTAACAAGGGCAAGCAAGGGTGAGGGAAAGATGCCCTTCCTTGTAGTGTGAATTCAAATTGGTCTTAATAATAAAAACCTGTAATCAGATTTTGGGGTAAATGCTGGAAAGTCAGAGAGACAAAAAGCATTTTACAGCCCCTTCTTATCTCGTCAACCCTTTAGCCTGAAAGGGGTGAGCTCCTGTCTCCCACTGTTTTATATCACTGTGTCCCTTTCCTAGTGCTGGGATTAAAGGTGTGAGCTTCCACCATCTGGCCCTGTTTTTCTTTTACTTAGACTGGATCAACCTCTTGTAGTCCAGGATGGTCTTGAACTCCTCACCTTCCTACTTCCTATTCAAAGGTGCTGGGATTAAAGGTGTGTGCCGCCACTGCCTGGCCTCTATAGATAACCAGTACCTAATGCAGCCCTCTGTTCCTCAAGGAAGCCAAACTTGTTAGAGCATAAAAAAATATCACCATAATTCTCCCTCATGCCCCCCCCCCCCCCGCTGCAGCAAACCAGAGCTGACCTGTCCCCTCAACAGATGCAGCACTAGGGAGAGTAGACCCTGCCCCTCTCCAGGGCACAACAGTAGAGCTGACCATGATGTTGTGGGGGAGGGGGACCGGTGAGAAAACTCTATGAATGTACTTGTGAGTGATCTGGTCCGGGCACTTCATCTGACACACAGTAGCATGGAAAGGGACAGAAGTCCCCTCCACACACCTCGAGGACTGTGGAAGGTGGGGGAGCTGTCCATGGGGTCAGAAGACCAAGAGAGCTGGAGTTAGCCCTGCCTCTCACCAGCTGCAGCACCCTGCAGAGTGGAACTTACATGTCACCCAAGCAACACAGTAGAGCTGGCCCTGGTGCTCTAGGTTTGGGGGTGCTGGCCCTGGTGGTATAGTTTTGGTCAAGCTACCCTGGAGCACAGAAGAGCAGGAGAAACAACCTTAAAACTTGCTGCTTACTACATAAGGTGAGCTAGCTGGGGTGTTGCAGGAAAGAGCACCCTTGTTTTGAGGATGAGGGAGAGCTGACATGCTTACCAACCCAGCAACCATCCAGACCCCAAAACATGGCTAAGTGTAGGCCCATCCCATCATCCACCTCTTCTGTGATCTGCTGGAGCATGTGAAGGGTCAGCCCTGCAGACCCAAAGGTACAGGATCTTCATGACAAGGACAACATCAGGATATTCAAGAGGAGCCCTAGGGAGAGCTGCTGTCTATGGTGTAGTAAAAACCAGAGGCCTGGGACCAGACCAATGACTAGTTGTCCTGAACACTCGCAAGTGTATATGGACTAAAGGGTTTACTGTGTGACTCCCTGAGTCACTATAGCAGCTGCGATGAGATTTATTCTTTTTCTTCCTGTCTTTTCTTTAAATTTTTTTATTCTTTTTTTATGTTTGGGGGAGGTAGCAAGGGTAACAGGTAGATTGGAAAGGCAGGGACATAAGTGGAATTGGGATCCACGAAGCAAAATCTACAAAGTAAAAATATAAATTTGATGTTGGGAACATAATATGAAATTGGACCTAGAATTCGGAAACAAACCCATTTCATAACTATAATACCCCTGGAAATGAGCACATCCATCAGAACAGAGATGATTATGTAGCCATCTCTTTGGCTTTTCCACTGGGAATAATACACAATACCTGTATGTGTTCATGCTGTTTAATCTCCTAAACTCTATTTATTCAATTTCCCAATTTTGTCAGATGCCTCAAAGAGAAATCAAGTTTCTCCTAGATCACCCCAAACATACTATATTTACTTATCTATTTCAATATTTGTCACCATGTGTGTCTATGTGTCTGTGTGTGCGCCTATATTCATGCCCGTGGGCTTCTCATGGTGAACATGGACAAGTCAGAATAAAACACCTGGTATTTATTTCCCTTTTTAATACCATGTGGGTGTCTACCATCAACCTGAGGTTGTCATTGGTGGCAAAAGGCTTTCTTACCAACAGTTTCTCTTGTGTGTCATCTTGGAGACACCTAGAATTCTTTTCCCAGCATCCCTTATTGTTTGCCTAAGTACACTTGCATCCACAGTCATATCCACGTTGTTCTCAGGTCAACCATTCACATAGGCACTCTATGGAGCCTGTTTGCAACCTGGAGAATTAATAGTTCTGAATGTAGCCGGTCAGTGGTGGACCAGACATTTAAAACGAGCACTCTGGTGTCAGAGGCAGATGGATATCTATGAAACTGAGGCTAACCTTATGTACAAAGGTAGTCAGGAGAGGCTCCTAAGGTACACAGAGAACCTCTGTCTTAAACAACCAAAAAAAATATTTCTGAATATTATGGTCTCCCAGCAGCAAGAGTGGAGTGTAGAGTTTCTCGGGATCAGTTCCCTTCTAAGAACAAAAGTTCCTGGAAGGACAACAACTCACTCTGAATCTTCTGCATGTCTACCTACTGATTAGAATTTCTGTAATAGTTGAGGGCGGGGGACACTGCAGCTCAGAGCTCAACCACACTTTGTCTTGGGATATCTTTATCCCCCATGGTAGACATTCACAGACCAGCCCTGTGCCCGACCTCACATGCTGTGACTGGCCGGGGACTTGGAAATGTACTAACAAACCAATGGGTGGCACCAAGTTAGGGGCTTCCAGTGTCACTAGATGGCATCTCTGGACCATAGCGGAGAATTGACTACATTGTTGCAATCATTAGACATATATCTTCCAACCCATTTTAAAATGGCATGCTCTTGAATATTCTTTGTTCTGGTATTATAAAAACAAGATGAGATAGTGGCCACGTTGGAACATGAAATTCAGGATTAACGGAATTTGAGATAAAGGCTAAGGTCACTCAAATGTGGGTGCAGAATAAACTAGAGCCTGTCTCCTGGGAGGTGAGATTTGTGTTTCTGTACGGAGTGGCTTCTGTACCAGCCTCAGTGGGAGTGTTAGGGAGTAGCCTCTTTTCTTTATCTTCTTACTGAACTTTCCTTGAAAAATGAATTAGACATCAGAATCCTGACGGCTACAGTTGTATGTCTGTGTTTATTGTAATGTATATTTTCTACATTCTGAGTCATATTTCCTGCATATTTGTTCACTTTCTATGAATATGATTTTCCTTCACTGTTAGCAGTGAACAGCTCACACTTATGGTCCTGCTTTCCACTGTGAGGATTAGGAGTAGCTTCCCTCAGCTATGAACTCCAAGTGCATCCACATCTGATCTTGATAGCAAACTCAGGAGTAGCCCTGTCCCTGGGACAGTGACTGAGTCATGAGCAGATAATGCAAATAACCCTGGATGAGACCATACTTGAAGGAACTAACTGGTTAGATTTCCTGTTAAAAAGCTCCCACCAACTCAGTTGACAGCATCTCTAGTTCCCAAACGTGTCTTCTTCACTTGGTCGCCTGTCTTGTTAGATCTTGGGTAAGGACTTTTGATTTTGCCGCCTTCAATTCAGACCAAGGCACAATATTCTGAGTTGAGAGGTGGTGGTGAGAAGCATATTTCTCACCCTGATCTGTCCTGCCCTAGAGAATTGGAAGAGGCTAGGGAAAGATGTTCACTGAAGTCGACTTGTTTAGACAGGAAGACCTTGTGCCTAAATGCCTGTGACAGATGGTGGAACACCAGTAGCTCCAGGTGCAATCCAGGCAGCTGCAGGACAAAGCTTTTCTACTGACAAAGGTGACTCTCTGGCTTCCCAAACCTCTTGCCTCAGGCCCTGCATTCTGATTTGACCAAGAGCACATACCTTAACTCTCAGAGAACAGGGAACTGGAATGACCAAATGAGGTTCAAGACCAAATGAGGATGCCTAACCATTGCTTGTAGTCCTAGGAAAGGTGAGGCTGTTATTAAAGACAACTTTCAACTGCCCTGCAAGGTGGATAGGGAAGTAGAGAAACTGTGATTAACAAGCTGTACCACCGCTCCATCTCATGAATGAAAACCTAGTTTGATAACTTCCCCAACTCTGCTGGTGTCTTCCCAACATAACCCCAACTTCTCTTCTTTTTCTTGGCACCATATCCTGGCTCAGAACTCTGGCAGTGACCTGCTCTTCCACCATAGGCCATGCCAGCAACCTGATTCCCAGGTAAGACTGCCCCCCACCATGCCCTCTCTTGAGAACCGTATTCCAATTGCCTTTCCTCTCCTTCTCAACATATCCAGGCCCACTCCTCTGGTGGAAGGCTTCCACCTCATCAAAGACAAGGCTAGCTTCTTGGAAAGCAGGTGAGCCAGCCCCATTTCCCTAACGATGAGTGCCCAACATAGCTGCTCCCCTCATCCTAGTGACCACAACCCAGCCCACACCTCCGCTGGAAGCCCCTCTTTCCCCAGAGGCCAGGCCAGCATCCTCAATAAGACTGCTCCTGACATGGTCTACTCTGGCCCAGCCTAGCACTTATTTATTTAATGGATAGGTTCAGTTTACTATCTTCATGACAAGCAGCCTGACAGCGTGAAGGCAGAGCCTGTGTTGGAGGAATAGTTGAGATTCATATGTCCTGTAGGCAATAGGAAGTCATCTGAGACAATGGGTCATATCCTTAGCATAGGAAACCTCAACTCCCACCTCCATATTGACACGTTTCCTTAAACAAGGCCTTGCCTTCTCCAACTAAGCCACACTTCCCAATACTGCTACTAACTGTGAGATTATGGGGAACAATTATAGTTAGACTACCACATTCCATTGCCTGGCCCCATAAACTTAACAATACCATAATGCAAAATTCATTTAGTTCAAAGTGAAAAATCTCCAGAGTCTATCAGTCTCAACAATGTTTAAAGTCCTAAATGTCTTCTGAGATTCATGCAATCTCTTAATTGTAATCCCTTACACATTCAAAACAAACAGGTCACATCCTTCACACAGGTAATGGCACACGACAGACATTACCATTCCACAAAGCAGGGAAGGGAGTATAGTGAGGACACACTAGACTACTGAAAGACTGAGAGCCAGCTGGACAAACTACAAACTCTGCATCTCCATACCTGTTGTCAATTCACTCTCAGTTCTCCTACTCCGTTCAGCTTTGCTGACTACAATAGACTTCTTTCTCTTGGGCCGGTTACACTGCCTGTTAGCATGTGTCCTTGGCAGGTATCCCATGATTCTGACATCTCTAATACCTTGGGTTCTAAATGTAACTCAGACTTCAATTCCACAGCTATACACAGTAGGTTCTCTAGGCCTCCATTCAGGGACATCTCTGACACATGCTTGGCCTCGGCAGCTTTCTCTAGCCATGGAGGCAAACTTTGTAATCTGTTTTTTAGCCTTAATTCTAAAGTCCGTACCACCTTGTGCAGAAGCTGCCAAATTCTTTGGCTTACTTGGGTAGAACAAGGTCCCAACACTCAATTACATCTTCATCAACTTTCTGTCCTTTGCTGCATAAATTTGGCTATCCTGAATGTTGCTCTGTAGACCAGGCTGGCCTGAAACTCAGATCTACCTGCCTCTGTCTTCCCAGGGATGGAGATAGAGGTGTGCCCCACCACACCTGGCCCTAAAGTGTTCTTAGTTCCTTTCACAAGTTGGAAACATAGCTGTGTGGGATCTGGCCCAGTGTTTTCACTCTCTATTCCATTTCTCAAGCCATTTATCCTTGAACACAGAATTTAACACTACTCCATTTCCTGGTCCTCTTTTTCTCCTCAAATATAGACATTTTGTAATTTACTCAATCTCTTTATAAATCTTCCTTAGAGTTACCACTAATAACCACATGACAAGTCTATACTAGACTGTGTTTATGGAATTAATTTTTTTAGCTTAGATTTTTAGGGCCTTTAGGAGAACCCAAAGGCTTCGTTTTATTATTTTTTTTAATTTTATTTATTTATTTATTTATTAGAGATTTCTGCCTCCTCCCCACCACCACCTCCCATTTCCCTGCCCCTCCCCCAATCAAGTCCCCCTCCCTTGTCTGCCCTAAGAGCAATCAGGGTTCCCTGCCCTGTGGGAAGTCCAAAAACCATCCACCTCCATCCTGGTCTATTAAGAGGAGTATCCAAACTGCCTAGGCTCCCACAAAGCCAGTACGTGCAGTAGGATCAAAAACCCATTGCCATTGTTCTTGAGTTCTCAGTAGTCCTCATTGTCTGCTATGTTCAGTGAGGAGAGAGAGCACGAGTAAGGAACTCAGTACCGCGAGGGGGGCACCCACACACTGAGACAGTGGGGATGTTCTATCGGGAACTCACCAAGGCCAGCTGGCCTGGGTCAGAAAAGCATGGGATAAAACCGGACTCGCTGAACATAGCAGACAATGAGGACTACTGGAATTAATTTAAAAGAGCCCCATGCCAATTCTTTGGGCAAGAGCAAAAGGCGGCCATTTCATTCACCAGTATTTCATGGATGATCCTAGGGAATATACTCAAATTCTTCTCCTCTGACGTCTCTTGAGTGAGCACCCAATACTTCAAATAACACTTAGCACCTCTGTCTTCCCTTCTCCTGCTAGTATGGCCCATTATATAGCACTTAAAGTATTCCATGCTTCCATAACCCAAAGTAACATAGTCCAAATTCTTCTAAATGTAAACATGGTCAGCACTATCCCAGCAATACCCCCATCCTTGGTGTTCAGCTGTAGCCTCAAGCTTACTCTTGCATGATCCAGAAAGCTTGATTCATGTCTCTTTCTCCAAAGCCCACTCTCTCAGTGATTCTGCAACACAGAAAAGGTGTCCAAAAGCCCAATTCTTTATTCTTGGTGACTCTGGCAAGATTTCCCACCAGCAACCCACTCCCCACCTCAACATTCAGGTTTCTCTGTACTTGGGCACAAACCCTGCTTGAGGGAACATGCCATCATTCCTTATCCACAACCTGTAAAATTTTCCTGCTTGTATTTTTAGCACAACTTCTCCATCCTTAGTCTTTCGGATGGAGAACTGTCAATATTATTTATTCAGATAATCCTGTTCTTTTACTTATTTAGTTTGGCTTGATGTGTCTCATTTTACTGATGGAGAAACATGTTATTGGGGTAGGAAAGGTATTATCAGGTACCACCTTCAATCTTAGGGTTTTTATTGCTGTGAGGAGACACTATGACCATGGCAGCTCATATAAAGGAAAACATTTTACTGAGGGGTATAGCACTTAATTTCATAAATACAAATGATTATCATCTTGGTGGGAAGCATGGTGGGATGCAGGCAGACATGGTGCTGGAGGAGTAGCTGAGACTCCTACATCTTGAGGATAACAGTAAGTTGACGGAGAAAGTGGGTGGTATCCTGAGCATAGAAAACCTCAAAGCCCATTAACAGTGACAACCTTCACTTCTTCCAAAAAGGCCATAGACACTCCAACAAATCCAGCCCTTCTATTAATGCCACTCCCCATGAGATTATGGGGGCTAATTACATTAAAACTCTTGTACTCAAAGTTCAGAACCACTCCTTGAAAACCAGGTAGAAACACCCTACCCCACCAGAAGTCCAGGGCACTATGTCACCACCAGAGCCCAGCCATTCCAGTACAGCATGCCCTGAATATTTCAACACAGCCTAAGCACAATACATGATCTTTTTGAATTAGTATTTAAGACCTTTATTTAGAGGTGTTTGCAGTTTGTTGGCATAATTTAAAGAACATTGAAGGTGTATTGAGAAAAACCAAATTAAAAATATGCAACACATTTGTTAGGTAAGACATGCCGCATAGTTAAAGCTGATATTCTATTGTATCTGGTCAACTGTCCAAAGAAAGCACTTGATGTTCATTCGTTATTGTTGGTATTTCTTCTCCATTTCTTCTTGGATGTGCAGACCGTATGATGGTATAGATGGTAACCCGGCATTTACTCAGTCACGCCTTGCTTGGTCTTGGTTGCAGACAGATTCCTATGTGATGGATCAATGGTTTTTGATATCTCTTTGCCACTCTGTGGCTTGAAATTCTTTGGGCGTCTTTGTTGGTGA
Source organism: Chionomys nivalis (assembly GCF_950005125.1). Taxonomy (NCBI): domain Eukaryota; kingdom Metazoa; phylum Chordata; class Mammalia; order Rodentia; family Cricetidae; genus Chionomys; species Chionomys nivalis. The sequence goes on from NC_080112.1 coordinate 63,327,892, forward strand.
TTGAAGTTGTAGTGATTATGACGTCGAGGTGGCTGCTGACCTTGGGTCTCCTCTCCTTGATTTTCCTCATAGTGCTTGTTGCTGTCCTCTCTGGGCTGTCTTTGGCGAGGAGGGCCCCTGCAGAACTGTGGTCTGTAATTGCGATACATATGCGGTCTCACTTGTACACCTGGCCCTTTTGTATCTTGGTGGCCAGCACCCTCCATCACTTGTCTTTTCTGGTCTTGTTTTGCTTCTCCATCCTTCTTTCTCCCACTCTTGTTATTCTGGTTATTTTTCTGTGAATTGTGTGGAGCACCCCTACGACCTCGACAGCATCTATATTGGTTATGCTCTGATGCATATTTACTACCTTGAACTTCAGTTCCACCAGGGCCTGTAACATTTGATGCCATTGCACCCTTTTCTCCTTCAACAATATCAAACTCCACAGACTCTCCGTCTCCTACCCTGCGAAGGTACTTCTTGGGGTTCTTTATCTTTATGGCAGACTGGTGGATGAATATGTCTTCTTTGGTGTCGTTTCTGTTGATGAATCCGTAACCCTTCTTGACATTGAACCATTTAACTGTCCCCAGAACCTTCCTTGCGATGAGCTTCTTCTCCCTGATGGCCGGCACTGCTGGTGTGAGACAACCTGGGATGTCACTGCCTGCGCTGCTGCTCATAGAGCCAGGCTTGGTATCTACAGCCCTGAGGATGGCATCAGGGGCAACATCTGGCTGCTGGGTCTTCGCCTCACTGGTTATGGCTGCTGTAGTGCTGACTCCAGTCTGCAGGGACTGCTGTGTCTCCTCCAGTGGTGTATTGGTGACTAGGTCAGCGGCATAGGTGGTGCTCTCAGGGTTCTCTGGGGCCAGCTGTCCACTCGCGGTGTCCATCGACCTCAAGGAAATAATCGTAAAACCAACTTTGTGATTGGGATTGAGGCCCTTAAAGGAGAGAAGAAAGACATTTTTAAATAAACCGAGGAAAAGACAACTACAAAATTAGAGGTTAACAGCACCTCATTGAGCCTTCTCCAAAACTGATCACAGACTTGGTCACAAAGCAGGTCTCAATAAATACAAGAAATCTGAAGTTACCCCTGTAACCTATCAGACCGTCATGGATTAAAGTTGGGTTTCAACAACAACAGAAACATTAGAAAACCTACAAACTCAGAGAAACTGAACAGCTCTCTGCTTAATCACCACCCAGTCAATGAAGAAGTAAGAGAGAAACGAAAGACTTCCTAGAATTCAATGTAAATGAATGTACAACTTACCCAAATTCATGGGACACAGTGAACGTGGTGCTAACAGGAAAGTTCACAGCACTAAGTGCCTGCATAAAGAAATGAGAGAATTCTCATACCCGTGACTTCATAGTACACATGAAAATTCTAGAACAAAAAGAAGCAGCCACACCCAAGAGGAGTAGATAGCAGGAAATATTCAAAGTCAGGGCTGAAATAAACAAAATAGAAACAAAAAAGGCAATGCAAAGAATCAATTAAACAAAAGTTGGTTCTTAAGAAAATCAACAAGAAAGACAAACCCTTATCTGTCCTAAGTAAAAGACACAGATTATCCACATTAACAAAATCAAAAATCGAAACAGAGTCATAATGACAGAAACTGAGGAAATCCAAAGAATCATTAGGTCATTATTCAAAAATTTTACTATACAAAATTCGAAAATCTGAAAGAAATAGACATTTTCTCTATGTAAACCATGTACCAACTTTCAATCAACATCAGCTAAGTAATTTAAACAGACCTCTAATCCTCAAGGAATAGAAGCATCATTTAAAAATCTACCAACCAAAAAGTGCCCAGGGCCAGATTGTTTCAGCATAGAATTCTGTCAGATTTTAAAAGGAAAGCTAAAACCAATACTCTTCAAATGACTGGTTCAGCCCTAGACCCATGCCATGAGAGTGAGTCCACCCCTGACTTTTCCTAGCGCACCAGGACCCAGACACTGGATGTCCCAGAGACCTAGGATGGACCCAAACACGACTGGAGAAAAGAAATGTCAGTGTGATGATTCCTAGGGATGTTCTGCCATGCTCACGGATTGGTGCCTAGCTCATAGTCATCAGAGAGGCTCGTCCAGCAGCTGTGGAAACAGAAGCAGAGATTCACAGTCAAACGTTAGACTGAGCTCTGGGAATCCTGCTGAAGACAGGGTAGAAGTACTGTAGAGACAGAGAGGACAAGGATATCCCAAGAAAACCCACAGTATCACGTCACCTGGGCTCATGGGGTTCCCAGAGACCAAACTGACAGTCAGGGAGCCTGCCTGGGACTGACTTAGGCACTCTGCATATATGTGGCACTTGTGTAGCTTGGTCCTCTTGTGGGACTCCTTACAGTAGCAGCAGGGACTGTCTCTGACTCTTTTGCTGGCTTTTGGGACCCTACTCCTCCTACTGATTTGCTTTGCTCATTATTTATTTATTTATTTATTTATTTATTAAAGATTTCTGCCTTCTCCCCGCCACCACCTCCCATTTCCCTCCCCCTCCCCCATCAAGTCCCCCTCCCTCATCATCCCTAAGAGTAATCCGGGTTCCCTGCCCTGTGGGAAGTCCAAGGACAACCCACCTCCATCCAGGTCTAGTAAGGTGAGCATCTAAACGGCCTAGGCTCCCACAAAGCCAGTACGTGCAGTAGGATCAAAAACCCATTGCCATTGTTCTTGAGTTCTCAGTAGTCTTCATTGTCCATTATGTTCAGCAAGTCCGGTTTTATCCCATGCTTTTTCAGACCCAGGCCAGCTGGCCTTGGTGAGTTCCTGATAGAACATCCCCATTGTCTCAGTGTGTGGGTGCACCCCTCGTGGTCCTGAGTTCCTTGCTCGTGCTCTGTCTCCTGCTCTTGATTTGGACCTTGAGATTTCAGTCCGGTGCTCCAATGTGGGTCTTTGTCTCTGTCTCCTTTCATCGCCTAAATGTTTTTCTTTGGGTTCACCTTCTTAATTAGCTTGCAAAATTCCGGAAGTCATTGTTTTTTACTGCTGAGTAGTACTCTAATATGTATATATTCCATACTTTCTTCATCCATTCTTCCATTGAAGGGCATCTAGGTTGTTTCCAGGTTCTGGCTATTACAAACAATGCTGCTATGAACATAGTTGAGCATATACTTTTGTTGTATGATAGGGCATTTCTTGGGTATATTCCCAAGAGTGGTATTGCTGGGTCCAGGGGTAGGTGGATCCCGAAATTCCTGAGAAACCGCCACACTGTTTTCCAAAGTGGTTGCACAAGTTTGCATTCCCACCAGCAATGGATGAGTGTACCCCTTTCTCCACAACCTCTCCAGCAAAGGCTATCATTGGTGTTTTTTATTTTAGCCAGTCTGACAGGTGTAAGATGCTATCTTAAAATTGTCTTGATTTGCATTTCCCTGATCGCTAGGGAATTTGAGCATGACCTTAAATGTCTTTTGGCCATTCTAACTTCTTCTGTTGAGAATTCTCTGTTCAGCTCAGTGCCCCATTTTTTATTTGGTTTGATTAGCCCTTTAAGGTCTACTTTCTTGAGTTTTCTATATATTTTGGAGATCAGACGTTTGTCATTTGCGGGGTTGGTGAAGATCTTCTCCCAGTCAGTAGGTTGCCTTTCTGTCTTAGTGACAGTGTCCTTTGCTTTACAGAAGCTTCTCAGTCTCAGGAGGTCCCATTTATTCAATGATGCCCTTAATGTCTGTGCTGCTTGGGATGTACGTAGGAAGTGTTCTCCTGTGCCCATGTGTTGTTGAGTACTTCCCACTTTCTCTTCTATCAGGTTCAGTGTGTTCGCACTGATATTGAGGTCTTTAATCCATTTGGACTTGAGTTTTGAGCATGGTGATAGATATGGGTCTATTTTCATTCTTCTACAGGCTGACATCCAGTTTTGCCAGCACCATTTGTTAAAGATGCTCTCTTTTTTCCATTGTATACTTTTAGCTCCTTTATCAAAAATCAGGCGCTCATAGGTTTGTGGGTTAAAGCTAGGGTCTTCTATTCGATTCCATTGGTCGACTTCTCTGTTTGTATGCCAATACCAAGCTGTTTTCAATACTGTAGCTCTGTAATAGAGTTTGAAGTCAGGGATGGTAATGCCTCCAGACAATTCTTTATTGTATAAGATTGTTTTGGCTATCCTGGGTTTTTTGTTTTTCCATATAAAGTTGATTATTGTCTTTTCCAGATCTGTGAAGAATTTTGATGGGGATTGCATTGAATCTATAGATTGCTTTTGGTAGAATTGCCATTTTTACTATGTTGATCCTCCCAATCCAAGAGCAAGGGAGATCCTTCCATTTTCTGGTGTCCTCATTGATTTCTTTCTTCAAAGACTTAAAGTTCTTGTCAAATAGATCTTTCACTTCCTTGGTTAGAGTCACCCCAAGATATTTTATGCTATTTGTGGCTATCATGAAAGATGATGCTTCTCTGCTTTCCCTCTCTGCTTCCTTATCCTTTGTGTATAGGAAGGCAACTGATTTTTTGGAGTTGATCTTGTATCCTGCCACATTCCCAAAGGTGTTTATCAGCTGTAGGAGTTCTTTGGTAGAGTTTTTTGGGTCGCTTATGTATACTATCATAACATCTGCAAATAACGAAAGCTTAACTTCTTCCTTTCCAATACGAATCCCCTTGATCCCCTTATGTTGTCTTATCGCTATTGCTAGAACTTCAAGCACTATATTGAAGAGGTATGGAGAGAGTGGACATCCTTGTCATGTTCCTGATTTTAGTGGGATGGCTTTGATTTTTTCTCCATTTAATTTAATGGTGGCTGTCGGCTTGCTGTAAATAGCTTTTATTATATTTAGGTATGATCCTTTTATCCCTAATCTCTCCAAGACCTTCATCATAAAGGGGTGTTGAATTTTGTCGAATGCTTTTTCAGCATCTAATGAAATGATCATATGGTGTTTTTCTTTCAGTTTATTTATATGGTGGATTACATTGATAGATTTGCGTATGTTGTACCAGCCTTGCATCTCTGGGATGAAGCATACTTGATCATAATGGATAATTTTTCTGATGTGTTCTTGGATTGGTTTGCCAGTATTTTATTGAGGATTTTTGCATCAATGTTCATGAGTGAGATAGGCCTGTAATTCTCTTTCTTGGTTGGGTCTTTGTGTGGTTTTGGTATCAGGGTAACTGTAGATTCATAAAAGGAATTTGGCAATGACTCTTCTGTTTCTATATTGTGAAATACATTAAGAAGTATAGGTATTATTTCTTCTTGGAAGGTCTGGTAGAATTCTGCATTGAAACCATCTGGTCCTGGGCTTTTTTTGGAAGGGAGATTTTTGATAACCATTTCTAATTCTTCGCGACTAACAGGTCTATTTAGATTGTTCACCTGTTCTTGGTTTAGCTTTGGTATATGGTACTTATCTAAAAAAGTGTCCATTTCTTTTGCATTTTCCAGTTTTGTGGCACACAGGCTTTTGTAGTAAGATCTAATGATTCTCTGAATTTCCTCTGTGTCTGTGGTTATGTCCCCCTTTTCATTTCTGATCTTATTTATTTGCGTGTTCTCTCTCTGTCATTTAATTAGTTTGGATAGGGGTTTGTCGATTTTGTTGATTTTCTCTAAGAACCAACTTTTTGTTTCATTGATTCTTTGGACTGTTTTCTGTGTTTATATTTTGTTGATTTCCACCCTCAGTTTGATTATTTCCAGTCTTCTACTCCTCCTGGGTGCTTCTGCTTCTTTTTTTTTTCTAGAGTTTTCAGGTGTGCTGTTAAGTCCCCAATGTATGCTTTCTCCGTTTTCTTTAAGTGGGCACTTAGTGCTATGAACTTTCCTCTGAGCACTGCTTTCATCGTGTCCCATAGGTTTGAGTATGTTGTCTCTTTATTTTCATTAAATTCAAGGAAGACTTTAATTTCTTTCTTAATTTCTTCCTTGACCCAGGTGTGGTTCAGTAGTTGACTGTTCAGTTTCCATGAGTTTGTCGGCTTTTTGGGGGTACCATTGTTGTTGCCTTCTAACTTTAATCCGTGGTGATCTGATAAGACACAGGAGGACACTGATATTTTTTTGTATCTGTGGAGGTTTCCTTTGTTACCGAGTATGTGGTCAATTTTCGAGAAGGTTCCATGATCTGCAGAGAAGAAGGTATATTCTTTCCTATTTGGGTGGAGTGTTCTATAGATGTCGGTTAAGTCCATTTGCTTCATTACCTCCAACAATTCTCTTAAGTCTCTATTAGGTTTCTGTCTGATTGACATGTCCATTGGTGAGAGAGGTGTGTTGAAGTCTCCTACTACTAGTGTGTGTGGTTTGATGCCTGCCTTGAGTTTTAGTAATATTTCTTTTACATAAGTGGGTGATTTTATATTAAGGGCGTAGATATTCAGGATTGAGACTTCATCCTGATGAATTGTTCCTGTATGAGTATAAAGTGTCCATCTCGATCTCTTCTGATTGATTTTAGTTTGAAGTCCGTTTTGTTAGAAATTAGTATGGCCACACCTGCTTTTTTCTTAAGACCATTTGCTTGAAAAACCTTTTCCCATCCCTTTACTCTGAGTAGATGCCTGTCTTTGTGGTTAAGATGTGTTTCTTGCAAACAGCAGAATGTTGGATCCTGTTTTTGTATCCAATCTCTTAGCCTGTGCATTTTTATAGGTGAATTGAGACCATTAATATTAAGTGATATTAATGACCAGTGGTTGATTACTCTGGTTATTCCTATTGTTTTTTGTAGTAGAGTTTGTGTGTCTCCCTTCTTTGAGTCGTGCTGGTGAAGGGTCGCTAGATGCCTGAGTTATTGTAGGCAGTGTTGGCTATGTTGGATTCCTTGTGTTGTGATTTTCCTTCTATTATTTTCTGTAGGGCTGGATTTGTGGCTACGTATTTTTTAAATTTGTTCTTATCCTGGAATGTCTTGTTTTCTCCATTGATAGTGAACGATAGCTTGGCTGGGTATAGTAGTTTGGGTTTGCATCCATGGTCTCTTAGTTTCTGCAGTACCTCTATCCAGGACCTTCTGGCTTTCATGGTTTCCATAGAGAAGTCAGGTGTAAGTCTGATCGGTTTACCTTTATAAGTAACTTGCCCTTTTTCCTTTGCAGCTCTTAATATTCTTTCTTTAATCTGTATATTTTGTGTTTTGATTATAATATGGCGAGGGGATGTTTTTCTTTGATCCAGTCTGTTTGGTGTTCTGTATGCTTCTTGAATATTCAAAGGAATATCTTTCTTTATATTGGGAAAGTTTTCTTCTATAATTTTGTTAAAAATATTTTCTGGACCTTTGAGTTGTGACTCTCCTCCTTCTTGTATCCCTATTATTTTTAGGTTTGGTCTTTTCATTGTGTCCCATATTTCCTGAAATTTTTGCAACGAAACATTGTTGGTTTTGCTGTTTTCTTTGATCAGTGCGTTTATTTTCTCTATGTTGTCTTCAGAATCTGAGATTCTTTCTTCTATCTCTTGTAGTCTGTTGATTACGCTTGTTTCTGTAGCCTCTGCTCGTTGACCTAGATTTTCCATATCCAACTGGTCCTCATTTTGTGTTTTCTTCCTTGCTTCAATTTCCGTTTTCAATTCTTGAACTGTTTCCATTACCTGTTTCATCGTTTTTTTCTTGGTTTCCCAAGGCATCATTTATGTATTTACTCATTTCATCAAACTTTTTGTTATACTTCTCATCCATTTCTATAAGGGTGTTTTTTACATGTTGCTTAAGGGACTCTATTGCTTTCATAAAGTCAATTTTTTCCACTTCTTCTGTGTTAGGGTGTTCAACTCCTTCTGTTGTAAGATCATTGTGTTCTGGTGTTTCCATGTTGTTTTTCATATTGTTGGGTGAATTCTTGCCTTGGCGCCTGCCCATCTCCTCCTAACAATGCTATCTAATGGGTCTTTTAAGTCAAGAACAGGTTTCCCTGCTGGCCAAGGGCTCTGCTTACAAAGTGCCCTCACTCCGTTTCCTGGCTCCCGCTGTGGGCCAAGATCGCTCTCACCACTCAGAAGGATCTTCAGGACTAGGACCAGGCTTCCCGTTTGCCCAGGACCTCGTCCACAAAAGGCCTACCCCTCTGTAGGCCAGCACCAAAACAGAGAAACTCCCGCTGTCGCTGTCTTCTGCCTCGAGCTCCCGACCCAGTGCCCAAACAGGCTATACTGGGTGATCCCACAGCCCCGCAGAAGGGAGGGGGAGTGGAAGAGGGCCCTGGGCACAAGCTGGGATGTGCCAGAAATAGAGAGGTCACAGCAGAGGAGGAGCAGCCCCAGCAGCGGGTACCAGCCTTTGCAGGCTTACCAGGGGGGTGAAGGGTGTCTGAGAATGCTCCCGCTCCATTTCCTGTGTCCTGGCGTGGGCCCAGAACACTCTCCCCACTCAGGAGGGTCTTCAGGCACAGGACGCGGCTCCTCGTTCACCCGTGGACCTCGCCAATAAAAGGCCTCCCTCTCTACAGGCCAGGCCCCAAAAAACCTACTTGATTTAACTGTGCTGGCCGGGGTTCCGCCGCTTCTGTCCGCCGCGGGCCGGGGTTCCACCGCATCCCTTTGCTCATTCTTAATGCAAGGTGCGGTGCTTAGTTTTACTGTAACTTGATATGACATATTTGTTGATATCCATGGGAAGTCTGAGCTTTTCTGAATAGAAAGAGGAGTAGTAGATAGGAGGTGGGCAGGAGAGAGGTGGTGGAGGTGTTGGGAGAAGAGAGGAGTATGAAATTATGATCTGGATGTAATATAAATAAATATTTCTGAAATTTGATAAATGAATAAAATAAATGAAGAAGGAATGGGGCACAATTCAAAATACTGTGGCCATAAAACATTTATGAAAACCTGGAGGGTAATGCATCACAGACAGCACCTGAGAAAGCACACTTTTCGCTTAGAGGAAGTATATAGACTGTGTTTGTTTTGATTTTTGTAGTGTAGGAATTGCCAGGTTTTCAAAAAATGCAGCTAGTTCTTAGAAAGATAGATGGAAGGATCTCTCCCTCTTATCTGCATCCTTCACAGGACTTTGGAGACCCTGACACCAAAAGCAGCCTGACCTATGCCCTAGCTATGAGTCCTCTGCTAGAGTCATGTAGATGATTAGGGTCGGGGATACAAACAGCAACGGGTTGTTTCTGAATCCTTGGTGTGCAAGTTCAGGAGTAGACATGGGACACTCAGGTCATGTGTGTAAATAAGCCATGACAGATTTTTTTCCGGTCCGTGCCTCATGGGCAACTTGTGAATTCATTGCCCCGCAGATGGGCCTACTACATTTAACAAATGCAGGGTGGGGGCATAGAGTTCACAAAAACCTGGTTCTGTATCTGTTTGGTTCTGTCTAGGGAGAATGGCTGATTGAATACCCAGTAGTGACTGAAACTCTGGAACTGGGCTAAAGACTTGCTCATGATTGAATTTCAGAATTCATATATCCAAATCGCCACTGCCCGAGTAACAGCTGTACCAGGCAGAAGTGGGAAGCAGCATTTAAAGGATAAACCCCTTCCCATGGTACAGTCTGTCATGAGGTTCCTGTCAGCTAAAGAATGCAGAACAACATAAATTCAAACTGAGAGAACGGGCAGAGGGATGGCATCAGCCTCTTTCTTTCTTCAACCTGTCCCTGTCATTGTAACTTGAAAGCAAAACATAACCAGGAGTATCCAAGGATCAGTCGTGCAGAAATATTAAAAGGATAGAAAGAATATGAAGCAAAAAAAAAAAAAACTTGCAACAGGAATGAAGGATGCCAGGAAGGTATTTAATTCACTTTCTCCTTCAGTAATAAATAGGCTTGGAGATATGATGGAGAAAGAGAGGCTTTAAGAGGGAGCAGAGCCTGCATCCAGCATCCAACCCAAGTAAAATGGCCCTGGGCCTCCAGCTGTTGCAGATGCTCCCTGCTACATCTTTTCTAGCACTGGCTTTCTATCCCTCGGGTCCTATGTGGGGTGTTCCTTTTCACGGTTTCCATGGGCTACTGCAAAATCACAGGAACCTTCCTAGTCTAGCTGTCCAAAGGGCCAGTTGCATTTGTTACCTGGCTAGTGTTTGAGGTAAATGCCTGGGAAAACTCTTTTCAAACCTGTCACTCTAGCATGTGCAACAATGTATCAAAATAAAAACAAAAGAAAGCTAAAAAACTAAAAGCAAACAGGAAACCAAAGAGTTCATCTGTCCCTTGCTTAGTTTGACAGGAATGGGTGAGGTGATCTCCTGAAGGATTGGTGGCACTGGGAAGTTTCATGGGTGCCACCATTATGGTTATGGTTCATTGCATGTGTTTGCATTACTCTTGACGGCAGTGGAGTTCTTGACATTAGCTATGATCATGGTGTCACTAACCTATATGGTGCCCTTGCATGTGGTTGTCTCCATTGTGATGTCATGGCCATCGAAGACCCAGCCAAATAGCACAGTGGCCTCCATTTTGATGAGCTCTCCATCACAATGGTGAGACTCCATGGTTATTGTGATCTTGGTGAGATCTGCTCAATGATAAAACGAGCCCATTTCCCCATAAGGACACATGGTCCTGTGGGAGTCACACCTCTGACAGAATAAATGTGGACAGTCATTCCCTTTCCTTAGCGTGGAGAGAACAGGGGATGTTACTAGGTACTAGGTAGCCCAGCCATCGGGCTGCAAATAAGACAGTCAAGAAATTTAAAAAACAGTTTCACCTATTGACAGTTTGTCAGTCACTTTTTTCTGTGTCCTGCAGAATGTCTAGCAGACTCTTTCGTGAAGCAGGAATCCCAAAGGACCGTCTCATCTTCTTTTGGTAAGTTCAGCAGTCATTTCTCTGTGGGTTCTGCATGTCCAGTACAGCGTAACATCAAGAAGTCCAGGCGATAGCATTTTCTTGCCCAAATGGACAGCCTTGTCAATTGAAAGCAAATTCCATAATGAGTTTCTTCAATGCCCATCAACCTCTCTGAAGCAATTGGTGCTGCCAGAAGCAGACATGTCTCACTGTCGAGGAAAGTCTAAGTTCTTAAAACCTTTTAAAAGCCATATTCTGTAGATCTTTGAAGTTTTGAAGATTGTCTATGTAACTGAAATATATCTCTGTATATCCAAAATATCTAACTAACATGACTACAAGTTTGACGATTATAAATGACTATCTATTAATCTGTGAATTTTAATTATACATTACATTTTTAAATGAGCTGCACAAACAAAATACCTTAAAGAAGTGAAGAAATACATATACATAGTGTATCAAAATTGACCTTAAATTTGTATCAATATACTTAAATCCATACCAATGCAGAGCATTAATCTCTATATCATAACCCCTTATTTCTGTATTTTAGAAATTGACTGTGACCATTAACCGTTCATAAGCAACACAAACATTTACAAAAATCATTTTGGGATTATAAGAAAATGTCCTACTTGTTCATTATACAACCAAACACTGCTACCTGTAGGACACAATAGAAAGTGACAGACAAACTGCCAATACAGGCAAACAGTCTTTCAAATTTTCTGCTTCATGGAAAAGTCTGCCAGATACTATGGACCTGTAGGCCTAAGATAGATGCCCAAATGGTACAGAATAACTGTGGGTAAATTTCCATGCTGGCCTCAAAATTATAACTTTCCTGCCTCTGCCTTCTTCAGCAAATCCTACTGACATGTGCCACCATAGCTGGCTTTTTTCCCTACTTTTTTCTTGTGCTAACAGAATTGTGGTGATATTTAGTTTGTAATCTAATAAATAAGGCTTTCCTGAAGATCAGAGTATGGATGTTGTCACAGTAGTTAGCCATAGAGGCCAGGCAGTGGTGGCACATACCTTTAATCCCAGCACTTGGGAGGCAGAGGGAGAGAGATCTCTATGAGTTCGAGGCCACCCTGGGCTACAGGAGATGGATCCAGTCTAAAAGAAAAACAGAGCCAAGCAGTGGTGGCTCACACCTTTAATCCAAGTACTCCAGAGGTGGGTACAGGAAGTGACATGACAGGGCAGAGAGAGGAGCTCAGGATTCAGCAGAGGCACAATGCACACTGTATGTTATTGTAGTGTTTTTTGTTTTGTTTTTCTTTCAATTCTTTCAAGACAGGATTTCTCTGTGTAACAGCCCTGGCTGTCCTGGAAGTCACTCTGTAGACTGGGCTGTTTTCGAACTCACAGAGATCCATCCACCTACTCTCTGTCTCCCTAGTGCTGGGATTAAAAGTGTGCACCACCACTGCCTGACCTCTGTGGCTAACTAGCTCTGTACTCTGATCTTCAGGCAAGCTTTATTTGTTAAAGCACAAACAAAATATCACCACACACCATTGGCAAAAAGTCAACTACAATGTTACTTGCTTGTTTTGAAAATGCTAGTCATCCCCTGCTCCATCCCACAGTAAATAAGAGCCTGTGTGGGGAGGAGGTGGCATTTAGCCTGGTGACCTGGCTGACATGTTCAGTAGCTCGTTCCTCAGGCAGCAGTGACATCCAAGGTAGGCTCAGTTTAACTCAGTCATCTAGATACCGTGATCATTTTAATAAACAGGACTTTGTTGCCAATCCAATTTTGTGCTCATTTCTCCCCCGGACAAAGGCACGATAGAACTCTTGATGCAGGTAGTAATTGGGTCTGTCCAGGTAAGGACTTGGGCTGTGGCAAGTGCACTGTCTGCTGTTAGGATGTGTTTCTCCAGCAGTGAGTCCTTCTGACTGAGTCTGGGAACTACTTGAACTGACTTTCCCCATGTAGGCTTTACCTGTCCTTACGGCCCCGATGCTTCAGGAAGCATATTTCAGAGTGACAGAATGCTTTTGGAGAGCCACGGTAGCAACCCTGCTTTGCTCTTCCAGTACCTGTTGCTCAGATCCATACAGAACAGTGAGCAGGTTGCCTGTATACAGGTGTTTTGTTATAAATGTCTCGATAACTGCAAATGCTGTGAGGACTGGGTTGTGCTGGAATCCAGTCATCACTACCAACCGTTGTAGCTGCTTTGTCTCTGTGGGTGTAAGGGAGCCTTGTCTTTTGTTGGATTAGGAAGAGGTCTCGCCTGAGTTCCAAATGAATGCAGTGCCCACCAACAAACTTAGCAGACTCACACTCTATATGACTTGAATGCCGAACCTCCGTAGAGGGGTCATTTATTCACCGTGTGAATGAACAATGTGTTAGATATTGATGTCCATGACCACAAGATGGCAACGTGACACAAGAATTGTGTTTGGCTGTACTTTCCTAGGTTGCTAGAGACTTTCCAGGGGCAGTGGCAGGAGTCCCCACCAGAAGGGTAAGGGAACAGCAGAGCAAAGGAAATGGGGGAGGCCTGCTCTGTTCATCCATGAGGAAACATTTCTGCCTCCAGGGCGCTGAAAATCTGTTGGGAGGTGAGGATAAGGAGCTTAGCCTCATCAGCCGCACACGGGTGTGTGTGTGTGTGTGTGTGTGTGTGTGCGCGCGTGCGTGCGTACATGGGCGTCCTTTCTCACACAGCAGCGTCCTCCAGTAGGGTAGAGCTGAGCTCCATCCTCCAGATGCCAGTTCTTATGTAGGAAACAAATTGCTGTCCTCAGTCTAGTTTTATACCTTTCCCCGGGGTATGACAGGAATTCTCAGTCCACAGGGTAATTGGTAACACATCAACTCAATTTTCCTTAGATTTTTGCTTGTATTTCTTCCTTCTGAAAAGTATGGAATTCTCTCACACACCCACAAGGCAAGTAAGTGCAGAAAGGAGGCCTGACATCTCGTCCTTCTCCTCTACTTTGGCTGAAGGAACAGAGACGCCTTAATCTGTCCTTTTGAGTCACTTTGTTGAGTGGGGGCAGCAGGAACACTCGGGACAACCGCCCTCCACGGAAGAAGGTAGTTATCCAGGATATAAGGACCACACACTGGAGGAGAAGCAGTCCTTTCCTGAGAGTCAGGCTGATCTCTTTCAGCCATGACAGATAAGGACTTCAGAACAGCTTGCAGGGCTGGCACTGCTACAATGATCGGCAGAGCAGCGTCTTGACTAGTACTGCTTAGTTATGCATACTTGTACCCCAGGCCCCAGTTCTCCTCTATACTCACCCCAAGCTCTTGTTCAGTAACTCCAAGGTAGACTGGTAGGGACTGTAATCCTGTATTTATTAATCTTCCCAATATGGCCACATTGAACAAATCTCCTCTCTGCTTGTCACCGTGACTCACGTTCTTAATCCCTGCATTGCAGATGGGTGCCAAAGCCTAGCTTGCTGAGGCTGCTAGATCCCAGGCTTTTGTATCCCACTCTAAGGTAGCATCGAGAGTTGTGCTGATGCAGAGGACCCATCCTTCCTTCTGCAGACTAACCAGAAAAAGAAGGGAAAAGTGAGGAATTTCAGCTCCTACTCTTACTCTCCCTGACACTATGCCCATAGCACACAGTCAAGATTCTCATGTAATACATTTCTGCTATCCACTGTACTCTGTGTGTGTCTGTGTGTGTGTGTGTGTGTGTATGTATGTGTGACAGAGAGACACACACAGGGGGAGGGTGATTTTTACTTGTCTCTGTGTGTGAGCTCATATATGAAGGTCAGAGGACTACATTTAGAAACTGAATCGTCCACCATGACCATTGTAGGCTTCATCCTAGAGATGTAGGGGTGATTTAGTACATAAAATCCAATCAATATAATCCATTATATAAACAAATTGAAAGGAAAAACCATATAATATCATCTTAGATGCCTCAAAATCTTGACAAAAATCCACCATCCGTGAATGATAAAAGTCCTGGAGAGAATAGGACTACAAGGAACAGATCTCAACACAATGAAGGCAGTTTGATGCAAGGCTATATCCAAAAAAAATTAAATGGAGAGAAACTCAAAGCAGTTCCTCTAAACTCAGGAATAAGACAAGACTGTCCATTCTCTCCATATCTATTCAATATAATACTCGATGCTCTACCTAGACCAATAGGAAAACTGAAGTCGATTAAGTGCATTCAGACCGGAAAGGAAGAAGTGAAAGTATTGTTATTCACAGATGATATGATAGCATACATAAGCAGCCCCAAAATACTACCAGAGAACTCCTACAACTGATAAACACCTCCAACAAAATGGTTGAATACAGGATCAAACCCCCCATCAGTATCTCTCTTATATATAAATGATAAATGGGCTAAGAAAGACATCAGGGAAATAACATTCTTTACAACTGCCATGAATAATAGAAAATATCTTGGTGTAACTCTACTCATCAGGCAAATGAAAGACTTCTATGATAAAGACTTTATGTAGCCAGGCGGTGGTGGCACAAGCCTTTAATCCCAGCACTCGGGAGGCAGAGGCAGGCAGATCTCTGTGGGTTCGAGGTCAGCCTGGTCTACAAGAACTAGTTCCAGGACAGGAACCAAAAGCTATGGAGAAACCCTGTCTCGAAAAATTTAAAAAAAAGACTTTATGTCTTTGAAGCAAGACATTGAAGTAGATATTAAAAGATGTGCATGGATCTGTAGGATCAACATAGATAAAATGGCTAGCTTACCAAAAGCAAACTACAGATTCAATGAAATCCCCATCAAAATTCCAACATAGTGCTTCATAAACTATGAAAAGATAACATCAACTACATTTGGGACAAACAAACAAAAAAACAGAATAACTAAAACAATACTGAACAATAAGAGAATTTCCAAAGTTATCACCATCTCTGATTTCAAGATGTGCTACAGAACTATGGTGATAAAAAGCCCATGGTATTGGCATAAACACAGACAGGTTGGTAAATGGAATCAAAGAGAAGACTCAGCCTGAAACTCACATACCTATAGACACCTGATTTTTTAATTTAAAAAGCCCAGAAATACATGGAGTACAAAAGACAGCGTCTTCAAAAAATGGTGCTGGTGTAACTGGATGTTGGCAACAAGATCCATATTTATCATCCATCACAGAACTCATGCCCACGTGGATCAAAGTCCTCAACATAAACCCAGATAGATACACTAAATCTGACAGAAGAGAAAGTTGGATATAATCTCAAACGCATTAGCACAGGACATAACTTCCTGAACAGAGCACCAATAGCAAAGGTCCTAAGATCCACAATTAGTAAATGGGACTTCATGAAACTGAAAAGCTTCTGTAGGGCAAAATGGTGGCATACAGAATGGAAAAAATCTTTACCATCCCACATCTGACAGAAGGATGCTTTCCAAAATATATAAATATAAACAAATCGAATAATCTAATTAAAAATGGGGTACAGATCTAAATGGAGAAGTTTCAACAGAAGAGTCTCCAATGGCCAAGAAACATTAAAGATGTTTAAGGGAGGGCTTCCAGCGAATACTGTAACAGAAGACACAAGTTTATTGTTCACTGTCTTGATATACCACAATCAAAGGGTAGGGAAGCCAAAAGACTTCCCTCCCATGACACAAGGAACAAACAAACATAATTACCTCCGTATATCTCAATACATGCAGTAAACATGCCCTAAATCAAATATTCTGTTGCCTGGTCCTTGAGGAGCAAGAATAGGTTTTAACTCTTTGGCCTTTCTGAAGATGGAACTGATTCAAAACTGTGGGTTCCAACAGAATTCTTCAGGTAAATGGATGGAAGTAGAAAATATTGTATTGAATGAGGGCATTGGGACTCAGAGCATCAAATGGCAAAGGTTGCCTCTCCTCTGTGTTGCTTCAATCCACACCTTCAGATGTGAGTATATAACCAAGAGTTACTGTAGATGCCAGGAAAGTCAATGAGACCTCGGTTGGAAGCCGGAGAAGGCACTGTAGAAAAGGGACATAGGTGGCAGGAAGAAAACAGGGGTGTGCTTTTTCGGAAGAACAAAGTTGCTGCTGAGGGAAAAAGCCAGAGAAGAGATAAAGAACTCCTAGGATGATTGAAAAAGCTTTAGGGAAATTCTATTTTATGCATGCTTAAAATATATGTGTATTATATACAAGAGGGTCTGTATACATCTACACATGTTTGAAATGAATTTATGCCACTTGTGAAATAATGCCTTTCACCCCTAAGAGCCATATATGGTCTAGGTATCGAACGTTCCTATGCTACACATGAGTTATTGGTAGGGGTTTCAACAGACTCCCCAATCTGTAAAGGCTATTTTCTTGGTTGCCTGTGGAAGGTAAATCCACATTGCAGAAGATTCCACAATCTTCAAACACAGGACTTGGAGGATCTGACCTGGGGTCTTCCCCTGTGAAGTCTAGCTCACAGCTCACAAAAGTACTGTGCAAGCTGCCAAGGGAAAAAAGGAAATTAAACCTCCTAGCCTTGAGTAAAGGATGCTTGCCATAATAATGACCAGTATGGACACACATACCCAAGAGAGAAAGAGTGGCCCCTTTGTCGTAGGGGTAACCAAGAGCACCTAAGTGAACCTCAGGTCTACTCAATAGGAGGGAATTCATGTCTGGAACTATACACCTAGCCAACATCCCATGGCTGGTGAGGACATAAACCCTTGAAAGTAACCAGTTCCAGTATAATTCCCAATTGCATTCTAAACACCTATCTTTATGTCCACAGGTAAATATGTGGCTCTCATTCCTCATCAACGATGCTTCTACTGCAGGGTCAGAGATCATTAAAGACAGAAACCAACAAATGTTCAAAATGCAGAGAACCACTGACCCTGTGGGTCCCATCCCAGATTGGTACATCTACAATACAACCCTAACATTAGATTCATAAAACATCTTGGGGTAGACTTTAGTGGGTTCATGGGGGTAGGCAATGTGAGCCAGTATCTCAAAGTAGCCTCAGGGAGTCCCAGAACCTGACTGGATTCCCTAAAGTCCTCTCTACCAGGGTAATCGATAAAAGCTGAGAATGGCTTCCAGACAAGCCAAGCAGCAAAGAGACTCAGAGTCCAGACCAATGGCCTGGAGGAACCAGAAACCAGCTGAATCGCCTGGAAGAAATTAGACCAATGAGTCAGTTTGAAGGGCCATTCTCCAGACTGATGAGCTGCCTGCAGGCTGTGCAGTGTGCTCCAGGTTCTCAGTTTGTGAGCTGTCACTGAAGCTGAGGTAGGCCTTGGTGATGCAACTGTCTTTGAGTCATTTCTGCTGCTGTAAGTAACCCCTTACCCATATTCCTGTAAGTAAGCACAAGAACACTCATTGGTTCACCAGGTTGGATGTTGTTGGAAGCTGTAATTTGCTCTGTCATGGGCTTCTTAAGGACAGAATAGATATGAATGTTGGTCCTTCCCAGGCAAAGTTTTGTTACACAACAGGGGCATGGGATAGTTTGGGGGATGATTGGAAGGACCGACAACCAGGAAGACTTCTAGAAGATTGTGTCTTCTCTGTGTGACAAGAGTGGCAGCCATGTAATGTTAACAATATGATTGCCTAATCATGACCTGTACATTGCTAACACCAGTCAACATCCACCATGACTGAGGGAACTCTCATAAGGCCCACCCCTAGAAGAAGATTCAAGGGCAATTCATAGTGGAGAAAAGGAGAATCAGTCTTCCCAGAGACAAGATTTAACCCCAAACAAACAGAAATACATATGAGCTTAACTACATAGACTCTGTAGGATGGTTATCTCTAAGTCTGTCTGTCTGTCTGTCTGTCTGTCTGTCTGTCTCTCTCTCTCTGTAATTACAAAAGAAGTTACAAACTTGTGAGGGAGTGATGAGTGGAAGAAAGGGAGTTGTTGGAGAGGAAAATGTGGACACAATATACATTTCAAAGATTCTCAAAATAGTAACACAATAAATGTTTGTAAAAAGAAAGAAACTTTGGGCAAATTTAATACTAGAAAACTAGTAGATGCTTGAGCTAAGCCAAGCTGTTCAGTCTGTCACACCAGGCTTTGGATAAAGTTGTTTGTCAGTTTCTGCTTTGTTTATTGTTGTTTTATTTTAAAATATACCTAAGAAACAGTAGAAAATACGTTCATCTACACTGGATATCAAATAAGAGTGAAAGAAAGGATTTAATTTGCAAACACTAGATAACATAACTGCGTTCATAGACTTCATAAAGTTAAAAGATCGATGAAAGTCAGTGGTGAGCTAATGATTTCATTGGTCAACAGAGCCTAATGGAAAGGCAAACGTAACACTGGAGTCATGTTAAAGGTGATTACCTCATAGTCCTTGCACAGTGATGAGCTCCATTCAAACTAGCAATTCCTGTCAATCTCTTTTGTGCCATTACCAACTCATGGCTCTACTTCATTTACTCTTCTCCCTTTCCATTGCCAACTAGACCCTGGCATACTTTGCTGTCACACACACACATCATGATAGATAGATAGATAGATAGATAGATAGATAGATAGATAGATAGATAGATAGATAGACACATAGATAGACACATAGATAGACACATAGATAGACACATAGATAGACACATAGATAGACACATAGATAGACACATAGATAGACACATAGACACATAGAGGGGAGAGCTGGAGGAGGGAGAGAATGAGAGATTGTAAATCAGCAAAATTACAGGATTCTTCTTTTCCTGAGTATTGTTATATCTCTTTTCCTCGAAATCACAAAGTTTATTTCCTTACGGCTGAACAGACTTCCATTGTATAATGGTATCCACTTTACATCATCCGTTCATCTGTAGATGGACAACAGCGCAGACTCTATGGCCTGGCTACTGTAAACGATACTGCTGTAGATACACATACACTTGCATGTCTGTAGTACACGGATGCCTTTTGGTACATTCCTGGGAGAGTTACAGCTGGATTTTATGGAAGTGCTATTCTTAGTGGAATTTGATACCAATGCTCAGAGAGGCTGGACTAATTTAAATTCGCACTGGCAGCCCATAAGCGTTCTTTCCCCAGGATCTTTGCCAGCATTGCTGTTGTTTTCTTAATGATTATTCCATTCTGACCAGGGTGAGATGGAATTGCAATGTGGTTTTGAGCCATGTATCTCTGATGGCTAAACATGTTCAATGTTTTCATGAACTTATTGGCTATTTGTATTTAACTTCTGGAGAAGTGTTTGCTCATTTCATTTGTGCCTTATTGGGCATTGCCTTATTTGGGTTTGGGTGTTTAAGTCATTTAGTTCTTTACTATGTGTAAAGACTAAACTCCTCTCAGATGCATAGTGACAAAGATTGTCCCCTTCTTATAGGCTGTCGCTTCATCCTGTTAAGTGAAATGCTTTCCTGTACAGGAGCTGTGCCATTTCATGGGGTCCCATTTGTCCACACTTGCTTCCATTTCCTGAAATATTGGGGTCTTTTTAAGGAAGTTTTGTCGATGCCTAAACCTTGAAATGTTTCCTTTAGCGGGTCCAGAGTTTGGGTCCTACATTAAGGTCTATGATGACACTGCACTGACTTTTGTGCAGCGTGAGAAACGGGGAACCTACTTTCATTCTCCTACATGTAGAACCCCAGTTTGCCAGTGTTATTCCTTGAGGACTCTGTTGTTCCTTCAACATCTGTGTTTTCTGCCTCTGCCAAGATCGGGTGGCTACAGCTACATGGGTGTAATTCTGGACTTTCTATCCTGTTCCGTGATCTACATGACCTGTTTGAATCTCACTGTTATCCTGGTTTGGTCGTTAAGGCTCTGTGGTGTAATTTTGTGGAAGTTTGTTGTGATCTCCAGGATTGTGTCATTCAGGAAACGCTTTGTCTAACTTTTGTCTCAGTACTTACACATGAATAGTGCAAATTCAAATTGGTCGTAATAATAAAAACTTGGCGTCAGATATTGGGGTAAATGCTGGAAAGTCAGAGAGACAAAGAACCTTTTACAGCCTCTTCTTACCTCGCCCACGCATCAGCCTAAAATGGGGTGAGCTCCTGTCTCCTCCTGCCTTATATTACTGTCTCCCCTTCCTAGTGCTGGGATTAAAGGTGTGAGCTTCCACCATCTGGCTCTGTTTTTCTTTTACTTAAACTGGATCAACCTCTTGTAGTCCAGGGTGTTCTTGAACTCCTCATCTTCCTGCTTCCTATTCAAAGGTGCTGGGATTAAAGGTGTGTGTTACCACTGTCTGCCCTCTATAGATAACCAGTGGCTAATGCCACTCTCTGTTCCTCAAGGAAGCCAAACTTGTTAGAGCACAAAAAAAAAATCACCATAATTCTCACTCATGCCTCTCCCCTGCAGCAAACCAGAGCTGACCTGTCCCCTGAACAGATGCAGCACTAGGGAGAGGGGGCCCTGCCCCTCTCCTAGGCACAACAGTAGAGGTGACCATGTTGCTGGGGAAGGGGGGTTGGACAGTTGAGCAAACTCAGAGAATGTGATGGTGAGTGATCTGACCCGGCCCTTCATCAAACACACACTGTCATGGGCAAGGGACAGATCCCCTCAGCACACCTTGAGGACTGTGGAAGGTGGAGGAGCTGTCCATGTGGTCAGAAGACCCAGAGAGCTGGAGTTAGCCCTGCCTCTCACCAGCTGCAGCAGCCTGTAGAATGGACCTTATATGTTGCCTGAGCAACACAGTAGAGCTGGCCCTGGTGGTATAGGTTTGGGCAAGCTACCCTAGAGCACAGAAGAACAGGAGAAACAATGTTAAAACTTGCTGCTTATTACATAAGGTGAACTAGCCGGGGTGTTGCTGGAAAGAGCACCCTTGTTTTGAGGATGAGGGAGAGCTGACATGCTGACCAACCCAGTAACCACCCAGAGTCTAAAACATGGCTAAGTGTAGGCCCATCCCATCATCCACCCCTCCTGTGTTCTGCTGGAGCACGTGAAGGGGTCAGCCCTGCAAACCCAAAGGTACAGGATCTTCATGACAAGGACAACAACAGGATATTCAAGAGGAGCCCTAGGGAGAGCTGCTGTCTATGGTGTAGCAAAAACCAGAGGCCTGGGACCAGACCAATGACTCGTTGTCCTGAACACTTGCAAGTGTATATGGACTAAAGAGTTTACTGTGTGACTCCCTGAGTCAATATAGCAGCTGCGATGAGATTTATTCTTTTTCTTCCTTTCTTTTCTTTAAAATTTTTTTCTTTTTTTATGTTTGGGGGAGGTAGCAAGGATAACAGGTAGATTGGAAAGGCAGGGACATAAGTGGAATTGGGATCCACGAAGCAAAATCTACAAAGCAAAAATATAAATTTTATGTTGGGAACATAATATGAAATTGGACCTAGAATTGTGAAACAAACCCATTTCATAACTACAATTCCCCTGGAAATAAGCACATCCATCAGAACAGAGATGATTATGTAGCCATCTCTGTGGGAAGACAGATGCTTTTCCATTGGGACAAATATAACATACCTGTATGTTTTCATGCTATTTAATCTCCTAAACACTTTTTATTCAATTTCCCAACTTTGTCAGATGCCTCAGACTGAAATCAAGTTTCTCCTAGACCCCCCAAGCATACTTTATTTACTTATCTATTTAAATATTTGCCACCGTGTGTGTCTATGTGTCTGTGTGTGTGCCTATGTTCATGCCTGTGGGCTTCTCATGGTGAACATGGAAAAGTCAGAATAAAACACCTGGTAGTTGTTTCCCTTCTTAATACGACATGGGTCTCTACCATCAAGCTGAGTTTATTATTGGATGCAAAAGGCCTTGTGACTAACAGCTTCACTTGTGTGTCATCTTGGAGAATCCCAGGGTTCTTTTCCCAGCATCCGTCAGTGTTTGCCTAAGTACACTTGCATCCACAGTCATATCCACGTTGCCCTCAGGTCAGCCATTCATATAGGCACTGGACGGGAGCCTGTTTGCAACGTGGAGAATTAATAGTTCTGAATATAGTCAGTCAGCAGTAGAGCAGACATTTAACACATCACTCTGGTGTCAGAGGCAGATGGATCTCTGTTAGTATAAGGCTAGCCTGATCTACAGAGGGAGTTTCAGGAGAGGCTCAAACGGTACACAGAGAACCACAGTCTTAAACAAGCAAAAAAATATTTCTGAATATTATGGTCTCCCAGCAGCAAGAATAGAGTATAGAGATTCTCGGGATCAGTTCCCTTCAAAGAACAAATTCTTGGAAGGACAGCAGCTTACTCTGAACTTTCTGCATGTCTAACTACTGATTAGAATTTCTGTAATTGTGGAGAGCTTGGGACACTGCAGCTCAGGGCTCAACCACACTTTGTCTTGGGATATCTTTATCCGCCATGGTAGACATTCACAGACCAGCCCTGTGCCTGACCTCACATGCTGTGACTGGCCGGTGACTTGGAATTGTACTAACAAACCAATGGGAGGTACCAAGATAGGGGCTTCCAGTGTCACTAGATGGCATCTCTGGACCATAGCAGAGAATTGACTACATTGTTGCAATCATTAGACATATTTCTTCCAATGCATTTCAAAATGGCAGGCTCTTGAATATTCTTTGTTCTGGTATTATAAGAACATGATGAGCAATGGCCACATTGGAACATGGAATTCAACGTACCCGAATTTGAGATAAAAGGCTAAGGTCACTCAAATAAGGTTGAAGAATAAACTAGAGCCTGTCTCCTGGCAGGTGAGAGCTGTTTCTCTATGGAGTGGCTTCTGTACCAGCCTCAGTGGTAGTGTTAGGGAATAGCCTCTTTTCTTTATCTTCTTACTGAATTTTCCTTTAAAAATGAATTGGACATCAGAATCGTGATGGCTTCAGTTGTACATATCTGTTTATTGTAATGTATATTTTCTACATTCTGAGTCATATTTCCTGCATATTTGTTCACTTTCTATGAATATGATTTTCCTTCACTGTTAGCAGTTAACAGCTCAGACTTATGGCCCTGCTTTCCACTGTGAGGATTAGGAGTAGCTTTCCTCAGCTATGAACTCCAAGTGTATCCACATCTGATCTTGACAGCAAACTCTGGAGTAGCCCTGTTCCTGGGACAGTGACTGAGTCATGAGCAGATAATGCAAATAACCCTGGATGAGACCATACTTGAAGGAACTAATTGGTCAGATTTCCTGTTAAAAAGCTCCTACCAGATCTTCGCTTTTCTGAGGGCTAAAGAAGTACTCAGACAGGAGGGCAGGCCTCAAGGTCCCCGCCAGGGAAAGCGGGCCCCCGCTGCTGGGGCTGCAGTCTCTGCTGTGATCTCCTGGACCTGCTCTGCCTGCGCCCTACTTCCCTTAGTCCCTGGCTCATTGGGGCATCCAGGAGTTCCTGTGTAGGTGCCGAGAAGTTTCATCGGGAAGGGTGAGTGTGTGCTATCCTGGGGCGGACTGTCCCGGTAGAGAGCACAAACGCCCCTACACTAAGGCTACCCAACCAGAGCAGTGAGTGCCTGCCTAGCGGGCAGGCCTCAGCAACCCCCGAAAGGGAGCACAGGCACCTCCAGCTTGTACTGCAGTGTCGCCTGTGTTCTACTCGACCCCGCCCGACCCCTTGCATTCGGCCTTCTTTACGCGGGTCATTGGAATACCACGCATCCATGTTTTGGTGTTGAGGAGTTAATCTGCAAGGGAACGGTTCCCGCCCCTACACTGAGGAGATACACCTAGAGAGTTAGTCACAGCAAAGACTGGTCCAAGACATCAGGCCTCTCCTGGCTCCATTTGAAGGAAAAGATGGGCAGGCGCCAATGCAAGAATTCCCCCAACAACTTGAAAGGCAACGTGACATCACCAGGTTCCAGGAATCCCGAAATGAGAAGTGTACACCCTAATCCAGAAGAATTAGAAGAATTCGACTCAAAAGTGAATTTTATGAAAATAATAGAGGACCTTAAACAGGAGGTGAAAAACTGCCACAACCAATTAGAGATTACAAACAAAAAGGTAGAGGAAATAAATAAATCTCTCAAAGATACCCAAGAAAACCAAGAGAAACAAGAAAAAGTAATCAAACAGGTAAGGGAAACGGTTCAAGACTTGAAGAATGAAGTGGAAGTAATAAAGAAAACACAAACCGAGGGAAGGATGGAGATGGAAAATTTGAATAAACGAACAGGAACTACAGAGAAAAGTACCACCAACAGATTACAAGAGATAGAAGAAAGAATCGCAGACACTGAAGATACCATAGAGAAAATAAACACTCTCATCAAAGAAAACAGCATAACCAACAAATTCTCATCACAAAATATTCAGGAAATCTGGGACACAATAAAAAGACCAAACCTAAGAATAATAGGGATAGAAGAAGGAGAAGATCTACAGCTCAATGGTCCAGAAAATATATTTAATAAAATTATAGAAGAAAACTTTCCCAACCTTAAGAAAGATATTCCTTTGAAGGTCCAAGAAGCATACAGAACACCAAATCGACTGGATCAAAAAAAAACATCTCCTCGTCATATAATAATCAAAACACAAAACATACAGAATAAAGAAAGAATATTAAGAGCTGCAAAGGAAAAAGGTCAAGTTACCTATAAAGGTAAACCTATCAGACTCACACCTGATTTCTCTATGGAAACCATGAAAGCCAGAAGGTCCTGGATAGATATACTGCAGAAACTACGAGACCATGGATGCAAGCCCAGACTACTATACCCAGCCAAGCTTTCGTTCACTATAAATGGAGAAAACAAAATTTTCCAGGATAAAAACAAATTTAAACAATACGTAGCCACAAATCCAGCCCTTCAGAAAGTAATTGAAGGAAAATCACAAACCAAGGAGTCCAACAATGCCCACAATAACTCAGACATCTAATGACCCTTCACCAGCACAACTTGAGGAAGGGAAACACACAAACTCTACTACCAAAAGAAAGAAAGAAAGAAAGGAAAAATGACCGGAGTTAACAACCACTGGTCATTAATATCACTTAATATCAATGGACTCAACTCACCTATAAAGAGGCACAGGGTAAGAGATTGGATACGAAAACAGGATCCAACATTCTGTTGCTTACAAGAAACACACCTCAACCACAAAGACAGACATCTACTCAGAGTAAAGGGCTGGGAAAAGGTTTATCAAGCAAACGGACCTAAGAAAGAAGCAGGTGTGGCCATACTAATTTCTAAGAAAGTTGACTTCAAACTAAAATCAATCAAAAGAGATGGAGATGGACATTTTTTACTCATAACAGGAACAATTCACCAGGAGGAAGTCTCAATCCTGAATATCTATGCCCCTAATATAAAAGCACCCACTTATGTAAAAGAAACGTTACTAAAACTCAAGGCAGTCATCAAACCACACACACTAATAGTAGGAGATTTCAACACTCCTCTCTCACCAATGGACAGGTCAATCAGACAGAAACCTCACAGAGAAATAAGAGGATTAAGGGAGGTAATGAATCAAATGGACTTAACAGACATCTATAGAACATTCCACTCAAATAAGAAAGAATATACCTTCTTCTCTGCAGCTCATGGAACCTTCTCGAAAATAGACCACATACTCGGTAACAAAGCAAACTTACACAGTTACAAAAAAATATCGGTAACCACCTGTGTCTTATCAGATCACCATGGATTAAAGTTAGAATTCAACAACAATGCTATCCCCAGAAAGCCTATGAACTCATGGAAACTGGACAGTCAACTACTGAACCACACCTGGATCAAGGAAGAAATAAAGAAAGAAATTAAAGTCTTTCTTGAATTCAATGAAAACGAAGACTCAACATACTCAAACCTATGGGACACTATGAAAGCAGTGCTAAGAGGAAAGTTCATAGCATTAAGTGCCCACTTAAAGAAAACGGAGAAAGCACACATTGGAGACTTAATAGCCCACCTTAAAGCTTTAGAAAGAAAAGAAGCAGATTCACCTAGGAGAAGTAGAAGACTGGAAATAATCAAATTGAGGGCTGAAATCAACAAAATAGAAACACAGAAAACAATCCAAAGAATCAATGAAACAAAAAGCTGGTTCTTGGAGAAAATCAATAAGATTGATAAACCCCTATCCAAACTAATCAAACGGCAGAGAGAGAATACGCAAATTAACAAAATCAGAAACGAAAAGGGAGACATAACCACAGACACAGATGAAATTCAGAGAATCATTAGATCTTACTACAAAAACCTGTATGCCACAAAATTGGAAAATGTAAAAGAAATGGACACTTTTTTAGATAAGTACCATATACCAAAGTTAAACCAGGACCAGGTGAACAATCTAAATAGACCTGTTAGTCGCGAAGAATTAGAAGTTGTTATAAAAAACCTCCCCACCAAAAAAAGCCCAGGTCCAGACGGCTTTAATGCAGAATTCTACCAGAACTTCCAAGAAGACCTAATACCTATACTCCTTAATGTATTTCACAATATTGAAACAGAGAAGTCATTGCCAAATTCCTTTTATGAAGCTGAAGTTACTCTGATACCAAAACCACACAAAGACACAACCAAGAAAGAGAACTACAGGCCAATCTCACTCATGAACATCGACGCAAAAATACTCAATAAAATACTGGCAAACCGAATCCAAGAACACATTAGAAAAATTATCCATTATGATCAAGTAGGCTTTATCCCAGAGATGCAGGGCTGGTTCAACATACGAAAATCTATCAATGTAATCCATCATATAAATAATCTGAAAGAAAAAAACCATATGATCATTTCATTAGATGCGGAAAAAGCATTTGACAAAATTCAACATCCCTTTATGATAAAGGTCTTAGAGAGATTAGGAATACAAGGGTCGTTCCTAAATATAATAAAAGCTATTTATAGCAAGCCGTCAGCTAACATCAAATTAAATGGAGAGAAACTCAAAGCTATTCCACTAAAATCAGGAACACGACAAGGTTGCCCACTCTCTCCATACCTCTTTAATATAGTGCTTGAAATTCTAGCAGTAGCAATAAGACAACATAAGGGGATCAAAGGGATTCAAATTGGAAAAGAAGAAGTTAAACTTTCATTATTTGCAGACGATATGATAGTGTACATAAGCGACCCCAAAAACTCCAGCAAAGAACTCCTTCAGCTGATAAACACCTTTAGTAGCGTTGCAGGATACAAGATCAATTCCAAAAAATCAGTTGCCCTCCTATACACAAAGGATAAGGAAGCAGAGATGGAAATCAGAGAAGCATCACCCTTCACGATAGCCACAAATAGCATAAAATATCTTGGGGTAACTCTAACCAAGGAAGTAAAGGATCTGTTTGACAAGAACTTTAAGTCAATGAAGAAAGAAATTGAGGAGGATACCAGAAAATGGAAGGATCTCCCTTGCTCTTGGATTGGGAGGATCAACATAGTAAAAATGGCAATTCTACCAAGGGCAATTTATAGATTCAATGCAATCCCCATTAAAATCCCATCAAAATTCTTCACAGATCTTGAGAGGACAATAATCAACTTTATATGGAGAAACAAAAAACCCAGGATAGCCAAAACAATCTTATATAATAAAGGATCATCTGGAGGCATTACCATCCCTGACCTCAAACTCTATTACAGAGCCTCAGTATTGAAAACAGCTTGGTATTGGCATAAAAACAGAGAAGTCGATCAATGGAACCGAGTAGAAGACCCTGATTTTAACCCACAAACTTATGAACACCTACTTTTTGATAAAGGAGCTAAAAGTATTCAATGGAAAAAAGAGAGCATCTTCAACAAATGGTGCTGGCAAAACTGGTTGTCAACGTGTAGAAGAATGAAAATAGATCCATATCTATCACCATGCACAAAACTCAAGTCCAAATGGATTAAAGACCTCAATATTAGTCTGAACACACTGAACCTGATAGAAGAAAAAGTGGGAAGTACTCTACAACATATGGGTACAGGAGATCACTTCCTACGTTTATCCCCAGCAGCACAGACATTAAGGACAACATTGAATAAATGGGACCTCCTGAAACTGAGTAGCTTCTGTAAAGCAAAGGACACTGTCGCTAAGACAAAAAGGCAACCCACTGACTGGGAGAAGATCTTCACCAACCCTGCAACAGACAAAGGTCTGATCTCCGAAATATATAAAGAACTCAAGAAACTAGACTTTAAAATGCTAATGAACCCAATAAAAAAATGGGGCACTGATCTGAACAGAGAATTCTCAACAGAAGAAATTCAAATGGCCAAAAGACACTTAAGGTCATGCTCAACCTCCTTAGCAATAAGGGAAATGCAAATTAAAACAACTTTGAGATACCATCTTACACCTGTCAGAATGGCTAAAATCAAAAACACCAATGATAGCCTTTGCTGGCGAGGTTGTGGAGAAAGAGGCACACTCATTCATTGCTGGTGGGAATGCAAACTTGTGCAGCCACTTTGGAAATCAGTGTGGCGATTTCTCAGGAAATTTGGGATCAACCTACCCCAAGATCCAGTAATACCACTATTGGGAATATACCCAAGAGATACCCCATCAAATGACAAAAGTATCTGTTCAACTATGTTCATAGCAGCATTGTTTGTAATAGCCAAAACCTGGAAACAACCTAGATGCCCTTCAATGGAGGAATGGATGAAGAAAATGTGGAATATATACATATTAGAGTACTACTCAGCAGTAAAATACAATGACTTCTCGAATTTTGCGTGCAAATGGATGGAAATAGAAAACACTATCCTGAGTGAGGTATCCCAGACCCAAAAAGAGGAACATGGGATGTACTCACTCATAATCGGTTTCTAGCCATAAATAAAAGACATTAAGCATATAATTTGTGATCCTAGAGAAGTTAAATAAGAAAGTGAACCCAAAGAAAATCATATAGTCATCCGCATGGAGAGGGGAAGTAGACAAGATTGCAGGGCAAAAACTGGGAACTTGCGGGTGAGGTGGCATGGGGCAAAGGGGAAATGGGATGAGAAACATGAGAAGGGGAGGATGGGAGGAGCTCGGGGGATTGGGATGGTTGGGATATAGGAAGGGAGGATACGGGAGCAGCGAAGTATATATCCTATCTAAGGGAGCCATCTTAGGGTTGGCAAGAGACTTGACTCTTGAGGGGTTCGCAGGTGTCCAGGAATATGTTCTCAGCTGGTACCTTGGGCAACTAAGGAGAGGGAACCTGAAATGACCCTATCCTATACTGATGAATATCTTGCATATCACCTTAGAACCTTCATCTGGCGATGGATCGAGGTAGAGACAGAGTCTCAATTTGGAGCAACGGTCTGAGCTCTTAAGGTCCAAATGAGGAGCAGAAGGAGGGAGAACATGAGCAAGGAAACCAGGACCACGAGGGATGCACCCACCCACTGTGACAGTGGAACTGATCTACTGGGAGCCCACCAAGGCCAGCTGGACTGGGACTGAATAAACATGGGTTGAAACTGGACTCTCTGAGCATGGCGGACAATGAAGGCAGAAGAGAAGCCAAGGACAATGGCACTAGGTTTCGATCCTAATACATGAACTGGCTTTGTGGGAGCTTAGCCTGTTTAGACGCTCACCTTCCTGGACGTAGATAGAAGACCTTCGTCTTCCCGCAGGGCAGAGAATTTGGACTGCTCTTCAGTATCGAGAGGGAGGGGGAATGGTGTGGGGGGAGGAGAAGAGGAGTGGGGATAGGGGGAGGGGAGTGGGGGGAGGGGGCAATATTTGGGAGGAGGGGAGGGAAATGGGAAACGGGGAGCAGGTGGAAATTTTAATTAAAAAAGAATAAAAAATTAATAAAAAGGAAAAAAAATAAAATTAAAAAAAAAAAAAGCTCCTACCAACTCAGTTAACAGCTTCTCTTGTTCCCACATGTGTCTTTTTTACTTGGTTGCCTATCTTGCTGCATCTTGGGTCAGGACTTTTGATTTTGCTGTGTTCAATTCAGACCAAGACACAATATTCTGAGTTGAGAGGTGGAGGAGAGAAGCAAATTTCTCACCTGATCTTCCCTGTCCTAGAGAATTTGGAGAAGCTGGGGAAAGATGTTCACTGAAGTCGACTTGTTTAGACAGGAAGACCTTGAGCCTGAATGTCTGTGACAGATGGGTGGAACACCAGTAGCTCCAGGTGCAATCCAGGCAGCTGCAGGACAAAGCTTTTCTACTGACAAAGGTGACTCTCTGGCTTCCAAAACCTCTGGCTTCAGGCCCTGCTTTCTGATCTGACCAAGAGTACATACCTTAAATCTCAGAGAACAGGGAACTGGAATGACCAAATGAGGTCCAAGACCAAATGAGGATGCCTAACCATTGCTTGCAGTCCTAGGAAGGGTGAGGCTGTTATTAAAGAGAGAAGTCAACTTCCTAGAAGGTGGATACAGAAATAAAGATGCTGTGATTAACGAGTTGTGCCCCCCGCCCCATCTCCTGAATGAAAACCTAGTTTGATAACTTCCCCAACCCTGCTGGTGTCTTCCCAACATAACCCCAACTTCTCTTCTTTTTCTTGGCACCATATCCTGGCCCAGAACTCTGGCAGTGACCTGCTCTTCCACCAGAGACCAGGTCAGCATCTTGATTCCCAGATAAGACTGCCCCCCACCAGGCCCATTCTTGAGAACCACTTTCCAATTGCCTTTCCTCTCCTTCTCAACATATCCAGGCCCACTCCTCTGGTGGAAGGCTTCCACCTCATCAAAGACAAGGCTAGCTTCTTGGAAAGCAGGTGAGCCAGCCCCATTTCCCTAACGATGAGTGCCCAACATAGCTGCTCCCCTCATCCTAGTGACCAGAACCTGGCCCACACCTCCGCTGGAAGCCCCTCTTTCTCCAGAGGCCAGGCCAACATCCTCAATAAGACTACTCCTGACATTGTCTACTCTGGCCCAGCCTAGCACTTATTTATTTAATGGAGAGGATCCCTTATACTTTCAGAGGTCCAGTTCACTATCATCATGACAAGCAGCCCGACAGCATGAAGGCAGAGCCTGTGTTGGAGGAATAGTTGAGAATCCAATGTCCTGTAGGCAATAGGAAGACATCTGAGACATTGGGTCATATCTTGAGCATTGGAAACTTCAACGCCCACCTCCATATTGATGTGTTTCCTTAAACAAGGCCTTGCCTTCTTCAACTAAGCCACACTTCCCAATACTGCTACTAACTGTGAGATTATGGGGAACAATTATAGTTAGACTGCCACAATTCATTGTCTGGCCTCATAAACTTAACAATACCATAATGCAAAATTCATTTAGTTCAAAGTGAAAAATCTTCAGAGTCTATCAATCTCAACAATGTTTGAAGTCCTAAATGTCTTCTGAGATTCATGTAATCTCTTAATTGTAATCCCTTACAAATTCAAAACCAACAGGTCACATCCTTCCAACAGGTAATGACACATGACATACATTGCAATTCCAAAACGCAGGGAAGGGAGTATAGTGAGGACACACTAGGCTACTGAAAGACTGACAGCCAGCTGGACAAACTACAAACTCTGCATCCCCATGTCTGATGTCAAAGTACTCCTCAGATCTCCTACTCCGTTCAGCTATGCTGATTTCAAAAGACTTCTTTCTCTTGGGCTGGTTACACTCCCTGTTAGCATGTCTCCTTGGCAGGTATCCCATGATTCGGACATCTCTAATACCTTGGGTTCTAAATGCAACTCAGACTTCAATTCCACAGCTAAACACAGTAGGTTCTCTAGGCCTCCATTCAGGGACATCCCTGACACAGCTTGGCCTCGGCAGCTTTCTCTAGCCATGGAGGCAAACTTTGTAATCTGTTCTTTAGCCTTAATTCTAAAGTCCGTACCACCTTGCACCTGGACGGGTGACTGTGTGCTATCCAGGGGCAGACTGTCCCGGAAGAGAGAACTCTCAATATTACTTATTCAGGTAAACCTGTTCTTTTACTTATTTAGTTTGGCTTGATCTGTGTCATTTTACTGATGGAGAAACATGTTATTGGGGTAGGAAAGGTATTATGAGGTACCACCTTCAATCTTAGGGTTTTTATTGCTGTGAGGAGACACTATGACCATGGCAGCTCATATAAAGGAAAACATTTAATTGAGGGGTATAGCACTTAATTTCATAAATACAAATGATTATCACCTTGGTGGGAAGCATGGTGGGATGCAGGCAGACATGGTGCTGGAGGAGTAGCTGAGACTCCTGCTTATTGCAGATAACAGTAAGTTGACGGAGAAAGTGGGTGGTATCCTGAGCATAGAAAACCTCAAAGCCCACCACACAGTGACAACCTTCACTTCTTCCAAAAAGGCCATAGACACTCTAACAAATCCACCCATTCTATTAATGCCACTCCCCATGAAATTATGGGGGCCAATTACATTCAAACTCGTATATCCACAGATCAGACCGACTCCTTGAAAACCAGGTAGAAACACCCTACCCCACCAGAAGCCCAGGGCACTATGTCACCACCAGAGCCTAGCCAGTAGTACAGCATGCCCTGATATTCCAACACAGCCTAAGCACAATACATGATCTTTTTAAATTAGTATTTAAGAACTTTATTTAGAGGTGTTTGCAGTTTGTTGGCATAATTTAAAGAACATTGAAGGTGTATTGAGAAAAACCAAATTAAAAATACACAACACATTTGTTAGGTAAGACATGCTGCACAGTTAATGCTGATATTTCTATTGTATCCGGTCAACATTCCAAAGAAAGCACTTGATGTTCATTCGTTATTGTTGGTATTTCTTCTCCATTTCTTCTTGGATGTGCAGACCGTATGATGGTATAGATGGTAACCCGGCATTTCCTCAGTCACGCCTTGCTTGGTCTTGGCTGCAGACAGATTCTTATCCGCTGGATCCGATGCCTTTGGTATCTCTTTCCCACTCTGTGGCTTTGAATTTTTTGGGCGTCTTTGGTTGGTGATTGAAGTTGCAGTGATTATGACGTCGAGGTGGCTGCTGACCTTGGGTCTCCTCTCCTTGATTTTCCTCATAGTGCTCATTGCTGTCCTCTCTGGGCTGTCTTTGGCGAGGAGGGCCCCTGCAGAACTGTGGTCTGTAATTGCGATACATATGCGGTCTCACTCGTACACCTCGCCCTTTTGTAGCTTGGTAGCCAGCATCCTCCATCATTTGTCTTTGTGGGTCTTGTTGAGCTTGGCCTTCATGAGTGCATTCTGATTGCTCATTCCTTCCCCCACTCTCCTTATTCTGGTAATTTTTCTGGGAATTGCGTGGAGGACCCCTGCGACCACGATAGCTTCTATATTGGTTATGCTCTGATGCATACTTACTACCTCGAACTTTAATTCCTCCAGGGCCTGTAACATTTGATGCCATTGCACCCTTTTCTCCTTCAACAATATCAAACTCCACAGACTCTCCGTCTCCTACCCTGCGAAGGTACTTCTTGGGGTTATTTATCTTTATGGCAGACTGGTGGATGAATATGTCTTCTTTGGTGTCGTTTCTGTTGATGAATCCGTAACCCTTCTTGACATTGAACCATTTAACTGTCCCCAGAACCTTCCTTGCGATGAGCTTCTTCTCCCTGATGGCCGGCACTGCTGGTGTGAGACAACCTGGGATGTCACTGCCTGCGCTGCTGCTCATAGAGCCAGGCTTGGTATCTACAGCCCTGAGGATGGCATCAGGGGCAACAGCTGACTGCTGGGTCTTCGCCTCACTGGTTATGCCTGCTGTAGTGCTGACTCCAGTCTGCAGGGACTGCTGTGTCTCCTCCAGTGGTGTATTGGTGACTAGCTCAGCGGCATAGTTGGTGCTCTCAGGGCTCTTTGGGGCCAGCTGTCCACTTACGGTGTCCATCAACCTCAAGAAAATAATCGTAAAACCAACTTTGTGATTGGGATTGAGGCCCTTAAAGGAGAGAAGAACGACATTCTTAAATAAACCAAGGAAAAGACAGCAAAATAATTGGCGGTTATCAGCAAATCCCTTAAAAAAGGACAAGCAATTTAAGAAAAATACAAACTGATCATAGAAACTATTTAAGACATGAAAATTGGAATAGAAACAATAAAGAAAACACAAACCTGGGGAACTCTGGAAATGGAAAATCTGTGTAAACAAATAGGAAACACAGATGCAAGCATCCCCAACAGAATACAAGATGTGAAAGAGACAATCTCAGGAAATAAAGACAAGAAAGAGGAAATGGACTCATCATTCCAAGAAAATGTTAAATCTAAACAATTCCTAATAGGAAATATCTAGAAAATATGTTACATCTTGAAAACACCAAACCTAAGAATAATAGGTATTGAAGGAGAATGATCCCAGCCCCAAAACTCAGAGAATACATTTTACATAATCATAGAAAATTTCTCAGACCTAATGTAGGATTTGTCTATAAAAATACAAGTAGCTTTCAAAACTACAAAAGGATGGATCAGAAAAGAATGTCCCCACTCTACCTAATAAACAAACACTAAAGTTGCAGAATAAGGAACAAATATTAAAAGCTGCAAGAGAAAAAAAAAGCAAAGTAAAATATACAGGCAGATATATAAGAATCACACCGACTATGCAATGGAAACTTTAAAAGCCAGAATTGTCTGGACAGAATTCTTGCAGATAATAAGAGCCTATCGATACCAGCACAGACTAATAAACCCAGTAAAACTTTCATAGCTGGATCAAATACAACATTTCATGAGAAAGTCAAATTTAAACAATTATCTTTCTAGAAACCCAGTCCTTCAGATGGTGCTGAAGGAAAACTCCAACCCAAGGAAGTTAATGTCACTCATGTAAACATAGGAAATAGAATATCTCACACTGACAAAAATCCATACAAGGGGTATATGGAGACATGCACACACACACACACACACACACACACACACACATGAACGTGAACACACACACTTACATACACATACACACATACACCAACACACACACTCCACCATGACCTTCACCACCAGTATAAGAACAGAAAGAGACAGTCAGTGGTCATTAATATCTCTCCACATCCGTGTACTCAATTAGTCGATAAAAAGAAACTGGCTAAAAAAATGTATGTGATATCAGGACTGGTCTTTGCTGCATACCAGATCCCCCCCCCCCAACATCAAAAGTAGATATTGCCTTAGAATAAAGGGTTGGGAAAAGCTTTTCCTATCAAATGGGCCTACAAAGCAAGCGGGTGTACCTATTCTAATAGCTCACCAAATAATCATCAAAGAAAAATTAATCAAAAGAGATGGTGAAGGACATTTATATGCATTAAAGGAAAAGTTGACTGGAATGACAGATCA
The DNA here is from genome assembly GCF_950005125.1 of Chionomys nivalis. NCBI lineage: Eukaryota > Metazoa > Chordata > Mammalia > Rodentia > Cricetidae > Chionomys > Chionomys nivalis. The sequence goes on from NC_080112.1 coordinate 63,363,797, forward strand.
ATTCTGAACACATATGCTCCAAATAAAGGACTCCCACTTTTATAAAAGAACATTACTAAAGTTTAAATCACACATCGAATAGTGGGAAACTTCAACACTCCACTCTCACCAGTGGGCAGGTCTTTAGGACAGAAACTAAAAAGAGAAAAGATGGAACTAACAGATGTTATGACTCAAATTCACCTACTGGATATCTACAGAACATTTCACCCGAACATAAAAGTATATTCCTTCTTCTCAGCACCTCATCGAGCCTTCTCCAAAATTGATCACAAACTTGGTCACAAAGAAAGTCTGAACAAATAAAGGAAATCAGAAGTTACCCCTGTCACCTATCAGACCATCATGGATTAAAGTTGGGATTCAACAACCACAGAAACATTAGAAAACCTACAGACTCAGAGAAACTGAACAGCTCTCTGCTTATTCACCACCCAGTCAATGAAGAAGTAAGAGAGAAACGAAAGACTTCCTAGAATTCAATGTAAATGAATGTACAACTTACCCAAATTCATGGGACACAGTGAACGTGGTGCTAACAGGAAAGTTCACAGCACTAAGTGCCTGCATAAAGAAATGAGAGAATTCTCATACCAGTGACTTCATAGTACACATGAAAATTCTAGAACAAAAAGAAGCAGCCACACCCAAGAGGAGTAGATAGCAGGAAATATTCAAAGTCAGGGCTGAAATAAACAAAATAGAAACAAAAAAAGGCAATGCAAAGAATCAATTAAACAAAAGTTGGTTCTTAAGAAAATCAACAAGAAAAACAAACCCTTATCTGTACTAACTAAAAGACACAGATTATGCACATTAACAAAATTAAACTCAAAACGGAGTCATAATGACAGAAACTGAGGAAATCCAAAGAACCATTAGGGCATTATTCAAAAATTTTAGTACACAAAATTCAAGAATCTGAATGAAATAGACATTTTTTTCTATGTAAACCATGTACCAACTTTCCATCAACATCAGCTAAGTAACTTAAACACACCTATAACCCTCAAGGAATAGAAGCAGCATTTAAAAATGTACCAACTAAAAAGTGTCCAGTGCCAGATTGTTTCAGCACAGAATTCTATCAGATTTTTAAAGGAAAGCTAAAGCCAATACTCCTCTAATTATTCCAAAATAAAACAAAAGGAATATCTCCATATTCATTTTATGAAGCAATTGACACCATGAACCAAAACAAGACAAAGACTCATTCCATCACTAGAGGTAATATAAAGTGAGAGGAGGGAAAGGCTTAGTCTGTTCAGGCTGTGATTGCCCAGCCTTGGTGGAAGTAAGACTTCATTAGTGGCTTGGCTGCTTTGCTTCTCTGGTGTTTGGGTTGACCCCCAATATCTGACTCTTGGCTTTTATTATTTGTCCTTCAAACACCTTGTCATGATAAAAGTCTTGGAGAGATCAGGGATATAAGTGACATGTCTAACAATTATAAAAACAATATATTCCTTCCTGAATAGAACAGCAATAGTGCAGACACTAGGATCAACACTTAAAATGGATCCTAATGAAACTGAGAAGCTTCTGTAAGTCAAAGGACAGTATCAATCTTTGATGGATAGAACAAAACGGCAGCCTACAAATGGTAAAAGATCTTCACTATGCTCACTTCTCACACAGTGCTGTTGTCCAAATACAGAAAGAACTCTAGGAACCAGATGTCAAAATAAAATAATCCATTTTAAAAATGGGGTACAGATCTAAAAAGTGACTTCTTGATGGAAAAGTCTCAAATCGCCAAGGAACACTAAGAAATGTTCAACATCTTTAGCCATCAGTTGAATGAAAGTCAAAACTACTGAGAGATTTCATCGTGTACCACTCAGAATGGCTAATGTCAAAATCACAAGGGACAGCTTAGACAGGTTAGGATGTGGAGCACATGCAACAATCCTCCAAGGTTGATGGGACTGCAAACATGTACAGTCAGAGTAAGGAAGTCAATATGGCAGTTTCTCAGAAAGTTGGGAATCGATCTACCTCAACATCCAGCTACACCATTCTTGGCCAAATACCCAAAGGATGCTCAATTCTACCACCAGGACTCTCGATCAACTATGTTCCTAGCAGCTTTATTTGTGATAGCTAGAACCTGGAAACAACTCTCATCTGAAGAATGAATTTTATACAGTGGACTATTACTCAGCTGTCATAAATAATGACCCAGAGACCTAGGATGGAACCAAACACGACTGGAGGAAAGAAATATCAATGTAATGATTCCTAGGGATTTTCTGCCCTGCTCACAGATTGGTGCCTAGCTCAGTAGTCATCAGAGAGGCTCGTCCAGCAGCTGTGGAAACAGAAGCAGAGATTCACAGTCAAACGTTAGACTGAGCTCTGGGAATCCTGCCGAAGACAGGGTAGAAGGACTGTAGAGACAGAGAGGTCAAGGACATCCCAAGAAAACCCACAGGATCAAGTAATCTGGGCTCATGGGGTTCCCAGAGACCAAACTGACAGTCAGGGAGCCTGCATGGGACTGACTTAGGCACTCTGCATATATGTGGCAGTTGTGTAGCTTGGTCCTCTTGTGGGACTCCCTACAGTAGCAGCAGGGACTGTCTCTGACTCTTTTGCTGGCTTTTGGGACCCTACTCCTCCTACTGATTTGCTTTGCCCATTCTTAATATAAGAGGAGGCACTTAGTTTTACTGTAACTTGATATGATGTATTTGTCAATATTCATGGGGGGGCCTGAGCTTTTCTGAATAGAAAGAGGAAGAGTAGATAGGAGGTGGGCAGGAGAGAGCTGGGGGTGTGGGAGAGGTTAGGAGGAGAGGAGGGATATTAAACTATGATCTGGATGTAATGTAAATAAATATTTCTAAAAATTGATGAATGAAAAAAGTAAATGAAGAAGGAATGGGGCACAATTCAAAATGCTGTGGCCATAAAACATTTATGAAAACCTGGAGGGTAATGTATCATAGACAGTCACCTGAGAAAGCACACTTTTCGCTTAGGTTTTCAAACAATGCAGCTAGTTCTTAGAAAGAGAGATGGAAGTACTTCTCCAACTTATCTGCACATTTCACAGGACTTTGGAGACCCTGACACCCAAAGCTGCGTGACTTATGCCCTAGCTACGAATCCTCTGCTAGAGTCACATAGATTATTAGGGTGGGCGATACAAAACGGCAATGGCATGTTTCTGTGGCCTTGGTGTGCAAGTTCAGGAAGAAGCAGACATGGGAAACTCAGAAATTGTGTGAAAAGATGCCATGACTAGTGGATTCTTTCCGGTCTGTACCTCATGACAACTTGTGAATTCATTGCCCTACAGATGTGACTACCTCATTAAACAAATTTAGGGCGGGACACACAGTTAAAAACAAAACCTGATTCTGTATCTGTTTGGTTCTGTCAAGGGTGATTGAATATGCAGTAGTGACTGAAACCCTGTAACTGGGCTAAAGACTTGCTCTTGGTTAAATTTCAGATTTCATATATCCAAATCACCACTGTCCGAGAGACAGCTGTACCAGGCAGCAGAGGGAAGCAGCATTTAAAAAATAAACCCCTTCCATTTGTACAGTCTGGCATGAAGTTCCTGTCATCTAACGAATGTGGAATGCTTCTTCGGGACCATAAGATCCCCAGCTCAGCCCGTTTGGGCACTGGGATGGGGTAGTGAGCACAACCACTTTGGAAATCAGTGTGGCAGTTTCTCAGGAAATTCCGGATCAATCTATCCCAGCATCCAGCAATACCACTCTTGGGAATATACCCAAGAGATGCTCTATCACACTACAAAAGCATTTGTTCAACTATGTTCATAGCAGCATTATTTGTAATAGCCAGAACCTGGAAACAATCTTGATGCCCGTCAATGGAAGAATGGATAAAGAAAGGGTGGAATATATACATATTAGAGTACTACTCAGTGGTAAAAAACAATGACATCTTGAATTTTGCATGCAAATGGATGGAAATAGAGAACACTATCCTGAGTGAGGTTACCCAGACCCAGTGGTAGGTACTCACTCATTAGTGGATTCTAGCCATAAATAAAGGACATTGAGCCTATAATTCATGATCCTAGAGAAGCTAAATAGGAAGATGAACCCCCAAAAAACCATGTAGTTATCCTCCTGGACATTGGAACTATATAAGATTTCCAGGCAAAAATTGGGAGCATAGGGGTGGGGGTGGGACGCGGGTAAGGGGAGATGGGGAGAGAGAAGTGAGAAGGGGAGGATGGGGAGAGCTCCGGGGCATGGGACAGTTGGATGGAGGAGGAGTGGGTATGGGAGCAGGGGAGTATATATCCTAATTAAGGGAGCCATTTTAGGTTTGGCAAGAGACTGGACTCTAGAGGGGATCCCAGGTGTCCAAGGAGATGTCCCCAGCTTGTTCCTTGAGCATCTGAGGAGAGGGTGCCTGAACTGGCCCTATACTATAGCCAGACTGATGAATATCTTGCATATCACCATAGAACCTTCATCTGGCGATGGATGGAGATAGAGACAGAGACCCACACTGGAGCACTGGACTGAGCTCCCAAGGTCCAAATGAGGAGCAGAAGGAGAAAGAACATGAGCAAGGAAGTCGGGGCCAGGAGGGGTGCACCCACTGTGACGGTTGGTCCTATGTAATAGGAACTCACCCAGGCGAGCTGGACTGGGATTGATGGAGCATGTGATCAAACCAGACTCTCTGAACATGGCTGACAAGCAGGGCTGACTGAGAAGCCAAGGACAGTGGCACTGGGTTTTGATTCTATTCCATGTACTGGCTTTGTGGGAACCTAGTCTGTTTGGATGCTCACCTTCCTAGACCTGGATGGAGGGGGGAGGGCCTTGGACTTCCCACAGGGCAGGGAACCCTGACTGCTCTTTGGACTGGAAAGGGAGGGAGAGGCATAATGGGGGAGGGGGAGGGAAATGGGAGGAGAGGAGGAGGTTCAAATTTGTAATTAATAGTAATAATAATAATAAAAGGAAAAAACAAAAAATGAAATAAAAGATAAAAAAGAATACAGAACAACAGAAATTCAAACTGAGGGAACGGGCAGAGGGATGGCATCAGCCTCTTCCTTTCTTCAACTTGTCCCTGTCATTGTAACTTGAAAGGAAAACATAACCAGGAGTATCCAAGGATCTGTTGTGCAGAAATATTAAAAAGAGAGAAAGAAAATGAACCAAAAAGAAAAAAAAAACTTGCAACAGGAATGAAGGATCCCAAGAACGAAAATAATTCTCTTTCTCCTTCGGTAATAAATAGGCTTGGAGATACGATGGAGAAAGAGAGGCTTTAAGAGGCAGCAGAGCCTGCATCCAGCATCCAACCCAAGTAAGACGGCCCTGGACCTCCAGCTGTTGCAGATGCTCCCTGCTACATCTTTCCTAGCCCTGGCTTTTTATCCCTCGGGTCCTATGTGGGGTATTCCTTCCCACAGTTTCCATGGGCTACTGCAAAATCACAGGAACTTTCCTAGTCTAGCTGTCCAAAGGGCCAGTTGCATTTGTTACCTGGCTAGTGTTTGAGGTAAATGCCTGGGAAAACTCCTTTCAAACCTTTAACTCTAGCATGTGGAACAATGTATCAAAATAAAAACAAAAGAAAGCTGAAAAACTAAAAGCAAACAGGAAACCAAAGAGTTCATCTGTCCCTTCCTTAGTTTGACAGGAATGGGTGAGGTGATGTCCTGAAGGATTGGTGGCACTGGGAAGTTTCATGGGTGCCACCATTATGGTTATGGTTCATTACATGTGTTTGCATTAATCTTGACGGCAGTGGAGTTCTTGACATTAGCTATGATCATGGTGTCACTAACCTATATGGTGCCCTTGCATGTGGTTGTCTCCATTATGATGTCATGGCCATCGAAGACCCAGCCAAATAGCACAGTGGCCTCCATTTTGATGAGCTCTCCATCACGATGGTGAGACTCCAGGGTTATTGTGATCTTGGTTAGATCTGCTCAATGATAAAACGAGCCCATTTCTCCATAAGGAACATGGTCCTGTGGGAGTCACACCTCTGACAGAATAAATGTGGACAGTCATTCCCTTTCCTTAGTGTGGAGAGAACAGGGGAAGTTACTAGGTACTAGGTAGCCCAGCCATTGGGATGCAAATAAGACAATCAAGGAGGAGGAAGTTATTTCAGGGTCTCAAGTCAAGGACGCTGAGTCCACATCTCTCGCCACATAAATTTTAACTGTCAGTGCTACAGAATGTCATCTGGCTTCTTTTGAACATGCATCATATTCTGGACAGCCAGTTCCTGGGAAAGAACATGAAGGAACAAGCAGGAACGGGGAGGTGTGCTCCCTATTCACAGCTGGGGCTGTTGCTCTTGGAGCAAATAGAGAACCTGAAGGAGAACTGCTGCAGAAATATCCTTCTGTACACTGTCAGTTTATGTTGCTCTCATTGGTTGAAAATAAAAGCTGATTTTTGCATATAGGAAGGGAGAATAAGGCTAGGTGGAAAAGCCAAACCGAAAATATAGAAATAAGGGTTTAGTCAGGGAGAGAGTAATGTGATCCAGCTGCTAGAGGAGCAAAATGTGTTAGAGAATAGGTAAATCCACGAAGCCATGTGGCAAAATGTAGACCAATAGAAATGGGTTAGATTAAGTTTTAAGAGCTAGTTAGTAATAAGCCTGAACTATGGGCCAAACATTCTATTGATAAAAAAGAACTTTGAGAGCAGTGGAGACAGTGGAGGCCTGGCTTGTGACCTTTCTGAGGAAAGTTTGAGAGTCACTTAAAGTATTTCTCTGGACCCGTCTGTTTCTTTCCATTAAATGTCTGTGATTCTGGTCAGTCAAGCCACAGGAGTCAGCTGTGAGCTGGAAGGAGGTGGGTGGTCCTTGGACTTCCCACAGGGCAGGGAACCCTGACTGCTCTTTGGGCTGATGAGGGAGGGGGACTTGCTTGGGGGAGAGGGAGGGAAATGGGAGACAGTGGTGGGGAGGAGGCAGAAATCTTTAATTAATAAATAAATCAATAAAAGTAATGCAAAAAAATAAATTATAGTCTCTCTCTCTCTCTCTCTCTCTCACACACACACACACACACACACACAAAAGAATAGAGCATCATTCAGGGGACAACTCTGGTCAATACACAGAAGTTGTTTTCCAAAGGGAGTCAAGGTTGTACTTCATGCTGGCTTTCAACCTAGGTCATATGGAATAGTCTCTCAGATGGGACTGGTTGTTAATGTATGAAGGGGTCATGAAGAGCAGCTGAGGCTTGGCACTGTGAGAGGCCAGAAGAGGTCATGGAAGGTGCAGCCTCAGTAGCTGCTGAAGCCAAGAGTTGAAGGGGTCATGCAGAGAAGGTGACGCTTGGTCCCATGGACAGAGTGCAGGAGTGCTCCTGGGGAAAGTGCAGCCCAGTTACAGAGATGGAGCCCAGAATTGTGAGATTCCAGTCTCACATGACATTGGCCAAGGACAGCAGCAGGCATGGAGCAGGTCTGAGCATGTGAGACAAGCCATGTGTGCTGTAGCAAGCCATGATGGAGCTCTGAAAGTCCTCACTGAACCCAGCAGCCTGACACTGAGATATCTATTGGTGGGGTTTACTTTTGATGTGTGCAGCGAGGGGCTGTGCCCTGCTTCTTCCATCTTGGAACAAGAAATTCTTTAACTTATTGTGATATTACAGGAGACCCACAGACTGAACATTCACAGAAACTTGGATTTTAGAGAGATTTATAATATATTAGGGAATTTGGACTTTAAGTGCTTGGGTTTTCAAAGACTATGGGATGTTTAGAACTTAGATTCTTATATTGCTGGTGTTAATGTGTGATCCTGGAGATGAACAGAAAAGTATAGGTTACCTCTGGTCAGTGATGTGTTTATGTATCAACTTGGCAAAGGATTAGTTCTAAGGCTTAGTTTTTGTCAAGTTGGCATAAACTAGAGTTAGCTTAGAGGTTGGAAATCTCACTTGCGAAAGGGCTCCTTCAGCTCTGGCCGTAGACAGGCCTGTACCACATTTTATAAATTAGTGATTGATGGGGGAGGATGCAGCCCACTGTGGGTTGTGCCAACCAAGACCATGGGGTCCTAGGTTTCAATGGATACTGAGTAGGCCATGCGGAGAGATCCTGTAGGTGGCAATTTTTAATGGCGCGTGCATCAGCATATCTTCTAGGCTCCTGGCTGTCCTGTTTGTGTTTCTGCCTTGAATACCTTTGAAAGCTTCTCAACTTTCCAAATGCTGTGACCCTTTAATATATTTCCTCATGTTGTGGTGACCCCAACACAAAACTATTTTGTGCCAATATCATAGTTGTAATTTAGCTACTATTATGTATTTTATATGCAGGAAATCTTATATTTGTCCCCTGTGGGGGATCATGATACAGGATGAGAACCACTCTTTTGGATGATGAAATGTGATTTGAAATAGTAAGCAAAATAACCCTTCCCCCTCCAAGTAGCTATTCATCGTGGTGTCTAGTTACAGCAGCAGGAACCCTAACTAAGACAACTTCCAGGTCCTCTCTAAACAGCTCCATGAAGCTGGGAAGTAGATGCTGAAACATATTAGCCTATGGGGGTCATTCTCACCCCAACCAGCACATCCCACACCCTGGCCTCATGGGCTCCTGGCCACATCATAATGCAAAATGCACTTTGTTCAACTTAGAATGTCCACATAGTCTTTCAAACATCAACAATGTTTAAAAGAACAGAGTCTGTTGTGGAACATTGCATTAACTATGTTAAGTTTTGTTATATTTGCTTGTGTTACAGAATACTACATTAACTATGTAAGGTGGGTTCCATTTCAGTATGCAGCATTTGTTTAATTATGTAAAGATGTGTTACACTTTTTATGCTGCGTTAATTAACCACATAGAGGTGTGTTGCTTTCCCTGTCTAAGGTACATGACTGGTCTAATAAAAAGCTGAAGAACTATAGGTAGGCAGAAGAGGGATAGGCGGGGCCTGTAGCTAGAGAGAAGGATTAGGAGGTGGAGTCTGTGCTAGAGGAGAATTAGAGGAGCGTAGAAAGAGAGGGAGACTGGGGCCCAGCCAGGCAGCCACCAACTACCCAGATATGGAGGAAGCCCTGGAAGTAGGACCCACAGAAAAACAGAAAGGTCAAAATCCCCGATGCACGATGGAGTTGAGGAGAATCAGGTTAACATGAGTTATAACATAGAGAGGGATAAGCTAAGCTATGGCTGAGCATTCAGAACTAATATCTCCATGTCGTGATTGGGGAGCTGATGGTGTCCCCCCAAAACCATTTACAAGCGTCTATTATGAGACTCAAAGCAATGTCTTACATTGTTAGATCTGTGTAACTCATAAAGCAAATTATAACCTTCAAAACATAATGCACAGAATATATATTACCATTGGGAAGGGAGGAATGACAACATAGTTAGGACATACTGAAGCAGAGCAAGCCTGAAATTCTTCAGGGCAAAATACAAATCCTGTATCTCTGTGTCTGATATTGGGGGGCTTACATGCTACACTGAACTTGGCTGTTTTACTCTTTTGGATTTTGGAGGGCATGTCACCCAGATCCCTACGAAATCACACATGAAGTGTTATTCTTTCTTATAAATGCCTGACCTTCGCTTGGGTTGTTTCTAGCCAGCATTTCCTATCTTAAATTGTCCTCTCTATTTTGCACCTGCAGCATTTCCTTTTCTTCTGCACATCTTTCCTTCTTGCTTGCTGGATGGCTGGATGGCTGGCCCTTGATGGTCTCCTCTCCTCCTTGTGTCTTGCTCCACCTCCAGATTTCCCCTTCTATTTTCACTCTCTGCCTGCTAGCAGATCCTATCTTTCCCCTGCCTTGCTATTAGCCACTCAGTTCTTTATTGGACCATCAGGTGTCTTAGACAGGCACAGTAACACGGATTCCCAGAGTGAAACAAGTACAACATAAACAGAATGAACACACCGTAAAGTAATATTCCACATCAGTCCACCACTGCAGCCTTGAGGCCTGGAATACCCCATCCTCTCTTGGGGTGATTCAACTACTCCCTGTCTGCCGTCTCCTATGCAGGTTTCTCCTGGATCTTGTATCTTCAAGATCCAGGTCTCCAGGGCATTCCAGTCTTCACTTCAGTACATCACACAGAGGCTTCCCAAGGCTGCTCAGCAGGGACCCTCTGACATAAGCCTGGCCTCAGATCCTCACTATGAACATGGAAGATCGCACTTCCCTTTTCCTAGTATAACCTTCATGACTCAAATCCAGCATCACCTAGACAACACTGCCAAGCTTAGCCATAAACTTGGGGGAACCCTCAGCCACTTAAGTACATTTGAGTATCTTGGATTGGTTGCTGCGTTTAGGCCTCTTTACCTTTCACAGGTTGGGAACCTGGCTGTGTGCAGTCCTGCCCTAAATGAACTCTTCCCTTTCTTCTTCAGTGTATCAGGCAACTCTTGAATAACTCTATGGCTTTCATCAGAAGCTTTGGTTCCAACACTAACTTCCCCATTGTCCCTTTCTCCTCAGACTGCACATACTGTCTTGAGTTTTGTCCCTCTTGTTCCTTTTGTTTGCACACCTCCAAAGAGACAATAGAGATAACATGACAGAGGCAGGATTTAACTCTTGAAACCTTCTCCACCAAGGAAATCCATCCTCTGTTTTTAAATTACTCCAGGTGTGAACTAAAGAGGAGGGCTTAAAGTAGGGAAAATATCGCCAGACTGGCCACTGTCCCACTTGAACTGGGCCTCCAACATTTTCACAGGCCTCAGCACCATTGTCTTTCAAGCTCCAACTAGGATGGTCCATAAATCTCCAGCTACAGCATTCAAGGGCTTTTCCTGTACGAAATCCTAAACGTGTCCACATTCCCCCTAAAAATCACATGGTCATGTTTTACACAGCAACAGCCAACTTCCTGGAACCAGGGTCTACATCACTTTCTTTTCTAATGCTTCAGCAAGGCACCAGAACCAAGGCAACTTTAAGAAGTAATAATTTAACTAGTCTTGAAGTTCTAGAGGGTCAGAGGTCATGCCGGCAGGGCAATGATGGCAGTGAGAATGTCTGAGGGTTCACATCTCCAACCACAAGCAGGAGGCAATGGCTCAATGGCTAAGGCAGGAGTCTTTTAAAACCTTAGTACTGGACTGTAGCATGGATTCTAGTTGATCTTAATGAATAAAATCTGGAGTCAGATGGCAGGGGTTAATGCTGAACATCAGAGAAGCAGTGCGGCCAGCCACTAGTGAGTTCTCATCTCTACCAATGCTCAGACATGAATGGCAATCCTGTCCTCAGACTGCAACCTCAGACTGCAACTGTGTCCACCAAAGCCCTGACTGCCCTAGCTCTGCTCTCTTTCCACACTATATTCCTCTCTCCACCAGTGATGTCACTCCTGTCTCCATTGCCCTAGTGCTGGGAATAAATGGGTGGGATCCCAATGCTGGGATCACCTTTCTGTGAGTACTCTTTCTCTTCTATACAGATTCCTACTAGTGTAGCCCAGGGTGGCCTTGATCTTAGAGGTCTGGCTGTGTCTGTCTCCCTTGTCCTGGGACGAAAGGTATGTGCAAATACTTCCTGGGCCTCAGTGGCTTAGGTTTGCACTCTGATCTTCAGGCAAGCTTTATTCATTAAAACATAAACAAAATATCACAAACTGTATTTATTAAAACAGAAGCACAATATCACTACACTTGACCCAGGGACACACATCCTCCATCGATGCTACACTTCCTCATCCTTTTCAAAAGGTCCATCAGCTGGGGACCAAGAACAACAGGACCCTATGGAGGTCATTCTCCTTCACACCACCTGAGGGCACAACTTATCCCTCATTGACTCTCAACCACCCGAATATCCTGACCACTCATGAAATACTTTGCTTTTCCACAGGGAAACTTTACCTCGTGGGTTGTACTCAGCTTTGACTGGTAGTGTGTATGTTGCTTGTGCTGTTTTCTGTTACTCAGGAACTATAATCCTGGGGTCCTTACTGATCCACAATTGTATTGTCCTGAGACACACAGGCTACCACAGCATGGATGGGGACTAATCTCTCCCAAATGAGAGGAAGTGAACACTCTCCTGCATAGGTTTGAAATCCAAGACACACCTCCAAATTGTTAGAAACAGCCCATAATCTCAGTGTTTCAGAAAGGCACACACACAAACAAAGTGTGTTCTCTCAGGTAGGACAGTCCCTTGGAAAATAAGATGTGTCAGAACCTAATCCAGCCCAGAAACACACTGGACCAATATAGCAGTACCCCAAACACACATTTTAACCCTGATGTACATGGTTAACTGTACCTCAGTCCTTGGGTGGGAACTTGAATTCATAATCTGCCATGATTGTTTCCTTGGCACACAGGGGGAGGGGAGGCTCTGGAAGTATGAGTCCTTTCTGGAATTTGTTCACCTTTGTGGTCGCTGTCGTGTGTCTTTGTTTTCAATAACATTTCTCAGTCTGAGCACAGAGGGAGAGTTTGAAAGAAATACTTTATTACAGGATGCTTATGATAGACGATTTAGGAAGTACTTCTGTACAGCAGGATGTGTGTGTGCTACTGTGATACCATTGAGTACCTTGTCTTGAAGTTGATAAGGTTTAGGGATACGGTGGAAGGCAATGTCAGGGGATGATCTACTCAGTCCAGTTCTTGCTCCTGGTGTCCAGGAGCCTTGTAGTTTCAGTCAGTGTGGTTTCCTTGAGAAGGCTGTCCTTGGGGGGAATGTGAAGAGGAAGAGCTGGACACCCTGGTTGCTATTCCAAGACTCAGCTGATGGCAGAACAAGAGCCATTTGATTAGAACCTCCTGGCATTTCTGGGCTCTAGGAAGTTTGAGGTGATAGGCAAAAAAAAACACTTTAAATTTTACCAAGGAAAGACACTGACCAATATTCTTGAGCTCCTTGTACCCTCAAGTGCCTAGCCTCTGTCCCCCTCACCTCAAAGCCTCTGTGTGGTGCATACAAGTGGTATTGTTTTTTACCCATATCCTGGTCTCTAGTGACCTTCACATGACAGCTGACTTACTGCATATCCTGTGGTTTTCCTCCCAGATTCTAATGCAATTTTCGTTTGCTTTTCTTCTGAATATCTATCTATCTATCTATCTATCTATCTATCTATCTATCTATCTATCTATCTATCTATCCATCCATCCATCCATCCATCCACCCATTTAAAGAGAGTAAGGACTTGAGAAAGGAAGCCCTTATTTTCCCAGAAACAGGAGATAATCTCTGGAGGAAAGCAAGCTGAGAATTAGAGCCCAGCTCTGTGACTTCTTGAATCAGCCCTGCTAGAACCAGGAAGCTTCCTGTGTGAGACCAGAAATAATAAGGAAAATGGTGTTCCTCACACACGCTAGACCTGCAGGACATGACGCCATCTGGTGGGACACTGAATACCCCGGGAACCACTACAGGGAAGGATTTCCAACCTCCATGTCTTCACATGCCAGACCATGTGGGCTGCAGAGAACTAGGCTCTCACCTGACCCTCCCGGACACATCACCAAGTGGTACCTGACAGAGCCAGCTGAATCTCAGAAGTTCACTTTTCAGGTCAGAGGAGCTGTGCCAGCAATTATCTACACACCCACGGATTTCTGCTGTTCTCAACCCTGGCCAAAAGGCTGCTTTTGCAGTGGGTAGTGGTGAATGCAGAGAGTCATCCCTGGTCAAACTGCTGAGGATAGATGGCCCCTGGGATGGCAGCCCTAACTGAGACATCGGTATCAGGCCCAGCACCACACCCAAGGCTCAGGGAACATCAATGAAGTGGGGAGGAAAGAATTTAAGAAGAGGAGGGTGGGGACCACTGCTGGGGAATGGTGTCTTCTGCACATGACATTTGGTTGCAGATATCATGAGCTCAAAGCAACTGTGGCGAGACCTACACAAGTTCAAGCCAGTCAGTTTTCCACCATGCTGTGCAGAGGGAGGAGGCTCAAGAGGTCAGTGTTCTCGCAGAAAAGCTATTGGTAGTTGATGGATGTTGGGAGATTGTAGAGCCATTCTTCTTAAGGAGTGTGGCCTATGGTAGAGTGCCCAGGCTCAGGTTGCTGGTTCCATACCCTTGTGTATCTGGGCAGTACTAAAAAGACCAGTGTGCTACTTTTTTAAAAAAATATATTTATTTATTTATTTATTATGTATACAATATTCTGTCTGTGTGTATGTTTGCATGTCAGAAGAGGGCACCAGACCTCATTACAGATGGTTGTGAGCACCATGTGGTTGCCAGGAATTAAACTCAGGACCTTTGGAAGAACAGGCAATGCTCTTAACCACTGAGCCATCTCTCCAGCCCCAGTGTGCTACTTTTTAAAGTAAATCAGAAGAGGACATGATGGTGGAAGGGGGTTAATGTGACTGGATGCGGGGAGCATTCCAGTGGGGAGTGGCAGGAGGCATTGAGGGTAGATGTAATCAAGATATATTGTAAATATGTAGGAAATAATCAGAGGTTAATTATAAGAACTAATTTTTTTTAAGGTGTCAAGAAAACCTTTTAATGAATCTATTTTACAAATGCACCGGAGAGTCACGCAATGCTGCCTGCATTTGATGCAATCCTGGGCCACAAGTCCGCACACTCCTTTGCAACTGGGCCCGTGAGAGCAGAACCTTTCATCTCGCCTTTATTGTTTACTATGACCCCCGCGTTGTCTTCAAAATAGAGAAACACCCCATCTTTTCTTCGATATGACTTTCGTTGTCGAATTACAGCGGCTGGATGGACCTTTTTTCTTAGCTCTGGTTTGCCTTTCTTAACCGTGGCCATCACCATGTCGCCCACACCCGCAGCAGGAAGTCTGTTCAGTCGTCCCTTGATTCCCTTCACAGAGATGATATACAAATTATTGGCTCCTGTATTGTCAGCACAGTTGATCACAGCTCCTACCGGAAGACCCAGGGATATCCGGAATTTCGCTCCGGAGGACCCACCACGTCCTCACTTCGACATCTTGAATGCCCGGAAAGAGTCAAAAAGCTATAAGAACTAATTTTAACATTTTTTGAGTTTTAAACTTCACACATCAGAATTCTAGAGTCACAAAGAAATCTTCCACTGTACCATGTTATGATAAAAGCCTAGCTTAAAGGGCCCCAAATGGCCAAGACGCTTTTGATATCCAAATATCATATTTGATACTCAGTCTGTTGAGATCATGACAGGGAGGGCTTTAAATATATGTTAGCGGTGCCATACATAGTTCAAATACATAAAAAACAAACCATCATGGAATGTACCAGAGAGCATAGGCCACAAGTCCATGCATATAAAGATACTGGATTTCTGGTACCCATGGTACCATAAGCCCCTTGGAGAAGAATGGGCTTGTCAAAATGTGGTTTGCTGAGAACACTAGCTATCCATATGAAGAGAATCCTACTGGATTTCAGATACACACTTCCTGTAGTAAAGACCTGGCTGTGAGAGTCAAGAGCATGCAGACTGTAGCAGGCCATGTAGAGACTACGGTTAGGACGTTTCCTTCACTCCTGCTCCCTTCGTTCTGTCTTCCTTTCTCTTTTGGATGAGTTTACTGTGGATGCTTGGCCTGTGGGACACCACAGAACTGTGAGGCCTGGCCCCAGAAACTGTTTCTCTCCATTTTGTGTTTGTGTTTACTTTTTACATTACCAAGCAAAGCATCAGAATAACTTATGGCCCTTTCTCACATAAATTGTCTTTGTAGTTTCTCTGGATTTCTCCTATCCTTTCTGGCTCTACCTCCTCCCACCTGTAGCCTTTCACCCCAGTAGACCTCTTTCTGCCTTCAGGTCGCATGTACTTATCATTGCCCCACCAATTTTCCCCCAAGATCTCTATTGCCCTCTATGGATCCTCCCTAAAGTCCAGATACTATAGTTTTGTACAGTTATCTATAAAAGAATTGCACTAGTCATGAAGCACATTATTATTAGATGTGACTATATATGAAGCACATTATTATTACATCTGACTGTATTAGTGCCAAGATTTTCTCCTGTTAACACAATACCATACACAGCAGGTTAAATTCAAGCAACAAGGCCCTGAAGTGAAAACTGTGTGTACACACAGGGACCTGAAATTAAATTGATAATAGTTAAATCAGCAATCACAAAATTGGGAACCAGAACCTGTGCAGCTTATAGGAGTTCATTTTGTACCAGGTTTTGCACAGAAGTGATGTGGGATTCCTCGCTGTATGCTGAATACCATTGCTTAATACAGAAACTGCCTTGATCTATTGATAGGACAGCAGTTAGGTAGGCGGTAAAAACTAAACTGAATGCTGGAAGAAAGGAGGCAGAGTCAGAGAGAAGCCATGAAGCCCTACCAGAGACAGGTGCTGGAAACTGAACCTGGTAAGCCACAGCCATGTGGCAATACACGGATTACTAGATTTGTTTGAATTAGTATATGAGTGTTAGCTCATAAGGAGCTAGAGCTAATGGGGCAACCAGTGTTTTACATAATATAGTTTCTGTGTGATTATTTCAGGACTGAACTGCCAGGCCACTGAGAAATGAAGAAGTGGCTTTCTTTCACACAGAAGAGCAAAGCCAAAACTCCACCACTGTGAGAATGTTTGATAGCTTGGTAGAAACCAGAGTGTCAATCACTTTCAGATGGAAAAATTCTATGGCTGTTTGGTATACGCGGGCCAACAGGGTTTCTCTGTGTTGCTGGTGGGACGGATATTTATGACAGAAAACATACTGGGCCAACTGGAGCTACATAGAGAGATACAGTCTCAGATAACAACACCCCCATGACGACAGTCCAGGTTCTCCCTATTTGTAAAACTAGCACTGTGCCCAGTCAAAAAGCAGCCAGGGATTCTGGTTTTAGAGGCTCCTCCATGATGAAGGTATGAAAATGCTCATGATAATAACAAAACCATTGTAAAGACCCTCTCTGTCCATTTACTGTAGAATGGTGGGACACGGTCACATAAACTTGTGCTCATGGCTGAATGCTCGTCAATGATGGTGAGGATTTACACTATATGGTCCTGAGAGGGTACATGGATGGGCCTGGCATATAAAATACAATGCAGAAGAAGGGAAGCGATCCACAAATAGAAACATGTGGTATGGTACCTACTATATAGCTCCATATAAACTGCATTGTTTATGGAATTGCACCCTACAGCATTCCAAGCAGGGAGACCTGAAGAGCTGGCTGGACTTTTCAGATTTCATTATCAATTGCTTCAATCGCCAGGTTCCACACCTATAGGTGGAAGGGTGCCAGTCAGTTTGGGCCCCATTTGTTCTCTGACTTCTGCACCAGGATGGCAAAAGGCCAAGTATGTGAAGAACTTAAACCCAGGAGTTGGCTCAGAGGAACCAATCCTGAGGAGTGTTTATGTTTGTGTGTGTGTGCTTGTGTGTCAACAGGCATAGAACCAGATTCCTTACACAAGTTTGTTGATATCTTGATCACTCAGCTATGGTTCTAGTACTGTTATACTATTTGTTTAGAGACCTGAAATCTAACTTTGTTTCAAAGCTGCCCTTGAACTTGGGATCATATTCTCTCAGCATCAACAGTGACAGAGATGCAGGTCTGTCCCATCAATCAAGGCTACTCTTAAGAATTTTAAAGATTTGATTATGGAAGTGTTCACGTTTGTTAAGATTACTCCAAGATTTCAGTTTGTGGAGAGCACCTATATTCTTGGAAGCAGCCTGGATTCTTTAAGAATTCCCATGGGGCCACTTGGCCAACAACTCTATTAGATGTAACCTAACCCCAATACTGAAACTTCCTTTGGTGATAAGAGATGGGCAGTTGGGATTCTGTCTCACGCATTATTTGGTGATTTCCTTTCAATCACCATCACATATGTATATATTTGAGGAGGTTTCTACTGTTTTAGCTTTCTATAATACCTCTCAAATAGTCCTTAATATCACTGTCTCTCCCAATGTAACCCTGTGTACGGAAAGAGTACAAGAGTCAGCATGACAGGAGGACCCTAAAAGAAAATGTCCCTCTAAGTCAACGTGAGCAAAGCTCACAATGACTTCTCGAATTTTGCATGCAAATGGATGGAAATAGAAAATACTATCCTGAGTGAGGTAATCCAGACCCAAAAAGAAGATCATGGGATGTACTCACTCATAATTGGTTTCTAGCCATGGATAGGGGGCCACTGAGTCTATAATTTGGGGTCCTAAAGAAGCTGAACAAGAGGGCAAACCCAAGGAAAAACGTATAGTTATCCTCCTGGCTATGGGAGGTGGACAAGATTGCCGGGCAAAAAATTGGAATCTTGGGGGTGGAGTGGGATTGGAGATGGAGTGAGAAAGGTGTGGGGGAGAGGATGAGGGGAACTTGGGGAAACGGGATGATTGGGGATATAGGAAGGTTGGATAGGGGAGCAGGGAAACTCATATCTTAGTTAAGGGAGCCACCAAAGGGTTGGCAAGAGACTTGAACTTGGAGTGGCTCCCAGATGCCCAGGGCAATGTCCCCAGTTATTTCCTTGGGCACCTGACGATAGGGAACCTGAAATGAACCTATCCTATAGCCATACTGATGAATATCTTGCATATCACCATAGAACCTTCAACTAGCGATGGATGGAGATAGAGACAGAGACCCACACTGGAGCACCGGACTGAGCTCCCAAGGCCCTAATGAGGAGCAGAAGGAGGGAGAACATGAACAACGAAGTCAGGACCACGAGGGGTGCACCCACCCACTGAGACAGTGGGGCCAATCTGTTGGGAGCTCACCAAGGCCAGTTGGACTGTGACTGAAAAAGCATGGGATGGAACCGGACTCTCTGAACATGGCGGACAATGGGAGCTGACAAGAGGCCAAGGACAATGGCACGGGGTTTTGATCCTACTTCAGGTTCTGGCTTTGTGGGAGCCTAGACAGTTTGGATGTTTGTAGCTAGCTGCATGAAGCCACACCTGATGGCAATGTAGAGAGCTGCGTGGAGTCGCACCTGATGGTGCTGGCTCCCGCCCTCTGCGATCCCGAAAGCGAGTGCTCTCTGTGATAATCAACTCCTATGGCTAAAGCCTGACTTATGCTATTATCATGCAATGACTGTCAGCTGCTTGCATATGCGTGGACCTATGGGCAGTGCCCACCTGGCAATCTGAGGTTGGCGGCCCAGGCCTACTTAAGGGCTGGGAGAGGTTGGCCCGGGGGAGAGAGGAAGAGAGAAGGAGAGAAAGAGAAGGGAAAAGATTGCTGTGAATAAAGTCCTGGAATAAACTGCAGTGAGAAGAGCTCTGGTGGTCGCGTCATCCTTGCTGGACAAGGGGGGCCGCGACAGTTGGTGGCCCGTACGGGGAACAAGACAAGTGGTGCCGCATACGGGGATCCTCCAAACCTCTCTCCGTGGAGCCCAGAACTTGCTGCAGTCAGGGGGTGCACCGATATCCTCAGGTAAGAGGACCGCGAAAAGCGGGTTTTCTGCTCTCACCGGTAGAAATAGGGAGAGCAGGATAAAAGTAGAGCCGCGACAAGAAGCAGACAGGTTAAAAGTGAAAAAGTACAAATCTAACATTTGTTCAAGATGGGCGCTTCATCTTCACATCCAATTTTTTTAGCTCTTAAAGGTGTCAAAACAGTTTGGAGGCTAGTGTGGCGTTGTTTGAAAGATCAAGGGTATAATGAAGCAATAGAGAATAGCCAGGCTGCCTTAGAGATTCAACAGGAGGAGAGATCTGAGAGAGCAGCCTCTAAAAAGGTTATGTTTGATGCTGGGTCAGGTAAAGGAATGAGGAAAAAGGACCCACGAAAAGGAAAAACAGGTTTACATACTAATCTGTCAGAACTGGAGGAGTCGGATATTTCCACTCATTCAGAGTCTGATGATGATGATGAGGAGGAAGAGGAGGGCTTTTATGTAGTCCCTCTAGAATCTATCCGTAAGATCAAGAGGAAAGAAAGGGAGGAACAGAAGAAAAAAACAACTTGAAAGTACAAGAAGGAGTGTAACTCCTTCAGCCCCCCCTCAGTATCCTGAGGTCATGGGAGCAGAAGGAGGGACTTCTTTCAGTCCTGGAGTATGGAAGGAAGTCAGAGCAGAAATGATAACCCAGAAAGGAGATAGAATGATGACTGCTTTCCCAGTGTTTCAAGATCAGCAAGGCAACAGATATCATGAGCCCTTAGATTTCAAAGTTATTAAAACGTTGGCAGAGTCTGTCCGGACCTATGGCGTTTCAGCCTCCTTTACGGTGGCTCAGGTGGAGGCTTTGCATAGGTATGCTATGACTCCAGCTGATTGGATGAATCTTGCAAAGGCTTGCTTATCCCCTGGTCAATATTTGGATTGGAAAGCTTCTTTAATTGAATTTGCCAATGGCCAAGCTGCGATAAATTTGGCAGCTGGAGGAGCTCAAGCAGAATGGGATACGGATATGCTACTCGGACAAGGTAGATTTGCCAATCAGCAAAATGGATATCCACCTCAGGTGTATGAGCAAATTAACAATCTTGCTACTCGAGCCTGGAAGTCTTTACCCAATAGAGGGGAAGTAAGAGGTAATTTGACAAAGATTATCCAAGGACCTACAGAGCCTTTTTCTGATTTTGTGGCCAGACTGGTGGAAGCGGCAGGAAAGATATTTGGTGATCCTGACATGGCTATGCCATTAGTCAAGCAGTTAGCATATGAACAATGTACTAAAGAATGCAGGGCAGCTATCACTCCTTACAAGAACAGGGGGTTGGAATATTGGATGAGAGCATGTAGAGAGTTAGGAGGTCCGTTAACCAATTCTGGGCTAGCTGCTGCTGTACTCCGGCTAAGTAAGAACGGGAACAATACGGGGACTTGCTTTCGTTGTGGCAAGGCAGGCCATATAAGGCGTAACTGCCCTCAAGGAAGAAGCACTCAGCAGGGACATGTCCAGGAAGCTGGAAATGGTCAATGCCCAATTCCAGGACTATGCCCCAGATGTAGAAAAGGAAGGCATTGGGCGATTGGGTGTAGGTCAGTAAAAGATATTAATGGACAACCCTTAGTAAATGTTACTGTGCCAAAAAACGGACAGCGGGGGCCCCCGGCCTCAGGGCCCCCAAATATATGGGGCAATGGAAGATCAGAGCAGAGAAGGGAGTCACGAACAGTGGCCAACCTTCAGACATCCCAAGGACCGAGGCGAGCTACTACAGGTTCAGCAGGATTGGACCTCCGTGCCACTACCAGACTTGTATTGACACCTCAAATGGGGGTCCAAACTGTAGATTCTGACTTTTAGGGCCCCCTTCAGCCTGGCACGGTGGGTCTATTGATAGGGAGATCATCTACCACCTTAAGAGGCTTACGAGTTCACCCAGGGATAATTGATCCAGACTATACAGGCATTGTTAAAATCATGGTTGAGTCGCCTAAAGGCATTACCGCAATTTCTCCAGGTGATAGGATAGCTCAAATTGTTATTTTGCCTAGTCTACATGACAAACATCCAGCTAAAAACATTGAAAGAGGAGATAAGGGATTTGGTTCATCAGGTACAGACTTAACATTTTTATCCTTGGATTTGGACCAAAGGCCTACTTTACAACTAACTGTTAATGGAGTCAAGATCACAGGCCTTTTGGATACAGGGGCAGATAAAAGTATCATAGCTAGTAAAGATTGGCCCCGAGGATGGCCTATACAGACCTCATCACACACCTTACAAGGATTAGGATATGCAGGTGCTCCTAATGTTAGTGCAAATTTGTTAAATTGGCAAGATACAGAGGGTCATTCCGGAGTAATTCAACCTTACGTTCTTGAACTTCCAGTATCATTATGGGGAAGAGACCTCATGAAATCTATGGGATTTAAATTAAGTAACGAATATTCAGAAAAAGCTCAAACCATTATGAAAAATATGGGCTGCCATCTGAATTTTGGACAAGAACAGAAAGATCCGATAATGGTAGAACTAAGAAAACCCAGACAAGGGATGGGTTTTTCTTAGGGGCCGCTGGGGAAGGAATTCCCATTTCTTGGAAAACAGAGGAGCCAGTGTGGGTTCCTCAGTGGCCTCTTTCCTCTGAGAAGCTCATAGCTGCCAATGATTTAATGAACAGTTAACTCTAGGCCATATTAAACCATCCATTTCCCCCTGGAACACACCTATCTTTGTAATCAGGAAAAAATCGGGAAAGTGGTGCCTATTACATGACTTGCGAGCTGTTAACAATCCAATGCAAGTCATGGGACCAGTGCAACACGGGTTGCCATTACTATCCTCTTTGCCTGCCTCCTGGCTTATTATTGTGATACTTCAAAAACAAAAAGGGGGAATAGGCCATGAGCAAACCCCTAAGACTAGCCATTCAGTCTGCCGCAGACAGGCATTCGTGTCCGTCCAGTCCTTCAAAAGGAATGGTGACCTGGAAGGACGCTTTAACAGGGGTCTGGCATGGGCACGATCCCGTGCTGGCATGGGCACGAGGTGCTGTTTGTGTTTTTCCACAGGATCATTTGGACCCTATTTGGGTTCCAGAATGCCTGGTGAGGAAGGTGCAAATGCAGACGGAGGCAGAAAAGGATCCTGTGCCTGTTCCTCACCCGCTCAACAAAGAAAGTGATGGCGGAGCTGCAGTGGGGGATTCTGTCAGCCTTTCCCAAGCTGATGCCAGTTCGCCATGACCTGGATTATCATAGCCATGAATCATCTGAAGGAGTGGGTGGGAATAGGAGCCCTAGCAGGCTTAATGGTGCTTGCCTCCCTGGTATGCCTGTGGTGCATTTGTCACATAAGGGTTTCACAGCATCGCAATGCAGTTATGATCATTCAGGCCTTCATGGTCATTGAAGCAGGACAGTCTCCCCAAGTTTGGCTATCTATCTTAAAAGATATAGAAGCGAGCACAGGATGCGAGGCTTGCGCACTGCACTTGAGGTAAGCATACATCAACCTCAAGAAGAGCAAGTCTGATTGCATGTGGGTTGGTGTCCAGCTCCCACCTCTGTAAAAAGACACCGGACAGGTCTAGTGTTCGCTGAGTGGATGACACCTGGACGGACACTAGCACATGTTCCATTTTTAACAGAGATCAGACCTCTACTCTTGCCTGTAGTTTTACAAAACAAAAAGGGGGAACTGTAGCGAGCTGCATGAAGCCACACCTGATGGCAATGTAGAGAGCTGCATGGAGTCGCACCTGATGGTGCTGGCTCCCGCCCTCTGCGATCCCGAAAGCGAGTGCTCTCTGTGATAATCAACTCCTATGGCTAAAGCCTGACTTATGCTATTATCATGCAATGACTGTCAGCTGCTTGCATATGCGTGGACCTATGGGCAGTGCCCACCTGGCAATCTGAGGTTGGCGGCCCAGGCCTACTTAAGGGCTGGGAGAGGTTGGCCCGGGGGAGAGAGGAAGAGAGAAGGAGAGAAAGAGAAGGGAAAAGATTGCTGTGAATAAAGTCCTGGAATAAACTGCAGTGAGAAGAGCTCTGGTGGTCGCGTCATCCTTGCTGGACAAGGGGGGCCGCGGCAGATGTTCACCTTCCTACATCTGGATGGAGGGGGGAGGACCTTGGACTTTCCACAGGGCAGAGAACTCTGACTGCTCCTGGGACTGGAGAGGGAGGAGAAGAGGAGTGGGGGGAGGGGGAGGGGGGCGGGAGGATGAGGAGGGAAATGGGAGGCGGGGAGGAGGCGGAAAATTTATTTTTTCAATAAAAAAAATAAAATAAAATAAAAAAAGATTACTCCAAGATGTCAGTTTGTGGAGAGCACCTATATTCTTGGAAGCAGCCTGGATTCTTTAGGAATTCCCATGGGGCCACTTGGCCAACAACTCTATTAGATGTAACCTAACCCCAATACTGAAACTTCCTTTGGTGATAAGAGATGGGGAGTTGGGATTCTGTCTCACGCATTATTTGGTGATTTCCTTTCAATCACCATCACATATGTATATATTTGAGGAGGTTTCTACTGTTTTAGCTTTCTATAATACCTCTCAAATAGTCCTTAAGATCACTGTCTCTCCCAATGTAACCCTGTGTACGGAAAGAGTACAAGAGTCAGCAGGACAGGAGGACCCTAAAAGAAAATGTCCCTCTAAGTCAACGTGAGCAAAGCTCCTATGAACTCACAGAGACTGAAGCAGAATGCACAGGCCCTGCACGGGTCTGCACCAGGTACTTTGTGCATATATCATGACTTTCTGTTTAGAGTTTTCATGGGATTCATAAGTGAGCAAACACGTGAGTCTCTGATTCGTGTGCCTTTTCTCAGTCACTTTTCCTACTGTGGGTTTGTCTTGTCCAACTTTAATGTGATAGTTTTTGTTTGGTCTTGTTAAACCATATTTTGTTATATTGTTTTAAAAATGAAAGAATGAAAGAAAGAAAGAGTGAATGTAAAGTGAGCTAATATGATAAAGAGTAACAACAGAACTGGCAAACCTGTTTGGAGAGGAAACTGAGGTTCCTACATTGGACTGACCCCGGGTATATGAACCACTCCAAGGCAGGTCTCATGCTCAGGAGTAGTTGACACCATATAGTGCCCTCTCCTGGGCAAAACAGTAGAGCTGACCATGTTGCTGTTGGGGACAGGTGAGCAAAGTCTGAGAATGTAAGGGTGAGGGATCCATCAGGTCCCGGCCCTTCATCTAACATACAGTGTCATGGGCAAGGGACAGAAGCCCCCTCAGCAAACCTCGAGGCCTATGGAATGTGGAGGAGCTGTCCATTTGGTCAGAAAACCAAGAGAGCTGGAGTTATCCTTGCCTCTCACCAGCTGCAGCAGTCTGCAGAGTCGAACTTACACATTGTGTGAGCAACACAGTAGGGCTGGCACTGGTGCTATAGGTTTGGGCAAGCTACCCTGGAGCACAGAAGAGCAGAAGAAAAATCTCAACACTTTCTGCTCACTGCATAAGGTGAGCTAGCCAGGGTGTTGCTGGAAAAATCATGCTTTTTTTGAGGTTGATGGAGAGCTGGTGGGCTGACCAACCCAGAAACCACCCACACCCAAAAACATGGCTAACTGCTGGCCCATCCCATCATCCCACCCTTCTGTGATCTGCTGGAGCACGTGAAGGGGTCAGCCCTGCAGACCCAAAGGTACAGGATCTTCATGACAAGGACAGGATATTCAAGAGGAGCCCTAGGGAGAGCTGCTGTCTATGGTGTAGCAAAAACCAGAGGCCTGGGACCAGACCAATGACTCATTGTCCTGAACACTCACAAGTGTATATGGACTAAAGGGTTTACTGTGTGACTCCCTGAGTCACTACAGCTGCCAAGATGAGATTTTCCTGTCCTTTTTTTTCTCATTTCTTTTCGTGAATATTTTGTTTTTATTTTTTCTGGTGGGGAAGTTTGTAAGGCCAGCGGGGTGATTGGAAGGGACAAGGATATGAGTAGAATTGG
Source organism: Chionomys nivalis (assembly GCF_950005125.1). Classification (NCBI taxonomy): domain Eukaryota; kingdom Metazoa; phylum Chordata; class Mammalia; order Rodentia; family Cricetidae; genus Chionomys; species Chionomys nivalis. Next base: position 63,389,123 of record NC_080112.1, read on the forward strand.
GATCCATGAAGCAAAACCTACAAGGCAAAATTAAAAATGTTAATTTGTGAAAATAATATGCAATTGGACCTAGAATTATAAAACAAACCCATTTCACAACTACAATACCCCTGGAAATGAGCACATCCATCAGAACAGAGACGATTATGTAGCCATCTCTGTGGGAAGACAGAGGCTTTTCCAGTGGGACTAATACACAATACCTGTATGTGTTCATGCTGCTTAATCTCCCAAACTCTTTATATTCAATTTCCCAACTTTGTCAGATAACCTCAGAGTGAAATAAAGTTTCTCCTAGCCCCAAAACATACTACATTTACTTATCTACTTCAATATTTGTCACCATGTGTGTCTATGTGTCTGTGTGTGCACCTGTATTCATGCCTGTGGGCTTCTCATGGTGAACATGGACAAGTCAGAGTAAAACACCTGGTAGTTGTTTCCCTTCTTAATACCATGTGGGTCTCTACCATCAAGCTGAGGTTGTCATTGGTGGCAAAAGGCTTTCTTACCAACAGTCTCACTTGTGTGTCATCTTGGAGACCCCCAGGGTTCTTTTCCCAGCATCCCTCAGTGTTTTCCTAAGTACACTTGCATCCACAGTCATATCCACGATATTCTCAGGTCAGTCATTCACATAGACACTGGACGGGGGCCTGTTTGCAAACTGGAGAATTAATAGTTCTGAATGTAGCCAGTCAGTGGTGGACCAGACATTTAATCTCGCACTTGAGTGTCAAAGGCAGATGGATCTCTGTGAGTATGAGTTTAGGCTGATCTACAGAGGGAGTTTCCGGATACACTACAAAGGTATGCTGAGAAATCTTATCTCAAAAAACAAAAACACAAACAAAATATTTCTGAATATCCAGCAAAAGTGGAGTGTAGAGTTTCTCAGGATCCTTTCCCTCCTGAGAACAAAAGTTCCTGGAAGGACAGCAGCTTACTCTGAATCTTTGCATGTCTATCTACTGATTAGAATTTCTGTAATTGTGGAGAGCTTGGGACACTGCAGCTCAGAGCTCAACCACACTTTGTCTTGGGATATCTTTATCCACCATGGTAGACATTCACAGACCAGCCCTGTGCCTGACCTCACATGCTGTGACTGGCCGGTGACTTGGAAATGTACAAACAAACCAATGGCTGGCACCAAGTTAGGGGCTTCCTGTGTCCTTAGATGGCATCTCTGGACCATAGCGCAGAATTGCCTACTTTGTTGCAATCATTAGACATATTTCTTCCAATGCATTTCAAAATGGTTTGGCTCTTGACTATTCTTTATTCTAGTATTACAAAAACATGACGAGATAGTGGCCACATTGGAACATGGAATTCAGGGTTACCTGAATTTGAGATGAAAGGCTAAGGTCACTCAAATGTGGGTGCAGAATAAACTAGAGCCTGTCTCTTGGGAGGTGAGATTTGTGTTTCTCTATGGAGTGGTTTCGGATTAGCCTCAGTGGTAGAGATTGGGATGATCCACTTTTCTTTGTCTTCCTATTGATCTTTCCTTTAGAAATTAAATAGACTTCAGAATCCTGATGTCTTCAGTTGTACGTATAAGTTTATTGTAATGTATATTTTCTACATTCTGAGTCATATTTCCTGCATATTTGTTCACTTTCTCTGAATATATATGTTCACTGTTAGGAGTGAACAGCTCAGACTTGTGGCCCTTCTTTCCACTGAGGGGATTAGGAGTAGCTTCACTCAGCTACGAACACCAAGGTCATTCACATCTGATCTTGACAGCAAACTCAGGAGTAGCCTTGTCCCTGGGACAGTGACTAAGTCATGAGCAGATAATGCAAATAACCCTGGGTGAGACCATACTTGAAGGAACTAACTGGTCAGATTTCCTGTTAAAAACTCCCACCAACTCAATTGAAAGCTTCTCTCCTTCCCAAATGTGTCTTCTTTACTTGGTCCCCTGTCTTGTTAGACCTTGGGCAAGGAATTTGCTTTTGCTGTGTTCAATTCAGAACAAGGCACAATATTCTGAGTTGAGAGGTGGAGTTGAGATGCAAATTTCTCACCCTGATCTGCTCTGTCCTAGAGAATTTGGAGAAGCTGGGGAAAGAAGTTCACTGAAGTCGACTTGTTTAGACAGGAAGACCTTGTGCCTGAATGCCTGGGACAGATGGTGGAACACCAGTAGCTCCAGGTGCAAGATAGGCAGCTGCAGGACAAAGCTTTTCTACTGACAAAGCTTCCCAAACTTGTTGCCTCGGGCCCTGCTTTCTGATATGATCAACAGCAGACACATGACCTCTCAGAGAACAGGGAACTGAAATGACCAAATGAGGATGCCTGACCATTGCTTGCAGTCTAGGAGGAGTGAGGCTGATATTAAAGAGAGCAGTCAACTGTGGAGAAGGTGGATAGGGAAGTAGAGATGCCGTGATTAACAAGTTGTGCCCCCCCCCGTCTCATGAATGCAAACCTATTTTGATAACTTCCTTTGCACCATTTTGATAAAGGAAATTAGTAAATGTGAGGGACCTGAATGCTGAACAAACCAAGAAGTCCTTTTTCATTAAGAAGGATTGAGGAGACCATATCGTGGCCTATAGCTCTGGCACAAGCCTTCCATCCCATTAGATTCCACACCGGCTCCTGAAAACCAGCCCCACATCTCTGGTGGAAATTCCCATTCTACAGAGTCCAGGCCAGCACCCTGAACATTTCGTAAGATCTTCCCAACTCTTCTGGTGTCTTCCCAATTTATTCCCAACACTTGGCACCATATCCTAGCCCAGAACTCTGGAAGAAACCCCTCTTCCACCAGAAGCCAGCCCAGCATCCTGAATTTCAGGTAAGACTGGTCCCCACCATGTCCATTCTTGAGAAGCGTATTCCAATTGCCCGTCCCCTCCTTGTAACCATTTACAGGTCCACTCCTCTGGTGGAAGGCTTCCATCCCATTAAAAATCAGGCCAGCTTCTTAGAAACCAGGTAAGCCACCCCCATTTCCCTATTGACAAGTGCCCAACATCACCCCTACTTTCCCCTAATCCTAGTTATACTCCTCTGCTCACACCTCTGGTGGAAGCCCCTCTTTCCCCTCAATAAGACTGCTCCTGACATTGTCTAATCTGGCCCTTCCTAGCACTTATTGTCCCTCCTCTGATCATCAACATCCCTGTCTCCAACTCAGGACAAAACCTTCATCTACATCAGAGGCCAGACCAGAATTCTGATACCCAGAAACCAGACCAGAATCCTGAACCTCAGCGTCTTAGGGTTTCTATTGTTCTGAAGAGACACCAAGACCACAACAACTTGTATAAATAAATGCATCTAATGGAAAGGATCACTTATACTTTCAGAGGTTCAGTCCACTATCATCATGACAAACAGCCTGACAGCATGCAGACAGAGCTGGTGCTGGAGGAATAGCTTAGAATTTTACATCATGTAGGCAACAGGAAGTCATCTGAGACACTGGGCCATATCCTGAGCATAGGAAACCTCAACGCCCACCCCCATATTGACATGTTTCCTTAAACAAGGCCATGCCTACTCTAACAAAGCCATACTTACTAATAGTGTTACTCCGTGAGAACTTATAAGGAACAATTATATATTAGACTACCACATTCCAATATCATAACGCTAAATTCATTTAGTCCAAACTAAAAAACTCCAGAGCCGATCACAGTCTCAACAATGTTTTAAAGTTTTAAGTTTCTTCTGAGATTCATGCAATCTCTTAATTGTAATCCCTTACAAATTCAAAATAAACAGGTCACATCCTTCCAACAGGTAATGGCACATGACATACATTGCAATTCCAAAATGCAGGGAAGGGAGTATAGTGAGGACACACTAGACTACTGAAAGACTGACAGCCAGCTGGACAAACTACAAACTCTGCATCTCCATGCCTGATGTCAAGGCATTCCTAAGATCTCCTACTCCGTTCAGCTTTGCTGACTTCAATAGACTTCTTTCTCTTGGGCCGGTTACACTCCCTATTAGCAGGTCTCCTTGGAAGGTATCCCATGATGCTGACATCTCTAAAACATTGTGTCTTCAAGGCAACCCAGGGTTCAATTCCACAGCTTTACACAGTGTCCTCTAGGCCTCCATTCAGGGACATCCCTGACACATGCCTGGCCTCAGGAGCTTTCACTAGGTGTGGAGCCAAATTCTACAGCCTGTTTCTTCTAGACTTTATTCTAAAGTCTGGACCACCTTGCTGAAACTTCTAAATTTTTCTGCTTACTTGGGTAGAACACGGTCCCATCATTCAATTACATCTTCATCGGTTTTCTGTCCTTAGCTGCCTAAAGTTGGCTATCCTGAAAGTTGCTCTGTAGACCAGTCTGGCCTGAAAATTAGATCCAAAAGCCTCTGCCTTCCAAGTGCTAGAATTAGAGGTGTGCTCCAACACATCTGGCTCAAACTTTTCATTCTTTGTTTGCACAAGTTGGAAACATAGCTGGGTGGGATCTGGCCCTGTGGTTACCACTCTCTGTATTCCATTTCTTAAGCCATTTATCCTTGAACATAGAACATAACAATTCTCTGCTTCCTTGTGCCCTTTTTCTCCTGAAAATTAATATTTTATAATTTTCCCAGCTCAGTTTACTCCTTGTCTTTATAGATCTTCATTAGAGTTACCAGTAATAACTACACGGTGAGTGTATAGTGTAGTTTTTTTTTCAGATGTCTTTTCTTAGTGGAATTAATTCATTTGCTTTACCTAAGCTTCTCAGTTTCAGGAGGTCCCATTTATTCATTGTTACTCTCATTGTCTGTGCTACTGGGGTTATACGTAGGAAGTGATCTCCTGTGTCCATGTATTGCAGGCTACTTCCCATTTTCTGTTCTATTAGGTTTAGTGTGGTGGGATTTATATTGAGGTCTTTAATCCATTTGGACTTGAGTTTTGTGCATATCCCCATTTAAATGTAAAAAAAAAACCCATTTACAAACATTATTTGGGGACATAGGCATGGCTTTTCTCCAAAATGCTTCATGCTGTTTATTATGCAAAGTAATTTTCTCAGGGGTGTGTTCATAACAACCATTCAGGTGGTCTTGGTCCATCAAACCACACCAGTCTGGAAGCAATCCACAGGTTTGCATTTTCTGTGGAAACAAGGGAAGTACCTCTTTTCCAAAGCAACATATCCTTAGACCCAAATTTGGAAGTAATGATACTTTATAATGTATATGCTGGTTTCACTGAGCAGGCCATACAATGAAATGTCTCTGTACTGAGCTCATTCACAGTCAAAAAAATTCAAAAATAACACAGTAATATACATAATACAGATTCTCTGTGAATTTTGCATTTTCACGTGGCTTTTCTCTATTCCTTTTAATCTATGACTTTCTGTACTCTCTTTATAGACTTTTCCCTTTTTTAAAGTATTAACTTTATGTTATGACTCTCTCTACTCATTTTCTTCACTTATCCAAGCCTACGTACATTTATCCCACAGTATGTCTCATCTGGCTTCATTTTTATTGCATACTGCAATTCTTTACTGTCCAGGAGCACTTTTTAAATGCTAAGCCCTTCTTGAAACTTAAGCTGCAGCATTACTACAGTATATACGGTAGCTCCTGCTTCCTTCACACAGTCCAGCATGGGTGAGCTGTTTGCTGCCTCTGAGAACCATGTACCTTGTCCCATTCTCAGGCACACAGCCAGTCCATGCCGCCATTAAGCAAGCTGCAGCAGTCTGCTCACAAACCCCATTCCAATGCTCTGTAGCCAGACCTCCTGCCTGTAAGAGTCAGAGTTTGCACTGGCACCATGGCCCAGAATGCCCCATTTTAAAATGGCATGACTTTTTCTTGCTACAGCTGAGTCAGGAAAACATCTCTTAAAGGAGCTACTGCATGCCGGCAGTAATCAGCAAGAATTTGTGTTAACCTCTTTATTTTTGTTTCTAGGATTAAACTCTTTCAGGTTTTTACATGGATGTTAGTTAGCCATGTTGACACCCATCGGTTGTAGGCGTCTACATGTTCATTCTGGCTGCCCAGAACTGAAATAATTCCACAGAAGCCATGTTGTTTTCAATTATGTATGGCCAATAGCTTAAGCATATTTCTGGTTAAACTGATATCCTTAACTAACCCATCTCTAATATTCTGTATATTTCCACTTGGCTGTTGTTTACCAGCTAAATTCTCCAGCGTCTGTCTCAGGCAGCAGATCCATGGCTTCTCTCTGACTCAGCAATTTTTCTCCCAGCATTCAGCCTACCTTCCCCTGCCTACCTCTATTCCCAGTGCAGACCTAAGTCAGTTTCTTTATTCATTAACCAATAGTATTTATAATTTAGGTAGGGGAATCCCACGTCACCTGTCTGCCCTCTCCTTTGCAGGTTTCTCCTGGGTCTGGCATTTTCAAGATCTTGGGGTCTCCAGGGCATTCCAGGCTTCACTTCAGTACATCACACAGAGGTTTCCCAAGGCTGCATTGGAGGGACTGCCTGACATAAGCCTGGCTTCAGATCCTCACTTTGAAAATGGAAGAATATACTTTCCCTTTTCTAGTGTAACCTTCATGACTCAAATCCAGCATCACCTTGACAACACATCTAAGCTCAGTCATAAACTTGGGGGAACCCTCAATCACTTAAGTACATTTGAGTATCTTTGATTGGTTTCTGCTTTCTTTGTCCAAAGAGCTGAAGGCCTCTTTGTCTTTCACAGGTTGGGAACCTGGCTGTGTGCGGTCCTGCCCTGGATGCATGCTTCCTTTTCTTCTTCTTCAGTGGATCAGGCAACTCTTGAATGAGTCTATGGCTTTCATTACAAGCCTTGGCTTCAAAACTAACTTTCTCATTGTCCCTTTTTCCTCAGACTGGACATACTGTATTAGGTTTTGTCCTTCCTGCTCCTTTTCATTGCACACCTCCAAAAAGACAATAGAGATAACCACCACAGAGTCTGTATTTGATTGTCTTGAAACCTTCTCCACCAAGGAAATTCATCCACTTAACTTAAGAGGAGGGGAGAAAGCATCCAAAATACTGCAAGATTGGCCACTGTCCCACTTGAACTGGGCCTCCAACTTTCTCACAGCCCTCAGCACCATGGTCTTCCAAGTTCCTCTTAGGATGGTCCATAAAACTCCACCTACAGCATTCAAAACCTTTTCCTGTAAAAAAATCCTAACGGTGTCAGGTCTTACACAGCAGTAGCCAACTTCCTGGAACCAGGGTCTACATTACTGTCTTTTCTAATATTGCAGCAAGATACCAGAACCAAGGCAACTTTAAGAAGTAAGAGTTTCATTGACCTTGAAGTTCTAGAGGGTCAGAGGTCCTGATGGCAGGGCAAGAATGGCTGTGAGAATGGCTGAGGGTTCACATCTCCAACCACAAGCAGGAGGCAGTGAGCTTGGATGCGGGAGAGTCTTCTGTTTTGCGTTGATTTCATTGGTTAATAAAGAAACTGCCTTGACCCTTTAATAGGATAGAAAATTAGGTAGGTGGAGTAGACAGAAGACAATGCTGGGAGAAAGAAAGCCGAGTCAGTCAGTTGCCATGATTCTCCCACCCGAGACAGGTGCAGGTTTAAGATCTTTCCTGGTAAGCCACCTCGTGGTACTACACAGATTGCTAAATATGAGTTAAAACAAGATGTGAGAATTAGCCAATGAGAGGCTTCAGATAACGGGTCAGGCAGTATTTAAAAGAATACAGTTTCTGTGTAATTACTTCGGGTAAAGCTAGCCGGGAGCCGTGGCCGAGGCCTGCCACTCCCACAACTACAGAGTTTAAAGGCTAAGGCAGGAGTCTGTTAAAACCTTAATACTGGACTGTAGCATGGATTCTAGTTGGTCTTCATGAATAAAATCTGGAGTCAGATGTTAGGGGTTAATGTTGAACATCAGAGAAGCAGTGCGGCCAGCCACTAGTGAGTTCTCATCTCTACCAATGCTCAGACATGAATGGCAATCGTGTCCTCAGACTGCAACCTCAGACTGCAACTGTGTCCACCCAAACCTCAGACTGCCTGAGATCCAGTCTCTTCTTCCTGATATTCCTCTCTCCACCCAGCCATATCATCCTTGTCTCCTCGCCCTAGTGCTGGGATTAAAGGGGTGGGATCCCAATGCTGGGATCAACTTTCTGTAAGCTCTGTTTCTCTTCTATACAGATTCACTCTAAAGTAGGCAATGGTGGCCTTGATCTGCATCTGTCTGCCTTGTCCTGGGACTAAAGGTGTGTGCAAATACATCCTGGGCCCTAATGTCTTAGTTTTGCACTCTGATTTTTAGGCAAACTGTATTTATTAAAACAGAAGCACAATATCACTACACTTGACCCAGGGTCACACATCCTCCATCAATGCTACACTTCCTAATCCTTTTCAAAAGGTCCATCAACGGGGCACCAAGAACAACAGGACCCTATAGAGGCCATTCTCCTTCACACCACCTGAGGGCACAACTTCTCCCTCATTGACTCTCAACCACCCAAATATCCTGACCAATCATGAAATACTTTGCTTTTCCACAGGGACATTTTACCTCATGGGTTGTACTCAGCTTTGACTGGTAGTGTGTATGTTGCTTGTGCTCTTTTCTGTTAAGCAGGTACTTTTCATTCTGGAGTTTTACTGATCCACAATTGTATTGTCCTGAGACACACAGGCTACCACAACATGGATGGGGACTAATCTCTCCCAAATGAGAGGAAGTGAACACTCTCCTGGATATGTTTGAAATCCAAGACACATCTCCCAATTGTTAGAAACAGCCCATATTCTCAGTTTTTCACAAAGGAACACACACAAACAAAGTGTGTTCTCTCAGGTAGGCCAGTCCCTTTGAAAATAAGATGTGTCAGAATTTAATCCAGTCCAGAAACACACTGGACCAATATAACAGTACCCCAAACACACATTTTATCCCTGATGTACGTGGTTAACTGTACCTCAGTCCGTGGATGGGAACTTGAATTCATAATCCTCCATGATTGTTTCCTTGGCACAGAGGGGAGGGAAGGCTCTGGAAGTATGAGTCCTTTCTGGAATTTGTTCACCTTTGTGGTCGCTGTCGTGTGTCTTTGTTTTCAATAACATTTCTCAGTCTTTGCACAAAGGGAGAGTTTGGAAGAAATACTTTATTAGAGGATGCTTATGATAGATGATTTAGGAAGGGCTTCTTTACAACAGAATGTGTGTGTGCTACTGTGATACCATCGAGTACATTGTCTTGAAGTTGATAAGGTTTAGGGACACGGAGGAAGGTAATGTCAGGGGGTGATCTGCTCAGTCCAGTTCTCCCTCCCGGTGTCCAGGTGCCTTGTAGTTTCAGTCAGTGTGGTTTCCTTGAGAAGGTTGTCCTTAGGGGGAATGTGAAGAGAAAGATCTGGACACCCTGGTTGTTTTGCCCAGACTCTGTTCATAGCAGAACAAGAAACTTTTTTTTAGATGATCCTGGCATTTCTGGCCTCTAGGAAGTTTGAAGCAACCGGCCAAAATACCACTTTCAATTTTACCAAGGAAAGACACTGACTACTTTTTTTGAGCTCCTCAAGTGCCTAGCCAGTCTCTCTGTCCTGCTTGCCTCAGGCCCTGTGTGGTGCATATAGTTGGTATGGTTTGTTTACCTCTATCCTGGTCTCTAGTGACTTTAGCTGAGAGTAAGCTGCCTTTATTTCATTTCCTCTGGGTTTATTTCAAGATTCTAATATTATATCATCCTTTCCCTTCCTTCTAAAAGTCTCTCTCTCTCTCTCTCTCTCTCTCTCTCTCTCTCTCTCTCTCTCTCTGTGCGTGTGTGTGTGTGTATAGATATAGATATTAAGGAGAGTAAGGACTCAAAAGAATAAAGCCTTATTTTCCCAGAAACAGGAGATAATCTCTGTAAGAAAGCAAGCTGAAAATCAGAGCTCACCTCTGTGACTTCTTGAAACACCTCTGCTTGAGCCAGTGAAGCTTCTTGTGTTAGACCAGAAATAATAAGGAAAATGGTATTGCTCACACATGCTAGAACTAAAGGACATGAAACCATCTGGTGGGACACTGAATACCTCGGGAACCACTATAGGGAAGGATTTCCAACCTTCTTGTCTTCACATACCTGACCATGTGGGCGGCAGAGATCAAGGCTCTCACCTTCCCCTCCCCGACACATCACCAAGTGGTACCTAATAGAGCCAGCTGAATCTCAGAAGTTCACTTTTCAGGTCAGAGGAGCTGTGCCAGCAGTTATCTACACACCCACGGATTTCTGCTGTTCTCAACCCTGGCCAAAAGGCTGCTTTTGCAGTGGGTAGTGGTGAATGCAGAGTCTCATCCCTGGTCAGTCTGCATGTGTTTATCATTTACCTGTCCTGCCTGCCCCAGGGTGTCTATGTCTCTCTGTGGATTCCCCCTTTTAGTCCAGATCCTATTTCTTCATACAGGTATGTATAAAGGAAAGACCTAGCCATGAAGCACACTATTGTTACATCTGACTATATTAGTACCAAGAATTTCTTCTGTTAACACAATACAGTGCACAGCAGGTAAAATTCAAGCAACAAGGCCCTGAAGGTAATCCTGTGACTACACACAGGACTGCCATTTAAATCAGATCAGTACTCACAAAATGGGAACCAGAACCTATGCAGCTTAAAGGAGTTCAGTTTGTACCAGGTCTTGCACAGAAGAGAAAAAGATCCACAAGTGTCAGAATGTGAAAAAGCTCGGTAGTATCCTGAGTGCCTATCACCTTGAGATGGGAAAATTCTTTGGATGTTTGGTGTACCTGATGCAAAAGGGTTTCTGTGTTGCTAGTGGAAAGACACTTGCAACAGAATACAAGCTGGGACATTCTGAGATCCTGTCTCTGATAACAACACCCCTCCTCATGACAACAGCTCAGTTTGTCAACGTTTGTAAAGCTGGTGCTGTGCACAGTCACAGAGCAGACAGGCTTCTCCTGATGAAGACACACAAATGCTCATGATCACAATAAAACCACTGGAAAGACCCTCTCTGTGCGTTTACTGTAGAATGGTGGGACATGGTCACCGTGCTCTAAGCCCATGGCTTAATGCTCGTCAATGATGGCGGGGATTTATCACATAAGGTCCTGAGAGGCTACGTGGATGGGCCTGGCATATAAAATACAATGCAGAAGAAGAGAAGCGATCCAAAATAGAAACATGTGGTATGGTTTCTACTATATAGCTTCATATAAACTGCATTGTTTATGGAATTGCACCCTACAGCATTCTAACCAGAGAGATCCGAGGAGCTGGCTGGACTTTCCAGATTTCATTATTAATTGCTTCAACCAACAGGTTCCACACCTGTAGGTCAAATGGTGCCAGTCAGTTTTGGCAGCATTTCTTCTCCTGACTCCTGCACCAGGAGGGCAATGGCCAACTATGTGAAAAAACTTTAACCAATGACTTGATTCATCTGACACAGAGAACAAATGAAATGAAACCTTGATGCAAGATAGAATGATTGTAGCTAAAAATTGGAGGGCATCTTCAATTCATATGCACTGTTTATATTTATTGATATACACTTGGAACATCCTGATATCCCTAGCTGGAAGCTGCTTGGCCATGGTGTAGGCCTGATTTAATGCATTTCTGAATCTGATTTATAAGAGCTTTTGTACATTATTGTCACTAAGAGCATTTGTGCATACTCATGAGGGAAAGTGGTCTCAAAATTTCTTTTGTGTTGATGAGTCCTTGTGCAGTTTGTGTATCACGGTGATACTACTTTCAAGAACTGTGATTGGTAATGTTCCTTCCTTCCCATTTCATGGACTAATTTGAGCAGCAGTGCCCTTAGTCCTTTCATCTCCTGGTGGAACTCAGGTTATCCTACCTGATCCTCCCCATTCAAATCTGAAACTTTTGTTTTTTTACAGCTCCTTGCTAGCCGCTGATCTGTGCCTGTTTTCTATATGCACTTGGTTCCATTTTGTTCAATCAAATGTATGGAGACATGTATGCAGTTCTTGTAGAACGTTTGAGAGTGAGAGGGAGGCCACCATGAGCACTGAAGTAGGGGTTGGGATTGACATCATGAAAATAAGGTACTCATGTATGCAATGATCAAAGAACATAACAAATGTTATAAAACAAAAAGATTGTCTCAGCCCTCAGCATGGGTCGCCCCCTTGACCCACATCCTGCTAGGTTCCATCTTCAGTGTGTTGGCTGTTCACAATTTCCACCCACATATTTCAGTGTTCAAAATTCTGAGGGACTGCGTGCTTCCATTCAGCTTTGCAGCTGGATATTCTTATCCTAGCAGGATCAAGCTGCTCTTAAAAAACGCATAAACTCCTGTGTCATCAGAGTGGAAGGGATGGTCCTGCACCACACCGGCTGCAACACTATGGGAGCAGACCCTACACCTCTCCATGTCACCAGAGTAGTGCTACCCAGTGGGTGGGAACATGGGTGAGCCTTATTAGAGGATATGGGATTGGGAGAGCTGGTCCTGCCCCATCGTCTGACAAGGGTTAGCAAGGGTGCGGGAAAGATGCCCTTCCTTACAGTGTGAATTTTAATTGGTCTTAATAATAAAAACCTGGTGTTAGACATTGGGGTAAATGCTACTAGATCAGAGAGACAAAGAGCAATTTACAGCCACCCCCTTCCTCACCAACTCCTTAGTCTTAAAGTCCTGTCTTCTCCTGCCTTATATTAATGTCTCCACCTTCATAGTGCAGGGATTAAAGGCATGAGCTTCCACCAACTGGCTCAATTTTTCTTTTACTTAGACTGGATCAACCTCATATAATCCAGGGTGGTCTTGAACTCCTGATCTAACTCCTTCCTATTCAAATTTGCCTGGTTTAAAGGCATATGCCACACTGGTCTTGCCTCTATGGCTAACCAGTGGCTAATGCCACCCTCTGATCTTTGAGCAAGCTATATTTGTTAGAGCACAAACAAGATTTCATCATAATGAAATGCCCCCTCACTCTTTGTCCCCTGCAGCAAACCAGAACTGATCCTGCCCCTCAACAGATGCAGTACTAGGGAGAGTAGACCTTGCCCCTGTCCTGGGCAAAACAGTACAGCAGACCATGTTGCTGTGGAAGGCAGGGGAGAACAAACGAGCAAACTCTGAGAATGTAAGGGTGAGTGATCCGGTCCCGGCCCTTCATCTAACACACAGTGTCATGAGCAAGGGACAGAAGCCCCCTCAGCACACCTCAAGGCCCGTGGAAGGTGGAGAAGCTCTCCATGTGGTCCGAAGACCAAGAGAACTGGAGTTATCCCTGCCTCTCACCAGCTGCAGCAGCATGCAGAGTGGACCTTACACATCGCCTGAGCAACACAATAGTGCTGGCCCTGGTGGGACAGGTTTGGGCATGCTAGCTCTGGTGGTATAGGTTTCAATGGGCTGGCCCAGAGCACAGAAGACCAGGAGAAACCACCTCAACCCCTGCTGCTCACTGCATAGGTGAGCTACCTGGGGTGTTGCTGGAAAACTCACAATTGTTTTGAGGGTGAGAGAGATCTGGCAGGCTGACCCACTCAGCAACTACCCAGAACCCAAAACATAGCTAAGTATAGGCACATCCCATCATTCACCTCTTCTGTGATCTGCTCCAGCACGTGAAGGGGCCAGCCCTGCAGACACAAAATTACAGGATTTCGTGACAAAGCCAACAACAGGATATTCAAGAGGAGCTCTAGGGAGAGCTGCTGTCAATGGTGTATCAAAAACTAGAGCCCTGGGTTCAGACCAATGACTCATTGTCCAGAACACAAGCAAGTGTATATGGACTAAATGGTTTAATGTGTGACTCCCTGAGTCACTAAAGCTTCTGGGATCAGATTTCCCTGTCCTTTCTTCCTCATTTCTTTTCTTGTAATTTTTGTCTTCTTTTTTTTTCTGTTGGAGGGATCCAGTAAGGTTAGCAGGGATATTGGAAGGGATGGGGATATGAATGGCATGGGGATCCATGTAGCAAAACCTACAAGGCAAAATTAAAAATGTTAAGTTGGTTCTGGAAGTTCCTTCATTGTATAAGATTGTTTTGGCTATCCTGGGTTTTTTGTTTTTCCATATAAAGTTGACTATTGTTCTCTCAAGGTCTGTGAAGAATTTTGTTGGGATTTTGAGATGGATTGCGTTGAATTTATAGATTGCCTTTGGTAGAACTGCCATTTTTACTATGTTGATCCTACCCATCCAAGAGCATGGGAGATCCTTCCATTTTCTGGTGTCCTCTTCAATTTCTTTCTTCAAAGCCTTAAAGTTCCTGTCAAATAGATCTTTCACTTCCTTTGTTACTGTAACCCCAAGATACTTTATGCTATTTGTGGCTATCGTGAAAGGTGAAGTTTCTCTGATTTCCCTCCTCTTCTCTATCCTTTCTGTATAGGAAGGCTACTGAATTTGTAGTTGATCTTGTATCCTGCCACATCACTGAAGGTTTTTATCAGCTGTAGGGCTTCTTTGGAAGAGTTTTTGGGGTCACTGATGTACACAAATATATCATCTGCAAATAACAAACATTTGACTTCTTCTTTTCCGATTTGAATCCCCATGATCTCCTTATGTTGTCTTATTGCTATTGTTAAAACTTCAAGCAATATGTTGAAGAGATATGGTGGACAGTCTTGTCTTGTTCCTGATTTTAGTGTAATGGCTTTGAGTTTCTCTACATTTAATTTGATATTAGCTGTTAGTTTGCTGTATATTGCTTTTATTATATTTAGATATGACCCTTGTATCCCTTACCTCCCCAAGACCTTTATCATAAAGGGGTGTTGAATTTTGTCAAATGCCTTTTCAGCATCTAATGAAATGATAATAGGTTTTTTATTTCAGTTTATTTATATGGCAGTTAAGGTCATGCTCAACTTCTTTAGCGATCAGGGAAATGCAAATAAAAACAAATTTGAGATACCATCTTACACCTGTCAGAATTGCTAAAATCAAAAATACCAAGGATAGTCTGTGTTGGAAGGGATGTGGAGTAAGGGGGACACTCATCCATTGCTGGTGGGAATGGAAACTTGTGTAACCACTTTGGAAAGCAGTGTGGCAGTTTCTCAGGATATTAGGAGTCAACCTACCTCAGGATCCAGCAATTCCACTCTTGGGAATATACCCAAGAGATGCCCAATCATACTACAAAAGCGTTTGTTCAACTATGTTCATAGCAGCATTTTTTGTAATAGCCAGAACCTGGAAACAACCTAGATGCCCCTCAATAGAAGAATGGATAAAGAAAGTTTGGAATATGTACACATTAGTGTACTACTTAGCGGTAAAAAACAATGACATCTTGAATTTTGCATGCAAATAGATGGATATAGAAAACACTATCCTGGGCTGGAGAGATGGCTCAGAGGTTAAGAGCATTGCCTGCTCTTCCAAAGGTCCTGAGTTCAATTCCCAGCAACCACATGGTGGCTCACAACCATCTGTAATGGGGTCTGGTGCCCTCTACTGGCCTGCAGGCATACACACAGACAGAATATTGTATACATAATAAATAAATAAATATTTAAAAAAAAAGAAAAAAAAAAAAAGAAAACACTATCCTGAGGAAGATAACCCAGACCCAAAAGGATGAATATGGTATGTACTCACTCATTAGTGGACTCTAGTCATAAATAAAGGGCATTAAGCCTATAGTTCACAAGCCTAGAGAAGCCAAATAACAAGGTGAACCCAAAGAAAAACATATATAGATTCTCCTGGAAATTGGAAGCAAAAAAGATTGCCGGGCAAAAGTTGGGAGCATGGGGCGGAGGATGGGGTGGGGGTAGGTTTGGAAGAAGGGGAGAGGGGGAGAGAGAAGGGAGAAAGGACAGACTGGAGAGAGCTTGCGGGAGTGGAAGGGTGGAGATGGAGGAAGGGCAGATATAGGAGCAGGGAAGAAGATACCTACATTAAGGGTGCCATTTTAGGGTTGACAAGAGACTTGGCTCTAGAGGGGATCCCAGGTGTCCATGGGAATATCACCAGATAGGTCCTTGGGCAGCAGAGCAGAGGGTGCCTGAACTGGCCTTGCCCCACTATCACACTGATGATAATCACAAATATCACAATAGAATCTTCGTCTGGCAACGGATGGAGATAGAGACAGAGACCCTCATCAGAGCAATGGACTGAGCTCCCAAGGTCCAGTTGAAGAGCAGTAGGAGGGAGAAGATGAGCAAGGAAGTCAGGACCAGGAGGGGTTGGTGCACCCACTGAGACAGTGTGCCTGTTCTAATGGGAGCTCATCAAATCCAAATGGACCAGGTCTGAATGAGCATGCAATAAAACCCGACTCTCTAAATGTGGCTGACAATGGGGGCTGACTGAGAAGCTATTGATAAAGGCACTGGGACTCGTTTCTACTGCATGTACTGGCTTTTTGGGACCCTAGTCTATTTGGATGCAAAGCTTCCTAGGCCTGGATGTGGGGAGGGGCTTGTACTTCCCACAGGGCAGGGTTCCCTGCCTTCTCTTAAGGAGCAAGAGGGAGGGAGTATGAGGACTGGGGGAATTGGAAGGGTATGGAAAGAAGTGTAAATGCTTTAATGGAATAAATAAATAACCAAATAAGTGAATAACGTTAAGTTGGGAACCTAATATGAAATTGGACCTAGTATTATAAAACAAACCCATTTCATAACTATAATACCCCTGGAAATGAGCACATCCATCAGAATAGAGACGATTATGTAGCCATCTCTGTGGGAAGACAGATTTCTTTCCACTGGGACTAATACAAAATACCTGTATTTTTTCATGCTGCTTAACCCCCTAACCTCTTTTCATTCAATTTCGCAACTTTGTCAGATAACCTCAGAGTGAAATACAGTTTCTCCTAGGCCCCCAAACATACTACATTTACTTATCTATTTAAATAATTTCCATCAACTGTGTCTATGTGTCTGTGTGTGTGCCTATATTCATGCCTGTGGGATTCTCATGGTGAACATGGACAAGTCAGAATAAAACACCTGGTAGTTGTTTCCCTTCTTAATACCATGTGAGTCTCTACCATCAAATTGAGGTTATCATTGGCAGTAAAGGCTTTGTGAACAACAGCCTCAGTTGTGTGTCATCTTACAGACCCACAGGGTTCTTTTCCCAGCATCCCTCAGTGTTTGCCTAAGTACACTTGCATCCACACCACCACCAGTCAATCCAAGTAGCTCTCAGGTCAGCCATTCACATAGGCACGGAATGGGGCCTGTTTGCAACCTGGAGAATTAATAGTCAGTGGTGGACCAGACATTTAATACCAGCCCCTGGGTGGCAGAGGCAGATGGATCTCTGTGAGTCTGAGGCTAGCCTGATCAACAAGACAGAGTGTCAGGATAGGCTCAAAGGTACACAGTGAAACCATGGTTCACAAAACCAAAAAAAAAAAAAAATAAATCTTAATACAATGGTATCCCAGCAGCAAGAGTGGAGTGTAAAGTTTCTTAGGATCAGTTCTCAACTGAGAACAAAAGTTATTGGAAGGACAGCAGCTTACTCTGAACTTTCAGCAAGTCTACCTACTGATTAGAATTTCTGTAATAGTGGAGGGCTTGGGACACTGCAGCTCAGGGTTCAACCATATTTTGTCTTGGGATATTTTCATCCCTCATGGTAGACATTCACAGACCAGCCCTCTGCCTGACCTCACATCCTGTGACTGGCCAGTGACTTGGAAATGTACTAAGAAACCAATGGGTGGCACCAAATTAGGGGCTTCCAGTGTCTAGATGGCAGCTAAGGCCCATAGCACTGATTTCCCCACTGTGTAGCAATCATTACACATATTTCTTCCAATGCATTTCAAAATGGCTTTGCTCTTCACTATTCTTTCTTCTGGTATTATAAAAACATGATGAGCAAGTGGCCACGTTGGAACATGGCATTCAAGGTAAACCGAATTTGAGATCAAAGTCTAAGGTCACTCATATGTGGGTACAGAATAAACTAGAGCCTGTCTCCTGGGTGGTGAGAGTTGTTTCTCTATGGAGTGGCTTCTCCACCAGCCTCAGAGGTAGAGTTAGGGAGTAGCCTCTTTTCTTAATCTTCTTACTGAACTTTCCTTTAAAAATGCATTAGACATCAGAATCGTGATGGCTTCTGTTGTACATATCTGTTTATTGTAATGTATATTTTCTACATTCTGAGTCATATTTCCTGCATATTTGTTCACTTTCTATGAATATGATTTTCTTCACTGTTAGCAGTGAACAGCTCAGACTTATGGCCCTGCTTTCCACTGTGAGGATTAGGAGTGGCTTCCCTCAGTTATGAACTCCAAGTGTATCCACATCTGATCTTGACAGCAAACTCTGGAGTAGCCCTGTCCCTGGGACAGTGACTGAGTCATGAGCAGATAATGCAAATAACCCTGGATGAGACCATACTTGAAGGAACTAATTGGTCAGATTTCCTGTTAAAAAGCTCCCACCAACTCAGTTGACAGCTTCTCTCCTTCCCAAACGTGTCTTCTTCACTTGGTCGCCTGTCTTGTTACACTTTGGGTAAGGACTTTTGCTTTTGCCTTGTTCAATTCAGACCAAGGCACAACATTCTTAGTTGAGAGGTGGAGGTTAAAAGCATATTTCTCATCCTCATCTTCCCTGTCCTAGGGGATTTGGAGAAGCTGGGGAAAGATGTTCACTGAAGTCAACTTTTTTAGACAGGAAGACCTTGTGCCTGAATGTCTGTGACAGATGGTGGAACACCATTAGCTCCAGGTGCAATCCAGGCAGCTGCAGGACAAAGCTTTTCTACTGACAAAGGTGACTCTCTGGCTTCCCAAACCTCTGGCTTCAGGCCCTGTTTTCTGATCTGACCAAGAGCACACACCTAACCTCAGAGAACAGGGAACTGTAAAGAATAAATGAGGTCCAAAACCAAATGAGGATGCCTGAGCATTTGCTTGCAGTCCTAGGAAGGGTGAGGCTGTTATTAAAGACAACAGTCAACTTCCTGGAAGGCTGAGAGAGAAATAAAGATGCTGTGATTAACGTGTTGTGCCCCCGCCCCATCTCCTGAATGAACACCTAGTTTGATAACTTCCCCAACTCTGCTGGTGTCTTCCAAACATAACCCCAACTTCCCTTCTCCTTCTTGGCACCATATCCTGGCCCGGAACTCTGGCAGTGACCTGCTCTACCACCAGAGGCCAGGCCAGCATCCTGAATCCCAGGTAAGACTGCCCCCTACCATGTCCATTCTGGAGAAGCACATTCCAATTGACTTTCCTCTACTTCTCCCCATATCCAGGCCCACTCCTCTGGTGGAAGGCTTCCATGCCATCATGACCAGGCCAGCTTCTGGGAAAGCAGGTAAGTCACCCCCATTTCACTAACAATGAGTGACCAACATAGCTGCTCCCCTCATCCTAGTGACCACAATCCGGCCCACACCTCCGCTGGAAGCCCCTCTTTCCCCAGAGGCCAGGCCAGCATCCTCAATAAGACTGCTCCTGACATTGTCTACTATGCCCAGTCTAGCACTTATTTATTTAATGGAGAGGATCCCTTATACTTTCAGAGGTTCAGTTTACTATCATCATGACAAGCAGCCCGACAGCATGAAGGCAGAGCCTGTGTTGGAGTAATAGTTGAGAATCGTATGTCCTGTAGGCAATAGGAAATCATCTGAGACAATGGGTCATATCCTGAGCATAGGAAACCTCAGTACCTACTTCCATATTGACACAGGATCTTCATGACAAGGACAACAACAGGATATTCAAGAGGAGCCCTAGGGAGAGCTGCTGTCTATGGTGTAGCAAAAACCAGAGGCCTGGGACCAGACCAATGACTCGTTGTCTTGAATATTTGTAAGTGCATATGGACTAAAGGGTTTACTGTGTGACTCCCTGAGTCACTACAGCTGCCGCGAAGAGATTTTCCTGGCCTTTCTTTCTCATTTCTTTTCTTGTAAATTACTTTTCTTATTTTATGTTTGGGGGAGGTAGCAAGGGTAGCAGGGAGATTGGAAGGGAGAGGGACAGAAGTGGAATTGGGATCCACGAAGCAAAACCTACAAAGCAAAAATAAAAATGTTAAATTTGGAAAATAATATGAAATTGGACCTAGAATTCAGAAACAAACCCATTTCATAACTACAATACCCCTGGAAATGAGCACATCCATCAGAACAGAGACGATTATGTAGCCATCTCTGTGACTTTTCCACTGGGAATAATACACAATACCTGTATGTGTTCATGCTGTTTAATCTCCTAAACTCTTTTAATTCAATTTCCCAACTTTGTCAGATGCCTCAAAGAGAAATCAAGTTTCTCCTAGATCACCCCAAACATACTATATTTACTTATCTATTTCAATATTTGTCACCATGTGTGTCTATGTGTCTGTGTGTGCACCTATATTCATGCCCGTGGGCTTCTCATGGTGAACATGGACAAGTCAGAATAAAGCACCTGGTATTTATTTCCCTTTTTAATACCATGTGGGTGTCTACCATCAACCTGAGGTTGTCATTGGTGGCAAAAGGCTTCCTTACCAACAGTTTCTCTTGTGTGTCGTCTTGGAGACACCTAGAATTCTTTTCCCAGCATCCCTTATTGTTTGCCTAAGTACACGTGCATCCACAGTCATATCCATGTTGTTCTCAGGTCAACCATTCACATAGGCACTCTATGGAGCCTGTTTGCAACCTGGAGAATTAATAGTTCTGAATGTAGCCGGTCAGTGGTGGACCAGACATTTAAAACGAGCACTCTGGTGTCAGAGGCAGATGGATATCTATGAAACTGAGGCTAACCTGATCTACAAAGGTAGTCAGGAGAGGCTCCTAAGGTACACAGAGAACCACTGTCTTAAACAACCAAAAAAAAATATTTCTGAATATTATGGTCTCCCAGCAGCAAGAGTGGAGTGTAGAGTTTCTCGGGATCAGTTCCCTTCTAAGAACAAAAGTTCCTGCAAGGACAACAACTCACTCTGAATCTTCTGCAAGTCTACCTACTGATTAGAATTTCTGTAATAGTTGAGGGCGGGGGACACTGCAGCTCAGAGCTCAACCACACTTTGTCTTGGGATATCTTTATCCCCCATGGTAGACATGCACAGACCAGCCCTGTGACCGACCTCACACGCTGTGACTGGCCGGGGACTTGGAAATGTACGAACAAACCAATGGGTGTCATCAAGTTAGGGGCTTCCAGTGTCACTAGATGGCATCTCTGGACCATAGCGGAGAATTGACTACATTGTTGCAATCATTAGACATATATCTTCCAACCCATTTTAAAATGGCATGCTCTTGAATATTCTTTGTTCTGGTATTATAAAAACAAGATGAGATAGTGGCCACGTTGGAACATGAAATTCAGGGTTAACCGAATTTGAGATAAAGGCTAAGGTCACTCAAATGTGGGTGCAGAATAAACTAGAGCCTGTCTCCTGGGAGGTGAGATTTGTGTTTCTGTACGGAGTGGCTTCTGTACCAGCCTCAGTGGGAGTGTTAGGGAGTAGCCTCTTTTCTTTATCTTCTTACTGAACTTTCCTTGAAAAATGAATTAGACATCAGAATCCTGACGGCTACAGTTGTATGTCTGTGTTTATTGTAATGTATATTTTCTACATTCTGAGTCATATTTCCTGCATATTTGTTCACTTTCTATGAATATGATTTTACTTCATTGTTAGCAGTGAACAGCTCAGACTTAGGGTCCTGCTTTCCACTGTGAGGATTAGGAGTAGCTTCCCTCAGCTATGAACTCCAAGTGCATCCACATCTGATCTTGACAGCAAACTCAGGAGTAGCCCTGTCCCTGGGACAGTGACTGAGTCATGAGCAGATAATGCAAATAACCCTGGATGAGACCATACTTGAAGGAACTAACTGGTTAGATTTCCTCTTAAAAAGCTCCCACCAACTCAGTTGACAGCATCTCTAGTTCCCAAACGTGTCTTCTTCACTTGGTCGCCTGTCTTGTTAGATCTTGGGTAAGGACTTTTGATTTTGCCGCCTTCAATTCAGACCAAGGCACAATATTCTGAGTTGAGAGGTGGTGGTGAGAAGCATATTTCTCACCCTGATCTGTCCTGCCCTAGAGAATTGGAAGAGGCTAGGGAAAGATGTTCACTGAAGTCGACTTGTTTAGACAGGAAGACCTTGAGCCTGAATGCCTGTGACAGATGGTGGAACACCAGTAGCTCCAGGTGCAATCCAGGCAGCTGCAGGACAAAGCTTTTCTACTGACAAAGGTGACTCTCTGGCTTCCCAAACCTCTTGCCTCAGGCCCTGCATTCTGATTTGACCAAGAGCACATACCTTAACTCTCAGAGAACAGGGAACTGGAATGACCAAATGAGGTTCAAGACCAAATGAGGATGCCTAACCATTGCTTGTAGTCCTAGGAAAGGTGAGGCTGTTATTAAAGACAACTTTCAACTGCCCTGCAAGGTGGATAGGGAAGTAGAGAAACTGTGATTAACAAGCTGTACCACCGCTCCATCTCATGAATGAAAACCTAGTTTGATAACTTCCCCAACTCTGCTGGTGTCTTCCCAACATAACCCCAACTTCTCTTCTTTTTCTTGGCACCATATCCTGGCTCAGAACTCTGGCAGTGACCTGCTCTTCCACCATAGGCCATGCCAGCAACCTGATTCCCAGGTAAGACTGCCCCCCACCATGCCCTCTCTTGAGAACCGTATTCCAATTGCCTTTCCTCTCCTTCTCAACATATCCAGGCCCACTCCTCTGGTGGAAGGCTTCCACCTCATCAAAGACAAGGCTAGCTTCTTGGAAAGCAGGTGAGCCAGCCCCATTTCCCTAACGATGAGTGCCCAACATAGCTGCTCCCCTCATCCTAGTGACCACAACCCAGCCCACACCTCCGCTGGAAGCCCCTCTTTCCCCAGAGGCCAGGCCAGCATCCTCAATAAGACTGCTCCTGACATGGTCTACTCTGGCCCAGCCTAGCACTTATTTATTTAATGGATAGGTTCAGTTTACTATCTTCATGACAAGCAGCCTGACAGCGTGAAGGCAGAGCCTGTGTTGGAGGAATAGTTGAGATTCATATGTCCTGTAGGCAATAGGAAGTCATCTGAGACAATGGGTCATATCCTTAGCATAGGAAACCTCAACTCCCACCTCCATATTGACACGTTTCCTTAAACAACGCCTTGCCTTCTCCAACTAAGCCACACTTCCCAATACTGCTACTAACTGTGAGATTATGGGGAACAATTATAGTTAGACTACCACATTCCATTGCCTGGCCCCATAAACTTAACAATACCATAATGCAAAATTCATTTAGTTCAAAGTGAAAAATCTCCAGAGTCTATCAGTCTCAACAATGTTTAAAGTCCTAAATGTCTTCTGAGATTCATGCAATCTCTTAATTGTAATCCCTTACACATTCAAAACAAACAGGTCACATCCTTCACACAGGTAATGGCACACGACAGACATTACCATTCCACAAAGCAGGGAAGGGAGTATAGTGAGGACACACTAGACTACTGAAAGACTGAGAGCCAGCTGGACAAACTACAAACTCTGCATCTCCATGCCTGTTGTCAATTCACTCTCAGTTCTCCTACTCCGTTCAGCTTTGCTGACTACAATAGACTTCTTTCTCTTGGGCCGGTTACACTGCCTGTTAGCATGTGTCCTTGGCAGGTATCCCATGATTCTGACATCTCTAATACCTTGGGTTCTACATGTAACTCAGACTTCAATTCCACAGCTATACACAGTAGGTTCTCTAGGCCTCCATTCAGGGACATCTCTGACACATGCTTGGCCTCGGCAGCTTTCTCTAGCCATGGAGGCAAACTTTGTAATCTCTTTTTTAGCCTTAATTCTAAAGTCCGTACCACCTTGTGCAGAAGCTGCCAAATTCTTTGGCTTACTTGGGTAGAACAAGGTCCCAACACTCAATTACATCTTCATCAACTTTCTGTCCTTTGCTGCATAAATTTGGCTATCCTGAATGTTGCTCTGTAGACCAGGCTGGCCTGAAACTCAGATCTACCAGCCTCTGTCTTCCCAGGGATGGAGATAGAGGTGTGCCCCACCACACCTGCCCTACAATGTTCTTAGTTCCTTTCACAAGTTGGAAACATAGCTGTGTGGGATCTGGCCCAGTGTTTTCACTCTCTATTCCATTTCTTAAGCCATTTATCCTTGAACACAGAATTTAACACTACTCCATTTCCTGGTCCTCTTTTTCTCCTCAAATATAGACATTTTGTAATTTACTCAATCTCTTTATAAATCTTCCTTAGAGTTACCACTAATAACCACATGACAAGTCTATACTAGACTGTGTTTATGGAATTAATTTTTTTTAGCTTAGATTTTTAGGGCCTTTAGGAGAACCCAAAGGCTTCGTTTTATTATTTTTTTAATTTTATTTATTTATTTATTAGAGATTTCTGCCTCCTCCCCACCACCACCTCCCATTTCCATGCCCCTCCCCCAATCAAGTCCCCCTCCCTTGTCTGCCCTAAGAGCAATCAGGGTTCCCTGCCCTGTGGGAAGTCCATAAACCATCCACCTCCATCCCGGTCTATTAAGAGGAGTATCCAAACTGCCTAGGCTCCCACAAAGCCAGTACGTGCAGTAGGATCAAAAACCCATTGCCATTGTTCTTGAGTTCTCAGTAGTCCTCATTGTCTGCTATGTTCAGTGAGGAGAGAGAGCACGAGTAAGGAACTCAGGACCGCGAGGGGGGCACCCACACACTGAGACAGTGGGGATGTTCTATCGGGAACTCACCAAGGCCAGCTGGCCTGGGTCAGAAAAGCATGGGATAAAACCGGACTCGCTGAACATAGCAGACAATGAGGACTACTGGAATTAATTTAAAAGAGCCCCATGCCAATTCTTTGGGCAAGAGCAAAAGGCGGCCATTTCATTCACCAGTATTTCATGGATGATCCTAGGGAATATACTCAAATTCTTCTCCTCTGACGTCTCTTGAGTGAGCACCCAATACTTCAAATAACACTTAGCACCTCTGTCTTCCCTTCTCCTGCTAGTATGGCCCATTATATAGCACTTAAAGTATTCCATGCTTCCATAACCCAAAGTAACATAGTCCAAATTCTTCTAAATGTAAACATGGTCAGCACTATCCCAGCAATACCCCCCATCCTTGGTGTTCAGCTGTAGCCTCAAGCTTACTCTTGCATGATCCAGAAAGCTTGATTCATGTCTCTTTCTCCAAAGCCCACTCTCTCAGTGATTCTGCAACACAGAAAAGGTGTCCAAAAGCCCAATTCTTTATTCTTGGTGACTCCGGCAAGATTTCCCACCAGCAACCCACTCCCCACCTCAACATTCAGGTTTCTCTATACTTGGGCACAAACCCTGCTTGAGGGAACATGCCATCATTCCTTATCCACAACCTGTAAAATTTTCCTGCTTATATTTTTAGCACAACTTCTCCATCCTTAGTCTTTCGGATGGAGAACTGTCAGTATTACTTATTCAGATAAACCTGTTCTTTTACTTATTTAGTTTGGCTTGATCTGTCTCATTTTACTGATGGAGAAACATGTTATTGGGGTAGGAAAGGTATTATCGGGTTCCACCTTCAATCTTAGGGTTTTTATTGCTGTGAGGAGACACTATGACCATGGCAGCTCATATAAAGGAAAACATTTTACTGAGGGGTATAGCACTTAATTTCATAAATACAAATGATTATCATCTTGGTGGGAAGCATGGTGGGATGCAGACAGACATGGTGCTGGAGGAGTAGCTGAGACTCCTACATCTTGCAGATAACAGTAAGTTGACGGAGAAAGTGGCTGGTATCCTGAGCATACAAAACCTCAAAGCCCACTAACAGTGACAACCTTCACTTCTTCCAAAAAGGCCATAGACACTCCAACAAATCCAGCCCTTCTATTAATGCCACTCCCCATGAGATTATGGGGGCCAATTACATTAAAACTCTTGTACCCAAAGTTCAGAACCACTCCTTGAAAACCAGGTAGAAACACCCTACGCCACCAGAAGTCCAGGGCACTATGTCACCACCAGAGCCCAGCCATTCCAGTACAGCATGCCCTGAATATTCCAACACAGCCTAAGCACAATACATGATCTTTTTGAATTAGTATTTAAGACCTTTATTTAGAGGTGTTTGCAGTTTGTTGGCATAATTTAAAGAACATTGAAGGTGTATTGGGAAAAACCAAATTAAAAATACACAACACATTTGTTAGGTAAGACATGCCGCATAGTTAATGCTGATATTCTTTTGTATCTGGTCAACTGTCCAAAGAAAGCACTTGATGTTCATTCGTTATTGTTGGTATTTCTTCTCCATTTCTTCTTGGATGTGCAGACCGTATGATGGTATAAATGGTAACCCGGCATTTACTCAGTCACACCTTGCTTGGTCTTGGTTGCAGACAGATTCCTATGTGATGGATCAATGGTTTTTGATATCTCTTTGCCACTCTGTGGCTTGAAATTCTTTGGGCGTCTTTGTTGGTGATTGAAGTTGTAGTGATTATGACGTCGAGGTGGCTGCTGACCTTGGGTCTCCTCTCCTTGATTTTCCTCATAGTGCTTGTTGCTGTCCTCTCTGGGCTGTCTTTGGCGAGGAGGGCCCCTGCAGAACTGTGGTCTGTAATTGCGATACATATGCGGTCTCACTCGTACACCTGGTCCTTTTGTATCTTGGTGGCCAGCACCCTCCATCACTTGTCTTTTCTGGTCTTGTTTTGCTTCTCCATCATGAGCGCATTCTGATTGCTCCTTCTTTCTCCCACTCTTGTTATTCTGGTAATTTTTCTGGGAATTGTGTGGAGGACCCCTACGACCTCGACAGCATCTATATTGGTTATGCTCTGATGCATATTTACTACCTCGAACTTCAATTCCTCCAGGGCCTGTAACATTTGATGCCATTGCACCCTTTTCTCCTTCAACAATATCAAACTCCACAGACTCTCCGTCTCCTACCCTGCGAAGGTACTTCTTGGGGTTCTTTATCTTTATGGCAGACTGGTGGATGAATATGTCTTCTTTGGTGTCATTTCTGTTGATGAAGCCGTAACCCTTCTTGACATTGAACCATTTAACTGTCCCCAGAACCTTCCTTGCGATGAGCTTCTCCCTGATGGCCGGCACTGCTGGTGTGAGACAACCTGGGATGTCACTGCCTGCGCTGCTGCTCATAGAGCCAGGCTTGGTATCTACAGCCCTGAGGATGGCATCAGGGGCAACAGCTGACTGCTGGGTCTTCGCCTCACTGGTTATGGCTGCTGTAGTGCTGACTCCAGTCTGCAGGGACTGCTGTGTCTCCTCCAGTGGTGTATTGGTGACTAGGTCAGCGGCATAGGTGGTGCTCTCAGGGTTCTCTGGGGCCAGTTGTCTACTTCCGGTGTCCATCGACCTCAAGAAAACAATCGTAAAACCAACTTTGTGCTGAGGATTGAGGCCCTTAAAGAGAGAAGAAAGACATTTTTAAATAAACCGAGGAAAAGACAACTACAAAATTAGAGGTTAACAGCACCTCATTGAGCCTTCTCCAAAACTGATCACAGACTTGGTCACAAAGCAGGTCTCAATAAATACAAGAAATCTGAAGTTACCCCTGTAACCTATCAGACCGTCATGGATTAAAGTTGGGTTTCAACAACAACAGAAACATTAGAAAACCTACAAACTCAGAGAAACTGAACAGCTCTCTGCTTAATCACCACCCAGTCAATGAAGAAGTAAGAGAGAAACGAAAGACTTCCTAGAATTCAATGTAAATGAATGTACAACTTACCCAAATTCATGGGACACAGTGAACGTGGTGCTAACAGGAAAGTTCACAGCACTAAGTGCCTGCGTAAAGAAATGAGAGAATTCTCATACCAGTGACTTCATAGTACACATGAAAATTCTAGAACAAAAAGAAGCAGCCACACCCAAGAGGAGTAGACAGCAGGAAATATTCAAAGTCAGGGCTGAAATAAACAAAATAGAAACAAAAAAAGGCAATGCAAAGAATCAATTAAACAAAAGTTGGTTCTTAAGAAAATCAACAAGAAAGACAAACCCTTATCTGTCCTAAGTAAAAGACCCAGATTATCCACATTAACAAAATCAAAAATCAAAACGGAGTCATAATGACAGAAACTGAGGAAATCCAAAGAATCATTAGGTCATTATTCAAAAATTTTACCATACAACATTCGAAAATCTGAGAGAAATAGGCATTTTCTCTATGTAAACCATGTACCAACTTTCAATCAACATCAGCTAAGTAATTTAAACAGACCTCTAATCCTCAAGGAATAGAAGCATCATTTAAAAATCTACCAACCAAAAAGTGCCCAGGGCCAGATTGTTTCAGCATAGAATTCTGTCAGATTTTAAAAGGAAAGCTAACACCAATACTCTTCAAATGACTGGTTCAGCCCTAGACCCATGCCATGAGAGTGAGTCCACCCCTGACTTTTCCTACCGCACCAGGACCCAGACCCTGGATGACCCAGAGACCTAGGATGGAACCTAACACGACTGGAGGAAAGAAATGTCAGTGTGATGATTCTTAGGGATGTTCTGCCCTGCTCACAGATTGGTGCCAGCTCAATAGTCATCAGAGAGGCTCATCCAGCAGCTGTGGAAACAGAAGCAGAGATTCACAGTCAAACGTTAGACTGAGCTCTGGGAATCCTGCCGAAGACAGGGTAGAAGGACTGTAGAGACAGAGAGGACAAGGATATCCCAAGAAAACCCACAATATCACGTAACCTGGGCTCATGGGGTTCCCAGAGACCAAACTGACAGTCAGGGAGCCTGCCTGGGACTGACTTAGGCACTCTGCATATATGTGGCAGTGGTGTAGCTTGGTCCTCTTGTGGGACTCCCTACAGTAGCAGCAGGGACTGTCTCTGACTCTTTTGCTGGCTTTTGGGACCCTACTCCTCCTACTGATTTGCTTTGCTCTTTATTTATTTATTTATTTATTTATTTATTAATTAAAGATTTCTGCCTTCTCCCCGCCACCACCTCCCATTTCCCTCCCCCTCCTCCATCAAGTCCCCCTCCCTCATCATCCCTAAGAGGAATCCGGGTTCCCTGCCCTGTGGGAAGTCTAAGGACCACCTCCATCCAGGTCTAGTAAGGTGAGCATCTAAACTGCCTAGGCTCCCACAAAGCCAGTACATGCAGTAGGATCAAAAACCCATTGCCATTGTTCTTGAGTTCTCAGTAGTCTTCATTGTCCATTATGTTCAGCAAGTCCGGTTTTATCCCATGCTTTTTCAGACCCAGGCCAGCTGGCCTTGGTGAGTTCCTGATAGAACATCCCCATTGTCTCAATGTGTGGGTGCACCCCTCGCGGTCCTGAGTTCCTTGCTCGTGCTCTGTCTCCTGCTCTTGATTTGGACCTTGAGATTTCAGTCCGGTGCTCCAATGTGGGTCTTTGTCTCTGTCTCCTTTCATCGCCTAAATGTTTTTCTTTGGGTTCACCTTCTTACTTAGCTTGCAAAATTCAGGAAGTCATTGTTTTTTACTGCTGAGTAGTACTCTAATATGTATATATTCCATACTTTCTTCATCCATTCTTCCATTGAAGGGCATCTAGGTTGTTTCCAGGTTCTGGCTATTACAAACAATGCTGCTATGAACATAGTTGAGCATACTTTTGTTGTATGATAGGGCATTTCTTGGGTATATTCCCAAGAGTGGTATTGCTGGGTCCAGTGGTAGGTGGATCCCGAAATTCCAGAGAAACCGCCACATTGTTTTCCAAAATGGTTGCACAAGTTTGCATTCCCACCAGCAATGGATGAGTGTATCCCTTTCTCCACAACCTCTCCAGCAAAGGCTATCATTGGTGTTTTTTATTTTAGCCAGTCTGACAGGTGTAAGATGGTATCTTAAAATTGTCTTGATTTGCATTTCCCTGATCGCTACGGAATTTGAGCATGACCTTAAATGTCTTTTGGCCATTCTAACTTCTTCTGTTGAGAATTCTCTGTTCAGCTCAGTGCCCCATTTTTTATTTGGTTTGATTAGCCCTTTAAGGTCTACTTTCTTGAGTTTTCTATATATTTTGGAGATCAGACGTTTGTCATTTGCGGGGTTGGTGAAGATCTTCTCCCAGTCAGTAGGTTGCCTTTTTGTCTTAGTGACAGTGTCCTTTGCTTTACAGAAGCTTCTCAGACTCAGGAGGTCCCATTTATTCAATGATGCCCTTAATGTCTGTGCTGCTGGGGTTGTACGTAGGAAGTGTTCTCCTGTGCCCATGTGTTGTTGAGTAGTTCCCACTTTCTCTTCTATCAGGTTCAGTGTGTTCAGACTGATATTGAGGTCTTTAATCCATTTGGACTTGAGTTTTGAGCATGGTGATAGATATGGGTCTATTTTCATTCTTCTACAGGCTGACATCCAGTTTTGCCAGCACCATTTGTTAAAGATGCTCTCTTTTTTCCATTGTATACTTTTAGCTCCTTTATCAAAAATCAGGTGCTCATAGGTTTGTGGGTTAAAGCTAGGGTCTTCTATTCGATTCCATTGGTCGACTTCTCTGTTTGTATGCCAATACCAAGCTGTTTTCAATACTGTAGCTCTGTAATAGAGTTTGAAGTCAGGGATGGTAATGCCTCCAGACAATCCTTTATTGTATAAGATAGTTTTGGCTATCCTGGGTTTTTTGTTTTTCCATATAAAGTTGATTATTGTCTTTTCCAGATCTGTGAAGAATTTTGATGAGATTTTGATGGGGATTGCGTTGAATCTATAGATTGCTTTTGGTAGAATTGCCATTTTTACTATGTTGATCCTCCCAATCCAAGAGCAAGGGAGATCCTTCCATTTTCTGGTGTCCTCATCGATTTCTTTCTTCAAAGACTTAAAGTTCTTGTCAAATAGATCTTTCACTTCCTTGGTTAGAGTCACCCCAAGATATTTTATGCTATTTGTGGCTATCGTGAAAGGTGATGCTTCTCTGATTTCCCTCTCTGCTTCCTTATCCTTTGTGTATAGGAAGGCAACTGATTTTTTGGAGTTGATCTTGTATCCTGCCACATTCCCAAAGGTGTTTATCAGCTGTAGGAGTTCTTTGGTAGAGTTTTTTGGGTCGCTTATGTATACTATCATAACATCTGCAAATAACGAAAGCTTAACTTCTTCCTTTCCAATACGAATCCCCTTGATCCCCTTATGCTGTCTTATCGCTATTGCTAGAACTTCAACCACTATATTGAAGAGGTACGGAGAGAGTGGACATCCATGTTTCTGATTTTAGTGGGATGGCTTTGAGTTTTTCTCCGTTTAATTTAATGTTGGCTGTCGGCTTGCTGTAAATAGCTTTTATTATATTAGGTATGATCCTTTTATCCCTAATCTGTCCAAGACCTTCATCATAAAGGGGTGTTGAATTTTGTCAAATGCTTTTTCAGCATCTAATGAAATGATCATATTGTTTTTTTCTTTCAGTTTATTTATATGGTGGATTACATTGATAGATTTGCGTATGTTGAACCAGCCCTGCATCTCTGGGATGAAGCCTACTTGATCATAATGGATAATTTTTCTGATGTGTTCTTGGATTCGGTTTGCCAGTATTTTATTGGGGATTTTTGCATGAATGTTCATGAGTGAGATAGGTTGTAATTCTCTTTCTTGGTTGGGTCTTTGTGTGGTTTTGGTATCAGGGTAACTGTAGCTTCATAAAAGGAATTTGGCAATGACTCTTCTGTTTCTATATTGTGAAATACATTAAGAAGTATAGGTATTATCTCTTCTTGGAAGGTCTGGTAGAATTCTGCATTGAAACCATCTGGTCCTGGGCTTTTTTTGGAAGGGAGATTTTTGATAACCATTTCTAATTCTTCGCGACTAACCGGTGTATTTAGATTGTTCACCTGTTCTTGGTTTAGCTTTGGTATATGGTACTTATCTAAAAAAGTGTCCATTTCTTTTGCATTTTCCAGTTTTGTGGCATACAGGCTTTTGTAGTAAGATCTAATGATTCTCTGAATTTCCTCTGTGTCTGTGGTTATGTCCCCCTTTTCATTTCTGATCTTATTTATTTGCGTGTTCTCTCTTTGTCGTTTAATTAGTTTGGATAGGGGTTTGTCGATTTTGTTGATTTTCTCTAAGAACCAACTTTTTGTTTCATTGATTCTTTGGACTGTTTTCTGTGTTTCTATTTTGTTGATTTCCGCCCTCAGTTTGATTATTTCCAGTCTTCTACTCCTCCTGGGTGCTTCTGCTTCTTTTTTTTTCTAGAGTTTTCATGTGTGCTGTTAAGTTCACAATGTATGCTTTCTCCGTTTTCTTTAAGTGGGCACTTAGTGCTATGAACTTTCCTCTGAGCACTGCTTTCATTGTGTCCCATAGCTTTGAGTATGTTGTCTCTTTATTTTCATTAAATTCAAGGAAGACTTTAATTTCTTTCTTAATTTCTTCCTTGACCCAGGTGTGGTTCTGTAGTTGACTGTTCAGTTTCCATGAGTTTGTAGGCTTTCTGTGGGTAGCATTGTTGTTGCCTTCTAACTTTAATCCGTGTTGATCTGATAAGACACAGGTGGACACTGATTTTTTTTGTATCTGTGGAGGTTTCCTTTGTTACCGAGT
This sequence comes from Chionomys nivalis, assembly GCF_950005125.1. Classification (NCBI taxonomy): domain Eukaryota; kingdom Metazoa; phylum Chordata; class Mammalia; order Rodentia; family Cricetidae; genus Chionomys; species Chionomys nivalis. Next base: position 63,421,625 of record NC_080112.1, read on the forward strand.
ATGTGGCCAATTTTCGAGAAGGTTCCATGATCTGCAGAGAAGAAGGTATATTCTTTCCTATTTAGGTGGAGTGTTCTATAGATGTCGGTTAAGTCCATTTGCTTCATTACCTCCAACAATTCTCTTAATTCTCTATTAGGTTTCTGTCTGATTGACCTGTCCATTGGTGAGAGAGGTGTGTTGAAGTCTCCTACTACTAGTGTGTGTGGTTTGATGCCTGCCTTGAGTTTTAGTAATATTTCTTTTACATAAGTGGGTGCTTTTATATTAAGGGCGTAGATATTCAGGATTGAGACTTCATCCTGATGAATTGTTCCTGTTATGAGTATAAAGTGTCCATCTCGATCTCTTCTGATTGATTTTAGTTTGAAGTCCGTTTTGTTAGAAATTAGTATGGCCTCACCTGCTTTTTTCTTCGGACCATTTGCTTGAAAAACCTTTTCCCATCCCTTTACTCTGAGTAGATGCCTGTCTTTGTGGTTAAGATGTGTTTCTTGCAAACAGCAGAATGTTGGATCCTGTTTTCGTATCCAATCTTTTAGTCTGTGTCTTTTTTTAGGTGAATTGAGACCATTAATATTAAGTGATATTAATGACCAGTGGTTGATTACTCTGGTTATTCCTATTGTTTTTTGTAGTAGAGTTTGTGTGTCTCCCTTCTTTGAGTCGTGCTGGTGAAGGGTCGCTAGATGCCTGAGTTATTGTAGGCAGTGTTGGCTATGTTGGATTCCTTGTGTTGTGATTTTCCTTCTATTATTTTCTGTAGGGCTGGATTTGTGGCTACGTATTTTTTAAATTTGTTCTTATCCTGGAATGTCTTGTTTTCTCCATTGATAGTGAACGATAGCTTGGCTGGGTATAGTAGTTTGGGTTTGCATCCATGGTCTCTTAGTTTCTGCAGTACCTCTATCCAGGACCTTCTGGCTTTCATGGTTTCCATAGAGAAGTCAGGTGTAAGTCTGATCGATTTACCTTTATAAGTAACTTGCCCTTTTTCCTTTGCAGCTCTTAATATTCTTTCTTTAATCTGTATATTTTGTGTTTTGATTATAATATGGCGAGGGGATGTTTTTCTTTGATCCAGTCTGTTTGGTGTTCTGTATGCTTCTTGAATATTCAAAGGAATATCTTTCTTTATGTTGGGAAAGTTTTCTTCTATAATTTTGTTAAAAATATTTTCTGGACCTTTGAGTTGTGACTTTCCTCCTTCTTGTATCCCTATTATTCTTAGGTTTGGTCTTTTTATTGTGTCCCATATTTCCTGAATGTTTTGCAACGAAACATTGTTGGTTTTGCTGTTTTCTTTGATCAGTGCGTTTATTTTCTCTATGTTGTCTTCAGAATCTGAGATACTTTCTTCTATCTCTTGTAGTCTGTTGATTATGCTTGTTTCTGTAGCCTCTGCTCGTTGACCTAGATTTTCCATATCCAACTGGTCCTCATTTTGTGTTTTCTTCCTTGCTTCAATTTCCGTTTTCAATTCTTGAACTGTTTCCATTACCTGTTTGATCGTTTTTTTCTTGGTTTCCCAAGGCATCATTTACGTATTTACTCATTTCATCAAACTTTTTGTTATACTTCTCATCCATTTCTATAAGGGTGTTTTTTACATGTTGTTTAAGGGACTCTATTGCTTTCATAAAGTCGATTTTTTCCACTTCTTCTGTGTTAGTGTGTTCAAGTCCTTCTGTTGTAAGATCATTGTGTTCTGGTGTTTCCATGTTGTTTTTCATATTGTTGGGTGAATTCTTGCCTTGGCGCCTGCCCATCTCCTCCTAACAATGCTATCTAATGGGTCTTTTAAGTCAAGAACAGGTTTCCCTGCTGGCCAAGGGCTCTGCTTACAAAGTGCCCTCACTCTGTTTCCTGGCTCCCGCAATGGGCCAAGACCGCTCTCACCACTCAGAAGGATCTTCAGGACTAGGACCAGGCTCCCCGTTTGCCCAGGACCTCGTCCACAAAAGACCTACCCCTCTGTAGGCCAGCCACAAAAACAGAGAAACTCCCACTGTCCTCTGCCTCGAGCTCCCAACCGAGTGCCCAAACAGGCTATACTGGGTGATCCCACAGCCCCGCAGAAGGGAGGGGGAGTGGAAGAGGGCCCTGGGCACAAGCTGGGATGTGCCAGAAATAGAGAGGTCGCAGCAGAGGAGGAGCAACCCCTGCAGAGGGTATCAGCCTTTGCAGGCTTACCAGGGGGGTGAAGGGGGTCTGAGAATGCTCCCGCTCCATTTCCTGTGTCCCGGCGCAGGCCCAGAACACTCTCCCCACTCAGGAGGGTCTTCGGGGACAGGACGTGGCTCCTCGTTCTCCCGTGGACCTCACCAATAAAAGGCCTCCCTCTCTACAGACCAGGCCCCAAAAAACCTACTTGATTTAACTGTGCTGGCTGGGGTTCCGCCGCTTCTGTCCACCGCGGGCCGGGGCTCCACCGCTTCCCTTTGCTCATTCTTAATGCAAGGTGCGATGCTTAGTTTTACTGTAACTTGATATGACATATTTGTTGATATCCATGGGAAGTCTGAGCTTTTCTGAATAGAAAGAGGAGTAGTAGATAGGAGGTGGGCAGGAGAGAGGTGGGGGAGGTGTTGGGAGAAGAGAGGAGTATGAAATTATGATCTAGATGTAATATAAATAAATATTTCTAAAATTTGATAAATGAATAAAATAAATGAAGAAGGAATGGGGCACAATTCAAAATACTGTGGCCATAAAACATTTATGAAAACCTGGAGGGTAATGCATCACAGACAGCACCTGAGAAAGCACATTTTTCGCTTACAGGAAGTATATAGACTGTGTTTGTTTTGATTTTTGTAGTGTAGGAATTGCCAGGTTTTCAAAAAATGTAGCTAGTTCTTAGAAAGATAGATGGAAGGATCTCTCCCACTTATCTGCATCCTTCACAGGACTTTGGAGACCCTGACACCAAAAGCAGCCTGACCTATGCCCTAGCTATGAGTCCTCTGCTAGAGTCATGTAGATGATTAGGGTCGGGGATACAAACAGCAACGGGTTGTTTCTGAATCCTTGGTGTGCAAGTTCGGGAAGAGATATGGGACACTCAGGTCATGTGTGTAAATAAGCCATGACAGATTTTTTTCCGGTCCGTGCCTCATGGGCAACTTGTGAATTCATTGCCCCGCAGATGGGCCTACTACATTTAACAAATGCAGGGTGGGGGCATAGAGTTCACAAAAACCTGGTTCTGTATCTGTTTGGTTATGTCTAGAGAGAATGGCTGATTGAATACCCTGTAGTGACTGAAACCCTGGAACTGGGCTAAAGACTTTCTCATGATTGAATTTCAGAATTCATATATCCAAATCGCCACTGCCCGAGTGACAGCAGTACCAGGCAGAAGTGGGAAGCAGCATTTAAAGGATAAACCCCTTCCCATGGTACAGTCTGTCATGAGGTTCCTGTCAGCTAAAGAATGCAGAACAACATAAATTCAAACTGAGAGAACGGGCAGAGGGATGGCATCAGCCTCTTTCTTTCTTCAACCTGTCCCTGTCATTGTAACCTGAAAGCAAAACATAACCAGGAGTATCCAAGGATCAGTCGTGCAGAAATATTAAAAGGATAGAAAGAATATGAAGCAAAAAAAAAAAAAAAACTTGCAACAGGAATGAAGGATCCCAAGAACGAAAATAATTCTCTTTCTCCTTTGGTAATAAATAGGCTTGGAGATACGATGGAGAAAGAGAGGCTTTAAGAGGCAGCAGAGCCTGCATCCAGCATCCAACCCAAGTAAAATGGCCTTGGGCCTCCAGCTGTTGCAGATGCTCCCTGCTACATCTTTTCTAGCACTGGCTTTTTATCCCTCGGGTCCTATGTGGGGTATTCCTTCCCACATTTTCCATGCGCTACTGCAAAATCACAGGAACTTTCCTAGTCTAGCTGTCCAAAGGGCCAGTTGCATTTGTTACCTGGCTAGTGTTTGAGGTAAATGCCTGGGAAAACTCTTTTCAAACCTGTCACTCTAGCATGTGCAACAATGTATCAAAATAAAAACAAAAGAAAGCTAAAAAACTAAAAGCAAACAGGAAACCAAAGAGTTCATCTGTCCCTTCCTTAGTTTGACAGGAATGGGTGAGGTGATGTCCTGAAGGATTGGTGGCACTGGGAAGTTTCATGGGTGCCACCATTATGGTTATGGTTCATTGCATGTGTTTGCATTAATCTTGACGGCAGTGGAGTTCTTGACATTAGCTATGATCATGGTGTCACTAACCTATATGGTGCCCTTGCATGTGGTTGTCTCCATTGTGATGTCATGGCCATCGAAGACCCAGCCAAATAGCACAGTGGCCTCATTTTGATGAGCTCTCCATCATGATGGTGAGACTCCATGGTTATTGTGATCTTGGTGAGCTCTACTCAATGATAAAACGAGCCCATTTCCCCATAAGGACACATGGTCCTGTGGGAGTCACACCTCTGACAGAATAAATGTGGACAGTCATTCCCTTTCCTTAGCGTGGAGAGAACAGGGGATGTTACTAGGTAGCCCAGCCATCGGGCTGCAAATAAGACAGTCAAGAAATTTAAGAAACAGTTTCACCTATTGACAGTTTGTCAGTCACTTTCTTCTGTGTCCTGCAGAATGTCTAGCAGACTCTTTCATGAAGCAGGAATCCCAAAGGACCGTCTCATCTTCTTTTGGTAAGTTCAGAAGTCATTTCTCTGTGGGTTCTGCATGTCCAGTACAGCGTAACATCAAGAAGTCCAGGCGATAGCATTTTCTTGCCCAAATGGACAGCCTTGTCAATTGAAAGCAAATTCCATAATGAGTTTCTTCAATGCCCATCAACCTCTCTGAAGCAATTGGTGCTGCCAGAAGCAGACATGTTTCACTGTCGAGGAAAGTCTAAGTTCTTAAAACCTTTTAAAAGCCATATTCTGTAGATCTTTGAAGTTTTGAAGATTGTCTATGTAACTGAAATATATCTCTGTATATCCAAAATATCTAACTAACATGACTACAAGTTTGACGATTATAAATGACTATCTATTAATCTGTGAATTTTAATTATACATTACATTTTTAAATGAGCTGCACAAACAAAATACCTTAAAGAAGTGAAGAAATACATATACATAGTGTATCAAAATTGACCTTAAATTTGTATCAATATACTTAAATCCATACCAATGCAGAGCATTAATCTCTATATCATAACCCCTTATTTCTGTATTTTAGAAATTGACTGTGACCATTAACCGTTCATAAGCAACACAAACATTTACAAAAATCATTTTGGGATTATAAGAAAATGTCCTACTTGTTCATTATACAACCAAACACTGCTACCTGTAGGACACAATAGAAAGTGACAGACAAACTGCCAATACAGGCAAACAGTCTTTCAAATTTCCTGCTTCATGGAAAAGTCTGCCAGATACTATGGACCTGTAGGCCTAAGATAGATGCCCAAATGGTACAGAATACCTGTGGGTAAATTTCCATGCTGGCCTCAAAATTATAACTTTCCTGCCTCTGCCTTCTTCAGCAAATCCTACTGACATGTGCCACCATAGCTGGCTTTCTTTCCCTAATTTTTTCTTGTGCTAACAGAATTGTGGTGATATTTAGTTTGTAATCTAATAAATAAGGCTTTCCTGAAGATCAGAGTATGGAGGTCGTCACAGTAGTTAGCCATAGAGGCCAGGCAGTGGTGGCACACACCTTTAATCCCAGCACTTGGGAGGCAGAGGGAGAGAGATCTCTATGAGTTCGAGGCCACCCTGGGCTACAGGAGATGGATCCAGTCTAAAAGAAAAACAGAGCCAAGCAGCGGTGGCTCACACCTTTAATCCAAGTACTCCAGAGGTGGGTACAGGAAGTGACATGATAGGGCAGAGAGAGGAGCTCAGGATTCAGCAGAGGCACAATGCACACTGTATGTTATTGTAGTGTTTTTTGTTTTGTTTTTCTTTCATTTCTTTCAAGACAGGATTTCTCTGTGTAACAGCCCTGGCTGTCCTGGAAGTCACTCTGTAGACTGGGCTGTTTTCGAACTCACAGAGATCCATCCACCTACTCTCTGTCTCCCTAGTGCTGGGATTAAAAGTGTGCACCACCACTGCCTGACCTCTGTGGCTAACTAGCTCTGTACTCTGATCTTCAGGCAAGCTTTATTTGTTAAAGCACAAACAAAATATCACCACACACCATTGGCAAAAAGTCAACTACAATGTTACTTGCTTGTTTTGAAAATGCTAGTCATCCCCTGCTCCATCCCACAGTAAATAAGAGCCTGTGTGGGGAGGAGGTGGCATTTAGCCTGGTGACCTGGCTGACATGCTCAGTAGCTCGTTCCTCAGGCAGCAGTGACATCCAAGGTAGGCTCAGTTTAACTCAGTCATCTAGATACCGTGATCATTTTAATAAACAGGACTTTGTTGCCAATCCAATTTTGTGCTCATTTCTCCCCCGGACAAAGGCACGATAGAACTCTTGATGCAGGTAGTAATTGGGTCTGTCCAGGTAAGGACTTGGGCTGTGGCAAGTGCACTGTCTGCTGTTAGGATGTGTTTCTCCAGCAGTGAGTCCTTCTGACTGAGTCTGGGAACTACTTGAACTGACTTTCCCCATGTAGGCTTTACCTGTCCTTACGGCCCCGATGCTTCAGGAAGCATATTTCAGAGTGACAGAATGCTTTTGGAGAGCCACGGTAGCAACCCTGCTTTGCTCTTCCAGTACCTGTTGCTCAGATCCATACAGAACAGTGAGCAGGTTGCCTGTATACAGGTGTTTTGTTATAAATGTCTCGATAACTGCAAATGCTGTGAGGACTGGGTTGTGCTGGAATCCAGTCATCACTACCAACCGTTGTAGCTGCTTTGTCTCTGTGGGTGTAAGGGAGCCTTGTCTTTTGTTGGATTAGGAAGAGGTCTCGCCTGAGTTCCAAATGAATGCAGTGCCCACCAACAAACTTAGCAGACTCACACTCTATATGACTTGAATGCCGAACCTCCGTAGAGGGGTCATTTATTCACCGTGTGAATGAACAATGTGTTAGATATTGATGTCCATGACCACAAGATGGCAACGTGACACAAGAATTGTGTTTGGCTGTACTTTCCTAGGTTGCTAGAGACTTTCCAGGGGCAGTGGCAGGAGTCCCCACCAGAAGGGTAAGGGAACAGCAGAGCAAAGGAAATGGGGGAGGCCTGCTCTGTTCATCCATGAGGAAACATTTCTGCCTCCAGGGCGCTGAAAATCTGTTGGGAGGTGAGGATAAGGAGCTTAGCCTCATCAGCCGCACACGGGTGTGTGTGTGTGTGTGTGTGTGTGTGTGCGCGCGTGCGTGCGTACATGGGCGTCCTTTCTCACACAGCAGCGTCCTCCAGTAGGGTAGAGCTGAGCTCCATCCTCCAGATGCCAGTTCTTATGTAGGAAACAAATTGCTGTCCTCAGTCTAGTTTTATACCTTTCCCCGGGGTATGACAGGAATTCTCAGTCCACAGGGTAATTGGTAACACATCAACTCAATTTTCCTTAGATTTTTGCTTGTATTTCTTCCTTCTGAAAAGTATGGAATTCTCTCACACACCCACAAGGCAAGTAAGTGCAGAAAGGAGGCCTGACATCTCGTCCTTCTCCTCTACTTTGGCTGAAGGAACAGAGACGCCTTAATCTGTCCTTTTGAGTCACTTTGTTGAGTGGGGGCAGCAGGAACACTCGGGACAACCGCCCTCCACGGAAGAAGGTAGTTATCCAGGATATAAGGACCACACACTGGAGGAGAAGCAGTCCTTTCCTGAGAGTCAGGCTGATCTCTTTCAGCCATGACAGATAAGGACTTCAGAACAGCTTGCAGGGCTGGCACTGCTACAATGATCGGCAGAGCAGCGTCTTGACTAGTACTGCTTAGTTATGCATACTTGTACCCCAGGCCCCAGTTCTCCTCTATACTCACCCCAAGCTCTTGTTCAGTAACTCCAAGGTAGACTGGTAGGGACTGTAATCCTGTATTTATTAATCTTCCCAATACGGCCACATTGAACAAATCTCCTCTCTGCTTGTCACCGTGACTCACGTTCTTAATCCCTGCATTGCAGATGGGTGCCAAAGCCTAGCTTGCTGAGGCTGCTAGATCCCAGGCTTTTGTATCCCACTCTAAGGTAGCATCGAGAGTTGTGCTGATGCAGAGGACCCATCCTTCCTTCTGCAGACTAACCAGAAAAAGAAGGGAAAAGTGAGGAATTTCAGCTCCTACTGTTACTCTCCCTGACACTATGCCCATAGCACACAGTCAAGATTCTCATGTAATACATTTCTGCTATCCACTGTACTCTGTGTGTGTCTGTGTGTGTGTGTGTGTGTATGTGTGACAGAGAGACACACACAGGGGGAGGGTGATTTTTACTTGTCTCTGTGTGTGAGCTCATATATGAAGGTCAGAGGACTACATTTAGAAACTGAATCGTCCACCATGACCATTGTAGGCTTCATCCTAGAGATGTAGGGGTGATTTAGTACGTAAAATCCAATCAATATAATCCATTATATAAACAAATTGAAAGGAAAAACCATATAATATCATCTTAGATGCCTCAAAATCTTGACAAAAATCCACCATCCGTGAATGATAAAAGTCCTGGAGAGAATAGGACTACAAGGAACAGATCTCAACACAATGAAGGCAGTTTGATGCAAGGCTATATCCAAAAAAAATTAAATGGAGAGAAACAAAGCAATTCCTCTAAACTCAGGAATAAGACAAGACTGTCCATTCTCTCCATATCTATTCAATATAATACTCGATGCTCTACCTAGACCAATAGGAAAACTGAAGTCGATCAAGTGCATTCAGACCGGAAAGGAAGAAGTGAAAGTATTGTTATTCACAGATGATATGATAGCATACATAAGCAGCCACAAAATACTACCAGAGAACTCCTACAACTGATAAACACCTCCAACAAAGTGGATGAATACACGATCAAACCCCCCCCATTAGTATCTCTCTTATATACGAATGATAAATGAGCTAAGAAAGACATCAGGGAAATAACATCCTTTACAACTGCCACGAATAATAGAAAATATCTTGGTGTAACTCTACTCATCAGGCAAATGAAAGACTTCTATGATAAAGACTTTATGTAGCCAGGCGGTGGTGGCACAGGCCTTTAATCCCAGCACTCGGGAGGCAGAGGCAGGCAGATCTCTGTGAGTTTGAGGCCAGCCTGGTCTACAGGAACTAGTTCCAGGACAGGAACCAAAAGCTATGGAGAAACCTGTCTCGAAAAATTAAAAAAAAAAAAAGACCTTATGTTTTTGAAGCAAGACATTGAAGTAGATATTAAAAGATGTGCATGGATCTGTAGGATCAACATAGATAAAATCCATAGCTTACCAAAAGCAAACTACAGATTCAATGAAATCCCCATCAAAATTCCAACATAGTGCTTTATAAACCATGAAAAGATAATATTCAACTACATTTGGGATGAACAAACAAACAAAAAATCCAGAATAGCTAAAGCAATCCTGAACAATAAAAGAATTTCTGAAAGTATCATCATCTCTGATTTCAAGATGTGATACAGACCTATGGTGATAAAAAGCCCATGGTATTGGCATAAACACAGACAGGTTGGTAAATGGAATCAAAGAGAAGACTCAGCCTGAAACTCACATACCTATAGACACCTGATTTTTTAATTTAAAAAGCCCAGAAATACATGGAGTACAAAAGACAGCATCTTCAAAAAATGGTGCTGGTGTAACTGGATGTTGGCAACAAGATCCATATTTATCACCCATCACAAAACTCATGCCCAAGTGGATCAAGGACCTCAGCATAAACCCAGATAGATACACTAAATCTGACAGAATAGAAAGTTGGATATAATCTCAAACGCATTGGCACAGGACATAACTTCCTGAACAGAGCACCAATAGCAAAGGTCCTAAGATCCACAATTAGTAAATGGGACTTCATGAAACTGAAAAGCTTCTGTAAGGCAAAGGTGATTGTCAATAAAGCAAAATGTGGCGTACAGAATGGGAAAAATCTTTACCATCCTATATCTGACAGAGGGATGCTTTCCAAAATACATAAAGAACTCAAGAAAATAAATATAAACAAACCAAACAATCTAATTAAAAAATGGGGTACAGATCTAAAATAGAGAATTTTCAACAGAAGAATCTCAAATGGCCAAGAAACATTAAAGATGTTTAAGGGATGGCTTCCAGCGAATACTGTAACAGAAGACCCTAAGAGAAAAAGTCCCTCTAAGTCAATGTGAGCAAAGCTCCTATGAACTCACAGAGACTGATGCAGAATGCACAGGCCCTGCACGGGTCTGCACCAGGTACTTTGTGCATATATCATGGCTTTCTGTTTAGAGTTTTCATGGGTTTCATAAGTGAGCAAACACGTGAGTCTCTGATTTGTGTGCCTTTTTTTGGGCACTTTTACTTCTGTGGGTTTGTCTTGTTCACCTCTAATGTGATAGTTTTGTTTTGTCTTATTATATTTTATTTTGTTTAGTGTTTTAGAAATGAATGAATGAATGAATGTAAAGTGAGTCACAATGATAAAGGTTAACAACCGAACTGGCACACATGTTCGGAGAGGAAACTCAGGTTACAACATTGGAGTGACACTGGGTATATCAACCACTCCAAGGCAGGTCTCATGCTTAGGGGTTGTTGATACCATATAATAGACTCCACAGATTGTTGTGTGCTCTTTCGAAATTTGTTTGCAGTTTTGTGGCTTGTTTTGTTTTCTTTTATTTCCCTTTGGAGTGTTGCTTTCTTGGTTTGGGAGGTTTTTTTTTTTGTTGTGTTGGTGTTTGGTTGGTTGGGTTTCTATGAAGATAAATCTTATTTTTGGTTGTGAGCCTAGCCTTTAACGGCTGAGCCATCTCTCCAGCCCAAAGAAAAATCTTAAAGTTGGGTAGGTTGGCAGGAAGAGAGGTTCTGAAAGTAGATAGGGGAGGAAGAACACAATCAAATATATTTCAATTTATAAATTATTTTAAATAATGAAAATATAATAATGAAAAGTCGCTCAAACAAAAAGATTATTCCTGGGTGTTTAATTTGATTTAATGTTATTTTATTCATTATTTTGAGACTATTGTAATGGCACTTTCCCATGATATCATGCTGAACATGTTTATTATTGGTATATAGAATAAGTTGTATGCTGTCTTTCTATCAGAATATTTATCAGGTATAAGCATTTCAGGTGGAATATTTGGGGTGATTCAAATATAGGATCATGTGGCTTTCAAGTAGGGATAATTTGACTTCTTCCTTTCTTATTTCTCTTTCTCTTGTTCCTTTATCTTGACTTTTTGTTGTAGTAAATGCAGGCACTGGGTTGAGTTAGAGTGAGCCCTTGGCTCATCCCTGATTTTAAAGAAAGTCTTTCAACCTTCCCAAAGTTAGGACAATGTTGACCTAAAGTCTGTTGTAGGTACCTTTTCCATGTGACGGTATGTTCCCACTTCAGGACTTTGGAAATTTGTCAGAGTCCTTTTCTGCATCTGTTAGGATGATCATATGTCATCTGTGTTTGGGTGTATTTACATTGGTGTTATTCAGGGAAATTTTAAAATATCATCTGCTGCTGAGATCACACAGTACCAATGGTTGAAAGAATGACTCAGTCAAACTCATCTCTAGAGTGAACCCTGTTCTTCAGGGGCTATTTGCAGAGTGCTGGGTGACTTATGGATAGCTGTGCTTTCCTGGAAGTCATCCACCAGCCTCCAACCAACCACCCTCAGCTTTCCTAGTTCCTTGTTCATGTGACTCTAGTCTAGAGTAGGACATACATAAACCTGACTTCAGGGTGTTATATGCCAACTTAAGCAGTAGGAGGTGACTGACTGGGGACTCAGATAACATAAGGTAAAGAAAAGACAGGAGTCCTGTGATTCTATTCTCAGTCATGTTTCATACTTACCAGACATTGTCTTGGGGTTGACGAAGACTGTACAGTCTTGGGAAAGGTCGTTTGTTTTGCTACCATCTGGCACAGAGAGCAGAGCAAAATGAAGCCTTGATGCAAGATAGAATGATTGTAGCAAAAATTTGGAGGGACATCTGGAATTCATATTCACTGTTCCATATTTATTGATAAAGACATTGGAACATCCTTACATCCCTGGCTGAAGTCTGCTTCGCCATAGTGGAAGGTCTGATTTGATGCATTGTTGAATTTGATTTATAAGAACATTTGTACATCATTTTCATTAAGAGCATTTGTGCATACTCATGAGGTAAATTGTCATCAAAATTACTTTTGCTGTTGATTCCTTGTGGAGTTTGAGATTCACGTTGATACTACTTTCAAGAACTGTGATTTGTAGTGTTCCTTCCTTTCCCGTTTCATGGACTAATTTTAGCTGCAGTGCTCTTAGTTCTTTCATGCCCTGGTGGAACTCAGGTTATCCTACCTGATCCTCAGCCTTTCAAAGTTGAAACATTTGTTATCTTTTACAGCTCCTTGCTCAAAGAGAGAATTTAAGACAGTTTTTTGCTGTTTGTGGGTTGTGTGAGGCAAAGAAATTGTCCTGACTCAGCAGCAAGAAAAAACTGGCTGTTTTAAAATGCCGGCTTTCTGGGCTGTGCCACCATCACGATCTCTGTCTGGCTCCTGGGGGAGACAGAGTCTTTGAATGGATCTTTTGGAGTAAAGTGCTATGGCTTGCTTGATGGCAATGTGGACTGCTGTGTGCCTGGAACTGTGTGTGGCTCAGGGGCACCAAATGGCTCTGAGGCAGGACCGGCTCAGCTCCGCCATGCCAAACTGTGCTGGTCTCAGGCAGGAACTACCGTAATTACTGTAATAACAGCTCAGTTGCGGTTTAGACTGGGCATGACACAGGCGGTACCGTATTACCTGTACATGGTACAACTTAAGATTTTAAGAACTGCTTAACATTTTAAGAAATGCTCCTGGATAGTAACAAAATTACAGAGTCACAATAAAACAGATTCAGACATAAAAGACCACAGTGTTGGATGACTGTACGTAGGCTGAGAGAGAGAGAAGAAAAATATATAGAAAATAAAGTTAATGGTTTAAAAAATAAAAGGGTAAAGTCTTTAAAGAGACAGAGTACAGATAGTTATAGATTAAAAGAAATAAAGAAAAATAAGCCACATAAAAATGGAAAATTCACAGAGAGTCTGGATTCTTTGTATTATTGTGTTTTCTTTAAATTTTTTGACTGTAAAGGAGCTAAGTACAGAGAGACATTTCATTATATGGGCTGCCAATCTAAACCAGAATGGATACAAGGGTATTATGATTTCAGAATATGGGTCTAAGGATATGATGCTTTGGAGAGGGTCTTCTTTTGTTTTCACAGAGGATGAGACTCTGTGGATTGCATCTATCCCAATGTGGTATGATAGACCACGCCCTCCTGAAAGGTTGCTGTAAACACCTTCAGAAAATTACTTCACACAACTGCCAACCGAGATGACCCTGACACACAGGTCACACCATGAAAGATCTGAATAACAGCGCCCCCATTCAGCAGGAAGCAGTTTGGAGAGAAAACTGCGCCCATGTTCCCATATATTGTTTATAAATGTTCTTTTTTACATTTAAAGGGGGATATGATATAGATATGAATGATTTGCATTGGTGTGGATTTGAAGGTCAATTTTGTTATATGTATATGCATATTTCTAATCTTGATTAAGGTATTGTGATTGTGTAGTTCATTTAAAAATGTAATGTATAATTAAGAAATATAGATTAATGGATAATCATCAATAGTCAAGCTTGTAGTCATGTTAGTTAGATTTTCTAGATATATAGAGATATATTTCAGCTAGATAGGCATTCTTCACATCTTTCAAAGACTGCAGAATATGGCATTTAAATGTTTTAATAACTTAGGGCTTTTCATGACAATGAGACACGTCTGCTTCTGGCAGCACCAGCTACTTCAAGAGGAAGATGGGCATTGAAGAGGCTCCTTGTGGAGTTTGATAGCCATTTGAGCAAGAAACTGCTCTTGCCTGGACTGTTGCATAAACTGGACACAGAGAACCCGCAGAAAGAAGACTGCTGAACTTGCCTAAAGGTGAGATGGTCTTTCGGGGTTCCTGACTCATGAAAGAGTCTGTGAGACATTCTGCAGGACACAGCAGATAGTGACTGAACTGTCTTTGGAATTTCCTGCTTCCTGAAAATGTCTGCTGGATACTATGGGCCTGAAGGCTGAAGATGGATGCCCCAATGGTACAGAGGAATTTTGGGTGACTGTCCAGGCAATGAGATGTCTCTGTCATTTCTAGAGTTTTGGATCTCTTGTTTGCTTAGGTAATATTATATCCTTCTGGAGTCTTTGATGGAGTTGAAGAATGGATAGATAGTTATAGTTTTCCTTAGTTATGATAAGAGATAAAATAGATATAAATATTGTAACTGTAATTCTTGCTTGATAACCATTTTGTTATATGTAATTTTACCATGTTAAAGTTAAAGCCTTTCTTTTTTGTTTAAACAAAAAAAGGGGAAATGATGGAGGAGTTACTTTCATTTAATAAAGAAACTGCCTTGGCCCATTTATAGGCCAGCCCTTAGGTGGGTGGAGTAAACAGACAGAGCGCTGGGAGAAAGAAGCTGAGTAAGGAGTCGCCATGATTCGCCCACCAGACACAGACGCAGGTTAAGATCTTTCCTGGTAAGCCAGCTCATGGTGCTATACAGAATATTAGAAATGGGTTAGATCAATATGTAAGAGCTAGCCAATAAGAGACTGGAACTAATGGGCCAGGCAGTGATTAAAAGAATACAGTTTCCGTGTAATTATTTCGGGGCATAAGCTAGCCATGCGGGCGGCTGGGTGCTGGGGATGCAGCCCTGCAGCTCATATTACAACATGTTTTCAATATGCACTTGGTTCCATTTTGTTCAATCAAATGCATGTACACATGTATGCAGTTCTGTAGAACCTTTGAGAGTGAGAGGGAGGCCACCATGAGCACTGAAGTAGGGGTTGGGATTGACATCATGAAAATAAAGTGCTCATGTATGCAATGATCAAAGAAAATAATAAAGGTTATAAAACAAAAAGATTGTCTCTACCCTCAGCATGGGTCGCCCTCTTGACCCACACCCTGCTATGTTCCAACTTCAGTGTGCTGGCTGTTCACATTTTCCACCCACATATTTCAGTGTTCAAAATTCTGAGGGACTGGGTACAGGAGACCACTTCCTTTGTATAACCCCAGCAGGACAGACATTAAGGGCCTCATTGAATAAATGGGACCTCCTGAGTCTGAGAAGCTTCTGTAAAGCAGAGGACACTGTCACTAAGACAGAAAGGCAACCCACTGACTGGGAGAAGATCTTCACCAACCCTGCAACTGACAAAGGTCTGATCTCCAAAATATATAAAGAACTCAAGAAAGTAGACCGTAAAAGACTAATCAACCCAACTATAAAATGGGGCACTGAGCTGAACAGAGAATTCTCAACAGAAGTAGTTCAAATGGCCAAAAGACACTTAAGGTCATGCTCAACTTCCTTAGCGATCAGGGAAATGCAAATTAAGAAAACTTTAAGATACCATCTTACACCTGTCAGACTGGCTAAAATAAAAAGCACCAATGATAGCCTTTGCTGGAGAGGTTGTGGAGAAAGGGGTACACTCATCCATTGCTGGGGGGAATGCAAACTTGTGTAACCACTTTGGAAAGCAGTGTGGCTGTTTCTCAGGAAATTCGGGATCAACCTTCCCCTGGACCCAGCAATACCACTCTTGGGAATATCCCCAAGAGATGCCCTATCATTCAACAAAAGTATATGCTCACCTATGTTCATAGCAGCATTGTTTGTAATAGCCAGAACCTGGAAACAACCTAGATGCCCTTCAATGGAAGAATGGATGAAGAAAGTATGGAATATTTACATATTAGAGTACTACTGAGCAGTAAAAAACAATGACTTCTTGAATTTTGCATGCAAATGGATGGAAATAGAAAACACTATCCTGAGTGAGGTAAGCCAGACCCAAAAAGAGGAACATGGGATGTACTCACTCTTATTTGGTTTCTAGCCATAAATAAAGGACATTGAGCCTATAATTCGTGATCATAGAGAAACTAAATAAGAAGGTGAACCCAAAGAAAAACATATAGGCATCCTCCTGAATATTAACCTTTATCAGGCGATGAAAGGAGACAGAGGCAGAGATCAACATTGGAGCACCGGACAGAAATCTCAAGGTCCAAATCAGGAGCAGAAGGAGAGAGAACACGAGCAAGGAACTCAGGACCGCGAGGGGTGCACCCACACACTGAGACAATGGGGATATTCTATTGGGAACTCACCAAGGTCAGCTGGCCTGGGTCTGAAAAAGCATGGTATAAAACTGGACTCGCTGAACATAGAGGACAATGAGGACTACTGAGAACCCAAGAACAATGGCAGTGGGTTTTTGATCCTTCTGCACGTACTGGCTTGGTGGGAGCCTAGGCAGTTTGGATGCTCACCTTACTAGACCTGGATGGAGGTGGGTGATCCTTGGACTTCCCACAGGGCAGGGAACCCTGATTGCTCTTAGGGATGATGAGGGAGGGGAACTTGATTGGGGGAGGGGGAGGGAAATGGGAGGCGGTGGCGGGGAGGAGGCAGAAATCTTAAATAAATAAATAAATTAACTAAAAAAAATTCTGAGGGACTGCGTGCTTCCATTCAGCTTTGCAGCTGGAATTCTTATCCTAGCATGATCAAGCTGCTCATAAAAACGTATTAAACTCCTGTGTCATCAGAGTGGAAGGGCTGGTCCTGCCCCACACTGGATGCAACACTAGGGGAGCAGGCCCTACACCTCTCCATGTCACCAAAGTAGTGCTACCAAGTGGATGGGGACATGGGTGACCCTTATCAGAGGATATGGGATTGGGAGAGCTGGTCCTGCACCCTCATCTAACAAGGGCAAGCAAGGGTGAGGGAAAGATGCCCTTCCTTGTAGTGTGTATTCAAATTGGTCTTAATAATAAAAACCTGTAATCAGATATTGGGGTAAATGCTGGAAAGACAGAGAAAAAGAGCATTTTACAGCCCCTTCTTACCTCGTCAACCCTTCAGCCTGAAAGGGGTGAGCTCCTGTCTCCCACTGTCTTATATTACTGTGTCCCTTTCCTAGTGCTGGGATTAAAGGTGTGAGCTTCCACCATCTGGCCCTGTTTTTCTTTTACTTAGACTGGATCAACCTCTTGTAGTCCAGGGTGGTCTTGAACTCCTCACCTTCCTACTTCCTATTCAAAGGTGCTGGGATTAAAGGTGTGTGCCGCCACTACCTGGCCTCTATAGATAACCAGTGCCTAATGCAGCCCTCTGTTCCTCAAGGAAGCTAAACTTGTTAGAGTATAAAAAAATCACCATAAATCTCCCTCATGCCCCCCCCCCCCCCGCTGCAGCAAACCAGAGCTGACCTGTCCCCTCAACAGATGCAGCACTAGGGAGAGTAGACCCTGCCCCTCTCCAGGGCACAACAGTAGAGCTGACCATGATGTTGTGGGGGAGGGGGACCGGTGAGAAAACTCTATGAATGTACTTGTGAGTGATCTGGTCCGGGCCCTTCATCTGACACACAGTAGCATGGGCAAGGGACAGAAGTCCCCTCCACACACCTCGAGGACTGTGGAAGGTGGGGGAGCTGTCCATGGGGTCAGAAGACCAAGAGAGCTGGAGTTAGCCCTGCCTCTCACCAGCTGCAGCACCCTGCAGAGTGGAACTTACATGTCACCCAAGCAACACAGTAGAGCTGGCCCTGGTGCTCTAGGTTTGGGTGTGCTGGCCCTGGTGGTATAGCTTTGGTCAAGCTACCCTGGAGCACAGAAGAGCAGGAGAAACAACCTTAAAACTTGCTGCTTACTACATAAGGTGTGCTAGCTGGGGTGTTGCTGGAAAGAGCACCCTAGTTTTGAGGATGAGGGAGAGCTGACATGCTGACCAACCCAGTAACCACCCAGAGTCTAAAAGATGGCTAAGTGCTGGCCCATCCCATTATCCACCCCTCCTGTGAACTGCTGGAGCACATAAAGGTTCCAGCCCTGCAGACCCAAAGGAACAGGATCTTCATGACAAGGACAACAACAGGATATTCAAGAGGAGCCCTAGGGAGAGCTGCTGTCTATGGTGTAGCAAAAACCAGAGGCCTGGGACCAGACCAATGACTCGTTGTCCTGAACACTCGTAAGTGTATATGGACTAAAGGGTTTACTGTGTGACTCCCTGAGTCACTACAGCTGCCACGATGAGATTTTCCTGTCCTTTTTTTCTCATTTCTTTTCGTGTATATTTTGTTTTTATTTTTTCTGGTGGGGGAGTTTGTAAGGCTAGCGGGGTGATTATAAGGGACAAGGATATGAGTGGAATTGGGATCCATGAATCAAAACATTCAAGGCAAAATTAAAAATGTTAATTTGGGAAAATTATATGCAATTGGACCTAGAATTATAAAACAAACCCGTGGGGTTGGAGAGATGGCTTAGAGGTTAGGAGCATTGCCTGCTCTTCCAAAGGTCCTGAGTTCAATTCCCAGCAACCACATGGTGACTCATAACCATCTGTAATGGGGTCTGGTGCCCTCTTCTGGCCAGCAGGCATACACACAGACAGAATATTTTATACATAATAAATAAAAAATATTTAAAAAAATAATAAACAAACCCAATTCATAACTACAATACCCCTGGAAATGAGCACATCCATCAGAACAGAGACGATTATGTAGCTATCTCTGTGGGAAGACAGAGGCTTTTCCAGTGGGACTAATACACAATACCTGTATGTGTTCATGCTGCTTAATCTCCCAAACTCTTTATATTCAATTTCCCAACTTTGTCAGATAACCTCAAGTGAAATAAAGTTTCTCCTAGCCCCAAAACATACCACATTTATTTATCTACTTAAATATTTGTCACCATGTGTGTCTATGTGTCTGTGTGTATGCCTATATTCATGCCTGTGGGCTTCTCATGGTGAACAGGGACAAGTCAGAATAAAACACCTGTAGTTGTTTTCCTTCTTAATACCATGTGGGTCTCTACCATCAAGCTGTGGTTGTCATTGGCAGTAAAGGCTTTGTGATCAACTATCTCAACTTTGTGTCATCTTGGAGACCCCCAGAGATCTTTTCCCAGCATCCCTCGGTGTTTGGCTAAGTACACTTGCATCCACAGTCATATCCACGTTGTTCTCAGGTCAGTCATTCACATAGACACTGGACGGGGGCCTGTTTGCAACCTGGAGAATTAATAGTTCTGAATGTAGCCAGTCAGCGGTGGACCAGACATTTAATCTCCCACTTGAGTGTCACACGCAGATGGATCTCTGTGAGTATGAGTCTAGGCTGATCTACAGAGGGAGTTTCCGGATACACTACAAAGGTATGCTGAGAAATCTTATCTCAAAAAACAAAAACACAAACAAAATATTTCTGAATATCCAGCAAAAGTGGAGTGTAGAGTTTCTCAGGATCCTTTGCCTCCTGAGAACAAAAGTTCCTGGAAGGACAGTAGCTTACTCTGAACTTTCTGCAAGTCTACCTACTGATTAGAATTTCTGTAATAGTGGCCAGCAGGGAACACTGCAGCTAAGAGCTCAACCACACTTTGTCTTTGGATATCTTTATCACCAATGTTAGACATGCACTGACCAGCTCTGTGTGTGAACTCACATCCTTTGACTGGGCAGTGACTTGGAAATGTACTAAGAAACCAATGGGTGGCACCAAGTTAGGAGCTTCCAGTGTCACTAGATGGCATCTCAGGCCCATAGCACTGATTTCCCCACTGTGTTGTAGTCATTAGACATATTTCTTCCAATGCATTTCAAAATGGCTTTGCTCTTCACTATTCTTTATTCTGGTATTATTAAAACATGATGAGCAAGTGGTCACGTTGGAACATGGAATTCAAGATAAACCGAATTTGAGATCAAAGTCTAAGGTCACTCATATGTTGGTGCAGAATAAACTAGAGCCTGTCTCCTGGGTGGTGAGAGTTGTTTCTCTATGGAGTGGCTTCTCCACCAGCCTCAGAGATAGAGTTAGGGAGTAGCCTCTTTTCTTTATTTTCTTACTGAACTTTCCTTAAAAAATGCATTAGACATCAGAATCGTGATGTCTTCAGTTGTACATATCTGTTTACTGTAATGTATATTTTCTACATTCTGAGTCATATTTCCTGCACATTTGTTCACTTTCTATGAATATATATGTTCACTGTTAGAAGTGAGCAGCTCAGACTTGTGGCCCTTCTTTCCACTGTGAGGATTAGGAGTAGCTTCCCTCAGCTATGAACTCCAAGTGCATTCACATCTGATCTTTTTTTTTTCTGTAAAGATATTTATTTATGGCTTGGATATAGCACATATCATGCTCAATTGCATGCTAAAATTAACACTTTGAAGCAGTTTTTGCTTAAATACATTGGCTCTTTGCATGAGCCCAGAAGTAACTAAATACAGAATCAAAGCCTGGCATGTCTGTGTTTTTTTTTTTTTCTTGACAACAAACTCAACACTAGCCCTGTCCCTGGGACAGTGACTGAGTCATGAGCAGATAATGCAAATAACCCTGGATGAGACCATACTTGAAGGAACTAACTGGTCAGATTTCCTGTTAAAAAGCTCCCACCAACTCAGTTGACAGCTTCTCTCCTTCCCAAACTTGTCTTCTTTACTTGGTTGCCTGTCTCATTAGACCTTGGGTAAGGAATTTGCTTTTGCTGTGTTATATTCAGAACAAGGCACAATATTCTGAGTTGAGAGGTGGAGGAGAGAAGCAAATTTCTCACCCTGATCTGCCCTGTCCTAGAGAATTTGGAGAAGCTAGGGAAAGATGTTCACTGAAGTCGACTTGTTTAGACAGGAAGACCTTGTGCCTGAATGTCTGTGACAGATGGTGGAACACCAGTAGCTCCAGGTGCAATCTAGTCAGCTGCAGGACAAAGCTTTTCTACTGACAAAGCTTCCCAAAATTGTTGCCTCGGGCCCTGCCTTCTGATATGATCAACAGCAGACACATGACCTCTCAGAGAACAGGGAACTGAAATGACCAAATGAGGATGCCTGACCATTGCTTGCAGTCTAGGAGGAGTGAGGCTGATATTAAAGAGGACAGTCAACTGTGGAGAAGGTGGATAGGGAAGTAGAGATGCTGTGATTAACAAGTTGTGCCCCCTTCCCTGGCCCATGAATGAAAACCTAGTTTAATAACTTCCTTTGCACCATTCTGATAAAAGAAATTAGTAAATGGGAGGGACCCGAATGCTGAACAAACCAAGAAGTCCTTTTTCATTAAGAAGGATTGAGGAGACCATATCGTGGCCTATAGCTCTGGCACAAGCCTTCCATCCCATTAGATTCCACACCGGCTCCTGAAAACCAGCCCCACATCTCTGGTGGAAATTTTACATTCTACAGAGTCCAGGCCAGCACCCTGAACATTTCATAAGATCTTCCCAACCCTTCTGGTGTCTTCCCAATTTATTCCCAACCCTTGGCACCATATCCTAGCCCAGAACTCTGGAAGAAACCCCTCTTCCACCAGAAGCCAGCCCAGCATCCTGAATCCCAGGTAGGATATTGAGAACCATATTCCAATTGCCCTTCCTCTCCTTGTCACCATATCCAGACCCACTCCTCTGGTGGAAGGCTTCCATCCCATTAAATACCAGGCCAGCTTCTTAGAAACCAGGTAAGCCACCCCCATTTCCCTATTGATAAGTGCCAAACATCACCCCTACTTTCCCCTAATCCTAGTTATACCACCTGGCTCACACCTCTGGTGGAAGCCCCTCTTTCCCCAGAGGCCAGGCCAGCATCCTCAATAAGACTGCTCCTGACATTGTCTACTCTGCCCCTGCCCTGCATTTATTGTCCCTCCTCTGATCATCAACATCCCTGTCTCCAACTCGGGACGAAACCTTCATCTACATCAGAGGCCAGACCAGAATTCTGATACCCAGAAACCAGACCAGAATCCTGAACCTCAGTGTCTTAGGGTTTCTATTGTTCTGAAGCAATACCAAGACCACAACAACTTGTATAAATACAAACATCTAATGGAGAGGATCACTTATACTTTCAGAGGTTCACTGCACTATCATCATGACAAGCAACCTGGCAGCATGCAGACAGAGCTGGTGCTGGAGGAATAGCTTAGAATTTTACATCATGTAGGCAACAGGAAGTCATCTGAGACACTGGGCCATATCCTGAGCATAGGAAACCTCAACGCCCACCCACATATTGACATGTTTCCTTAAACAAGGCCTTGCCTACACTAACAAAGCCATACTTACTGATAGTGTTACTCTGTGAGAACTTATAAGGAACAATTATATTTAGACTACCACATTCCATTGCCTGACCACATAAACTTAACAATATCATAACGCTAAATTCATTTAGTCCAAACTAAAAAATCTCAAGAACCGATCACAGTCTCAACAATGTTTTAAAGTTTTAAGTTTCTTCTGAGATTCATGCAATCTCTTAATTGTAATCCCTTACAAATTCATAGTAAACAGGTCACATCCTTCACACAGGTAATGGCACATGACATACATTGCAATTCCAAAACGCAGGGAAGGGAGTATAGTGAGGACACACTAGACTATTGAAAGCCTGACAGCCAGCTGGACAAACTACAAACTCTGCATCTCCATGCCTGATGTCAAGGCACTCCTCAGATCTCCTACTCCGTTCAGCTTTGCTGACTTCAATAGACTTCTTTCTCTTGGGCCAGTTACACTCCCTATTAGCAGGTCTCCTTGGCAGGTATCCCATGACTCTGACATCTCTAAAACATTGTGTCTTCAAGGCAACCCAGGCTTCGATTCCACAGCTCTACACAATGGTCTCTAGGCTTCCATTTGGGGACATCCATGACACATGCCTGGCCTCAGGAGCTTTCACTAGGTGTGGAGCCAAATTCTATAGCCTGTTTCTTCTAGACTTTATTCTAAAGTCTGGACCATTTGCTGAAGCTTCTAAATTTTTCTGCTTACTTGGGTAGAACATGGTCCCATCATTCAATTACATCTTCATCAGTTTTCTGTCCTTAGCTGCCTAAAGTTGGCTATCCTGAAAGTTGCTCTGTAGACCAGTCTGGCCTGAAACTTAGATCCAAAAGCCTCTGCCTTCCAAGTGCTGGTATTAGAGGTGTGCTCCAACACACCTGGCTCAAACTTTTCATTCTTTGTTTGCACAAGTTGGAAACATAGCTGGGTGGGATCTGGCCCTGTGGTTACCACTCTTTATATTCCATTTCTTAAGCCATTTATCCTTAAACATAGAACATAACAATACTCTGCTTCCTTGTGCCCTTTTTCTCCTGAAAATTAATATTTTATAATTTTCCCAGCTCAGTTTACTCCTTGTCTTTATAGATCTTCATTAGAGTTACCAGTAATAACTACACGGTGAGTGTATAGTGTAGTTTTTTTCAGATGTCTTTTCTTAGTGGAATTAATTCATTTGCTTTACCTAAGCTTCTCAGTTTCAGGAGGTCCCATTTATTCATTGTTACTCTCATTGTCTGTGCTACTGGGGTTATATGTAGGAAGTGATCTCCTGTGCCCGTGTATTGCAGGCTACTTCCCACTTTCTGTTCTATTAGGTTTAGTGTGCTGGGATTTATATTGAGGTCTTTAATCCATTTGGACTTGAGTTTTGTGCATATCCCCATTTAAATGTAAAAAAACCATTTACAAACATTATTTGGCGACATAGGCATGGCTTTTCTCCAAAATGCTTCATGCTGTTTATTATGCAAAGTAATTTTCTCAGGGGTGTGTTCATAGCAACCATTCAGGTGGTCTTGGTCCATCAAACCACACCAGTCTGGAAGCAATTCACAGGTTTGCATTTTCTGTGGAAACAAGGAAAGTACCTCTTTTCCAAAGCAACATATCCTTAGACCCAAATTTGGAAGTAATGATATTTTATAATGTATATGCTGGTTTCACTGAGCAGGCCATACAATGAAATGTCTCGGTACTGAGCTCATTCACAGTCAAAAAAATTCAAAAATAACACAGTAATGTACATAATACAGATTCTCTGTGAATTTTGCATTTTCACGTGGCTTTTCTCTATTCCTTTTAATCTATGACTTTCTGTATTCTCTTTATAGACTTTTCCTTTTTTTAAAAGTATTAACTTTATGTTATGACTCTCTCTACTCATTTTCTTCACTTATCCAAGCCTACGTACATTTATCCCACAGTATGTCTCATCTGGCTTCATTTTTATTGCATACTGCAATTCTTTACTGTCCAGGAGCACTTTTTAAATGCTAAGCCCTTCTTGAAACTTAAGCTGCAGCATTACTACAGTATATATGGTAGTTCCTGCTTCCTTCACACAGTCCAGCACAGGTGAGCTGTTTGCTGCCTCTGAGAACCATGTACCTTGTCCCATTATCAGGCACACAGCCAGTCCATGTTGCCATTAAGCAAGCTGCAGCAGTCTGCTCACAAACCCCATTCCAATGCTCTGTAGCCAGACCTCCTGCCTGTAAGAGTCAGAGTTTGCACTGGCACCATGGCCCAGAATGCCCCATTTTAAAATGGCATGACTTTTTCCTGCTACAGCTGAGTCAGGAAAACATCCCTACTGCATGCCAGCAGTAATCAGCAAGAATTTGTGTTAACCTCTTTATTTTTGTTTCTAGGATTAAACTCTCTCAGGTTTTTACATGGATGTTAGTTAGCCATGTTGACACCAATGTGTTGTAGGGGTCTGCTTGTTCATTCTGGCTGTCCAGAACTGAAATAATCCCACAGAAGCCATGTTGTTTGCAATTATGTATGGCCAATAGCTTAAGCATATTTCTGGTTAAACTTATATCCTAAACTAACTTATCTCTGTTATTCTGTATATTGCCACATGGCTGTTGTTTACCAGCTAAATTTTCCAGCATCTGTCTCAGGAGCAGATCCATGGCTTCTCTCTGACTCAGCAATTTTTCTCCCAGCATTCAGCCTAGCTCCCCTGCCTATCTTTATTCCCAGTGCAGACCTATGTCAGTTTCTTTATTCATTAACCAATAGTAATTACAGTTTATGGAGCAGAATCCCACATGACCTGTCTGCCCTACCCTTTGCAGGTTTCTCCTGGGTCTCGTATTTTCAAGATCTTGGGGTCTCCAGGGCATTCCAGGCTTCACTTCAGTACAACACACAGAGGTTTCCCAAGGCTGCATAGGAGGGACTGCCTGACATAAGCCTGGCTTCAGATCCTCGCTATTAAATGGAAGATCACACTTCCCCTTTTCTAGTGTAACCTTCATGACTCAAAGCCAGCATCACCTAGATAACAATGGTAAGCTTAGTCATAAACTTGGTGGAACCCTCAACCACTTAAGTACATTTGAGTATCTTTGATTGGTTTCTGTTTTCTTTGTCCAAAGAGCTGTAGGCCTCTTGCCTTTCACAGGTTGGGATGATGGTGGTGGGTCTTGTATCTATCTGTTGCTTTCATTGGTTAACTAATAAAGAAACTCTCTGCCCTGATAGGACAGAAAATTAGGTAGGCGGAGTAGGCAGAACAGAATGCTGGGAGAAAGAAGCCGAGTCAGGCAGTTGCC
The DNA here is from genome assembly GCF_950005125.1 of Chionomys nivalis. Lineage (NCBI taxonomy): Eukaryota > Metazoa > Chordata > Mammalia > Rodentia > Cricetidae > Chionomys > Chionomys nivalis. Next base: position 63,447,233 of record NC_080112.1, read on the forward strand.
ATGATTCTTCCCCTCCAGCCAGATGCAGGTTAAGATCTTTCCTGGTAAGCCAGCTTGGGGTGCTACACAGAATATTAGAAATGGGTTAGATCAATATTTAAGAGCTAGCCAATAAGAGGCTGGAACTAATGGGCCAGGCAGTGTTTAAAAGAACAGAGTTCCCGTGTAATTATTTCGGGTAAAGCTAGCCGGGTAGCTGGACACAGCCCCACTGCTACTACAACGGAGTGGCGCCCAACGTGGGTTAAGATCTTTCCTGGTAAGCCAGCTCGTGGTGCTACACAGAATATTAGAAATGGGTTAGATCGATATTTAAGAGCTAGCCAATAAGAGGCTAGAACTAATGGTCCAGACAGTGTTTAAAAGATTACAGTTTCCATGTAATTATTTCGGGTAAAGCTAGCCGGGTGGCAGGACACAGCCCCGCCACTACTACAACATTGGGAACCTGGCTGTGTGCGGTCCTGCCCTGGATGCATGCTTCCCTTTCTTCTTCAGTGGATGAGCAACTCTTGAATAACTCTATGACTTTCATCACAAGCCTTGGCTCCAACACTAACTTCCCCCATTGTCCCTTTCTTCTCAGACTGCACATACTGTATTGAGTTTTGTCCTTCTTGTTCATTTTTATTATACAGCTCCAAAGAGACAACATAGGTAACATAACAGAGTCAGTATTTGATTGTCTTGAAATCTTCTCCACCAAGTTAATCCATCGACTGCTTTTAACTTACACTAGGTGTGAACTTAAGAAGAGGGGAGAAAGTAGCTAATATATCACAAGATTGAACACTGTACCACTGGAACCGGGCCTCCAACATTCTCACAGCCCTCAGCACCACGGTCTTCCAAGCTCCTGCTAGGATGTTCCATTAAACTCCACATACAGCATTAAACAGCTTTCCCTGTACAAAATCCTAACAGTGTCAGGTCTTACACAGCAACAGCCAACTTCCTGATAGCACGGTATACATCACTTTCTTTTCTAATGCTGTAGCAAGACACCGGAACCAAGGAAACTTTAAGAAGTAATAGTTTCCTTGGCCTTGAAGTTCTAGAGGGTCAGAGGTCATGCCGGCAGGGCAATAATGGCAGTAGAATGTCTGAGGGTTCGTATTTCCAACCACAAGCAGGAGGCAATGAGCTCAATGGCTAAGATGGGAGTCTTTTAAAACCTTAGTACTGGACTGTAGCATGGATTCCATTTGGTCTTCTTAATAAATAAAATCTGGAGTCAGATGTTAGGGGTTAATGCTGAAGATCAGAGAAGCAATGCAGCCAGCCTCTTGTGAGTTCTCACCTCTACCAATGCTCAGACCTGAATGGCAATCCTGTCCTCAGACTGCAACCTCAGACTGCAACTGTGTCCACCAAACTCCTGACTGCCCTAGCTCCTCTCTCTTTTGCCTTATATTGATCTCCCCAGTAGCCATATCTTCCCTGTCTCCCCCTACCTAGTGCTAGGATTAAAGGGGTGGGCTCCCAATGCTGATATAACCTTTCTGTGAGCTCTGTTTCTCTTCTATACAGATTCAGTCTAGTGTAGCTCAGGGTGGACTTGATCTAAGAGATCCTGATGCATCTGTCTCCCTTGTCCTGGGATTAAAGGCATGTGCAAATACATCCTGGGCCCTAATGTCTTAGTTTTGCACTCTGATTTTTAGGCAAACTATATTTATTAAAACAGAAGCACAATATCACTACACTTGACCCAGGGACACACATCCTCCATCAATGCTCCACTTCCTAATCCTTTTCAAAAGGTCCATCAATGGGGCAAAAGAACAACAGGACCCTATGGAGGCCATTCTCCTTCACACTACCTGAGGGGCACAACTTCTCCCTCTTTGAATCTCAACCTCCTAAATATCCTGACCACTCATGAAATACTTTGATTTTCCACAGGGAAATTTTACCTCATGGGTTGTACTCAGCTTTGACTGGTAGTGTGGGTGTTGTTTGTGTTCTTTTCTGTTATGGAAGTACTTTAATCCTGGAGTTTTTCTGATCCAGAATTGTATTGTCCTGAGACACACAGGCTACCACAGCATGGGTGGGGACTAATCTCTCCCAAATGAGAGGAAGTGAACACTCTCCTGGATATGTTTGAAATCTAAGACACACCTCCCAATTGTTAGAAATACCCCATATTCTCAGTTTTTCACAAAGGAATACACACAAACAAAGTGTGTTCTCTCAGGTAGGCCAGTCCCTTTGAAAATAAGATGTGTCAGAATTTAATCCAGCCTAGAAACACACTGGATCAATATAGCAGTACCCCAAACACACATTTTATCCCTGATGTACATGGTTAACTGTACCTCAGTCCGTGGATGGGAACTTGAATTCATAATCCTCCATGATTGTTTCCTTGGCACAGAGGGGAGGGAAGGCTTTGGAAGTATGAGTCCTTTCTGGGATTTGTTCACCTTTGTGGTCGCTGTTGTGTGTCTTTGTTTTCAATAACATTTCTCAGTCTGAGCACAGAGGGTGAGTTTGAAAGAAAAACTTAATACAGGATGCTTAGGATAGACGATTTAGGAAGTGCTTCTGTACAACAGAATGTGTGTGTGCTACTGTGATACCATTGAGTACCTTGTCTTGGAGTTGATGTGGTTAAGGGACACGAAGGAAGGCAATATCAGGGGATGATCTGCTCAGTCTAGTTCTCGCTCCTGGTGTCAAGGTGTCTTGTAGCTTCAGTCAGTGTGGTTTCCTTGAGAAGGCTGTCCTTGGGGGAAAGTGAAGAGAAAGAGCTGGACACCCTGGTTGCTATGCCCAGACTCAGTTCATGGCAGAGCAAGAGCAAGACCTGAAGGACAATAAGACATCTGGTGGGACACTGAACACCTCGGGAACAACTACAGGGAAGGTTTTCCAAGCTTCTTGTCTTCACATACCAGATCATGTCGGCGGCAGAGATCAAATCTCTCACCTTCCCCTCCCCAACACATCACCAAGTGGTACCTGATAGAGCCAGATGAATCTCAGAAGTTCAACTATCAGGTCAGAGGAGCTGTGCCAGCAATTATTTACACACCCACGGATTTCTGCTGTACTCAACCCTGGCCAAAAGGCTGCTTTTGCAATGGGTAGTGGTGAATGCAGAGTCTCATCCCTGGTCAAACTGCATGTGTTTATCATTCACCTGTCCTGCCTGCCCCAGGGTGTCTATTTCCCTCTGTGGATTCCCTTTTAGTCCAGATCCTATTTCTTCATACAGGTATCTATAAAGAAAAGCCCTAGCCATGAAGCACACTATTGTTACATCTGACTATATTAGTTCCAAGAATTTCTCCTGTTAACACAATACAGTGCACAGCAGGTAAAATTCAAGCAGCAAGGCCCTGTAGGTAATCCTGTGTCTACACACAGGACTGCCGTTTAAATCAGATCAGTAGTCACAAAATGGGAACCAGAACCTATACAGCTTAAAGGAGTTCCGTTTGTACCAGGCCTTGCACAGAAGAGAAGAGCCAAAAGATCCACAAGTGTTAGAATGTGAGAAAGCTCGGTAGTATCCTGAGTGCCGATCACCTTGAGATGGGAAAATTCTTTGGATGTTTGGTGTACCTGATGCAAAAGGGTTTCTGTGTTGCTAGTGGAAAGGACACTTGCAACAGAAAACAAGCTGGGACATTCTGAGATCCTGTCTCTGATAACAACACCCCTCCCCATGACAACAGCTCAGTTTGTCAACGTTTGTAAAGCTGGTGCTGTGCACAGTCACAGAGCAGACAGGCTTCTCCTGATGAAGACACAAAAATGCTCATGATCACAATAAAACCACTGGAAAGACCCTCTCTGTGCGTTTACTGTAGAATGGTGGGACATGGTCACCGTGCTCTAAGCCCATGGCTTAATGCTCTTCAATGATGGCAGGGATTTATCACATAAGGTCCTGAGAGGATACATGGATGGGCCTGGCATATAAAATGCAGAAGAAGGGAAGCGATCCACAAATAGAAACATGTGGTATGGTTTCTACTATATAGCTCCATATAAACTGCATTGTTTATGGAATTGCACCCTACAGCATTCCAAGCAGGGAGACCTGAGGAGCTGGCTGGACTTTCCAAATTTCATTATTAATTGCTTCAACCACCAGATTTCACACCTGTAGGTGGAAGGGTGCCAGTCAGTTTTGGCAGCATTTCTTCTCCTGACTCCTGCACCAGGAGGGCAATGGCCAACTAGGTGAAAAGACCTTGACCCAGAACATGGCTCATCTGACACAGAGAACAAACAACAAAATGAAGCCTTGATGCAAAATAGAATGATTGCAGCAAAAATTTGGAAAGGCATCTTCAATTTATATGCACTGCTTATATTTATTGATATACACTTGGAACATTCTGATATCCCTAGCTGGATGCTTCTTGGGCATGGTGTAGGCCTGATTTAATGCATTGCTGAATCTGATTTATAAGAGCTTTTGTACATTATTGTCACTAAGAGCATTTGTGCATACTCATGAGGGAAAGTGGTCTCAAAATTTCTTTTGTTGTTGATGAGTCCTTGTGCAGTTTGGGTATCACGGTGATACTACTTTCAAGAACTGTGATTTGTAGTGTTCCTTCCTTCCCCATTTCATGGACTAATTTGAGCAGCAGTGCCCTTAGTCCTTTCATGCCCCGGTGGTACTCAGGTTATACTACCTGATCCTCAGCCTTTCAAATTTGAAACTTTTATTTTTTTATAGCTCCTTGCTAGCCGCTGATCTGTGCCTGTTTTCTATATGCACTTGGTTCCATTTTGTTCAATCAAATGTATGGAGACACGTATGCAGTTCTTGTAGAACGTTTGAGAGTGAGAAGGAGGCCACCATGAGCACTGAAGTAGGGGTTGGGATTGACATCATGAAAATAAGGTACTCATGTATGCAATGTTCAAAGAACATAACAAATGTTATAAAACAAAAAGATTGTCTCTACCCTCAGCATGGGTCGCCCCTTTGACCCACATCCTGCTAGGTTCCATCTTCAGTGTACTGGCTGTTTACATTTTCCACCCACATATTTCAGTGTTCAAAATTCTGAGGGACTGTGTGCTTCCATTCAGCTTTGCAGCTGGATATTCTTATCCTAGCAGGAACAAGCTGCTTTAAAAAACATATTAAACTCCTGTGTCATCAGAGTGGAAGTGATGGTCCTGCCCCACACTGGCTGTAACACTAGGGGAGCAGGCCCAACACCTCTCCATGTCACCAGAGTAGTGCTACCAGGTGGATGTGGACATGGGTGAGCCATATCAGAGGATGTGGGATGGTGAGAGCTGGTCCTGCCCCATCATCTGACAAGGGTTAGCAAGGGTGAGGGAAAGATGACCTTCCTTATAGTGTGAATTTTTTAGGTGTTAATAATAAAAGCCTGGTGTCAGACATTGGGGTAAATGTTGCTATATCAGAGAGACAAAGAGCAATTTACAGCCATCCCCTTCCTCACCAACTCCTTAGTCTTAAAGTACTGTCTTCTCCTGCCTTATATTAATGTCTCCAACTTCATAGTGCAAGGTTTAAAGGCATGAGCTTCCACCAACTGGCTCAATTTTTCTTTTACTTAGACTGGATCAACCTCATATAATCCAGGGTGGTCTTGAACTCCTGATCTAACTCCTTCCTATTCAAATTTGCCTGGTTTAAAGGCATATGCCACACTGGTCTTGCCTCTATGGCTAACCAGTGGCTAATGCCACCCTCTGATCTTTGAGCAAGCTATATTTGTTAGAGCACAAACAAGATTTCATCATAATGAAATGCCCGCTCACTCTTTGTCCCCTGCAGCAAACCAGAACTGATCCTGCCCCTCAACAGATGCAGTACTAGGGAGAGTAGACCTTGCCCCTGTCCTGGGCAAAACAGTACAGCAGACCATGTTGCTGTGGAAGGCAGGGGAGAACAAACGAGCAAACTCTGAGAATGTAAGGGTGAGTGATCCGGTCCCGGCCCTTCATCTAACACACAGTGTCATGAGCAAGGGACAGAAGCCCCCTCAGCACACCTCAAGGCCCGTGGAAGGTGGAGAAGCTCTTCATGTGGTCCAAAGACCAAGAGAACTGGAGTTATCCCTGCCTCTCACCAGCTGCAGCAGCATGCAGAGTGTACCTTACACACTGCCTGAGCAACACAATAGTGCTGGCCCTGGTGGGACAGGTTTGGGCATGCTAGCTCTGGTGGTATAGGTTTGGGCATGCTAGCTCTGGTGGTATAGGTTTCAATGGGCTGGCCCAGAGCACAGAAGACCAGGAGAAACCACCTCAACCCCTGCTGCTCACTGCATAGGTGAGCTACCTGGGGTGTTGCTGGAAAGCTCACACTTGTTTTGAGGGTGAGAGAGATCTGGCAGGTTGACCCACCTAGAAACTTCCCAGAACCCAAAACATAGCTAAGTATAGGCCCATCCCATCATCCACCCCTTCTGTGATCTGCTGCAGCACGTGAAGGGGCCAGCCCTGCAGACACAAAATTACAGGATTTCGTGACAAAGGCAACAACAGGATATTCAAGAGGAGCTCTAGGGAGAGCTGCTGTCAATGGTGTATCAAAAACTAGAGCCCTGGGTTTAGACCAATGACTCGTTGTCCAGAACACAAGCAAGTGTATATGGACTAAATGGTTTAATGTGTGACTCCCTGAGTCACTAAAGCTTCTGGGATCAGATTTCCCTGTCCTTTCTTCTTCATTTCTTTTCTTGTAATTTTTGTCTTCTTTTTTTTCTGTTGGGGGGATCCAGTAAGGTTAGCAGGGATATTGGAAGGGATGGGGATATGAATGGCATGGGGATCCATGTAGCAAAACCTACAATGCAAAATTAAAAATGTTAAGTTGGTTCTGGAAGTTCCTTCATTGTATAAGATTGTTTTGGCTATCCTGGGTTTTTTGTTTTTCCATATAAAGTTGATTATTGTTCTCTCAAGGTCTGTGAAGAATTTTGTTCGGATTTTGAGAGGGATTGTGTTGAATTTATAGATTGCCTTTCATAGAACTGCCATTTTTACTATGTTGATCCTACCCATCCAAGAGCATGGGAGATCCTTCCATTTTCTGGTATCCTCCTCAATTTCTTTCTTCAAAGTCTTAAAGTTCCTGTCAAATAGATCTTTCACTTCCTTGGTTACTGTAACCCCAAGATACCTTATGCTATTTGTGGCTATCGTGAAAGGTGAAGTTTCTGTGATTTCCCTCCTCTTCTCTATCCTTTGTGTATAGGAGGGCTACTGATTTTTGTAGTTGATCTTGTATCCTGCCACATCACTGAAGGTATTTATCAGCTGTAGGAGTTCTTTGGAAGAGTTTTTGGGGGTCACTGATGTACACAAATATATCATCTGCAAATAACAAAAGTTTGACTTCTTCCTTTCCGATTCGAATTCCTTGATCGCCTTATGTTGTCTTATTGCTATTGTTAAAACTTCAAGCACTATGTTGAAGAGATATGGTGGACAGTCTTGTCTTGTTCGTGATTTTAGTGTAACAGCATTGAGTTTCTCTACATTTAATTTGATATTAGCTGTTAGTTTGCTGTATATTGCTTTTATTATATTTAAATATGATCCTTGTATCCCTTACCTCTCCAAGACCTTTATCATAAAGGTGTGTTGAATTTTGTCAAATGCCTTTTCAGCATCTAATGAAATGATAATAGGTTTTTTCTTTCATTTTACTTATATGACAGTTAAGGTCATGCTCAACCTCTTTAGCAATCATGAACTGCAAATAAAAACAAATTTGAGATACCATCTTACACCTGTCAGAATTGCTAAAATCAAAAATACCAATGATAGTTTGTGTTGGAAGGGATGTGGAGTAAGGGGTACACTCTTTCATTGCTGGTGGGAATGCAAACTTGTGCAACCACTTTGGAAAGCAGTGTGGTGGTTTCTCAGGATATTGGGAGTCAACCTACCTCAGGTCCAGCAATTCAACTCTTGGGAATATACCCAAGAGATGCCCAATCACACTACAAAAGCGTTTGTTCAACTATGTTCATAGCAGCATTTCTTGTAATAGCCAGGACCTGGAAACAACCTAGATGCCCCTCAATGGATAAAGAGAGTTTGGAATATATACACATTAGAGTACTACTTAGCGGGAAAAAAAATGAGATCTTGAAGTTTGCATGCAAATAGATGGATATAGAAAACACTATCCTGAGGAAGATAACCCACACCCAAAAGGATGAATATGATATGTACTCACTAATTAGTGGACTTTAGTCATAAATAAAGGGCATTAAGCCTATAGTTTGCAAGCCTAGAGAAGCCAAATAACAAGGTGAACCCAAAGAAAAACATATATAGATTCTCCTGGAAATTGGAAGCAAATAAGATTGCCGAGCAAAAGTTGGGAGCATGGGGCGGAGGATAGGGGTGGGGGTAGGTTTGGAAGAAGGGGAGAGGGGGAGAGAGAAAAGGAGAAAGGAAACACTAGAGAGAGCTTGGGGGAGTGGAAGGGTGGAGATGGAGGAAGGGCAGATATAGGAGCAGGGAAGAAGATATCTACATTAAGGGTGCCATTTTAGGGTTGACAAGAGACTTGGCTCCTAAGGGGATCCCAGGCTTCCACGGAAATGTTCCCAGATAGGTCCTTGGGCAGCAGAGCAGAGGGTGCCTGAACTGGCCTTGCCCCACTATCACACTGATGATTATCTCGAAAATCACAATAGAATCTTCGTCTGGCAACGGATGGAGATAGAGACAGAGACCCTCATCAGAGCAATGGACTGAGCTCCCAAGGTCCAGTTGAAGAGCAGTAGGAGGGAGAAGATGAGCAAGGAAGTCAGGACCAGGAGGGGTTGGTGCACCCACTGAGACAGTGTGCCTGTTCTAATGGGAGCTCATCAAATCCAAATGGACCAGGTCTGAATGAGCATGCAATAAAACCGGACTCTCTAAATGTGGCTGACAATGGGGGCTGACTGAGAAGCTATTGATAAAGGCACTGGGACTCGTTTCTACTGCAAGTACTGGCATTTTGGGACCCTAGTCTATTTGAATGAAAAGCTTCCTAGGCCTGGATGTGGGGAGGGGCTTGTACTTCCCACAGGGCAGGGTTCCCTGCCTTCTCTTAAGGAGGGAGAGGAAGGGAGTAGAAGGACTGGGGGAAATGGAAGGGAATGGGAAGAAGTGTAAATGCTTTAATGGAATAAATAAATAAACAAATAAATGAATAACGTTAAGTTGGGAACCTAATATGAAAATGAACCTAGTGTTATAAAACAAACCCATTTCATAACTATAATACCCCTGGAAATGAGCACATCCATCAGAACAGCGACGATTATGTAGCCATCTCTGTATTTTTTCATGCTGCTTAACCTCCTAACGTCTTTTCATTCAATTTCGCAACTTTGTCAGATAACCTCAGAGTGAAATACAGTTTCTCCTAGGCCCCCAAACATACTACATTTACTTATCTATTTAAATAATTGTCATCAAGTGTGTCTATGTGTCTGTGTGTCTGCCTATATTCATGCCTGTGGGATTCTCATGGTGAACATGGACATGTCAGATTAAACACCTGGTAGTTGTTTCCCTTCTTAATACCATGTGAGTCTCTACCATCAAACTGAGGTTGTCATTGGCAGTAAAGGCTTTGTGACCAACAGCCTCAGTTGTGTGTCATCTTACAGACCCACAGGGTTCTTTTCCCAGCATCCCTCAGTGTTTGCCTAAGTACACTTGCATCCACACCACCACCAGTCAATCCAAGTAGCTCTCAGGTCAGCCATTCACATAGGCACGGGATGGGGCCTGTTTGCAACCTGGAGAATTAATAGTCAGTGGTGGACCAGACATTTAATACCAGCCCCTGGGTGGCAGAGGCAGATGGATCTCTGTGAGTCTGAGGCTAGCCTGATATACAGAGAGAGTGTCAGGATAGGCTCAAAGGTACACAGTGAAACCATGTTTCACAAAACAAAAAAAATAAATAAATCTGAATATAATGGTATCCCAGCAGCAAGAGTGGAGTGTAGGGTTTCTTAGGATCAGTTCTCGCCGGGCGATGGTGGCGCACGCCTTTAATCCCAGCACTCGGGAGGCAGAGGCAGGCGGATCTCTATGAGTTCGAGACCAGCCTGGTCTACAGAGCTAGTTCCAGGACAGGCTCCAAAGCACAGAGAAACCCTGTCTCGAAAAAAAAAAAAAAAGGATCAGGATCAGTTCTCAACTGAGAACAAAAGTTATTGGAAGGACAGCAGCTTACTCTGAACTTTCAGCAAGTCTACCTGATTAGAATTTCTGTAATAGTGGAGGGCTTGGGACACTCCAACTAAGGGCTAAACCATATTTTGTCTTGGGATATCTTCATCCCTCATGGTAGACATTCACAGAACAGCTCTCTGCCTGACCTCACATCCTGTGACTGGCCAGTGACTTGGAAATGTACTAACAAACCAATGGGTGGCACCAAATTAGGGGCTTCCAGTGTCACTAGATGGCAGCTAAGGCCCATAGCACTGATTTCCCCACTGTGTTGCAATCATTACACATATTTCTTCCAATGCATTTCAAAATGGCTTTGCTCTTCACTATTCTTTCTTCTGGTATTATAAAAACATGATGAGCAATTGGTCACATTGAAACATGGAATTCAAGGTAAACCGAATTTGAGATCAAAGTCTAAGGTCACTCATATGTGAGTGCAGAATAAACTAGAGCCTGTCTCCTGGGTGGTGAGAGTTGTTTCTCTATGGAGTGGCTTCTCCACCAGCCTCAGAGGTAGAGTTAGGGAGTAGCCTCTTTTCTTAATCTTCTTACTGAACTTTCCTTTAAAAATGCATTAGACATCAGAATCGTGATGGCTTCAGTTGTACATATCTGTTTATTGTAATGTATATTTTCTACATTCTGAGTCACATTTCCTGCACATTTGTTCACTTTCTATGAATATGATTTTCTTCACTGTTAGCAGTGAACAGCTCACACTTATGGCTCTGCTTTCCACTGTGAGGATTAGGAGTGGCTTCCCTCAGTTATGAACTCCAAGTGCATCCACATCTGATCTTGACAGCAAACTCTGGAGTAGCCCCGTCCCTGGGACAGTGACTGAGTCATGAGCAGATAATGCAAATAACCCTGGATGAGACCATACTTGAAGGAACTAAGTGGTCAGATTACCTGTTAAAATGGTCCCACCAACTCAGTTGACAGCTTCTCTCCTTCCCAAACGTGTCTTCTTCACTTGGTCGTCTATCTTGTTAGATCTTGTGTAAGGACTTTTGCTTTTGCCTTGTTCAATTCAGACCAAGGCACAACATTCATAGATGAGAGGTGGAGGAGAGAAGCAAATTTCTTACCCTGATCTGTCCTGTCCTAGAGAATTTGGAGAAGCTGGGAAAGAAGTTCACTGAAGTCGACTTGTTTAGACAGGAAGACCTTGTGCCTGAATGCCTGTGACAGATGGTGGAACACCAGTAGCTCCAGGTGCAATCCAGGCAGCTGCAGGACAAAGCTTTTCTACTGACAAAGGTGACTCTCTGGCTTCCCAAACCTTTGGCTTCAGGCCCTGTTTTCTGATCTGACCAAGAGCACACACCTAAGCTCAGAGATCAGGGAACTGGAAAGCATAAATGAGGTCCAAAACCAAATAAGGATGCCTGTGCATTTGCTTGCAGTCCTAGGAAGGGTGAGGCTGTTATTGAAGACAACAGTCAATTTCCTGGAAGGTTGATATGGAAATAAAGATGCTGTGATTAACGAGTTGTGCCCCTGCCCCATCTCCTGAATGAAAACCTAGTTTTCTAACTTCCCCAACTCTGCTGGTATCTTCCCAACATAACCCCAACTTTCTTTCTCCTTCTTGGCACCAGATCCTGGCCCAGAACTCTGGCAGTGACCTGCTCTTCCACCAGAGACCAGGTAAGCATCCTGAATACCAGGTAAGACTGCCCCCAACCATGCCCATTCTTGAGAACCGCTTTCCAATTGCCTTTCCTCTCCTCCCCATATCCAGGTCCACTCCTCTGGTGGAAGGCTTCCACCTCATCAAAGACAAGGCTAGCTTCTTGTAAGGCAGGTGATCCACCCCCATTTCCTTAACGATGAGTGCCCAACATAGCTGCTCCCCTCATCCTAGTGACCACAATATGGCCCACACCTCCGCTGGAAGCCCCTCTTTCCCCAGAGGCCAGGTTAGCATCCTCAATAAGACTGCTCCTGACATTGTCTACTCTGCCCAGTCTAGCACTTATTTATTTAATGGAGAGGATCCCTTATACTTTCAGAGGTTCAGTTCACTATCATCATGACAAGCAGCCTGACAGTGTGAAGGCAGAGCCTGTGTTGGAGGAATAGTTGAAATCATATGTCCTGTAGGCAACAGGAAGGCATCTGAGACAATGGGTCATATCCTGAGCATTGGAAACCTCAATGCCCACCTCCATATTGACACGTTTCCTTAAACAAGGCCTTGCCTTCTCCAACTAAGCCACACTTCCCAATACTGCTACTAATTGTGAAATTATGGGGAACAATTATAGTTAGACTATCACAATCCATTTCCTGGCCTCATAAACTTAACAATACCATAATGCAAAATTCATTTAGTCCAAAGTAAAAAATCTCCAGAGTCTATCAGTCTCAACAATGTTTTAAAGTTTTAAGTTTCTTCTGAGATTCATGCAATCTCTTAATTGTAATCCCTTACAAATTCATAGTAAACAGGTCACATCCTTCACACAGGTAATGGCACATGACATACATTGCAATTCCAAAACGCAGGGAAGGGAGTATAGTGAGGACACACTAGGCTACTGAAAGCCTGACAGCCAGCTGGACAAACTACAAACTCTGCATCTCCATGCCTGATGTCAAGGCACTCCTCAGATCTCCTACTCCGTTCAGCTTTCCTGACTTCAATAGACTTCTTTCTCCTGGTCCGGTTACACTCCCTGTTAGCAGTTCTCCTTGGCAGGTATCCCATGATTCTGACATCTCTAATACTTTGGGTTCTAAATGCAACTCAGACTTCAAATCCACAGCTTTACACAGTAGGTTCTCTAGGCCTCCATTCAGGGACATCCCTGACACAGCTTGGCCTCAGCAGCTTTCTCTAGCCATGGAGGCAAACTTTGTAATCTGTTTTTTAGCCTTAATTTGAAAGTCCGTACCACCTTGCAGAAACTTCCAAATTCTTTGGCTTACTTAGGTAGAATATGGTCCCAGCACTCAATGATATCTTCATTAACACAGCTTATATAAAGGAAAACATTTAATTGAGGGGTATAGCAGTTAATTTCATAAATACAAATGATTATCATCTTGGTGGGAAGCATGGTGGGAGGCAGACAGACATGGTGCTGGAGGAGTAGCTGAGACTCCTACATCTTGCAGATAACAGTAAGATGACGGAGAAAGTGGCTGGTATCCTGAGCACAGAAAACCTCAAAGCCCACCCCACAATGGCAACCTTCACTTCTTCCAAAAAGGCCAAGGACATTCCAACAAACCCAGCCCTTCTATTAATGCCACTCCCCATGAAATTATGGGGGCCAATTACATTCAAACTCATATACCCACAGATCAGACCGACTCCTTGAAAACCAGGTAGAAACACCCTACGCCACCATAAGCCCAGGGTACTATGTCACCACCAGAGCCTAGCCAGTAGTACAGCATGCCCTTATATTTGAACACAGCCTAAGCACAATACATGATCTTTTTAAATTAGTATTTAAGAACGTTATTTAGTGGTGTTTGCAGTTTGTTGGCATAATTTAAAGAACATTGAAGGTGTATTGAGAAAATTCAAATTAAATATACACATTTGTTAGGTAATACATGCTGCACAGTTAATGCTGATATTTCTATTGTATCCGGTCAACTGTCCAAAAGAAAGCACTTGATGTTCATTCGTTATTGTTGGTATTTCTTCTCCATTTCTTCTTGGATGTGCAGACCGTATGATGATATAGATGGTAACCCGGCATTTACTCAGTCATGCCTTGCTTGGTCTTGGCTGCAGACAGCTTCTTATCCTCTGGATCCGATGCCTTTGGTATCTCTTTCCCACTCTGTGGCTTTGAATTTTTTGGGCGTCTTTGTTGGTGATTGAAGTTGCAGTGATTATGACGTCGAGGTGGCTGCTGACCTTGGGTCTCCTCTCCTTGATTTTCCTCATAGTGCTCATTGCTGTCCTCTCTGGGCTGTCTTTGGCGAGGAGGGCCCCTGCAGAACTGTGGTCTGTAATTGCGATACATATGCGGTCTCACTCGTACACCTCGCCCTTTTTTAGCTTGGTAGCCAGCATCCTCCATCACTTGTCTTTGTGGGTCTTGTTGAGCTTGGCCTTCATGAGTGCATTCTGATTGCTCCTTCCTTCCCCCACTCTCCCTATTCCGGTAATTTTGCTGGGAATTGCGTGGAGGACCCCTACGACCTCGATAGCTTCTATATTGGTTATGCTCTGATGCATATTTACTACCTCGAATTTTAATTCCACCAGGGCCTGTAACATTTGATGCCATTGCACCCTTTTCTCCTTCAACAATATCAAACTCCACAGACTCTCCGTCTCCTACCCTGCGAAGGTACTTCTTGGGGTTATTTATCTTTATGGCAGACTGGTGGATGAATATGTCTTCTTTGGTGTCATTTCTGTTGATGAAGCCGTAACCCTTCTTGACATTGAACCATTTAACTGTCCCCAGAACCTTCCTTGCGATGAGCTTCTTCTCCCTGATGGCCGGCACTGCTGGTGTGAGACAACCTGGGATGTCACTGCCTGCGCTGCTGCTCATAGAGCCAGGCTTGGTATCTACAGCCCTGAGGATGGCATCAGGGGCAACATCTGGCTGCTGGGTCTTCGCCTCACTGGTTATGCCTGCTGTAGTGCTGACTCCAGTCTGCAGGGACTGCTGTGTCTCCTCCAGTGGTGTATTGGTGACTAGGTCAGCGGCATAGTTGGTGCTCTCAGGGCTCTTTGGGGCCAGCTGTCCACTCGCGGTGTCCATCGACCTCAAGAAAATAATCGTAAAACCAACTTTGTGATTGGGATTGAGGCCCTTAAAGGAGAGAAGAACGACATTCTTAAATAAACCAAGGAAAAGACAGCAAAATAATTGGCGGTTATCAGCAAATCCCTTAAAAAAGGACAAGCAATTTAAGAAAAATACAAACTGATCATAGAAACTATTTAAGACATGAAAATTGGAATAGAAACAATAAAGAAAACACAAACCTGGGGAACTCTGGAAATGGAAAATCTGTGTAAACAAATAGGAAACACAGATGCAAGCATCCCCAACAGAATACAAGATGTGAAAGAGACAATCTCAGGGAATAAAGACAAGAAAGAGGAAATGGACTCATCATTCCAAGAAAATGTTAAATCTAAACAATTCCTAATAGGAAATATCTAGAAAATCTGTCACATCTTGAAAACACCAAACCTAAGAATAATAGGTATTGAAGGAGAATGATCCCAGCCCCAAAACTCAGAGAATACATTTTACATAATCATAGAAAATTTCTCAGACCTAATGTAGGATTTGTCTATAAAAATACAAGTAGCTTTCAAAACTACAAAAGGATGGATCAGAAAAGAATGTCCCCACTCTACCTAATAAACAAACACTAAAGTTGCAGAATAAGGAACAAATATTAAAAGCTGCAAGAGAAAAAAAAAGCAAAGTAAAATATACAGGCAGATATATAAGAATCACACCGACTACTCAATGGAAACTTTAAAAGCCAGAATTGTCTGGACAGAATTCTTGCAGATAATAAGAGCCTATCGATACCAGCACAGACTAATAAACCCAGTAAAACTTTCATAGCTGGATCAAATACAACATTTCATGAGAAAGTCAAATTTAAACAATTATCTTTCTAGAAACACAGTCCTTCAGATGGTGCTGAAGGAAAACTCCAAACCAAGGAAGTTAATGTCACTCATGTAAACATAGGAAATAGAATATCTCACACTGACAAAATCCATACAAGGGGTATATGGAGACATGCACGCACACACACACACACACACACACATGAACGTGAACACACACACTTACATACACATACACACATACACCAACACACACACTCCACCATGACCTTCACCACCAGTATAAGAACAGAAAGAGACAGTCAGTGGTCATTAATATCTCTCCACATCCGTGTACTCAATTAGTCGATAAAAAGAAACTGGCTAAAAAAATGTATGTGATATCAGGACTGGTCTTTGCTGCATACCAGATCCCCCCCCCCCAACATCAAAAGTAGATATTGCCTTAGAATAAAGGGTTGGGAAAAGCTTTTCCTATCAAATGGGCCTACAAAGCAAGCGGGTGTACCTATTCTAATAGCTCACCAAATAATCATCAAAGAAAAATTAATCAAAAGAGATGGTGAAGGACATTTATATGCATTGAAGGAAAAGTTGACTGGAATGACAGATCAATTCTGAACACATATGCTCCAAATAAAGGACTCCCACTTTTATAAAAGAACATTACTAAAGTTTAAATCACACATCGAATAGTGGGAAACTTCAACACTCCACTCTCACCAGTGGGCAGGTCTTTAGGACAGAAACTAAAAAGAGAAAAGATGGAACTAACAGATGTTATGACTCAAATTCACCTACTGGATATCTACAGAACATTTCACCCGAACATAAAAGTATATTCCTTCTTCTCAGCACCTCATCGAGCCTTCTCCAAAATTGATCACAAACTTGGTCACAAAGAAAGTCTGAACAAATAAAGGAAATCAGAAGTTACCCCTGTCACCTATCAGACCATCATGGATTAAAGTTGAGGTTCAACAACCACAGAAACATTAGAAAACCTACAAACTCAGAGAAACTGAACAGCTCTCTGCTTATTCACCACCCAGTCAATGAAGAAGTAAGAGAGAAACGAAAGACTTCCTAGAATTCAACGTAAATGAATGTACAACTTACCCAAATTCATGGGACACAGTGAACGTGGTGCTAACAGGAAAGTTCACAGCACTAAGTGCCTGCATAAAGAAATGAGAGAATTCTCATACCAGTGACTTCATAGTACACATGAAAATTCTAGAACAAAAAGAAGCAGCCACACCCAAGAGGAGTAGACAGCAGGAAATATTCAAAGTCAGGGCTGAAATAAACAAAATAGAAACAAAAAAAGGCAATGCAAAGAATCAATTAAACAAAAGTTGGTTCTTTGAGAAAATCAAAAAGAAAAACAAATCCTTATTCATACTAACTAAAAGACACAGAGAGAATATCCACATTAACAAAATCAAAAATCAAAATGAAGTTATAATGACAGAAACTATGAAAGCCAAAGAATCATTAGGTCATTATTCCAAAATTCCACTACACAATATTGAAAATCTGAAAGAAATAGACAATTTTTTCTATGTAAACCACGTACCAACTTTCCATTAATATGAGATAAATAATTTAAACAGACCTATAACCCTCAAGGAATAGAAGCAGCATTTAAAAATCTACCAACTAAAAAGTGCCCCGACCAGATGGCTTCAACACAGAATTCTCTCAGATTTTTAAAGAAAAGCTAACAACAATACTACTCAAATTATTTCAAAAATAAAAACAAAAGCAATATCTCCATATTTATTTAATGAGGTTATTTTCCCCATTATACACAAACCACACAAAGACTTAACAAAAAGAAAATTACTAGACCAATCTTCTTCCTGATCATAGATGCAAAAATACTCAATAAAGTGCTTGCAAATGGAATCTATAAAACATCAAAAGAATCATTCACCATGATCAAGTGGACTTCAACCCAGCGATGAAGGCATGATTGGACATAGGAAAATCTTTCAATGTCGTTCGTCTTATAAAGAAACTGAAAGAAAATAAAAACACACGATGATCTCATTAGATTTTGAAAAGAGCATTAGAGAAAATTAAACACCTATGTTTTAATAAATAAAATTTGTGTAAAGTTCAGAAGTTCAAAAGTAAATCATTAAGAGGTCAGGTTTTGGTGGCACACATATTTAATTCAAGGATTTGGGAGTCAGAGGCAGAAGAATCTCTGTGAGTTCAAGCCTACCCTGAGTTACAAAAGATCAGAGCAGAAACAAATCCAGGAGGTGGTGGCCTACCCCTTTAATCCTGGTAGGAGGAATTCACATGCCTTTAATCCCTCCACTAGAGGGAATATAAAGTGAGAGGAGGGAAAGGCTTAGTCTGTTCAGGCTGAGCTTGTCCAGCCTTGGTAGAGGTTAAGACTTCATTAGAGGCTTGGCTACTTTGATTTTCCAGTGTTTGGGTCGAGCCCAGAGATCTGTCTCTGGATTTTTATTATTCATGCTACAAACATCCTGTCATGGTAAAAGTCTTGGAGAGATCAGGGATATAAGTGACATGTCTAAGCATAATAAATACAATATACAGCTAGCCGACAGCCAACATTCAATTAAATGGAGAGAAACTCAAGACAGCTCCATTAAAATCAGGAACAAGGCAAAGCTGTGCACTCTCTCTGTATCTATTCAATATACTGCTTGAAGTTCTAGCTAGACGAATAAGACAATTAATGGACACAATTAGAAAGGAAGAAGGTAACACACGACTGTTTGCAGGTGATAAAATATTCTGTACAATCTCCCCCCAAAATTTAAAAAGGTACCTCCTACAGCTGATCTGGCTGGATCCAAGATTAACTCAAAAAATCAGTAATCTTCCTATATACAAAGTTAAATGGGCTGAGAGAAAACTCAGTGAATAAAGACCCTTTGCAATAGTCAGAAATAATATAAAATATTTTGGGGTAACTCTAACCAAGCAAGTGAAATACATGTATGACAAGAACTTCAAATCTTTGATGAAATATGTTGGAGAAGATTTCAGAAGGTTTAAAAATCTCCCATGCTCATGGATCGGTAGGATTAACATAGTATAATGGTCATCTTAGCCAAAGAA